>NC_135592.1:7515000-8765000 GCF_965152235.1 Eretmochelys imbricata | reverse complement strand
CCAAACCCCTTTGTCCCCAAACCTCCAAACTCTGGTGAAATTCTACATTTAGATCTAGCCCATATCTCTGTAGTGGGTCAAACCAAAACTATCAACAGCCCAGAAATTTGGAGTATCCAGAGGTGGGACCATGTTCCAGAAAGAGTTCAGATCCAGGCTTTCAGCAGATCACATAGTCTGGCTATTCCATTTCAGTACTGCGTTGATTCTGAATCTTGGGATTACATAAAATATGCTGTCCATGTTTTGCTTTGGAACCGCGATGTAATGTGTCTCAAAATGCTGTAGTATTCCTATAGTAAGCACTCTTGGAGTCCCTTCCTTTATAAATAAATGCAACCAAAAGCAAGAAAGTATTGCCTTATTCATGATAGTGTTTTGCTTTGTGTTTGCGGCACCATATGAATTCCCTTCAGTTTTCCTTCCAACATCACAAAGACGAGCTATTTTATGATTTCATCAGTGCCTATTGCAGGGTGTCTTGCACCTTCCTCTGAAGCACCTGCTGTACTGGCCATTGTTGGGGACAGGATATTGGACTAGATGGGCCATTGCTCATGTCCGACTTTCACTTCCCAGGTGAACAGGTGTTGGGAGATCAAGTTCCCAAGCCCAAAGAGCATGAGTCATCTTTATGCAGCTGTAAAGCCAGCTGATTTGAATGAGAAACAATTATTCTGAAAAACAATTGGTTCCTTCCTCACCTGAAGGACACAACTAAGCCTAGTGTGGGGAGATAAGAGGCTAATGCTGGGATGAGCGATAGGTGAGAACAATGCTGCTGGACGGTTGGTGCTGTGCCCTGTCAGTCAGGAATAATAGCCTATGGGGAGAATGGAGAAAAATACATTGGGTTCATGAATATTACTGATACAATGCAAATTCCAGCCTTGCTTCTGTAGATATTTCTTCGGGGCTCTGTAGTGTTGTTAGCTTGGAAGAAAATCTGAGCGGCTTTTTAGCACACTACCTTGACTCTCAATGGCTGGCTAGCTCTTCTCCAGTGAATTCTTCAATCTTTTTCTAAAGCAAGTTCAAACACACAAGAGGCACCCTGGGCCTTTCAGATAAGAGCATTTTCACAGTGCTGGCATGGTGTCTGTGCCAAGGAGGAGTGGTTGATAGAGCAGGTAAGGGAGAGTCCAGTGGCTGTAGCGATTGGGCCATATGTAATCTCAACGTAATTGTTTACCTTGTTGAACTTGCATTAGTTCTTAGTATCTTGTGCATTATGGTGATACTGTATTGATCACCCCTCTATACAAAACCTTCAACTCTTTTTCTTATATAACTTGTTCAGTTACACATGTTCAGCACAAGCAAAGCAAGAGGCCAATAGGGGTACCGTTGCTTTGGGGCCCACACATCCCATACAAGTTCTGCAATTCATGGACCAGCTGTATATCCCTCTCCACTGGTAGGCAAAAGGGGAGGGACCAAATCACCAGTTGATACCTACTTTAGCAGAAGAAGTGGAGCGGGAGGAAAATGATGGCTTGATACCACCTTTCTGGCTACGTGGGGACAACGTATCAGGCTGTTTTTTGATGATATTTGTCTGTTACATCTTATGTGATGTTTCTATCGGTGGTCAATTTATTATTATTTATTTTATTACTCTGATTTATAGAACTGCCACATATAAACCAGCAAATGTGGACCTATGCTTCTGTGCCTATGTAACTTATGCCTTTGCCACCAAGAGCAACAATGAGATCGCTCCGTACGAATGGAACAATAATGTCCTCGGCCCATGGTTCAATGGTCAGTAACTCATAGTTCCTAAATCTCTGGGCCAGCTCCTCAGCTGGTGTGAACTGACATCGTTCCATTGGCTGTAATGGAGTGACGGTGATTTACACCAGCTGAGGATCTGCCCTTCTAGAAGGAAAAGCTTGATTTTTAAAAAAACAAACAGATGCCTTGCTCTCTCTAAATATATTTCATTGTTTTTCCTACTCTCTCCCACAGCAACAAGAAAATGGTCACCGTGCTAGCCATTGGAGGATGGAATGCTGGGACCCAGACGTGAGTTCCCTGAGTTGTGTGTGATGGCTAGGGATGGAAATGAACATTCTGGTGACACGTTGGTGATGGCTGTTGATGGTCCCCTGATCAAGAGCAGAGCCGGAGCGGGTGGCGTTGATGGGGATAATGATAGCGAAAAGATAGGTGATGGAGGAAGAGGAGGATGGCTATGGTGATGAGGAGAGTCTAGGGGGATGAAGATTAGGATAGTGATGAATAAAAGAGTCTTCATGTGGCACTTAACATGTTCCAAAGATGAAATCTACTCCTGTCCAGAGGGCCAGCACCAAATAAGCCCTCTTTTTGGGGGCCTAAATGGGCTCAGGCTGGCCCTCTGCACAAAGGGAACTTTAAAGGTGATGACCATGGTGAAAGAGACACTTGTGAACCATGTGCAACTCTGATGACAGATGAAAATGATGGCAGAGACAATGAAAGGGAGGCTGACTTGGGCTGGGAAGGCAGGGAGCTGCATTTACAAAAGGGGTGACCAGGAAAATAGACAGAGGAGTTGCTGCTGATGAAAAGTAGGGTTGGGAGTCAAAGTGAGGATGGTTTTCCAGTCTAACTAAGAAATCTGTTCTTCCCAGGTTCACTACCATGGTGGCCACAGCCGCTGTCAGCAAAACTTTCATCAACTCCGTCATTGGGTACCTCCATCAGTATGGGTTTGATGGGATCGACCTGGACTTTGAACATGTTCTAGGGACTCCCCCCCGAGGACAAGCATCGCTTCACCATCTTGGTCCAGGTGAGATGCCAGTGTTTACGTGCCTAAAATAATGGGGCTCTGCCTGGCAAGGGGCCTTTGAGTGAGGTAAATATTAAATAATAATAATAATGTCATCAATCCCTAGGGTTCTGAGGAAAGATTAAAGCTAAAAGAGTGTGTAATTTTAATTCCACAAGTCCCAAAGAAATCTAACACATTGAAATAAATACATCTAACTCTCTGGAAAGCTTTCTCCATTGAGAGAATACCTGAAAGATTTTATGTAGCTGACTTGGTACGTTCACTAGCTGAGTTATTCCCCTATGACAGTGAAGGCTCTCAGTAATGTGACCTGTGCACAAAATTTCCAGGTGAATTCCTGTAACTTTACTGAAGAGTAGCAATCCCATGAATATTGTACTGCAGCTGTTGCACAAACGAAAATGTACTGAGGTCCATGGCTTCTGACTGAATGTATGAAAACGATATAGTGACTGGTATAATGGGACTTCCCACACTATGCACAAACATTACCTCCTTGCCCCTGATATCCTAGCATGAATTTAGATAAATTATGCCGTCAAGAAAAACTACGCATTTCTGAGGGTGTGTAATAAGAGGAAGCACAGTTACTATGAGGACTGATAATATGTTGCTTAAGAAATATCAGCAACTGCCACTAAAGCCTCTGCGTTCAGAGCTATAACCTGCCAGCTTTAGCGTGACAAGGGATTACTCTTGTATTATAATGGTTTCAGAAGGTAATACAGGCTTGGCATGGAAATTATCTATCCATCGTCGGGTTTTATGCTGCTGTCCCTCATTGTAGCATCTGAGCACCTTCCCTGTAAAATCAGGATCAATAACAAAGTCTCCAATGGACTCTATGGAATTTCTGGCACTTTTCCCTGTTTGGGGTAAAAGCTCAGCTCGGGACTGGGTTTTTGTTTCTATTTTTTTCGCTAGATTTTATTAATTGCATTTGGGGAAGGGGCAGGAGGGCTTATGGCTAGAAGGGGGTATCCGCGTTGGAGGATCATTCCAGTGGTGGAGTTACTAGTTTCAAAATCCATCTATTCTTTGAGAGACTTGCAAGCATGCAAGGGAGTGGGAAGAAAGAACACAGGAAATGGATAAGCATGTGCATCTTCAACCCCTTCCTAACTCTTCCTCCCCCTCCCCCAAACACCTCCAGGTCATGAATTCCAGCTTGTATTGTAGATATGCCCTGGGGCAGCTTGCTTTTCTAGGGTCCTCCAATAAGCAGGACGTTGCTAGAATAAAAAAAAACCCAACCCCTTCTATTTTTTATTAACACTAAGCAGACTTTCTAGATCCACAGTTGATGACCTTCTGACAGCATCTGTCTTCCATCACAATCTCTGTGAAAGAGCAACAAATGGTATGGGCCAGAACCTAAACGGCATTTAGGAGCCTAACTCCTATGGATTTCAATCTACGTGACGAGGATCCTCAGGCTTATGAGGTGAACATAAGCACCTGCTGCTGGCTGGAAATGCAGCACCAACACTGTTAGCCATGCCAAGTTTAGCCACTGGGCCTAATCCTCCACTACTTTGCTTATTCCTGCACATTCTGATTTGCTAGCCTTTTAAACCCACCTTGCACTACTGTCAATCACAGCGCAAGACCCAGCGCAATAGAGAATCAAACCCACTAGCACCAAAAGTCAGACTTTTATTAAACTCCGCCCCCACACACACGGGCCACATACGCTTTGACACTGGAGCATGTTCCAAACCTGACGTGTTTTTTTTTTTAAAAAAAGTGAAATGACACCAATTAAGCCCTAATGGAAACACTGGTCAGTTCTCTATGAAGCAGCCTGATTTTGGAGTCCGAGTAGCATAGGAGAACTAGTTTTACACCCCGATTCTTGGTGCAGCTAAAAACAGAATTGGAAAGGAAAAGATACGCTCTGATGGGTAGAACTATTCAGCTGTAGTATAAGCTCAAGTAGGCCAATCGATTCCGATGTTTCCTGAATTCTTTATCTGTAATCAGCTAAAACAGAAATAAATATGGATGGATGTAACAGCTTTTAAAAGTAGAGCACATTGTAAAACAGCGCTAAAAGAAATAGGCAAGTTTAAGAAGCTCCAGAGTGAGTCGGGAGTGCGGTTTGAATTCTGAATCTCTATCGCTTGAGTTACAGGACTAACTCTCATTAGCTGTTAGCAATATTAGCCTCTATGTGGATTAGCATTAGAGGGAAACATGAGACATTGCCCTAGCATATTTCATGAGGTTCTTTATATCCTTAGACTGGAACTGTCCTGTCCTAGATAACTTACAGTTTACTGTTTCAGCCCTCTCTCCAGACCCATTCTTCATAAATTAGTCCCTGCATGCCCAACCATAACTTCATTAACAGTCATGTTTCTTTCCCATTGCTTCTAAGCCTCTTGGATTTCTAGTAATTTTCCTCTCTTTCTCTATGTACAGCGTGCTGCACGGGGAGAATGACATTAGTCCCTCTGGGTAACTGTACGGTTTCCTTTGTCTGATGCCTTGATCAACCAAGTCCCATCTCAAAAGTAAAGAATAACTATGTGGATACCTTTACATAAATTCCATACCTGTGTTCTTAGAGTCCTCCTCTCTAGCACTGGTACTAAAGACCAATCTGGAGACCCAAACTTCATTGGCCAGGTGATTTTCTTGTGTGGCAGCTTGTCTGCTTCATAAGTTCCAGGTCTAAAGGAAGATGAACACAAAATAGATCTAATTTCTGCAACTGATTTAGACAAGGAGTTTATACTCTGCTGATTTAGAAGTGCCACGTTGATCCACGAGGAGATGTGCATGATATGGTCTTTGGTTCATCACACTGGGATTCTAAATCTTGAGTAGTCATCACATAAAAATGGCCATACTAGGTCAGACCAAAGATCCATCTAGCTCGGTATCCTGTCTTCTGACAGTGGCCAATGCCAGGTGCTTTAGAGGGAATAAACAGAGCAGGTAATCATCAAGTGATCCATCCCCTGTCATCCACTCCCAGCTTCTGGCAAACAGAGGCTAGGGGCACCATCCCTGCCCATCCTGGCTAATAGTCATTGATGGATCTATCCTCCATTAATTTATCTAGTTCTTTTTTGAACCTTGTTATAGTCTCGGCCTTCACAACATCCTCTGGCAATGAGTTCCACAGGTTGACTGTGTGTTGTGTGGAAAAAATACTTCCTTTTGTTTTTTTTAAACCTTCTGCCTATTAATTTGATGACCCCTAGTTCTTCTGTTATGAGGAGTCAATAACACTTCCTTATTTACTTTCTCCACACCAATCATGATATTATAGACCCCTATCATATCCCCCCTTAGTCGTCTCTTTTCCAAGCTGAAAAGTCCCAGTCTTATTACTCTCTCCTCATACGGAAGCCGTTCCATACCCCTAATGATTTTTGTTGCCTTTTTTGGAACCTTTTCCAATTCCAATATATCTTTTTTGAGATGGGGCGACCACATCTGCACACAGTATTCAAGATGTGGGCGTCCTATGGATTTATATGGAGGCAGTAGGATATTTTCTGTATCCCTTCCTTAATGATTCCCAACATTCTGTTCACTGTTTTGACTGCTGCTGCACATGGAGTGGATGTTTTCAGAGAACTCTCCACAATGACTCCAAGATCTCTTTCTTGAGTGGTAACAGCTAATGTAGACCCCATCATGTTATATGTATAGTTAGGATTATGTTTTCCAATGTGCATGACTTTGCATTTATCAACATTTGAATTTCATCTGCCACTTTGATGCCCAGTCACCCAGTTTTGAGAGATCCCTTTGTAGCTCTTTGCAGTCTGCCCGGGACTTAACTATCTTGAGTAGTTTTGTATCATCTGCAAATTTTGCCACCTCACTGTTTCTCCCTTTTTCCAGATCATTTATGAAATCGATTAGGCACTGCTATTGGGGCAGTCCCTGGTTACATCTCTCCTCTCTCTATTTGATCCAGTCCTTCAGACTCAGGGTACGCTGCAAACATATCAAAAGATTGAAAAAAAATGAGATCCCTGCAACAAATTCAAGGTGGAGAGAGGTTCATGGATGCTGATTTCTAAAGGCATGCTTCTAAACATGCTATGTGAAAAGGAGATCTGTAAAACAGACAACATAGTCTCTCTTTTTTGCTGTGAATATTTCTTGTCTTACTATGATCTAAATAATCAAAGCAACAGAAATCAGACTGTTACACTACAGATTGTGACTACAAACCACAAAAGCTGACTTTGTCCACTAAAATATATCTATGCAATAGTAGCTTTAACTTTAATCTTTTTCTGTTGCATAATGTTTCTGTTTCCAGAAGTATTTTTTGGAGATCACCATAACCTTGCTATTTTTTTCCAGTCTGTTGGTGAATATGGGGCAGTTTTTTAATGCTCATGAAAATGAAGAGCTTAAGACACTATCTGGAGCCCGATGTAGGGCAGCACTGATGCTGTGCAATTTCCTCTGTCATGCTCAATCAATGGGCTTTAACGCTAACATGTTTAGCGCCCTTGCTATTGGAGCCCTGAGCTTATCTTGAGTGGAGATTCCGTTTCACTGAATTGTGCCAAAAGATTTCCTGGTTTTGTGCTGTGGTTAAATTGAAATTTACATTCTATTTTGTGAAAGCAGGATTTTGGACCTCATCCTCCACTTGTGTTAGTGACATCTTAAGTGATCACAATGTGGCATGTGTGGTAGATTCCCATCTGAAGATCGATTTTGTGCTTTTTTTGGAGCCATTTGCTTCTATCGATAAATCTGGCTGAAATTTACCGTGTCTTGGCAACATTGGAACCTCAGGGTGTAGGGTGTCTTTATACACTCTAGGTGAGATTTTCAAGGTACACAACACAGGGCAGTTAGGGCACGCAGTTGCCTACCTCCCATTTGTGCCTTTGCAATCCTATCCCTTAATGCCTAGGCTGGCTTTTACCTTGCTACTAAAGGAGTGAGAAACAGATTTATGGTACCCAGGGAAAAACTCTCTATCCAGAGCCTTCTGCGGAAATCGTGATGACTTGACAGAAAATGGGGCGTAGGCAGGCTGGAACTTCTGGTCTTTGACCCATGCTGATTGGTGTGTTCCAGGACCAGGGGTGACAGTCTATTTATCAGGCAGCAGATTAAAAAAGAAAAGAAAAGAAAAGAAGTTAGCACTGGGGGCCTGATGCTCATTTATAGTCTAGCTGCTCTCACCATGTCAAGGGGCCTTAAAGAGCTTGCAAATGTAAATGTACGCACGCTGCCAAAGCAGTGTAAAGTGGTTGGAGTGTAAATAAGAATCAGGACAGGACAGGACCCATATATTTTAGGAAGTCTGTAATTCTGTTCTGTTTTTGGATTGCTAGAGATGCTTTGGCCGAAAAGCACAAACCTTAAAGCTGGGCAGTTTTCTTGGCGGCGTCAATGAAACTTTCCTACTAATCTTATATCGGTATGTGCCCTATCACTCCTAAAATTATTATCTTCTGGGAGCAATGAAGGGATCTGCAGGTGTGTAGGGTATTTCTGTGGAAACCTGCAATTACCGAGCCTCCAAAGTTTGGTCTGTGTTTGTTCCTTTAACTGATTCAATCTATTTCTGAAGTGCCCATCATCATTGTATCTAGACACCATCTATAATTCATAAACAACATCTATTTCTGATAAACATCCTCTTGGCTGAGGAAGGTAAGAACAAAGAGCTACTTCAGCAGGTTAAGAAGTTCATGCAATGAAGGTGACAGAAGGATTCCTTGTATTTGGTTACTTTATCAGCCGTAGAGGGGATAGTTGAATACTTTCCTCACGCTTCAGCATATCAGAGTAATCTCTAATGAAATATATATATATATATATATATATATATATATATGCAACTGAGGGAGAAATTCAGCACTGGGCAGAGGATCAGCATAAGATCCATCCATTGCTTAATTTCTGTTTCTTAGGTGGAATTTAAGTGGTGCATTGAGCTAGCCTTCAGCACAAAGGTGAATTTCACCCAGAGTGAATAAATTTCTAAATTAGCAATCCTTGTAGAACTATCTTATTTTTATAGAGCTGTGACTAGTAAATGAAAAAGGAATTTTTCCCCCCAAAAAATTCAGAGTAAGACTCCTTTTAGGTTTGTGTGAACCAGGGATCAGAATTGCCAAAGAGCTCAGCACCCAATGTGCACCAGGCATGTTCAGTGATTCTGAAAATTGGGCCACTTATTTAGGTGCTTAAATGGATGGAGGGATGCTTTGGAAAATCTGGCCCTACCTGCTTAATTCTGTCATCAAATATCTGCAGTAGCCAGCAAAGTGAATGGAAATTGGGCATACATATCACAAGCACTTGTGATGGAATTACAGTGCATTTATTTTTTTAACCACCCACAGGAACACGCAGCAGCCTTGACGCACAGTAGAGTGTGCTTTCCTTACCTTGCAGTCTGGTGGGAAACGTAGGGATGTTCTTGCTCCCAGTACATAACCTTTGAGGCTCTCTGGTTTATGAGTCAAGGCATATATCATGCTACTCCTCTGTATGTAAAAAGCAGAAGCATGTTTAGTGCCAGTTACGATGTCATTCATGTCAGTTTATGGTTTAATGCATTTGAGCAGCTAGAGACCAACCTGTTGTTAAAGTCTCTTAACTCAAGAAAAGCCTTTTTTCAATTGTCACTGTCACAGGTGGGATGGTCTTGTGATTAAAGCAGGAGCCAGGGAATCAGATGTGGATTCAATTCCTGGCTGTTTCACAGCCTCTGTGTATGATTCAGGGGAAGTCACTTAATTCTCTCTCTGCCTCAGCTGGAAAATGAGGGATAATAATGCCTTCTTTTGTTTCTATTGGGTACAATTCAAAATGGGACTTAGGAGTCTACCCCGTTTATGTGCTCTTGAAAAAAATTCCGCTTGTCTCTAAAGACAAAAAGAAAAAGAGTACTTGTGGCACCTTAGAGACTAACCAATTTATTTGAGCATGAGCTTTCGTGAGCTACAGCTCACTTCATCGGATGCGTACCGTGGATACTGCAGCAGACTTTATATACGCACAGAGATCATGAGACAATACCTCCTCCCACCCCACTGTCCTGCTGGTAATAGCTTATCTAAAGTGATCATCAAGTTGGGCCATTTCCAGCACAAATCCAGGTTTTCTCACCCTCCACCCCCCCACACACAAACTCACTCTCCTGCTGGTAATAGCCCATCCAAAGTGACCAACTTGATGATCACTTTAGATAAGCTATTACCAGCAGGACAGTGGGGTGGGAGGAGGTATTGTCTCATGATCTCTGTGCGTATATAAAGTCTGCTGCAGTATCCACGGTACGCATCTGATGAAGTGAGCTGTAGCTCACGAAAGCTCATGCTCAAATAAATTGGTTAGTCTCTAAGGTGCCACAAGTCCTCCTTTTCTTTTTGCGAATACAGACTAACACGGCTGCTACTCTGAAACCTCTCTAAAGACAGTTTTCCAAGGCCGGGACTGTCTCATTGAATACATTAAATACCCCAGGCCAGGTGAGACTCAATCTTGGTTGGCGACACAAGCTGGCTCTTCATCCTACTACCCTGGGATGGGAGCTCTACTGCAGAAGACTCACCTCTTCAGTGTGGTAACTCCCGGGCCCACGACAGGGGTCCCCAAGGATGGGGACCAGCTGGTTCCCGAGTCTGTCTGGGGCATGGTGAAAGGGGAACATTTTCCTGGCTTGACATGATCCAAACGAGTTTCGCTTCTGCACCGCTACAGATGCAAGAAAGAAGAAGGGGATGGAGTTAGAACAAGCACGTGGCGACCTGCCCCCCGCCCCCCCCCCCCCGCGTGGGGTGTGATTTAGCCACAGGCGGTGGCTCTGCTCAGCATCGCCTGGGGAGCCCCCGGGGGGGGGGCCCTGGCCGGACATGGGCGAGGGACCCCCCCCCCCCCGCAGGTGCCTGGGCTCGGTGCGGGCGGGGAAGCCCCTTCCTCCCCCCCGAGGTGCCCGGGCCGGAGGCTGGCGGGGGTAGGGGACCCCCCCACCCTGGGAGGTGCCCGGGCCGGAGGCGGATGGGGGAGCCCCCCACCCCGGGAGGTGCCCGGGCTGGGCGCGGCTCCCCTCACCGGTCAGCTCCCACTCCCAGATCATGCCGCCGGCCCGTGTGTACGGCCCGTTGCCATGGCCACGGGAGGGGGCGGGGACTCCCGGGCTCCCCGACCGGCTGGGGCCGCGCCCGCGCCCCCCGGGCTGCTCCGCGCTCCTGCCCGCGGGCGCCCAGCGCCGGGCTGCGGGGGCGCCCACTGGCCGCGGCGCCCTGCCCGCCGCAGAGCCGCCCTGCCGGGACGCACCGCACAGAGCAGCGATTTGCCGGCGGAGCCAAAAGACAACAGCAGCCCCGGCGGAGCACCGCGGGTGCGGGCTCTGAGCCCGGGCAAGGCTGTTTTGTGGCGGTCCTTCCGCGGACTGGCTCGCTGCGCTGGTCTCCTGCTCGCAGTGAGGCTGGGGGTGGCCGGCGGCTGCTCCGACCTGACCCATTCCTATCCCCTGGCCCCAGCCTGCAGGGTTGGGCTGAGGTTACCCAGCGAAAAGGTGTCAGCGGAGCAGCCCTGTTAGTCTGTGTCCGCAAAAAGAAAAGGAGGACCCGGGTGCACCCCATGAAGTGAGCTGTAGCTCAGGAAAGCTGGTGCTCAGATAAATTGGTTCCTCTCTAAGGTGCCACAAGTCCTCCTTTTCCTCTAGCAAAAAGGGACTCTCAGTAAAGGGTCTGAATAATATGCATCCAAGCCACAGAATAGTCAGATGAGAAATACCACAGGGGGCCAGATCCTATCAGCACCCCGCCTTGTTTAAAAGCAGGGGTGCTGGAATAATGTGTAAAGTGGGGGGGGGGAGGAGGAGGGTGCTGAGAGCCATTGAACCAAACTGTAAAACCCTGTGTATGATGGAAATCACTTCAGGCCAGGGGGTGCAGCACCTATGTTTAAAAGCATCCCTATCCTACAGCCTCACTCCCTGGCGCACACACTGTTTTAGATGCTTTCTAGATAGATGTCTTATAACTGGCAGTAGTTAGGCAGCTGGCATGCCAAGACCACTGCCTATCATTCCGACCAATATTGTCTCATTGTTTCCCCCATCTGGCTTTGTCTCAAGCTGCTGTCTCTTGTTTTATTAGATGGTCCTCTCTCAGGTGGTGGTGGGGGGGGGGGGTGGCAAGAATCGTCTTTTGGTTCTGTGTTTGTACAGCACCTAGCACAATGGGGTCCTAGTCTATGCCCAGGGGTCCTAGGTGCTATCACAATACAAAAATAATGATAAAAACAGAGCAGAATAGAATAGCAACATCTCCAGCATGTCTTTTTTTTCCAAAGCAGCAAACTAAATCTCAGTTCTTTCAAATTTTCTCATATTTTCCCCTCCCCCATGCTTAAAAATCAGTCTTAGTCTGGGTTAACTCTGCCAGCATTTTATTTCTTATCTCACCTAAGTTTGAGGCAGTAGGAACTGCTGTCATGGCTGTCAAAATGTACAGTTGGCATGAGTGGGCAGAATGCTGGATTTGGCTCCTTTTGGGAGGATTTCTTCATTTGACTTATTGGCCAGAAATTTCACTCTGTTGTTAATTTGGGTGCTGCTCCATTGCTGGGAGCAACTATAGGAGTGCTAGACAAGACTCTCGCAGCTTCTGGTGTTTTTACTGTTGTGTTTCATTCTGCTCAGCAAAGGTCTAGCTGACGGTGTGATAAAAACAGTTTTAAATGGCACATTTCACACTTTGGGACACATGCATTTTTCCTTGAGCACAATATTGGTTGGTTAGTGATTAAGTCTTTGGTTTGGTATTTAGGAGCTCATTCCTGACTTTGCTATAGACCACCCTGTGTGACCTTGGGCATGTCAGTCTGTCTCTCTAAGCTCCCCAAAATGGGGATAATAAACCTTCCTTTACCTTGTCTTGTGTGCTTGTGTGTCAACTGTAAACTCTTTGGGGGCAGGGACTGTCTCTTATTGTGTGCATGTACAGTGCCTACCAAAACAGGGCCCCGATCTCAGTTGGTGATCCTTTAATACAAAGAATAAAATTTCTGTGCCCAGGGGCAAATTAAAAATGACACATTATCTAAAAATAAATCTAAAACAATAAAAAGTGAGGCTGAAGTCACTGTCCAGCAAAACAGACAAACACATGAGGGCTTTTGCTACAGGCTTTTATTTCAGAATTTTGGTGTTTCAGTGATATGCATAAAGCTATAGGGAATTTGGATCAAATTCATCTGCTTGGAGATCCTGGTTTATGCCCAATTGCAGCAGCTGCAACTCGTATCAAAGACCAGGCCAGTTTGGCAATGCTGCTCATAGGTGATGCCATTCAGACAGTGCCAGAAAGCATTCCTGTTGTTGGCAACAGGGTAGAGGCCATTGGCTTTGCCAACACAGAACCCACTGCCACTACCAGAGCTTCCACTTCCACTTCCTCCGCTACTGGGAGCCGCTGTGATTGGAGAAATGGGCTGAGCAGGAGCGGTGCAGCCTGAAGCAGAAAATGATGTACAGATCGGTCTATAACGATCCATTATTTTATAACATGCCCAGTCACTCTAGTATCTGACCATGGTTATTAGATGCAGTGCTTAGAAGCAGGCAATACCATGCACAGTCTGCTGTCTTTGAGAGGGACAGGCCCTCCTCCCCCCTCTCCCCCCTGTGCGCTGGCTGAGCCTCATGATGACTGCATCAAACACTGGAAGAAGAAGGATCTGATTCAATTCCCACTGACAGCCATGGGAATCTTTTCATTGGCGTAAGCAGGTTTTGGATCGGGTGATCAGTGGGTACCTCCTTGATGGATTCAGAGGTTCAGACTCACCTCTGTTGTAAACCTGTTGCATGCAGTGGAATTACTGGGCAATCAGGGCCCAGAAACGTAAAATAATCAAGCTTCAAGTAAAAGGAGATTGATCTCCAAGGGGATCCACTAGAGCAGGATTTTTTCCAGAACACAGATCTTTAAAGGGCTCTGCCAGATGGCAGGGGCATCTGTAAACTAGCTCAAGCTAGGTTAGCAACAGCCGGGAGTCCCCTTAGTAAACAAGTTCGTTTGAATCACAGCAAATCTGGTCTCTCTAAAGAGCCGTGCTTTGATTGGAAGGTGGGGTGGGCAGTCACAAAAGGAGAATTTAATGGAAGGTGAATTGTAGGCAGGGGTATAAAATTGCTTCTTTTGAGAGGGTGTAGCTCAGCATTATATACTCCAGTGGGCGTATTCAAATTCTCATGTACATCTGAGGAAAGGGTGCTAATTCTGGGAGCCTGTCCTGCTGGAGTCACTCACTTGTGCTCTGCAGTCCAAGAGCATTCTTCAGGGTGCTGATCAAGGGGAATTTGCCCTGGTTGCAGAACGTGCCAGTGAAGTCATCCAGGTCAATTGTCCATACCATAGCACCACCAAAGTTGTTCTTCATTAACCACTGTGCCTGTTAAGGGCCAGGAAAGAAGCCAAGATCAGTCCAAACCCCACAAAAAAGAGACTCAAGGAACTACAGTGATGCAGAATGGGATCCCACTGGTTTTGATAGGTCAGAGGGTCCCATCGTACCTTGATGTTGAAGCTCTTGATGTTGTCGTATCCCACCCACTCAGTGCTTTGGTATGCGTAGGGGACATTTTGAGGGGTATCCCACACTTGAGTGGCTCCATTCTTCAGGAAGGTGCAGATCTAAAAATAGGGGGGTGAAACAGAAACAAAATCTTCCATCACTGCTGCAACCAGATAGCCAATGGACAGAAAACGGAACAGCAGTTTTGAAGCAACAACTCTTGTACAAAGCAGATTCACTTGTTTTCATCTCATACTTTATGGGTGGCCCTTGTGGGCTCCTATACTCGGGTGCCTGTTCTTAGCACATAGTAGACAGATGTCAGCTTTTTATTGTCAGTCACTGAGGAGCTAAGCTATGAAATTTAAATTCGTGTTTCATACTCTGCTTCCAGAGGTCTGGGGCGTATGGTTCCTGAGTTTTGGTTTGGGCCTAATTCTAGCACTAACTAAGCAGAAAGAGGAAAAACAGTTAATCCATGATGGGGGTTGATTAAGTATTATTAATAATAGATGTCACAATTGCTTTTCTGTATACTCATTTACAATTATTCTGATAGAAGTATTTATAGTCTGATTTATATGCCTTGTGATGGGCTGAGATTGTTTTAACAAGCAGATATTTTTGTTCACTGCAACTACATAGCCCACAAACCTCATAGTAAGCCCAGAACCCAGACTGTTTTGTGTAAGGTCCAGCAGGCCCCGGTCCTGAGGTTGGAGCGCCGACAGCAGTGTTGGATGGATTGCTCAGGATGAAGGTGTGTCCATAGGTTGGGAATCCAACAATAAGCTTCTCAGCTGGGGCACCGTTGTTCTTCCAGTAATTCATGGCATCGTCCTATAAAAACAGTCAGTGAGTTACAGACTCTGGATCACAAGTGGCAGGTAAATTCTTCCATCACTGCAGTTTTCAAGGATCAGTTCTTTGTTCTTAATTTCCTATCATTATAGGCCTTAAAGGATCTTGGTCAAGATATACTTACAATATTGAGATAGATATTGCTGCCAGTGTCAGTGGGGCCTTGAAACAGGGGGCTGTTCTCTCCAGTGTATCCCTCCCAAGAGCCATGGAAGTCGTAGGTCATCACGTGAAAGTAGTCCAGATACCTGAGGAGATAAAATTACCTTCGCTATTGTCTTCATCTCGGAATGATTCATTTCCTCATCAACAGTGGCTTTTCAAAGCCTAATCAGAAGCAGTGATATAAACAGCCCCTGTATTTTTAGTGTCTACTTTAAAGATTCTCTGTAGATAAAGGATGGATTCTGTTTTAAGTGCCAAAAGTTCACTACAGATGCCAAATTTTTCAAACTTCAGTGGCTCAAGTCAAGTACCTAAATCCATATTGGTCTGAGTTTTCAGAGGTGCCGAGCTCCAGAGCTCCCATAAGTTTTAGTGAGTGCCCAGCACCTTTGAAAATCAGGGCTTTCTTTATTTAGGTGCCTAATTTGGCAGCCAGGCTTGAGGCTTTTGGACATGAAGCTGGTTTTCACAGTGAAATATATTCGTTGTCTCGAATGTGGCCTGTGCTTTAAGCGAGGGATGAAGAGTATATCTGAAAGCATGATACTCACTGGCCAAGCTGAGGAATCTGGTAGCCTGACTCAATGTTAGAGAGCCCTGCAGCCACAGCAGCGGTGACCAGGAGCCTGGGTTTGTTAACCTGTTTGGCTTCCTGCTCGAAGGCTTCTAGCATTTCCTAAGGCAGATTAAAAAACAACAACCCATAATTGGTTAGGAGCAGCAACACTGAACACTGGTCGCCCTTGATGTGCACCTGGTGAATTAGAAATGGCCCCATTCCCTCCTTGAGAATTCTTACTGCAATGAGTAGGACCATTAGACTGCTCGGTTTTGTCCACCCATGTTTTGTTAATTCTGTCTGGCAATGTGAAGAAGACGGGTAACATTTTCAAAAGCGTCTAAGTGAGTTAGGCTCCTAAGTGCCAATTTCAAAAGTGACTTAGGCACTTCAGAGCCCAAGTCCCATTGATTTTTCAATGACGTTGAGACTCCTAAGGGAAGATTTTCAAAGGCACTTAGGCACCTAAAGATGCAGATAGTTGACTGGTCAGATTTTCAAAAGCACCTAAGTGGGTTAGGTGCATAATTCCCATTTAAATTAAGAGGAGTTAGGTGTCCAGTGTGCTCATGCATTTCTGAAAATCACACTAGGTACCTGTCTGAATTTTTACACACCTAGATACTTTTGAAAATTTGGGTCTAAGTGTTTAAGTCACTTTTGAAAATCGGGCTTTAGCTTCTAAGTCACTTACACACTTTTGAAATTTTCACCCCCATCCTTAATATTCATCAGCTGTGAAATTACAAGTACTAAGGGCTCTTCCATATGATCATAAACCTACAGCTGATTTATGGTCAGATCCGCCATTCTTATCTATGCTATAGAATCCCATGGAGATTTGCTGAGCTGAATACTAATTAATGAATAAATAATTCTGCTAATATCACCAGTATTTGGTATCCTATATGCGTTTACGTTTTACATGCATCTCTGGAGCATTTGTAGTGCATTGTACAAACAATGTGACTTTTTTTCTTCTTCTTACTGAGGTTTCTGTCAGCACCGAGGAGCTGGCTTCCTCCTTACCTGAACAAGGACGGTGAAGAGGCTCTTATCCTGAGCTGGGCTGCCTCTGGAGCCAGGGTATTCCCAGTCAAAGTCTAGCCCATCAAATTCATACTGGCGCAGGAATGTGATGACAGAACTGATGAAGGTCTGGCGAGTCTCGGGAGTGGAAACCATCGCAGCAAACCTAGGGAGAAAAAAGGGGAAGGGAGTCTGGTTGTTGCCTCACTCACTCCCTCAAATGTTCAAAATACCAGGATGCAGTCAGAGAGAAAGGGATGGGTTGGACTTACGGAGCTGTTCCAAAATTCCATCCTCCGATAGCCAAGAGGGTCTTCAGCTGTCCGTTCCTACAAAGATTGAGATGGGGGGGGGCGGTATGAATAAAGAACAAATGGAGGAATTCTGGTTTGGTATGTCCCACTGTATTGTAATTGCTGTCCTGAGATAGAAGAGAGACTAGTGTGCTCTGAGATTCGTTGTGTTGCCTTGCCTTACTCAGTAATACTTAGCTCTTTATAGAGGTTCTTTTATAGCCATAGAGCTCAACACACTTTACAGAGGGATAATCATCTCATTATCCCTGTTTTACAGATGGGGGAACTGAGGCAAAGAGAGTAGAAGTGACTTGCCCAAGGTCATACAGCACGTTAGTGGCAGAGCCAGGAAAGGACTCCAGATCTGATTCCTATCCACCGTGTCATATTTCACCCCTAAGTGAGCCTTAGAAATTGATAGGCCATCTCCCAATTGATCACTCATTGGTGAAATTAGCTCAGTTTGATTTAGATATGTATTTAATGGGAACATATTATATATAATATACATAAATAGACTATACACTTGGGTATATTGCTTTAAGTTCCCAGAAATATATTTTGGATATAGGATCATAGTAACTGAAGGTAAATAACGATCTAGACATGGATTCTCTTGAGCTGCTGTACCATCTCCCTCTACAACAATACCTCAAATCTTCAAGGGTGGTTACTATGGTGTTTTGGGATTATGCCTAGCACTTTAGAGCAATCAAAGAAGACACTGTCTCTAGGTTTCACGCTGAGCCCAGTGCAGGCTGGTCAGGACTTTGGGAGCTCAGCCAGCACTGTGCAGATGCCCCTGCAATGCAGACATGATCCATAAAGCTAGCAGTCATGGGTGCTTCACTCTGAAGTCTCAGTGCCTTGTTCATAATAATGCAGAGGTTTTTAAGGATCTAGTACATACAGTCAGGTGTTAATGCACAAATCTATCTTTAGTCTCTTGTCATTGGGTTACTCACTGGTTTTTCAAACCATTGAAGGATTTGTAGAGAGTCAGGTCGTTCCATTCGATGGTAGTGATCTGATTGTTCTTCATGCCCGCAAAGGCATAGATCAGATGAGTACAGAGGCATGGGTCAATGTTATCAGGCATGAAGCGCCCAAGGCCTGGTCTGTACTGGGCCCAGTTGGTGAAGTAGCATGTCAGCAGATAGGCAGAACCTGTTTTTGGCCAAGAGGAGGGGGAGATGGTACAGGGATATTTGTTATAATAAACTACGCCGGTTCATGAAAATGAAGCATGGCCACAGATAGGACTCTTTCTGGCTACACCAAGGGGACCTCAGAGTAGAGATGATGATGAGGAGCATTCTAATCCTTTAAGACCCAACTCTGAAAACACTTACTACCGGACATGGTGCTTGCTGCTTTGAGGTAGTTTCAGTAAAGTCAATGCCGACAAAATAAACCCTCAGGAAAAATGCAGGACTTTTGCACAGTGTAGAAACATAGGAATAGAAGACAAGGAAGGCTGCTGCATAGCTTCTTCAAACTCCCCCATTTAGGCCTGGTACCAGTGTCTGTGGATCCACAATTCATAAGATGTAGAAGGTAGGAATGAGCCCATGAATGTCCAGGTAATGTCTTGATGATATAATCCAGATATCCTGATTTGATCCACTGAGGATACTAATGCTGGAAGCAACCAAGCTACTAATGGCAAGGTTGGATAACATTGCTAATTATGGGTTTCAGAGTGACAGCCGTGTTAGTCTGTATTCGCAAAAAGAAAAGGAGTCCTTGTGGCACCTTAGAGACTAACCAATTTATTTGAGCATGAGCTTTCGTGAGCTACAGCTCACTTCATCAGATGCATACCGTGGAAACTGCAGTTTCCACGGTATGCATCTGATGAAGTGAGCTGTAGCTCACGAAAGCTCATGCTCAAATAAATTGGTTAGTCTCTAAGGTGCCACAAGGACTCCTTTTCTTATTGCTAATTATGGCAGGCAAACAGTATTATTTGAATTCTTAGGCATCGGTCTATTCTATTAATATGAGAGCTGATAGAAAAGGAGGGAATTAAAAAAACAAACCCTGTTTTCCCCCTTTATTCAAATCTGAACATTTATCATTTTGAAAAGTCAACATTTTCAATTTCAAAAAGTGTCACCAGCTGTTTGGGTGATTTAAAAAAAACGAAAACCCAAAAACAAGACTTCAAAATTTCAACCAGCTCTAGTCAATATCAACTATGGGCCCAATTCTCCACTCACTCACAAGGGTGTAAATCAGGAGTGATGCCACTGAAGTCAGTCGCATTACACTATTAGTAAAACCAGTGTAAGTGACAGGAGAATTGGAGCCTGTCAATTTTATGTGGATCTTATACCTTTTACCTTTAAAACAACAGAACAGCTCATCAGTTTTGTCTGGCAGAGAAGGAAAATGGAGCTTGGTCACTGATTGAATGTGATGGCTTAATGCACTCAATTTAAGTGTGCACTGATTAAATTATGAACGCCACGCATTTGAATTTTGGGCTCTCCTTAAAGCCCATCTTGCTCCTCATACAGTGTAGGTCTGTAAGGAACCAAGGGATGGGTTATATCTAAGAGTTTATGTTTATCTTATGCTTTCCTGTTTTCCTATACTTGCCATTGTGGATGAGCTCTCCTAAGAACACAAGCACGGCCAGACTGGGTCAGGCCCATGGTCCATCTAGACCAGTATCCTGTCTTCTGACAGTGGCCAGTGCTAGGTGCCCCAGAGGGAATGAACAGAGCAGGTAATCATCAAGTGATGCATCCCCTGTCGCCCATTCCCAGCTTCACAGAATTGTTTGTTCACCATGCTCTATGTATCTCTATCTGTTCGACTGCTATCTCCTGTAGAGGGGCTATGTGAGTGGGATGTAGATGGGACGTCACTGTTTTGTTTGGATCCATTTTAAATGCGCCTCAGACATTGCAAATAGCTATATAGGGCTTAATTCATGGGTGGGACACAATACCAGTAAGATATGGCAAATATCAAAGAAAGAACAAAGTCATTTAAGAAAAATACTCACCCAGCTGAGCATTCAGCAAAAGTGTTAGACCTGTCAAGAAAAGCAAAAGTAAAGAAACTATCGGAATAAAATGCAAAATGCACAAACAGTTCACAAGCCTAGGGCTCAAATACCTCCAATCAATTCTAGTCATAAGATGCCATATTGCACTCATGAATAAGACCTTCCCAAGGACGTACCTTGCAAACAAGTGGTCAAATCCTGCCCATGAATAAGTGATATCAATGGAAGTTGTAGATATTCAGGGATTGAATTTAGCATACATCATTCATGGAAGATTGAGTCAAATACTGTAGCTGTATTTATCAAGAAGGTCAGATAATTGACCGATAAGTCCTGAGGATAGGAATGATCACATATCATATCTCAGGCTGTTAAACTGATGCCATAGGAGGTCAGGAAGGAATTTTCCACCCTATGCACAGCATTGCGCAATTGGTTGGTGCATCATTGGGAAGTTCTTTGACCTTCTTCCAAGCACAGGCATTGTCAACTGCTATGGGCAAAGCACTAGTCTAGATGAGTGGTTTTCAACCCTTTTTCATTTGCGGACCCCTAAACAATTTCGAATGGAGGTGCGGACACTTTTGGAAATCTTAGACATAGTCTTTGGACCACAGATTGAAAACCACTGTTAGAAGGTAATGACAACCTTTTGTGGACCCCTTAGACACAGTCTGCGAACCCCCAGAGATCCATGGACCACAGGTTGAAAACCACTGGTCTAGCTGGACCAAATGGCTTGATTTAGTACGGTGAATCTGATCTTCAGCACATGCTCCAATGCAGCACAAAATGAGTGCTCCGTAAGGACCTACTGATGTGCTACGTCTCTTTGCAGTTGCAGCTTAAAGTGACCAAGAATAGAGCTGCACAGTTCTTGTGAAAAATATGCACCAATATAAAATAATACGCATGGACTTACTGGTGAGGAGGATCAGCTTGGCCATGATTTACTTCTGTACTGATCCAATGACGTTTCTCTCGTTCTTTTATACCATGTAGCCTCCTTCTTTATCACACAGTCACCTTGTTACCAAACAGACACAAACGATGCGGTATCTAACAGAGTTTAATGGTTAGCTAATGGATAAATCAACAAAACTTTCCAACCTTCCTTTGTAATAAAATAGATTCCAATTTTCTAGGTAACCTATCTTGTGTAATAGTCCTGCCAATGTGGAAAGGGCAGACCTAAGGAGATATAAAAGATAAACATGCATTTTCCAATGTGCTGGTTCTTATACTATTTTAATGTCCCTAATGAAAATGTATTGTAATGTATTATTTGCAATGCAAATAACCTTTTAATAGGTTTGTTGAATGTTACTTGATCAGTGGTTCCCAAACTTGTTCCGCCGCTTGTCCAGAGAAAGCCCCTGCCGCGTCCACAGGTTCGGCCGATCGCAGCTCCCCCTGGCCGCAGTTTGCTTCTCCAGGCCACTGCGGGCTGCGGGAAGCAGCGGCCAGTATGTCCCTCGACCTGTGCTGCTCCCATTGGCCTGGAGCAGCGAACCGCGGCCACTGGGAGCCGCGATCGGCCGAACCTGTGGATGCAGCAGGTAAACAAACTGGCCCGGCCCGCCAGGGGCTTTCCCCGCACAAACGGCGGAACAAGTTTGGGAACCACTGGTCTAGATAAAACAACTGTAAATATTGTTATTTGAATGAGATTGGAGATGCCAAGAGAACTAAAGACTTTATGTAACTATTGTGGTTTATTTAAACACTGTTAAAATCATAGACTGTCACTCTAAATGTCAGGGTTTTTCCCTGGGCCTGCTTACAAGCGAGGGGACTCTGTAGGGAAGTGTGCAAACTAGGTCTAGCAGCAGTCAGTTTGAAACCAGCCAGCCTAAAGTAAGGTGGAGTGAGCTGTACCTCGCTGTTTTAGGGAGCAGCCTGCTTTGTCTCTCTCTGGTGTGTTATTGTTTTGAATTCTAAAAAATAAAGTCATGTTATGTTGCAACCTTCCAGCAAGAGTACTTATGTTTTTATATAATTTCTCTGTGTGTATGCTATGACATCCACAGTCTGCTTCCTTTAAGTGGGAGTGGGACTTGAATCCCACTTCAGCCCAGAAATCAATGGAGTTAAGCAATTTACTAATTGTAAAATGAGATCAGAATTGGGCCCAGTATCTCCATCTCTTGTGCAAAGTGAACTGACTCCCCATGTATTCTATTTGGCTGAGTTAGATTGTAGAAATAGGCAAAAACCAAAATGTGAACTGGATTAATAGATTATAAACCACAAGGGACCATTGTAATTAGTCTAACTTCCTGTCTCACACAGGCCATTACACTGCCTTGAATTAATTCCTGTTTGAACTAGAGCAGATCTTATAGAAAAACATCCAGTCTTGATTTAAATATTGCCAGTGTCGGAGAATCTAGCACAGCCCTGGATAAATTGTTCCAATAGTTAATTACCCTCACTGTTAAAAATTTGCACCCTTATTTCTAATCTGAATTTGTCTGGCTTCAATTTCCAGCCATTTGCCCTTGTTATAACTTGGTTTGGTGCTTTGAGTTGTCAAGTTCATTTGCAACCTTAGCTCGTACTGGAAACCCATTGTCATGGTTGAGGGGAACTGCACGTTATGGCCCAGCAAGGGCACCCATGCTAGGCTCCCTGCTCCTCAGCTGTCACCTCTCTTGGGTGGAAACACCTGACCAGGGTTTCCCCAAGCTGCTGAGTCCCTGGCGTACACTGTGAGTTCCCTCAGCAAGGCAGACTGTCCAAAGAGGCCTTGTTCCTGCACTTTGGTGTTCTCCTCAGAGCCCATAAACGGCTGGGTTGCCAACCTTCCAGGATTGCCTGGGAGGCTCCAGGAATTAAAGATTCATCTTTAATTAAAGATTATGTCATGTGATGAAATCTTCAGGAATTCGGCCAACCAAAGCTGGCAACCCTATAAACAGCCCAGGATTCTAAGTTACCACAGAGATTTTTCTAAGCAAGCACATCTATTGTTCTGGTGAGAGCATTGCAGAGAAAACCTATTAAAACAATTAAATAACCTATATAGATGCTAATAAGCTTACCAGAGATCATCCCCTCAGTCTCCATAAGAGCTCTGGTCAGTGTCAGTCCTTGCAACCCTTCCCTAAAGATTGGGGTCCTCTCCTACCTTGGTCACAAGGTCCTGTCTGTTTGCTGGGTCAGAAAGCAGGCCCAGAGTCAGTTTAAACTCAGGTTATTTATCCATTTATCCATTCTGTTGGCCTCTGGAGAATCCAGTTTGAGCCAATATAGGTGAACCTTCTCAGGGGTGGGACCTCTCAGGAGGTGTTACAGCCTGAGTTAATTTGCCTCATCACATCCCACTGTTCTTAGTTCCTGAGGGGGCTTTGTTTTCCTCTTCCCCATGGAATTGCATACAAACCCTGGCCCACAATGACACAAAGACTTAATACGATAAGACCTCCCAAAGATACTTCAGGAAATTGCCCTATCTGTCACACCCATGTTCACCAAAATCAAAGAAAGGATTCCCTTGAACTATGAACCGTGGCTCTGCCATCAAGCAGCCGACATAACGTTGTTCACTGCAGGGCCATGGCTCTTTGTCATATTATAATAGATCACACTGCTTAAATATGTCTGTTGTGGGGAATGAAGTGTGTGGTGTGGTGTGGTGGATCACCTGGATTTTCAGATGCGAAGGTCTCTGTCAACCCTTACATTAACAGGTTTTCTCTACCTACCTACCTACCTGTCTGTCTATCTTCTATCACTATAGTATCTGTTGGTGAGATTGCTGTGTCTGTATTTTACCCGCAAAACAATATGTGCGGTATAAAGCTTTGATCTCCTTGTTAGACGCCACCTTTAAACTTAACTGTGTCAGTCTATATGCCAGGGGGGTGGGAGGTGGGGCTGCAAGACAGCTGAAGGCAGAGGATCCTACAGAGTGAGACACTCTGCCTTCTGTCACACGTGGCGATTTTTGTTGTTCTTTCATCATTGGTTGTTGGTTTTTTTGGTCCCAAGAAACAAATTTTAGTTCCTGAATTCATATTCGCTGAAGTTTGGGCTTCTGATTGCTTCATTATGAAGAGGAAACGAAACCATTACATTCAGATTTGGATCCAGTTTCAGCTTCCCAAAGCATCCCAAAGTTTAGGCAAAGTTTATTCACTCCAGATCCACAGCAGCCCCGTGTTCCCCGCTCCTAGGTCCTCCCCACAGCTCTGTGAGTAGAGCTCAGTCTCGATCCTGCTGTTCCAGCCCCTGTCTAATTGTGGGCAGACACTATCAATCGTTCTGAACTGCGAACTGTTTTTGCCTTGTGACCACACTTCAAAAGACTGAAAGCCATGTTTTCATATCCTTAATCATGACTTGAATTGAGCGAAGTCTCAGGGAGATGAAAAGCTGTAGTGTTAGTCCCCTGTGTCACTTAACATCTGACTTTGCACCTAACTCTATGGCATTCCCACAAAGGGGAAAGGGTAGAAATGTTCTAAAATAGGGAGTTGTAGATAGTCACTTGTCTATATGTTATTACTCTTGAGAGAGTGGCTATTCAGGGGTGCATTGAATCAGGCCAAAAGCAACATTATAGACCCCTGCTAGCATGCAGATTCTCATCTCTGTGTGCGACCAGGGAGTTAATTCTGAGAGCCCGTCCTACTGGAGTTACTCACTAGCGCTCTGCGGTCCAAGAGCATTCTTCAGAGTGTTGATCAGGGGGAATTTGCCCTGGTTGTAGAACGTGCCAGTGAAGTCATCCAGGTTGAGAGACCAAACCACAGCGCCTCCAAAGTTATTCTTCATCAGCCACTGAGCCTGTTAAGTGCCAGGAGAGAAGCTAAAATCAGCCCAAATGCTCATGCTGAATGGAAGCCTCGTCTGGCATTAGTTACACCAGAAGGTCTCATCATACCTTGATGTTGAAGCTCTTGATAGTGTCATATCCAAGCCACTCGTTGCCCTTGTAGGCATAGGGGACATCCTGAGGGGTATCCCAAGCCTGGGTGGCTCTGTTCTTCAGGAAGGTGCAGATCTAAGCAAAGTGGAAGTGAGGATTTTAACAAGTGTCCTGTAAAAGAGAACTGTGACAGTTTCTTTGACTTATTCATTAATTATGACCATAAGTATCGTCTCTAAGGATTTGTACTCCTTAATCAGCTTCATTTAAATTAATTTAAATAGCGCCAAGAGATGATGTGGAAGAATTAGACACACTGCAGGGGAAAGAATTCGAGTAGGCTCCCTGATTGCTTTACCTTGTGGACTCAATAATTAATAATCCGTTAATTTACCCTTTGTGTCTAATAAGGCATTTATGGTGTGCAAGGATGAGGGTGCATTTTATTCTGTTTCTGATACATTCAGCTGAAATTAGCTAGGGTAATATAGTCTATTTTTAAATCAGGCAGAATAAATCACTAAAAATAAGGTATTCTGTGAATCTAGATCCTTGTTTCTCTTCTCTTGTCCATGAACAAACTGTAATTTTTGATGAATTAGTTAGCTAGTTGCAATTAGTCAATGGGATCGTTTGTTAGACCTAATTTCAGCGTATGACGCACTGGCTAACAGTTCTCCGTGAGTATTAGTGATTTAATATTTGTGTGGTATGAGCGAGCACACATGCCTCATAGTAAGCCCAGAACCCAGACTGTCTTGTGTCAGGTCCAGCAGGCCCCGGTCCTGAGGTTGGAGCGCTGACAGCAGTGTTGGAAGGGTTGCTCAGGTTGAAGGTGTGTCCATAGGTTGGTAATCCAACAATGAGCTTCTCAGCTGGGGCACCAGTAATTCATGGCATAATCCTATAGGCAACAGACGAGTTAGTCTCTCCAAGGACTGTTAATTGCCATGTTAATTCTTACACCTCTGCAATTGTAAAGGCTGATGTCATTACAGACCGAAAGGACCCTGGCCCTAAGCTTTCAAGATATACTTACAACATTGAAGTAGACATTGCTACCAGCGTCAGCCGGGTCTTTGTAGAGAGGGCTGTTCTCTCCACTGTATCCTTCCCAGGAGCCATGGACGCCATATGGCTGTCATACGTGGAAGTAGTCCAGATACCTGTGGGGATCATTACATACATCTATCTCCAGTCCTTTTTAACCCACTGAATGGTTCGTTGTCCTGTTAGTGCTGGCTCCACAATGGTGACACTGGTCATGCTCTCACTTCCTGAGTGCCTGGCTTCTCCAAAGCCTACCCCTCTTCTCCTGCACGGTGGTTCTACTCCTCTTTGGGTCTTGTGCGTCCTTAGGATGGGATGAGGATTTAACCCATAATGCCCATGAGTGCTTAGAACTAGGTGGTAGGTGCAGGTGTGTGCTTGAGGAAACCCCTCATAGGCTCAGTGCACACACCAGAACAGGGGTGACCTTATGACTTGCCCTGCTATTCAACATCTGAATATCAGATCCTTTTCCGATGTCTAGGATGTCCATTTATCTTCTGAAGTGGAACTGTCCCCATAACACTATCCAAGTGTTGGTAATGACTAAGATAGAGGTCAAGTTCTGACCTACCTATTCAGTGGACGCATCTGATGAAGTGAGCTGTAGCTCACGAAAGCTTGTGCTCAAATAAATTTGTTAGTCTCTAAGTACTCCTAAAATAATACAGAATATATTAAAATATCCTCCTGTCCCAAAGGGGAAACAAAAATAATAATGTATTTTCAGAATAAAAAAACCTCCTACCTATCTGTGCATTCAGCAGGCGTGCCAACCCTTTAAAGAAAAAGAGAATAATTATCACTTTAAACCTGGGACTAGGCAACCACTTGACTTGTATCTGGGCTTCACCTAAAATATCTCCTGAGCCTCATTACTGTGCATTTTAGAGTATGGTGTAGTAAAGAAAGCAATTCTCTTTGGTTCATTGACAACTTTGAGTCTTCATATCTTTGAAGTATATTTTACAATTCGGCAGCTGTTTAAACAACACTGGAAATGCATATGAAAACAATGGGAATATCAAGAAGTGTGTTTATTTTTGCTTTCTAATGTTTGCTTTCTAACAGCAAGTGTTTAATACAACAAATGTTAGTTTCTAAGGTGCCACAAGGACTCCTTGTTATTTTTGCTGATACAGACTAACACGGCTGCCCCTCTGAAATAAAATATATATAACTCATATCACAGATTATTATAAAGTATCATTATTATTAACACGTAGCTCTTATGAAGAACTTTTCATCCACAGAGCTCAAAGTGCTTTACAAAGGTGGTCAGTATCAGAGCACAGAGCAGGGAGGTGACTTGCTCAAGGTCACTCAGCAGGCCATGGCAGAGCTATGAATGGAACCCAGGTCTCTTGAATGCCTTGCTGGTGCTCTATCCACTAGGAAACACTGCCTCCCTCTTTGTCCCTTGCAGTAGCCCGTTTTCTCTCCAGTTATGCATGTGGGAAAACATCTTGCTGTATTTTTAATTAACATTTATATTTACAAACTTCCATTTTCCTTTAACTAGTCTCTTTGTAAGTCTTTTAAAACATCTCTCTCTCTCTTCTTTTACATTTTAGCCTTGCTCAGAATTTTTGCTGCGCTTGTTTTTAAATTCTAGGTGCAGTGCTACTTATCATTCCCTGATACTGGGGTTCTGGGCCATACATCAGCTGGAGAAGACACGCTTGTGTTCACTTTGATAGAACTAGCAAACTAGCTTTATCGTGAACGGTGGGAGTGGTTAGCTGCCCCAAGTACATGCCACTATAAGAGAAGTTACAGAACTGGACTTACTGGTAAGAAGTATCAGCTTGGCCATCTTGCCTCTGTACTGATCCAGCATTGCCTCTCTCTGGCTTTTATGTCATACTTCCCTCTGGGCCATGCTATCCTACTATCACCAAAGCCAAGGGAAGATTCTGGCATTTGATGATTAGCGGCATGTAACACGTTCTAAAATGGAAACCAGTATCTGTGGTACAGTGGACCCGTTTGAGAATCTGAGTCTAAGAAAACAGTGTTACCAGTCTTTATATTTTACAGAGCTGCTGGACCCTGGTAGAAATAGATTACAGTGTTACTGTTGTTGGGAATGCTTGTTCTACTGATTAATTTTAGATTATATAATAGATTACACAGTACTAAATAGTTACTGTACAACCACAGATATTGTGTTATATAATCTCCGTATACAAGGCTTTTCTAGTCTGGCTGGAATCAAGAAGGTGTAGGATTTTTATACACAATTTAGTTAATCAGCTCACCTGAACCATTTTTGCCAACTAAAGGCACTTAGGGTCTAGTTCTGCTCTCAGTTACATCTATTTAAGACAAGAATAATGTTATGAGCTGGGTGACACTTCATTGTGGGTTGAGTTAAAACCTTGCTTAAACTGAGGTGTGATTGCGCCATTCATTTAAGGTAGTTGTAAGAAAGCTTTGGGGGCGGGTACATCTAAAACAAGGCACAGAAGCTATCTCCATGTAGGCAAGGGGTTGTCAGCAGGATTGGGTGTGTGGGAGGTGTGCGAGAACACACAGAAACTGAGAACAGACAAGAAGGGAGAGAGACAAAGTCGGTGAGGAGTAATATCTTTTATTGGACCAGCTTCTGTTGGTGAGAGAGACAGAGCTCTTTGTTAGGTCGAGGTCACAGCTAAATGCAAGGTGGAATAGATTGCTGAGCGTACCTAAAAAGAAAAGGAGGACTAGTGGCACCTTAGAGACTAACCAATTTATTTGAGCATAAGCTTTCGTGAGCAACAGCTCACATCCGATGAAGTGAGCTGTTGCTCACCAAAGCTTATGCTCAAATAGTCTCTTATGCCTTAGTCTCTAAGGTGCCACAAATCCTCCTTTTCTTTTTGCGAATACAGACTAACACAGCTGCTACTCTGAAACCTGAGCATACCTAGTTAGCCCATATTCTAAGGGATCATTCAAGGTAGAGTGGTCTGTTAACACTTCTGCAGTCAATAGGGGGTTAGTGGGTTACAGACTGTTGTGATAAGCTGTAAATCCAATGTCTCCGTTCAGTCCATGATTCTTCAGGTCCCAGAGCTGAGGGAGAGCTCTGTGTGGTTTGAAAGCTTGTCTCTCTCACCAACAGGAGCTGGTCGAGTAAAATGTATTTCCTCACCCACCTTGTCTGTCTAATATCCTGGGACCGACACATGGCTACAGCTACGCTGCATACAGGAACAGACAGAGGCAAAAAGCAAGAAAGCCAAGCAGTAGCTTGTGAGCACAGTGGGTACATCTACACAGGGATAATAAGACTGCAGCTGGCCCGACTCAGGTGGAGAGTCCCTCGAGTTCAGGCTCCAGCCTAAGCCTGAACATCCACTCAGCTATTTCTAGCCCTACCGCCCCAGCCCTGCCAGCCTGTGCCAGCTGATCTGAGCCAGCAGCGGCCATGCCATAGATCTTTCACCGTGTGACCCTTGAAAAAGCTAGAGAGAACGCTCTGGGGTCTGTTGGCTAAAGAGGCTTGAACCTATGAGCTCAGAAATTGCTCCTTTTGTTCGTTCCTCCTGCGCTCGGAGAAGCAGGACTTTGTCCGTTCCTTGTGTGATGGGGTGTGCTCCCCACGCTCGCCCTGAAGGGGTTAACATAGGCCAAAGGGGCCAATTAACCTATTAGGCTGCAAGCTGGGGGGACATTTAGGATGAGAGTTGAGCCCTAATTAATTGAAGCTCAGGCAGGGCTGCTGTGAAACCAGGGAGCTGGCAGGAGGAAAGGGGCTGCAGTCACTTTTCCTAGGACAAAGGAGAGGAAGGGATTTGGACCCAAAAGGAGGGGTTTGTCTAGCAGACCCAGAGGAAAGGGGATTGGCTAGAATGGTGGAGAACGAGAGCCTGGGGTATGCAAGGTTGGAAGTAGTCCAAGGGCGGGCAGGAAGGTTTGTGGTTGCCCAGAGCTTCACTGCTGGAGACAGGGCTCTGGACTGGAACCCGGAGTAGAGGGCGGACCTGGGTTCCCCTACCAGCCACTGAGTGAGTGGCACAATCTGGGCAGTGGACTTGGAGGCTGTCTGGGGCCAAGCTTTCTAGCTGCTGAGGGAGTGGCCTGGCCAGGGCAGTGGGCTTAAGGATTGCCTGGGATGGCGAGGAAGATGTTGATGTTACTCTGGAAGGGGAGGAATCTTGTGACTTGGCCGGAGGGCTGAGCCATGAAGATGAGGGCCTGCAGCTCCCGAGAGGGCCCACAGACCAAGGAAGCGAGACGGCAGGCTGAGGAACTACAAGGAGAGGGCGTCGGGCTGAAAGAGCTAATCCCCAGAGTGGCCAGGAGGAGGTGCTGACAAACGATGAGTAGAGGCGCCCATGACACCTTGTTAAAAAATAAGATTGCATCAAAAAGAGTACCAGACTTCCAACGGGAACATTCCCATGGCCCAGAAATCGGATTCGCCACTTGGGTCAAAAAAAGGGCAACAATGACTTCATTGTTGTAAACAGAGTATCATACGTGGCTGGCAAATAAAAATACACAGCCCTATCTTTTCCTTTTGCTGGAAGCTGTTTTCTATACAGGTGGCAAGAGCAAGAACTTGGTCACAAGTGTTCCTATTAGGTCTAAATCCTGCCTGGTCATCACCCAGAGTCTGCTCTGCTGTGGGAAAGATTCATTGCAGAATTAGTCTCTCCAGAAGTTTCTAAGCACAGCTCATAATTTATATCTGCCAGGAGTTAGCTGGAAGGGAGTGGTCCTTTCCTGGTTTTGGTATAGCTGTTGCCCTAGTTTTCTGCCATAGCTTGGGCATCAAAGTTTCTCCTCATTTACCTTCCCACAATCTTAGAATCATAGAAATGTAGGGCTGGAAGGGACCTCAAAGTCATCTAGCCCAGCCCTCTGCACGGAGGCAGGACCAAGTGAACATAGACTATCCCTGACGAGTTTGTCCAACCTGTTTTTAAAAACCTCCAATGCTGGGAATTCCAAACCCTCCCTTGGAAGCCCGTTCCAGTACTAAACTATCCTTATAATAGAAAGATTTTCCTAATATCTATCTTCAATCTTCCTTGCTGCAGATGATGCCAATTTACTATGAGTCCTACCTTCAGCGTGCATGGAGAACCATTGATTGCCACCCTCTTTATAACAGCCCTTAACTTATTTGACTATTAGATCCCCCTTCAATCTTCTTTTCTCAAGACCAAACATGTCCAGTGTTTTCACCCTTTCCTCATAAGATTTTAACCTGGGTTTTTTTATTGTTTGGGTTGCTGTCCTCTGGACTCTTTCCGATTTTGTCCACCTCTTTCTTAAGGCATGGTGCCCCAAACCGGACATAGTAGCTTAGCTGAGGCCTCACCAGTGCCAAGCAGAGCAGGACAATTACTTCCCATGTCTTGCCTACGACACGCCTGTTAATACACCCCAGAATGATATTAGTCTTTTTTACAACTGCATCACATTGCTGACTCCTATTCAGTTTGTAATTTATAACCCCCAAATCCTTTTCACCAGTGCTAGCACCTAGCCAGTTATTCCCCATTTTATATTTATGCATTTGATTTGTCCTTCCTAAGTGTAGAACTTTGCATTTGTCTTTATTGAATTTCATCTTCTTGATTTCAGACCAATTCTCCAATTTGTCAAGGTAGTTTTGAATTTGAATCCTGTCCTCTAAAGTGCTTGTCACTCCCTCTCAGCTTGGGGTCATTCACAAATTTTATAAGCACACTCTTTGCTCCATTACCCAAGTCATTTATGAAAATATAGAATAGTACTGGATCCAGGACTGACCCTGCAGGACCCCAATAGATACACCCTCCCAGTTTGCCAGCAAGTCAGTGATAACTACTCTGTGAGTATGGTCTTTCGAACAGTTTTGTACCCACCTTATAGTAATTTCATCTAGACCGCTTTCCCTAGTTTGCTCTGAGTGTGGTTTGCCATGAAAAGGTCTGTTCCTACTTTGCTCCAAGGTCTGTGGGGGATGCAGTGTATTATAATGGTCCCTTTTTGCTGCTTGCCCTGCATTTCCCCAGATGTATCCCAGCTGCTCCCCACGTGTCAGATAGCCTTCGTCATGTTTGGCTGGTACGTGATGTCTTTGGCATCCCAGATCCAGGCTGCTGTTTCAGAGTGGCTCTGGATTCTTGACAGAGTTTTTGTTTTAAAAAAATCTGGGCATTATGATGCTATCTTGAATGTTCAGCTCAGCTCCCTAGCTCTAGCATTCTTGGGTGGCAGGTGGCGCTTCTCCCCTGGTGTCTGGCCATCCTGACCAAACAGCCGACATGAGTAATTCCAAGTCTTGTAAAGTTTGTTTGCCTTGAAACTAACACATGCCTTGCTTGGTCAATGCTTTCTGTGTCTTTCCATGATTTTTGTATTGCTATCAGATCGAGGATCTCATATTCGTGTTCAGTTACCACATTTTCATGCTCCAAGGCTTGCTCTGGATAAGAAGCTAGCTATAGACATCTAAGTCCCTTTCTCGTGGCTTGCAACGCTACAATTTACATGTATTTTCAGTAGCGGAGGTGAAGGCATTTTAAGGCCACTAGAAATGATTTTTTAAAGTGCTCTCCAGTGGTTTATGGTCATTTTCTACTTGAATGGTTTCTCATCCTTGAACGTACTGGTCAAACTCTCGACACGAAAATGCTATTGCAATACATTGCTTTTCAGTTTAGGCATATCTCTGCTCAGATGGTGATACTGACCATGATACAGAACTACCTGCTGTCCCTTTTATATGAGTGATGTTCCAAGCCTGATCTCACTGCTCTCACATTATAGGGTTGCCTCTTCAGTCACACGGGGGTATTTCAGGATGGGATAACTGGTCACCAACTCCTTGTGGTGACTGCATCATGCTGCAGTAGCCATGTCTATGTAGCCTCCTTGCCCAATAGCCACAAATGTCCAAGCTCAGACATTGGAACATGAAACACAAGCAATATTAGTGAAAATAGTGGTGTAAAAACACAGCATAGACCCTCTCAACCTTGTCCTATGCAGTGTTTTGTAATAAACCGAAGTGACAGAGAATTTTCACCGGGTCACCTAGACTTAGTTGGAGACCCTGGGGGAAAAAACACAAAGGATTTTCAAACCATCCCATATCACGCGCTGATTCTGAACTCACTCAAAAGCAAATTCATAAGATTAAGTTATTTTTATGTAATGCAGGTAAGAGAGCAGAGCCTCCTGTGAAATTTTTTCCAACATGCTTTTCGGGTGGTGCAATAACGAAAGCGATTCAAAAACAAAAATTGGAAAAATACCAGTAAACTTCGCATATAAGGTCTGTTTCTTTATATAAATCCTTTGTCCTACTTGCCCTTGTTACTGAGCTTAGTCTGGACATTGTGGGAAGGTAAATGCAGAGAAATGTAAAGATCAATCAGCATAGCAATGGCTTTGTTCTATGAAGGAGATGGAGTGATATGGAGTATTGTTTTTCAGGCTTGAAAAGGTCAGAATTAAAAGCTAAGGTTGGCATTTGAAGGTGGCGTTGAAATAGGCATGTTTCATGTTTTCAACACAAAATCTTATTGTAGAGAGATGTGAATTTTGCTTGATTTATTGGGTCATATTCTCATTGACACTAAGCCCACTTGACACCACATGGCCAGCGTAAAGGGGCCTTAAAGTGAGTATAAAAAACATTTGTATGAACTACCCTGCTAGTCTAGTCCATTGCTAATACATCTCCTTTTATGTTCCTGTGCTCAGGGACAGGAATCTGGTATGCTGCCATGAGGATTATGATGACTTTCTCTTTGTTTGACCCCCCTCCCCACAACATTCTACATCTCTGATTTCATAGACCTGCAGGAGCCATCTCATTTCTGGCACCATGTTCAGTGTTTGAGCATAAAAAGAGAGAGCCAAGACAGTGCACATTTCAGGCGTTATTCCTTTCTCCACCTGTACCATTTTTCTCATCAAGCATTTTCTTAAAGTTTTCTAAGTTCCTAGACATAAGCATACTGTCTTACCACAACGTCCATATTGGAAAGCTAAGGAAATAGCCCTTTTCTCACATTTGAGACAGCAACATTAAACATGAATACCATAACAGAATGTTAAATATAAATGCCTATTACACTCTCTCAAAACTCTCTCATCATGTATATATAACTTAAAACAACTCCTTTTCTCTTAGCTTGGGAACTAAGGTATTGTCTTCTATTGCACAAAGTCCTGTGTAGACTTGCAAGCAGTTTGATGTTAGAGTTGGGGGGTGTCTTGTGATGACTTGGTTCTTCTGCACTTGGTTATTCTGGTGGAGTGGTGTTTTAAGAGTCTGTTCTAATACCTACCGGTCACTTCTCAGTCCGTATTCCTCCTGTGTCCTGCTGATCGAGTGTCAGCTGTGTGTGGACTTCACCATACTTTGTGTCCATTTTTATGTCTTGTGTTCATAACGGGTGTATGTATTTGCAGCATCTGTGAAAGACATGCCCCTTCACTGCTATGCCATATGAACAAAGATTTATCTGCTCAACACCTGTAGCTTATTTCCAGCTTCATTATGGCCCAGCCAACCCTTGGCTAGTCAGTGTTTCAGCTGGTGCTGTAAAAATCCACAGGTCTAGAACCTGGGTCTTCAGAGCTGGGGACAGCTGATATTCCCACATTGCCACAAGGAGGCTACACAGAGCTAGCTACAAGGAGCACTGTAGAATTAGGTCCCTCAGGAAGTACCACCCAAAGGGTTGAGAGAGACAGGAGCCTGCAGCCTTCTAATTGGCCCATGAATGCTGTTTAACCCTGCACAGTGCTCCAGGAAGCTGTTTGGGCCATCGTATAGATCATTGGCCTGCTGTGACTCCAGAGTTCACCTTGTTTTCTGATTGCCGGTCTCTGACCCCAGCCTGACTCTGATCCTGACTCTTGCGTCCTGATTTGAGCATGGTAACCATCTCTGGTTTCTGACCCTGACCCGTACCTGTTGATCCTGGCTCTAGTAATTACTCTGATCCCCGCCACTGCTGCCTTGTGGCTACCCTTAACTATTTGTGGACACTGGCCCAGCTGTGACTGCTAGGCCAGACCACACCATCTATGTCCCGATCCCTTACAAGGGCCAGTTAAGTTGGTGCTTTTGTGATAGGAACTAGGAAATAGGCTGAGACTGCTAATTCATTTCACATGGGCCACCAAAAAGCTGTTAGAGAGGTCATATGACTTGGTCAGTGTCACCCACCAAATCAGTGCCAGACTGGAAATAGAACCAGGAGTTTGGAAGCCCAATTATCAGTTGGTGTTAATGAGTGCATCTCTGTTGACTTCAGTGAAGTTTTGCCCATTTGCCCCAGCAAAGAATTTGGAGTTTGACTCCTTGTCCCCTACTCCATGCATTTCCCAACATCCCCCTATTAGACCAGACGGCACCATTGGTCTTTGTTTTCTGGCCAAGCTTAGACACTGGGAGCATGAAACACTAGCAATGCTAGTGAAAAGGGTGTTGTAAAAGCATAGCATAGAGACCCCCAAGTCCCTGTGCCCTGAAACATTTTGTAACAACCTGTAAAATGAAATGACAGAGAATTTCCACCAAGTCATCTAGATTTCATTTCATTAGACCCTGGAAAAAACCACAAAGGACCATGCTGGGTCTGAACTCACTCAAGAGCAGATGAATAAGACACATAGGCAATCATTTCAAATTATTTTTATCTAATGGATGTGAGAGGGCAGAGCCTCCTGGGAAATTTTTCCCAACATGCTTCTCGGGCAGTGCGGTAACAAAAGCAGTGTGCAAAAAGACGTACTGGGGAAAATACCAGTAACCTTAATGTATAAGGTCTGTTGCTTTATATAAGTCCTTTGTTCCACCTGTCCTTGTTACGGAGATTAGTCTGGAAATCAATTGTTCTCCATGTCCACTGCAGGTAGAACAAGACATAATGGCCCTAATCTGCAGCAAGGGAGACCTAGGTTAGATATTAAGAAAAGCTTTCTAACTCTCAGGGTAGTTAAGCTTTGGAATAAGCTTCCAAGGGAGGTTGTGGAATCTCTGACATTGGAGTGTTAAGAACAGGTTGGACAAACACCTGTCAGGGATGGTCTAGGCTTATTTGGTCCTGCGTCAGCGCAGAGGGCCGGACTAGATGATATCTTGAGGTCCCTTCCAGCCCTACATTTCTATGATTCTGATTGTGGGAAGGTAAATGAGAGATGTGAAGGTCAGTGAAGGCAACAGTGGCTTTGTACAATGAAGGATACAGAGTGTTATGAAATATTGTTTTTCAGGCTTGGATAGGTCAGAATTCAAAGCCAATCTATGCATTTGAAGGTGGAGCTGATACAGGCACTATCAAACAGATATAGTTTGACCAGAAATTTTACCCAAATGCCCCTGTGTTGAGCCCAATGACTTTAGTTAAACTAAAACTTTTTAATCCTTGGGAAATGAAACGGTGGTGTGCCCAGAGACGAAAGCATCACCAATGCCTGTGATTCTTGCAGTGGCAGGAAACTGATTAGGTGAGACATGCCTAGCTGTTCCCAGTAGGTTATCAACACCCCATGCTGCAGAGGAAGGTGGAAATGTGAAGCATGGCTTCTACTAACAATAATATTGTAATCATGCCTAGAGGACTCAATCAGGACTTAGGCACTGGTTGCACACTGAGGACAAAGACAAAGAGGCAATGCTCAGTATTTAACTTTAATCCTTTTTTCCCCTTCCAGAAATAAATGGTAACAGACAGAGAACAAGTAATGTGAAGGCTCATGAAAAATGCATCCACAGTAGTTAGTAGAGATGGGCCCAAGCTGTGGAGTTCAGTAACCAGAGCAGAATCTAAATCTCCCCAAGGTTTAGGTGGTCTTTGCAGTTGATGGCCCAGTCCAGCCCAGCCCAGCAAGAGCTGAAGTCTGGGTCTGAATCTAAATTCCAACTTCCCCCGTGCTCAAAGGGTGTTCAGATCTGAAATTGCGCACGCTCAAAATACACCGCTTCACTTGTAAGTCCCTGCAGCGTGTGCAAAGTACGCAGCTTCCTGCACTGCAGTTACCTTTTGTCTGCCCAACTCCATTACAGGGGCCAGTGACTATGCTGGACGGGCTGGAACGAAGCATGGGGCAAACCAATATTTTGCTGTGCAACATGCCACTCCACTAAGAAATCCTTTTGCTTTGCTAGGGTGTTCACCTCATTTCAGATCCCTCAGGCAGACTTTCCCCATGGCCCCAAAATGGTGAGGAAGAGAAACTATAAGGTGTTGGCCCTACTGAGGTAGAGACAATTCCAAATGGAAAAAGAGGAAAGATGCCACAGGACTGTTTGATTATGCACTGATTATTAGAGCAAGGGGTACACACTGATTCTATAAAAGGGCCAGACTTAACGGAATGAGAGCGACACTTCTTTCCACTGAGAATAATCAAGCCATGGAGCAGATGCTTTAAATCAGCCAGGGAGCACATGGTGTATGTCAATGTATCTTCATAGAAAGGAGTTAGAAATTATTGACATGATTGAAATACTGCTTGGTACGACGGCTAGCTGCACTCGTGGTAGAGGAGCCAACATTGGTTTCCTGATGATTTTCTGTGTTCTTGGTATAAAGACAATTGTAATCTGCATAACTAGATTCTGGTATGGCTTTGCGAAGTACTTTTGGAGATTAGAATTCCTCTTTCTCTTTTGCACTTTCTCTTCTTCTTGCCCATTCTGCCACTCTCTGCTTTCTCCCATCAATATTTCATAGTTTTATCTATTATCTGCTGAATTTTTGCTTCCTTTTTATATATAGTAGGTTTCAAGCCTAGATTTTCATAAGCAAATGCACCATGCCATGGGTACATAGGGCATTATATTAATAACACATAATAAATATTATTGCTATGCTGGGGTTTGGTTGAAATTGTTGGGTGTGATAGCAAGCTTCCGTTCAGGCTAAACCAGGGAACAAATGTCCCTTTGTTTGGTGGTAGAAGAAACAATGGAAAACCAACACCCAATCACTAGACTGCTTGCTACCCTGGGCAGTGGCTGGGCCATGTGGGCCAAGGGCTTTCTCATGGATCTGAGAACAAACACAGAGTTGGCGATTACTTGGATTGCAGTTGTGTGTGAGAGAGAAGCAGCAGAAATACCAGTGGAGCAGACAGAGGAGGAAGCCAAGACACCACCAGAGACATGTGTGTACTGTGAATGTGGGAAAAGATCAGACAGCTTTTGGGCAGAGTGCTGGTTGGAAAGAGGCTTGGGACTGGGAGCAAAGAAACTGACTCATGCTGTTTGAGTCCTACTCTGTTTAAGGAAACAGAACTTTGTCCATTGTTTGTAAATAAGCATGATTGCATGAAAGGTACCTGACCCTCTATCATCAATTTCTCCTCTTAACCGAAACAACCTGTCAGACCCTGAATTTTGGCTAACTGCTTGGGCCAAAAGGGGCAACATTATTAATAATAGAGCTTTCTCTGTTCATTCCCTGGTCTAACCATATAATGGTGAAGCCTGCCAGTATTTCTAGTGTTCCAGTTCTTTATGCAGGTAGTGTCGCATGGAGATTTCATGAAGGCTTTAATTCAGCCTGGAACATACTGGGAGTAAATGAAGAAGGACTAGTAAAATTACTTTTATTGTCTATTTCCAAGGAGGCTTTTAAAGATATAATGTTATTCTGTGCAAAGAGGGTGTCTATTTGTTCTGGGCCGATTCTTAATGCCATAATGCAAAATAACACATAGCTCTTACATAGCGCTTTCATGTGTAGATCTCAAAGGAGGCCAGGATCATTATCCCCATTTTACCGATGGTGAAACTGAGGCAGGGGGGAAGTGGGGTGACTTGCCTAAGGCCACACAACGAGTCAGTGGCAGAGCTGGAAACAGCCTAGAAGTTCAGCTTCCCTGGCCCGTGGTCTGTCCAGTAGGCCAGACTGTCTCCTTTAAGCTCCCTTCTCAGCAAGCCAGGAAAGGGAAGCAGTCTCCCTCCTTCATTCACGTACCATATTAGTGGGAATGTGTATCACAAAACAGTTTATTTAATGGCTGTTTAATCTATGTTGCCCAAAAGGCTAAACTCTGCTCTGTTAGCCCAGCGCTACCTTTGTGCGTACACAGTGACAGAGACCACAAATTGTTATTTTAATGCAATGCGCATTTATTGATCATTCTCTCGTCTGAGGTCTGCAACTGTTGCCATGAGCTCTGCGAATCTAGTGGGGGTTCTCTTCATGCCCAGTTGCAGAAGGAGCAGCTGGAGTCGAAGACGAGGCTGGCCTGGCAGAACTGCAGGTAGGTTTTCCTGCTCACGCAGTGGTAGAACGCGTGGTTGTTACTGGGATCTGGGTAGAGGCCATTGGCTCTGCCGGAGCAGAAATTGCTGCAGCTGGAGCTGCCGCTGCCTTTGGAAGGAGCCGCCGTGGCTGGCTGGTTAGCACTGGTACCAGGGGTGGTTGCTGGAACCTTGCAGTCTGAAAGAAAGAAATGCAAAGGGGAGGCATTAGAATGTGCTTTCTTCTAAGCGTCTGAGGCATGGCGGTAGACGTGCCTCTCGAGGAGGGAGTTAAAGGAGGGCAGGGTAGCAGCTTCACAGAGGTGTTTGGGGAGGTTTTTCCTTGCCTGGGGGATGTGGAAGCAAGTGCAAAGGTGCATGTGGGATAAGGCAGCAAGCGGGTGCGGAAGGCTGGCCTCACTGGCAGAGCAGAGGGAGCAACACAACAGGATGCGAGAGCAGATAAGAAGGTGGGGAACAGAGCCGAAAAGGGGTTTCAAGGGGAGGACAAAAAGCTTGAATTTGGTGTGGTGGAGAAGGAAGAACATTCAGAACAGGGTGGGGCTGGCGTGGTCCGAATGACATGCCAGGAAGACGGTCTCAACAGCAGCTCTTTGAATAGACCTGAGAGGGGTGTCAGCATGGCCAAAGAGGAGGAGATTGCAGGAAGTAAGACAGGAGGAGATGCAGGCCTGGAGAAGAGTTCAGACGAATGCTGGTCATCTCACTCCATGCCTCAGGCACTGGGGTGTTACTTCCTGGGCGTGGTGACACCCAAGACAGATTTCAAGGAGTTCATCAGAGGGTATTTGCCTTCTCCACAGAATGTGCCAGTGAAGTCGTCCAGATCAATAGCCCAAACCATGGCACCTCCAGAATTGTTCTCCAACAGCCACTTTGCCTGTGAGAGAAGATTTTTAAGCAGAGTTGTAAATGCATCAGTAAAGATACTCTAAACCATGCTTTCCCTTGTGTTGAAGTTATATCTTATCTGAAGGTTTCAGGGCCTCAGCCTGCAGTCTTTGCTCACATTAAAGACTGGACGTCAATGGGAGTAGATAAAGGGCTGCAAGCTAAATCTTTAAATAGCAACAGAGCTGGCATAGAACCTGATTCAAAATCTATTCAAGACTCCCATTGACTTCAGTGGGCTTTGGGTCAGATTCACAGCAAACTAGAGCAATACGTATCGGATGTAAATTGTGCACTTTATCCCAAGGTGTTAACACTGTATAGTGTTGGTACCCTGATCATTTCTGGCCTGAGCCTAGGAACCTGTAAGGAATATCAAGGGTCTCGGTTCACATCTAGTCCTGAGAAGCGTGATGAAACAGAGGGGAATTCACTCTTATCTCAGTCGATCGTGGGATCCTCTAGGCTGAGGAAGAAGCAATGTGGAGATCCTGTAAGACGTTAACTGGCAAGGATAGTATGGAATAGTGGCCTCTGTCCCACGCTCCAGAGAGCAGTGTAGCTCTGTAGCCCGATACAGGGATGAAAGCCCTTACCCGGAGCACAAAGAGATGATAGACAACAGGTTTATCTTGATGGCGAAGTTCTTAGGGTTGTCATAGCCAATCCACTGATTTCCTTTGTAGGCATAAGGGATGTCCTGAGGGGCATTCCACACGATGGTGGCTCCAGTCTTCAAGAAGGTACAGATCTGGGACATAAAAGTTGTTTGTTAAGGTGGTCCAGGAAGGTCTGTGACTCTGTCCTAACTGATCTAGAGGCCTATATCTGACTGTTCATTCAACTCCTTAGTCTCTTTGGACTGACCCAGCACACTGCATCCTGTAGGTCCGACCAGGCTAGTTTTAATGTTCAGGAATACCACCAGCTGCAGACATCCGCTGGAGGTCTTCCTCCTGCTGTCAAGAAGCCACTGTGATTCAGAACCTCATGTCACTAACATTGCATTAGGAAAAGGAGAGGGTCTCTTAAAAACCCTGGGCACTGCTTCCTGTCTCCAGTTCCCTGATTCCTGCTTGAACCACTAGGCCTGACTCCTGTCCCAGTCATTAGGCCTGTCCACTCACAACCTGGTTGTGACAGGGCTACAGTTTTGCAGTCTTCGGTGGAATTGCAAGGCTGCAGGTGTGAATCAAGACTGAACACTATTATTTAGTAGTTGTATTGTGATAGCGCCTTGGAGCACCTTCATGGACCAGGACCCCCTTGTGCTAGGTGCTGTACAAACACAAAGATGGTCCCTGCCCCAAACGACTTGCAGCCAAAGTAAATATGGTCATGGTTCCACCCAGTGAAGGTATTACCAGTCTGCTGGCAACACTATCTGAACTCACCAGAGCAAACAACCCCTAGAGCAGCTAAGCAACATTTTTGCGGTGATGGCGTAAGCTCATGTGTGTTATAAAACATAGCTGTGTCGTTCTGTTCCCAAGTGTCTCTATCAGAAACGTTGTTTTTGCAGACACGTCCTCCAGTAACAATACTGTGCGAACGCCCATAGCTAACAACCATTCCGATTCGCCACACCTGTTTTCATAGTTTTACCTCAAAGTAGGCCAGGGTCCCGGCTGACTGGATATAAGCTCCCACGGCACGTGGGCCGGATGTTGGGGCAGCCAGGCCATGGTTGGAAGGGTTGCTGAGGGTTAAGGTGTGGGCATAGGCCCCGAATCCAACCATCAGCTTCTCAGCTGGGGCGCCATTGTCCTTCCAGAAGTTCATGGCATAGTCCTAGAGGAGACGGCGCAGTGAGCCAGTCAGGGAGATGTTCCCAAGCCATGGGAATCACAGAATCATAGAATATCAGGGTTCTGAAGGGAGACCCAGCCAGAAAATGATGGTTGGCTCCTGGTGGTTGGAAGATTCCCCGGGCTCCAACACGGGGGTGGAGGAAGGATGGAAGGCAGGAAAAATGGGGGAATAACCAACTCTACAATAACACTGGTCAAAAATTTTCAGATGGAACGTTTTTCTGTCAGATCATGCCATTTCATCAAAATCAAAGCTTTCTGTGGGAACATGTCAATTTTGGTGAAATTCCATCTGGAAAAGTTGTGTTTTGAGCTTATCAGAGTGGAATGTTTCAATTTTTCATTTCAAAATGACTGAAAAAAGTCAAAAATAGAATAAAATGTTTTGATTTTATTTAAAAAACACAATGTTTCGAGTGACCTGACATGAAACTTTTAAACAAATTTCATTTCATGGGAATTTCAATTTCCTTTTTATTTTTTTCCCCACAATTCAGAAAGAAAACAAATATTAAAAATGCCAGAATCTCCCGCAAAATGGAAATTCTGAATTTGACCAACTCTGATCTGCAGCCACAGTTATCACTTACTTTCAGTGAGCATGTGTAAGGGTTTTCATGTGCCTGATGCAGGAAACTGAGTGAATGTCAACCCAGCTGTCCAGCGTGGCTCTCAGCTAAAGCAGCAAATGCTAATATGAGTTATTCCAGAAACATGGCTCCCCATCTTTTGCCTAATGTATGAGTCCTTATGTGAATCTATCTTATCTATCTCATGTTGCAAGAAAATAAAACGTTGTCCATTTACTTCTAAAGAGCCGTTCAGTGCAATATCATGATGCTTGGCAGAATCTGATATTTTAAAAATCATTTTGATATATAATCAACTTTTATTTTAAGCATTTTTTTCTATTTTTATCTATTTACATTTTCACAGTAGTGCAAAATTATAGGGTTTAAGCATTTTTTATTTGTACTGATTTAAATTTTCACAGTTGTGGGAAGTTATGGGCAGGTCAGACAATGATTATTTAATAACAGCTGACGCTGAGTACTAGGGTGGTGGCATTTTCCATTTACGTTGGTGTTGCAATACATTGGTTTTCTCCAAGCCTGGAGTAGTGAGTATAGTTGGGTATATGGACTATGCCCATTGAAAGTCTAAGGGGCACACATGGCATACCTCCCACTCAGCAGATCCACTGGCAACCAGAAGAGGTTAATATGACACAGAGTTTCCTCCAGGTGAATTATAGTTTACTAGTGGGTGACTGCTCCATAGGTCTTTGATATATTGAAAACAGAGAGCCATATCCTGGCTTTTACCAGTAGCCTGCTAATAGGGTGACCAGATGTCCCGATTTTATAGGGACAGTCCCGATATTTGGAGCTTTGTCTTGTATAGGCCCCAATTACCTCCCCAACCCTGTCCTGATTTTTCGCACTTGCTGTCTGGTCACCCTACCTGCTAACTGCTTACCCCCTGTAGCTCTAAAAGGAGACTGATTAGCCACTGCTTTCAGTGGAATCGGTACCGGGGAACATAAACTGCCAACATTCCTTTGCCTTTGGAAATCTCTTCCCAAGCATTCACTGACTGGACCAAGATAAGATTATGCTGAAGACCTTGATAAGATACAGTTATGGGCCAGCTGTGGAATAACCCCAATTTGCAGAGAGGCGATGAAGCTTATCGGGGGGCGAATAATAATAATGGGGCTTGGGATGTGATAATCAGACTGCTGCAGCCCTTAATGAGCTTGTGTTTACAGAGCTGGAGGTTCCTGCTCCATTTACAATTGATTCGTGTGCTTTTCTGTTAGAGGCTTGAGGTGGACATTTCACCCACCATTATTTCTGAGGAAGAATTTGGGGGGTGGGGGGTGGGAAGTCCATCTCCTTTCCTATTGCTTCATTTAAACAGTTTTCACTCCTACTGGTTTGGTTCACTTGGGTGACACAATACGCAGTGTAAGGTGAAAAAGGGTGAGGAGCGTGTTTGTGATGCTCTCTGCCTTGGGCAATTCTGAGGTGAAGGGGCCCTGTTGGCCATGGCTTTATTACAAAATGAGAGGAGAGGAAACCATTAGTGGATGTGCTGGTGAAAGAGAGCGGGTCTGCCACACATGAGTGTTATTTTTGAGCTGCATGAATGTTCCCCAGCATGTCTTCAAACCCTTTCCCCATCCAAAGAAAGAAAGCGAGATGTCTTCCTCGTAGTGCATTCATAGCTTCACACTCTGTCAACTCAATTGCCGGAGCTCAGCTTTGCTTTCACAGTTCCTATTAGAGGATATGTTTTTTTCTGGTTGCAGAACAAGCCAGCAAAGTCATCCAGGTCCACTGCCCAAATCATGGCACCTCCCAACTTGTTGTTCTTCAAATACTGATCCTTACAGAGGGGGCAGGGAGAAAACCCGTGAAGAACCTCATTAGGTGCAAAAAGAACACGAGTACTTGTGGCACTGTAGAGACTAACAAATTTATTTGCGCATAAGCTTTCGTGGGCTACAGCCCACTTCATCGGATACATAGAATGGAACATATAGTAAGAAGATATATATATACACATACAGAGAACATAGCCTCTTATTCTACCTTTTCATGTTCTCTGTATGTGTGTGTATATATATATATTCTTACTATATGTTCCATTCTATGTATCCGATGAAGTGGGCTGTAGCCCACGAAAGCTTATGTTCAAATAAATGTGTTAGTCTCTAAGGTGCCACAAGTACTCCTGTTCTTTTTGAGGATACAGACTAATACGGCTGTTACTCTGAAACCTGATTAGTTGCAGGTGAGACACAATATTTGGACCCCTCTGCGCTATGGGTGAAATCCACCAGCCCCAGGCCTATGCAACTCTCAAGCAGGGGCATCATTTGCTATGGGGCAATGGGGGCCGTTGCCCTCCCCCCAGATCTTGGTTTGCCCACCTCCCAGACTTTTCATAGGTCCATATGCTCCATTCCCCCGGCCCTTGCTGGATATAATACAATCACATATAATGCTCTATATGCTGACACAACTCTTCCCATCCCCCAGCCTTACCCCCTCGCCCGGAATTTTTCTGAAATGACACCCCTGCTGTCAAGTCCTACTTCAGTCTTATTTTGGGAGCTCCAATGAAAGTTAAATGTTAAGCCTCATGCTGCCTCTGTGCACTGGGAGGCATTCCCCCCCCGCATCCCGTTTTCCTCTTTGAACATGAACCTTTTCTCTTTCCCAAGGCAGGAAGCTGGTCCACTGGCTGCATTTCACTGGCAATGTATATTGTTGCCCAGGGTATAGCGTGTGTCATTGTGCAGGGGTAAGGAGGTGAAGGAGTGCTGGAGTAATCTCCTCCATGAGCACTTTTCTAGTGAATTCCTGTGTCAAAGGGTGTCCTGCCCCTTGATGGGCTGAACGGCTGGGGCCAGCCAGCGGTGCTCATTAAGCAGGTGCAGCTGCAGAGGGGACAGGTGTTCCCTATAAAAATCTGGATGTCAGTGAGGAAGGGGGATTAGGAGTGGCATGGAGTTCCCTGGGAGGGGAGGCAGTGGGAACCGGCTAGGGAAACAGGGCCTCCAGGGAGAAAGCCCTGGGATGGGGAGGTAGACAGGGAAGAATCCTGTAGAAGGCCATGAAGCAGGAGGGACTAAGAGGGGGAAAGGGGAAAAGCCCCTGGGTGCTGTATGGGCTGAGGAATTGTTTTTGTGCTTGTCACCTATGTTTGGTAAATAGAACTGTGCCTAGAAAGAGATGCTGGGTTTGGCAGTGGGTCCTTGGTGGGCGGGGGATGAGCCAGCATTTTGCGCCCCTCGAGCTGATGCATTCCACAACTGTTCTCCCATTGCATTTTTATAACCCCAACAGAGACGTGGCAGGGAGTGCCTTGGTAGGATCCAGATGTGGATCCAGGTGTGTCTGACTCCATCAGCAGCTAGAAAAACCAACCCAAACCTCCCTTCAATTTGGTGATGGGTTTTTAACCAGAGCCTGGAATAGATCACTGTAGAGAGGGGAATGGGGGAGGAGGGGTCACAATCGTAAGAAGAGCAGACTTTACCCTGCTCCTCCTTAAACACACTTACTTTGGTTATAATGCTTTGCTCGTCGTCATACCCTGCCCACTGGTTTCCTTCGTAGGAATATGGGACCTCTTGCTCCACAATCCGCTCGGTGGTGGCACCTGGTGTAAAAGTACAGATCTAAAAAAACAAACAAAACCACACCACCAGTTGCAGACCGGAGAACAATGTCATTGCTGGGTCACTCTCAAGGTGTTGTTGGAAAGCCTGACGGTCACCCGGAAACGACAGCCATGAAGGTTTAAGATATTCACATTGAATCATAGAATCATAGAATATCAGGGTTGGAAGGGACCCCAGAAGGTCATCTAGTCCAACCCCCTGCTCGAAGCAGGACCAATTCCCAGTTAAATCATCCCAGCCAGGGCTTTGTCAAGCCTGACCTTAAAAACCTCTAAGGAAGGAGATTCTACCACCTCCCTAGGTAACGCATTCCAGCATAAGGATGATTTCCTGGGTGCGAGGGCAAAACCTTGTGAATTAATCCCAACGGCCGGTCCCAATAGAAAGAGAGACATTGATTCAGCTGCATCCCCAAATCAGGGCAAGATTAAATAGAGCAGCATCCTCCCTACCTCAGAATAGGCCAATAATCCTGCCTTTTGAGTGAATGGGACAGGTAATCCAGGCCCAGAGACGGGCACGCTGATGCCTGTCTTGGAGGAGAGGGTGAACGACCGTCCATAGGTGGGGATTCCCATGATGAGCTTCTCAGCTGGGGCACCCTTGCTCCTCCAGTATCTCACAGCATAGTCCTGTGGGAGGGGGTATGACATATGGTTTATAATATATTATGCACCGTAAACTGAATTTACAGTAGGGTAGCATTGCTGGCATTTGCTTAATGATTGGCTTCTTGTTCTGCTATGGAAAACCTAATCCTACAATCAGAGCTCTATGACAGCTTGCATCCTAATATTTCTGGGCATGGATCTTCTTAATGGTGGCAAACGGTTCTGTGGTCTGGGAGCACATTCCCTACAGGCTGAAGTGGCAAAGGGTTTCCTCTGCAGAGAGAATCTCACTGTCTCGTGCACCAGTTTGGTCTTTTTGTGCTGTGTATTTGCATGGCTAATTACTCATCCAGCATGTGCAAACTCATCAACTTTGCATCAGCAAATTTTGCACGTGTCTTTTTGATGGGTCACTGAACATTTGCCCCTAGATGTTAATTCTACTCTGTAATGTTAATGTGATTTCTGATTACTGGAGATAAAGAACTGTTCTGCAGATGGGTGTCTACACCCATGGAGATGGCATAAACAAATGGAGAATTTCCTCATTCATTTCTATTTGCTTGGGGTTGTGACACACAGAGTCCTAAGGATTTTAGAAGGGGATAGTCTCATAAATGTTGATTTATTGTTGGAACACTGATCACTCACATTCCTGATCCCTCAACCCCATGATCCATTTGTTATGGTACCAGAAATCTCCCATGAAATTCATAAGTTGACACTTACAACATTACAGTAAGAAGAGGATTTGGAGTTTTCTTTACCCTGGAGAAATGGGCTGACATGTCCTGTGACTTTTTGCCAGGAACCATGGAAGTCAAAGGTCAAGAGGTTAAGGAAATCTACAGCCCTGCAGAGGAGAGCACAGAATGAGAAGGTGACCTGGGGAACGGGTGCAAATGCAAAGCATCTTGGATCATGGCTGAACATGTGGATTAATTACTCTGTGCAGAATTCAAGTGCGGCTGTGTGCACTCACTCTGAGATTTTGTCGATTTCATAGCTTGCCTCGATTAGTGCCCTCACAGCTCCCACTGTTGCACTCAGTATGAGCTTCTGCTTCCTTGTCTTTTGAGCTTTCTCCTGAAATGCTTTTGCCAGCTCCCCCAAGACATTTCATGATATGGGATGGGCTGGGTGCAATTGCTCTGTTTGTGGTGGCCCAGAGAATGGAGGTTCACGGTGTCAATATCTGGGTTCTTCGACCTTCCTTTTATGGGTCTGGCTGTTACACCCACCCCAATTTACAGGAACTCAGCAGCCATGAAATAAAATAGGAGAGACAAGTTCTTCCTCTTTGCTAGGAAGGGATTTTCCGATGTGGGAATGACTGCGCAATCTCCTTTCTGGATGGGTGGAGGTGTTCCCGTTCTCCACATGCCTTTTGGGAAGTCACTCCCATAGGAAAAACCTGAAACACTGGTTACCTTGCAGATCAGCACCTTGCCTTGAGGGCACATTGTTAATCAGTAGCAGAGCTACAAACAGAAGCCAGGAGTGCTGATTCCACACTCCCCCGCTGTAACCACTACACAATATTCCCTGCACCGGATGCATTTGTTCACTGTTCTCATCAACACTTTTCACTGTATATAATATTACATGTAAAAAATACATCAAAAGTATCCTAAGGTTGCAAAGTCAAGCACTCAAAAGTTAGGAAATATCAGAATTAAGGCGGACCTGGCAACCTTAACTCTGCCCTCTTGTGTGTATGCATTACGCTATAATCCTCAATTATATGATCACATATATTTCCCCCCCTGCCTCACTGAGTACACAGGATGAATGGTGCTCACTGAATGCCCAGCTAGTCAACATTTTGTTTTCTCCTCCTTACTCAGCATGTAGCCTGAAGCCTTGTTTACTTACCTTGCTCTGAATAGAGAATTATTAATTTCCTCATGGCCTTTTCTATGGTGTTCATCATGATAATATCTGAGAATGTCACAAACATTACCTGATTGATTTTCACAATACCCTGTGCAGCGAGGGGATACTGTTATCCCTGATTTACAGGTCTGGAAATGAGGCACCGAGAAATTAAGATCAAAAGTGCCCATTAATTTTGGATGACCTACTTGAGGCGCATGACGCCTGATACGTCAGAGTACATAGCATTAAATAGCACTTTGCATTCTCAAAGCACAGCTCCCAGTGACTTCAGTGGCAGCTGGGAATGCTTGCTCCCAAGGTCTCAAGTTGGGCATCCAGAACACACCGTTAACGGACGTGTGGAAAGTTCAGTTTAAGGGAGTTGCCCAGCAACTTATGGGAACTCTGTGGCAGAAGCAGGGATAGGACCCAATTCTGCAAGGCAGCATGCAGTTGCCTTCATCATGAGACCCTCTTTTCTCATCTTGCAGTCCCCTGCCTCATCTATTGCACACCGTCTGACTTCTACAACAAAGGAGGCAGGGTTTCTACAGGCATCAGCCCCCTTCACTACACACCCCCAGAGCAGATCTATCCTGTGCACTGAATGAGGCAGAGGTCCGGTGGAAAATATAGTAGGTAAGCATGTCATTAAAGACTTATCGTACATACGAGGGGGCCAAATGAAGGGCGCAGCGGTTGACGTTGGAGAAGTATAATGGAGCCCTGAAGGTCCCAGGGGTCCTCACTGTTAAGTAATTTGGATGGTAACATCTTTGGAATAGGAACTAGAGCTGAGCAGGAACCAGAATTTCTGGACCGTGAACGAATCAAAGAAGGTTTGCTCAGAACTGTAACAAAACGTCAGATATGGAAAAATTTTCACTGAATGGATATTTAAAAAATATTCTGTCTGTCCAGCCAGCTCCCTGCCTCTCCTGCAGCCTACGTGACCAGCTGCTAGGGAGCCAGTGCCCAGTAGATCCCAGCCATCCTACAGCCCCGGGCCAGCTGTAGTAGGGACCATGTCTATGTCTACTGTAGTACAGCTCCTAGCACAATACCATAACATAGATATTTATTAATGTCACCCTAAGAGAGTCCTCTGTTAGGACCTTTGCAAATCCAAACTGCTGTCAGCAAATGCCAAAGGCACTGACGGTCTTCACATGGTATTTTCTTTACCCCACATAGGTATATAGGGTAATATAGGGGCATATTAGTAAGATCCCTCGGGAAAATGAAGTTAGAGGCTGTTTCTTTGTTAAATCCGTTGGGGATTATTTACCAAGGGGAATCTTTACTGTGGAGATTTTAGGGCACGATCCCAAACTCAGGAGCTGCTGTCCTCTCAAGTCAGAGTGCCAGCTGACAGATGTTAAGACACTGCAATAATTCCAGTTCTCCTGGAATAATGGAACAACAAAACTAGATTTTTTTCAGATCATTTTCTCTGCTGGTGTAAATGGACACAGTACCTTGAAGTTAATGGAGCACCGCTGCTGTTTGCCAGCTGAGAATCTGGCCCTTCTTATCTAACTGGCTATCTGGACGCGTAAATAACCACACTGGGAGTGTAGTCATGGCAGTGACATATGTAAATTAGGTGCACACACTCACACACACTTCAGCTAGTGCAATTACGCATCAACTTTTCTGGAAATCTGGCCCAGCATTTCATATTTCTATGCAAGGTGACTAGAATGCAGAGCATGCAGTCTAAAATATCAGACAATAATCATCACTGAGTGGTTTGGTTCATTTGAAGACTCAACTTATTTCTTGAGAGAAAGGATCGGAAGTTTCTTCACACCATCCTATACTGCCAACCTGTGGAACCAGGAATTTTGACTGGAAGTCCTTTAGGGGATCCAATATTAGACAGAAAGTCTTCGACCCATCTTCTCAAGGGGTAGGTGCTTAGAAAAAGAAATTTTATCTGCAGCTTTTAGGATGAGACTGAGAATGCCGGTTTTGTTACCTTCTCAAGGAACAGCTTCAGCTTGCAGATTTCAAAGAGTCCACTGCATGCATCTGATGAAGTGGGCTTTAGCCCACGAAAGCTTATGCTCAAATATATTTGTTAGTCTCTAAGGTGCCACAAGTACTCCTCAGTTCTTTTTATAGTAATTCTAGTTCTCTTGTATTTAGGCGTCCATGGAGACCTTCAGCAGCTAAATCAAGTCTATTGTTCTCAGACCTTTAATTACTAACTAAAGAGCTGTGCTTGTTTACTTAGTTTGCGAGCTCATCTTGAGAGGGAATTGAACAAAGCTTTATGCTAGATTTCATACAGGGTCCTGCAAATGACAGGGCAAGACACCCATAAGAAATTACAGAGGAAAGTAGGGCTGGAATCCCATATCTGTCCACTCCATCACACCCTACTGAAAGCAGTTATAATTTCTCTGCGAGTATCTGCTTGTTGACTGTTGCTCCCTTGGCCTGATCTTGGAGGGTTTGTAGTTTTGGGTAACATATAATTCTTTGCTAAGCATGCTTAGCACATTATGAAGTCTGTGACAGCAAGCAGGAGAACACACATAATTGGGTTTTTAGGCTTTTCTATGGTTAAAGGCTTGTTTTTTTTAGTGGGAGGCCTTGTGGGAGTAGTCATACCAAAGGCTGAATCTTAGCTAAATGCTGGTAGGCCCAAGAAGATAAGCCCAGATCACAAATTCTGAACTTTCATTATGAGACACAAACAAGTAACCATGAAAAATACAGTAGACCACAGAATTCTGCAAGAAGGGAGCATGTGTGTGTGTGTCGCGGGGCGGGGGGTGCCTTTAGCAATCTGGTAATAAGGCAGTAACTGGGTAGTTAGACCACAATAACATATAGGAGTTATTAAGAAATGAGTGATGTAGTTTAGCAATATTCACAATTAAAGGCATAGCAATGGAAAGCCGGAACGCCGTATGTGGATAATGGGCAGGTATCAATCTTGTTATAGTCATGGAAATTGATTAGCTGTGGTTGTATATCTGATAATGTACATAAAGGAGTATGGTATTTTCTGTATTATTAGAGCTAGTGGCTAGAGTCTATAGAATGGTTATCAAAAAATGAAAGGCCACCAAGAGTATGTCTACACTGCAGTTAGATACCCGTGACTGGTTCGTGCCAGCTGACTTGGGTTCAAGGGGCGCAGGCTAAGGAGCTGTTTAATTGCCATGTAGACTTCCGGGCTCAGGCTGGAGCTTTGGCTGCAGGACCCTGTGAGGTGGGGGGGTCCCAGAGTTTGGGTTGCAGCCCGAACACTGCGAGCCAGAGTCAGCTGGTGTGGGTCAACGACAGGTTTTTAATTGCAATGTAGACATACCCTAAGTGTTCTAAGTCCCATAAATCATGAACAGCTTGCTTGTCTAATTAACCTCATGCATTCCCAAAGAGATTCTCTTCTGCCCTAAGACAATCAAAGTGTGAAAAATGTCAAGCCAAAAATAGTTTGTTTGTGTGTGTGTGTGTGTGTATGTGTGTGAGAAATGTAAAAGCCAGGATGCTCTATATGGCTGAAATGAATGTTTCCTTTACTTAATGGAAATGAGTTTAAGGTTCATTGGTACCCCTGTATTTTATGAGCAGCATAGATGTCTTGACCCCATCCCCAGCCAAAATCCCAGAATCCCCACATCCTGCTCAGGTGTCACAGCACTTACAAAGGCGGTCATTAGCATCATTATCCCAATTTTCAGATGGGGAAACTGAGGCCCGGATCAGCTAAGTGACTTGCCCAGCCTCACCCAGCAGCCCAGTGGCAGGACAGGGAATAGAACCATACCACTGTGTCTGCTTCATTGGGGCATTACGGGGATTGAACTGGGTGATGTAGATTGAGGTCTGCTGGTGTGCAGGAGAACGGGCATCAGCTCGCTGATACAAGCCTGTGTGGGAATCTGCCCTTTGAATCAGAGACAGATCCGAACCAGATCATCTGATCCAATACTCTCCCCTCTGAAATTCACATCTGACCCACATTTTGGCTCTGGCCCATATCTACTCTCATCTGTCACTTCGACCAGTGGTTCTCAACCAGGGGTACATGTACCTCTGGGGGTACACAGAGCTCTTCCAGGGGGTATATCACCTAATCTAGATATTTGCTTAGTTTTACAACAGGCTACATAAAAAGCACTAGCGAAGTCAGTACAAGCCAAAATTTCATACAGACAATGACTCGTTTATCCTGCTCTGTATACTACACACTGCAATGCAAGTACAATATTTATATTCCAACTGGTTTATTTTATAATTATATGGTAATCAAAAAGTGAGCAATTTTTCAGTAATAGTGGCTATGACACTTTTGTATTTTTATGTCTGATTTTGTAAACAAGTAGTTTTTAATTGAGGTGAAACTTGGGGGTACGCAAGACAAATCAGACTCCTGAAGGCGGTACAGTCATCTGGAAAGGTCGAGAGAGCCACTGACTTAGAAAATACTATTTCTTTAATTTACTTTTCACTTGAGTGTGTGTCTCTGTGTGTTCACACAGGCTGGAAGTGACCCTAATGGAAGACACCTGGGATAACTCTCATTACCTTCCCCAGCTGTAAAGGGATGAGTGAGGAAGCATCTTGCAAGCTGTGATCGGTGTAGAAGGTGGGTGTGTGAAATCAGAAGCCCTTAAAGACTGCATGTGGGAGTTGTGGGGTATTTATTTGGGGGGCGGGTCTTTCCCCCCTTTCTTTATTTCCCACACAAGCACTCTGCTAGGGAAACTTAGGGAGAGAGGTTGGAGCTGTGTTGCCCACAGCAAAATGGAATGCAGTTTAATGTAGGAGAAAGCAGGCTGATCTTTATTCTCTGCATTGCCAACAGGCATTTTCTTTCTAAATGTTATGCACTGTATGCATCCAATGAAGTGAGCTGTAGCTCACGAAAGCTTATGCTCAAATAAATTTGTTAGTCTCTTTGTTACTCCTGTTCTTTTTGCGGATACAGACTAACACGGCTGCTACTCTGAAACATGCACTGATTTGTAAGTCTAGATGCTTACTCAATATTTGGCTGGCCAGAGGCCTTTTTCCTCTTAAGTCAGAAGGTGGGGAACTGTAGGCAAAACTCACAATCCTATAAAATCACTAGAAACCAATACATCTAAAGCTTCTAACAAAGAGAACAAGGACGATGTGGCGGTTAATATGCAGGGCGGAGAGTCAGAATCTAGGTCTACTTAGGGTCATTGAAAAAGTAAGGGGATAGCACAGAGTGGCTGTGAGGCTTGATTCATCTGTGGAAAGCACTTTGATCTCATCAAATAGAGGAGACCGCTCAGATGGCAAAATACGACCCTCTTTCTCTTTAAATCGTTGTCCTGTACTTTGTCACTGGGGGAAGTTTCAGATGCTGGAGGCAACTTGGCAGTTACTTATTGATTCAAAGATTAGTCTCTAAGGTGCCACAAGTACTCCTTTTTAAAAAGATTTTCCTATCTCCATTCACAGGGGAAGTTTGTGAGGAAAACCAGCTGTACAAAGCTAATCTCATTTGTAGCCAGAAGTGTTTTGAATGCCCTGAAAACCCAGCATGATCCGTCACCTGATCAAAAACCCAGGTTTGTCTGGGTTGGTGGACTATACAAACAAAACAAGTATCCAGCTTTATTCTATTTTATCACTCCTCTTGCAAGATAAGCTCAGCATTGCTGCAAATAACAATCTCAGGGTCCACCTAATTCTAAGGGGTAAAGGAAAGAGAAAGTTCCTTTGGCTGTATGCTTCCTGGGTTTGCCGTTGAACTGCTTGCTGATCTCTCACTACAGGAGACAAAATGAAAGCACAAATGTAGAAATGCAGTTTGACTCTGGAGGGAGGGTGGTGGTGGTGGTGTGTGTCGGGGGGAAAAGGTGTGGCTTTGAAGCTGTTGAGTCTGGAGGAGATGAGCAATCTGCCTCTAAAAATATAAGCAATCCATAAAAGACTCTGGCAGAATGTGATTGTGCTCTTGAGGGACATCCCCAGAATCTGTGGCAAGGGATCCCACATTTTCCTAAATTAAACAAACATTTTTAAGTTGACTTTTTAGAAAAAAATCAGGTCTCTTTTAAAAGCCGGGAAAGGGGGGGGAAATAACTGGAAAAAACAGGGAGGACTCACTCCCAGGGGGAGGATTTAAGACTCCTGTGAACACTTAGAGAAAGAAGCAAGGAAAAGGAATGTTTCTTTGTGCACAGGGGAAGTAAACTACCTACCAACAGGCCTGTGAACAGGGTGATGTTGCCACAATGATGATGAATCATAAAGCCACTTTTTTATAACACGGAACAGACATTCTTACTGGGATAAGGAAAACAGTGTTATTCCAAGAGACTTATTTTTCTTTTTCTCTCACTTAACTGTAGCGTTTCTGCCTTCAACCCTCCCCGGTTCCCTCCTGCCTGGCTTTTGTTATAGATTGAAAGAAATTAGACACAGATGAGTCTATCCATGCAATTCAAGTCACCAACCAGTAGGTGTCAGTGTTGCTTGCTCTTCTATATCAATGTGGCAAAGAGGAGTTTCCCTAGCTGGTAGAAGTTGCATTTTTCAACCCAGAAGAAAAGTTCTGTAATACTAGAAACAGTGGTACAAGTCCCAGCTTTGGCTTCCTGAAAGCTGCTGCATCTCTAGAGGTTGCTAACCATTCATTGTTCCAAAGCAAATCAAGATCCTGAAGTTGTCCAGGGCCCTCTACAAATGCCAAGTTGTGTATATTAGTCTTTAGAAAAGATAAGTGGGTCAAGACAAATGCAAATCATATTTAGGCAATTTCTAGAATGCAATGTCAGTAGGCTGCTATAGTAGCATGTGATTTTTATCCATAGTTGATTATAAGGAAAAAGAAGAGCTACCAAATGGACCTTATCTCCCAGCCAGATGCTGAGTTTTGGCTCCTTCAGAAATACAATCAATGATATGAGGCCCCTAATGTTTATACTTGATTTAATTTCTCTCTCAAAATGGCCTGCAGAATGAAAACTCTGGAAAATAGCTATGCTAAGCCATTGGCTACAGATGAGACACAAACCTTGAAATATTAAGCTAAGTTGTTTGTTTTAGCAGCCATGATAAGGGCCGGACCTCTTTGTGATCCGGAAAAATTTCTCTTTCTAGGCTAGATCCTCAAAATGCATTTGAGGAAATGCAGGTACAGACAGGAAAACTACATGGCCTAATAAACTTACTGTTGGCACAACCAACTGTATTCAAGGCCAATTGCACCATTTTGGAAAGAAAAGGTTTTCCTTTGGACAATCACTCCACTGATATATTGGACAAAGTTTGTGATGGGGAGAGTGTCAATTGCCATAGCATCAGATTATTACAAACACTGACTTCTGTGTCGTGTTTCCTGTGAGCCATAAAAGAAGTGTCTTGTGGCATGTCTCTGTATGTCCCACCTCTTAATCTACCAATGTTTGTAAAGTACCTATCATCCTGTCTGTGTGATGTGAAGGAGCAGAGAAAGTTAGTCAGAAGGGACAAAAGAAAAGGAGGACTTGTGGCACCTTAGAGACTAACAAATTTATTTGAGCATAAGCTTTCGTGAGCTACAGCTCACTTCATCGGATGCATTCAGAAGGGACAGTCAGTTTTCTCTTTATCCTGCTCTGTGACATGGTCACTGGCTTCTACCTTAGAGTGCATTGCAAGATAGTCTGATTCACGGAAGAATGGTCTGATGAAGAGGTGCGTGTACGTGTCTCATTCTTGTAACCTTCAGTTCAAAGTGCAAGGATCATCCTGTCCCCTATTAGTGAGTTCAGCGCCTAGGGCTTGCTGTTGAGAAGGATCCTCTGGCTTCGTTAAATCCTTGACAGCTACGTCCATCATGAGTTAGATTTTTAATCCCCCAAAGGAAATTTTGTCCTATGGGAAATTGTGCTCGGTTGATCAGATTGGCTAAGAGGCAACCTCTCTATCTCTGACCCCATTTTGTGTGTGTGGCCTTCAGATGCTGATTTTTACTCAAGTGGTTCTGTGTTAAGCAAGTATAGATCTTTGGGCTTCTTAGCATATAGTTTATTAATCTATACAAGCAGGAAAATTTAAACCCAGATCCAGTGTGTTTGTGGTCCCCACCTTTGTCTTTATGGTGGACAGTTTTAGCTATAAAGCAACTTAAAAATATGAAAAGAAGCAGCCACTTGTGCATATAGTTAATAACAAATGTTACTGTCTCTGCTTAACAGGGGTTTTTCTCATGTCTGCTGCCATTCAAATTTTATACAATTGTTATCTTAAAGACACCCAAGCAAAGCTAACTCAGATCTACTGGCAAAGTAAATCAATATGCTTCCAAAACCTCCAGTGATCACTTTCCTTGTATATATTGGCAACTTTTGCACTTCAGTGCAATCACTCATTGTCTGCCAGCGCTCAGCTCACTCTTCAGTGTCTGTATGAGAGGGTAAGCTCCTTGATGGCAGAAAGAGCCGCTGAAATCGTCCAGATCAATGGCCCAAACCATGGCCCCTCCCAAAGCACGATGCTTCAAATATTTAACCTAAGGGAGGGAAAGGGGAAAAAACAGAGGGCGTGAAATGAGGCACAGACATTTAGATGCCCCTGTGCTATTTGAGCTCCGTCAGGTGGGCATCTCCTTTCAACATGATACTAAAGTGAGAAATAGCCCTGACGAGGAAAGAGGGGTGAACGGGACAGCCTCTCTCCAAACTTTTTCTAAGATCTTGAACTCTCTTTCCATTTGGGCAAAAGCCTCTTGAAACAGGCTTTCTTGTGAATCATATTTCACACCTGTTCCCTGCTTGACCTTCCTCTGGGATCTAAGGGAGGGATTTCATTGTGTTAGTGCAGAGATTCTCAAACTTGATTGCACCGTGACACCCTTCTGACAACAAAAATTACTACATGACCCCAGGAGGGGGGACCAAAGCCCAAACCCCACCGCCCCTGATGTGTGTGGGGGAGCCCAAACTGAAGGGCCTCCGCCCCAGCCAGGGGGCCTGTAACCTGAGCCTTGCCACCCAGGGCTGAAACCCAAGGGTTTTGGCTTCGGCCCCGGGCAATGGGTCTTAGGCTTTGGCTTCAGCCCTGGGCCCCAGCAAATCTAAGCCGACCTCGGCAACCCCATTAAAACAGGGTCATGACCCAGTTTGGGGCCCCAACCCACAGTTTGAGAACCCCTGTGTTGGTGAGTACTCATAAGAGCATAAGAACAGACATATTGGGTCAGACTAGTCCAGGCCAGTATCCTGTCTTCTGACAGCAGCTAGTGCCAGATGCTTCAGAGAGAATGAACAGAACAGAGCAATTATTGAGTGATCCACTGGTTGTTCAGTTCCACCATTTGGCAGTCAGAGGCTTAGGGACACCCAGAGCATGGGGGTGCGTCCCTGACCATCTTGGCTGGGTCCTGTCTGGTACCCACATGTTGCGGGTGGCATTGGGAGTTCTCTCCAGCATCTGCTTTTTACACTTAAACACTGGCTCTGAGAGCTGCATTATTTCCCTGGGCAATTTATCTTGTAAAATAGGGCTTCCGAACCCAGATGTCAGTGTTGTGGTGAGGCCTGGCTACAGCGCAACGTCCCTTGTCAAAACGCAACAGAGAGCTCCGAAGTACAATAGGGGTGTGTGATCCACGTTGAATTGACTGGGGAGAAGAATATTCCCCCTAACTTGATGGGTGGAAATCCATAGCTCAGTCTGGCACTAATCCTAAGCAGCCACTGCTGCGCTATATGTGTGCGGAGGGGGATGGAGACTTGCTTTCTCTCAGGACAGCAAGAAAAGCATGACCCTTCCTCCCCTCATGGCGCTCATAAACAGAGCAGCCAGCTGACCTATCTGTGGTAGGTTTATCCGACTTTTCATCAAGCCAGGCTGTTTTCCGTTGCCTGCCCTTAGAAAGCCGTATGGCCTCATACTTGATACTGACAGTCCTCCTCATGTTGCACTCAGTGTGTCATGCACAGACATCCACCCCCACAGTTCCGCTGCCCCAGATGCATAGAACTTGTTTCCTTAGTTCTGATCTGAATGCTCAACCCAAGGCAAGTTGGAAGATTTAGACGTACCCAGGCATGCGAGCACCAGCACAATGTTTACAATAGGTTTTGGGGAGGAGGGTGGTGGCAATTCTTTCTCCCCCCCCCGGCAGAATTCAAACAGGTATACTCTTGATTTCTGTTCATTTCTATGCTGCCTTTTGGGCTGAGGACACAAGAAGCTGTAGCCCAGAAGAACAATATTTTCCCTGAAATGTGTGGTAAGCTTAGAATGGAAAAGTGGGAACGGGCAGCTCCCACCGCACCTAATGGTGTTTGCTTGTCGCAGCAATAGTCACATTCCTCCAGCTACTTTTGTTTAATGTTCCCATATGGACCTGGCTGGCAGAACCTCAGCCTGAGTGGCGATGGGAGCCTGATACGGCGGATGAAACCTCATGCATGTTGCCTAAAATGAAGCTGTTACTGTTGTCATGTGACTTGGCTGAGTGGCCATACCTCTCAGCGGGAAGTAGGTGTCTCGCTCATTGGCGCCAGACGTCGGGTCACTCTCGGCCCAAAGCAAACGGTTGGGGCCCTCCTTACCTTGGTTTTAATGCTCTCCACGTCATCGTACCCTACCCACTGGTTCCCTTTATAGGAGTAAGGGACCTTCTGCTCCTCAATCATCTCCGTGGTGGCACCTTGTTTAAAGGTGCAGATCTAAAACAAAACACATCGGAGGCAGGATGAGGCTGAGGGTATTGGGTCGGAGCCAGCATGACAGGGGAGGAAATGAAAGTAGCCTTTTCCTCCTCGGCGTGCAGACTGAAACCATTTTCAGTTAGAAAACTGAGCACGGCTTCCCTTTGATTATGCAAAATCGCAGATTATTCTTACAGCTGCTTCCCCCAAAGTACGCCCAGATGGAACAAATACGCCCCTTACCTCATAATAGGCTAAAAATCCTGCTTCTGAAGTGAAAGGGCCTGGCAGTCCTGCCTTGGAAGCCTGGGCCCCAACGCCTGTATCCAGCGTGTCAAGGGTGAAGCTCCGCCCATAGGCTGGGATTCCCATGATGATCTTCTCCCGTGGGGCGCCCTTTCTCTCCCAGTGTCTCACAGCATTGTCCTGTTTGAAGGAAATATTAAACGTGTATTTGGCAGCCTAAACTGAGACCTTTTCCCCCCTCCCCCCCTAAAAAAAAATAAAATAAAATGGTCCCCTCAAGAATTGAACTCACAATCCTGGGTTTAGCAGGCCAATGCTCAAACCACTGAGCTATCACTCCCCCCAAAACAACTGTTTCCCCGTGTGAGGAGATCAGGATGTTCTTTCTTGCCACCATGTCCTCTTCTCTTTCTGGCCTCACCATTTGGACTGCTAAATTGCATGATAATTTTGTGTATCAGAACAGTGGTTCTCAAACTTTAGCAACCTGATGACCCCAATTTTGATTTAAAATTGTTCTTGGACCTAGGGTTGCCAACCCTCCCGGTTTTGCCGGAAGTCTCCTGGAGTCAGGCTCTATCTCCTGGAGGCTACTGAAGCCAAACTGGGAGATTTTAGGCACTGAAAGTCTGGCAGCACAGTGGGGCTAAGGCAGGCTCCCTGCTTGCCCTGGCCCCATGCCGCTCCTGGAAGCGGCTGGCACATTCTTGTGGGCCAGGGGCTCTGTGTGCTGCCCCCTTCCCCAGTGCCCCCATCCCCATCCTGCAGGCTGGGAACTACAACCAATGGGAACTGCGGGGGTGGCGCTTGCAGGCGTGGGCAGTGCGCAGAGCCCCGTGACCCTCCCCTAGGGGCTGCAGGAATGTGCCAGCCGCTTCCAGGAATGGCACAGGGCCAGGGCAGGCAGGGAGCCTGCCTTAGCCCCGCTGCGCAACTGCCCAGGAGCCGCCCGAGATAAGTGCCTGCTGACCAGAGCCTGCACCTCTCACCTCCTCCCACACCCCAACCCCCTCCCAGAGCCCTCCCCCCCTCCCGCACTCCAACCCCCTGCCCCAGCCCAGAGCCCCCTCCTGCACCCAAACTCCTTCCCAGAGCCGCACCCCTCACTTGCTCCAGCACCCCAACCCTCTGCGCCAGCCCGGTGAAAGTGAGTGAGGGTGGGGGAGAGCGAGCGATGAAGGGAGGGGGGATAGAGTGAGTGGGGCAGGGCCTCGGAGAAGGGGTGGGGCAGGGGCAGGGGCGGAACCTCATGGGAAGGGGCAGGGCAAGGGTGTTTGGGTTTGTGTGATTAAACAGTTGGCAACCCTACTTGGACCCCAAAGCTCCCCGCTCAGCCCCAGGCCCTGCCCCTACTCCACCTCTCCCCACCCCTGCTCCATTCCTGCCCCTCCTCTTCCCCGCCTCTTTCCACCCCCTCCCCTGAGCGTGTCCCATCCCCGCTCCTCTCCCTCTCTCCCAGCGCCTCCTGCATGCCAGGGAACAGTGCAGGAGGCGCTGGGAGGGAGGGGGAGGCGTTGATCAGCGGGGCCTGTGGACCCCCCGGAATATCCTTGCGGACCCCAGTTTGAGAAACGCTGTATTAGAGCAAAGGGGCCAGATTTCTTCTCTTGCTTAAAGCTGTTTTGACACAACTGCCACTGTTGGGCTACAATGGAGTTACTCATGACTTTCAACTCGCATCTACACTGGGACTGCCAAACTCCTCTCCTGCGTGATCCAAGCCAGACTTAAACCCCAGACCACACCGGACTTACCTGGAGACACTAAATATAGTTTAAAAAAAAGACACATTACTGTCCTACACTATCTGCCACCACGTAACTTCGGGCAGCTGGTTATAGCCCAACACCAGCATCCGAATATCTTCAGGAGAGCTGGAAGGATGTGGTCCTACTGTTGATGAACCTCATCCCTCGTGCCCCGTCATCTGTCGACACTGAAAATACCCCTTGACCTGCTTTCCTGTGTTGTAGGAATGTTGGCAAAGTACAGGGCTGTTTGTACTCAGGCATGTGGAGGAGTCACAATCACGAGTCTCTCTGTCTACTTGGTAGCTAGCTCAGTTACTGTGGAAACAGTTCCAAAGCAAGTCACTTCCTCGCTTTCAGAACTTGTATTGCTTGTAAAACGTTAGGTGGATGAGGGGAGGAGAGACAAAAGGATCTTTGGCACTTACAACATTGTTGTATGCAGCACTTCTAAGGTCTTTTCTTCCCTTGTTAAGAGGACTGACATGTCCTGTAGTCTTCTCCCAGGAGGCCCCATGGAAGTCATAGGTCATGAGGTTAATAAAATCCACAATCCTGCAGGAAAGGAAAAAGAGAATGAGATAAGTTACGTAACCCAAAATAAACATCCTCAAAATGGCACACAGGAATAATGTGTGGCGAGGGATCGACAACCTAATATTTACATTCGGATCTGGATTAGGTTTAATAATTTTGAGGCTGAACTGGAATCATAGAATCATAGAAGATTAGGGTTGGAAGAGACCTCAGGAGGTCATCTAGTCCAACCCCTTGCTCAATGCAGGACCAACTCCAATTAAATCATCTCAGCTAGGGCTTTGTCAAGCCGGGCCTTAAAAACCTCTAAGGATGGTGATTCCACCACCTCCCTAGGTAACGCATTCCAGTGCTTCACCACCCTCCTACTGAAACAGTTTTTCCTAATATCCAACCTAAACCTCCCCCACTGCAACTTGAGATCATTGCTCCTTGTTCTGTCCTCTGCTACCACTGAGAACAGCCAAGCTCTATCCTCTTTGGAACCCCTCTTCAGGTAGTTGAAGGCTGCTATCAAATCCCCCCTCACTCTTCTCTTCTGCAGACTAAACAAACGCAGTTCCCTCAGCCTCTCACACAATGAGTGTGTGGGTTTGGATCCACTGATAAGGTGGAATCTCTTGCAAACTGTCCTCATAACATTTCATCCCAACATGTCTCATCTGACAAGATCTGCTGACTTTGTCTGTTGGTGAAACTTCTGCAATCTTGAGAGGTGGAAATAGTGTGATTTCATTCTGCCCCGAACTCAGCTGTACACAGAAGAAAAAAAGAACATGGACCCTTTCTGGCTCTGGCTTGAACATGGAAACAAAACTCTTGTGGCAGGAGCATTCCTGACATGTGATTGAGTTTCAGAATCCAGATTCTAGTTTTAGCACCTCTAACAGCATACAAGGATATGAAGCATTCTGGGTAACTGTATATGGCCAAGTATGTTGATTATGTACCTTAAGAACTGTCATACTGAATCAGACTCAGGGTCCATCTAGTCACTATCCTGTCTGATAGCGGCCAGCACCAGATATTTTAAAGAAAGGTGCCAGAAAATCCATTGGGGAGATTTGTGGAATGAATCTGCTCTAAGGGAAGTTTCCGTCTAACCTTGTCAACTGATGACTGGCTGATGGCCTGAGCTGTGAAGATTTATATCTCTTAAAACAAAAAAACTAAATGAATGTAGTCTAATCCTTGTCATTTATCTTGTGGCAATGAGTTCTCCAGGCTAATCTATATTGTAAAATTTCCAGCGGCATTCATGTGATTTCATGTTCCCCTTCTGTTCCATGATGAGATGGTAAATAGGAGCTGGCAATCTCACCTTTTCTATACCATTCACTATTTTATTTCTCTGTCATAACCCCTTTTACTCATCTCTCTAAGCCAGTCTCCAATATCTCTTTATGGAACTCTCTCCAGGTGTCTAGTTTTTTGTTGCCTATATATATTTGCATGTGTATGTATTCATAGATCTCAAAGCACTTTCCAAAGGAGGTCAATATTGTTATGTGCCCATTTTACCCATTGGGAAATGGAGGCACAGGAAGGAATTGACTCGCCCAAGGTCACCCAGCTAACCAGTGGCAGTGCTGGGAATTGAACCTAGCTCTCCTGAGTCCCCATCCAGTGCCCTACCCACTAGGCAATATTGCCTGGCAGAATCCCTGCTATTTCTGCTCTATCCTTTTTTGAAAGAAGGTGACCTGCATTGAACACAGGGGATGTACCACTGAATTATATAATATCATTGGAGCAGTTTCAGGAAGATTCTCTTCCTCATTTGTCCTAACTTTGTTTTGCTTTTTTTGACAGCTGCTACCTGAGCAGATGTTTTCATTGAACTGTTCACGACGATGCTCAGGTATTTTTCCTGATTGGTTACAGCTTCTCTAGAAGCCTTTGTAAAATCGTGTCACTGGATACACTTACTTGGAGACTTTGTCGACTTCATAGCCTGTGTCAATATTTATCCTTCCAGCAGACACTGCAATACTAAGTAGAAGCTTCTCTTTTCTGGTTTTCTGAGCTTCCTTCTCAAATGCCATTGCTAGTTCCTAGAAGATATAAGTAAGCAGCTCACCTGAATATCCGAATTAACATAGGCACGTCCCACATTGGATTAGACTGGGGGCACATCTAACCCAGCATCCTGTCTGACACTGGTCAGTACCAGCTGCTGCAGAGGAAGGTGCAAGGAACCCTGCAGTGACGGTTCCATGGGTGTTCCTATCTAGCCTCTCTGAGGTTAGCTTCTGATTTGAAGTTAGGAGTGTTTAGATCCTTTCTTAATGCCAGGTTTCAGAGTAGCAGCCGTGTTAGTCTGTATCCGCAAAAAGAAAAGGAGGACTTGTTGCACCTTAGAGACTAACAAATTTATTTGAGCATAAGCTTTTGAAAGCTTACGCTCATATAAATGTGTTAGTCTCTAAGGTGCCACACGTCCTGCTTTTCTTTTTGTAGATCCTTTCGGAAACTCCTTGTGGGTTCTTTTAACCCTGATTCGTTTACTTCTGGATCTTCTTAGGATCAGTATCAATGTTCCAGCTCCTTAGTACTAAGCCCACGTTTCTCCATCTCCCCAGGCTGGAGCACATGGGTTGTAGTGAAAATGAGACCCGGAAGGGTCCCCGCAACAGTGTGCCTGGAGGGAAAGGAATTGGGCTATGATCCTAGCGTAGTGGCTGTGCAGCAGGATTTTATGGGCATTGTTCAGACCTTCCAAAGTCTGACACAGCATGACTGTGTTGTTGCTTTCCTGGGTGATACTTCCTAAATGTTCATGTGTTTCTGAATTCCCCTTATGTCCAAACTCTTTCTGAAAGTGGTTCCGTCTTCATGAAAGACGGACAAAATTCACCTCCCCGGAGATCCACTGGGTGTGTGATGTGCTGGGTGCAGTAGGCTATGAGCTTGACATGTATGTTCTGCCATTGTTGGGTAGCCCTTTTGCAGACTGTGACCACACCCCCTGGTTTTATTGTACCTGAATCAGAGAAGTGAAATGTCTCTTATCCTTCCTCCCTGGGTAAATCCAGGCTACGTCGAGTCCGTCAAACTCATGCGTCCGGAGGAATTGTACCACAGAGCGGACAAATGTCCAGCGATTAGCAGCCGAAGCAGCCATGTGGGAGAAGCTGGAATGAAAGTGACATGTCTTCTGTATTCATGTATATTGTAGTATAGATTCCCAGTACGGTTTGAATTGGCTGCACTCAAAATACACACTTCATAGCTTGCAAACTGTCTATTACAAGGACAATAATTACACAACAGCGAAGGCACACTAGACGTGCCCAAACTCCTTTACATCTGCTCTTGCGGGAACCAATTTCCCCCTTCCTCAACCTCCAGGTTTATAAGCTAAAAGCCTTCCCAGAGCTGGAGGTGGTGGGTTCGAGTCCGCCGCTGTTCTGAGCAGGTGTGTCATGAGGGTAGATTAACTTCCACACTCAGAAGTGGAATAGTAACGCAGATCCCAGTATTACCGTTCGGTTCCCATGTTTGATCCTCCAATGGCCAACAGGGTCTTCAGGTTCCGATTCCTGCAGGGGGAACGTGCATTTAAACAATGGAAGGTTGGCTTGGCTGTCCTATGGGGAATCTTTCACTCGACAGACTTAGTTTCCTTCCCATCCACTCCCCCCGTCTGCATGGAGGTGGGTGTCGGGGGCAAGGAAGGGAGAGCATGGCACTCGGATCCAGCTAGCACGGTGGTCCCTGTGGGACTGCCTTAGCTAAAATAGGTTGGAGAGCTTTGGATGATCTAAACTATGCCCAGGGTGGTTTCAGGCCAGGCCTCCCCAGGAGTAGTGGAAAGCTGGCTGACTCGCCTGCTCAGGCTCTGCTTAGCTGCAAATCCAGCTCCGAACTGGCTGCGGGCGAGATGTGGGGAGCAGCTGCTCCCCTCCTCTTCTGTCACGGAACTGGGTTTGAAGTGAATGCTCAGCTGTGGAGTTTTGTTTAATTCCCCGCCCCTGGAAGCTTTCTGTTGCTTTCTGGCTATATGCACTCTATCCCCTGAGGATGACACGATACTCCCTGGGAAAACTCTTACCCTTCGATCAGAGGGTGAGCCTTCTCTCCCGCAGCCAGCCTGGCGGCGAGACCCCAGATGCAGGGAAGCAGGTGTGCCCCCGTGTTACTCACTTGGCTTTAAGGCCATTGAAAGCCTCGAAAAGTGTCACATCATTCCACTCCACGGTGGTGATCTCGTGGTCGCTCATGCCGGCAAAGGCATAAATGAGGTGGGTGCAGAGATGGGGGTCGATGTCATCAGGGAGGAATCTCCCCTCCCCAGGCCTGTACTGGGCCCAGTTGGTGAAGTAACAAACCAGCTTAGAGGCAGAACCTGGGGAGACAGTGAGAGGACTGGGTGCCATGAAAACCTGAGATCACTGTGCTATCTCTCTCACCCCCAGGGATCTCCCAACAAGACAATACCCAAGGGGCCCGAATGGCCTCTTAGTCCTCTAATATCAATACAGCTTTGTGAGTGGATTGCGGTTTCTGTTGCATTTCCTTTGGGGCCTTGGGTAGACAGTGATGTATTATGAGAGGCCGTAACATGGCATGACTCTTATGGGGCAGCGCCATGATAGACTCTTCCTGGGGGTGCCCAGGCCCCACCTGATAAAATAACCAAGCTGTGATCTGCAGGATGAATCAAAACATACTGAGCCTTATCGTGCCTATGGCAGCTTGCGATGCTAGAAGGTGCATTACTTGTAATGCGATAGCCGGGTGAACAAAAGCCAAAGGAGGAGGAATCTTGTCTTGAGTTCTGAAGGATGAAAGCAGCTCTGCGATCCACTCCCCCTGTCAGTGACTAAGGATCATGGTGCACCTTTGTGCAATGCAATGCTAACAGACAGGACTGTAGCCTGCAGAGATCTGGGATTTATACCTGAAAGCCATAGATGGAGGAGTCAATATTAACCACAGAGCACTGAAGTGGGCACGCTAGACTGCCCATGCTGTACAGTAAAACAGGGGTCATTAAATCATTGGAAGAAGGGGGGTGCATCTGTCTCTCTGCCATGGGTGTAGCTGGGATTGAGGGGGAGGCAGAGAAGGGGAGGTTTTGGCTGGTGGTCGTCTCAGACAGGGAGGCAGTGGACGTGCAGCCAGAATGATCCCTGCAGTTCCTTCTAACCTTGCAAGTTCCCTCCTTCCTTTTCAAATGACTCCATGTCCTTGCAGGCAGCTTGTACCCATGCAGGATGTGAATAGGCCTTGCACAGCTTTTTTGGAGATGTTTTTAAGGAGAAGGACTTTCCCCTTATGCTTTTGAACTGCAGGGCCCAGTACAAGAATCAAAAATCCCACCCAAACTGGACTTACTAAAACCCAACAACTTTTCTTCCCCATCCCATGTGATCAATCACGTTTCTATTGGCCTCTGTAAAACCAGGGGATAATGTAAGGTGGCTACTTACCGCATTGTAGAGACAGCAAGAGAGCTAAACCTAGAGAAATACAAGAACAAGGGTAAAGACCTATCTTTGAGATGGTGTGGATTATATGAGAGTAAAGTAGCATTAGAGTTTTGGATGATAAATACCCCACCTCCCTACTCCCAAAGAGGCATATGCACATGTCTAAGAAATCTTCACAATGGCCTTAACAACACCTCTTCTTGCACCTGCAGTTTGTGGGTGCAATTTAGGCCACTTAAATGTCGAAGCATCTGATTGCAAGCACAAATTGCAGATGCGAAAATGAAAGCCAGAATTTGGAACTCTCTCTTTCTAAAATCTCTTCTGAAAGTTTAAGAACTTTTCTGCTTGGCCCATCACAAAATTTTAGATTGTTTTAAGCATCTTCAATTACTTTCTTGCTTTAAAATTTGCTTTGTGGTGGCCCTGGTCACAATCCATTAACAAATGAGTCTCCAAATACATCCACCCCAACTGCCTGTTTCATTGAGATTTCCCCAGTCGGGAATCCCATCGTGTCCACTTCACCAAACTGCCATACAATTTAGGGACTATTCAGTGACACCCGGCACAAGAGTTAAACTACTTGTCACCAGCTCCAGTCTTACCAGCCCAAATGATTGCCTGTCCCATGCTGGGTCATACAGCTCTGCTCTGGATTCTCTCACTGTGGTGTGGAGGAAACAGTATCTGACTGCAAAATGGTTGGTCTCTGCTTTTCATTGCCACATTTTATACCTGTCTGACACAATAACCCTGATTTACGAAAACTCCGCAAGTTCTTTTTCACAAAGGAACCGCCTTATTTACTCTGTCTCTCCGAGAACTCAGCTGGCTATTTTTAGTGAAGGAATTCTTGTGCAATTTTAGCATGCACCGTGTGTGTGCACGCTTGTGTAGGTTTTGCAATACCTACCATCAGCCTGGCTCTGTCCTGATGTACAAACACAAATGGTGCCGAGGCAAGGAGCGGGAGATCTTGGGTACAAATTTCTGTGGTTTATTACTCTTCTTGAAGATGTAGAGCAAAGACTCTTTAAATAGTTTCATTGTACTGGAGAGACTTGTGTAATCTCTAAGCCTCATTCCTTTATCATTGCATGCAAGTTCTCACTGCAGCAAGGCTGGCCCCAAAGGGCCTCAGACCCTGATAAGCCTGGTTGTTTTTTTCCACTTCTGCTACTGTGGCTACTTCACCAAGGGGAGGGTGTTACCAGAAACTGTTTGGCTCGCTTTGACACCCGTGGCAGACTGGACTAGTAGCAGATTGTGTTCTCCTACAGACACTCCAGTACATCTTGAATTTATCTTGCTGAGCTCTCCAAAAGGAATAATATGGAGCTGAGATAAAGCATTATGCTTTACTGTACTGTCTAGTGAACCACACGTCAAACTCTAGGGTATTGTATTGATGTAAGGAGGCCATAAATCTCATCCTTTCTCTCCTCCCTGCCCCATTTTTCAGTAGCAACACGAGCTTATAGGGCCTGACACTTCTACCCCATAGACGAAAAGTACGACAACTTCATTTAGAAATGAAAGCTTTATTTTCTTGGAACAAACAAACATGAAATAAGGACAGAGGATGAAGCCAGACTCTAAAAGAGACCAGTGCAAAATGAAGAAATAAACGCATGACAGTTTGAGAATCTGTCAGCCCTGCTTGTTAGTGCCAATATTTTGCTCCCACTCACTCTCCTCCCTAACTCTGACGTGCATTGCTGAGATAGTTGTTGCTCCTGAAAGTAATTCACCAAGGATAGAGAAGAAGGTTGCTGGGTACACTTGAAATATAGACCATCTCCTAAGCTCTGATTTGATGGCGGAGGAAACTAAACTATCTGAGTGGATACAAATCGATCTCTTATTTAATTCTCCATGAAGGTGATTTGAGGCTCTTTGCTTTTAAGGCCAGTTGCAACATTTGCATAAGTAGTCGAAAATCAACCCTTCCGGGCAGGACATTCGGAAGGTGCGCCTGTTGGCACATATGTAGAACATGGCGTTGGCCTCGGGGACGGCATAGATACCATTGGCCTTATGGAGGCAGAACCTGCTGGTCGTGGAGTTGGTAGCTGTGGCAGGGATAGATGGTAGTGTAGTGAAGCTGAGGGCTGAGGAGGAAACAGTTGGCGATGATGTCGTGGAGCTGATAGTGGTTTCTGAAACAGGCGTTGTCTGAATCAGCCCTGCGGGGGCATTAACAGAAGGAACAACGTTATCGGCATCTACTAGTCAGAAAGAAAATGGAACGAAGGGAGACATTTTATGGTCAATCCCTTGGAGGTTTTAGACAGCTTGGTGGTGGGTTTAAATGGTTGTTAGGTGACACGGGGCTTTTTATTGTGAAATATGAACGAGCGATGATGTAAAGGTGCCGATAGCTAGATCAGGGGCTCTATAGGGCAGAACAAACCAACAACAGGACAACCTTTTGATACGCAGCAGTTGTAGTGGACACAGCATAAAGTCCACAAGGATTCTAATTCTGAATCAAATAACGTAGAAAGTGATCTGGTGAATTACTGTTTGTGCGATAAATATGGACTATGTTATGCGACACTATTCAAAGACTTTTTTGGGTACAGACACCTGTAAAACTAAAGGTGACTTAATGCTGAAGTATAAATACATGGTGGCTGGATAGATTATTGATAGCACCCCAAAGTCTCCTAGGATCTTGCTCTGAAGAGTTTGCCCAGGACATAGGGGAGGAAAACAAGTGAGGGGAATGGGATATGTAAGGACAAATGTTACAGCAATGCAGTGTGGCTATTTACTTTAGGCATGCACAAACCATGGCAGTATTTCTGGTTGATCTTTTTTTGTAATGTATCTTAATAGGGTGGGGTTGAAAGTTGACGTGGAGGGTTGTCTGAGAAATGAGTTTCCAAGAGGGATACAAATGTGTGAAGGTGGTGGTCTGGCAGAGCAGAGAGAACAGGGCACATGGGGAACAACATGGAAACAGGCCTGGGGGAGAAACTAATAAATAAGGCTGTTACCAGAGGCGTGCTTTAAAGTAAATCAGATTTGGGCTAATCAGATACAAAGCTATGATTCTGGGGAGGGGTCTCTGATGTGTAATTTCCCAGTCTGCTTTTGGCAGGTTTGGTGGCACGGATCATGAGCGTTAGATGCAAACTCTTCCAATTCTCTATATTTCCCTAGTTATGTGGCTTTTTTCCCCAGTATTCACAATGGGCTTGCATGAGTGCATTTTAGGAGGCATAACAACATGGCCAATGCATAGATTTTAGACAACTTTCTTCAGGGTGTTTTGTGTCCCAGGCTCCCTTCTTTAGGCTTGGGCCCTGCAACAGTGATGCAGCTCCAGCCTTTGCGCGCTACATCAAAAGCTGGACGTGGGCATTTAAAAGAAAAATGGTCCATTCCATAAATGTTTTTGTCATTAGGGCTTTCCCTGGGGACCCTGAAAGCATTCAGAGGAGGCTGAGGCTGTGGTGCAAGTTTGCAATTCATTCTCTCTCCCCACCCCACACAAATTCTCTTGCCCAATAATAAAAAGACCTGTGTCAAGAAGATATTGCATTATCTGTGTGGGGCAGACCATGAACTCATGTGTTACCGCATCTCAGTTCTTTCTTCAGAGTTTGCAGAAGAGGGTACTTCCCCTGGCCGCAGAATGAGTCGCTGAAATCATCCAGGTCGATGGCCCAGACCATGGCCCCTCCCAGACTTTTTTTCTTCAGATACTGAACCTGGGAGGGGAAAAAACTCCAAAACTGTGACATTGGATGCTGGTGGGAGATGGAAGTTAAAACATCTCGCCTCTGTTAGAACTCCAGCAACTGTTATTGTCTAAGGAGCCTCTTGAAAATCCAAAACAATCAGCTATGAGGTTGAGAGGTGGATGGGAGAAGGGGCAAGTGCATGCTAAAAGCTTGCCTATGCTTGAACAAATGAATCTCCATGTAGGCAGGAATCCCTTTGGGGCGAAGGGTGCTCATGTCTGGGATGTTTACAGCCCTGTGCTACTTCCTGCTTGGTCTGAAATCTCATATGACCTTAAGTTCCTGTTGCCAGGGTGGAGCAGATTGCAAGTCATGGAACTTCCCTGCCCCAGAACATTGTCTGGATCCTCTCTGCTACACTTACACGCAAGGAAAAGATTGTGTGTGCTCGTGGGGGGGCCTGTTTGCTGAATTCACCTGCTGACAGGCCAAATTTGACTGATTCCTCCCGTGCAACATCACTGAGAGTAGTTTCTATGTTTTTCACCTGCAAGGCTTTTGAACTCCCCTGGCAAGGGGACAAGACCCAGCTGTGGCACACAGCTCACTCCCTTTCTCGTGTATCACTATGCACCCCAGGTACTAAGATAGGAACAGAGGAGATTCTCCATTCTAACTCGGTCTACTCCTCCACTGCTCAGGAGATGCATCCTGCTCTCACTTGGGTGTTAGCCGCCAGACCACGCTTCCACTCACAGCACACCACATAAGTCATCTTCTAGTCTCATCTTTTGCTGTGACTTCAAGCGAGTCACGTTCCCTTTCTGTGCCTTGATTTCCCCATCTGTAAAATGGGATAACCCTAGCCTTCCCAGAAGGTAGGCGGGACTGGAGGCTTAACAGGTTAACTTTGGTGAAGTGCACTGAGATTCTCAGAGGCCAAGTGCTAGGGACGCACAAAGCATTGTCTGCTGATACGCACAACGAGGCAAAGTGGAGCCCATCTCTCTGGGCTACGGGAAGGTTCTGACAGCCCCCCTCCAGCCTTCCACAATGTGTGGCAAGAAGAATACATAGGAACTGCTTACTTTGGTTTTAATGCTCTGCTGGTCGTCATACCCCACCCACTGGTTCTCCTTGAAGGAATAAGGGACTTTCTGTTCCTCGATCCTTTTGGTGGTGGCACCTTTCTGGAAAGTACAGATCTGAAAAAAATACAGAAATGGAGAGATGGGAAGAGACCATCGAGATTGGCTGCCTCTCTGAATTAATACGGAGGGGGATGCCGATGCTCCTGGGGAATCTTACGAATATTAGCATGTTTGGCAATAGAAGGATCAAAGGGGCAGTTTCAAGGCACCATATTTAAATCACAGTAGACCCAGGACCATTTAATGAGCCGCTTACAGGAAAAGTGAGTTCTTCCCTACCTCATAATAGGCCCAAAATCCTGCCTCTCGAGTGAAAGGGCCGAGTGATCCAGGCCCAAAGACAGGGGCACCAACACCTGTCTCGGAGGAAGAGAGGGTGAAAGACCGTCCATAGGTGGGGATTCCCATGATGATCTTCTCAGCTGGAGCACCCTTGTTCCTCCAGTATGTCACAGCATAGTCCTGTACGAGGGGATCAGACATGAAGTCTCTCCATGCGACCGGGGCGCTGGAACAGTTTTTGGAGTTTGCAACCAAACTGTGATACAGCCACTGAATGTCTGTTGTCTGGGGCTTGTGACGCAAGTTCTGATACTTGCACCGGGGGGAAGGATGATACTTGCAGGTTTGTTGGAAATGTGACTTTTCAACCATTTCCTGCAGCTGAGCTCTATTTATTTGTCAGGACGGAGGGGTCACCAACAGAGTTCTTTGATACTTACCGTGTTACTATACACAGCGGATCCAGTGTCGGTCTTCCCTTTGTAGAGAGGACTGACGTGTCCTGTGATCTTTTCCCAGGAACCGTGGAAGTCATATGTCATGAGGTTAATGAAGTCTAAGGCCCTACAAAGGGAGAATAAGGAACGAAGATGACATTGATTTCCCCTCTGCAAGAGAAGCATTGCAAAGCATCCTGGTCCAAATAGAATTTGGTCCTGTAGCTTGACTGTCCTCTGTAAAACTGCATGGCTGGATAGACTCACTTTGAGATGTTCTTGACTTCATAGGCTCCATCCATGTTTTCCTTCCCAGCTGCCACAGCAGCAGTCAACAGTAGCCTCTCCTTCTCTGTCCTCTTGGCTTCCTCCTTGAATTCTTCAGCCATTTCCTGATGGGGGAATAATAGAAAGCCACAAACAACCATCAATTATCCCCCTTTTAATTGTGCCTTCCATCTTTATTTTTTCTTTAAAAAAGGCAAATCTAAACTAAAGGAGAGACTGCACATGTCTGACAAACACAGTTAGAGAAGGGTCCTGAGCATTCTGGTAGCTGTGGGTCACGCCAATTAGATCACATATTTGATCAATGTATTAACGTATTCAGGGCTGATGCTGTGAATGATTTGATTCTGCGAGGCACAGGTCTTGATGATAGATTCCAGGAAGCACGTAATCAAAGTGGCTGATCAATCTCTTCTGACACTGTGGCATTAAGTGTCTGCTCATCTGGTGGGGATTCCTAGAGCCAGCCGCCAGCAGGCTAGGAAGTCCAATCCCTGACCTTACCTGTATGCCCCTTGATCACACTCTTCCCCCACTCTTTGGAGATCTCTGAGCTAGAGACGAGCCCAATCCTTGGATCCAAAAAACATGGTTCAGATGGTCGAACACTCTGGTGACTTGATTCCGTCACTTGTCTGACCCTTTCATATGTAAACTGTCTGTCTCTACTTTAGAGAGCGCTCCAGCTTTGACTTCAACTCTGCAGACTGCATAGCGTTTGCAGGTGGAATGTGAGGACAAAGCACACGTCCTGAATCCTTATATCTCTGCCTTGGCGGTGGAGGGAGGGGGCTGTACTTCTAGGTCTTACTGTACCTGGACCAGAGCAGTGAAACGCTGTTTATCCTCAGGTGGGCTTCCCCTTGCACCTGGATATTCCCAGTCTAGGTCCAGACCATCAAATTCATACTTGCGCAGGAACTCAACCACAGAGAGGATGAATGTCCGCCGATTACCAGGCGTGGACACCATGCTGGAGAACCTAACACGGAAGTGACACGTTAACTACCCCATCCGTGCCGCTAACCACCCGCTGCGGATTTGGGGGCTAGTTTAGAGTTGCTACGTCCAGAAGGTAAACTCAGCAGCACAGAGGGCTACATACAGCTGGGAGAAAACCGGTGCAAGGCCACTGGTGCTCACAGGGCCATATTCAGCCCAAGTTCACTTTAAATTCCAGCCCATGTCACATCCAGAGCAGGAAAGAGACTTTCTGTCTGCAAAACAGTATTCTGAATATTGTTTGCTATGGAGGAAGCTTTCAGGGAGAGCTTCAGGTTTAAAGCTTTACAAATGAATATAAAAAAATCTAAGTTGCTAAACACTGATGACATGAATTGTTGTCAGCACCAAAGACTTCACAGCTGCTAGGAAGTGTATTGTTGTCAAAGACCACGAGAGATTTGGAAACTTCCCAAAATGTTACCACCCAAATCTCAGTGCCAGACACAGTATTTGAGCTTCTGCCTTCCAAGACCACCTCTTCATGACAACAAGGCCAGAATGAAGATTCTGAGGCAACCTCAGCAGTGACAAATTTTAGTCAAAAATGGGCGTAAACAACCCCCAGGCGAGATCTTGTTCTTAAACCAGTGTCAAGCTGGAGCGACTCCACTAACTCCCGGTTGTACTGAACATTGATGTGGGTATCACGAGGCGGTGTACAGCTGATACTGATTGCCTTTGGGGACTGAGCTCTGAAATAGAATACTAATGAACCGGGCTCTAGTCTAGGGGTGAGGAAACCCAGATTTAGTTCCTGCTGCGTCACCGACTGGGTGGGATAGCGGGAAAGTCACGGAGTGTCTGTGTCTCGGTTCCCCATCTGTACAATGGGGAAAACAGAGGTGTTGAGGCTAACTACAGGTGTGTTATGGGGCATTCAGATACTATGGCAATGGTGGTCTTATATGTGCGTCATGTAGGTAGACAGAATGCACAATCTCCTTCCTCCATGCTACTGTTCTGACTCTCCTGGACTTCACAGGATTTTGAGGTTTAGCATAATTCACTCCCCCCACCTCACGCTTTGCATGCAGAAAACAAATATCCTCTCATCTTACTTTTCAGAGCCAAACTTCCAACCACCAACGGCCAAGAGGGTCTTCAGCCCAGGATTCCTGGGGGGAGAAAAGGTTTTATTAAAAGCAGCTGAAAAAGCTCACTTTCATGGTATCCCTCGCACTTGGACTTGCAAGTGTTCTCCGATCTTAATAAACACAGACATAATCCGATGCTTAATCTGGGGGAAAGCTTCCATACTTCTGCAATGTAAACACCCTCAAACCTTCCTATAGATAAACATGAGGAAGGAGAAGTTGGGACATCCCTGAAGTTTAAGGAACTGTCCCCAGATTATGCGGAGATACTGAATGGTGGGTTTTTTCCCCCTCTATCTTAGCTGCTGCCCCAGTGCTTGATGATACATTATATTTTGCTATAACCCTACTGAAAACTTGTTCATGTCCGTTCTGTGTCCGAGCAGATCTGTCAGAGAAGAATCCCTCTCAGACGCAAGAAGTTGGGCTTTTTCACACTTATGGTGATGTCAACATGAGTTCTTCAAACTGTCACATTCACTCTTCTCGTGGAGAGGATAGGTTAAACTCTAAAGTCCTTGGGCCAAGGACTGACTTGGTCTTGTACACAGCTGAGCACATGATAAATAACGATTCCAAAGGCGTTTTCTCCCTCGGTGAAGCTAGAAACAGCCTTAGCTTAAATCCCAGGTCTGCCTCCTCCTTCAGGATAAACCCAGAGGCCCTAGTCCCTAGGGGTGAGACCCCAGCCCTGGGAGATAGGCCCCTCTCCCCTTTTACTCACTTGCTTTTGAGTCCGTTGAAAGTCTTGTAATGCTGCTCATCGTTCCACTCCACAGTGGTGATCCGGTTGACGTCCATGCCAGCGAAGGCATAAATGAGATGAGTGCACAGGTTGGGGTCAATGTCCTCAGGAAGGAAGCGCCCCTGGGCTGGTCTGTACTGGGACCAGTTGGTAAAGTAACAGACGAGTTTGCAAGCAGAGCCTGTGGAAATAGGAGAGAGGTGTCAAGAGGAGACGAGGATTGAGGCAAGAAATCAAAATGCGATGCACCCCTTCAGCTGGCTGATAACATGGGACCTCACAGACTGTCTTGAGTTCATTAGTATTCATCAGTATTCAAGCTCTTGAGTCATGGTTCCCCAAACCCAGAAGGACCTGGAATTCCCTTCCAATTCCTTTCCTGTCTCTGGGGAATGGGACTGGTCTGCTTTGGTACTGAGGTGACGAAAGCTTTTGAGAAAAGCTGGGTTGCACATCTTGGTGTAGAAATGGTCATGCTAGGCCTCACTGCCGTTTTGCTTTGTACTTTGTCCCACAGCGGTGGCCCGTGGCCACCCCACTGAGAATTGCAGTACAGCAGTGATACAGGACTTTGGACATCTAAGACATGCTAAGTGTTACAGTTCCAGAAGACAGGTCTCAGAGTAGCAGCCATGTCAGTCTGTATCTGCAGAAAGAAAAGGAGGACTTGTGGCACCTTAGAGACTAACAAATTTATTTGAGCATAAGCTTTCGTGAGAAGAGGGTCTGTTGCGCCCGATTTTTGAATGGAGACAGGAAAAGAATCGGCTAAGTAGGAGCAACCTCCGTTGCCTTTGTTCTTAAAGTGAATGTGTCCCCCAGCGTATGGGCCATTTGTGGTCGTATGGGACAGTATGGGAGAGCAGCTGTTTGTTTGCCACTGCCCTGCAAGCAGCATTGCATCTGAAAGTAGCTAAGTTACACTCATGCAGGCTGTGGATGCGCTCACAGAGGTACCGTTCATACAGGTAACTGACTCGAGCTTATTAGTAGCATCTAAACCCCACTGAAGTTAATGAAACTTCAGTAGGCTTTGGATCAGGCTCACAGAGACCACAGAGACTTCAAAAATTAACCCTCTGAACAAGGAAACAGCTTTACTGAATCCTAGCTAAACACTGGGCCTTATTCTGTTACCCAAAGTGATTTCTTTTCTGCTGCCCATGACTCTTTTAAGAAATGGACGATCATGGAAAAGGTGACTTACTGCATTGGAGAAACAGCAAGACAGCTAAACCTATGGCAAAATAAAAACAAGAGAAGATTAGGAGTTCTTTAGAGACTAACAAATTTATCTGAGCATAAGCTTTTGTGAGCTACAGCCTACTTCATCGGATGCATGCAGAGAGGATTGTTATTTAAAAATCCCTCCCGCAGACCTGCTAACTTCCAGCCTCGTGTTCATTAGTGGTAACTGTTACAAGGTTAAAATGTGCAGAAATGCAGAAATTCTCCTACTAGAAAGAAGTTTACAGTCCATTGCATAACTAATGACCACACATATCCTCTTGGACCCGTTATTACTGAGACCACTAACGTATGCCACTGCACCTCTGTTCTGCTTCCTTGTTCCCCACCTGGAGAGGGGTTGTCTTTTCCCTTACTTGTTATTATGGGACCTTGGCTCCTGACTGGGGCCTTAAGCACTACTGCAATACAAATAAACTCAAAACCAGAGGGAACCACATGTTGCAAAGTCAGTTCCAAAGACAAAGTCGCTCTCAGTCTCCAGCCTCGGCACGTGGCAGCAAAGACTGTCCATGTTATAGCTGAGCGGAGCTTAGGTTCTCCTGTAACGTACCCAGGAGAACTAAAAGAGAACTACCTTGAAAAGTAATTTAAGTAATTTGCAGGGAGAGGTGGATTAAGAGCACAGGACTGAGAGCCAGGAATTCCTGCGTTCTAACGCTAGCTCTAATAGTCTGCCTCTACGGCCTTCAGAAAGTCCCTTAAAGTTTTCCCCGCTGCAAGATGGAGGATAATATTACGTTGCCTTATGGGGGTGATATTGTTCCTCTTTTCCACCAACACCACTGTAGTCAAGCATCCCAGCATTGGTTAACCCAAGAAATGTTGGGTTTCAGTTTAGACAGTTGCAACTTTTCTCTCACCCACTTTTTAGTAGTGGGTGTTCTGCAGGATGCCATTGGCCTAACCCAATGTCTCATCCACGCCATGGGGGAAGAATACATGGTACAGTCTCACATCCAAATCCCATAAAACTCAACAGTTCTGTTCAGTTACATCCCACATAAATTCATCTCCAGTTGCAAACTTACCAACCCAAACAAACGCCCTGCCCATGGTGGCTGCAGATGGTCTGGGCTGGGTTCTGTAGACCTGGGATGTGCCTCTGGCTGCAGATTGATGCTCAGCATTGGCCTGGGCTCAGGCTGTCTCTTTATAGCTGATCACACCCATGCAGGGCAGCTGTGTTGAACTGAGAGGAGTGCATGTCGCCAGTCTTCAGTTAAAGGATTTTGCCATGTGCAGAAATTTTGCTCAATCGCCTAAATTTTCAAGGGCAGGTTTTGCAATTGCACTAGTGATCACTGAATCACAAGATTTTAAGGATCTAAAGTCATTTCTTGAGGCACATGTTCTGTTTGACTAATTATACTTTTGATTCACTGATCCTTGGCAGGAGCCCTGCTGTAGTTAAGAGCAGCCCTGTTAGTATATGGTGCACAACAAAAAGAAGGTTTCAGCGTAGCAGCCGTGTTAGTCTGTATTCGCAAAAAGGAAAGGAGGACGTGTGGCACCTTAGAGACTAACCAATTTATCTGAGCAAAAGCTTTAATCCTATAACACCCAGAAATAATGCTACGTAGTCTTGCGTGCTACCTACTGGCACATTATGTAGTAATTATTTGCATACATACAGACATCTCTCTTGTACGGAGCACTCCTGTAACACTAGTAGATGATGTGGCTTTTAAGGAGTTCCTACAATACATTCTCTGAGGGAACTCACCCTTGTGTCAGAAAAAGACAAAATGATCAGTGCCTCTCGGCTCCCTGCAATTGAGTCAAGCGCTCTCAAAATATTGGAAACCATGTAAAGGCTTGGCTAAAAACCAGGACCTATTGATCCCATAGCTCTTTCTTAAAGGTGGATAGGAATCTGCCACAGTGTTCCAAGCTGAAATTTATAGCACTATGGGCCAGCTGCTGCCGTTCACCCCAGAGGTGGCTGCATTTCAGTGGTGGGCTATGCACCCTTAGTTCTAGCACGTATGCTCCCACCTGTAAAATGACACCATGAGGTCATCTATTTATTGTGCCTCAATCACTCCCAGATCAAACTTGCTCAGTTTACAAGTGAAAAGATACTTTTACTGACTGCTGGGGTCACAAACTCGCTCTTGAATCTAGAAATCCGGCTGGGTTCCTGCTGTCTGACATCACAAGGAATAAGGATTCTGCAGGCGGAATTTAGCTGACCATTCTGTTGAATGATGCACAAGACAGAATAAAATCTGGATCTTCCTCCCGTGGCTGCAACAGCTCTGCGGGAGGAGAGAGCAAACACCTGTCAGTAAGGCCAGCAGATGTGACTTTTAAGACCTACAAGGAGGATTAAGACAGTGGCCTTTTCAGTCACTTTGTTGTTATTACACTAGTGACTCTGCTAAAGGCAGGTCTTTAACCAGCTTGTGAAAGAAAATAAAGCCCTAAAACAAGTCTGGAAAGTGGAAATCTGTTTAGGACAAAAGCTAATTACCATATCTTTGCTCAAAGGCAAGAAACCAGTTGACTTTATATGAGGCTGGAGACCTTGTCACTGGATGCATCAAATAACCCTTTATGCACTGTATAGCACCAGGAATGTATGCGAACCTAGGAAAAAATCCAGTCAATGGAGAACAGTGATTGGGATTGCCTTGGATATAACTAAGCAATGAGTGTCTTGCAGCCTGCCAGGGGAAAAGAGAACTTAATTTTTGATGAAAGCAAAGTATCAGATTTATCTATGCCCTCCTCCTCCGGGAAGAATTAGTAGGGGAAGCAAAAGTGGATGGGAATCTGGGAGGCAGTGACCATGAGTTGGTTGAGTTCAGGATCCTGACACAGGGAAGAAATGTAAGCAGCAGAATACGGACCCTGGACTTCAGGAAAGCAGACTTCGACTCCCTTAGGGAACTGATGGGTAGGATCCCCTGGGGGAATAACATGTGGGGGAAAGGAGTCCAGGAGAGCTGGCTGTATTTCAAAGAATCCCTATTGAGGTTACAGGGACAAACCATCCCGATGTGTCGAAAGAATAGTAAATACGGCAGGCGACCAGCTTGGCTTAACAGTGAAATCCTTGCGGATCTTAAACATAAAAAAGAAGCTTACAAGATGTGGAAGATTGGACAAATGACCAGGGAAGAGTATAAAAATGTTGCTCGGGCATGTAGGAATGAAATCAGGAGGGCCAAATCGCACCTGGAGCTGCAGCTAGCAAGAGATGTTAAGAGTAACAAGAAGGGTTTCTTCAGGTATGTTGGCAACAAGAAGAAAGCCAAGGAAAGTGTGGGCCCCTTACTGAATGAGGGAGGCAACCTAGTGACAGAGGATGTGGAAAAAGCTAATGTACTCAATGCTTTTTTTGCCTCTGTCTTCACGAACAAGGTCAGCTCCCAGACTGCTGTGCTGGGCAACACAGCATGGGGAGTAGGTGGCCAGCCCTCTGTGGAGAAAGAAGTGGTTAGGGATTATTTAGAAAAGCTGGACGTGCACAAGTCCATGGGGCCGGATGCGTTGCATCCGAGAGTGCTAAAGGAGTTGGCGGCTGTGATTGCAGAGCGATTGGCCATTATCTTTGAAAACTCATGGCGATCGGGGGAAGTCCTGGACGACTGGAAAAAGGCTAATGTAGTGCCCATCTTTAAAAAAGGGAGGAAGGAGGATCCTGGGAACTACAGGCCAGTCAGCCTCACCTCAGTCCCTGGAAAAATCATGGAGCAGGTCCTCAAGGAATCAATCCTGAAGCACTTACACGAGAGGAAAGTGATCAGGAACAGTCAGCATGGATTCACCAAGGGAAGGTCATGCCCGACTAATCTAATCACCTTCTATGATGAGATTACTGGTTCTGTGGATGAAGGGAAAGCAGTGGATGTACTGTTTCTTGACTTTAGCAAAGCTTTTGACACGGTCTCCCACAGTATTCTTGTCAGCAAGTTAAAGAAATATGGGCTGGATGAATGCACTATAAGGTGGGTAGAAAGTTGGCTAGATTGTCGGGCTCAATGGGTAGTGATCAATGGATCCATGTCTGGATGGCAGCCGGTATCAAGTGGAGTGCCCCAAGTGTTGGTCCTGGGGCCGGTTTTGTTCAATATCTTCATAAATGATCTGGAGGATGGTGTGGATTGCACTCTCAGCAAATTTGCGGATGATACTAAACTAGGAGGAGTGGTAGATACAGTGGCAGGTAGGGATAGGATACAGAGGGACCTAGACAAATTGGAGGATTGGGCCAAAAGAAATCTGATGAGGTTCAACAAGGATCAGTGCAGGGTCCTGCACTTAGGATGGAAGAATCCAATGCACCGCTACAGACTAGGGACCGAATGGGTAGGCAGCAGTTCTGCGGAAAAGGACCTAGGGGTGACAGTGGACAAGAAGCTGGATATGAGTCAGCAGTGTGCCCTTGTTGCCAAGAAGGCCAATGGCATTTTGGGATGTATAAGTAGGGGCATAAGCAGCAGATCAAGGGACGTAATCGTTCCCCTCTATTCGACATTGGTGAGGCCTCATCTGGAGTACTGTGTCCAGTTTTGGGCCCTACACTACAAGAAGGATGTGGATAAATTGGAGAGAGTCCAGCGAAGGGCAACAAAAATGATTAGGGGTCTGGAACACATGACTTATGAGGAGAGGCTGAGGGAACTGGGATTGTTTAGTCTGCAGAAGACAAGAATGAGGGGGGATTTGATAGCTGCTTTCAACTACTTGAGAGGTGGTTCCAAAGAGGATGGTTCTAGACTATTCTCAGAGGTAGCGGATGACAGGACAAGGAGTAATGGTCTCAAGTTGCAGTGGGGGAGGTTTAGGTTGGATATTAGGAAAACCTTTTTCACTAGGAGGGTGGTGAAACACTGGAATGCGTTACCTAGGGAGGTGGTAGAATCTCCTTCCTTAGAAGTTTTTAAGGTCAGGCTTGACAAAGCCCTGGCTGGATGATTTAATTGGGGATTGGCCCTGCTTTGAGCAGGGGGTTGGACTAGATGACCTCCTGAGGTCCCTTCCAACCCTGATATCTATGATTCTATGATTCTCCTTTATTGTAGAATCTGATAATCTGTGATTTTTCTTCCTACATATTGGTCCATAGCAAACCAAACCACCAGGGACAACTGCCATGTGATCAGCCTGCCTGGACTCAAGGGCAGAAGCCTCTGTAGGTTCTGGACTGTAGCTTCAGTATATGTCCATATCCACAAGATGTTCGCTTTTCCTTGGCTTTTGAATTCGCAGGAAAACTTGCAAACATTCAGAACTCACTGAGAACCCACAAGTCTGTGAGTTCGACATTTCATAACTCAAAAATCATTATAGATGAGCCATAAAACATAGCTCCTGACCACATGTGGTCATTAAGTATTCCATTGCTCTTTCCACCAGACTGAGTATTAACCCCAGTGTCTTGACCTAACTCCAGTTTTGGTGCGTTCCCTTTTGCCTTCCTAAACTTCCTCTGCAGGTTCAATGGGAGACAGTATCTTTACACACTTTTTGTTCTGTAATGTTGCAGTTTGCTGTTAAACGGCTGCTGTCAACTGGAAGTGGCTGATTTTCAGTGAAAGGTGAAGTAATCTGATCCTCTCTGTATAATTTGTATATCAACTTGTGTCTAAAGCACTTCTGGATTAAAAAATAGATTTAGCAGCAGTGGTAGCGTGAATGGAGAAGGGAATTCAAATACTACTGGGAGAAAACAAACTGCTGTTGTAGGAAAAATCTGTACTAAAGCTGGTCAGAGAAGGGAAACCTAGTGTCACCAAAAACCCCTTGAAATTGGTTTTCACAGGGTTCAAAATTGACCAATTTTTCACTACTTGGAATTTTTTGTGATTTTTTTTTAACAAAATGAGAGAACTGGAAAATAAAACTTTAGTCATTTTTGAAAGAAAAAGAAGGGAGACGGGCAGAAAGCAAAAGGGTAAAAACAAGAAAAGGAAGGGAAAAAAATTCAGATTTTGTCAAAACTGTTCAAGTTTGAAATCAAAGTTCTTAAATATTTAATTGGATAAAAAAAAAGACCATTTGTTGACTCTATTTTTTTAAAAACTGCCCAGTTCGAATATGTGTAAATAACACCGGATTTGCACTTGATTATAGGTTTTTGTTTAATATTTATAACATTGACTTGATCATGGCAGATGTATTTTCTAATCTGCTCTCTTCAGTGTTTAAGTATATAATTACAAAATAGAATAGGATTCAGTGATAGGACCCTGTGCGTGAAATGAATGCAAATAAATGACACAACACTGGATTCTTCAGACGTTTGTTAGTTCAGATGTGCAGAATGCCTTGAAGCTGAGGAGCACTGTGTTGTGGATGATGTATCACTGTTTGCAGGCTCTTGCTAGTTGCAATACCATACTCTTAGTTAATGCGAGGCGTCTGTGAATCAGTGTTCCAAAAGAGGAAAAGGCAATTGCCTAACTTAATCTGTGTGATAAAATCAATGAAACAAGGGACCACCCTAAAAAAACCCAAAAAAGTTGCAAGTCACAGGCTGTGCTATCCAGTCTTCTACCTTGGGGACTGTGTATGAATTACTACAACAGGATATTTATACTGGAATGTGACAGCTCTGTCCAATGCTAAATATTGTAGCCATGTTGGTCCTCGGATATTAGAGAGCCAAGGTGGGTGGGTAATATCTTTTTCCCCGCAATGGAAGTTGGTCCAATAAAAGAGATGATCTCACCTTAGCTCAGTCCGATGCAATCATCCCGTTTTCCAGTTGGGACTATGTATGAGAAGCACCCTGCTTTTTCCCCCTATAGCAATAGTGCCATCTATTGGGTGTTTAGGTTCATCACAGTGAATAAAATAATCCACAATTTAAACACTGGCCAGCCATATGTATTATAAGGTCTGTTTTCCACGGCGTTTTCTGCTTGATGCCCAGGCTTCTTGATGGACAGAATGAGGCACAAACAAGTGTTTTTTTGTTTTGTTTTAAGGTCTCACTGAATGAGCAAGTGGCTCAATCTGGATTAAGAATTTTTGGAAGTTCTGTGCTGTAACCATTTTAGGACAGATGGAGTTGGTTTATAAAGCAGCGCTAGCGTAGAACAGCCTCCTCTAGTTGTTACAGTTCATCTGTCTTTCTGTTTGGAAATTCTCTGAACAGGCTTTCTCCAGAGGAGGCTGCATTTCAGTGATACCAGAGTAAAGCTGGCCTACCTGTGTGTGGGGGGGGGGGGGCAGGGGGCAGCAGTGGTATTTGAGCAAAAAGAGTGCACAAGCTCTTGTGTAAAGAAGTCCTGAAAGGATTCTCTCCTCCTCCCTACCCTCTCCCCCCCCTCCCCCCCGACTTATTTTGTTAGAAATTCAGGCCTGTCTAGGAGGGCAGGACCCAAGGGATAACTGGAGAGCTAATATAATTGGTCACAAGAGAGTGAAAGTTGAGCAATCAAGAGGAGAAGGGATTATCGTTAGTGTAATTCGCTGGTGAGTGTTAAGGATACTCCTCTGTGCCAATAAGTAGACGATGAGAGTTGTTACCAGCCATTCATTATAAAGCCTTGGCTATTTAGTTTAAGATCATGCTGTTACCTCTGGAGGACCCTGGTTCAACCCCTCAAGTTGACCAAAAGGGTGGCTGTCCATTAGCATCTCCTTAACAAGAACAATGAACATTCTGGATAAAAGGCTTCTCTGTTAAAGCTTCAACACCCTTCAACTAAGTGGGTGAGTGCCCCATACGCCTCCTTTGAGGAGCCCAACAAATCCTCCAGCAATAATAAGGAAGGTACCCAGAGGACATTCCTGATACTTCCAAACAGCTACAACTTCAGCTATAAGGGGAGTCGCTCTCTCCCACACACTCAGTGCAATCATGGCTGTATCACAGCCATCTCCTTAAAACCCCTTGCCTAAATCAGAATAAAATCCAAAGTGGGAAACTCCAGACCAGTGCTTTGCCAGGACTTTTGCAGCGTACAGTTGATACATACACTTTTCTGGGTCCTCTAAAAGAAACTATGTGAGATTCTGCTTTTCCTCTGAGTTTTCAGTGTAAAATTACAATCAAAAAGGGCTTAAGGGGCAGTGGCATTCAGATCATCTTGTTATTCATAGCTAGCCATATGGTGTTACTTTCACTCCTGTCTGCTTGCTATAGTGACTCATTAAACTCCCTGAGTTAAAGTCTTGCTAATGAGTGACCTTGGAGCTCCTAACATCAGAGTTTGCGCACTGGGGTAACACGTCTGAGTAGCGAAAATGGGATGAGCATCAGAAACTTTGACCCTACTTCGAGACCACATTGGCGATTTATTTTTTGTCTCCCTCTGTAGCTGGGCACTGTTGACCTCCCCTCTGCTTTGCCCATATCTGGCCTGAGCTGCGCTCTCCTGGGAAATGACTCTGATGCAATCCTTCTTGGTACAGATAAATAGTGATCCTGTTTCCCGCAAAGCTCTTTCTGATCCCTGCATTAACTACCCTTATTGAATTTCAGAAGAGTAGGCTAGTTAAGACAAGCCTGTCCCGGGCATTCATGCAAACATGTCGCATTAATTTCATTTGCTAATGTCATGACTTAAAGCGAGTAAGTACATAGACCTCCTTTAGGTTTTAACTTGGTAAATATCAATGACAGCACTAGCAGCAGCTAGCAAAGTATCAGAGAGGCCCCCAGACTTGGCTCTCATCACAACCAACCTGAGGTCTGCTTTTACCCAGCCACCAACTCGGCATAGCGCCTTCACTGATTAGTACCCATACACATAACGTTGCTTTTATACCTCCTCTGTCATGCATGGATCTCAAAGATTTCCATGTAGACTAATGACTTAAGTCTTGCAACATTGGAATGGGTAAGTCTCTGCCATTCCCCTTCTAAAGATGAGGAAACTACTGTAGAATAGCAGCCTCCCCCAGGGTCACATGGGGAGTTGGTAGCAAAGCTAGGGATAGAATCCAAACGCTGATGGATATGTTAGAGATGCACTGAGCAAGCTCACGGAGAACTGCACGATCCTTCTTCCAAGGTTCGTGTGGCCAGCTTGTGAAAGCCTCTCACCCTCAGTTCTGAACATTAGCTGCTGAGTTCCTCTGAAAAGCTAGTCCCAGTAACGGGTTGGGCTGATCCCTTGAAAATCAGGCCCTAGACGGAATTTTTTTATTCTTGGTTCAGTTTTTACTGGTACTATAAAACTTGATGTGTAAACACAGCTGGGGAGAATGATTTTCCCCGAGTCACGTGACCCATCAGGCATTCTTCACTCTGCATGTGCCACAGGGATGATGGCATCTGGTGTAATGTTACTCATTGTGTGAGTAAGGAGATAGCTGAAATACCCAGGGATCTGGCATCGGCTCAGCTGCCTAGCAGCGAACTTGAGAGCAGTTAAGGGGCAGTGGTAATCAGTCTCTTGCTCTCCTTTCATGATGCGACTCATTTAGGGATGGGGGAATGATTCAAATGGGTTGGGGCTTCTGGTGCGGTGATGGAAACTCCGTTTCTACAGGCCAGCTGAGAAGAGCCCACGGACCGGGCACCTGTTGTAGGTGTGATAGGAAGAAGGCCGGCCCCAAATGTGCAGAAAAAATAACTGCATGTTGGAATAAAAAAAAAAATCCCTGGATCCAGGGGAGAGAGCCTGCAAATATTACAGCCTGGTGAGTCCCTGTCCACGCACCACTGGGAGAAAAGAGCGTAGTGATACCGCCGACCCATGAGACCACCACAGGGGGAGCCCAAACCCGGCTGATCCAAAACCAGCCAGGCCACAACAGCAGCCCACGCACACAGCTCCACACCAGCCGCAAGAAGACATGGCCCATCCAGAAGCCCCCGGTGCTCCAGGAGCAGAGGATGGAGATGGAGGACTCCGTTCTGGTTCAGATCATCGGAGGGGAACCCAATGCTTAAACATGTCTGGGTTTGCTCACGCGGAAGATAACCACACTGAGTCTCTTCAGAGCACTTTGCCTATCTAAGGCAGCCAGGAGGGAGTCCTATTTCTTTTTTATTAATGTCACATGACACCTGTTGATTTGTTTAAAGGACTCTATCTTTAAGCTCAGCTTCCTCAGCGGTAGCCCTTCGTGACATGGCCTGGGGCTGTTCTGCTTCATGCCCATCTACCCCGGATGCTCGGTCCCGCTTCGCTGTAGATCAGAGTCAAACTAAATTAAATAGCTGCTAACTTCTTAAGACGCCAGCCATTCCTGTCTTCAAACCACACACTCCCATAGACATCACCTGGAATTCACCCCTCGCTACTGCACATGACTTAGGGTATGTCTACACTACGAAATTAGGTCGAATTTATAGAAGTCGGTTTTTTAGAAATCGTTTTTATATATTCAAGTGTGTGTGTCCCCACAGAAAATGCTCTAAGTGCATTAAGTGCATTAACTCGGCGGAGCGCTTCCACAGTACCGAGGCAAGCGTCGACTTCCGGAGTGTTGCACTGTGGGTAGCTATCCCACAGTTCCCGCAGTCTCCGGAAATGAGATTCAAAAGTTCACGGTTCTTTTCCTGTCTACCTGGCCAGTGCATCGGAGTTGAGAGTGCTGTCCAGAGCAGTCACAATGGAGCACTCTGGGATAGCTCCCGGAGGCCAATACCGTCGAATTTTGTCCACAGTACCCCAAATTCGACCCGGCAAGGCCAATTTAAGTGCTAATCCACTTGTCAGGGGTGGAGTAAGGAAATCAATTTTAAGAGCCCTTTAAGTCGAAAAAAAGGGCTTCATCGTGTGGACGGGGGCAGGTTTACATCGATTTAACATGCTAAATTTGACCTAAAGTCCTAGTGTAGACCAGGGCTTACAAAATTCTGTGGCCATAACAGCTGCCTCCAATGGAGCTATATCTACATACACCAGCCATGGATTGGGCCCCGTGTGCATTTTATCAGACCATTGGGAAAAGAATTTTACTGAAGAATCAAAGAAGCGCCATAATCCAATCTGCATTTATACCTGCCTGTTAGGGCATCATTCACCTCTCCCATTTCCCGCCGGCACCAAACAGCTATAATTAGGCTACGTAAACGTATCTCCAGCTTCTTCTGAGGTTGTGGAAGGCTTTGACTCAAATTGTGACCAACCTGTTCCACAAATAAGCCTTCGCTCTTCACCGCAGGCGTCGTAAGGACACTCCGCAGCGAGCAGGATTGCGGCAATGAGCCTCCTGGCTCTTTGTGGCCGTGGTGACCCCAGTGTCATGGTCTTCAATGAACTGGATGCCCTCTGCATCTAAGAATGTATTCCAGTGCCAGGGTCCTCCATCTGTCTCTGTATTTCTAATGGACCTATCACGTAGTATCTAGGTGCCATGTACAAACATGAGACTCCTATGGATTCTGCCTGCCCTGTCTATAGATAAAAGCAGACCCCAGAATCAGAGTGTGTGCCCAAGACTTCCCTTTAGAGCCAAGAATAGTTTCCTTATGTGACACCAGGTAAGGGACATCTTTTGAAAGGTGTATGGAAGCATGGGGAGTGTATGCACACATGCAGACTTATACACATTTACTTATAGGTGCATGCATGGGAATGCAGATGTTGCACAACTGTGCTTAAATACACATGCCCACAGATTCATAAAAGCTCAGGTACGGATGCACCTGTGTGCCCAACAACACAAACTTGTACGCAAACAAGTGTGTGTACACAATCAAACAAAATGTGTGCACGCCCACCGGGAAAACCAAAAGCACATGCACATACGCTGCAGAACATGCATGTCTTCTCTTCAGAAAAGGGAACGCCTGCTGGAGACTGTTTTGTGTTTCCACTTGCTCAGCAGCAAACTTCTAGATTTCTCTCCTCCTCCTCTCGGGTCATGTGAGCAGTCATCAGCGGGACCTGATCCCAAGATCTCTGGACTGGGAGCTCTTACGCCATGTGTTTAAAGAATCCTAGTCTGTTCACGGGAGGCCCTGAAGGATTTTATACTGCCACCGATCACCATAGTATCTGGGCACTTTCCATGTAAAACGCTTACGCTTGGATCCATTTCTCTCAGACCCAAATGAGACAGTCCTTGGGTTAGCTGTGGCCCCAACTCTAAGTAAGTTACACCAGGGCTCAAACAGAGAGGACCTTTCTAGTGTTCCTGGCTACTGACCGCACCCTTTCTCCCCTGGATACTGTAGAGGTAGCTCTGGGCCCACCACTATCCCCCCTCATCTAATTACTTATTTATAAAGCTCTTTTTCTGCCTGGCACCTCTGCTTAGCTGACATCTGTCACTTTCCAGTTAGTCCTTGTTCACCAGCTCAGTAACCCTAAACCATCTGCCTAGGTAACAGAGATAACAACCGTCTCCTATTAAACATTTACAGGACATAACAAGAAGAGTGGATCGAAGGAACAGGTGCTGAGATGCACCTGCCCAGCTGGTTAGAAGAGCCTAGAGAAGTTCCGTGTGCTACTCGTGGCTAAATTAGAACTGAATGTGAACAACCCATTTCCGCCATTATTCCCCCAGCCTGATAATCCTAAACCTGCAATTTGTGGGGCATTAGCCTGCAAGCAAAAGGGCTGTGGTTTCTGTTTCCCACACTTACAAGTGTATTGCTAATTTTGGGTCCCAGTGTGCTGAATTTCAAACAATTAAACAGCACTTGGATCACAGAAACTTGGAAAAGGAAGCCCCTTTTACTAAAATAACTAATATTAAAAGACATAAACAATATTTGATGCCAACTACTCTGAAAAGCATTAAATATAAAAAATTAACTTTCAACTTGAATCCTTTCCTTGAATTTTCTTGAAGCTAGAGAAATGTGCACTCAATTCTAGCAAAATTTACATTAGCTCCCACTCTCCATTTCAGTACAAATATTACCATCCTTTTTTGTAGGTGAGTTTTGTTTCATAGGTCCCTTCTGAAAACTAGCGAATGTGATTTTCTTGCAGCGCCTCTTTATGTCTTATGTTGCTAATTGTTAGTTGGGTTGGAAACAATGACTTGAAATGCTGAGGAAAATAGTCTTCTGATGGAGTACTTATCTATAGAAGAAAAAGAGTTTAATGGGGTGTTGGAAAATGTTAATCAACCAGTACGTGCTGTGGAATGTACATGTTATACAGACACATAATTAAAACTGAGCTCCACACAATAAGGTACTAATTAAATGCACTTCACTAAACAATAAGCCAATACTGCCAAGGATCCTAAAAAGAAACATTTATGGCTATAATGAACAGTTCTATCATTGGATGATGCATGATGATCCATCCCTGGCTGTTACTGGGACATCAGGATAATGCAATGATAGTGATCTCGAAAGTGAGTTAGGGTAGAGAGGTTGTTTTGTAAGTAGTAGGGGAGGGCAGTCATGTATTTTGGTACATGCTTAATGGCACCACAGTACCTTTTTCCCTTGTCTTTGACCAACTTTCTTGGTTTAGTCTCCTCTTGTTGGACAATGAACTCATCTGTCCTTGTTCAGAAAACAAAAAATGTCAAAATTATTCAATCTTATGTACTTTGGAAAATAAAGTCCTAGGTCAACTACACTGTGTGGGACCAAGTCTTCTTCCAAACTTCCATGTACTTGGACAGCTGCCCAGGAAAAAGGAAAAGGTTGCAAGGTCTGGGAGACAATACACCTTTGCTTTTACTGGGGAAGGATACCCCCAGCTCACTGTTGACTTCTGTAATCTGAAAAGCAACTTTGAAGGAGGGGTTCCTTTGTTTGTTTGTTTGTTTTTGTCTCTTGTAAAGTTGATATACAAAGTTCTTCAACCAACACACTTAGAATGGAGATGTTTTGGGGGCTTTCTCCCTTCTCTATCACCAGTTTTATGTGGGTTTTTTTTGTTTTGTTTTGGTTTTTGGTGTCTCTTTCCTTCTTGACTGGGCAGCTCTGAAAGTGTCATTCTTATGGTGGAAAGGCTTTTTTGAAGACTTCCGGACAAGACAGGACAAAGCCAGAGTCTGACCATCTTCAAGAAATGCCTCAGAACTTTTCTCCACAGACCACCTTTTTCGAAAAAGCCTTTTCACCATTAGAATTACACTCTCAACGCTGACCCTCCCTGTCTTCCCAATAACCAGAAGCCAAAATTAATCAAAATGTAAACAATCAAAAACACAACCCCACACAAAGTTTATTTTTTAACTCCAAAAAGGGAGAAGAATCAGAGACTCCATGAAGTCCACTAGGGATTCTGCTATCAGTTTTACATGGAAAGTGCCCAGATACTATGTTGATGGGTGGCAGTATAAAATCCTAACATAGATTACCAACTCCCTGACAGCCATTCAGAGGGTGATTATAGTCAGCGTAGGTGACAATCGATTCTCAACTGATCATATAAGGAAAAACCCAAAGTGTTGTGTTCTCCTCCCCAGTTCTTGGCCCTTTTTACCCCATAATCTCTCTGCAGAGTCTGGATCTGCAGTATCTTAAGAGGGCAGGAGGAGGGTGTTGGCTCTGGGTGCTGTTCAGGGCAGAGGGTGGTCAGTAACACTAATCTGAGATCTGTCTTAGAAGTCTAGATTTGTTCTTGTTCTTATGACCTGAACAGGGAGCTGGATAATGGCAGAGATTAGCAAAGTTACTGTTTGCGTAGGAAACACAATGGCTCCCATGGCACAGGGAAGGAGAAGCGGCAGGGGCTGGATAAACCGCACACAGTAGGCATAATAATAAAACGGCAGCTCCACAGTTCTAGCAGACGGGAAGTAGGCTTGTGCTTTCAGAATCCTCCCACCCTGACCACAAGGGGGAGTGGAGAACTATGGCTGATGCGCTCACTTCAGTCCCCACAGGACTTGTGTTTAATGCTGACATTTGTGCTCCATCTTCCCACTGTCTCTATCTGAAAGTCTCCTGTAACAGAGCAGCTGAGAATTAAAATCCCCGGGTGGAACAGCATCTAGACTCATACAGTTGAAGGCCAGAAGGGTCCACCCCATCCTCCAGCCTGACCTCTTGTATATTTACAGGCCACCAACACCACCCAGCACCCGCACGCTAAACCCAACCGCTGAAATGATACCGAAGTATTACAGTCCGCAGGAGACGATTATGTGCAACCTCTCTGAGGGTATCTGAAATCTGAAGCCTGGAATCGGAGCCAGGTTTTGCGAATGGCTCCTGTCTTCAAAAGGGGCTGAACTGAAATCCCAGACCTGGATTTTGAGGCATTTGAAATCCTAGATGTGGATCCAAATGTCTATGGTTTGAGCCCCTTCCATCAACAACCTCACCTGCTGACAATCCACACATATATGGAGCTGTCTGGATCAAGACTGGAAGAGAGAAAAGAGACCTTTGTACCCACACTGTTTGTCCCAAGCAGGGATATATATAACCTGAGTGTTCTGCACCAAAAACACAGGCCTATATCCCAGAGTTAAAGGAATATCTCCATTAGCTGATAGCAGTAGGGAGGCTCTTATCCTTCTGTAGACCAGCTGAGAGAGGGAGAAATTGCATGCTTAATTAGAAAATGTTAAATTTTCAAACAAGGGTAGACCGACCATAAGCCTGATTGTAAGGATGCATTTTACTCTAGAGTTAACTTGAGGAATCTACCCTTGAGTTACTTTAGCTTATCATGATGGAGAGAAGCTGTAAAGCCTTGCATTTCTGCTGGTGCTTTAATACCTCCTGGTGCTTATCACTCATGGTGCTAAGACTTCTGGAGCTACATCCCATGCCTGACAGCATCACGGCAATCTCCGCTGCTGTATGAATGGTTTCAGAGTAACAGCCGTGTTAGTCTGTATTCGCAAAAAGAAAAGGAGGACTTGTGGCACCTTAGAGACTAACCAATTTATTTGAGCATGAGCTTTCGTGAGCTACAGCTCACTTCATCGGATGCATACTGTGGAAACTGCAGAAGACATTATATATGATGAAGTGAGCTGTAGCTCACGAAAGCTCATGCTCAAATAAACTGGTTAGTCTCTAAGGTGCCACAAGTACTCCTTTTCTTTTTGCGAATACAGACTAACACGGCTGTTACTCTGAAACCTGTCATTATATACACAGAGACCATGAAACAATACCTCCTCCCACCCCACTCTCCTGCTGGTAATAGCTTATCTAAAGTATTCATCAAGTTGGGCCATTTCCAGCACAAATCTTCTGCAGTTTCCACAGTATGCATCCAATGAAGTGAGCTGTAGCTCACGAAAGCTCATGCTCAAATAAATTGGTTAGTCTCTAAGGTGCCACAAGTACTCCTTTTCTTCTTGCTGTATGAATGTTTCACAGTGTATTTAATTGTGGGAGAATTTCTGTCCCTCGGGAGACTGATGGTATGAACCTGGCAATTCATTATGGTAAACCAGCTTCAACTTGGCAGCTTCCAGATTTCTGTTGGTGGCCTATGTTATGCTCCTCCAGTCAGGGAACTGGAACAATACCATGTGACCTACAATGCGTGTCCACTCAGAACTAAGCACAGCTTAGATTTCAAATGCTTGTGAACTGTTTGCCGACCAGAATTACTCATAGAAATTATTCAGCAAATAATTTCAAATACCACCGACATTCATGAAATCCTATTAAACTCAAGGTTTACGGCCAGTTTAGAAACAGTAAAAGAGATGAAATTCATTAAAGAAACGACTGATTATTTTCCCTGACAAGAGATATGCTCCAGGGGGCAAAGAACTGGGTTAATAAAGAGAAACATTAACAAGTTTGGAGTTTACAATGTTGTCAGTCCCAGAATTCTAGGCAGAGAAGGTGGGTGAGGTAATATCTTTTATTAGACCAACTTCTTTTGGTGAAAGACAGATAAGCTTTGGAGCTTACACAGAGCTCTTCAAAAGATGAGCTTGGGAGCTTAAATTCATAATGTTGCTAGACACTAAGGCTATGTCTACCCTAGCACTTTTGTCGGTAAAACTTTTGTCAGTCATAAGTGTGTGGGGGGAAAAACACACACCCCCTCGACCAACAAAAGTGCCGGTGTGGACAGTGTTATGTTGGTGGGAGACGCTCTCCTGCTGTCAGAGCTACCTTCGCTCATTGGGGGTGGTTTAATTATGCTGGTGGGAGAGCTCTACACGGGACATATTAGAGTAGACATAAAAATCATGAACTTAATAAAGACACTGGATTTATGACTCATTACAACAATCTGTTGTAGACCCCTTTGTCTGCAGGGGTGTTAACTGCCCACTTCACCTTGTATAGTTCTTGCAACGTGTTAACTCCTGCTAATCAATCTGTTCCAATTTGTGACAATCTGAGAACCTTTCCCAGCCCTGAAGAGCTCTACGCAAGTGCAAAAGCTCATCTCTTCCAGTAGAAGATGGTCCATATATTACCTCATGTACCTTGTCTCGCTAAGTTCTAGTTAACAATTGCTTGCTGGATGGCTCGTTTACTAGGTACATGGAAGTTGGAAAGCAGGAATTGGGTGAAGGGGACTATCTTAAGGCTGCTCCTATTTTTCAGAACAGTTTGAAAAGCTACCCACTGTCTGATCTGGGTTGGGCACAACAGAGGAGAATCTGTCAGGAATTCATTGGGCAGGGGCTGAGTGTCTTGCTCACCTACCTTCAGGGTTTCAGCCCTTGAGTGCCATCGTGCAGTGGGTGAAATGGACCAGACTCACCTCCCTCCTTCACCCTGTCCACAGAGAAGATAAATTGACATCCCTGCAGAGACCCCAACAGGGACTTTTATCCTCGGCCAATTTGTAGCATAACCACATGTGCTCTCCTGACTTCTGCAGATTGACCTCCCCTCCCCCTGCCACACACATTGTAGTGCACCGCAGGGAGGTGGGGGTGGGGGTGGGGGGTGTTTATAGCAGTGTTGCCAACTTATGATTTCATGGTGAGCCTTACAATTGTTAGTGCTTATATTAAAGTCCCAGCTGCTGGAATCATGAAATTGCAAGACAAATGAAAGCTTTCACTTCTAAAAGGAAACGTGTAGCCCTCATCATGGTTGCAGAGAAAGGCTTTAAAATATGAAGCAAGTGCGACCTAAGGGCTCAAAACCACAGAGCAAATAGAAAGAACCCAGTGTTTTTTTTCCTCATGATTTTTAAGCCAATCATTGTCATTTTGGGAGCGGAGGGATGCGTGATTTTTGAATGCTTGGGGTTAGCAATACGTGTGTGTGTGTGTGTGTTGGAGCAGGGGGGACTCATGATATGTGAATGCTTGGAGTTAGCAATATGTACATGTGTGTGTGTGTTACTGCGAGACGGAACTTATGTTGGCTTCCCTTGGTGGCATTTCTGTCCCTTCAGCTCTGGCCCACCCCCAACGCCAGCTCTGGATTTGGAGGGGTTAACTGCTTTGTGTGTGTCTGTTGGTCTCCTACGTCACATGTTTATAAGCAGCTTTCACCAGCCTCCTCGTGGGGAGCCGATCCTGCTGACGTGTGCAAGTCCGGCCACGTCAGACGCCACACAGGCAGGAAGGGAAATGCATTCCTTTTTTGGGCTCAGAGCGAAGCAAAATGCCTTGGCTGGGATGGAGGGGAGGGGCGAGATTTGGAGAACAGCTGGTCTCTGTCAGTAATCTAGTACTAATCTCTTAAACAATACGCCCCACAAACACATCCCAGGACTGGCAAATCCCTCTCCTGTGCTCAGCACAATGTTCTCCTCCTGTTATTGTTGAGAACTGCTTCGGGCAGAATGTTCTTCCTTGGGGTATTTTTAGTAGACTTCTGATTTCTCTACAGTTTTGCTCACTGCTCTAGCTTCTCCAAGGTGGCTACAGCACAATGCTTTTTGAAATAGAGTGACACCAGCTTTGCTTAGGGCATGAACCTTCCAATACCCTGAAGCAAGATCCTTTTGGAACCCAAGAGTTTATGTTTTGTAACGAGAGAAAGGGCTAGAACCTAAGTCCCAGATCTGAACACCACAGAACTCCAGCGAGGGGCTTGGCTTTAAAACAGGCCAGACAAATAACCCTGGATCAGAGCACCCCTAAACTGTCATATGGGTCTGAATTTGTCTAGACAAGCCAGTTCAGATCCTGGCCTCTGTCACTGAGATGGGCTGAACCCAAACCTCAGAACCAATGTCCCCCTTAGTTTCAGGGAAATTCAGCTCTGGACCCAAAATTTATGGTAAATGCCAATCTCTGGTTCTTTCTTTCTTTCTTTCTTTCTTTCTCTTCATTCAATAAAAGGTCTCTCAGGGTATCTCTACACTGCAATGTAAGATGAAGATTAGTAAAACTTGAGTGAGCAGATTGTTCCTTTGTTAACCTATAGTTTGAGCATCTACACTCATATGTAACCCCAACTGTTGAACACTAGGTCCCAAGTTGGGACTCCAGCGTCTACACTGCATTATCTGGGCCCATGTTCGACCACTCATAACCCAGACTTCTTAGTGCCCTCCCAAAATGTGGCCGCTCTAGCCCTTTGCTTCTGGTGCACTGGGGGAAAACATGACTGTCCACCAAACTTGACTGTCCAGAGGACAAAGAAAGTTGGCCCTTGGGATTGTGGGATATTTTTGGAGGACTCCCAGAGCATGAGTTCAGTGGGGCTGTGTCTACACTGCAAAGCAATAGGGCATGAACCCTGGGTCCTGGCTTGACTCAGGCTCAGACCCTCCACCCCTGTGAGATCCAGAGAGCCTGAGTCCAAGCCTTGGGTTAGGGCGATTTGTGTGTTTGATCCTAAATTCAGACCCTGGCCTTACATTGCAGTGTAGACATGCCTTCATTCTCTACCTTCCCTATAGGTCTGACTGTGCTGTGAGCAGTGTTAAGTTCCTCCTTTAATGTGGCTTTGCAGTGAGCTAGGCTGTCTTGCACCCACCTACAAAAATCTTTAAACTGCTCTGAAGGTATGAGAGAGCCATGTTCAAATCCTGCTGGGGGAGAGGGTCGTTAATCTTGTGACTAGTTCTCTACCCCTTCATGCACCATGTTAATTAGACCATGCTCTAAGACAAGCCAGTTTAGTACTACCATGAGCAAACGCAATGCTTACATATTGGCACAGTGAAAAGTACCTTTATTTCCTCTTTTCCCTCAATACGATCCTGAGGCCACTGAGAAATTTGGTCTCACTTGATTTTAAGGAGTGTTTTGCCATAAGGGAGGATCATGCCCAAGTCTCTAATCTCATAGGTGCACACTGATTGGAAACCACCACCCCAGCTGGGTTTCATGGCCAGGCCCACGAAGGCTGCACTAGAAATGTTTTTCCATTGGTCAAGCCTCGATCAGAAGGTATGACCCTGTGTCCTATGCATTTATTTATTGAATTAATCATAGTGTCATTAAGCACCCCTGTGTAATTATAGAGCAATCATGTAGGGTAGGTACTAAGCAGTATAATTGTGGGTGATTTTAGGATGCTCCAGGAACTGCTTAGGTCCAAGGTAGCTGATAAGTCACTTACCACCAAAATGTTGTTCTGTGATGCACAGCCTAGGTGCTATTTAAAATTAGGAGTTTGCCTCAATGCTAGGAGCTGCCACAAGGGAAAACCAGAATCTGTTCCATCTGAGGGCCTCTCAGCCTGTGAGCCGGCAGGGAATGAGCATGAGGAAAGAGGAGCATCTCCCGTCGAGAGACAAGCTCGTGTCCTGAAACTGCAATCAAGATCTGAGTTTCTCCAGAGTTTGGATCTGGGGTCTTTAGTCCATCCCGATTCGATAATGGGCAAGCTACCAAGTCTGGCTCTGGATCTAAATTCTCCAAGTCTGTGGGCAAGGGTGATTAGATCCAGAGGTTCGGTTTGGGCCCAGCTCTACGTTATGTCACACAACAGCAGGCCCCTTCAGCCAAGTAAGAAGTGACAACAAGCACCGAAAGGCGTCTGCCCTGTCAGATGGCGGCAGGTAGGCGGTGTGAGTGGGGGAAGGGGAAGAAGCCGGGACCCTCGGGGCTGTGATCATGCAGATGACCTTGCTATACATGAAGAATCAAGGAAAATGATCCAACTCCTACACTGCTTATGGTGGTGGCCATGGTGCTATCCCTAGCTGTTAGCAGTGTCGTACCCATCGGAAAGCTCTGTTCCTGCCCAGCACTCGGTCTAAGCCCCCTTTAGCACATGATGTTTGATGCCCGGCCCCATTCCAAGGGCTCATCTCTTTAAGCCTCTTCCAAACTTGCACAATGCATCCGTGGCCTTTCGACTAATCTGCCCAACGTGTCTAGTCTGTTCCAAAGATCGTTCTTCCTCCTGCTGGCTTCAGGGGCTGGCAACCAAGATACGTGATCATCGGCTCCCTTTCACCCCTATATAACCCACGTGTGGGGCAGAACAAGCTGGTTCTTTGACCTCTCTATTCTGGGTGTGCACTGGACTCCTTAAGGCCTGTATATCCCTTCCCTGCTGCTGCTTGGTAGTGACTTACCTGGGACACAAGCAGCAAAGGGGCTGGACTCCTCTGAGGCAAGCCAGCTTCTGCTTTGTTAAGCATCCATAATTCTGGAGTAACCCCATGGCAGCCAAAGGAAATAATGGTCCAGTATCTCTGATGGCATCTGAATACTAGTGAGAGCCCTGACAGGGAGGGACAGATTCGTATTTGTTACATGGGTGCCCAAGAGGTACTGAAGCAGGAAGGCTCAGCTGTGCATGTGGATTCCAAAGGCAATAGGCAAGAACACGGCAGCCTTGGTGCTTTCTGATTCTTTGACCAATTTCATTGCTTTTGGAGAGCAGCAGGGGGAAGGTGTATATTAACTCAGCCACTCACTTTGTATTTGCCATCCGTGACAACGTTCAGATGCTGTGCGCAAAAACCCTCTCCAGGGCAGCTTGGACATTTCCAAGGGGAAGAAGTAGGTCTGATGGCCTCTGCACCCACTCCCGCTTTGACAGTGATGGCCATTTTAGCTGGGCTTTCAGGTAAGGATGAGCAGGATTTGGAAGAGGGGTGCCATAGACAGAGCACAGAGGGCCATTGATGGTGCCATGCATTGGAATCAGTGCATGGCACCATCATGGAATCAATGAAGGAGGGATCACAGAGCTCAGAAGTCAAAGTACAGGGACAAAATTGTAAACACAGGGATGGGCGGGAGGCAGGTCGTAGGTATGGAAGGGAATCAGAAGAGGACACTGAGCAAAGAGCTCCAGACAGCCATTGCTCCAAGAACTGAGGAAATCTTCCATGCATGCATCCAGGGAAAATGGAAAATACCTGTCACAGGGATGCTGCCCCACCACTCCCAGTTGAGCTTCCACCTCTTTGGTCTGACGAAAAGCTGCCTTGGCCAGTGCCAGGAGGAGGCTGACATGGAGGTCTCGGAGGGGAAAAACATAGCCAGAGCCTCAGCTAGACATTCTGCAGGAGATGGAAGAGGGGCTGCAGGTGGGTGTGCACCCGCGTCTCCCTCTCGCCACAGATGGGGCAGGCCCTGGCAGTGTCTCTGAACAGTTCCAGCCTTGAACCTGGGCTCATGGCTCTGCAGTGCCAAAGCCAAGATTCTCTCCTCTTGCTCTCTGGCAGCTCCCTCCTGTGCCACGCATATCACGCAGGAGAGAACGTGGCCCACTGGTGTCTTTTGATCCTGCAGGAAGAGGGGAGTAGGCCTGCAGGCTCCGACACAATAATTATATTACCAGGGACTTTAGCTGCCTTTCCATTGCTGGGGTGCTCAGATTGAGGAAGTCAGTGGGGCACAATAATGTTTGGTGGAGGACTTTTTAACTCCTCCTTGGGCAAAATGATAGTCAATCTCAAAAAGGAACACATCCATTTTTCCAGCAAAAAATCCCTCATGATCTAATCGGAGACTGCAGCCAGTTCTTTGTCTGGTTTGGGTGGCACATATGTTGGGATTTTGTTTTTAAACATACAAGCTCCCATCTGCTCAGAGAGACCTTTCCAGGCCCCGCATCTCGATTCCAAAACTGAGCTGCTCGGGTTCAATGAAATCCTACCAGAATGGGGGAAGGAGGAAAAGGACGTGGGATCAGCACCAAGAGCTTGAATGCTGTAGTTACATCAAGTGAGCCCATCCCCTCCATCTCACTGTGCAGAGATAGAATAAAACACTAGGCTGCATTATGTTCTGTTACACTGGTGTAAATCCAAAGTAGCTCCAGGGAAATCGGTGGAGTTATAAGTATTGTCAGCTTCCCCAAGAGTTCAAAAATCACATCATCCCCCTTGCCAAATTTATGAGATTTCTTAAAACAACACATTTTGAGTTCTCTTTATTGGCCACCCGGATTTTTTTTAACCTTGGGATGCACTTGGTTCACGTTGTCAAGGTTTTGTCCACAACCATGGGAGTCTAGAAATGTGTTTTAAATGAGTGCTGAGAGTCTCATGTAATAACTTGACTCCAGGAGCTGGGGCTTTAAGAAAAGCATCAAATATCACGAGGCTTGCGATGAGATCATGAGCTGGCGACACTGAATTTCTCTGCCTTTCTACTGGTGTAACTGAGAGCAGAATCTAAGTCCTCATGTCCAGCTAGCCTTGAGAGGGAGGGAAAAACTAGCCATTTATGGCAGATAAAAATGTGCCAGGCAATGTTTCCTCTGAGCTCTGGAGTGGCTAGGATACAATACGCGGGCTATTATTAGTTCCTCTTCACCATGGAGAGCACCTGCAGTAGCCCACTTCCTGCGAAAGCTGCTCAGACCAAGAGCACTCTCGAGAAGCGGGGGAGTGGCAAACAGACATTTCAGACCCTTTTATGGTTTGTTTACTCCCCCAGTGCCAAACTCCTCCAGCCTCCGCAGATTTCAAGGACCCGTACGTGAGGCAACTCAGAAATGCTGGTTATCCTGGCAGGAGCTGCAGGCTCGAAGCTGCGAGCAGAGCAACCAGGAGCGCTGTCTGCCAGAAACGTCTAATAAAACCGGAGTCGACGCAGATCACAGAAATTCAATATGGAAAAAGGCCTCATCCAAGGGAAACTATCTCCCTTTAATGTGTCAGACACTACACTCATACTTTGCTCGATACTCGCTAACTTCTTTGCTCTTTTCAGAGGCTAAATCCAATGGAGCGCGGCTGATTTACACCATCTGAGGACCTGGTGTTTTACTGACCCAAACAATAATACTTTGTATTTGTCCAGCACCTTCTAACCAAGGAACTTCATCATGTTTTACAAAGTTGGCTAAGCACTACTAGACTCCATGTCAGAAGGTAATGGCCAGGTGAGTGATGTGCTGAAGTGTCACACTGAAGTTAGGGATAGATCCCAGTGTCTCCCGGCTCCCTGTCTGCTGCTCTAACCTGTAGACAACGCTGCCTCATGATGAATAGGTCGGAGTTGGAGAGATTTATTTTAAAATGGAATCTCTGGCCCCATAGGTTCTACCCTGCATTCAGTTTTGATCATCTAAGCCAAATTCTCATGGATAATTTTCCTGCTATGTATTAAACCTACAGAAATAGCAGACAAATTGTATGAGCACCTAATTACACATAACTGGAGAAGCGAGTCCGCAGAGAAACACGTGCATGGCCCTGTATAAGAAACTCCCCCATAGGAGAGAACATAATAAAGCAATCCTCTACCTCTCGCTTCCATTTCAGCCTCTGAACTACAGGGACTTGGGATGAAAACCCCCACCCCATGCCCTGCGCGCACACTTTTCGGTTCAGCTGGAGGCTGCTGTGGGGAATGCAATCAGCATGCCGGGTCGCCTCACTAGGGACACTCTTGCAGCTGTGTTCCCAGTCTCTACCTCTGCTGACTGGCTACGTAGTTCAAAACGTCCCAAAGTTCATAAATCTCAGAGCACTTTACCCAAGAAAAACTCTATCATTATTGCCATTTTATCGAGGAAACTGAGGCATCGATGGAGGATCTGACTTGCCTGTGGTCAGACACAGGTAGACAGCAGAATCAGGAATAGAATCTAGTCTTGTAACCTAGGAGACAGTTGCCTAAGAGCTGGACTGCACCGTTTGGTACCCACCATCTTCCACTCAGCTACGCCTACTCTTCCAGGGATGGTTAGGCTACTCCAAATGCCTACTTCAAGGCCTGTGAAGCCTTGGCCCCAGATATGACTAGAGAGAGGGGACCCAGAGTGAAAGCAACACAAAACTGAAGTATCTAAACAGACACGCAAACAACAGCATTCTTCCTTCCTGTATGAAATATGTCCTCTGACACAATCTTAGGGTGCAGGCACGCACAACTAGTCAGCAGATGTCAACCCCCTCAAAAGGTCTGAGCAAAGAGAGAAGCCTGACACTTTGCCCTGAAGGCCAATGGGCTTAGACTATGCTAGGCCCATGGCGGCGAATGAATTCCCAGAGTCGAGAGTCCTGTCCCCCTAAGACCCCCTGCCCCTCGCCAGAGGTCCCAGCTGACTTCACCTGTTGTGAAGGCAGACAGGGAGAGAGGCAGCTTTAGCGATCCACGCCAACGTTTGTACTGCACCTACAAGCAACTGACGCAGGAAGCCACCTCTGTGTCGAGAGCCCCAGGGAGGAGGTCCAGTGACGGATGCCCCGAGCTGCTGGTATGACATGACCTTCTGCCTGTTGAGCAGGACGGGGTGGGGAATTGGAGCTGCCAAGGCTCACGGGCACCCACACCTCGCATGGCTGTCACTAGAATGGCTAAGCAATTAGCTGCACCCTGGGAGCTGCCACCTGGTGTGGCAATGTCCCTTTAAAATGTAAGGCTGGTCAAACAGCACGGATGCATTTCTCCAGCGGGTGCTGTGACATTAGCAATAAAGGCGGCGTCAGGCAAGCAGGCAGAGTTGTAGGAAAGATCCTAAGTATGCTGAGAGGCCAGCATTATATGCTGTGGCTCTAGTTTGTGATGTAGCAGCCTGGCATTCCTGAGCCCCTGGTCACACCAAGCAAGGGAAGGATGAGCTAGAGGTTAGAGCACCAGCGTGCGCTCTGGGACACCCGGCATTCAATTCCTGCTCTTCCCCAATCACCCTGTGTGACCTTTGGGGCAAGTCTGTCTGTACTCAGTTCCTCATCAGTACAATGGGAATAACAGCCCGGCCCTGCTTCACAGGGGTGATGTGAGGCTACATTATAGATGGTGATGTGCTGAGGTACTGTGGTGATGGGGCTCACAAAAGTGCCTAAGATCGATCCCTCCAGAAACCCAGCGGCTCTGGTTCTGCTCATCATACAGGTGCAATTCACTTGTTTTCCCACTCTCATCAGGTCTCCTTCAGCAAGGCCAAGTGGCTTGCCATGGGCAAATCACTCCTTAGTCAAGCGGGCTCAGAAGAACGCAAACATGCCTGGTTCCCAGTCCTGGGCTCAGAGGACTAGACCATGCCCCTTTGGGAAAGGCCTCCTAATCCTTATAAATGAATTGCTTAGTCAGAGGGCTCCATGGTTCAAAAGCAGGGCAGGGCTCGCGGTGCCTGGAAACCGGGTGGGTTCTGGTCCAGCACAGGAGGTCTCCCAGTGTCTGCCCTGGCACCTCCATTTTCTTCCCGAGGCTGCCACTGACGTCTCAGATTCGGCAACGTGGCCTCCCCTTATCCTGGTTGTGATGAGGGCTTCCTGACAAAGCAGCTGAACAGTAACAGCCTCCGAGCAGCCTCAGCCAAGACCCGTCACAGGAAGGGGAAAGTTTCTCCAAAACATCCGTTCTTTTATAAAGAGAAAGTGCAGCAGCGCCAGTGGCTGCCAAAGGCTTTTGGACCAAGCCTGGCTCTTTACAGATTCCCGCCTTGGAATTCAAGAGCATGTTCCTTGCATTCCTCTGGAACAGGCACGTCCAGCCTGGGGAATGTGAGTCCTGGGGAGGCTTGTCAGGAACAACACGAATGTCACCGCATCCAAACAAACACAAAGGAGACATACCCAGGTGCAACCAGCTCTTGGGAGCTGTTGTGTCGATTGTAACAACCTCCCTCCTAGCTGCTGTTACCTGTTCCCCATCTCCTTAGGGCTGCCTTTGCCTTCAGCCCAGATAGGGTTCCTCCCACGCCTCAGAAAGAAATGCACCCCTAGTCTGGATTTCTTTGCTCTGTCACCGGAGCTCATGAGCCAGTGCATTGCCTGCTCACCAGCCGTGGTGTGTTTCATAGAGTTTGAGGCCAGAAAGGACCACCAGATCATCTAGTCCGACCTGTATATCACGGGCCCTAAACACAACCCAACCACCTCCACACCCTGCCCAGCAACCAAAATTAGAGCAAAACATTGCAGCCCAGAAGGCTTTGCTCACCCCTTATTGTCACAGGAACAAATCTTTCTATGTGTGTGTGGGGGTGGAAATCATCAATGCCATTGCTGCTGGGTGGGGTGGTGGTGGGGATGTAACTCTAAGGGGTATGCAAGGTTGGCAAGCAGTGCATTGACTTCTACCCAGGCTTGCAGTGACGCTGGAACAGTTTTTGGAGTGGGGGATGATGAGCTGCACCCCCCTTATCCCTGTCCGCGCTCCTCACCGCCCCCTAGAGCTGGGGCCGGGAGCAGGGCCGTGGCTCGGGGAAGGGGGGATGTGGACAGGGGTAAGGCGGTCGAGGTGGGGGCCACAGCTAGGGGCGTGTGTGGAGCCCCGGGCGCGGGGCCAGCGGCTGGGACCCCACATGCAGGGCCAGCGGCAGAGCCCTTGGGCCCAGACCTGGTGGCTGGGCAGGACTCCGGGGCTGGCAACTGGGTGGGATTCGGGACCAGTGACTGAGTGGGATCTGGGGCCAGCAGCAGAGTGCTAAGGCAGCAGTGGGGCTGGTGGCCAGGACTCTGGGCAGCAGGGGCGCGGAGCCAGCGGCCGGGATGCCAGCCACAAAACCTGGGGGAGCTGCAGCATCCCCCGCACTCCTCCTTCCCGTGCCTATGCAGGCTTGGGAGCTTTGTGGATGACACTGAGGGCCTCACAGATAGCATCAGAGACACACAGCTGAACAACGTGAAGACAACTTTTATATTCATCACTTGAGCTCTGCACTGGGAGGGCGTTCAAGGTTGCTGAGGAAGACCTGGGCGGAGCGGGGGGGGTAGAGGGTGTAGACGCATGCCAAGTTGTTCCCTTTCGTCCCCTGCAAGACTCTAAACTATCTGGAGGATTCTGAGTTCTGTATTTTTCAGGGAGTTCATCTTATTCCCTCAAATCAATTCCCCTCTAATATAAACTATATCAGCCATGTTAGTAAGGAAGCCTCTCAAACAGATTTCTTCAGCTGGAGGATGAGGCTTTGATCCTGTTGTCCTTACTCATGTGAGCCATCTCTACCCGCATGAGTAATTCTATCGATTCCTTCAAAGTGTTGCAGAACTGAGCCCTGAGATATAGCAAACAAATCAAAGGCCTTCCTCAGATATGCCTGAGCAAGCTGTGTCCATTTTGGCCTAGTGGTGCTGTCCTAGGAAGTACATATTTTCTCTGTTCAGAGGGGAGAAGTTTAACCCTTCTCTGGCAAAGTATCATCTGTTTATGGGAACATATTGTCCCACAGCAAGCTACAGTGGGGTAGGGGTAGGGATGAAACACAGGGAAAGGTCTGGAGCAGGCTGTTCTGCTCCTTTGTATGATCCAGCAGCTGGCAGGGCAAGCCATGTTTAACTTGAACATGTTTCACTTCCAAATGTGCCTTTTCCCTAATAACTCCTTGTAACAAGCTCCTGGGCTTCAGTAAAGTGAGACTGGAGCAACGTGCAGAATTGAGCAATAGAACAAACCCTTGGAGACGTCCCAAGGTTTTGAGTTGAAAATTGTAAATGGTTCAGAGTTCCCCTCACCCCGCACACACTCTGAGATGACAGACTAAACACCCTTCTCACTCCACTTCTAATATGGATAATATAATATCCCCAGAAACAACACTGATGTACTAGCTAGTGCTGAAATGCACGTTCAGTCCTTCATGATGAAGCTGTTTTGAGGTGCTTCGTTAGTAATAGAGAGGGGTCCAAACTAAAAGCCTGGATCCAAACGGTGCAGATTCAAAATCCAAATCCAGACGTTTTTGCCAATAGCCCCTTCCTTTACAATGAGCCAATCACAGCCCACACGAGCCATTTTCCTAAGAGAGTAGTTGCTCCTCGAGGGGGTTAGTCTGACTGATCCCCCAGGCCTGCCTGTGTCGCTCCTATCGGGCTAATAGAACACAAACTCTGTATCTGCTGCTGCCTTCCAGCTGTATTTTTGTGTTTGCTATTAACGAAGCGGGAGCTAATGCAGCGTATTGGCCGAACCGAAGTCCGCGTGCCATAGGAAGGCACCGAATGCAGGGGCAGGAGGAATCCAAGCAGCAACCCTTGTCCCACCCTCCTCGCCCAGGTGCAAAGAATTCCAGGGCAGTGCCAGGCATGGCGAGGAGCACTTGGGACTAGTTTTAGGGCCTCTTTCCAAGTCCACCCGCCCCCTCTGGTATTAGAAGAATCTCTTTCTAAATTTGGGATTAACCCTCTGGTCACACCCAGGTTTGGATGCCAGAGTGTTGCTCCGTCTGTGTGGGTGATTCTCTCTTCACAGGGAGCTGGGAGGTTCATACTGCACTCAGCAGTGAGGGGCAGAGCCAGAGTCTGTTGTTGGGGCGCTCGTCTCCGCCGTCTCTCCTCTCCCTGACGTCTGTCCATCTGTTATGCTTCAGCCACCATGGTCTCTGATCTAGGAGTAGATTCTCCCCACCATGCATACACTGCTCCAGCAGCATACGGGGGTCAAGTAAAGCCCCCACAACGGATGGGGGAAGACCTCCGACAGCAGAGGAACAGCAGAGCAGCCATTGCATCCATCGCAAGCCCTGACATCCAGGGCAGGACAAGATGGGGGTGGGTTGGGGGAGGAGGCCCACAGCACACGGTGCCATTAGGATTCTGGCCTGTGCCAAGCTGTCATAAGTTAAACCAGCCATGAGAGGTTTCAAGCACCGGAGCAGCCCAGAACTCGGAGGGTTTAAGGCCACTTCTGCGCTCGTCTTTCCTGGGCTGCACCTTGTGCGCTGAATCTCCTGGAGGTGCTCAAATAAGTTTGTTAGTCTCTAAGGTGCCACAAGTCCTCCTTTTCTTTTTGTTGAATATCCTGGAGGTGCAGCACAGACTCGGACTCTCAGGCAGCAGCTGATCCCACGGTCCTGCATTAAATATGCCACTTGCCCCATTTGCCATGCCCCTCCGCGTAGGTATCAGATTTCATAAGTCTCCAAGAGCCAGGTCCCCTAGAATCCAATATGAAGAGATCTACCTGCTGGCTTTTTGGGCATGCAGGGTAGGGTGACCAGATGTCCCGATTTTATAGGGACAGTCCTCATTTTTGGGTCTTTTTCTTATATAGGCTCCTATTACCCCCTACCCTGTCCCGATTTTTCACATCTGCTGTCTGGTCACCCTAGTGCAGGGTCTCAGTGGCCCCTATGGATTGTTCATCTTCTAGTCTAAGCAATTCTTTGGAGACCTTAAGGACAGACAGCATAAAAATGTGTCCCGCTCAGGAGCCACCCTATCCCAGCCAGGGTGTCAGACACTTCTGAGCTGGCTGGTAAATTTGCTCAACTGCTGCTACTGTGACTCCTGCCATTTTACTCTTCACTGACAATTGAGTTGCTATGGTGCTGAGCGACATGTTATTCCACATTAATACTCTGAATCCTCCAGCAAAGTTAATTGCCTCTTTGGCAGCTACTCAGTCGCGCTGGTGTCCTCTGGCCACCTTCCAGTTTGGGGGAGGTAGTTTATGTTCTAACCACCTACAAATTCCCCTCCTGTAGTTTCAGTCGGAGGTGTTCTTCTTTTTTTTTCTTAACTTCTCTTTTTCTAAGAAAAGAACAACCTTTAGGTAGCCTGGCTTTATTTCAGGGAAGTGTGAAGTGGTTCCTATATATAGCACTCTGCGATCCCTTAGAAGGAAAGGTGCTGTCAATCAGTATATAAACAAGAGATGGACCTGAGTGGGGAGGTTTGGATTTAAACTCTGAACTCTTACGAAATTGCAGGGCGTTCTGGTTCAGCCCATTTAAAAGCTGGGTTGAAATAACGGGGCAGTGTTATTCCATGGATAGGGACCTGTCCTGCGAGTCAGGAGATCTGGGTTCTGTTCCTAGCGCTGCCATGAGACTTTGGACAAGCCACTTCACTGCTGTGTGCCTCAGTTTCTCCTCCCACCTGTTGGCTGTCTTTTTTATTGTAAACTTTTTAGGATAGGGACTGCCTTTATAGTGCCTAGCACACTGGGACCCTGATCCAGGCACTGCTGTCATACTAATAATGAAGCTGGGTACTGGATCCAAATGTCCCCCAATTTTTTGTGGCGAGTGGGTGGGTAGGGGAAATCGGAGCGTGTGTTCTAGTTGGAGTTGCCTCTGATATTTACTTATTAGGGGACTTTTCTACAGAAAGAGGAAAGGAGCAGGCCAGCTGACGTGGCAAGCCTCAGTGTGGCTGTAATAAGGTAGAGTTGCCTGGGGGACTGCTGGCCTTCTGCATGTGTCTGTGTTTCGAAACGTGCTGTTTATCTTGCTTGCAGGAGGCTGGAACTGTGGGAAGATGTTTTTGAGAGAGATATATTGATTTGCAGAGTTCGTCAAGCATGATGGTGAAGTAGTGTTGAGGGGCAAGTCTTGTTGCATTGCTCCCTGCTTCACCTATCTCCCCAGCGCTTCCTTTCTCTCTCCGCTCCCCTGGCCCTCCCTCTGTTCCATCCAGTGCTACATCCAGCTCTATCATGCTAATTTTTGCTTGCTCCTCTTCTGTTAGAGAAAGGCCTCAACCAGGACTCTGGATCTGAACACTCCTCATCTCCCGAATCATTAATCTAGGTCCAGGCTTCGCAGCTAGCTGCTTTCTCTATAATGGGCCCAACTAAAACCCCACATCTGCAAAGCCCCAAACTCAGTGATGTTTAGCTCTGGATCCAAATTTTGCTGCTTAGGCTGATCTCTCATTTCTTTCTGCCCATGCCACCTCCTTCGGTTTTGCTCTGCAACGTGAATCACTGACACAAGCAAGGTGGGGTGGGAGGAGCTGCATTCTAAAAAGAGGATGTGGAAAAACTTTAACCAGATGCGAGGGACAGGAAACAAGCTCCGAAATAGACAGTGAGATCACCAGCTCACCTTCTCTGGCAAGATTTCTGCATTGGGGTGTTTCTGCCTGGGCTTGTTCTCCTACTGGCAGTGTCACTCTTTGAATACACAGCTTCTTCTAAGATAAGTTACTGTAATGAGGTGAGGGAGAGTACCATCAGCACATGGGATGTGATTTTTCACCCACAATTCTTTCTCCCTGAAGTTAGCTGGAGCTGTGGATGCCCACCATCCTTGAAAATCAGCCCAGAAGTCTTAAGAAAATTAGAAGAAAATTCATTCAGTTCCCCATCACCACCGTTCTTCCACTGAGTACAGTAAGAAGGTGATATCAATTGCTTAAAGTATCTCAGCCTAGACCCTCATTCACAAAAAGTCAGGCATGTTTTACAAAGGGAAAAATTCCTGGTGATAAGAAAAGTGGAGTTCAGAGGGGCAACCCTGGGAAGTTGCTCCCCTGGGAATGTTGTCTGCATTACAGAAACAACCACGTCCAAACACGGTTGTGAAACATGGCTGTCACCCAACTGTATATAAATGCATTCTTGCCTGGGTGGACAGGGAGAAAAAAGATGTTGTAATCGTGTTTTATGGGCCTGTATATATTCCAAGTCTAACTGTGCTGGTGCTATGCCTAGAAATACATGTGCTAAAATGTCTTATCCACACGCCAAACACTGTGATAGAATCATGTTCCGAAATCTAAGTAAACCAACAGCACAAAGGACCAGCTTTTGAGAAAGAGCTTCTATTTAGGCACCAGAGCCAGCGGCTAGATCTTCAGAGGAGCTCAGCACATTGGGTGCATGCTGTGTTCTGAACTGAGGTATGGGGGGGCCGAGTACTTGAAAATCTGGCCCTAGCTGCGAGACAACGATGCGCTTTGTTTTCCGTCCCCACTCTTTTCCTTGCACTTATCACAGTTAGGTGACAGCTACCATGTGGTTTCACAACCATGTGGTTTTAAAAGAGGTTTGATGTTTGCAACATAGGCAGAATTTTGTTGTGACCTCTGTCTCTGGTGTTCAGGATCTGAACTGGCTCACGACCTACAGCTGTGTTTAAACATAGTGGCCTTGCCCACCTCGGTCCTCCCCACCCGGAAATTTACATTGATTTGTCCTTGTTGTTGGCAGCTAACAGGTTGCTGCTGGCATTATAACCATCATGGATAAACCAGTTCTGAGCAGGCCTAAACACTAGGGCGTGAAGTGGGCCGGGTTGTCTGGGGCAGATAAAGATGAGATAAGGTCTGTTTCCAAGCAACAATAGTACAGAAGATTATGTACTGATACAAAGTGACAACATAATACATGGTGGGTTGCTGTCCCATTAAAGAACTATGGAAAAAGTGTATTTGATTTCCTTTACATGCAGATGGTCGGCCTGTATAGGTGTCTTGGCCTGCTGAAGCTGGGCTTTGACTGTGGGTTGAAAACCAATTGTTAACCTTTATTTAAACATGGGTTCCAGCAAAACCGGTTTGAAATCTGGTTTGACTGGCTGGGATAAGCAGGGCCACACACTGTCTGAAAACACAAGTGTGAACTTGTTTCCTGCCAGACCGGTTTTAAATCTAGTTTGGCTAATCGGTATGGACAAACCCTGATTTTAAAAACGTTTTTATTAAATAACCGAACCCACTTGCCAGCCAAACCCACATCTGAAACTGGTTTAGCTGGAATGGTTTTGAAACCAAATTAAAACTCCTGATTTCAATTATTATTTTAAAATAATGTCGTTTTTGCTGTACACTTCCAAAGCAATTGGCAAACACATAGGACACAGCCCTGAACAGATTACAATCTAAAGCAAGCATCCTGAAACTGGGTCAGAGGGGGGCCAGACTCCTGTTCCCCCACAGATTCCCATTCGTATCAGTGGGAATTTGCGTTGGTGTTAGGGTTCGTGTGCCGCTGGAGTATAGACTCTTCCTAAATCAATGGAAGGGGTTTCTCTGCTGATTGTACATAATTCACCTGCCGGTAGCTAGGTCAACAGAAGAATTCTTCCATCAACTTAGCGGCGTCTTGACTGGAGGTTAGGTTGACCTAATTATGGTGTTCAGAATGTGAAATATTTCACTGCCCTGAGTGATGCAGCTAGCGTGACCTACATTGATCAGGCTTTAGTTAGATAAGACCAACACACAAGGCGACACACTGGACAATAGCGAGTGCCTGAGACGTGCAGGTGTATTGCTGACGACAGAGTCAGGAAGGTTGCTGGAAGAGCTGAGGATTAAGGAGGGATGTAGCAGAGAGGGTTTAGCAGGTCTGAACTGAGAAACGGTGTCATCACATAGTTTCACTAGTTGGTGAGGAAGGGGGAGGACAAAAACCAAAACGTGTCCCCCATGATCAGGGAAACAGTTGTAAGATCATTGTTAACACCAACTATATTAAGACATCCATTTGTAGTTAGCACAGTTCTGATCCCGCGGTGGGTTGAGTTTTAAGTGCCAGACCTATTTGCTCGTCCCATGGTAAAGAGAGCCATTGGCCCAACGGAGCCCAGCACTGAAGACAGCTAATGTTCTCACACGATCATGATAGCTTTTGCTGATTCTGAACACCACAAATACTACAGAGAAAAGTCCTTATCTAAAATGTGGGTTTTAATATTTCCTTTCTCCCGGCCTTTATCTTTTTTTGTCTCGTTAGTTTGTAAACTCTGCAGCAGGAACTGTCTCTCAGGGCTAGTCTACACAAGAAAAGTTACATTAGTAAAATGCCACCAGTTAGAAATATGACTTTTTTTTATCCCATATATTTATACCAATATAAGCCCGAGTGGGATTGCAGGTATATTGGTACAAAGGTGCCTTATACTGGTATAGCTTATTTTGCTTTCCAAACTGGAATAAACGATAGGCACTTTTAATACTGATATAACTATGTCCACACAGGGGCTGGGAGGGAGGGAGGGAAAAGGAGGTTGCTGCTTTAACTACACCAATATAGTTAAAGCAGCAAAACTCTCTAGTATAGATGCGCCCTTACATTGTGTGGGTGTTAGGCATTATACAGTCACGAAGGGGGTCCTGAACCTGATCCCAGTGGGGCCTCTAGGCATAAAGTAATATAAATAATCTCATCCTGCACTATCCTTACTTCTATCTCACTTGCATCCATATGCTTCTTTAAGCGTCACCGATTTAAAAAAATAGTCCTTTAAATGACTTTAATCTCTTGATTTATTTCAAAGCCTACAAGGACAAATCTGGTTTGTAGCAAGAGATTTGCCTGCTTCCTTGTACCCACTGATGAATGCAATGGCAGATGGGTGGGGGAGGGTAGGACATGGCTGTTACTTTGCTCCACTTTCAGGCTAGCTTGATACTCAATTGGGTGAATACTGATCATTTTTACATGCGGATCCCAAACCTTTCTTAAGCTAGGGCAAGCACCAACCTTGGGTTTGCACAAAACTATAGGAGATCAATTTTTTAAAATAAACTTGTTCTAAACCGAAACAAGATTTTAAAACTTTCCCCCCATCCTGATTTGTTGTGTAGAATGTTGCTGTGTGCTGTTTAATTACCATAGTGTTACACTTCAGAAATGGCTGCATTTCAGTGGCAGGCAAAGAGTGTATCTTCTGATCCTACAATGGTCTGATTCCACACAAACACACACAGATTCTGCAATGGTCTCATGCAGATCGGATTGCATAGAAAATGTGTTGGGTTTTTTTACATCAATTTTAACAAGAAAAATATTAAAACACTTTTGATTTGTTCCACCTGGTGCCTCAAATCCTCTCTGCTGAGAATGCCAATATGAAGTGTTAGGGATCATAATGTCTTATGTGATACTTACACACAAGGAACTTGACTCAGTGCAGTATTAACTCTGGATCCTTTGAAATATCAGTCAATTTGTTAACTCTCTGTGGCTGATCAAAGCAGGCGAGGAAGGAGAGAAGGCCTGAAGTTGTGTCAGGTTGGGCTCCTTAAAAAATGAAACCCCAAATAACTAGTCACGGTTGAAAATGTTGGATTTAATATTATTCTTAATGCAAGTTTAGATTCTGGAGCAGTCATTGGGGAAAAGACCAACTCTTCACATATGCCAGCCCAATCCACCCAAAGTCCGTAACACTGGTACCTCACAGGGATGTCTGAGAAGCTTAGTTGAATGAAGAATATTTGTTAAATGCTCTGAGACCCTCCCAGAAAACGCTGCTTTTGCCCACAGCCATCTCTGTAACATCTAAATGCCTTTCCCCACAGAGAGGATTATCATTTATTTAAATTTATGCAAATACTAAAAAGCACCTCTATCCGTATGCTCCTGGCATCTTTGACATTAGTTGAAAATTAACAAGCAAAGTTCAGGAGTCCAGTGCAAAATAACCCACTACCAGCAAGTCCAACAACTCAGACAAAAAGCCAATAGAGTTGCTAGTACAGAAGACTGGGAGTCAATTTCATATAATGGTCGTTTGTATAAATTAGCGATTCTCAACCGGGGTACCCACGTACCCCTGGGGGTAGGCAGAGGTCTTCCAGGGGTACAGCAACTCATCTAGAGAGTTGCCTAGTTTCACAACAGGCTACATAAAAAGCCCTAGCAAAGTCAATACAAACTAAAATTTCATACAATGACTTGTTTATCCCAGTCTGTATACTATACAGGGCAATGTTTATATTCCAACTGATTGATTTTGTCATTATATGGTAAAAAGGGAACGCCAGCAGTGTTTCCGTACTAGCGGGCTGTGGCACTTTTGGTTTTTTTATGTCTGGTTTCGTAATCGAGTAGTTTTGAAGTGAGGTGTAACTTGGGGGTACACAAGACAAATCGGACTCCTGAAAAAGGGGTGCAGTCATCTGGAAAGGTTGAGAGCTGCTGGTCTAAAGGGCTTCGTAACAATGCAAAGGCAGCTGTGTGACGCTGCTAGGGTTACCAGCTGTCCCGATTTTATAGGGACAGTCCCGATTTTTGGGTCGTCTTCTTACATAGGCTCCTATTACCCCGCCACCCGCCGTCTTGATTTTTCACACTTGCTGTCTGGTCACCCTAGACGCTGCGGTGCCCAGGCATGCCATGTGCTGTTCTTTCCCCTCCTCCTGCAGCCCCCCCCCCACCACCAGGACAGACCCTAAAAATAGCCCCTCCTGGACCTCCCCCAGCCCGGCTCGCAGCGAGCCTGGCTTTCCCAGCACTCACGTCACTCCTTCCACCCTGCTGAGGTCACACCTCATTAGCATAGCAAAGCAGAGACTCAGCCAATCACAGGCCGGGCCGCTGCTGACGCCTGTCGGGGAAGGGGTATAAAGGGTCCCGCTTCGCTGTTTCCCCTCCGAGACCAGCGCAGAGCTCGAGAGTGGTCCGTGCAGCGACGCCCCCGGCCCCTCGCCTACACCAGAGCCTTAAAGGGGCCGCGCCGCCCCCTGAGCCCAACCATGAGCCAGCGCTGGAGCGGGGTCAGCAGCAGCAGCCGGGCGGACATGGTGCCCGAGATCGCCGCCGCCGTGGGCTTCGTGTCCAGCCTGCTCCGGACCCGGGGCTGCGTCAGCGAGCATCAGCTGCAGGTCTTCAGTGGGGCCCTGCAGGAGGCGCTCACAGGTGAGGGGGGGGGACACGCTCATTGCCCCCTAGAGCGAGAGTGGGGGGCACCCCAGCTTGGGGCTCCCCCTCATGCGCCTTGGAGGGGGGGCACCCCATTGGGTGCTTGGGGCTCCCCCTCATGTGCCTTGGAGGGGGGGCACCCCATTGGGTGCTTGGGGCTCCCCCTCATGTGCCCTATTGTGCGTGGGGTGGGGGGGCTTATTCACCAGATCCCAGCCTTTAGGGTCCCCTTCTCCCCAATGTTCATTTTGTGCCACGTAAGCTTACGGTGCTGTAGGAATTTATTGGCCATTTGCTTCTTCACACCCCTCCCTTTCAGCTGGTGTAAAGATGTAGCACAGTACAGGGATTACTGTGGCTATCTCTCTTTTTTTCTTTTTTTGAAAGAGAAATTAACGAGTGAACGGTTAAACTCGTATGTTAAAGGAGTGTCGTCACCTTGGCACAAATACAGCTCTGTAAACACAGCCCTTCTCCCCACCGTCTATGTTCCTATAACATAAGAAACTACTTTGGGTGGGAGGGAGTGGGGGGCAGCTGCACTGTTACATCAGGAGAAGGCAGGTCTGGAAGTGGCTCCTTGCTTTGCTGGGGTAAGGGGATCAGATGGAAACAGGATCTTGATCTTTCCATGCTGCTGGAAGTTGGACCCCTTTGTTTCAGCAGCTGGTGTCTAGGATCTTGTTTAGTTACATTGCAGTAAACTGAAAGGGTCCCTTTGATTTCAGTGGGCTTTGGATCAGGCCAACTTTGTGGGCAGGGGAAATGTCTCCTAACTTTGCTCTTGGGCCATGAGACATTAGGGCTCAGCTCTGCCATTTCCAGTTGAACATTGATGTGTCTTCAACTTGTTGCTAACAACCCCCTCTAGAAGTTTGTTCCTCTCTAGTCTTTGTTGCACACTGATGATGTTGGACTAGATGATCTCTCCTGGACTAAGACACGTCAGGATAACAAATACAAACCAACATGGGAGCTGGCTTTGTGGTTTATCAAAACTAAATGCATGATGCGACTTGCGGAGGAACTAAACATTGCTCATGTACCCTGGTGTTTGAGTTTGGGAATACTGCCCCAGCCCTACCAAGCCAGAGCTCTGCATGCATATGGACTGGGCTCCAAGGCAGGCAGTTGCTGTACTGACCCACAATCACAAATGAGGAGATGGAAAATATCTGCTGGGTCCCGTTTGTGTAGTCAGTTGTAGTTTCATTCCCTATAGTAGCAGAGCAGACTGACGGGATTGGTATAGTTAAAGTTAAAACACGCTCCTTCTGCTGATGCCTGGAGAATCCTAGCTCTGAATTTAAGAGCAAACAGCTCATGTATAAACAAGCGAAGTACTTAAGATGGGCCTCCATGTTTTTTGGGGAGACTATTTTATATGAAGGGTGTCCTGCAAGTGCTGCTTGTTGTCCAGTTAGCTCCAGCAGGGGGTGCATGTCCACTTAGAAATTTCTTCTCTTCTTACAGAGCATTACAAACATCACTGGTTTCCTGAGAAACCCTTCAAAGGCTCTGGGTATCGCTGCATCCGAATCAATCATAAAATGGACCCCATTATCAGCAAAGCAGCTTGCCAGATCGGACTCAACCTCCAGCAGCTGTATCAGCTCCTGCCCAGTGAGCTCACGCTCTGGGTGGACCCGTACGAGGTGTCTTACCGGATCGGTGAAGATGGCTCCATCTGTGTTTTGTATGAAGCAGCGGCGGCAACACCTGTGAGCTCCTATGGGATGCTCACCTGTAAAAACCAGATGATGTTGGGTCGCACGAGCCCTTCCAAAAACTACATGATGACTGTCTCCAGCTAAATGCTCCTAGTGCTCTTACACTGCGAAGACCTAGGCTACTGTATACCTCACTGGAGGATCTATTTTTAAATGAAGAGCTATTTATATTTTTTAAAAAAAGCAAGAAAATCCCAAATTTAAATATCAGACGCTGCTCTGTAGCAAAGCAGTGTTAGGTGCCTTTTTTCTTTTTTAAAGCTGTTGCAAGCTTATGAGGTTTTTATTATGAAGCCAATATCTACCTAATTAGTGTTGAATGACAATTTGGGTGGGTGGGCTTGCCTGTCTGGGCAGCTTGGGGTGGAGGAGCCAAACGGGGTAGAGGGAAATACAGCATTTCTAAAGAGTATTTTTAACTATGGAGTAAGCGCTGAGCAACTGTGAATGAAAAGGCTAGAATACCTAGCGGGTGGGGCTTTTAAAGATCGTATAAACAACTAACCCCCACTCCCCCCAAGTTGTCTGGAGTGTCATGACTCCCTGAGAAGTCTATTCTAGCCTTGATTGTTGACGATAAAAAAAAAAAAAATCGCCTACTCCATTACATTGATAAGGGGTTGCAATTTCATCACCTCTTCACCCCCGCATTCCCCCAGCAAGCCTGAGCAATTTGTGGCCTAAAGTTTCTGATCCTTAATCAGTTTTGACTGAGCCCAATGTTCAGGATTTGGCCCTGAAACGGTTTGGTAGTTTCCAACGCACATTTGTAATTTCGCCGAAGTGCCAGACCAATGTGAATTGATCTACCTGCTGGGGAACACGTCTTTACCAGGACTTTGTCTGTTCACTGCCTTTTTACTGACCAACTGAAGCCCCTGCCAGTGACCCTTCAAGAGGTGACTTAAAAACACAAGGCACTTAAGACTCTTTATTTTTAATGAAACTTCCTCAGATTAGTTTCAAAGCACACTGGGTTTTTTTGCCTTCCTGTTTTGAACTGGCAAATGATTTGCCTAACTAGAGCTGTTCCTTGCTAGCCTTTTTACGACTCAAGTTCTCAGACACTGTGCAATATATTTCCAGATCTTGGGCACTCTGGAGAAGGAAGGGGATTCCTCTTTTCCACAATTCTTTCCCCCACCCCCTCCAACCCCCTTTTAAAAAAGATAATTAAATGTTTTTGATTGCTTCCCATGTGCAAACTTGGGTTCAGGCTTTTGTAGGGTTTTTACCAGCATTTGAACTCCTGAACTGGAAAACTCAGCATATCATTTAAAGAGGCCCAATGGCCTGTGCTTATCCCCCACGCAGTTTTAATTCTCACTAAAGAGATCTGACTTGTAAAACTGAAGTTACATCACACCAGCTGTAACTTCTCTCGTCAGCAAAGCAGAAGTTAGAATGAAGCACTCTAGAGCCTTTTGTGAGCTGACAGTGAGTTGAATTGTGCAATATTTTTCATCACAATGAAGGGAAATACATGGATGCTTCTGTACTGTAAATTTCCCTTCCAAGAAAAGTATCGGTTCAAAGTGCTGTGTGGGATCCTTCTTTTTTTTATCTGGTGTCTTGATAGTTCTCACTCATACGTTTTCATCAAGTTTCCTGAACAAACCAACGTTCGCTTTTCTACACTCCCTTCCCAAATACTGGTACTTGGTTTGTTTATCAATTTGGTGTGATGAATGCAAATCTTATCTTTATATGCTCCCGCCCTCTCTCCTATTAAAAACAGTGCTTTTGAAAAAAACAAATTCCTACACTACCATTGTTCCAATCAAGCCCCTTCTTTTCTGTTTTTTCTGGTTTGGTTTTTTTCTTTAAGAAAATCCTACCAAATTTCATGCTGTTAACTCTATGCCAGGAATTTAGTATTAAGTTTTGTTTGCTTTCAAACCAACCAAATTCAGACAGAATCAGTTTTTTGTAGCTTGTTACACGTAAAAGCTGTGAATGAAGTGTGTTCTCTGTTGCCTTCTCAAGCCTGTTGCAGAGCTGAAGAACTGTACCGTAGTGTCTGTTGGGTTTTCTCCTCTTTCATTGTTTTTTAAAAACCGAGCTGGACCGTTGAGCGGGACCTGCTTTGTATTTGGTGAAAATGGTAGGCAGTTTGTAAGCTATTTTTTGAGAAGGGGAGGGAATAATACTAATTGTACAGTAGTGTTTTTATATACAAAATGTACAGATTCACTGACCAATGTACACTTTTGTTACTTTAATAAAAATGTAGCAATTCAGAAGAACTACGTTGTGCTGAGAAACTCATCTGTGCTGGTGGATTGTTCACAAAAGGGCGTTATGGTCTTACCTAAACACTGAGCGCTAAAGACTGTGCGCACAGACATAAAATCCACATTTGAAAAAGATCTGCTTCAAAAGAGCTTCACACTCAATGTGCTGAGCTCTGATCTTAAAAATCAAAAAATGAAAACTCTAGGGGAAAAAGGACCAGGGCTGACCTACAGCATGCTGAAGTCAGTGACAAGATATCAGTGAGGTTTTGAATTGGGCACCAGTTCCCATCCAGAGTGCACTGTAGTGTCAATTGGGTATCCTTCCATTGCTGAAGGAAAGGGGTCATAAAGAACATGGAGGTGGAATAGCTTCCTCAACCTCTGTTTTGATGCTTCCACTATGGTTAAAAAAATATGGAATTATAGAATGAGAGATGAGGTGTTCTCTTACATCTGTCCCCCGCCACTGTGAAATGTCTAACGATGGCCCTCCCTTTGCTACGGAGGATCCTAAACTACATGGTGCCTACAGAGTACCTGCGCAATCCCAAGTAAACAACGTTCCATAAATCGGTATCCCTAAAGCTCGCTGTCGTCCTTCCAAATGGACAAGCCAGTAGACGCTTTCTGACAGAAGTCCTTGAGAGAGAGATCATTGGCCAGAAAAACCTTTGATCCAGTGACTCCAGTCCATTGAAGGATCTGCGGTTGTCACAAAAATGGCAGCTAGAGTTGATTCAGGGCCTACGGTACTTGTCTCCAGTATATACTATCAATTCATTGTCCTTTTGAGAGTTGGCTCTTCAGCACATCGTTTTCAAGGAATGGTTCCTGCAAGGAACTGTAAAAGTGGTATTTAGGGAGGAGAGTCAAGCTGGAATGCTGAAGAGGCTGGTTGTGGTGTGGTTAAAATTGCCCCTGTTACAGGATGGAATCTGAAGCCCATTGAAATCGAATAAGACACTCCTGTTGACTTTGATCTCAAACCCACTGAAGTCTCTTAACACCAGTGGGCTTTGAATGGGATCCTGTTATTTACTTGTATTGTGGTAACACCTAGGACTACAGGTCATAAACCCACACCCCGTTGTGCTAGGCACTGTACAAACAGATCAAAAGATCATTGCTGCCCTAAAAAGTTAAGGTAATGACAAAGCATCAACACAAAATAGCACCTGCCTCAGATCAGTATAAATAAGGCCCCCACAAGGGAAGATAAAGTGGATTCTTCCCATTTGTTTTTTACTACCTCAGTACCTCTTTAAGGAGATAACTCTTTGCATCCATGACACAGAACTTAGGTCAGCACAGGTGCTGTGACGGACACTGCTTCCCTTGAAAGTCGCCCCTCAATAAACACTTATGCCATATCTCCACAACAGGCACTGCTGGGCCATAGCTTTGCTGCTGTAACCCTGGAGTACAGGCCCAGACTACAGTGGTGTTTTTCCATTGCTGTAGCCACTCCCCCCTCCTGATCAACAGGTGCTAGGTCAAGGGAAGAGTCCTTTAGTCAACCTAGCTGTGTCTATACTGGGGGTTAGGTCAGCATAGGTAGGGCATACACACGTGTGAAGTTTTCACACACCCCCTCCCCCAAGTGCTGCAGCTAAGTTTGAAGTATAGACTCAACCTTTAATTGCCCACTGCTTATGAAACAGGGGTTTTAAAGAAGAATGGCTGCCCTATTCAGTTGCTGATTTCCTAAGAATATGTAGGTTCAAGGGCTCTATTTAGAGCGAGATGTCCGCCCTCTTAATGACTTAACTGCATTCATCACCATTATACAAAGTCGTATTCTGAGTTTTCAGGTGACACGGTGACTCACTCCATTTTATGTTGCAATCAAGATAAAAATACACCTTTACGCTGCAGAGTGTTAGTAAGCCGTGGCTGATACTTCCACAGCAACCTGACTTCACACGGGAACACTTGCCCTTTAAAAAGCCAGTATATTCATCTCAAATATTTGTATCTGCTTTGCAGTTCTCCTTTCGGTAGAATTGTTAAAATTGGGACCATCTAAAGGATGTTTTGATGGAGTTTAGCAATTGAAACTGAACGTGGGCAAAGATGAACTATGTATGTGTTCACCTACCCCATGGCCTTTGAGACTCAGGAAAGCATTTCAGTCCCACTATACCACCTCTTATACAGCGCTTTCCATCAGGAAATCTCAAAGCACTTGACAAAGGAGGTCAGTATAATTACCCCCATTTTACAGAAGGGGAAACCAAGGCACAGAGAAGGGAAGTGACTTTTCCAGGGTCACTAGCAAACCAGGGGCAGAGCTGGAAATTGAAACCAGGTCTCCATATCTACCAGACCAAACCTGTCTCCCTCATTAACAGAATTCTTTCATGTCCCAGGGCTAGGGCACTGCTCTGAGAGTCAGGAAACTTGGGTTCATTTCAGTGACTTAACCTCTCTCTACAACTCACCTTTGTAGAGCACCGTTAGGTCTGTGGATGAAAAGCCGTGTGTAAGTGCTAGCTGAAATTGTGTGTTTAAATGTATGTCCCCCTTTGGTGTGGAGTTTCTTTTAAATTGAATCAATATTATTCTTATTTTTTCATTGACACTATTGAGAGATCCTTGCGGTTAGGGAGACAGACAGAGGAGATCTGAGAAGAGAATTTTGCCCATTCTATAGCAGAAGTTTGTCAGACTAAACTATTGTGGGGATCTCCCTGTTTTTCTGGGTGGGTGGCTGGATGCGGTTTGTATCTATAGACCAGGCTTGAAAAAGCACCCACACGGCCCTATGCAGGCCATATAGCTCTGTCGGGTGAGCCGGAAAAGGCTGGCAGGAGCTGTGCTGAACCTGTCTCCACCGGAACCGTGCTTTTTGCACATCTTACAATAGCACCATCTTACAATAGCACCAACAGGGCCTTGTTAACCAGCTCTCTCCTCCCCTGCCATATTGAAGCAGCCTGTATAAAAGATCTTAAGTAAATAAGAAAGGCAATCTTTTCCCTGCAGAAATCTGGACTCAGCTTTTACCAAAGCTTATTGGGGTGGGTGTCACTGTAAATCCACAATAACGCTTCCTGCGTCTGTTCTTTTTGTACAGAGGGATTTTTCCATAAACAAGGGCGTATGCCCGCCTCTGCGTTGACATTGGAGAGCTAAGCCTTTTGCCTTATAAACCAGGCTGTAAACTTCTTCCTCCAATGAGGAAGGCCAGTTCATAACTCTTGCTAGCTGGGTACATGCTGCTAATTCCCTGGCATCTCTCAGCTCAGCAGAGAGGGGGATAAGGTTAAGCGCTTCAGGACAAATTCAGGGCTCAAACATAGAGGAGCTCTCTGCGTGTGATCTCCACATAAGAATCACTTCAGCGCTGAAATGCAGTCCCCTCTGGTGTGGAGGACAGCAGCTAGCACACAATGAGGAAGATAAAACTAGCATTCAAAAGCACAAGGGTAAATTCCTTTTCTCTCTCTCGTAATGAGCTTTTAATGTAGATTTTAAGATTTTATTGATATCTATGTACTTCTGTGGCTCCCATGGCTTATTTACACTACAGAAATACCTAGCAGCTGCATTCAGGGTCTCATTGCCCTAACACACTGTCCATGCACAATACATAGTATCTGAGTGCCTCACAAAATGTCAATTTGTTTATTCTCATAAATTCCCCTGTGAGGAAGGGAAACAACCTCTCTGTGCCTCAATTCCCCATCTGTAAAATGGGGATAAGTGACTTGCCCAAGGTCACGCAGAGGGAGCTTGTGGTAAAGCAAGGAACTAAACGTAGCTCTCTCAAGTCCACAGTCCAATGCCTTAACCACAAGACTATCTTTCCTCCACTGCTCTGCTCCTTTGGAAAGATGAAGAACTGAATAGGACCCTCCTGGGCTATGAATACAGGGAGTGAAAGGATTGCAGATCTGGCCGTCTTTGGGGAGGTAGTGCAGTAACCAGCTTTTCCCCATGGCTGTGGTATTGGCCTGGGGGGTTCCAGTTGGGCGCATAGCCTGGCTTCTGGCCCTAGGAAGCACGTTTGGGCTGGGAATGTTTCGCCGTTGTTGCTGGGGGTTTAATCCTCCCAGGCAGGCTGCTGGCGAAGGCGTCAGCTGTTTTGTTCTGTTTTTTCCCCTCCAGCAGCTGGCGGGGGGGAGGGGAAGGGGGGACACAGAAGTGAAACTAAGAGCTGCAGGGCCCTCTGCCCTATTTCCCGGAGAAGGCACTCAGCCTCCAGGTGCTTCCTGCACTTTGTTTTCTGATTGGGGTTAGGGGGGAAGGGAGCTCTCTATTTTGGCGCTGCAGAGGCCAATCAGGCAGCAGCGTGGGTGAAGCTGTGAGCTCTTGTATCTGGGGAGACGGGGCTGCGGCCTGAAGCCGACTTGCAACACCTGCCTCCTGGAGGCATGGAGGCGGAGAGGAGAGGAAGCCTGGTGCAGGCTCAGCGCTCCTCATTTGCCCACAGGTGCTCAAGAGTGGGCGGTGTTTTACCGGGAGATTCCAGGATCACAAAAGTGCATGAATCACACTGTCTGTCTCCTCGAGAACAGATTCCACAATCTGACAGAGAGGCGTCGACTCACCCAGATCAGCAGAATCCCAGTGCGTATGCTGTGCCTTGTGCCACTAGACAGGTGGGCAAAGCCCCTGTTTGCACCAAGAGAGCTTTCTCCGACTGGAAACGGAGGTGTCGACTGGTGCATATAGCAGTTTTGTCTAATTCCAGTAGGAGTGACTGGAATCAGGGCAAATGCCAAGGGCGGTCAAGGACTGTGTCGTAGTCAGAGAGTTCATGGAGGGAAGGGATCAGCTAGCCTGACCTCCTGAACATCACAGACCACTGGGTAGTTCTTGTACCATGCATACATATAGTGCTGGCTTCCCCCAGTTTCTTTGAAGGGACCAAATACGCTCAGCGTTGAGGGCAAATTGAGCCCCCCATGTCTAGTATTTTCTCTAGAGATGGGTCCTGAACCAAATTTCATCACAGTTGGGACAAGCTTGGACTGTGACCCAGACTTTGCATCTGGTCCTGTGTCTACAATGGACCTAACCAAATCCCTCACTCGCTTGAACATTGACAGAAGTCCAGATCCAGGTGTTGACTTGGCACTTGGGGCCATGTCTATTGTTCTTACAAATCCTTTGAGTTTTACAGTCATTATAAAGGCTCCCTTGGCCCCGGTCTCCCGCTGCACCTCTCCCTAAGTGATCCTCCGTTCAGTGCCACTTTGTAAGCTAGCAGCTGGGTGCCTACTCTAGTGTGCGTACACACAGTGAGCTTGAGTAGGTCAAAGCCAAATGGCCAATCCATATTGTAAGCTCTTTGGGGCAGGGACTGTCATTTTGTTCTGTGTTTGTATAGCACCTAGGCACAGTGGGGTCCTGGCACATGACTAGGGCTGCTAGGTGGTACTGTGACACACAAAATAACTAATTTGTTTCCAGTTTTTAGTTTTGGCTCTAGAGAAACCTTGCTATGAGTGAAGTTGAGCTGTGGAAAATATGACTTTAAGAGGGTCAGCTATATTTATGCAGATACAAGCATATGTGTACACATATACACCAGAGATGCACACCCACGCACCCTGTTCTCTTCTACATGCTAATGCTAATGTAAATGCTTTGTGTTCTTTCTCGGTTCTTTCCTTGGGCTTGGTCTAGCTGGAAGAATTCCAAGATCAGAACCGAGCAGACTGAAGCGCTGTTTCATGCTAACAAAAAGTCCCCCCTGAACAACCACAAAACCTTCCAGCCACTGAACAACACAGCACCTTCCTTCAGCGCATTGTCTGCTCGCTTCCTTTCACACAGCCACACGGGGTGGAGAGCACAAAACACGTGCTGTGGCCGGAGGCTCTGAGATGTGCAAATTCTCTCTTGTTTATTAAAAAAATTAAAAAACGGGGAGGAAAAAATATAATAAATGTCCCCGGGTTGGAAGAAAGTAGGCGACTGTCTCCATTACGCTTCCTGAAACATGGGCACTTCCCACAGAGAACAATGGAGCCGGGAGGCGTCCTTCTCCCTTGCGTCACTCGATGCCTCGGCCTGTGTGAAGGAGGCTGAATGGCACTAAGTGGCGTTCCCCCTCCAAACAGAGGGACGCGCTCAAACAGCCGATGACAGAGATGGGCTAGGGCTGGGCTCAGAGAGCAGTGTTCCTGCTCAGGCTAGGAGGGCTCTCTGGGGCGGAAAGTGTCTCTTACTTTGTGTACATAAAGCGCCTAGCTTGAGGCCCTGATCTTGGCGCGGGCCTCTCGGTGCTTTTGTAATACGGACAATAGAGGCTAGTGACACACATCTATCATATATGGGACTGTGTCTTTCCCTTCCCACCCTTTTCTCCTATTTAGATTGTAAGCTCTCTGGGGCAGTGACTGTCTCTCCCTATGTGTCTGTACAGCGCCTTGCTCAGTGGGGCCCTGATCTCAGCTGGGGTCTCTTGTTGCTACCGTAATACACATAATAAACAATAATCCTTCTATTCTCCACCAGAAAATAGGCACATGTAGGTTTGGGGGAGATCCTGTAAAGTGAGTATTTGAGATCCATGGAAAAGAAACACTTGGATAGGCCCAGAGTGTTATCCCTAGAACGTTCGGAGGGTGACGGGCTTGCGCCGGCAGAGTGGCAGAGCGCACGAACACTGCGAGCACGTGGTCAAGGGAGTCCCAAAAGACTGACAGATGGGCTCCCTTGGGAGTGACTCTCAGTTGCTTTTTTGTCTCCCTCCGAGTGGCCTGACAGCACTCCCCCTACCCCCTCCCCAGGCGCTCCTTCGGGGCCTGTCTGCGGCATTCTCATTTACGACCTGTTATGGGATAAAAGGGGCTCGTTCCCTGCGGCACGCAACCGGTGTTTGGGGGCGACCGTTGCCATCTGTCTAGTGGGGGACGTTGCGAGGGGTGGGGGGAACTGGGAAGGGTGGCAGCGGCGGGGAGGGGGAGGTTGTGTTTTGTGTCTCCTTTCAGGCAATGCTAAGCTTGCACCTTTTGTCTCTCGCGGGGCTGGGGAAGCTTGGGAGAAAAGTGGCCTCTCTTTGTTTGTTCATTACACAGGTCAGGGCAGAACTTGCATCTCTAGCCGGGGGGATTTGCATGCTGATTCCCTATTCGGAGGAATCTGTCAAAGCTGAACAAGCTAATAGCAACCCCTCGCCCGCCCCCCGTCCCGTATCCTACCCCAAACAGCCCTTTTTGGGAGAGGGAGTAGTCCGGGCATGTCCCACGCTGAGCCAGCCTGATAGTAGGGAAAGCAGGTCTCTGATCCTATCTCAGTGTCTTTCCTGCAGTGATTGTGGCTGCGGGGGCTGCCAATGATGGATGACCTCAGCACCTCCCCTCCCATGAGGAGTGTTGTGTTTATGGAGTTATTCCTCTCCCCCCCTCCCGCCCTGCCCTCTTTCATGGTTGGGACGGAGTGGGATAGGATGGGGGGAAGGGGAGAAATGTAGCCCAAACAGCTGCATTGCACATCACATTGCTGGACTAGGCCAGCCCTGATCATGCTGGTGGCTTTCTCTCCTGGCGGGGAATGTCAAGGGGACAGGACATACAGGAGACCTGCACAGATCAGCCCAAGGCTTTAATTCTCCTGGGCTGTGCAGGGTCACAGGCACAGCTAATCATTCAGAGAGCTCAGAGGTGAGCTGGCCAGTGGTGATAGTGCAGGGGAAGTGGCCGAAGCATAAGTAGCCTGCATTCACCCCACAGGGTGTTTTATATCTGCCACTCTTACAGTGGTGCTCCTCTATGTGGCGGGTGTCAAGTAGAATGTGAATCTCATGGGAATTGTTTTTTTTTTTGTTTCTTGCCTGGTTTTTGCACTCCGAGGTGTAGCTGTCAGGCCCTTAACCTGTCAGGCTCTACTGAGCCACCGCTCTGGGCCCTGATCTGCTGTTCCAGTGAGTTGATTAGTGGAGTGTTTCAGGCTAGGAACTGGACAGACAAATTGCCAGGGACTGGGATGAATGAACCAGATGCTGGGTATTCACAGTCACACATGTCAGGAGCTTTGACTCAAGATGGGGACGCTGAGTGCTATGTGCATCATGGTGGCAAGGACTTTCTGTTGGTGCCTTTGTCCTCCTGTCCTACTGATCCTGAGACAGTTACCACACTGGGTCTAAACCCAGCTTGTATGCAGCCTCTGGAGATGGCTGTGACTAAGAATACATTGGCCTTGCTACCTTGTGCATTCCTCACAGCTTAGCAGGGGCCTCTTTGGGAAGATAAGGTTCCCAATTTGCCCTGTACGCAGTGTCACTGGTGGCGTCCCGTCCCTCCCATGTTCTCTGGAAAGGCAAAGGAGTGGTTCAGGTTTCCCCCAACAGGCAGATATGAATGTCATGGTCTATGCTGATTGCTTCGGAGAGCAGGCTCACGTGTGGCAGACGGACTGACACCAACCCTGGGAGTGAACTGGGGCCTCAGCCAGAGAACGTCTAGAATTCACATACGCAGGCCGAGCAACGCCAGAGAATTCAGCGTTCAGGCGGCTGCCTGACATCTCTCTGCACATCATGTCTGGGTGCTATCCCCTCCTCCATGCTCATGCTACTCAGGGGTTCCCAACAGACAGGCCCCTTTCACCTGCATACAATGGGGTGGACCTTAAGAGTGACATTGGAGTTCAAGCACCATTGAATCCTTAACATCTCTGGTGGGTGCAAATGCGGTGGTGGATTTTGTGATACTCACCCCTGTGGGCAGGGGGTGGGACCACGATCCAGCCGTTCATTCTTCACAGACAAGCCACCAGGTGGAAACAACTCTCGGGTCACTGCTAAGGTCTGAATGGATGGACTGGAGGCAGTAGGCTTTGCAGACCATTCCTGATGCCCAGAACACCCAGCCCAGCTGTTTAAAAATATCCTGGAGGTGAGAGTCCAACAAACTCGTGCTAATGCCAGTCCTCTTTGTGCTTATGATGGCGCCCAGCACTGTAATAACTCAGCTCTGCAGGGACTGAGGCTCCCTTTGGCTTTCCTATTGTATGAATACAAACACTCCTTTAGGGACGTCTAGAAAATGTGTCCCTGGGAATATTTAATATGCAACAACGTCAACAAATGCGTATTATGTGCCAGGGCATCTCCAGCTGGCAGATAAAGGCCAAGGCACAGCTGAGATGTTTTTATTTTAGTGCTGGGAACATTTCTCCTCCGACAATGCTCTTTTCCCCCAGAAGTTTATTTCTATTCTATCAAATGATTAAATAAAAAAGTGAAAGCACGAACCTAAAGCAGAGCAGCTGGTCTTACTGATTCATTCATGGCATTGTTAATTAATAGGCTTTGGTCGAGCCAGAAAATAGACTACCTTGCTTATTGAAAGGGCCAATTTCCTCCTGTTCCAACAGGGAAAATCTTCAAGGGGATTAGCTTGAATTTGACCCCGTGTGATTGTGAACAAAGTTTTGTTGAAGTTTTATCGGAGATGAAGCACTGACCTAGTGATTAGAGTAGGTGACCGACGTTGAAAATGCTTAGGTTCTATTCTTAACTCTCCCACACACATGCTAGTTACTCACGCGCTCCAGGCCTCACTTTATCCATCTGTAAAACAGGGTTAACTTTTCCCCTGTCTACTCATTTAAGGTTTAATTTATTAATGTTTGAAAAGTGCATTGAAATGCTCCGGGTGACGGTGCTGCTGATATAGAAAGTATTTACTATTAACAGCAGAAATGGTGAAATAAAGGTCGATCTGTCTAGATACTTGTATGGCCTCCGTCAAAGTAGTACCTGAGTGCCACCCACCCGTCCAAATGACTAATACTGATTTCAGTCCATCAGCTGTTAGTTCACAGATTGTTTGTTTTTCCTTTATATATTGATTGACAAACACTCTTTTCTGTGGAATTCCTAGACCATCCAATCTCCTGTCCCCGCATCCCTGCCTGTGACACACCTCTCTCTCGCACGCACGCACACAAACCCGTACACACGTTCACATGCCAACATGAGGAAACGTGAACATGCACCTGCATGCTCACTCCCAGCTGTGCAGTGGGTCTAGTCACCCAGCTCTCGTTTACTTCTTTTTTTTATTGGGTCCTGAACTGCAGCTATTCAAAGACAGACGGAAGGAAGAGAATTTGGGAATACAGAAGGCAGAGGAGGAGATTAGCGCTCAGAAATAAATCTTCCCCACTGATGCGGTCTTCTGACCAGTTGAGAGAACATCCTCCTTGTATCAGCCTTTCCACAAGCTCGCTTCTCCTCTAGGTTGGGTAGAAGCCAACAAAAACGTTCAGGGTAATTTTAAATAGGAGAAGGAACGGAATAAGCTGTCCAGCCCACAGACTCACGTACGCTTGTTGTCACCCAGAGAGAACAAGCTTTAAACATCTCAGCTGATGTCTCAAACTGGGAAATCTTAGGGCGTGCTGGAACATGTTAGTACAGTATGGTTTATAGGGCATCGGGTCTGGACATGCAGAGTTAGAATGTTATAGGGCATGCTAGATCATGTTAGGACATTCTAGGGCATGACGGATCAGGTCAGGACATGACTCATTAGATTAGAGGCAGCCAGAATAGGCAGGATCAGGTTAGGAGATGCCAGTTTAGAGCACATTAGTGTATTATAGGGCATGTTCTGCCCACTTACACCCAGGTTGAGTCATTCTGGAGTGTACCGTCTACAGTAACCATGCTTCATGCAACACAGTGTGCCTGACAGAGGCTGGTGTATGATGCCCATCATGTCAGGTGATTTTTTGGCAGGGGGAGAAATAAATGACATTTTTGGGGGAAAGGTGGTGGCGGGCACTGTTTCTAAGAAGGGATCTGTTGCCAGCAAAAATAAAGCCCCACGCCCTTGTGCATGGGTGTATTCAGAATATCCCTTTATTTGTGCAGTACAGACAGCCAAAGCAAACAGATACTTTCTACCTTCAGGCCTTTGATTGTGGGAGTGGGACCTGCGAGGCGGAAGCGCTGGGCTTGCATTTCGATTTGGTGTGAAACAGTGTCGCTATTTTTACAGCTCGGCATGCCTACATTTTCTATTGACCTCTGGGTTCTGCAGCTGGGGGCTCATTCAGAAAAACCCACTGGAATCTTAGCTTATTAGAAACACTGTTTGCCCCCCTTTCTTTACTGTTATGCTGCACTTCTAGAGCTCTTTCACCCAAGGATGTCAAAGCACTCTGCAATCATTGATTAATCAACCCTCCCAAACCCGCTGCAGTATTATCCCCATTTTAAAGATGGAGAAACTGAGGTATGAAGAGTTGAAGTGATTTATCCAAGGTCACACAGCAGGACACTTGATTCACACTCCCACACTCTGACTACTGTGTCGTACTCCCTCATTATATAATCACTAGCATGAAGTGCTACGGTCTTTGCTACCTGGTGGCTTGGACGTTTGGCACTCAAAGGCCAATGACCAGTGACACTCATTTTCAGTGACATCAGAAACTATTATTGGTAGTATTACAATAGAGCCTAGACACACCGTTGTCTACAAACATATAAGTCAGATCTGAAGCCGATTGGAGTCAGTGGGAGTCTTTCAATGGGCTTTGGATCAGAACAAGAGTGCAAGACAGTCCCTGCCCTATAGAACTTACAATCTAAACAGACAAGGGTGACCAAAGGTGGAAGGGAGAACAGAGGAGGGAAGTGACTTCCCCAAGATCAGTGGTAGAGCTGGAAATAGACCCTAGGTCTCCTGTGTTCTTCTCTGCGGTCCTATCCACTGGGCCATGCTACCTTTCTAAAAGAGGAACCTCATCTTTGCCGTTCATCACACATGACTTATAATAGCGAGGGAAAGCCAAATAAATGCCCCTCCCAGATCTAAGCTGTCTGCTCCCTGGTGCTCAGATACTACGACATCCCCTGTGTGTCTATCCTTGAACCTGTAAACTCTCTGGGGCAGAGGCTGTCTTTGTTTTGTGTATTGTACTCTGCTGAGCGCACTGTCGGTATAAACTAGAATAACTGGTGTTGGCTCACAAGACTGTCCTCCAGCACGTACTGTTCTAGCACTTGAGACTACTAAGGGGAGAAGCAGGAAAACAGAGCAGTTGGGATAAGTAAGAAAGAGAAAAAGGAGAAAACAACAGATATGCACAAGAGAGGAAGGCCAGCGTATGGCGGAACACAGCAAACCGCGCTGGGAAATGGTCTTATAACCCAGTTCAAACTCCTAGGTGGACAGGACCCAAACAGGGCCCCTGTTACAATTCTGTCACTTTCACTGTGTAACTGATCCCTTACCGGCAAGCGGTGCAATTGGCTGCTTACAAAGTCCTTGCTGCCCTGTTCTGACTCAGCAGCTTCACAGGCCAGGACAATTTTCCCCCCCACCCATCTGGCAGAGAGGATCATTTGAGATCTGATTCCCCTCCGGTGAGTTGGAGCTCCCTGGATAAAGAGAGGAAAAGACAAGCTGGGAGCCAAGGAGACATGACATAAATGCAGAGGGTAGAGGGAAACAAGAGGCATGGCTGGGGGAGAAGCAGTTAGGAAGGAAGATCTTGTTCCCACCCCATCACTTTCTTTTTTTAAGAGATGTGCCTGAGCTGAACCCCCCCGAATGTTGCAGGGCTCCAAATCCTGGATCTGGAGTGCAAGGCCAGGTCCCCTCTCTGTTTACTCAAAGCCCAGTGTGAGCTGACTTAATGCCTCCTTCCCGCATTTCAAATGAAACCATGCAACTAGAAGCCCTGCAGCCAGCCCAGAGCATCCCTGACACGGGCTGGCACAGAGGAGCCAGGATCAAAGCTCCAGCCAATGAGCTGCCAGATGCCCTGGGTGAGCTGTAGGCTGTTATTTCAATAGGAATTTACCTTCTCCGCAATAAAGGGTCTATTTGCACAGCTTACTGAAGCGAGGGCCGCTCGGGAGGAGAGAGGACATCTGCAGAATCCATCACACCACGGAGAGTCTAAGTGCTGGAACAGAGGGACCATCAGACAGCAACAACCAATGGGGCAGTTAGCCTGTTGATCCCATGTCTAGGGACCTCCCAAGCTATCTGTCTCTGTGTCCCTGTGACCGTCAGCGTCTATTCGCTTTCCAGGCCTTTGCTTGGTGGTATAATGTGCTTTACCGTAGCACCACGAGTACCCAAGGTCAGGGCCTGTTGTGCTAAGCCTTGTCCATACGTGAGAAAATCCCTGAAGAGCTGATCATCAAAACAGACAAAGGATGCGAAGGGGAACAGGCACAGAAAAGTGAAATGACTTACCTAAGGTCACACCGCAGGTCAGGTTGTACTCTCTGGAGCACACTGCCTCCTACCTTCCTGGTCGCTGTTTGTTCCCCTGTGTCTCTCTGTCCTGCATTGTCCCACCGAGCTCCAGCATGTACCTTTCCTCCCCTGCCTTAAGCTGCACCAGCGCCACCATATTGGGGTCAGCAGCTCAGGGGCCATCATGTCACATCAGCATCCTGAGAGCAGCCTCCCAGGTCCTTCCTGGCTAGTGCTTTCGCCGTATGTTTGTCCCCCCCCCTCCTCCTCTCGGCACCCAGGGTCTGGGCACTCAGACCAGCGATTTTAGGGCCGGTATCCATTCTTCGTCCTTTATGCCCACCCCTAGCGTGTTAAAAGCACCATGGTAGTGGCTCTAGAAGCTACCACACCAGAGCCTGGGGCAAGATGCCACTTCTTGCACCCTGATCATTTCAAAGGCTTGCTAGGCAGGGGAGTTTGTACTAGTGGTTAGAGTCAGGCCTCCTGGGTTCTTTGCCACTGACTTGCTGTATGACCTTCGGCAGCTCATTGACTCTCTCTCTCTGCCTGAGTTTGCCCATCTGTAAAATGGGGGATAATATTTCCCTACTTCACAAGGGGATTTTGAAGCTTAATTCATTGTTTGTTAAGTGCTTTGAGATCCTCGGGTGAAAGGTGCTAGGAGAAAAACCCTAGAGTTTCCTTTATCTCTACAATACCCTTTGCCTGCCTTGAAAATGAGCCCTTGGAAATGGGGGTTACCAGGAGCCTTTCTCTGGTGCTCGCTGGGGGAGCAGGACCCCTGTGTTTTATTTACATTTCTTTTTGCCGCAGAGACAAAAGGAAAAGGAGAAGGTCCTTCTGTGGGTCTTGTTCTCCTCCTGAACTCTGCAAGCATGGCATGGCAGATGTTAGCTGGAGCACCATCTCCAGGGGCAACACACACACACACACTTTCAGGCAGCGGGACTCTTTCCCCCTCCCTCCCCGGCCCCATTCCTGAATACAGTTCTCCCTCAGCAAGGCAGCAGCAGGGCTAGTATCATGGAGAGGACAAAACCCCAGGCTGGAGCAGGGACACACAGTGAGCGTCTACCTTTCGTCTGGGGTCAGAGTGAAACACTGCCAGGTTAGAAAGAGGAAACAATGAAAAGCAAACCCTCCCCACCCGATTCCTGACTTTCCCAACGCAAGCACGGACAGGGGAAAGCCAGAACAGCACAGCGAGCTCTGCGGCCCACCATGCCTTCCGAGGTGGCGGCAGCCCCCGTTTGGGAAACGCTTTGGTCGCACGGCACGGCTCAGTAGCGAGGGTCTTGATGTGTCTTTGAAGCAGAAACAAAGCCTGCCTTGATATTTACGGCACGCGCGCTGTTTCCGTAGAATGGTGCGGGGCGTACTGTACTGCGAGACAGATGGCAGGTTCAACAAAAGGGGAGACAAGAAAGAGAGCTGAACAGATTGGGAATTTCCTTCCCCCTTCCTTCGGCCTCCCTTCACTCCAGAAATACTGATTGAAGACTTATCTGTGTACAGGAAGGAGTAGGGAGGTACAGGTGCAGTCTCCAAATACACTGGTGAGGCTGGGTTGTCTAATGGTTAGAACACTGGGAGTCAGGGCTCCTGGGTTCTATTCCTGTCTTAGGGCGGGGGTATAACAGTTAGAGCAGGGGACTGGGAATCAGTTCGTTTCCTGACTTGGCTGTGTGACCTAGGATAAATAATCTACTTTCTCCATGACTCAGCTTTCCCTTCTGTAAAATGGGGATAATATTTCCCCTACCTCCCAAAAGTGTTGCGAAAATGAGAGAAAGTTGGTGAAGAACTTTGAAGGCCTTAAACGAAAAGCGCATCACCAAAGCAAAGTATTTATTATTTATTTCCTTGTTATTAAGGGAAGTCATCTGCGCTGTTTGTTACCTCTTCCAGAACTACAGGAACTGCTGGCGCCCAACATTCAAACAACCAACAGCTTATTAATAATAATAAACAATTAATAATTTGCTCATCTCTAGCACCTTCCCGCTAAAGATCTCAGAGCCTTTTGCAAAGAGTAAGGAACTAAGCCTCACAATACCCTTGTGAGGTGAGGATTATTTTCCCAGTTTTACAGATGGCAGGCCTGTGTGTTTGCAAATTTTGATCTTAGCTACACAAGTATCAGTCCAAACAAACTCCCCTCAGTAGAGTCACCAACATAACAAAGAGCAGAATTTTGCCTGTGGCTGATAGAAGTGACAAATATGTATGATAACTTCAACTAGGGAGAAACCCAACCTAGAAGGGAAAAACACAAAGCAATAGACAGTGTGTGTGTATATGTGTACACTTCCCTTTGTTATGACTCAGACTCTGATTATGCAAACATTTACACACATGCTTAATGTTATGTGAGTAGTCTCACAATAACTTTGTGGAATCAAGGCCTTAGATAAATAGACAGAGCCTCTCTCTCTCTCTCTCTCTCTCTGATTTTTTCTATCGGAGCAGGAGTGTTAATCATCTTAAATGGATTACTCATTGCATTGTGATTTTCCTTGTGTCTTTTGCACTTTTCTTGGGGGGAAATATAGATATAAACAAAAGATGGCATGTGCTGAAACAACAAACCCAAATAACCTTGAGCACCCAGGAGGTGTCTAAAGTTGTAATTGGGGGGTGTTTAAGACCAGAATAAAACAGCTGACCGCCAGGGTCAAGATTTTGAGACGTAAGCACTGATTTTTAGGGAGTCCAGCTTTTAAGATATTTCCCAGATTTTCACAGGAGCTCAGCACACTAGATGCAGGTTGGGTGCTGAGTTCTTGGGAAAAATCTGTCCATCTGTGTCACAGAGGGAGTTGCTGGGTGCTGAGAACTTTGCAAAACTTGGGCCTTATTTAGGTGCCTACACAGGGGTTGCGCTCTTCTGAAAATCTGGCTACTGCGGTGGGTGCTTCTGAAAATCTGGTTCTGAGGGGCTGAGTTGCAAGGGAGTGGAGAAACTGCAGCACTGCTCGGGGTTAATGGGATCAGCACCTTTGAAAAACCTGGCTCAAAGTGAGCGCCCTAAAAGGGAGGTGTCCGAAACCCGAGGTCACTTGGGAAACTGTGTCTTGCTGAGGCCTCTAACAATCCCCCTGCTGTGTGCCCCAAGACGGACCCCCCACTCCCCATAGCACGCTGCGCCACCATGGCAGGGAAAAGCACTGGAGGATTTTTATTTCTGGTGATCGAGGAAACCAAGCAAAGACAAAGGTTGCCTCCCCCAGCCCTCTTCCTGCAGTGGGTGGGAACAGCCTGCCCTGGATAGATGGAGCTTTGCCTGTTCCCATCCCCACAGGGCAGCCTGTCGTACCAGCCTCTGCCTCCTTCTCCCAGCAACAGAGTGAAAAATCTTCCCCCCACCTCCAAGGGCTTACTCCACCCCCCCATGACAACAGACCTCTGATTGGGCAGCCTGGTGGCCCAATGGGGGCCTTCCCCTTTGGGAGATAAAAAGGGGGGGCGTGACTTGGGGTGCTGTTAAAGGGTCGGTGCCCACTGCAGAGGGAGGGTGGTGGGGGAGAGGCCCCTTAGAAATCAACAGTCCTTGTAGCAGCCGTGGCCTTTGGTGGTGGTGGTGGTGGGGGGGAAACAGAAGAAGGGGGAGTTGGCAGCTGCTTGTGTTTGCCAGGACTGCCCGCCGGGCGAAGTCTGTTTGCAGGGTGTTTTCCCAGCGCTGACCTGCTTTGCAAGCCCTGATCCTGTTTTCTTAAGGGAGTGGGATAGTCAAGCCCCCCTTGCCAGTCTTGCTGACGCGGGGTGGATTAGGCAGGACAGTAGCCCCAGCCAAGCTGGGATCTCCCCCCTGCATGGAGGCTTTTGTCCAGACAACATGCATGGAGCTGGAAATGCACAGTGATGTTTCTGAGGCTGCCTTGGGGACGGGCCATCCAGGGGCGTGGGGGTTGCCCCTCTCCCAGTCCTTGAGCCCTTTGTGAAGCTGAATATTCAGGGCCAGATTCCCAGCTGGTGTAACTTGGCATCACTCCATTGGAGCCGATGGGCCAGATCTCTGGCTGGGGTAAATCTGCCAAGTTCCAGTGGATTTTCAGTTGGTATAAAGCTGCAGAGCTCTGTTAGTATCAGTGGGTCAGATCCCCAGCTGGTGCAAATCAGCATCACTCCATTGGTGTTAACGGGCCAGGTTCTCAGCTGGGTGTGAATCTGCAAGTCTTTGTGGCATGCAGTGGTGCTATACCAATTTATACAACCTGAGGATCTGGTCCTAAAAGCAGAATATGCAGAGTCCCCACCTGCCTGTGACTCAACCCCACTGTCTACGAGAACCACCCCAGTGCATCTTAATTTTTGTTTTCTTCCCCCTCTTTTTCGCCCCAGGCCAAATTCGATGGCTTTGGGGGTGTGGGATGGGTCAGCAGACAGGGGCCTCCAATGCAGATGTCCCAGGGTGCAAGGCTGTTGTTTTTGGAAGGGCAGCTTCGTGCTCCAAGGCAAAAATCTGACTTGGGAACAAAGAGCTGTGTGTACAGGGCACTTGGGCAGCTTTTGAGCACAGGAAGGGGAGGGGGGTGCTGAGCAGCTGAAAGGGAAGGAATTTGCAGCCCTCCTTGCAAGAGAAAAACTGTCCCACAAATGCTCGTGCCCCGCACGGCAGTAGGGCTCCCCGCACTGCTTCAGGGGGTGTGTTTCCCATTCCTAGCCCCGCTACTCCCATTGATCTGGATGAATGGATGTTATTATGGAGGAAGGAGGATGGGTAGTGAGCCATGGTATGTTTCTGGTTGATTGCAGGCTGCCTCTGGCAGGGCTTTGAGACTGAAGGCAGATGGGTGTCGGGTCACTTGCCGAACGCCAGGACCAGATATGCACAGCCTGGCGTGTGCTGTAATGCCCTGGCTAGGACTCTGGGACAACTGAAGAGAATGCTAGAGCCCTCCTCACAAACACTTCATCCCTGGGCTTATGCTGAGCCTGATCCTCTCCACAAAGAATCCATCTCCGGGCTGACCCTGAGCATGTGGCAGGACTTTGGGAGTTTAGTCAATCCCAGGGCGTGCAGACACATTCACTGCAGCTGGTGTATACCTACGTCAAAGCCATGGACACAGCCACTGTTAACTGTCTGCTTCCCAACGATCGTGAGGAAAGACAGATGTGTGCATTTAGTGGGCATTATAAGACATGGTTGGGGGTCAGCAGGGAGACCCATTGGGCTAACACCAGCTGAGGAGGGACCATGCACCTGATGAGAGTCACTGATACTTCCCACTTGTCTGGAAATCCAGCAGTCACTGTATGTGAACTGTATGTTCACTGGCAAAGAGTCCTGTGGCCCCTTGTAGACTAACAGACGTATTGGAGCGTAAGCTTTCGTGGGTAAAAACCTCACTTCTTCACACTGTATGTGAACAACTGTGCATGGAGGGCTGCATCTGCTGGAGAGGGACTATCTGGGACTGATCCCATTTAACCACACCTAGTGTGCTCCCTGAAACTCCCATGCTAGTGACAATCCGAGCCTTTCGGATTCCCGGACTGTTCCTGCTGTGGGGTTCCCTTGTTGCTTTGGCTCCGTTAGCTCCATAATCCAGCATGACCCCCTAACAGAAAGGGGTTCACGGCACATCATATTTACTCATGCATCGTGTACCAGGAACTCCTCTCCAAACCCAAGAAAGGCAGAGGGACCTTTCAGTACTTACCCCAGCAACTGAGGTGTGTGGGTGGTCTAGGCCGGCTGCACTTTTCTCCTCCCACACACTGGCCTTCTCTTTGCTAGAGATTTAACATAAGGTCTGGCTTGACTGCAGTGAGTCCTCCATTGAGGAAGCCCCCAGTGTAGTGGGTCTTGGAGCTAACACCCCACTGAGATGCATGAGGCAGTTCGCACCTCTCAGAGCTATTGTTGCAGGCTGTCTGAATACTCAGGCATTGGGTTCATATTTTCGGGATGTTCTTTGCAACGACGAAGGCTAGAAACGTTTTGTTTCGCTTTTAATGAAAATTGTGATTCTGACACTGATCCAAGCACTGGGGCCCTAGGCACTGGCCTATAGTGCCTATGACTTAATCTTACCCTGACAACAGCAGATGCCTGGAGATTGGGATGGGAATTCAACCAGAGTAGATGATCAAGCCGATAAGAAGGGAAGCAACAGAGTAGTGTAGTTGGTGGGGAGGAAACTCATATGGTAACGGGGTGTGCAAAGAAGAGTGAAGGCTAGCCAAAATCAGTTGACATGAGGAAGACACGGATCACTGGACATGGCGCTCATAAAGTTCCGAATATGAGCGGCCAACCCCAGCCTCGAATTTCACGTGTGCCGCCTGATGAACACGTTTCCTTCCAACTCCTAGACAGAGAGAGAGAGGAGTATATTGAGCTCCACTGTGGTCAGGCACTGGCCTGTTTAAAGGTCTCTCTCCTTATCTGGGTCAGGCTGCAAGCTGTTCCTTTCTTCCTGCACCATGGATCCGGTACTGTCAGCCCCTCGTGGCGCAAGCTACAGGAGAGAGACTGCCATTATCTCCCATCTGCTGTTTGTGTAACCTCGGCTCTGCGCACCTGTGTCAAGGCAATTGGTACTCAGCATTTCCTTACAGCTTTCGCTGCCCCAGTTTCTCTGCCAGGCAGTCTCCTGCCTGGCTGACCCGACTATTCCAGCTGCAACAGCTGTGCTCCTATGTAGGCCCACGCTGGGTACCCACAGGCTCAGGAGTTCTCCACACCTGGATCGCTCCCAGCACTGGCTGAAATCCTTTGACTTCACTGGACGTGACCCAGATTCTGTGCAGAAGGGATTATCTTGGCTTTTGTGATGGCCGATGTACTCATATTGTGTTTGCTCAATGGTCCCATTGGTGGGTGAGACTAACTTCTCATTCCCTTACCCCATCATTTTCCACCTCCAGGGGCTTCCGTTCTTCCCAAGGGGTTGCTGGAATACCATGCGGGCTAGCTCAAAGTGCTAGCAGTTCCCAAGAGCAGAGTGGGGAGTACCCAAGTATCTGTGGACCTCATCTCTAGATGGTCCTGGGAAGCCATGTGAAGAGGCAGTGTGGGCCATGGGGTTGCCCCCACCTGAAGGCAATGGATTTTGGGTGCAGGTAGGAAGGATGGAGAGATGCCGGGCATGGAAAGGCATCCCATTTGGAGGCAGCTGATCCAGATAGTGGTGTGCCAGCATCCAGCCAGTGGCTGTACATTAGGGAGACCAACCTAGAAATCTCTGGGAATCTATTGACTCTTTATCTCAGGCTCGTCCTACCCCCCCTAGGAAGAGCCTGTTTCTTAGGTGAGCCTGGTCTGAAGCACCATTTGCCTCACCCCATCCGCTTCTCCTCTGAAAAGAGAGGAGCTGTCTATATCACTAGATCCCTGGATTGCTCATGGGCTTGTAGCTCATAGCTGGCCTCTGATCTGCTCTAACCTTGCAGGGTCCAAGGTCCTTTTTCATTTTAACAGGCACTGACAGTGGCCGTGCCTTGGATCCCCCTATCTGCCTCCTGCCTTCCCATGGGATGGGGCCGATGAAGGCTGTCAGGGAGCCCGGATTCATGAATATTCTGGAGAATCCCTGGAGACACGTGCCTTGTCCCCAGACTAGATTCTACTAGATTCATCTTTCTTCCTTTCTCCTCCTCCTGAGTGCTTGATGGCCCTCCCGTTCTAGCCCACTCCAACCCTCCCGAGCATGGAGCAATCAGCTGGGGGTTTGTGCCCAGCCGTCACTGTTCTGCCATCAACTTCTTGTTGAGTTGGAGGAACTTCAGACTGCAGACTCAGCTCCCACAGGTCTGGCCTTAACCTACCCCGTCCTGCAGGGTGCGGATGGTGTTCTTCATCAGGGCTTCGGAGAGGTGCCAGATGGGTGGGTATTTGGGGCTGAAAAACTTGGGCAGAACATTCCCATCTCAGCTCAGGCTTTAAAAACAGAGCAAGTTGAATGCAACTGACATGCAGCACTGACACCTAGCGTCAGAAATACAGTGGTGCCGGAAAAGATTTTACTCATCACAGTAAATATGCATTTAAAATCAAGGTGGGCCTTACCCTGTGAATCACACTGCCTCTCTGATGCTTTGCTTGAAAGCAACACCCCTCAGCCAATGGCTATAGTGAGGGGTGCAGGCAAGACTTAAATTCCCATACAGTATTTCCCGGCACACCCCCGCCCCCCCCATGCCCTGTCCCACTCGGGGCTCCATGCTTCAGCTGCTGGGTGGGGTCTGAGGGCTTCAGCCCCATGGGGCATGCCAGGGCTCAGGGCTTCTGCCTCATGGGTTTGAAACTATTTGCCAGAGCTCTGCTCCAGACAGTTCTGGCTGAATTTAAGCCCTGGGTGCATGGATGTTTTAGCGGTATCCAGAGAGGGTGATGCCACCCCCCCAAACTCTTTAGAGCAAGGACTCTGTTTACTGTATGGGCATGCAGCACCGAGAGCAATTGTGCATTGGGGCCTCTAAGAGCTATTGTAGTAAAATTACTGGCTAATGGGGCTTCTGGCAGAAAGCCTTTACCAGGGCACTGTCCATGGCTCACTTTCCAGACAGGTCAGTGGTGCTACATGATTTGCATTAATTGACTATCTGACCTTTTAGCCCAGTGGCAGATCTGGTACCTTGAGTGATGGTGTCAGCAGGCTTCTCGTAATTTTGGGGTAGCTGCTGGTTTGTTTGTTTAAAGTAACAACCCCCTCCGCCCAGAAGCTCCCTTCCAGAACCTTTCGGAATGGACAAGAATTAAGATGAGAGCTTGCCAAGTCACCACGGAAGAGGGATCCAAGCTGCAAAATTTGCATCCAGAGATGCATTTTCAAAACTCCTGAAGCTCAGGAGTGTTTGGAGCATGGTATTGACTGTAAAATTAGGATCTGGGTTTGGACTCTGTGGTCTCCCTTTGCAACAATGACGAGTGATCTTGGTCACCTCTGTTGTTAGAACCCCAACTTGAGATTCTTAGGAGACTTCCTGATTTTCAGCAAGCGTTGAGGGTCCTGCCCTCTGAAAAAACACGCCCCTTGAAGGTTAACATCTCATGTTTGGTACCCAAAATCACTAGTCACTTTTGAAAATTTAGGCTTAAACCTTTATAAAGTTCTGGAGTGTTTGTTTCAGGCCCATCTCTAATTGCCATCCAGACATCAGAACTTGGCCTCTCTTTTTTGCATTCCTGAAACACGTTCCATGCAATTATAAAAAGGGTTTTATTGATTGGTATGATATCTACAATTCATGCTTTGGTGAGAGTACAGATTCCTTTATATTGTTAGCATGCAGTTTAAATGTGGAGGGTTTAGATGGCCTCTTGAGCTTCCCAAGTACCCCAGAAGGTCACCTGACCCTTGTTCTCTGCCTTGTCCAATGAACCTAGCTGGTATTTTGGCTTTTGTGAAATTCAGATTCACCGCCAAGATTTTTTTTAAATGGGACCCCAATCTGGGCTGGGGAAAAGGGGTGTTTCAGATCAAAACAGTCCAAGGGGATTGATGCTTAGCGCAGACCGAGCCTTGCTACCCTGTGAGTTCCTCAAGAGAAAAGAGCAAACAATTGTACAGCCAGAGAGCGCCACACTTAACAAATGCAATTAACCACAATGGGAAGGCACAGTGGGAATTTGCAATAAGGGTGAGTCTGGGCAGCTCCTTTCGTTTGATTGCGACATCTGACTGGGCTCACACACAACCATGAAACCAGCTTTCCAGAATCAGATTGTCTGCCTTAAAGCAAAAGCTCACGGAACCAGAGTGAATCCTGCCTGGTATTGTAATGTCAAGGCGGGTCGCATTATAGTTACCACTGACTCTGAATGCCACTTTGTTAAACTGTAGTATTCTTCATCTGCAGCCAAGCAGCACATGGAAAGAAAGGTATGATCCCTATGTTAGGAGCAGTGATTAGCAAAGCTGGATTCCACAGGAGTTGAAAGTAACAAGAACGCTTTTTCTCACGAGCTATGGCTGCTGCACTGTCTCCTCCTGGTCACCTGCAAATTCGTTTGGTGGAGCTGACGCAGGAAAGGCCGCTCAGAGAATGATACTACCCCAAGGAAGCTGCCACCCAAGATCTGCCCTCCTGCTCCCTGGACTGGAAAAGGTTGCTACGTCGTGCCAGAAGTTTATAACTTTCAACTTAGTGCAACTGGGAAACTTAATGCTCTTGCAGCCTTGAAATTCCACTCGTCCCACCCGAAGTGGACAAAGTTTGGCAGGAACTCAGTTATCCAATGCAAACACCCTGCAGAAAAAGGTGGAATTTTAAACTGTAAACCCTGTATATAGTGGAAACCACTTCAAGCCTGCAGGTGCGGCAGCATCCCCCCGCACTCCTAGTTCCAGCACCTATAGGTACTTTGGCATGGCTGGCTGACAGGACAGGGACAACCCCCCCACCGCACCTCCCACCTGTGAGTGCTGCTGCCTGGTAAATGTATCACGTTCACGTGGCTAACTTTGTTTCAGGCGCCTGTCGATCCATCTCTGTTGCTCAGCCACATATGCGCCTTTTGCTTTGCCCACTAAGGGTGTTTGTGTCTATGAATTAAGAGTTAATACAAAGAGGAGAGGTTAGGTTTGGATCTCTGGCAAAAATCCAGAGTAACATCTCACTGACTTCCATTGGCAGCCACTTTGGTGGCAGGCATGCTATAAATGTTACAGAGAAAGATGAAGGCTAGCATACAATAGGAATGGTCATACTAGCTCAGACCAGGAGCCCATCTGTCTGGTATCTTGTCTCTGACAGTGACCAGTATCAGCGGCTTCACAGCAATGTTCAAGAAATTCCTTCATGGACAATTCTTGAACGAGCTTCCCTTAGCAGTAGTTTCACCCTAACTCCAGCAGTTGCTGGTTAGCCGGTACCTAGAAGCAAGAGGGTTTGTAACCCTTATAGTTTATCTAATGGAGTTGTTCCGGGTTTGACACCACTGTTACAGAGATCAGAATCTGGCCCATGGTCTATCAATTTAAAAACCCACAGCACAGAGTCTCGCTGGCACTAAGATAATTGCACTCACGCTAAAGCCGCTCTGCCACCCTCTTGCAGTTCAAAAGGGCCATAGGATAAATGGGAACCAGGCTTTATGTATCTACTGGTATTTTTTCTTTTGGACCAATTCAGCTTGAAACATCCTAGTGGCAAATTCCAGCTAGATGGTGACACCTGGCCACATATCGGGCAATAGGCCGTGTTGGTTTGCCCACATTCTGAGGAGGGAAGGGAAGTGCGGGGCTCAAAAACTAGCCTGCAAACCTTTGAACCAAACAAATCTGCTCCTCCTCCCCCCGCCCACCCCAGCAATTCCCCTTTATAAACCAGCTCCTACATTTTGCTAGCTACACAGAAGCCTGCAGTGTGTCCTAGGAAGATAGTCCCCTGAAAGTTCAGCAGTCTCAAGTAAAAGGAGAACAGTACATACAGGATGTAAAGTTGCAGATCCTCAGCTGGTGTAAATCAGCATCATTCATAAGAACATAAGCACATAAGAACGGCCAGACTGGGTCAGACCAAAGGTCCATCCAGCCCAGTATCCTGTCTTCCGACAGTGGCCAGTGCCAGGTGCCCCAGAGGGAATGAACAGAACAGGGAACCATCAAGTGATCCATCCCCTGTCGCCTGTTTCCAGCTTCTGGCAAACAAAGGCTAGGGACACCATCCCTGCCCATCCTTGCTAATAGCCATTGATGGACCTATCCTCCATGAATTTATCTAGTTCTTTTTTGAACCCTGTTATAGTCTTGGCCTTCACAACATCCTCTGGCAAGGAGTTCCACAGGTTGACTGTGCATTTTGTGAAAAAATACTCCCTTTTGTTTGTTTTAAATCTGCTGCCTGAAGTCAATGTGGCTACACCCATTTACACCTGGGGAAGTTCTGACCCATAGATTATTGCAATTTTTCCATTTAAATTTTCCTCTCACCCTTCCTCTCTGCTCCTCTCTTCCACAGTCTCTCTTCAAATGATCCCCATCCTGTCCCATAGCCTGTTCTGTTTTTCCACACCACCTTTTAAAAACTTGAATTCTCCTCCTCCCCCGTCTCTGATCCCTTTACCACAGTTCCTCCTACACAGAACATGAACCCCAAAACCATCCCAGCTGGCATCAAACTTTCAAATCCAATGCATCTGAATGGAGACAACTTGAGTCCCCTCCAGGCAACCCACCCATACTGGTGGGAGCCGCATGGACATGCAGGCAGCAAGACAATGGTGGGGAATCATCAAGAGAACTGATTGGCTGGTTAGAGAGAGAAAAGTAGGGTTTTTATAGGACAAAGCAGAGACCTGCCTCCATACTGGTGTGACCTGATAAGCTAAAAGGGGTAGCAGCTAGTGGGTGGAGTTAATGACACATCCCTTCTACTTTGGCTGCTATTGTGCCACCCATATTACGCTATTGCAGAAGCCAAATCAAACCATCAAGCTGTGTTAAAACAAGAATGAAGGCCTCCCCCAGCCTGGATTACTGGAATGGGTGTGGTGCTGCCCTGAGGACAGGGGGGTGGGCACGGGGGTGGGGGGTCGGTTGGGGTTAAATCTCAATGACGGCAGCACGTCTCAGGCAGAGGGGGGCATCTGGGGGCACCGCGTTCCTTTGGATCTCATTCCCATCCAGCCGCAAGACCTGGAGCTTGGAAAAGTTCATGACGTCGACGAGTGTGCAGAAGCTGCTGATGGAGAATTCTGCAGGGGGAAAAGGAGACAGAGCACTAAGAGACAGCTGGAGCTCAGAACTCTCTAGCTAGTGTTCATACAGTCCTGATGGGAAAGAGCCATGCCTCGGCTCGATCAGTACTAACAGCACCATGGGTAATAATAGTCATAACAAGTGGACATGACTAGAATGCCTAGGCACCATGGGAATACACTTTTTTATACAGTGCATTTTATTGCAATGTCTTGCTCCATAGTGCAGACACAGGGCCTTTGGAATTCAGTTGAGAACCACTGTGCCCCCTTTGTTGTCCCCCCCCCCCAACAAAAAAATCCCTCCCATAACTAAAAACCACACTTGGGCTATCTCAGTGGGGTTTGGAACATATATTGGACAAGGGCCAAAACTTTCAGAACTGAGTAATGATTTTGAGACACCTTCAGGAGGCCTGATTTTCAGACAGCGCTGAGCGCCTTCTCTCTGCAAATCAGGCAGGACGCTTAAAGTTGGGCACCCAACAAACGGAGGCTACCAAAATCACTAGCTATGTCTGAAAGGGCAGAAAATGCCCTGGCCCTGATTCTCCTCTCATTCATTCCTGTGTAAATCAGGAGTCACCCCACTGAAGTCAATGGAGTTTCACTCGTGTAGCTGAGGGAGGGTTCAGACCCTGCCCTCCTGTTAACATGGGGAAGGGAAGTAGATTGCAGAGCAGGGCTGGGTCTGTTATCCTTACTTCTAGCAAGATCTGTCTGCTAACAGTGAAGGGGGCTGCTCTGATCCCAGTGGGTCACTGCAGAGCCACAGCAAACCTTGAAAGCCCCCTGTTGTATTGTGGGAGAGGGTGTGTTTTGGAGAGGGGCATGCTCCAGCTTTCCGTGCAGCCTTTGGGAAGGAAGAGAGCAACCAGGGGGCAGCAAAGCTCCAGGACTTGGTGGAGACTTAACAAATACCTAGCCGGGGAGAGAAGATTTGTTAGCACAGATGTTCCTCATTTAAAGCCAGGGAGGTGACCGCTCTGCTCACACGCAGACTTGGGAGAACAGTGAGACTCCATCTCTCCAGCACCACCCAGGGGCAGCGAGACAGGGAATAGGCATTGAGCTGTCTGCTGGCCCTCTGTCGCTCTTTCACAGGGGGAGTAGCCCTGACTAATGGTAAGAGCAGGGAGATGGGAAACGTGAGTTCTATTCCTGCCTCTGCTACTGTTTCACTATGTGTCTTTGGTCAAGTCACTTCATCTCTCACTGCCTCCATTTCCCTGTTGTGACACCCTGTTATTTCTGTTACAGCAGCACAGTGTTGCCACATGTACTGATAAAATGGACTTTCATATAAGTGCCAAGCACACCATTACAGAGAACTTTACAAGAAGTACAAGTATGCTGTGGAAATAGAACTGATGTATTTATAAGTACATGTACAAGTTCTTTCAACCCCTGTATTATAAGAATTAAGCTAATTCTTATAATAGCTTATCTGTTTTTTCTTTGGACACTGATCCATCACAGAGTTGTTGCTGCAGAAAAGTATCCATACAAGAGGGCCTTGTGCTCTGGGGTTTCCCCAGGGCCTGTGAACAAGTCTCCCCATTGCAGCTGGGCCGGGGAGCGGGTCTCCCGCTGCCAGTTGCATTGACCAATCAGAAACGAAGGTTGGGGGGGGGCAAGGCTGCCACCCTCCCTGGCTAGTGCAACAGCGGGGCCAACAGAAAAAAGCCCTGGTAGCCGGCACTCAAGGCTTGAAACCCCTAAGCTGGGACAATGGGTTCTGGGGGCCAGCCAGATTCTGGGACAGTTGGGTGGGATGTGATGGTTTCAAACAGCTATTTTGAAAAAGTATTTGCAGATAAAAAAAGTTATTTATTCTTTAAGTATCTTTAAAATGTATTTAAACTCAAGTACTAAGTACAGAAAATTTAAAGTACTTAAGTACTAGTATGTAGAGTACCCCAACATACTTACCTACATGGGAACACTGCAGTAGCATCTAAAGGCTCCCACCAAGATCCAAGCCCCATTGTGTTAAGTGCTGTACATACGCATAGTGAGAGACAGCCCTTGCCCTAAAGAGCTTCAGAAGACAAGACAGTCAGTGGGTGAGAAGGTCAAATGACTTGCCCAAAAGTCACACAGCTTGTTCGTGGCAAAGCCAGGGGTCAAACCAATCTCTCCCGAAACCTAGTTCAATGCCCCATCCACTGGACCACACTGCCTCAGCTTCAGTCATTAGGATTTGTAAAGTTCTTTGAGATCCTTGGATGATGACACTAAAGACAAAGTGATATTGTCCATCGGAGATGAGGTCACAGGGAGAACGTCTTCCATCCAGGAGATCATAACATCATTATCTTAACAGCTCAGCAGAGGCCAGGTCTGTGTTAAAACAAAACACTGCCTCTCGATTCTGTCGATCTGCAGCATTCCTCATTCACTACAGGGAAATAAAGGTCTTCAGAGAACCCCACTGAATATTTTCAAGTTCAGCTGCAAAAACAGCCGTAAAAATGCATGACTAAATAAACAGAAGGGGTTGAGCGCCAGCATGATTTAACGCCATCTATGTGCAGACTCAACAACTGCACACGTTGAAAGCAAACATTTGGGAGTCTGTTCTCGTTTTGCATGTCTGTCAGTTCCCCAGTGCAGGGCTACGCATGTCCCTTAAAACAGTTGATGGCATCACGAACACTTAATTTAAGTAAGTGATCCAGGCAGCCACGGCTTGTTGCTCAGGTTTCTCTGATATTACAGAGCATCCGGATCGCAGGGCTTGTCAGGGGAGCGAAGCAGGAATGGATTTTTCCAGGCATTCAGCTTAAAAAAATATATGTTCCATTTGTTTTCTTATTTCAGTGAATTTCGCCCTGTGAAAGATGCCAGATTGGTTCTGGAGATGAAAGGCTTCTGTTTAACCACAGAACCTCAGCAGCACAGGAAATGACAGGGCAAGCTTCCCACACATGATGCTTCCACTAACCTGGAGGGGCCTCTTTTGGGGTGCCTGCCTTAAGTGCTTATATGGCCACCATTACTCTAGGAACCCCCCATTTTCTTAAAAAATGGGTTTACCCTCACAACACTGCGGTGAGGTAGGGCAGTGCTCTTATCTGCATCAAACAGTTGGCAAAGCAAGGCAAAAGAGACCAAGGGCTTGTTGACATGAAAAATAATCCAGAAAAAGTTAGGATATGAATTTAAAGCAGACTAACTATTCCTGATTCACTCCATGTGTGGATGTTCTTATTTCGGAATAGGAATGCCTTATTCTGAATTAGCGTAATCCACTTTGGAGGTAAATTGAAATAAATAGGAGTTAGGCACCTAAATGGGGGGAGGAATAGCTCAGTGGTTTGAGCATTGGCCTGCTAAACCCAGGGTTGTGAGTTCAATCCTTGAGGGGGCCATTTAGGGATCTGGGGCAAAAACTGGGGCTCGGTCCTGCTTTGAGCAGGGGGGTTGGACTAGATGATCTCCTGAGGTCCCTTCCAACCCTGATATTCTATGATTCTATATCTTTGAGGATCTGCGTGCAAGCTCTCTGGGGCAGGACTGTCTCTTACCATGAGTCTATGCAGCCCCTAGTACAATAGGGTCCCGATCTCGGTTGGGTCTATAAGCAAGACAATAATAAATAATAAGATGAAACCTCTTCAGTGTACTGAACATCCTTCAGAAAATAACATTCATGACTTATGGTCAGCAATGGACCTAGGCTGGATTCAAAGTGGTGACTGTCAGGTTAAAGGTTCCGGAACCCCCCAAAATAGCACATTTAAAATCTCAGACAAGATTTTTCCAGTTGCCTTTTAGGGGGGAACCAAATTTTGAACAGGAACGTTGCTCTTGTGACTTGGATATTTTGGAGAGAAATCTAGATGCTGACATGAGACTTTCCGACGTGAAAGTATCTGCCTATTACATCCAAGCTGCTTTGGGTGATCCAAGGTTTTAGAATAAACAGGCCCAAAGCTGAATTCCCCGATGCTGCCAAATTGGAGAAATTTTAAAGAGCTGCTGATGGCAGAAGTTTAGTGGATCCCAGTAAGGAGGGAGAGAGAGAGAGGCAGACTGAAAGAAGAAAGATGCTTGGTTTTGTCTGGTCCTTTCTATGTGTCTTCTTGGGATCCCTCTGAATGAAGAGTCATCTATGGAACACGGTAACCTTTGTGTACTGGTTACTGGAGCCCATGATGTGGGTTGCTTCAGTAACATGCTGTCACGGACTGAAGGCTTCCTCCTTCCCGTATTTGTTCCATGTGTGTTGGGAATAGCTGGAGATATTATTAACTAAGTGGCCAGCATGCAAGCTACAGTTTAGGGTTGCATCCCCTCTCCAATCTGGACCTGCAGAGCTTCCATTAATGGCAGTTGGTTTCTGGGGACCAATAAGTGACTTTAGGAATGGAAAAGGAGAGGTGGCCAACAACTTTCCAACCAGGAGATGCTGCCCCTACAGATGGGACTTCTGCTGCGGCTAGTGACAAGTGATGTAATGGCCGTATCAAAGTCACAGACAGCACTTGCGAGGGAGTCCTCTGAATGAGACCTCACACAGCACCTGGTGTCTCTTGCAACATGGTACACCACTGTCCCAGTGAACCAGACTAATTCCTTGGCTCTGTCACTTCCCATTCAGCTGTGTCCATGCTACACTGCAGTGGTGTCTGGAAACTCCATAGCCCCTTAGAACAGTGGTTCTTAACCAGGGGCCCAGGGCCCCCTCGGGGCCACGAGCAGGTTTCAGGGGGTCCACCAACCAGGGCCGCCATTATTACTTGCTGGGGCCCGGGGCAGAAAGCCGAAGCCCCACCACCTGGGGCTGAAGCCAAAGTCTGACCAACTTAGCTTCACAGGGCCCTCTATGGCGTGGGGCCCCAGGAAATTGCCCCTAACTCTGGCCCTGGCTTTTATATGCAGAAAACCAGTTGTTGTGACACAGACGGGCCGTGGAATTTTTATAGCATGTTGAGGGGGGCCTCAGAAAGAAAAACGTTGAGAACCCCTGCCTTCGAATGTAATGTGCACCAGTAAAGAGGAAACAGACAGAAGCTCAGCATTGAGCAGGGCAAGCGGAGCCTACAGCAGCAGTCATCAAAGCCTGGCGATGCCGGTCCTGCTGGAGAACCGCTGGTCAAGAAAGACTATTTATCCTGTGCACAAATCTCTGATCTAGGGTGGCTCAGGGTCTGCCAACGTGAGCAGATACAAGAATCCCTGTGACAACACAGACCCTGTTACCCCCAGCCCCATCTGACCCCAGCACAAACCCCATCATCCCACCCTGATGGAGACCCTCCCTCAGACATTTGCTCAGGCTTTCGTGTCAGTATCACCCAGGCCCCTCCCAGCTAAATCCACACTGGAGTTTCTTGGACAGTGCAGATGGATTTAGTCCCTGTGCCGAGGAGGCTGCCGGAAAGGCCAGGCAGCAGCTCTCACTAATTGTAATGACGATGCATGCTTGCAGCAGCAGGGCAGAAGAGATGCACTGTGGTGCTTTAGCACCCCAGGGAGAGGAGCATCACTATTTTTGGCTTCCGAGCCAGTAATGTCAAGAAGCCAGTGCTCCAGGCCAGGAATGGATACAGTATTAAGTTAGGCAGAAGCCCAAATGCATAGACACAAGTGGACTGCATGGGCCAAATGCAAGCTGGAGTGAGCTGGTGCAACTCCCATGGGTCAAATCAGTCTTGGTGTAAATGACAGAGTATGTTACCAGGTGCATGTAACTTGCGCTGATCTGGCATTCAGAAAGCAGCCTTTGCCCATGCACGTAAATGGGTAGGTGCACCTACACCATTACCCATATTCCCAGAGTTAGCTTCAGGTCTGGTGTAAGCAGACACAGTCCCCATTAGGTTTAATAGGAGTTGTGCTCACTCTTCGGGTCTGAATCTGGGCCCTGCAGACTTGCACGCCCACTGAGTGCCAAAGCGTGGCGTAAGTTACACCACTTTGCCACTTACCCCTCCTTCCTGATCAAACCTATGTCCTCTGGACCCAATTCTGCTCCCACCCACACCACTGACTTCAGTGGAGTCACTCCCCATTTACACCCATGTAAGTGAGAATGGAATCAGGTGTGTCACTTGCACCACAGTTTACATCCCAGTGCAGGGAACCAAATGTAGGTCTCTAGGGTTATTCATCTGTGCACCAGCGTGAAGGGGGAGGGCAGAATATTGTCTTTCACCTGCCATACAAAGGATGACTTTCTTTCTCTTCTTTTCACACCTTTTCTGTTGTGCTTTTTTACTCTTTTCACAACAAAAGTTCATATAAAGAAACCACATGGGCGCACAGCTGGGTCCCAAATAACTGTGTTTACTCGATATACACAAACATGTCAGTCTTAGCCACCTACACGCTGCTGCTGTCACTGGCTTCTAATATAGAGGACACAGTGAGCGCCACGACAGGGTTCTCAAAACATTTAAAGGGATATGATCCTATTCGGATACACTATACTTTCTGATGTCCTCTTCTTTCGGTGGCATCCCCCATCCTCAGTGCAGCCACATCATTTGTACCTAAAATGACCTTTGTCACCTGATCTCTGATGATTTAATTCAGCTAGTATTTTTTTTGATCATTAATGATCTCAATCTCGTTATTTCTTCACCTTTAAATTCCCTGTGGAGTTCTACCTCATCTTGCAGAATTTAAAAAGATAATCTCACAGACACGAGAAAGACTTCCACTGAGCAAAAGGATAACACCTTGCACTTACCAGAGCACCGTGCATCCTAGCATCTCAGAGCACTTCACCATGTAGACGGGGCAAACAGGGGCACAGAGTAGGGAAGTGACTGTCCTAAGGCTACATAAGAAATCAGTGGTATAGACCGCAATGGAATTCAGGTTTTCTGAGTTCCGGTCCCTCTGCTCAGGCCATTAGACCAGGCCGCATCCAACAAACGGTGCCAGAACCTGGCTCCCCATCTCCCTACCCCTTGTCCTGACCATTGACAATGGGACCCCCTAGCATCAAGAGGTTGCGGTTGGGATGCTGCTCACCATTGATTTGGTTCCCTTGGAGATAGAGGTTCTCGAGGTTGGTGCTAACCCGGGGGATCTTCTGGAGCCTGTTATAAGACAGATCGAGCTCTAGGATGCTGCTGGTGTTGAAGGTGTTGGAGGAGAGCCCCTCGTTGGTCAGGCTGTTATGGGACAGCCTGATATAGAGCAGCTTGGGGGACACCTTGAAATACTCATCGGGGATGGTGTAGATGTAGTTGTGCTCTAGGTAGAGCTGCTCAAGAGAGCTTGGGAGGCCATCAGGGAGCTTCCTGAGGTGATTGTAGCTCAGGTCAACAAGGATCAAGGACTTTAACCCTTTGAAAGATGCCCCTATATCATGGATCTGGTTGTGGTTGAGATACAGGGCAGTGAGGTTCTCCAACCCCTCTAGAGCATTGGATGGGATCCTGGTGATCTGATTGTAAGCCAGGTGGAGTTCTCTCAGGGACCTGGGCAGGGGGCTGGGCATCTTGGTCAGGTTGTTGTTATCCAGATACAGCCTCTCCAGGTTCTTGAGCTTGGCAAAGACCTTCTTGCCCATCTTCTCACTGGTTATCTGATTGCCGTGCAGCGCAATCCATTCCAGCGTCGTGGCATTGTCGAAAGCCCCCTCTTGGACGGTGGTGATCTGGTTGTTCTGGAAGTAGACGTACTTCATTCTGGAAGGCACAAAGGGAAGGTACCTCAGGTTGCGGCTGTCGCAGTACAATGCTGTGGAGAAGTTGGGGGGGCAGTCGCACTCCTGGGGGCATTCCCGGGAAACGGGCTCAGGGTTGGGCTCCGCAAAGGAGGACCCAGGCGGGACATAAGAGTAAGGAGGGACCTCATCCTCGTAGTACGGCATGTAGTTATAGGACAACGCCTGGCTGCGACGGTACTGATGCAGCCAGTACATATCTTCTTCGTCTTCATACTGGCCCAGGGAGACCCCACACAGCCCAGCTACTATCAGGACAGAAGCCCAGTGCATTGTGCAGAACCTCATGGAACCTGTATAGAAGTGGGAAAAATATGAGCAACTTTAGGTCAGGCACAAGTGACTAGAAATAGGAAGCAGGCGGGTGTTTATCATGGGGCCTGGAGCATTGGAGAGGGAACAAGGTGACCTGGGTTCTATTCCTGACTCTGTCACTGGTTTTCTGAGTGACCTTGGACAAGTCACTTCCCTTCTTGGCGTTTCAGTACAAACGGGGATAATGACACTGACCTCCTTTGTAAAGTGCTTTGAGGTCTGCTAATGACAAGTGCTGTATAAGAGCCAGGTGTTATTATCATACCACTGCGGGTGGGGGCCCTTGAGTGGCAGTAATAGAGAGAGCTGGATCCAATTCACCACCGTTTCATTTGCTTTTTGTGAAGATTCATGCCAGTGACATTTTGATCATGATAACTTATTTATTATTATTATTATTTTATTATTACAATAGTGTCTATAGATGCTACAAATGAGATTGGAGCCCCATTGTGCTCGGAGCTGTACGTTGTAAGAGTTCCTGATCCTAGTATATATAGACAAGAAGTACACAGGATGGAGGAGAGACAGAGACAGCAGGTCAGTGATGAGCTGAGAAGAGAACCCAAGTCTCCTGACATTGCAAATATATTTAATGCACATGGACCTGTATAAAGATTTGCATTATGAGTGGTTGCTTGGAAGCTCTTTAGGCGTCACCCACTCAGGAAGCAGAAACAATACCTTGTGACTTAAGTGACCAATTAGACCCCATGAATAGCAATTGTCTGAAGTGACAAATAGTCACGATGAAACCCAGAGGCTGAAGTAACCATTCATCATCGACTTTTGCATCGCAAACACGTTTACTAAGATCAAAGTCTATTCATGGATAATTTACATGCAGAAGAAAAGAGGCTAAATTAGTGGCATGAAATTGTTGCTGTTAATATTTCATCAGGCTGCAGTCACAGACCCAGGCACCTGGACGCAATGAGACAAAGCCTGTTTGGCTGGGGAGGAGCGGTGGCCTACTGGAGAGGGCTCTGGATCGAGACTCAGGAAACCTGGCATTCCTGGCTTTGTCACAGGCATCTTTCGTGACTTGGGGAAGTGACTTAATCTATCCCGTGCCTCAGTTCCACAACTGTACAATGGGGTTAATGGAATCATGGATTCCTAGAAGATTAGGGTTGGAAGAGGCCTCAGGAGGTCATCTAGTCCCACCCCCTGCTCAAAGCAGGACCAACCCCTACTAAATCGTCCCAGCCAGAGCTTTGTCAAGCCGGGACTTAAAAACCTCTAAGGATGGAGATTCCACCACCTCCCTAGGTAACGCATTCCAGTGCTTCACCACCCTCCTCGTGAAACAGTGTTTCATAATATCCAACCTAGAGCTCCCCCACTGCAACTTGAGACCATTGCTCCTTGTTCTGTCATCTGCTACCACTACTGAGAACAGCCGCGCTCCATCCTCTTTGGAACCCCCCCTCAGGTAGTTGAAGGCTGCTATCAAATCCCCCCTCACTCTTCTCTTCTGCAAACTAAACAAGCCCTACCTACATAATACTGCCCTACCTTGCCATTAACGACAGTAGGTTTTGGCACACCATGGCCATGAGGGCCATATAACCACCCACACAGTGGCTTACACTCCTTCCTTAATTCTGCATGCATAGAACAGCATGCAAGGAAGAGTTTGGAAAGCATCTGGGAAATACCCCAGGCTGCACTGAGCGAGGGAGGTTAAAGGGATGAGAGCAGGTTCAGTCCTTCACCTCCTCCTCTTACACGCCAGGACCTCAGGGCAGTGGTAACACAATGGGAGCAGGCTGAGTCCCTCAAATCAGCAAGCAGACTCCCAGTGGGGACAGGACTGGGCTCACCCACCCAGAGGGGGAGGGGAGAATGACCCTGGAGACGGAGGCATCTTCCAGTACGTACCACAAAGCACTTCATCAACATTCAACGGCCTGGCCTTATTGTCTCAGAGTGACCAGCATGATGGAGAGTGGGCTGCTTCCAGCTACTCTGAGCATTGGGAGTCCAACTTAATGTTAAGGTCTGTTCTGCGGAAGGAGAAGGCTGCCCTTGTGCTTACAGCACTGGCCTGGGCTGTAGGAGACCGGGCTTCAACTCCCATCTCTGCCACCATCTTCCTGCGTCACCTTATCTCGCTCTGGGCCTCAGTTCCCTATCTGGAAATGGGGATAGCAATAACACTTCCCATTCTTTCTCTGTCTGGAGTATTTAGACTGTAAGCTTTGTGGGACAAGGACCGTCACTGCCCGTATGTACAGCACCTAGCGCAATGGGGCTGCGCTCTTGGCTGGTGCTACTATAATCCAAATAAGGGTGGAAGATCAGAGGTCCCCTTGCAGGCATGTCCAGGCCCTTGCAAAGCTGTGAAATTGGTGCCTGCTGGACATTCTGGTCTGGATTTGCTGCCCCTGCAGTGCAGACAGCCTGTCCAAACTGCGGCTTTGGCAGGGGCATCCCCAGACTAATTATCACAGGAGGCCTCTGGGTTACTTGTAGCGGGCCTCACAGCACCCATAGCCCTGACTCAGACATACATACAGAACAGAGCTGCAGGAAGGGGGGGATATTTATTGCTCCAGCCCTAATGAGGAATCCCGGCACTCCAGACAAAGAGGGTACAGTCCTGCTCTGAGCCAGACTGCGCATCGCCACCTAGGCACACTGCTGGCTGGCAGGCTGCTCGTGTGGGAAGAAAAGAGGGATTGAAACACTCCGTGGCTGGGCTCTTGGGTTTCTTCCATTTTCCATACCTACAGGAGTTCCTGCAGCCGATGGGGCCAGTGAAATGTGGTGCATTACTGAGTCTGTGTGCGGTGCAGGAGCTTGGCATGCAGGCTGCTTCAGAGAGCAGCTCTCCTCCTCCTCCCATTCCAGGGGTACCTTGACTGGTAAAATACTACTCCTGCTTCCCGAGAAATGGGCTTCCTCCACCCCCACTAAAAGCCATCTTTCCCACTGTACAGCACCATTCCTCGGGGGTCTGTCCCCCCTATTTGGCACAATTCCTCGGGGTTCTGTCCCCCCTTATTTGGCACAATTCCTAGGGGGTCTGCCCCAATTCCTAGGTCTCTCCCACTATGTGGAACTTTTCCTAAGGGGGAATCTCCACTATACACTATTGTTCCTAGGGGTACCTTCCTGCAAGTACACACCATTCTGAGATGGTCTTTCCCCCAATCTACCCGCTCCTAAGGAGCCTCTCTTGCATATACAGCACAGTTTCCCTCTGTCCAATGCCAAGTCCACAGGGTTTGTCTCTCAACCTACAGCCCCCTTCCTATAGGGAGCTTTCCACTGTCCAACCCCATTTCTACAGTGGGGTCTGTATCCCTTTCATGTGTAGGATAAAACAAGTTTAACATCTTCATCTGTCAGCATGAATAAGCTGGTCCCATTCCACTGACTGCTAGTCTAACTGGGATTGTGCTGCATAGGGCACCTTGCTGGAACAACCAGAGTCGGACAGCATGAGCTTCATCCATCCCCATCATTGCCACCTTCTCACCCTGTTAACCCGGTAATATCCTTCATCTAGAACCCAATGCAGAGACAGGTAGATGTTGTGCTGGGTGGAGTAGGTGGTGGTTGGGGGTCTGGAGTCTGGAGTCTGGCATGAATCTGTCTGTCTAGCTTGTCTCACCCCTCCCTAACAAGTCACCAATGAAAAATGGCATTGTTAATAAGGGCGAAAGCTCCCCCAGTAGTAACCAAAGCAGCCCTTGAGGCTCAGACCTGTGCCATCCATGTCATTGGCGTGTGATTCACAGGGCTCCCTGTGTCAACATCATGCCACCGGCATGACGAGGGGGTTGCATTCCCTCTGCGGTGCAGGTATGTAAACAAATAATAAAAAAAAAAAGGCAGCATAACCCATGATAAATACAGAAATCAACTTACCGGACCCAGAGTCCCTTTTCCAAAGCCTCAGTGTTCGTCTGCCTGATCTCCTGTGTATTAAAGAGCATGTGTGTGTCTCAATTTGCCAGGGTTGGTGCCCGCCCCGCAGTCCTGATCAAATAGTGTGCTTGCAGGTCATGGGCACTGCAAGGTTTTTCTTCTGGAGTGACCTCCCAGCAGCAGACAGTTTGCAGACTCGAGTGAAGATACCCTACCACTGCCTGACTTTATAAATAACCTGCTTTTTCTCTCTCCTCTCTCTCACTCTCGTGTCTTTCCTTGGAGAGGCGTTGGCAGTTTCCAGCCTCTCTCTGTTTAACAAGTTAGTAGAACCGTGGGTGTTGTTTTGTAAAAGACTTTTCCTAGGTCTCCTGCATTTCTCATCAAACAGAGACGATGAGGCTGCTTTAAAAAAAAACGGGCTTTGGGTGAGGGGAGACGCTGAGGATGAACGGCTTCGAAACAAAGCATCTTTCACGTTTTCACTGCGGGTGGGGAGAGCTGGCAGAATGGCCCACAGGCTGCATCCCTTGGCTCTGGGTCACCAGCGAACCTTGATATTTTATTTTTCTACTATTAAATAGGAATGTATCATAGAAATATTTATTCTAATGAAGCAGCATCCAAGGTACATAAACTACATACCAAAAATCTAATGTAACCCTAAGAATTTGTTTTCACCTGCTGCTGAAAGGTGCCAGGTTGACAGTCCTGTCAGCTGGAGTCCTCTGTCAAGCCACATGAGAAGCAACATAGTTTCTTGCTTAGATACTGTGGGGAAGGATGCCCTAGAAGTATCTAAGACACACAGCACATAGACCAGGACTTGGGAGTCCTGGGTTTCTATCCATCCTTTTATGATCCCATTACTGTAATATCTGGGCATCTTACCATCTTTAATCTTTATCACATGCCTGTGCAGAAGGGCAGCGCTACCGTCCCCATTTTACAGATGGGGGACCTGAGGCCCAGAGACATTTAGGACTTGTCTCCACTTGAACATTAATCTGGAACAAGGTAAACTGCTAATTTAAAGTGGATTCACTGCTCTTGATTAACTCCACATGTGGATGCTCTTATTCCAGATCAGCTTATTCCACTTGCAAAGTGGAATAACTCCCCTGTAGACAAGCCCGAAGGCACTTGCCAAGATTCACACAGCCAAAGGAATTGGACCGGAGCCTTCCAGAGTCACATGCTATCTACAGCCCCAGCCTTCCTGCCTTGGGGGCTCTGCTCCCAGTTCTGCCACAGCTAGTCGCTCAACTTATGCAAGTCGCTTCGCTTCTCAGTGCCAGCTTCCCCATCTGTGTTATGAAGCTAACGCTACTGACCCAGCTTTGTAAAGCGCTTTGAGATCAAACAGGCCTATACAAGGGCTTAAATATTATTATTTATCCACCACACGGGCCAGGGCAGTCCAAGCTGCTTCCAGATTCCACATTATTCCCTGCCAACTTGCCTCTGGAGAAGCAAGAGGCCTTTGTAATTCCGGGGCTATCCGCTTTCACCAGCTCTCGACGCACATGGTATTTTTAAAACTTCAAGACATAATTATTAGTTATTCAAACATTTCCTCCCGCTCCCCTCACAAAAGAAAAACCAATAGATCCTCATCCAGCCGCTAATAACCCGTAAGTAAAGCAGCAGTCAGGGCACCGGGGCTAGGGTTTCTGAAGGAGCCTGGAGTAAATTAGTTAAATTCAACAGGAGATGGATGCCAAACTCCCTTAGGAGGTTGTCTTTATGTAGATTCCTTTGAAAATCCCAGCCTAAACTATCACTGCTTTTTGGGATGCTTGCAGTGACCCTAATAACTCGTAACGAATTGCTAGTAGGAGCGCTCTTTGTAGCTGGAAAGAACAGGAGGCGGATTCATGGAAGTTATTAGGAAAGGGGCTGGTTGTATGGAATCATTGTCCTACAGAGCAGCTGCTATTTATTTGGGCAAGGTATGGCCGGAGAGATCAAAGGGTCACACTTTCTGTAGCAATATGAATGCTGTTCGGAGCAGCATCCTGCCTGCTACAGCTCTCTCCACACCGCAGTAAAACACCTGCAGCTGGCCCGAGTTAGCTGATTTGGGCTCGCAGAGCCCGGGCTGCGGGGCTATCCAATTTCAGGGTAGGCGTCCGGGCTCAGGCTGGAGCCCAGGCTCTGGGAGGGCAGAAGATCCCAGAGTTGGACTCCAGCCTGAGCCTAAAGGTCTACACAGCAATTAATCTGTGTAATGCCTAGGCAATAGTTTTTAACACAACTTACAAGCCCCGTGGTTTTTGGCACGGGCTTGTAAGATGATTTCTTATTACATTGAATGTCATGAGGTTGTTGAGAAATTTCATGAAAGCCTTGCCCGAAACAGGATAAAATCCCCAAGTGAAGCTTGCTATGAGCCTTGTACCATGCATCACTGGTCCCTGCACGCAATCATGAGAAAAGCCTTCTATAAAATTGACCTAATTTCATAGTGTAGCCATAGCCTTACATTAAAGTAGATGGGTTGTCCGCAAGGCTACCTTGGCTTCACAGCAGGGGCATAATACATCCCTGACCCTGTGTCCTTGACCAGTTGAAGCATTTCATAGAAGCCACCTCTCTGGCTGTTCATAATGTTCAGCTTGCCTGTCCACCTTTTCCTTCCACCCATCACTGAGGCAAGTTTACATCACAAAATTAAGTCGACCTAAGTTATGTCGACATACAGGTGCCAGAGTAATTAAATCGCTTTTGCATGTCCACACTATGCTCCATGGGTTGGTGGTGCACGTCCTCACTACTAACACTTGCACTGATGCGGAAAGCAGTGCACCGTGGGTAGCTATGCCACTGTGCAACTTGCCACCATCTAGCGCAGGCTGTTTGGGGAAGGGTTTGCAATGCCTCATGGGAGCAAATGCGTTCTACAGGAGGACCGGGAACATGGTTTCTATGTCTCATGATGCAGTTTTCTCCATCCCATAATTTTATCTGCAGCCAATAATGTTTCATGCCTCTTTTCAAAAGCCCTGCCAACCCACGCATCCGCCATCTCTGTAAGCATGGATCTTGCACCTCTGTGCACTACTGTGATGAGCGTTGCGAGCACAGAGCACCTGACCCTGCAGTATTTGCAGAGCCGCCAGATGAGCCGCGGGGAACATGGAAGTTCCTTGGAGGCTAGCGTGCTGTGGGACACAGTAAGAACCAATTCAAGGTTGTCGTTGGCATTCACTGAGCAGTTGCAGACATGACATGAGGAATCCAACACCATTAAGGTCCATCGTGGTCCGCCAAGCAACAGTTCCGTTTATTATTGCAGAATGAGGTGCAGAGTTTCTAGTGGTCTTGTCATCATGGACCTTCTCAGACCACCCTCCATTAATACCGATGAACCTTCTATGGTGATCAGCCAGACCTTGCTGCACCGTGCAGAGACACCCCTTACTGTTGATGAATTCTGAGTCCTGGGGGTGGGACAAAAAGAAGCATGTGGTTCCCATCACTAGCCCATATACAATTTGAGAACCCCAACCATGCAACTCCAGCAATAAACCCCTGAGCATCTCCAAGCTTTATGACCTAGGGCAACAGCACATTCCAGATAGCACCACTGCACCTCCATGACAATAGCCCCAACGGCTGATCTACCAACACCGCACTGGGCAGTTGCTGACTGGTAGCAATGAGGGTGTGGCGAGCTTCCAGATACCACTCACCACGTACCTGGGTCCAGCGCTACAGCTGTGGGGTGAATCACCTCTGCTGGTCTCCCAGGTCTGCATCTCTGTCCTGCCCCGCCCATCACAGCTCGTTGGCCGTGCCTCAAAACAGCAGCCCACCATGGGAAGCCGCTCCAGGAAAAATTCATGCAGAAGCGACAGCTTGATTTCAGCCGCCTCCTCTCCAGGTGCCTGTATTGCGCTGCCCCAGAAACCGTTGCCCACAGTTTGGGACACATGGGAAGCAACCTGTCTGTAGTGATGACTGTCAGGGGCACAGCACTCAGTAGTGTTTCCGCTACACTGTGTGAAAGTGCTTGGAAAAGGGAGCTGGCTCATAAACGCCAGAAGAATGATGGGATGTAGTGAGAGGAACTAATTGGTTGGGAATTAATTCGTTTGACCCCGAGTTCCAGAATCCCAGTGCTTTGGGGTAACTATCCCACAAGGCACCGTGGAAAAAAATACCAGAATGCATAGAGCCTAGTGGAGGAATATTGCACTGGAGGATGTCTGCTGCCCTGAAGGCTGAGTGCTTATTTGGAGCAGTGCAGGGGTGTGTGGGCATGATGATCCCAAAGAGAAGTACATTAACCTGGGATCATGCAGTGTGGATATGCCGCTCGCATTCAGTTGTTCAGGAACACTTAACGCAGATAGACATAACCCCAAACAACTTTCAAGCATGGACATATGCTGAGGTACCTACAAGACCCCCTCATTCTGATAGGATCTGAGCACCATGCAATCTTTAATATATTTATCCTCACAACACAGTTATGAGTTGGGCAAGTGCTATTATGCCCACTTTACAGATGGGAAACTGAGGCACCAAGAGACTAAGGCATTAGCTTCATTAGGAAAAAAGATGTGTTCTTAACTTGAATTAGCTAACATAAGGTGAAATCCTAATGAAAACAAGGCAGTTGTAGTTTTCACACAAGTTTGCAGGACAAGGTAAACCTTAGACTAAGAACACACATTGATTCCTCATGAATAAACACCTTAAATGTGTATTCACCTTCAAGTCCATGAAAGCTTGTTACAAGGAGGAGGAAGAAAAATTGTTCTCCTTAACCTCTGAGGATAGGACAAGTAATGGACTTAAATTGCAGCAAGGGTGGTTTAGGTTGGACATTAGGAAAAACTTTCTAACTGTCAGGATGGTTAAGCACTGGAATAAATTGCCTAGGGAGGTTGTGGAATCTCCATCATTGGGGATTTTTAAGAGCAGGTTAGACAAACACCTGTCAGGGATGGCCTAGATAATACTTAGCCCTGCCTTGAGAGTAGGGCACTGGATTGGATGACCTCTCGCGGTCCCTTCCAGTCCTACGATTAGTGTCAAAGCACAGACTTGACCCTTGGCTTGCCAAGTCTGAGGCAAGGGTCCCCTACCCACTAAACCAACCAGGAAGTTCTATTTTGTGTGCTGTTAGGTGGATCTACAGTTAAGAGGAAAAGACCCTATTTGCTTCACACAAGCTGTCCTTGGTCTAATGTGAAGAGCAACACAATTATGAAGGGGTCTCTCCTGCTGTCAAAGAGAGGAGGTGCATACAATAATGTAAATTACCCACTTGTTAGACAGGTGAACCAAAGTCAAATCTTTGGGAATTCAAGACACCACTAACACCAAGAACTTAGTAGGCTGTTAAAAGGGCTAGACATTTCTTTGGATAGTGACAACACCCACTCTTATATTAGACAGGGTATATACCCTATAAATATTATATACTCGCCAGGGTAAGTGACAGCTGGGAGGGTACCATCTGCAACACCTAAGCCTAAAGCCTTGAACACCTTCCCGTAGAGAGATTCAAGAATATAGGATCCAGGCTCTGCTTGTTAGCCTTGTAGATTTTCCAGAAGGCACTGAGAGAGCCCGATGATGAGCATGGTACAAGTGCCGACACAGAAAGACCAGCTAGATCCAGGAAGTGGTGACTACAGAACATCAGGGAGAGAGGCAGAGAAATAGCCCTTAACTGACTTCAGACTCTGCCGCGTGTCTCTGCAGGGCCTGTGGATCTCAGGCCTGATGTTTCCTGACTGGCACGTCTGAGAGTTTGTAACCACGCAGTCTTCCTTGCCAGCGCTACCTCTCTCCATCCTCTTTGAAAGGCAGAAAGGATGCTTGTATTGACACTGACAGAGGGTGCCAGTTCTCCAAACAAATCTGAGTCTCTCTCTCTCCCTTGCTCATTCTCATTGCATCCTGGAAAAGGCAGCTAACAGCCGAGCAGTGGGCAGCAGGTCTACAAGCCACTGCAGGGCTCCTGGAGGGCTTTGCTATTCAGCAAGGGGGTTGAGTCCAGATACCTGGGTTGGGCTGTGCTCTCAAAGAAGAGGCCAGGAAAGGCAGATTCAAAGGGAATGTGGAACATCAATCAGACCCACAGTATAGATACCACCTGCTGCTGCACTAATGTCAAATATTATAACCTAAGCAGCACTGGCCCTGGTCATGACTTGGATGGTTGAGCTGCAGTGAAAAGCCAGGATAGTGTAGGAAATAGAGCTAGTGATCCAGCAGGCCTCACCCTTCCTTCTGAGTTAGTACGGAACAAGTGCCCCACCCCCTGCATGCCCTGTGCTGCTGCAGTAAGCTGAGACCTAATGCCAAGGGGATGGGCCACTAGTGGCCATCAGAGGTTCCATATTACATTCCCAGGGGAACTGCCAGGGTGTGAAGCACAGGCTTTGTGCCCAGTACTAGCATAAGCCAGGAAACCATTTAATTCGTTTAGCTTGTTATAAGAGAGTCTGTGCCATGAATGGGAGTTTGGGGTTGGGAATGGCCTCTTACCCTGGAAATGTAAACGGCGGACACAGAATTCAGTCTGATCACTCGTAAGAGTGTCCTCTGGGAAACCAAGCACCTCTCGAACCCTGCTCCCTTGTATGGATTGCTTAAATCAAAGCCTAACCATGGAGGAGCAGGCTGGCTGGGGTCCCTGGGGCGGGAGGGGGGTGGGGGGGCTCTTCATTGAGAAAAAAAATCTAACTACAAGTTGTGCACCTTTGACATTTTGCTTGGTGTCAGTTATTGTTCATCTGTCTAGTCCATTTAGACAGCAAACTCTTCCCAGCCCGGACCACTTCTAACTCTGTTTATACAGCACCTAGCGCAAGGGGGAGCCAGTCGTGAATGGGGGCTCTAGGCATTATTACTATGGGAACAATACTAATAGCACGGCAAGGCGTGCGGTAGGATAGGGTTGATAGGCAGCAGAGCTGGAGCCAAAGAGTGAAGTAGCCAGGAGTGCTGCGGGTCTGGATTCAGGTGTTTTGGCAGAGCTCCAGTAGCGACCAAGACGGGATTAGACGGCATTGAGGTGCACTAGCAGAGTGGATGGAGGTGGGGAAGGAAGGCCAGGGGTGAAGGGGGCAGAGGGTTATCAGGGGATGTGGCAGATCGGAATGGAGGTGTCTCCATCAAACAGTGCATGGGAAGCTTGTATGGCACCTACATGACATCTACTAATTGGCCATAACCAGTGGTTCTAATTAGGTTTGGAAGGATTAGATTTGTGTCGGTAAACGTCGATTCCACTGTACACACCCACGCACACACCCTCACAAAGAAATATATCCACGGATAATCATAGAAATAGACAGACGGACAAAGTAAGAAAAATGTTGCTTTCGAACATATTACAGCCAAACTTCAGTGATTTAGAATTTTGCATTAGGCTTGTTACGGATGGACTAGCCAGTGAACAGTACAAACAGGGTTGACTTGCTGATTTAAGGCTATTTGCATTGTATATTTTGACACGTGATGTTGATGATTTGGTGTCAACAGTTTGTAAAGCTTTAACTTTTTCAATCTCTCTGTTTACTCTCATTGAATAATTATCTGACAGCCGCCCCCACCCCCGCCCCATCATTTCATGCAACGGAGATCACTGAAATCAATCAAAATTGAAAAAATGCTAAACAATAAAGATTGATATTATTGGTTAAATTATATTAAAAAATTGAGTTTTGCCATGCCTCATTATAATACTGCTTTCCGAAAATCCAGAGGTCATGATGGGGATGGGAGGGTTAATTCTCCTTGGACCTGCCTCTTCACCCATGATCTCACTTTTCCAAGTCATAGTTTTTTCAACCCAAACAACATTCTTGAATCGAGATTTGAGAGTCTGAAGAGAGAGATGGTCACTCGGAGACAATGCGGCTACGGGGAGCAGCCCCAGCGCCACTCCCGGAAACTCTGACTCCGAGGAGAGTTATTTGGTTGGTGCTTTATAAACGACGCTTGTGTTTCAGTGGAAAGTCTTTGCCATCTGGGATCCCCAGACTCTCTGGGATCACTCTATTTCCATGGGAGATTCTTTAATGTTTACCCTCAAATGAAATAAATAAGTGACTGTGAGTTCTCGGCCTGGAGTTTTCTAGAATCAGCGTGGTGCAACGGGAGAACCCCCTGCTAGCAGGGTGCACTGGTGCCACTCTGCTTCCAGCTGCTGACTCGGCTTGGCTGCCGGCACTGGGGAATGACAGTTTGCTAGAGCAGCCTTTGACTTGTCCCACGGTAATTACAGCCCAGATCCTGAGGGTAATTAGCACCCCCTTCTAACCCAGGAACCGGGGGGTTGATGATAGGCTGGAGGCATCTTCTCCTCTCTCCCACAAAAGCCTGGACTCAGTAATGAGAGTCCCAAGGCCTCATCAAGGAAGGAAGGTCTCTCCAAACCCACCTGGCTTGACCCATTTCAGAGCCATTGGCTTGAGGGATTTCAAAGCAGAACCTCCATTGTTTGCCCTAGAAATCCATTTCCTCACCAGCACCACTGGGCACAGGAGAGGCGAGGTTGGGTCCCAGGCCAGGGAGATACTCTGCAAGCAGAAGACAGGATGGATGTGAAGAGGATATAATCTGAGTCATGGGATTTTTAAAGTCTGACATCTCACAAACCACCCAAGCATGGGAAAGCTGGGACAATGGGGTGTGCCATGAGATTCTAGCCTCGTGGGGGTCATAAGATGCCATCATCCAGTCAATGGTCCCTGGGACCGAATAAAAATACAAGCCATTTGCCAAGCCAGGTGAGAGGGTTTCCAAGATCCTCAGCATCCCCACTCTTCTGGGACACTGTATTCAGATGATCCTCCTCTGTCTGAAAAGAACTGGATGTAACCCTGGAGAACTGCCACACACTCTATCAGACCAGCTTATCCATCTATCTGTCTGTCTGTCTGTCTACCTAATCTTCATCCTTCCTGTCTTCCTTCCATTTTTCCTTAGCACCCATCGCCCTGAAACCTAAATTTTGCCTCCTCATTGCTCCCAGCTGGTTTGGACTGTTATCTTCATAATAAAAGTGGCCCCGAATACCCATTATGTGCTAAGAGAAAGAGTAACAATACCCACGAGGGGAGGACTCACGGTGCCAAATCAACTTGAAAAGGGTGGGTCCTTAATTGAGGAAACGTTACAGGTGCAGCAGCAGCTTCCAAAGGCTCTCCCAGGCGTCAGGGTGCATTAGCAAGGCCATGCTGCATAGCCGGGAACAAACGCCATGCAATGCTAATACTGAACGAGCTGAACGGAAGGTCAGTTATTAGCATGTAGAGAAACAACTTTGAAAAGAGAGGCGACAAGAGAGGCATTTGCACAAGATTAGCCAAGTGCAAATCCATTCAGGAGCACAGTAAGTGAATTGGCAGTCGTGCTGATTTCTGGGAGGTGGCTGGGTTTTTCCATGGTACTGAAAGCAGAATAAAGAAGTGCGAATGCACCCACCTGGTGCAGCTGCATTTTCATTTTTGGGGACTCATGTTTCTCTCTTGTGGTTTATGCTGTCACTCCGGATAACCCTGTACAGCTCTTCCTTTGGCGTAGGTTATCCATCTCCCCGAGAGGCCATAGCTGGGTCAATGGAAGAATTCTTCCATTAACCTAATGCTGTCTATACGGGAGTTTACGTTGGTTTTTCCCCACATCTGAGCAATGTAGTTAAATTGACGTCATTTTCTAGGTAGACCAGGCCTGAGCTGTGTCCTGGGAATCAGAGGCTAGCCCTAGACTAATGCATTCTGTCCATGTATTCTATGGAGGGGGCTGAGAGCAGGGCTTATGTAGAGGTCTTACACCAGTTCTGCACAGGCTGGGGGTATGCCCAGCAGGCTGGTTCAATACCCTTTGAGGCTTTGTATGCTACCAGGATGGCATTTAGACGCCTTCATGTAACTGGCAGGCCTAAGCCTCTGTGTGACCTAATGGTCAGGATTTTTGCCTTTTCCTTATCTTCCCATCTCCTGGGCCTTGCTTCCTGTGGGTAAGCTTGCCATAGAGTTGCGTATGAAGCCCTGTTCTTAGGGATGTATATTTGGCCTTGGGGCCCAGTAACACTTGAATGAAGTTTAATGGTTTATAAACTTACATGGTAAACTCTCCGCATGACACTTGACTATCCTGCTTCCCAGTTTAAAAGTGATCCTTTGGATTTGGGAGGAAATTCCTTCCCTATTTAGCAATGCCCCAAATCTTGGAAGAGTCCCTGTTGCTCTTGAGCCACTATGCTACTGATACATTAGGAAGTCTACAATGGACAAATTGTCTTTTCAATGATTACAAATGATGGCTGCCATAGAAACCCCTGTGATAGTTCAATCAACTTCCAGCTGTGAAGAAGCTGAGCTACTCACTTCAAGCATACAGTAATCCTGGGGATGTATTATTCTGCATGGGAATCCAGGTTCTCCAAAGGGCTAGACACGGCAGTTCTGGGTCATCAGAGTCAGATGGAAACTGAACTGGGATCAGTGCACTTGCACGTACCAGGATTTGTCAGACTCCTGCTGCAATTCATTCCTATCCTGGAGATAGAGGACAGCGGGCAAGATGTCTCGTGTTCAGGGCTCAGGGTATAGCGGCAGCCTGTGGGCCGCTCAGATCCAAGATTATTTTTCTTTTACTATGCCCCTCTTGGCAGGCTGGCCCTTTGCAGAGGTTTCGTAATGATCGCAGGAAACAGTCCAAAGATCACAGCCCACTTCCTGCTTTTGCAGCTCGGATGCACTTTTCTAGGCAGGGGTTTGCCTATGGTGGTGCGTGAAATAGCTCTGGGATGTTAGCCTCCTAAGGCCGACTTCCCCACAACACAGGCACCCGCAAATCAGCAGCCCTCGTAAAGAGATCGGGAAAGCCCAGGTTAAATGGGGGGTGTTGAAGGATTGTCTTCCACAACTGCTTTGAAGTGGTCTGAGAAACCACAGCAGTGTCCCAGCCATGGGCCAGTAAACAAGCCTGAGCAGAAAGTGGGCAAAGATCCCAAAAAGGGATTCAGTCTGGTCAAACCCCCAGGCCACAGTGTATTGGGGATATGTGAAGTAGGTTGCGGATGGAGACCAAGCTTCCAAGGCCCTTACCCAGACTATGACAATGCAGAATTATGACATCCCCATGGAATTTACCAAGACTAGCCTTTCACCTTGATACTCCCAGAGGCTGTTTCCCTTGGAGCTATTTCTTTCTGACACGGGACTGGTTATGGAACCTGTTTCACTGGGATTCAAGGAGTGCCAGGCCTAGAGAGTGTGGGATAGACGACAGATCCAGACAGCTGGAACTGGCTTATATCGTCTCCTGTTTTGCAGTGCTGGGAGGGACATATCACAGGCCGGGACATGTCTTGTTTGGCGTAAATCCTGAGCAATCCCACAACGGGCCTTACAGTGCTGTATCTGAGATCACAATTTGGACTCTTCTTAAAATTGGAGTAGCAATTTTCCCATTCATAATCTGAGGGGTGCTGCAGGTATTCCCCACCGCCCCGACCTTCAGCACCTAGTCCTGATGCCATGTAACAGATGGCAAATTTCACACAAGGTGACAGGAGACTCGGCTTTCCAGCAGATCTCAAGACAGAGGCCAGGTCCAAGTGGCTCCTTCTGCTTAATGACTGTTATGCATGACTTTGCTGTACGGTTACAGCAGCCACTTGGCAGAAGGCAAGCTCTCTCCCTCCCCCACCATCCCAGGCTGTGGCATCCAGGCTGCTGCTGTCAAAGGAGCGAAGGGGGAAAATGTTGCATTTCCTTACTCGCAGCTTTGAATTCGTGTTTTCAAGGAACCACTGAATGCTTTGCACGTCTCAGAAGCCTCAGTGTCCTAAACAAACAGCACAACAGAAACAGGTTCCTTTACATCCCACTGACAGCCAACTGAGATCCCTGAAAGGCAAAGCCCTCTGAGGAATGCTATGCGTCATTTTTCGTACAGCCAGCCAGCTGCTGAGTCCCCTCGACTCCCACTGGTTTGACTTCAAGGGTGTCGATCTGGAGGCAAAATTTGACTCCCAAACCTCTCCAAAAACAGTGTCGCCGACTCTTGAGGAGATAAACACAAATCAAGCTGTCATGTGTTCACAGCTGCCTGCCCTGCTCAGCTTCTGTGTGCTCTTCTGAGCACAGACCTTCTTTTTAGACCACGCTTTCCCTGTCAGGCACTTGGTGAAATACCGTACACAGGAATTGCTTCACCTCTTACTGAAATGCAGCCACTTCTGGGGTGGAAAGAACCAGCTGTTTAATAGTGCACAGCAACAATCTAGGGCAGGAGGGGCATAAGCATCCCATCGTTTTAGGAGCAGAAAGCACATCTCCTATTAGAACAATCAGCAGTCCAGTGTTTCTATATGCCTGGGCTGGAGAGCAAAACACTTAATACCCAGGACTCCACTGCAGATAGATCTCCTCCTTTCCAGCAGGTACGCAGGCCTCCTTCCCCTATGCTCGGTCTGCTATCTTTGCAGGTGGCCTGCTCTCTTTAAGCCGTGTTGATAGGCAGCCGAGGACCCTGTGGAACATTTCCACACTTCTTCAAATCCATAATAGCTTTCCCAGTTTCCCCTAGTTTGAAATAAACCCCACCTGCCTTCTGGGAGATATTGTGCAGAAGGTCACGCACAAAATGTGTCTCCCAGACAGTGCACACGGGCTGTTTTTTTCCCCTTAAAAATGTCTGAAATATGAAATTGAAGGGAAACGTCAGCTCTCTGGGAAAGCCATTATAATTCCGTGCCGCCTGGCCCCGCTGCCTGGCTTTCTGTTAGAACAAATAAATAAATGAAATGCCCTGCTTTTGAGTGTCTCCTTGCGCTGGCATCAGCCACCTCATTTCTCCTGGGGCACGGAGCTCATGTTCAGTAAACGCAGCCAATGTCTCTCTGAAACGAACCGCTGAGGCACTACCCTTCAAACCCCCTTCTGAACTACTTAGGCCTTCTCCATCCGCACAAGTTTCACGGGTTTAACTAAAGGCGTGCTTTTTAAAGGGACTGAGTTCAACCAGCACAGAAGGCGGAGTGGATGCCCTTTTAGCTAAACCATATTCCTGTCGGACAAAAGCCAACTCAATATAAACCAGGTTTATATTGATTAAAGGACATCCCCACTGCAGCTGGCACCAGTTTAATGACATCCATTTAAAATCACTGCTTTAGATATGCTGGTGCAGGTTTGCATGTAGACAAGCCCATTGATTGTAAGGGGCAGGGACTCTCTCTTTCATTCTGGGTGCACAGCACAGCAGGAGCGTGACTGGAACCTTGGAGCTATATTGCATTGCAAATAATAACACAGGTTGGTTCCATAATGCCTGCAGGGGATTGGCTGGTTAATCACAGAGATCATAGATTCATAGATTCATAGACATTAAGGTCAGACGGGACCATTATGATCATCTAGTCTGACCCCCTGCACAATGCAAGCCACAGAATCTCGCCCACCCACTCCAGCGAAGCCCCTAATGAATTGGTGAGGCCAAAGAAAAATAAGCTACTCTTCGTGGCTGGCCGCTAATAGCCCATCTACGTCCCCCTACCTGCCAGGGGATCAGATCAGAGCCAGGACCAAACCTTGTTATCCCATTATAGAACCGCATAATGGCCCTGCTTTGTACAGCAAGACCCGTTCCCCCGAGGAACACTGGCTAGGTGCCGCTGTGTTACAACACAGCAACGCATGGGGCAGCCAGCCCCACATATACAGCACCTTCCTCAGACCCAGTTCTATATCTGAAGGCTGCTGCCAGCCAGAGGCCCAAGGTCCAAAGAGGTCAGAGATTGGCACATTCAGGGGACCCGGGGGCTTTCTGTGAATTTTCTGCTTGCAGAAATGGAAGTCTTTGCCTTGCCTTGCTCTCTACTGTGTGCAAACCAACCCTTGGCGTGGTACATGTCAGCCAGTGACGTCCGTTTAACGCAGGCCATCAGGGAGCCGCTGGGTAGATTTGATGTGGGTTTGTTTAAATATATTAAATTAAATTATATAATTATTTAATTATAATTGAAACAATAAATAGAATGTGTGTATCCACTAAGGCAGTGCTGTTGAATGGTCAGGGCTCTAGATGGAAGGGTCAAGAGACTGGGGTTCTGTTCCTAGTTCTGCCACTGGCCTGCTGGGTGACCTTGGGCAAATAGCTTTCCCTCTCTGTGCCTCTGTTTTCCCTTCCCACCCTTTGTCTCTTGAGACTGTAAGATCTTCCTGGCAGGGACTGCCTTTTACCATATGTCTGTGCAGCCCTAGCACAATGAGACCCTCATCTCAGTGTTATTTGCACTGTAATACAGATAATAACAGAAATCACTGTTTCACACATTGCCTGCAGGGTAATAACATGAAAGAACTCCAGGCTCATAAAACTAAACTGGCTGTTTATTAAGAGAACTATTTATGGAGATGCTGCAACCATAGCTAGTGTTTGACTCTGGCCAGGTGCCCGTTGACCAAGTTCCAGGTGCTTCCTCCAAACTCTTCCCTCTTGAAACCTGTGTTCCTCCCTCCAAGTTCCAGGCAGGTTGCTACAATAACATGCACAGAAAAATTGTACATATTTTCTTTGTATCCGCCTCCGCTCTCCTGTGTGTGCTGGAGGAAATGGATAGGGTTGGGGCCATGATGCGGGCCCATGTAGGTACTTAGATATAGACTGAATTCCTGGTGTCGGGGGGAGGAGGAGGCAGTGCCTAGCACATTGAAGGTGCTGCCAGAATACAAATAATAATTAATAATGATCAAAGCTGCTTGCGGATAACATTCATGAATATTGATGTATGGAAATCCCAGTTGGATGCAAACCCTCTTTCAAATCCCCAGTGTGAAGACAGCAAAAACCTGCTCATGTCAGAGACTCCTCAATATATCACAGACACAAAATCTGTTTGTATGCAGAGCTCTCTCCCTGGGCCGAACAGGTTTCGCAGTGTCCACAGAGTTGCCCCAATAACGTTAGGGAGTCTCTTCTCAAGCTTATGCTTGACTGGGCAGAAGAATGGTCGAGTGGTTAGAATACAGAATTTGGGAGCAGGCCCACTCGGCTGTATTCCCAGCTTTGCTGCCAGTTGTGCCTCAGTTTCTCCATCTGTAATAAATAAGTACAGTGATACAGACATTAATTTCTTTTCATTAAGTAAGCTCCTTTGAGGTCCTTGGATGGAAAGTGCCAGAAGACTGCAGAATACTATAAAGCAGCTGTGGCCACTTAACACTTCATTTCCTGCAGACGAGACACAGAATTTCATTGCAATTTCTGTGTAGAGATGTAGAGCTTATGAGACACACTTGGAAAATTCTGATTCCCTAATAGGGGACAATGGTGCACAGACATACTAGCCAGTTCATTCCAGTGTTACTATTCAAATATCCAGGTGGTCAGGTCATGGGCTCCCTAATACCCAACCCCCTATATTTTGTATTCTTAAATGCTGCCACGGATTAGCACGCGGGGAGCTGAATACGTCATAGGGAGGGTTGGATACATGCAATTAGAACAAAGTTTTCCAGTCATATTCTTTAGACTGTCTTTTGTCTTCTGGTTGGCAGATGTTCTCTGAGGACAGAGTGGGGATCTGATCTCATGGGTATGAACTGGAGCTGCTGTCAGCTGAGTTTACTCCATCTTCCATGAGTGAGGCACCAATGATTTCTATTCTGCACAGACCAGGAGTATCCTATTTGTTACTGGTGTAATCTGCCTTTTGCTGACACCAACATTTGCCAACACGGCTTCAAGATGAAAGTGGCCTGCTTAGTACATGAAATTTTGCCATGCTCTGATCTACTCTCCCACTAAAAACAAGTATGAGTCATTGCAAACCTTGGCCCTGTTACTCCAAATAGTGCCTCACCCTGATTCCCTTGTACGCAGCTCCTCCACACCTGTGTGATGCCCCCATGAAATGGCCTTCCCCCAAAATCTAGCCCCAGTCATTGCAAACCTCTGCCCATTACCCAAACCCCCCGCTCTCCCTGATCCTTCAGACCTCAATCAAGCTTTCTGTACCTGTGTGATTCATAGATTACTTCCCCCCACATGCAATTATATGTGTTTTGTTTTTGATGTCCCTGGGAGCTCCTGCTGTACTCCTGCTGGGATGAGTTATTTCTCCGCCTTTAGGGAAAATAATTAAATAAGTAAATAGACTCTGTACAGCCAAGTTTGCATGACTGAAAGGATTCCATCAGCAGCTCCTTGCCAAACATTCCCAGGGATGGAGCTGTGTTTTGGGGATGTGGCTGGGCTCGGAGCCCAAAGCTGTATTCAGTCAGAGACAACGGCAGTATTCCTCTAACTGGAGACATGGAGAGAAAGACTAGAGAACAGAGCTTAGCGCCTTACATCTAAACGTTTCACAGTCCTTGATGAACCCTTGAGTTGGTGAGTCGAGCTACTCCACTAAGAGGGAGACAGTAGATACATTTGACAGCAGGGGTGTGCTGATAATCTCATTGCTGTACCAGCCAGTGTTTTCAAAAGGCATTTGTCATTTAAGGGGCATCCATTTTGGGGGCTCAGAGTGAGACAGGGCCTGATGTTCAAGAAGTGCTGAGCACCCACGTGCTGATAATCAGGGCCTCTGAATGTGGTTCATGTTGGGCATCCAAAATCACTGGTTCTTTTGAAAAGCCTGGCCACAATGAATCAGTGACAGCGCTGGGGCTAGGAATCAGGGGGCCTCGCTCTGGGTCCCTTGCACTAATTCATGCACACACTGGCGAGCTTTGAAAAGGGAAGCTTCTTCTGTACTGTGAATTCATTCCCTGCAGGAAATGATGCCTATTATGAAAGAGTTCAGTCATTTCCTGCAGGACAATCCTGTCTGTCCCTCTTTCTATCCATTGATCCAAAGAAAATGTTACTAATGCAATTGCACTGACATTGCCATATGCCATTCCTTGGGATACAGAGCAAACTCTTGGGACTCAGACAAGCTTTGCCCCCAATGGTAGGATCCCAATATTGATTGCAAGGGGCCTTAAAGATTATGACACCATCCCAAATCTCCACACCTCGGTGGGACCTGCCGTCTCTGACTACATTGATCGGCATTCCACCTGGGCTGAGAAGGGAAGTGGAGGAAAGGGGAATGAAGAGAGAGGAGACAGACACTGAAGGGGTTGTGAAGACTGAGGTGAATGTGGGGGGAGGGAGAAGAGGCAGGGTGAAGGGGCCCCTTGCCCCATCAAACTCCCCGTGAAAGGCTGCCCTGCTAGGATAGCTGCAGGCACGAGCCATTGTTTGCGCACGACCCCTGGGCCAGCACGATGAATTCCGCAGCAGCCCGGGGGGTGCGTGGATTTATGCACTGGGTCAGCAGCCTTGAGACCTCCTGCTCCTCCTTCTCCTCGTGTGCGCTGCCTTCCCACTGCCCATGGTGACGAGAGGAGATCAATTTCTTTCGCACGAGGGGCAGCTCCGTTGCAACCGTTCTTCCGTGAGGATGCGATCGCCGCCCGCCTAGTTCTCCTGTTGGTCCTGCAGCGCTAATGATTAAAAAGTGGCTTTTGTTGCACAGATGGCAAGTGGGCGGGCTCGGGGAAGTGCGTGCCTGACACAGCCCTACCCACCAACACAACAAATGTTAACCGTGGGTGCCGGGGAGGGACTGCGGCTCAGGGGCTGCAGTCTTGCCTGGTTGAAGAGTGATATGGCCTGATGTGGGGGCTGCTGTAAGGGATGTCCATGGGGCATCTGCCCCGATGGGCAGCCATTGATGTAACTGCACAGGTGCAAGCCCCTAGAATAGACTGACTAGGCTGAGGCGACATCCCTGATTGATTAAGCTGCTCTGGTGCGAATCACAGTTTGTTTCCTTGTCTGTGCCCATGGGCTTGAAGCGGTGCAGCCGGAATCAGGACAAATTGCTTGCTTGGGCAGAGCTTAGGGTGCTGGGTGGAATCTGGTCAGATCCCCAGCTGAGCTGTTGTCACCATCTGAAGGCGATTACATGGCCTGTGTGAAATGAGGTTGGTGAGTCTCAGTCCAGGTTGGTGACACAATAATGGAAACCTCCACCTTAATAGGCAGTTGTTGAAGGGCTGAAAGGCCATGGAGTGGGGGACACCTCCATGTTCAACCATAGATCCCGGCAAGTGTGGGAAGTTTGCTCGGCAGCTGCTGATGTCGGACCCGATTGGTGGATAAAAAGAGAAGAGCTGTCAGCCCGGCAATTTCCTTATACACTGAAATCGCGGGGAAGGCTGCCGTTAACAGAGAGAGGCCCAGTGTTGGAAAACTCTGCTTGGATGTTGGAGCCCCCCAAAGCTCAGGAGTTCAGATCCAGGGTTCCAGTTTGGTCAGTTACAGAGATCAGGGCTCAGCCCTGCTATCTGGGATTCTGACTCCCCCTTGCCACAGATCAGGGGGGATTTGGTAAAGGGACATATCTAGGCGTGACGCAATGGAGCATCAGCCAGCAGCGAATCCCCTGCGTTGTATGTCCCTGCACCACACTATTAGCTGTTGATCAGAGGGGAGGGGCAGCCCAGCTGGCAAACTGTGATTTCAGTTCCACGCATGGGCACTGCAATGTACTGCACCTCTCGAGGACCAGCCAGCCTTAGTGGGGGACAAGGACAGCTCCAGAAAGGTTAACAAGCCAAGTCAATCCCTGGGCTGCTGGCAGAACCGTTAACTGTGGCCAGAGAGGAGGGAGGATTATTCTGGAGCTGGGAAAGAGGCATCAGGAGAAGGAATTGTGGGTATTATGCAAAATAAGGCTCTGCAGGCAGCAGGAATCTGACTTGCATTCTTGGTTCCTGGCAAAGCCCCAAGTGGGAGTTGTGGGTACCCCTGAGCGCTTTCTGTTGGGTAACCTGCCCTCCCTACAGCCATGGAGCTGGGCCTCGAGATCCGGAGCTAATGATACGCCCCTCACACTTTGCATCCTATAGGGCTCTCAGAGCCCTTCCCATGGGTGAGACACAGCTTCTTCTGGAGCAAAGGGCAGTCGCCGCAGGGTGCACCCCGCAACAGCATGGGGAGGAAAAGGTCTGGCCCGGGACACGCCCCTGTGCTTACCGAGACAGCCCCTGCGGAAAGACTTCTAATAGCCACTCTGCAGGGAATTCAGTGGATTGCAAAAAGTTACAGGGCTGAAACAATGTTGCTGATGTTCAAAGCTGATTCCAGAGACCTTTGAGCCAGAGGCCGAGGCATCTGGAGTCTCAGCCTCAGTGACTCTGCCAGTGTAAAGGGGCCTTAACATGGGTGGGAGTGTCCCCTGAGAACACGTAAGTGCAGGGGGCCTTCCTGGCTGTGGGAGAGCTGGGGTAATGGCTCTCATTGCCCCACTCCCAGCCCCTGGTGTGGGGGTTGGATTGGGAGTGTGGCTGGAGTTCACTGTCTCTGTTCACAGCTTCTCTTTCAGGGAGAAAGAGAGTAGGGGGGCAAATTAGAGCAGCTGTAAGGCTGCCCTAAATTACACCAGGGGCCCTGCACGGTCACAGAGTATGGGGATTGCAAAAGAGCCTTAAACTGCTTTTGTCCCCTCTCCCTTCATGGCAGGAAGAATCAGACCCTTTAGCTCTCCTTTCCAGCCAGAGACTGGATCTGTTCTCACCTCCCCTTCCTGGAGAGAGGCATCATCCTGCAGCCGTACACCCATGCACATGGGAGAATATCCCACAGGGAGCACTATAGGAAAAGAATTAACAAACCCCAGGCATCTCATTGCCCCTCAAAGAACAACTCCCCTCTCCTCCCCTCCCACCCCCCAAACTCCTCTGGGTGTTTCTCTCCACCAGCCCAGGGGTCGGCGGGATTCCCCTCTGCACTGGCCAGGACAGTGCACCTCTTGCCCCTGAAAGAGAGTATGGGCCAGCACAGGGCAACTCACAGTGAGAACAATGGACAATCCCTCCCCCTCCAGGCCCCAGTGGGAACTGCAGCGTGAGGCACATGGGCAATCATGCCCATATACTGGGGTCACGTACGCCCAACATTCTGGACTGGGAAAGAGGCAGGTCTCTGCTATGGCGGGTGGCACCTCTTCCGGCAGGTGCCCAGCCGCCGTACAAACAGCTGGGCACCCCCTCCGCCAATTCTCTTGCGGCGCAGCACTCAACACGGGAACACCTGCACTTCCAGTTTCCTTGGCGCGCTCGCGCCTCTCTGGGGGCTGCTGGAAAAAGGATTGCTTTTATTGCTGTTAATACTTTTTGCCCTGCTAATGAAAGGCAGCTCTATTTTGGTCCAGGCACTGCTGGTTTATGTGAGGGAAGGGGTGGGGCTGGTGGAATATTAAGCATGTGATTTTTCTTCTTTCCCTGAAAGAATGAGAGAGATGCTGCCGGGCTGATGTGTAAGCTCTGGGTCTCTTTGGCTCCCTAGGTTCTCTACGGCTGGTAATAAAAGTCACATTGCACAGAAATAGCAGCCAGGAAACCCTTTCATATAGAACTTGGCTATATTCTTCCAGGCTCAGGCACTTAAATTTCCCTTGTGTGCAGTGTTGGCTGTCTTGTGTCTTGTGCTAATCACAGAGAGAGAGTGTCTCCAAAGCCCAAATGGAATTAATGGGCTGTAAAGGATAGTACACACTATCAACATGCAGTTCTTAGTTCATTGAAGGAGGCTGGGTCTTCATCCCTCCAAGTGTTTTCTCAGCTGAGCGGTCTCCAGGATTATTCAGGGAAATTGATCTCATCAGCCTGGGGATGGGTCACGTGATGGTGCCATAGTGTTACAGACACATGGGCAAAATGGAACGTGGGGTGGGAGTGGGGGGAATAAACTCTGTTCTCAGAGTCCTTGGTGCTGCCCAAGGGGCCTCGGCTGTGGAAGAAACTTTGTTCAGCGATAGGAGCCGGGCAGCTGGAGTGCGGATGTGGCTGGCCTCCACGGAGCTGCCTTGACAGCAAGCACATAGTTTGTACTGGAGGAATCCATACTAGTTAATTTCAGGATAATTGCAACGTGGCCTGCAGGCAGTGACTCAAGAGCACGAGTAGGAAGCTTAGGGGAGACTGGTAGGAACCAGGGCATAAGCCCCAAATTGGCTGTGAGATCTATACTTAGATTTCACCACCCAAGTCTGAACTCCTCAGGTGCTATAACAGCGTTAACCTGGAATCACAGACCGTCCCCTTGGGTACTCCCATCTATCTTTCCACCCAGGTGAGCATGCCTTTGGGATAGATCAGTGGTTTTCAACCTTTTTTCATTTGCAGACTCCATTTTGAATGGAGGTGCAGACCCTTTGGAAACCCACGGACCACAGGTTGAAAACTGATGTACCAGGGTAACAACAACCTTTTGTGGACCCCTTAGACATAGTCTGCAGACCCCCAGGCCTCTGTGGACCACAGGTTGGAAACCACTGTGATAGATGATTGTTTACACCAAGAATCACAGCAGTATTCAGGTTACTCCCAGAGGATCAGTCACTTACCCCAGGTCAATTGCACCTTCGATCTCGCACCAAAGACATTGCTTGTAACCAATACTATAGTAAACTATCTAAAGATTTATGAACTAGGAAAAAGAAATAAGAGTTATTTACAAGGTTAAAGCAGATGAACGTACACAAATGAGTTACAGTTGTAAATTTCAAAAGGTAATAAAAGCTTCTATATCCAGCAAGCACTATATGTCCCTGAGGGCTAACCCAGGCTAAGCAGCTGGGGATCTCTCGTTTATGCCTAGAAACACTTGCGCCCCCAGAATCTAAGCAGCATAAAGATCCCAAGTTCCTTTTGTTTGGGGTTGTTGGGTTTTTTTGCCCCTGCTGCCATGTGGTCAGAGCTGCAAACTCAGCTGATGGGAGGAGTCCACTTGCATGGCTCATCTTCACAAGGGAGGAGAGCAGGACAAGGAAAGTCTTTTGTCCTCTTGTTGATGGTACATGGGGAAATTGCATTTGCAGTGTCCCTCAGTAGTCCATCTGGTGTGGCTGGATCCTTCCTTTCGGGAGGGCGTAACATCTTTTGTGGGAGATCAGCCCTTCACACTAATTAATGTCTCTCTCCTGCCTGGTGATTTATAGTCACAATACAACCACTCAACTATTACCTTGCAATATGGGATAGAGATGTTATAAGTGAGATTTATGTTGGCAGCAACTTACAAGTATTCAGTAAAGTCTAAACACTAAACACATGCTTATAACTCTAGTACCTATTTTAACAGTGCTAACACACAGGGGAGCCAGACTGACTCCAGCTGTGTATTTGTCAGTGTTCAACTGAGACACAGGGACCTTGGCATGAGCTGGAACTTAGTCTGCCAGCATCACAGTACCAATAAGGGAAGGATGATCTTGAGGTTAAGGCACTGGGTTCGGATTCAGGAGATATAGGTTCAGCTCTCCGCTCTGCCACAGTCTCCCTGAGTGACCTTGGACAAGTCACTTAATGTCTCTGAGACTCAGTTCCACTTCTTTAAAATGGGGTTGATAATCTACCCTTTCCCTGACCCTTTGTCTGTTTAGGACAGGTCTGCTCTTAACAGCAACATGCAGAGCATGGACACTGCACCCCCTGCTAGCATGATTGTATAGCAGTGTAGATGGTAAGGCCTGTTGCAAGTGAGTAGAGACATGCCAGGACCCTAGGGTATATACCCTCCACAGCTCTCTACAGGCCCAAGCAACACCTCCCATAGATACGCAGTGTCGTCTCCCACTGCCAGAGCATTTCACTGCCACGTGTAGCTGCACACCACAGGGAGGACGCAGCCTGCCTTTCACTGCCATCTGTCGCTCCGTGTACCCTACATGCTGCCACCAATGTATACAAGGCCTTAGACCAGTGCTTCTCAAGCTATCAGATGTGGGGGACTGGCAATTTTTTTTCCAATGTGCTCGCAGACTGGCAGCTGATGGCTCGCGGACTGGCACCGGTACGCGGACCACCACTTTGAGTAGCACTGCCTTAGACTATAAGCTTTTGGGTCTTTCACAGCATCTACCATGGGGGCTGGGACTGTCTTTTTGTTTGTACAGCACCTGACACAGTGGGGTCCTGGTCAGTGACTGGGGCTCCTAGGTGCTACAGTAATATGAATAATAACAACAACCAGGCCTTGATTTTCAATGAGCTGCCTAGGTGGTATCGTCCTAATCATGGCTGGGATTTTCAAAGCTCGTAAGGGAGTCAGGCATCCACATTGCATTGGCTTGGAGCTGGGGCCGTGAGACTCCTTTGAAAACACCGGCTGACAAGAATAATAAACCGATGCTTCACTTCTAAGGACTCGGAACTCTTCATCAATAAATTATCATTAATGTGAAATGTATTCATAATAAATAACCAGATCCCAGTTCTGCTTTAAGCTACAGGTCTGCAACTCCCATGGGAAAAACTAAATAAATCCTCACCTGCGACGTGTTCTAACCACCACCCTACATCCCCAGCCAGACCCTGTTGGCCACTAGATTGCATGAATGAAGAACAACTAATTAGCCCAAAGAAAATAATCATATTTACTTGGCATTTCAGAGGCATCATAATGCTGCAGGAGAAAAAAAAAAAAGAAGAAAAATGACCTTCCTAATTTGTTTATTGATTTTCCCAGGAGGGACCCAGTTGAAGTAAGATAGGGACAATAAGCTTCCCTTTGTGTGCCTGGTCTATTGAGACCAAAGATCTTCCAGGCAAGGATTGTCTTTTATTATGTGTCTGTAGAGCTCCTTGGAGAATGGGACCCTGATCTCAGCTGGGCAAATAATGGAGTTCTTGTCTTGCATTGATCTAAAATACCTTTGTGACCCTGGGCAAGTTGCTGCTATGTGCCTCAGTTTCCCTACCTATAAAATGGGCATAATAAAGGTTCTTCACATGCCAGAGGTCTGTATCATGATTAGCTGGTTAACATGCTTGAGGAGAAGTGCAAGACATCGCACTATTATTTAACATCTCTTTCCCAACCTTCAGTCCAGATCAGCGACATTTTCCAAAGTAAAACATGGCACAGAAATGCACACACCACTAGGGGAATGAAGCTGGGCATTTGTAATATTCCATTCCCTCTATATTTAGAAAATGCTGGATTTCCCTGAGCATTTGAACTCCGCCTCAAAGAAGCTGTTCTCACTCTCTGTGTCAAACACTCACAAAGATTCTTTATTTGGTGTGCTGGCTATCGTCAGCTGTGTTTAGGAAAACACTATTTCCTGTTGACTTATGGGTTCCCAGCTGTGATTCCAAACATTGTTGGCCAACCCACCCTCCCCAAGCCTTTTTGTCCCCTTCCTCCCATCCCACCCACCCCTAAAGCAAGAGAAAGTGACACAGCAAACACTTTCCCAAGAATTCACATTGGACCTCCTCATCCAAAACCCTTTTGAAGTCAATGGAAAGGAGTCTTTTGATTTTGCTGTGAGTATCGGGGATGCTAATTGTGATTCAGTGACTCAGAATGATAAGGCTCCTGTTCCGAAGGTGGCCATGACAAAATTGCAGAATTAGGAGAATAATTCACAATGAAAAATTTCACATATTGAACTAATCTCTTTTGCTGGCCAGGGAATATTTCTGAGCAGACCAGGATGTCCACTGGCTACTGTATTTCATGGTTTGAAATCATTCAATGCACTTTTTATGACAATTTTTTTCCTCAGGAGTATTCACCATTTTCTCTGTGTTGGTTAGTTGTGATTGGTCAGGTGAGTCCTATGGTAGTATTTCTCCTGATTGGAGAGGGAGATCTTGTGGGTAAAGCTCTGGATTGGGATTTAGGACAATCAAGTTCAGTTTCTGGTTCTGTGACCTTGAGCCAGTCCTTTAATCTGTATAAGAACTTCCCATTTGTAAAATGGGGATAATACCTCTTTCCTCCCATATTTTCCCTGTCTTGTCTGCTTAGGCTGGAAAATCTTTGGGGCAAGGACCATCTCTCACTCCTTAGCATAAGGAGGCTTCCCGGTCTCAGATGGATTCTTCTACAGGTGGGGAACCGATGCACAGAGAGGGGAAGTGACTTCCCCAAGGTCACAAAAGAGATCCGTGGCTGAGTGAGGAATTGAACTCATCTTGCTTGAATGCCAGGCCCAGGCCATTGCCATAAGCAATGAACCCATCCTTCCTCTCTGGTGGGGATTTTGTTTCATGATCTCTGACACCAATCAAAGAGAGTCAACCCCAAGGGGAGAGTTTTAAATGGAAACAAGACAAACGAGCACTTTAAACTGGTGAAGAGCGTCTGAGTCCGCTGCAATCTGCCTGAGATGCTACTGTTACTGCTGTGGCCGGGGAGGCTGCCGCAGTGCTAGGTGAATTAACGAGCAGCAAAACAACACCTGTTTGTGATTACGTTCTCCCGTCTCCAACCAGCGTGAATAGCAGCTGCAAAGTCACCCCGTTGACAGTGCATGAACGAGCCAGGACCTGATCTCTTCCAGCAGCGCCTGATTCTAACTCCTGTGTCTCCAGATCCCTGGATTTACCTGGCTGGTTCCCTCTTAAGTCGTTGCCCTAGAACCTACATAGAGAAGCATCGTCCATCCGGCTTTCTCTGTGTCTATGCCACTCCGCACCATGAGAATGCCACAGCTAAGCCCTGGCCTGTCTGTCCTGCCCACCAGGCAGTGCTCTTGAAATGGTGGCCTGGGGGTGGCACAGGGCTTGGAACCGGATTGCCTTTCTCCAGCCAGAGAGCAAAATAAAGGAAGCGGCCTGGTCTCCAGCTGCTTCTCTTTCCAGTGACTGAGGACAATTGAGAACAGATGTGAAAGCTTGACCCCGAGTGGCTGTAACTCTCGGCTGCGGTGCAGGCTGCGTGGAAGGGGTGCCGTGAAGCTGTGGAGTGGTGTAGCTCAGGCTTCTGCATCTGAGCTGTAGGCTGACCTGCCCTTTCCCTGCTACACGACATGCAGAGCTCAGTTCCTGCACCTCCTGCTCCCCCATGCATATCTAGGGATATTACTGCCCAGACTTGCTGCTCTAGAGCCTTGCTCCCAACAAAACCCTAGAACTAGTGGATAATGAGAGCTAGCACTTTCCTCTAGGAATCCGGAGAGGTGTACGTGACCTGTCTGAGGCTTCCAGCAAATCAGCGCCAGAGCAAGGAACAGAACCGAGCCCTGATTCCCTATCCCTCTCTGCAGTATCTATTATTAAACTTCAGAGAAATCTGTTGTGTAAAAAGGGCCAGGCACTGAAAGGGTTAAATGCTTTGCCAATGACAATACTGTATCAGCATGCTGTTGTTTGGAAATTATCTGAGGGTCAGGGGAGCTTGATGGGGCCAGATAAACTCCGGGGACCTGTTACTCAACTAGTGTCAGGGGCCAGTGCTGCACTGAAATCCACGAAGCTCTGCTGATTTACACCAGCTGAGGGTCTGGCCCTGAGGTCTCCCTGACTCCCCATCCATGCATGCACGGTTTCTGTGACTGCATTGAAAAATAAACACATTTCCTTATAGCTCCACATACAAAAATGTTACCCTTGGCTTCCTCCGAGGAGCCAGGAGCGCGGGGACTGAAGGGGCTTTTGTTGGGGAAAATGGAGGCAAAAGAGTGGTAGCTTTTTCTTCCGTCCTCGCTCTCAACCTTCCTTCTCTCCCCCCCCCCCCCCGCCCCCGCCAGAAAACGAAAACCCAATATTCGTGCCTGGGGGTTTATTACTGCACTCTCCTGGAGCAGAGCTGCAGTTTGGGACGGCTCGGCTTGGTACCATCGTTCCAGATAGAAGGGCGCCTTCTGCTCTGGAATCCACCCAGTGGCCTGCCCTTAAAACGAAGGTCGACATACCTGCGGGGCTCAGGCGTGTGAAAAATCCACCCCCTTGAGCCCTGGAGCTACACTGCCCTACACCGCTCACCCCCTGGTGTAAATGCAGCGAGGTCAATGGAAGAATACTTCTGTGGACGTAGCTACCGTCACTCAGGGAGAAGGAGAAGCAAAAACCCCTTTGGTTGCTGTACAGCAATGCCACAAAAGGCCCACGTATCACAGCCATGGCCTCAGCTCGGCTACTTTGCTGTCACTTTACTGGGACAATCCTCCCTGTAGACCCCAGTGTGAAGAGCGGGCGCTGGGGAGATGGGCGGGAGGGAAGGCAATGGAGAGGAATTGCCCTGCTGAGTAAGGACCTGCTGCAGGGTTCACTCTGCTTCACCCTGCATTTGTCCCCATGGTCTTAATGGGACCCCCCACACACATGGGGGGAAATAGGAAGACCTGCCAGTGCCTTTCCAGGACCTCCCCTTGAGTGCTGCTGCACAGAGACCCTCTGCAGACAAGGCTCCAAGTGTCAAAGGGGGGTGGAGGGAATGCATCACACACACAGCATCCCAAACTCTGCCTTTCCCCTGCACCCTTGTAACTGCAACTACAAGGGGCAAGACTGGCTCCCGTGTCTGTCCCCAGCACAGGCCTGTCCACCTGCAGCTTCTACCACTGAGAGAGCCACTGGAGAATTATGGGTCCAGCACAGACACCCCTCTAGGCACAGAACTCCTGGGAGAACAGAACTGCACAGCTGTTAGCCCAGTGCCTGTGGCGGTCTGTAGTGGGTGCGGGTGGGTGGCATAGATCTTAAACACAGCCAACGGAGAGACCTCATCACCCCTCCTAGATTTCCAGGTATCCACCTCCCCCACTCCAAGTGCACTTCAGACAGCATTTCACCCTCTGCGGGGGTGAGCTCTGTATCAGACCCTCCATTGCAAACCCTCCCTGGGATCATTATGCCATAGAAAAAAATCACACCTGCACGCACACTAGTCTCTTCCTTCTGTTCCTTCTCCAGCTACTTGGGCATGCCTGGGCGTCCCCTCTCCTCCCACCCCCTCAATTAGACGCTGCCGAACAAGACTGTCTTGGTGCGCCTGCCGTTTCAGGGGTCCCCAGGAGGTTACCTTTGAGGAACTGATTCAAAGGGCTTAGCAGTGCTTGGTTACCTGCTCTGTGGGCTCCCTTTTGAAGCTCCCTTAAGTCTTCAGAGGCTGCCGGCTTGCCAGTCTCACTTGCAGCAGCTGGGATCCGTATGGGGTGAAGTTCATCTGCTGATCAGAAACCAGGGCCAGTATCTCTGGGATTTTGGTGCACGTGCTTTTTGTTACAGCTTTAATTGCAGGCTCTGGCATTCTGCTGAGAAATGCCCCAGACACCATCAGCACAGGGGTGAGGCAGGAAATCCTAGATGCTCGGCTGCAGCAGGTGGCGTGCTTTATTAAGCGAATATACCGCAGGAGCATTCCCAGTTGCGAATAATACATGGTCACAAAAGTATGTCCGCCTTGCCGTGCCACTGGAGAGGACTCGGAAAGCTCTCAGACCTCGAGAAATGGCATTGAAAGCAGAAAGCTGCCTCCCCCTTCTCCCTTAGGTCCTACCTCGATGGGGCAAAGTGCTAACCCTCCAAGAAGGAAGGAAAGGAGTGGACAACAGGCTGTACAGAGAAAGAGGAGCTTAGAGCAGGGTGGTTTACAGTGCTTTGGATGCGTGCTAGGACCTGGCAAGGAGACTCTCTTGTGCTCCCCTCCTTCCTATCTAGGTTCAGGAGAACATCTAAGTCTAGGTTTGACTAGAGATGATGAGCCAGCCTGGTTAAAATAGGAGCCACCACTCAGAACTTAGGTCCGGGACAGTCAGGTTAAAGATGCTCCTACAACATCTTCCTTGAATGGGGAGTCCCACTACTGAGCTTACAACCTCTCCATCTTACCTGCCCACCAGCCCCATTCCTCTACTTCTTACATGTGGTGCGGCCATTGTGGGAAGTGGGGCTGGGGGCTAGCTCTAGAGTTTGTTATCTCATCTAGCATCTGCTGCTACCAAATTTAAGATGCATTTCAGAGTGTACGCTCCCAAAATGCAGAATGGTGTCATGGAAAACCTTCCTCCATTTCTCTGAGAACACCAGTGAGCTGGGATCCACCCTGAGCCACATGTCCGGCTTCTCCTTGTAGATCCATACTGTGTATACTTAATTGGCATGAATATTGGTTTATTAGAGCGGATGAGTGTGTAATAGCCTGGAAAAAATTCACTCCAGATTTCTGACGAAGCCTATGGAAACCCAAAAACGGAGAGAACCCCTGGGGAAACTAACGTCCACTCCACAATCCTGACCAGGATTTTGGAAAAATCAAAGAAGAGACCAGCCTCAGGCTGTGCACAGAGCCCAGTTCATGTAATGATCTGTGCAGTTATGTCATTCAGTCACTAGATGTCTTTGTATGCCACACAGATTTCCAGACAGGATGTGGTACCTGGTAAACAAGAGAGAGAGATGGAACTTGAGCTGTGTGAAAGTCTGTTTGTTTGTGTCTGTAGTTACAGCTATTTTCTTTAATAGATGCCTGTTTAAGAAGGAGTTTGGTTCTATTTATCATGAGAGAGAACTCTGATAGTTTGTGCTGTGTGAATACTCATGCAGCACGGATCAGCTCAATAAAGTTCAGCAACATACCTTACTACCCCGGCTTAATGCTTTGATTTAAGAAGATCGAAGCAACTTAGGACACAACCAAATCCACCTTCCAAGTTTTGCATGGAATTGATTATATGCTGTTGCAGGGCATTTGGGGAGTGTTAGTCATTTTCCAGGTAGACTGTTACATAGGCTAAATATATTCAGTGAAATGGGTAGTTCATTTCCTTCATGCTCATCCGGGGGGCCGATTTTCAAATGCTCAGCACCCAAAATTAGGGCCATATTTTCAGATGTGTTCCGCACCCAGCAGCTCTTTGCAAACTCCAGCCATTTCTTTAGGGGCCTAAGTGGGAGTTGTACTCTTACGCTAAATCTGGCTCCAATTGTGCTGAGCACTGGGAAGGTTCTGGCCTTGGTGTGCTAAAGGACACAGCAGTGCGCAATGGTGTACTAAGGATGCTAACCAGTCCTAGATGAATGAGAGCAAGCGCTCCCCAGTGCAATCTCCAGATGTGCATTTCATTCCGATTTAATAACACATTTATTGTGGGTCCATAAAACAATGAATTGTTCAAAACACATTTCCACAGCTGTTCCCTGGGGCCTGTTCTCTTCCATAATGATCCCTCTCCTATCATTGTGCTTGCTGTCCAATACCTATTTAGCCAATGCCCTGTTTGTGAACCTTCCTTTTACATGATGTGACCAAGTCCCGACTCCATCAGAGCATGTAGCTATTTAGAAACATCCCTCAGGTGAGCCAGGATGTTCTCCCGAAGGCGATCACTAATTATTGTCTGATCACATAATAAATGTCTCAGATGCGATAACATGTGCAGCTGGGAACTAGGTTCTACCCTGGTTTTTGTCTGGCTTTCTTTGTCTTTGATCAAAGCAGTTGTTCTTCTTGATCTGCTCTGGAATAGCAGCCCGTGCCTTGCAATGGGATGTTCTGGTTTAATTAAAGGTAGTGCATGTCAACGGGCAATGGAGCCTGCCATGCACTGGTGCCCCCCTGCACTGTGACACATAACGTGCACCAGTGTGTCCTGGTGTGATGCTATGCACCACACATCAAAGCATTACACTGTACTGGCCTGTACCATCTATTGCCGAAACCGAGTACGCAATATCAGGAGGTTTCTGTTGAACCATGCATGCTGCATGTACTACTGCTTGACTTTAGCAACGAGTACCACAGTGGTACACTCTGGCATAATGGTACGTCCCACTCATTGATATAATCTAATATAAAGGCGTGTGCCATGTATTCTGAAGACGTACCAGGCCTTTCCATCCGGTTTAGCAAACTTCAGTCTAATGGCGTGGATCGCACATGTGCAGTTGGCATCCACCAGTGTTGGTGTGCACCGCGCGAGTGCATTGTTGTGCATCCCTGTAACGGTGTCTATGATGCCTTTGAAACGTGGTCTGATATCATAGCACGCGCTGCCCATCCACCAAGTCCAGGGCAGGATCTGGACTGATGTGCGCTGATGCACGTGAGAGCTGCCTTACTGGGTCAGACCATGGTCTGTTTTGCCCAATATCCTGTCTCTGACAGTGGCCCGTACTGGAGCTTCAGGGGGAGTGTACAGAACAGAGCAACTACAGAGTGACCCACCCCTGTCTTCCACTTTCAGCTTCCGGTAGTCAAAGGTTTAGAGTCGCCCCAAGCATGGGGTCGCATGTAACAGTGCATGCTGCAACTGCATACTGCACCTTGGGATGCTGTGCTGCAGAGTCATTGTGTAGGCTCTCGAGAGACCTGCAGAAAAAGCAGGTCAGCTGTTTGCTAACTCGAACCTCCGTGCCAAGGGACGAGGCAGAGGACAGCTTGTTGGCCTTTCATCTTCAACACTACGAGAGCAGAATTACTCAACCGTCCTCATCAGCCGAGCAGAAGAATAAACAGCACCTTTGGCTGGTTGAGGAGAGCTCAGTCATCCCTGGCTGTGACCACCGGGCTTCGAAAAGGATGGGGCTTGTGCCATGATTATATGGAGCATAGTTGAGAATGGGGTGGACTCTGGCATATCCATGTTCAGCTAGCAATTCCTTCCAAGCACCAGACAGAACTTCGCTTCCTGACATGCCTCATTTCAGCTAGCGGGGGGCTTTGCTGCTGCCTGTCCATCTTCCACCCTTTCAGTCAAAGCCATTTCCCCCCCTTACATTCTGAACTCTTCTGCAGCTGATTTCAGACTCCCCGGCACTGTTTGCTACTGCTCTTGTTTTTTCGCCCATCAGAAGACTACATCGCTTCCGATTTTCTGAAGAGGCTCAGAAAACAAATCAGTGAAACGTGATAGGTGGCATCAAGTGCAATCTTATGTACCGTAGTGATGGGGGGAGGAGACATATAAGTACCTAGACAGACAGATAGGTTCGATGGATAGAAAACTAGTCATTGTCGTACAAACCTCTCTAATGTCATCAGAAATATTATAATAAGGAAGGATTGATCTTCAGGGATTCACTAAACTCTTGAGAGTTTTATAGATCTATCTATCTATCTATCTATCTATCTATCTATCTATCTATCTATCTATCTATCTATCCCCATACACCACATCTATCTATCTATCTGTCTATCTATCTATCTATCTATTTATCTACCTATCTAGAACAGAATAAATCTACCTTACACTGTACTTAAATTCTTCTTGCCAGTTGCATGGATACAACTTCTACTGGATCAACTGGGAGGTGTTCACATGCCATTGGTGAGAAAGCCCCTCCCATGTATCTAGAATTTTTCATCCTACTGGATCCCAGCTGCAGGACAGATCCTGGATCAGGTCCACAGCTCGTGTAAATAGATGTAGCTTCTTTGACTTTGGTGGAGCTACGCCCACTTATAACAACGGACAGTCAGGCCCCCTCAGTCGAACTCTGCACAGATTTATATTCCATGCAGCTCTATGCAGTCAGGCAAGGTATAAGCCTAGGCAGAAGCTGGCCGCATCTCTAGAGATGATCTCACCCATCATTGCCTGAGGCCAGCTCTGGGTGGGACAGGGCAGAAGTTCTACATCTGCCCTAGGCTTAAGAGAGGAAACGAAGGCTACAAACACACACATGCCGTGCAGGGAGTGGGCCGTTATGGAGGCTGGAATTAACGCTTTTAGTGGTCAGAAAAGGAAGGAGAAAGGGGAATGGGAGGAAAGGGGGCAGATAGAGCTAGACTGCGAGTGATGGCAAAGTTGCTGCTGGGATTGCTGGCAGTGTCTGGGCAGCTGGCGAGACAGAGCTGGCTGGATGGATTTTTTTTTCCAGGCCTGTGTCTCAGTTTCTCTGTATTTTATGTGTTTTTATTTCCTATTAAAAGCTCCCTGTCTCATTTCCTCCATGAAAAACAAGGCTCTTTCAGGGAGATGAATTCCTTCAGCTCCAGAAGAGCCCTAGTCTGCACTGAAAAATAAACAGCCTGCAGATTGCAGCGTCTTTCTCCTGACCTCCTCTTTAGCCCCACATTCTCCCCAGCCTCTTCTCCCCCCATAGCCTGCGGTTAGCCTGCTTTTATTACTGGGACTTAGGGACCTCAGAGATGCTGAGCCATATAATTGAGGTTCTAGAAAATGTTCTTTCTGCTCCAGACATCAGTTCAGCATTGTTTGTAGCCTTGTGCACTCAATGTATTCCCGTGGCCCTCCATTCAGGGCCTTGTTTTGTGCACCATGTTCAATATTTGGTTAAAGTCTAAACTGCTGGTTACTAGCTGTGGACAATCTGTGAGCAACATACCCCTTTCTTTCAATGCAGCACTCTCCTACCCATGGATCCAGGGTGTGTTGTCTTCTGCCCTCCCACCCTGTGTGCCTGATCCCCTAGCCTAGCCTCCCGCTCCAGTCCAGGGTTCATGATGCTTCCCTGGCCTGTTATCTGTATACGCAGAGGTCAGAATTAAGGCCCTTTGGCAGAATTGTGCTTGAGGGAGAGCCCAGAAGAGGACTTGCAGGGGATTCTGCTGGCTGGGATCATGGTGCATTGGAAAAACTCCAGGCAGCCCAGGACTGGCGTGGCAGGAGATGCTGCAGGCCAGGAAGGAGATGCACTGGGCTCAGCTGTGTAGGATCCCAGTACTGGAATAGCAGGCAGCACTGCAGGAGTGCACTCAGGTGCATGGGCAGAGCTATATGGGGGGAATTTGCAGAGTGGTCACCTCACCATGTACCTGCCACTAGCCCACCCCAGACCATTTGCCCTGCACTTTCACAAGCACTGAAGCTCACCTAGATACTGAGGGAAGAACACTCCTGCGTTTTCTGCTGGGCAAAAAATAAGTGACGCTTGCCAGTTTGTTTTCTAGCTGTGAGTGATGCCTTTGGGGTGTCTGCCTGCCCTGTGCCGCACGTTCCTGAGCCTCACTGGCCTGCCTCCAGGCTGAGGAGCACAAGCGTGGGAATGACTTCATCGTGATCCCTGTTGTGCATGGCAAGGGAGCTTGTCACACACTCACTCCCAGGGAGGAGCTCCGCTAGCTAGAAGAGCCAGGTCAGCAGGGAGGGCTGGCCCTGGGGTACAGCTTCCCTGTCCAGTAGCCCTCCCCTGTGGTCACAGGGTAACAAAGAAAAGCCCATCTGCTCTCCCACCAGAGACCCATGTCCTGCGTCTTTGAGGCAGCTGCTTACAGACCCCAGCAGTGGTGGCTTTCAGAGGCTGGGGTACATTGTCTGGGATAAGAATGATGAGCTCTCTAGATGGTCTCTTGGTCTTTTCCCAGCTGCGGAAGTTGCTGATGACCAGTGACAATCTGGAACAAGTCCCAGGTGCTGTGGCCAACCACCTAGCAGCAGTTGAGGTGAGGACACATTCATATCTCAGAGGGGATGGCTGGCACTTTCAAAGATCTGGTGGACCTGAGCTTGCTGCCGCCTCTGGCCTACAAGACTGAAGAATTCGAGGGGAGAAGGAAAGGGGTGAGGGTCATTAACTCAGGCAGTCTCCTCCACATTTTCCCCTCTTTGCTTATGCCAAGGCTGGTAATCTTAGAGTCTCTCTCATGGTGCTTCGATACATTTGGTCCTACCTGGAGCCAAAGGGAGCAGAGGTAAAAAAATTTTTTTAAAAAGCCAGACAAGCAACTCAGAAACAAATTGTTTGGTTTCAGTTTTGTTCTGGACCCCAAAAAAGGTTCTGAAACCCATTGTTTCTAGAACACGATAAAGGCTAGGAAACCCACTGCTCCTAGAACATTACAAAGGTACTGGAACCCACTGGTTCTAGAACATGAGACATGTACTGGAACCCAATGGTTCCAGCATATGACAAAGATGCTGAGCACAATTCTAGACCATGACAAAGGCTCTGGAGCCCATTGGTTCTGGACAAGCCAATGGCTCTGGAACAAGGTGAAGAGTCTGGAACCCTTTGATTCTAGAACATACCAAAGACTCTGGGAACCCAGTGCCTCTCATTTCTTTGAGAAGCCTCCAAAGTGTCTGCCTGCTGCATGTAACCATGGCACAGGTATTTTCATGGTGACAGTGCTTCCACCCCTCCCCCCCCGGCTCCCATGCTCCTCCTGCATGCAGTGTTTTAGACAGCTGAGGTTTGACTCAGTGGGGAAGGAAGGCAGGGTCACCAGGGCCTTCATGTTCACATTAACCTCAGCCATAAAAACAAAAATAATACTAATGAATAACTACATGACATGATTGCAAGAAGCAGGCAGTTTGTTCCAGCAAATCCCAAGGGCTGTTGCTAGGAGAACAGGAGCGTGTGTTTATCCCAGCCAGCAGAGTTGGCCTTTGGAAGCTCTTCCCCCTCGGAGTGCACCTGTGCGTGTTGCCTGCAACACACTGACTGCCCACATCAACATCTGAGCTGTCAAGGCTCAGCTTTGAATTTGACCAGCCCAACAAGTGGAATGAGCTGGTGGGTTCTTGACTCCCAAGCACCACTGGACAGCTCTGAAAAAGAGTGGTTGATAATGTCACCTGCAGGAGAGCCTTCTATTAGCTCTGCAGGCTCCTGGAAAAGTGTAGGACCTATAGAACCATCCTGACCCTTGATACCTGTCCCTAACAAGAGGAAGCAGTTGCATCCCCTGGGGAAAAGGCACACCTCTTTCAATCATTATAGGACAGCAGTGGGGTGAACTGTCTTTTCTTCCTAGAAGAGGGTAGTCCTTGAGAAAGCCGTTACTGCAGTGGAAGGAGATTTGATCTTAAGGTTCTATCTAGATTCACGGCCCTCAGATCAGCTAGTATCAACCTTGCCCTCCAGAGCTGCCTGCTCCTTGCACTGAGCTGCTGGCGGCTGCCCAATCCCTCAATAAAGCACTCTGCAACAAACCCGGTGGTGGATCCAGCCAGCTGGGATTGGAGCTCCTGGCCTGCGTTCTGAGAATATTCTCGACAGTCAGTTTTACGGCCTTGGCAGCTAATCTCCCCACTTCTGTCCCTTTCTGTTTAAATCAAAATAAATGAGCAGCAAAGCCCCGAGCACAGAGGGACGTTTATTCTCCAGTCGCGTAATAGATATTTATTATTAAATATCAGGGCTCGTGGAGGTGAAAATATTGGCAAAGCAGAAGCTACAGCCCAGCTAGTTTGCCAGCTGCAGGGAAGCTCAGCAGCTACTGATGCCTGTGGCTGGTGGGGAGGAAAGGTGTTCTGGGTCTCAAGAGAACTGTGTAGGAAATGGGTTTCCCATGGGGACATTTTTGAGATTTAAGAAAAATGTCCTGCCCCAAATCAGGATGAAAAGTCAAAATCGCAAAAATTTGAGTGAACCGACAATTAAAATTAAAAAAAAAAAAACACCACGTTGGTTTGAGTTGATCCAAACATTTTGTTTTGATCATTTCAGATCAGACCCTTTCCAGAGAAAAGTTTCGACAAATCGGCATTTTCCTAACCATGGTGGGGAGGACGTTTCATCCAAAAGCTCCTGACCAGCTCTAGACCTGGGGTCAAGTCTCGGCTCCGCCTGTGTGACCTCGGTCAAGTTACTTTGTCTGCACCTCGGTTCTTTACAAAAATACCCCTTCCTTTGTCTTTCTTGTGTACCTAAGCCTGTCAGCCCTTTGAGTAATAATGCACAGGTATTACTACATACAATGTAAGCCTCCCCAAACACTCCATGGTTATACCTTTAAACTGCCTGTTGTTTAGCTCCTCCTGACCTCAGACTGGTGGATTGTGACTTAATATTAGCACCCTCAGAACCGTAGCCTGGAAGTGGAGACAAGGTGGCTGGAAACCCATTAGCAAAGTAGGGAGTCTTGTCCTTCTGCAGTCATGTGCCCTAAATCCCTTTCTGTGGAGAGGAGGCAGTTTCATGAGGCTTGCACTGAGTGCTGCAGCCTGAAAAGGGGATCAAATGCTTTGAAGGAGGACAAAGAAACCAAGTGCTCTGCTGAGATCCCCCTGGAAGCTGGGGAGCATGACTGGTTGGTGAAAGTCACCACTGGCCACTGGACCCGCCAGCTTCATGGGCTTCTGCTCAAAGGTAAGAATCTCGCTGGGAAAAGGGACTTCTTGCCTGGCTTCACTGCTCTGCACTGGGCAGCCAGGAGTGGGGACTGCGAGATGGCGCGCCAACTTATGGAAATGGCCAAGAAAGCCAGCGGCTGCTCCGGTGTGAACACCAAGTCCTACGGAGGTTACACCCCGCTCCATGTCGCCGCCATGCATGGGCGTGAAGATGCTGCTGCCATGCTAGTCAGGAATTACCAGGCCAAGGTGGATCTCCGGGACTGCAGTGGGAGAAAGCCCCTCCAGCACTTAAACAATGCGTCGCCTGCCACCCTCCAGGAGCTCCTGAGCAAGCCAGAGAGTTTCAGCACTGCTGCAGCCAGCCGTTCTAAGATGGCAAAAGTGAAAGCTGCCGTCTTGAGTTCCTCCAGCAGGTTCCTTGGAGTGATCAAAGGCGTAAAGAGATCTGTGTCCTTCCTCAGTGGGTCTGTGGGTGCCAGGAAGACAGGTAAAGCTACAGGGATCTTTTCATCCCTCTCCAAGGAAGTGAAGCAAGCACAGGAGGAAGCCAAGATCAGAGGAATACGAACCTGTGTCTGAACTATTTTCTCTATTTGCTACTAATCTCTGCCTTAGTAAATTCAAAGAGATGTGAACAAAGGCAGCAGGGTCTCTGGAGCTTGTACCACAAAGGCAGGAGGAGTTTTGCACCTGTACACTGGCACTAGCCAGATTTCCTTAGAAATGCTGCTGCTGAGTGGTTCTCAAACTGTGGGTTGGGACCCCAAAATGGGTCAAGACCCCATTTTAATGGGGTCGCCAGGGCTGGTGTTCGACTTCCTGGGGCCCGGGGCTGAAGCCAAAGCCTGAGCCCCACCGCCCAGGGTAGAAGCCCTCAAGTTTCAGCTTCTCCCCTGTCCAGGCAGCGGGGTTCGGGCTTCAGTCCCCCTTCCCGGGGTCAGGTTGTAATTTTTGTTGTCAGAAGGGGGTCGCGGTACAATGAAGTGTGAGACCCCCTGCATGATACTGAAGTGTTAATTCAAATAGGGAGACCTCTAACTCCATGCAGGAGGCCTGAGCTACTTAAACCGGTTTTAGCAGAAAGAACGGCCAGTTTACACAACGGCTGGCTTAAACTGAACATGCTTCCTCGGAATTTGCAGCACCTTGTCCCAAAGTTTGAAGAGGACCAAGGATTGTTTGAAACTAACCTCTTGTGTTTTGTCAAGCTAGGTATCGGGCTCTTAAAAATGGCCGTTTATACTATAGGTTTAATGGAGCCATTGGGGAGAGAGGCAGAGTCTGGGGTGTCTTGCAAAATCTCCCCCTTTCAGTGAATTCTGGTTGACTTGGGGATATGCTGGGAAGGGATGGGGTTCAGAGGTGGGGAATGTCAGAGCGGCTGAGAGCCCACTGCATGAGAGGCATGTGGCAACCAAAGAGTTAAAATTAACTCCAGGGTATAAAACATCAGTTAATCAGGTCCCCGAAGATGTCTGGCCTGAGACCAATCAAGGCTGATGCAATCTGAGGTGCTGAGCACCTGCTAGGTAGCTGATATCTGGGTGTGGCCACAGGGCTGCCCAGAGCAGAAGCTGGCTTTGAAGCTGGCAAGGTCCCCGCAGCAGTGTCTAGTACCTTGGCAATTGCTTTTGGTGTTTAGTCTAAACTGAACTTTTGCTATGGAAACCCAAGTGGGTGCTTTGTAGTTCTCTAGCGCACAAGGGTGAGGCTGTAGGGGTGGGAGGCAGAGCTCCAGACAGCGAGTGGAGGTGTTGGGGAGCCTGGAGCGGCCTGCAGTGATTTTTATACCGTGAGGTGGTGGGTTTGCTGAGGGTGGGGATAGGGGAGAGATTTGTAGTGTGCTCTGTTGGGTGTTTGTGCTGCATGGGGTTTGCCTGAGAGTTTGGAGCTCCCATCAGAGTCTTACGGCAGCTTGTTTGGGCGGGGTGGCAGATTTGAGCTAGCAGAAGGCCTGGCACCATGCTACAGGGGGGCTATGCTCTGTGGGGCTGGAGCTCCCACAATGGAGATATTGGGAACAGGCTGCAGGCTCATTCTGCATAAGACTGGGGCTAGGGGAAGGAACTGGCAACTCCCTGCCCCATGGTTATGGGATGAAGTGCATTACATCTGGTGGTTGGTTCAAGTTCCCCAGTGGAGATCCTTGCCCTGCCCGTCTCCTTCCATATAACTTCATAGTTAATATCTCTTGGGGGGGCTTCAGGGGAGCCTGGAGGAGAGGAGGATGGCTTTCTGCTAGTTGGCTGTGTGTGTGTGACTGCAGAGTGGCAGGGCCAAGGTGTGGCTAGGCAGAAAGGCCTGAGACGGGGGAATGAGCAGATCGCTCTAGAGGCCAGGTTGGCAGGGTACTAGGTGGGCAGGTATAAGATTCAGGAGTGATCTTGGAACCCACCCAGGAGGTGAGCTGCTGTAAAAATTGCTACAAAGGTCCCTCATGATATGCCGGCAGGGGTGCTGGGGCAGCAAGGTCAGTGGCCAGTGCGCTGTGCTGTCCCCTCACCCTGACTCCTGCAGCCCCTTTCTCCCAGTTCCTCCAGCTTATGCAGAGGGCTGCTGCCTGCAGCATGTTCCCCTCGGCCCCAGATGGCTCCCCGTTGGCTTAGGATCTTGTTCAGAACCGCTCTCCTTGACTGTAAATGCCCACCCTGGGTTTTGCTCCCTGCTACCCCAGACATGGGCCTGATTCTCCTCTCATCTAAATGGGGTTGAATCAGGAGCAGCTGCACTGGAGACAGTGAACTGGATTCTCAGTAATTCCCTTCCTGTGTGTGGATAGGGATGGTAGAGGAGGGGGCAAAGGTCCTCAGTAGAGGGCTGCTCTAACTTATCCTCTTTCCTACTGTACCCTAAGCAGCAGAGAATAGACCACCGGCTGTGCAATGCCCTCCAGCTATGTGCCACTTACCGGGGAGGCTGGGAGCAGGGCTGGTGCAGCGCTCTTGCACCAGTTCTACATTGGCCAGGGAAGCTCCCTTGGAATAGGATTATCAGGGGGCCATTTACACTGATTTTAAGGCCCCGTTGCACTGCCAGAGCAGCATGAAGCGGGCTCAGTGTACAATCAGGCTCAAGGTAGTTGCATCATTTTAAGTGTGAGCAGAATCAGGCCCATCTGCTCTCTCTCTCTCTCCTGTGCTTTCTGCTTACCTAGCACTTCTCCCCCTTCCTGCCATCTGGCCCCACTGCTACAAGAGCCTTCTCTTTTGCATCGCCTCAACCTCGTCGGCAACAATATCTTCCCTCCCACCCCTGCTCCCTGTGATGTCCCAGGTTATTTTAATGCAGGGCCTCTGTTCTTTTGCCCTGCAGCACCGTTTGCCTGGAAGATGCTATGTATAAAATCATAGTCTGCTTAATTCTGCACACTCTTACTCTGTGTATGGAAGAGACTGCACTGGGGATCAGCAGAGCCCTAGTGAGGGTAGGTAGGGTGGGGTCCAATCTATAGGAAGAGTTATTCGGACTCCAGCCAGGACGAATTCTGGTTACGCTTTCTCCCAAACAGCCCCTAAAAATATCATTTAAATTGGGGAGGGAAGAAAAAGGACATTGATTTTAGGTGACGTAAAGGCGAACTAATGTTAAAAGCAGATTGATTGCGACTTAATAGCTTTGTAATAAATTCCTTCTGCAAACAATATGTGTGAGAGGGCAGTGAAATCCCAAATGTTTCTACTTCTGTTGCTCATTAAATAACCCAATGAAATTATCTTTATTAAACACAGGCCTGCCCCCAGCCATAAAATGTTACTTTCGTAATGAGTGAGGGTTATTCAAAACATTAACTTGAGGGATAATAAACCTGCAATAGGTGTTCGCTTATTGCACAGTGGTTAAATTGTCATTATTGTTACTCGTCACTGTTTGTACTGTGGCAGCTCCTAACGCCCTGGCATGTGTAAAGCACCGTGCAAATACGGAACAAAAAGAGGGTACCTGCCCTGAAGAGTAGGATCATTTGATTAACTTGAAATCAACGTCTACATTAATTTTCTTATGTGGGACATTCAATTAAAGGCTTTTATTATTTATATTGACATAATCGTTGCTGGGCCCAGCTAAGATAGGGGGTCCTGTGCCCACACATAGCAAAGGACAGTCTGTGCGCTGGAGAGCTTACAATCTAAATAGACCAGACAGACACATGGTGTGGAAAGTAAAATATTATTCTCTCCATTGTACAGATGGGAAACCGAGGCATGGAGAGACTAAGTGACTCGCCCAAGGTAACACAAGGAGTTTGTGGCAGCACTGAGGATTGAAGTCAGTCCTCCTGAGTTTGCATTCAGGGCCTAGTCTTGGGGCTCGCAAAAGTATGTGTTCTACAGAGAAAGGCAACTGCACATGCAGGGTATAATTTCAAAGATTATGCAGCACCCCCGATGCTGGTGATGGCACAATTTGGTGGTGTGGCAGCCAAATTCCCCCACTGAACCTATCGGAGAACCCAGGAATGTCACCCAGAAGAGAATTGGTGGAACAGGGAGCAAGGGTGTTAAATGGTACCCACTGAAGGTCAGAGCGACACAAGAAAAGTTAACAAATTGATGATAGTTGGAGACCTTCTAAGGGCATCCCTGATGCAGCAAATGTGATGCTCTCGGCCCAGTGCAGAGTGAACCTTCACAAAAGCACTGCACAGCACAGCTAGATTTGAAAAACCTCTACGCAGAAGACGACCAAGACTGGTGGCAGCTGAGGACTGTGGTACGTTGGTAGAGCCCAGAATTGGAATGCTGGGGTAGGTGCTGCAGGTTGAGATTGAGGTGCATTAGCATAGCTGTGAGGGGGCTGACGACTGGCACAGGAAGGGCTGGTAGAGGTTGGGATTGAGTAGCATCAGTGGGGCGAGCTCAGGACTGGAACAGCAGGGCAGGACTGAAGGGAATTTGAACTGACTGCACTGCTGGGAATTGTTTGTTCTCTCACATTCACATGCCCCCAGCCCAGTTCATAGAGGAAAATCCCCCAATAAATCTCTCCCAGGGTGTCAGTTCTGAGCTAAAGCTTCCTCTCTTCATATTGAAACAGTGGAAAGCTCAACAATGACTAAATGGGGCAAAGGGAGGTGAGATCCATCCACAGCAAAGAGCCCTGATTTATTAGGAGACATTAATAGGCCCACTGGTAATAAAAGGTCAACATTTGTCTAGCGTTTGGCACATCCTTATACAGGGGAGGGGGGGAGAGACTGTGTAGCTGTTTGCATTGCGAATTGTCTGCAATGTGGAGTTTCTCCAAACACAAAGGAATTGCCAGCAAGATATTGGGCTCAGCCAGAGGACCAAGCTGAGCAGAAAGCTTGGCTTGGGTAGCGCTTTGGAGAGGGTCACGTAGCTTTCCTCCTGACTCGGTGAAGGCTTGGAATAGCCTCAATATGTGACATGCTAATTAATCTCCTTTGCATTCTGCTTGCCCCACCAAGAGCCAGAGTTGTGTTGTTTTGCTGTCTGGCGTGACTGCTGAAGCAGTGTTGTGCTGGCCAGCCTGATGTCAGCTTCCCCCTCTTCCATTCTGTCTGGAAAGGATACGGCAGCAGCGGGACAAACAAATTAACGAACAGGGGGAGTTAAAATAGCCGAAAGCTCCTTGCTGTCACTGACTCTGAGCCCAGCGTTTTTGCACAGGACAGGGAGGCCGCTGTTGCGCCTTAGAGGGGAATAAAAACAGTGTGTGGGGTGTGTATCACACCTTCTCTTCAAGGGTCTCAAAGCACTTCACAAGTTAAGGCTCCCAGCCGTGCTTTGAAGCTCAGAAGCTATAGTGGGAAGGGGTATGCAAATACGTAGGCCGATAGGTGAATTATCCCCATTTTATAGATGGAGAAACAGCGGCACAGGAAGGGGAAGACTTATTTTTGTTTTAAAATAGGGATGTCTAAATTTAGGCACCTAAATAGGTGCACGCAGTAGTTCCTGTGGAGCTCTGAGGAGGCTGCTGAATGCTTAGCACTTTTGAAAATCAAACCACTTCTTTGGGCTCCTAAGTTTAGGCCCCCAGGTTTAAAAAAATCTTGGTTTAAGTGAATTGACAAATGTTGGACAGGGAGTCGGTGGCAGAGCTGACCACCTCTGCTTCTCAGTCCTGGGCATCAACCACAAGGCCACCCTTCCACTCATGAAGAGAGAGGGAGAAAGGTGGAGGTAGAGGGAGGAGCAGACCGATGCAATGCCAAGACAACAGATTATTTATATGGGAAGCTCTTTGGGGCAGGGACCGTCTTTTTGTGTTTGTACAGCGCCTGGTACAGTGGGGCCTTGGTCCATGACTAGGGCTCCCAACTGCTACCTCAGTACAAATAACAATAAGAGAGAAGGTGAGGAAAAAGGAGGTAAGGGAAAGCAGGGGAGAGAGAGAAGAGAGCAAGGAGGAGACATAGAGGCAAGAGAAGTCAATGTGACCTCTCTTGATGCACAAATTACTCCACTTTTTCTGGCTGGCTCAAGACTCTGACTCATCAGCCTGGCTATTTTAATGGCTTAACCCCCTGGAGCCCAGAATCCCAGTCTGTGGCGAGTCACCTGGTCACATGGCACTGGCTCCTCGTCCTTACTTCCAGCAGCTAATGCGCATCCAAAGAAGCTTAAAAAAGGACATTCAGCACTGTCCCGACCTGGTGCTTCCAGTAAGCAATGACTGTGGTTGCCACAGGGACGTCATAGTGGTGTTCTGTGCTTGTGAGTAAGAAGACAGATGGCCTGTCTCTACAATAGGGTCCCCCATGATGAAAAAGCGTGGGAACCCCAAGTCTAGAGCACTATTAGCAGAGCAAGAGAGACCCATCTGGGGCGAATGAGGGAATTTTTGTAAAGTGTAGGACAAACACAGATGACTCAGTTTACCCACTGACTCCGTATTGGTGTGCACTGGCTGTCAATGAAGAGGGGAACGAGGCAGGGCCACGTGTCATGTATGTTGTCTGGGTTGAGACCAGCTGCTCCAACGAGAATTGGCTGGAATCGGCACAAACGCATGGCAGGCCCAGAGGAGATGACAGGAGCCTCAGTGACTGAACGTTAACTTTCAGTGACTGGGAGGCTGAGGTGGGCTGAACTCATGACTACAAGGGAGGCTGCAAATGGGGACCAAAGGAATATGGGGTGAGCAGACTGGTTTTTAAGATGGTTACTGAGACATGCAGGGTCACAGAGAAAGAGGGATGGAGAACTAAGAGGGATCCAGGAAAGCACCCTGGGGCAGTTGCTTCTGCCAGTATGGACTCTGATTTCAGCTTGGCTTTCCCATGCTAACCTAGAAGCTGTACGCCAGGGGACTAATAAATGCTGCCTTGTTCTGAAAAGGCTGCATGATGTCACTGCAAAACTCACTCAGGTGCCTGAAGGGGTAAAAAGTCTCTGAACAGAGCATCTGCACTTCTGCCAGACTTGCTGTGGAGAGCCCCAGGAGATAAACAGAAGTGCTGGAACCAGAGGGCAGGCCCAGTTTCAGAGTTTGATTGCAAGTTCGGCTGCAACCAACGTGTGTCTGCAAAAAGTTCTGGTTTCAGTAGATCAGCATTTTCCAATGAAAGGACGTTTTGTCGAAATACTCCCAGCCAGCTCTAGTCACTATGCGCGTTCTCCAGCAAGCACAATACTTGGCTTCTGTGCTCAGTTCCTCTCTTCTCCCCCGGAGCCCTGTCTCCGTCTTACCTTCACTCCCTCCACAAGCAGCACAAGAACCCTCCCTGGCTCTTCCTCTTGGCCCACTCCCCATCCTCTTCACACAGCCACTGCACCTCCCTTTGACACGTACCCACTTCCAGGACACAGCTGGACCTTGTGCTATGACTGTGAGGACAGGATGGCACGGCGGTAAGGGCCACAAACAGCAGGAGACCGGTCATGTTGGGCGAACTGCCTGAAGGAGCTTGGCAGGACTTGGACCTCACAAGTACCTACCTTCCATTGGCCAGAAATCCTCCCTTTTTCCTAGTGAAGTGCCCCCCGGGGCCAGAACTGAGGACCAAGCTGCCTCCCCTCTATCCTAAAGCCAAGGCCCAGCAGAGACATTCCCTCCTCCACTGGGGTGAGAAATAAAGCCAGCCTGTGAGTTGCCCCCAGAAGATTGTGGGTTCAAGCAGCCGCTAGCTAGTTCTGCAGCACCCTCATGTTGGCACCCTTGGGAAACTGACCCCTTTCCCCACTTGATCTCCCCTAAGGTATTGGGAGCCGCCGTTTCCTAAGGGGTTAACGCTTTTATGAGCTAGTGATTGTTTTGTTCTTTTACATCTTGTACCAGTGAATAATTAGAAGCAGCTTGTTGGTGAGGTTTCCTGGTTCTCTGGAGTAGATCTGAATTGCTTTCCCTGTCATTAACCCCTGGCTTGGGGGGGAAAAAAACCTACTAGCTGATAAGGAGTGCATTTGATCTATGCTGCCTGTCTCAAGAGAGAGAAGAGCGTGCCCAATGGCAGGGCCAAGCTGTGAAGCTTCATGGCTAATTATTATCACCAAGGTCACCCGGGAAAAAAAACAAAAACCCATGGCGTGAAAGGGAAGAGATGACAGCAGAAGCGAGAGAGAGCTGCTGCAGGGGAATGTGTAAAGGCTTTTGGATAAACACACCCAGCAGTAGTGCCAGCAGAGTGACTGGAAATGAACTGGACTGGAAGCAAGTGGAGGAGGGACAAGAGGATAAGGAGGGTGGGGGGTGGGAGAGAGCTTGAGGAGATGGACAGTTTTAGCTGTGATGGCGTTAGAATTAATCACTCCGGTTGTCCTTCAGGAACAAGAAGAGCTTTAGGGTCTGTCTTCAAGGCAGAATTAACTCAGTGCTTACCCAGGTGCTACCCCTAACCCTCCTACTGTCCATGCACAAAACTTTCTGATCTGGGTTAAGTCATGCTTTCAGCTCAGGCTTGCTGGGGCTATAGGCTAAAACCCAAGTGAGGCTTTCACTCAGACTGGTAACCCGTCCCCGCTACAGTGAGCCCCTTGAATGCTGGTAGTCCTCTCATGCCTTCCCACAATCCCCCTATGTGCCCAGAAGGACAGACAAGTTCTCCCACAATTTACTGGGAAAGAATCTGAGCAGCTCAGATCACTACAGCGCAAAGAACCATGGATGTGCCCCTAGAAGTCCTCCTGCCACACGCCAGGGAGCACAGAACCAGTGAGGATACTGTAACTTGGGTAGGGCTTTGCAATGTGGCTGCTCGCACCTGGGCTAGGCTAACCTGGCTGCTCAGGCCTGGGTGCCAACTACCTGAGTTAACTCTGCAGTGAAAATGTACGCTGAGTGTACATTAGTGCTGGGTGAACCTAAAAAGGTCGGAAGTGAAACTGGTTGGGGGGAAAAGGGGAAGGAAAAATTGCATATGTCCCTTCCCCCTTTAAAAAAAAATCAAAATTTGAGAATTTGTAATTTTTAATAGAAATTTCAAAATTTAGACTCAGCCTCCAGTTGGTTGAAAAATACTTGAAATTTCAAAAAAATAATCAGAAATCTCCAATACATCTTGACCAGCTCTACTTGGAAGTTCTGACTGGAGGAAAAAGCTCATCCCGAAGTCTGATTATTATCTGAGATTTTCACCAAAACACGTTTCCTTATGAGGTTCCTGGTACTGCCAGGAGAGGCTGAGACACCACCAGAGCAGCCTTTCTCTCAGTAGTTCGCACTTCCACTTCCAGCCATGGCTTGAATTCTGTTAAGATAGAGGCAACCCGGTGAAATCATTGTGTGTTACTATTTACAATGACCAAAGAGCGTGAGTAAGAACCTCGGGATAGGCTGTTTAAAAACCAGTTAGATTTTTACCAACCAACTGCACCAAGTGCAAACTCCTCAGGCCCTTTAACGGCCTTAGTATGGAGTCACAGACAGTCACCTTGGGTACTCTGGTCTGCCTTGTCACCCAGGTAAGCAAGTCTCTGTGACAGATGGCCCCATATGCCAAGAATCACAGCAATAATGAGGTTACTCCAAGTCCCAAAGGATCAGTCACCTACCCCAGGTCAGTTGTGCTTTGAGTCTCACACCAAAGACAATGCTTGTAGCCAATGTTATAGTAAACTATATGAAGATTTATTAAATAGGCAAAGGAAATTAGTGAGCGATTAATAAGGTTAAAGCAAGCAAACATAGACACATGGATGAGTTTGTCTTAGGTTTCAAAAGGTAATACAGGTTTTTATACTCTCTGAGTTCTGTGTGTCCTTTAGGGCTAACTAACCCAGGCTAAGCAGTTGGGGATCTCTTGCTTATGCCTAGAAACACCTTGTCCTCACCTGAGTCTAAGCAGCCTAAAGATCTTTAGGCCCTTTGGTTTGGGGATTTTTTCCCACTCCTGCCATGTTCTCTGAGCTGCAATCTCAGCTGATAGGAGTCCACCAGCATGACTCATCCTCACGTGGAGCAGAGCGAAACAGCAATAAGAATCTTTAGTCCTGTTGTTTTTCAATCCAGATGTCAGAGTGTCCAGTTGTAAAATCCAACCATAGCCCATGTGGTATATCAATGGGTCTCCTCTTTCAGGAGGAGTGTAACAATTTCTGTGGAAGAGCAGCTCTTCCCACTAATTAATGCCCCTCTCCTGTATGGCAATTCATACAGTCCCAGAGGCTCCCAATACAACAGTACAACATTTCAATATGGGGTACAGATATAAGTGAGATTAATGAATACAGCCTCTCACAAGCATTCAATAGAGTCTAAATACTAAACACTTTCTCATCATTCTAATATGTATTTCACCAATATTAACACACAGGAGAGCCAGACTGATTCCAGCTGTGTATCTGCCAGTGTCCCACTGAGGCCTGGGGACCTTGGCATGAGCTGGCGGTGGGTCTCCCAGCGTCACACATCGAAACGCTGGACCAAACTTTCTCAACTCTTACTGAAAGTTTCTGTTCAAATTCACAGCAAAGGTTGGAGCTGGGGCAAGAGTCAAAGAGGATGGGTGTTATGTTATCCGGTCCAGTCTTTGCCTACCTACTTAATTAACCCTTGATATCTCTGTCCTCAGTTGTCATGAGCTCTGTTTCCTATCTTATGCAAGAATGGAAGGTCAGATTTTTAAGAGGTAGTGGGGGGAGATATAATCCTCAGAGGGCTGATACATGATCCTGGAATGTTTTGGAAATCTAACGCTGCCTGCACCATTTCCCTTCTCCACAGCTGGCCAGCGTGCAGCTGTTGGGAGGAAGAGAACCGTTAACGCTTTCCTGTCAGTGCCCAGGGACCCCTGCCGCAGGACAATGGGTTGGTTGTTTGACTAGGCTGGATTTCCCCCAATGCACACCAAGGGTCCTTGAAGAGCTTCCTATCGGTCCTGGGGAGCAGCAACATTCATGCCAAAGAATGAGACCAAAATAGCATAACAACTCCTTGGAAAAGGAGACATTTGAGGGTGAAACCCAACAACTTCTCCCTAGAAAATAAACAGCCAGATGTTCCAAAGAGAGAATAAGCCTTGGAGGCCCTTAAAGGACAAAATGGAGCAGGAGTGGTTGGCTGCAGAGGGGAAATGCAGTGGGAATGGTACCACGCGCAGAGGAAAAAAGGTGCCCAGATACCACGGTGATGGGTGCAGGGAAAGATCTGGAATAGAATGGGAGAGGGGATTGGCACTGGAGAGGCTGGAGTGATGGGCAAATAGAGTACACAGAGGTTACAGACCCAATACAGCTGATAGGGGAAATGAGGCATGAGTCCGGTGGACAAGCCAGGGCCCGAAAGGAAGGACCATGATTTATTTTACCCAGGAGGCACAGAACACTGGGAAGCAGGCACTGGGCTTGCAGTGTCTTAAACTTGTGTCCAGTGCAGGGCTCAGGGGGCACTGAGGCGAAGGAAAGGTTGGTGCCCAAAGAACCCAGGCAGAAGCTTTGACACAAATAATAGTTATAGAGGAGAAAAGTCAAAGTTTGTGTCGGGTCAGAGCCTGTAGGAAAACAAGCTGAATTTAGAGACTGGCCATAGCTGTAAAGTTTGGTGCTCAACCCAAACTTTTCTGGGGCTTTGACTCAGGCCCCTGTTCTTCCCAAAATACTTGCCAAGCAATATAGGCCAATGCTACAAAAGGGTGTAATAAAAAATCATGGCAGCTGGGGTTGTTCTCCATTGCGCTCCAGAGTCCAAACTCACACAGTTGCTTTCTGTGCATTTTCTTCTTGTGCTTCTCTAACCCCTAGGTATTGATCTGAGCGCCAGCTCCTCGAATTTGCATGGAAATTACTTTCCATCTGTCTCCACCCAAACAAGGAAATGGAATAAGAGGGTCAAGAGAAAATTCCACTTGCTAAGCAGCACTTGCTACTGTCATGTAGCTTCGCTAAGGAAACTTATGCTCCAAAGATCTAGTGTGAAACAAACAAACAATTTTCCAGGTAAGAAATTTGCACCACGTGACTCACACCAAGGGGCCTACCGTTTGAAAACTCACAAGTCCCTTTGATGTCTATAGGCCAATAGCTTTGGACCAGTGCCTGGCACATCCATTCATCCTTTTCAATGGGCAACTGGACAGACAAGAACTTTTTCATGAGGATTTAGTGCCGGTGAAGGAACTAAACTTAACTTATGCTGGAGACCTAAGCCCACCGCCTATCCAGCTAATCATGCAGGTTTCTCGCCTGCTGCCTCGCTCCTGGACCCAGAGGGATCACCACCAGGGCAGTTAAGCTACCAGGGCAGTTGAGTCCTTGCTGAGATTGCCAGCGTGGTGGCCAGGAATGAAGGTAGTTTTGTGGCTTGGTCTATTAGTACCTGGCCTGAGCAACCTGATTAATTTCTCAAAGGCCACCAAACAGCCTTCCTAAGAGTAAGAGATTCTGGCCCCCACTGTACCGGGCTGGATTTGAACTGGTAACCTGGAGTCAAACGTTTCCTTCTCCTGTTACCATGCCCCAGTCTCCGTGGGATGTAACATTCCTTCGGAGCCATGGAAAAGATGCTGGCATAGACTTGAGTGACATGCCAAATGCATCTGCTGTCAGCTCCTCCTGTCTTTGGCACCGAGGCCACATGGGATGTTAACGTCGAGCAGAGGGGAAAACAAAAGGAAGGGCTGTTGGATTCCAAAAGCAGCTGACACCACGCAAGGAAAACAGCTGCCTGGCTCCTTCTTTCAGAGAGGAAAGATACTAGGCAAGAGGATGGAGGAGAGAGGCCTAGGTGAAAACCATGGCCAGGCTGGAAGGGAAGCCCAGACTAAGTGGCATGCATGGGGATGGAATCAGTTGGTTTGCAACACCTCTGGTAGGTTGGGTGGTCTAATAGCTTGCCCTGAATAGATGCTGCAGGAGCTTACCCCGTTATCTAAGGGTTCCTCCTGCTGCCCATGGATCGTTGGCCTGTGGCAGGGAGGTAATCGGATGAGGTGATCAGTATGGGTGAAATCCTGCTTCCACTGAAGTAACATGTTTAACAGCGAGGGTAACTAACCACGGGAACAATTTACTAAAAGGTTGTGGTGGATTGTCCTCATCTGGCAGTTTTAAAATCGAGACGGGATGTTTTTTCTAAGCGATCTGCCCTATTCCGGGGACGTTCTACGGCCTGTGTTAGGCAGGATGATCACGGTAGCCTCTTCTGTCCTGGGAATCTATGAATGGCAAAATCCCAGCCACCTCAAAGGGGGCAGGATTTTGCTGGGTGGTGTCTGAGAATCCTTAGAGTCCCCCTAGTTCTGGGATACAAGAGCCTTTTGTTTCCGTTACAATGGGAGTCTCAGCCATATCCAGCAGCCAATCCTTAGCCTTCACGAAACGAGTTGGGTGGGTCTCAGTCCACTTCCTAGCGGTCAGGTTTCTGCATCACAAATCCCTAAAACATGAGCCTTTCTAGACTTTCCATACTCCTTTGGGGAAAGGGGGGTATTTGTTAATCCTTCCTATTGTAATTTGGAATGACCTCATTATCCATGCAAATCTCCAAGCCTTTTAAACAAACAATCCTGCTAGGTTCTTGGCCTCATTTGCATCTTAAGGCGCTGAGTCCCACTGGCTAATTGTGCGTTGGGTTAAAAAGTATTTCCTTGGATAGCTTTCCAAGTTGCTGCCGTTTGAATGTTCATTGAATGCCCCCTTGTTCTTGCATAACCAACACTGGCAGCCCTTCATACCGCTGAAGGGACACCAAGAATTCGCCATCCCTTCCCATCTCTTGCAGAAACTGCTGTCGTGGCCGTTGGAAGAATTTCCAGCGAGTGGTACCAGCTGTCCTGGGTAGCCAACGCAATCTGATATGCACGTGTCTGGCAAGGTACCGAGCCTGTTATGGAGGATTATAGTTAGCATTCATGCCAGGGACACAGCCTAACCCTCTCAGTTTATGAATGAAAGCCAAGGGGGCTGGAGAAGGATGGGGGATCCCTCCTCTCTCACCCCCTCTCATCGAAGACAAAATAAACTCTCTTGGCTGCCGAGCAAAGAGCGTCTGAAGAATGTGTGTGTCAGAGGAGCCCAGCTGCGAGTGTGCTGGTGATCGATCAGCAAAGCATGCAGAGAGGGGATGGGGTGGGCAGGGACAGAGACAGCCCTGAGCCCTCCCAGTATGAGGCAGAGAGGGGATGATGGGCGGAGAGGTGCAGAGACAGTCCCCTGCTCGTGTGGGACAAGAGATGCGCTCCATGTTGGAGGCGTGCAGACAGGCCTCTTCCCGAGAGGGCAAAGGAAACAGTGGTAAGGAAACAGTCCCTCTTGATAAGGGATATCTCGGAGCTTCGCTGCTGGCTGTTGTTCCAGGATAAGATGGGATCACGTGACCTGGGCCCCTGCTGGTGTTGATGTTGGCTCTGGGAAATGGAAAGCTAATTAAAGACAGGCATTGTCCCTAGCCCTCACATGCCTGGTCATGGCGGACAGCCGGATGGGGCAGCAGCCCCTCGAGATATACAGACCCAAGCCCTGGCTACAGTGGGATTCTGCTCAGCTTCCTGTGGGGTTATTAGTGGGGCACAAGATCCAGACCCTGGGGGAGGGTTAGCAGAGAGAGGTTACCTCAGCCTGGCTACAGTTGGATGGAGGGCCTGTCCCTGCATGTCAGCACGGTGATATTTCACATCCTCTTCCGCTCTCTTGGCTTTGCAAAGTCCTGGGGCGTCTCCGAGGTGCCAGCGTGTGAGTTTTCCCTGCCTGAGAGGGAGCTGGTCTTGGCTGCTGGCAAGGCAGGGTAAGAGACTCTCCTTCCCGGCAAAACTCCACGCTTCAGCCTCCGTGGTGCACCACCCCTCTCCATAGCCTTCCAATACCATGATTTGCAAGGAGACTCCCCGCCATAATTAGTGCTAGGGTTACCAGATAGCAAGTGTGAAAAATCGGGACAGAGGGTGGTGGATAATAGGAGCCTATACAAGAAAAAGCCCCAAATATCGGGACTGTCCCTATAAAATTGGGACATCTGGTCACCCTAGTTAGTGCCCGCGTCACGAGAGGAGGCACTAGAGTGGGAACAATCCAGGGCAGTGGGTGAAAGGAGACTGAAACGGGAGCGGGAGATCTGACTGTACCAGCCAGGCCCTGCAGGGGAGCCAAGCCAGTAGGATGCAGCACCCCATGGGGAAGGCAAAAGGGAAACACCCCCTCCCAGAACCTGGGGAGCAAGCTTGGCTGCTGACTAGCTCAGAGATTGCTGGGATTCCCGAGGTAGCTTTAACAGGCCTAGCAGGCTCCGCCCTGCGCGTGATTGATGCCAGATGCCTCAGCAGGCTCGGAGCTGAAGGTTGCATTATTATTACTATTTCCGTTTATTTTTTTGCTACGTTTCGTTCCATGTTTACCCGTCCCAGGGTGACAGCTCGCCTGAGTCAAACGGACAGCGTGCTGTCCAGGGAGCGTGCCGGCCAAGCAGCCGTCATTGCGCTGGTGGAAAATATACCTCAGCGTGAGAAAGCTTCCGTCCAGGGCAAAAACCAAGACGCATGCCCCCTGCGGGCTGGCTCTGCTCCCTGGGCCTGTGCTCAGAACTCAGCAGCGGCTCCTGGATTGGTCCCCAGTGTGGGGTGGGCAGTTTGCAAAGTCTGGGGGCAGAGCGTGCTGGGCTCAGAGCTGGCACCAGAGCGGGGGGCTGCTGGGGTGACTGTGGTGCGGTGCTGCGTTGTCCTACAAGCACTCGCAGACCCGTCGCAGGAGGCAAGGCCGGTGTCTGGGCGAGTGGGGGAAACGAGCTGACGGGCGTGGGTGTCTCAGAACCCCGCCAAGCTCATTCGCTCCGAGAGCCGCCTGCAGCGTGAGGAGAGCTTGGTACCGGCCTGGTGTGCGAGCAGCACGTGGGGCCTGTCTCGCCACACGCTGCAGAGGGGATTCACCAGCACTCGCCTACTGCTGTTAGTGTTTGGAGCCCGTAGCCATATTCGTGAGCTCCTGGATTTGCAGCACCCTTGAGTGGAAAGGGTAGGAGTTTGGCTCATGGTTAGAGTGAGGAGCTGGGGGCGGGACTCTTGGTTCTTAGCCAGGTTCTGTCCCATCGCATCCCCATTGCACCCAAGGAAAGGGAGCAGGCTTTAATATGTGTTGTATGAAAGGGTATCCCTGCTCTACGGGCAGAGAGGGGCCAAAACTGGAACCATTTATCTACACCTCCCTCAACTTTGGGGCAGGTGGATAGAATGAAATGGGGCTTGTTTCCCGGCTTCGGCTTTTGCGAAAACGAAAGTGTGAGCAATGTGGGTTCTGCAGAACCAAACCCACCTTGGCTTTGCCCATCCCTATGCATAAAGCATGTTCTGCAGGAAACTGGACTCACTGGCTCTCTCCTAGACCCTTCCCCTTTAGCAGGGGCCCATGTTATGTTACCGACTGAAGCTGGCACCACTGTCCCTTTCAGCTGGTTTCCATCCATGTAGTGGTGGGATGGGGCTGGCATCTGTCCAGCAGCATCATTGCTCCCATCTGTGTGTTAGAGAAGAAAACCTTTGGCTTTTTGTGCAGGAACCTAATTGATGGCAGGACATGAAAATTCCTCCCATAATAACTTCCGATAAGCTTTACCCTCAGCTTGACTTACAGAATGTGCTGCTAAACCCTGGAAAGATACCAAATGGTTAAGGGGCAGGTCAAAGAACTAGAGTCAGGGAGAGAGTGCCTTTGATTTCGGAAGCCTGGGGATGTGGAGCAGAGCAAAGTTATCACTCGCACTTGAGTGCCTGAGATGGTTCAGTCTTGCAGTTGTTCTCACAGGCAGAATTTGAGCCTGGGGCCAAGTACAGAAGGATTCAGGAGACCTGGGCTCTAATTCTGCCACTGAATTGCCCTGGGAGTCATGAGTCTTATCCATGTGCCTCGGTTTCCCTATCAGTCAAATGGGGATAATGATGCTAACCCTCCTTCTGCACAGAGCTTGGTGATCTATGGATTAAAAGTGAGGTATAAGAACAAAGAATTATTATTATACCAGGGTATAAATATTTGCTCCCTATAAAGTAATACCAAACATGAGCCATGTGAAAGTCCCTGTGGGAGCCAGAACTTGGAATCACTTTGCATTAGCTTGTTTAAAAAACTCAACCCTAATATTGCACTAAGATGGAGATTTTAGTTTTGCATTGAGGATAACACACCCCAGTGGAGCGGTGCAGTGCTTGGCATAATAGGGGATTGTTTTGAGGGGATGGGTGGAAGCCACATGGCGCTCCCCACGGAGACTGTTTGCAGGCAGGAGAGCCTGGGAGAAACCAAGTGCTAGCGAGAGCCTTAACGGACTGGAAGCTTTTCAAGGGGTAAATAAAGGGCCTTGTGTCATGCACGTTTGTTCAGTCAGACCACCACTGGCACATGCATATTAACCAGGCCATTATGGCGCTCCTGAGGTCACCCCGCCAGGGAGTGGCGAGGTGGGGCCCTGTATCCACAGTGAGGAGCAATGCCAGGCAGCAGCAGCAGGCAGTGTCACTCTGAGATTGCGGGGCTGGAAGGGGCCTCGAGAAGTGATCGAGTCCAGTCCCTTCACTCCTCCTGCGCACCTGGCTAGCCAGCATGTTTCTCACCACCTGTTGGGTTTGTGCTGTAATATTGGCATTGAACTGAGAGAGGACAATAGCGCCCACTTCCCAGAGATGGGGTGAGGGTTAATTCATTAGTGTTTGCAAAGTCTCTAGGGAAGGGATATCTATTTATCTGTCTACCTATCTATCTATCTCTCCATCCCCATACACAGTTCATCTCTTTCCCTCTCTGATCGCCATGGTATCCGTGCACCTTCCATAGCATTCGCCCTACTACCCCCACGTCTTAGCTGCAAAGTCAGCTCCCTGGAGTGGGTGTGCTGAGGATAGGACTGGCTGGCATACCCAAATGGGATGGGAGGTCAGGCAGGGTACCTAAGAACAGCCAGAGTGGGTCAAACCAAAGGTCCATCCAGCCCAGTATCCTGTCTTCCAACAGTGGCCAGTGCCAAGTGCCCCAGAGGGAATGAACAGAACAGGGGATCATCAAGTGATCCATCCCCTGTCGCCCATTCCCAGCTTCTGGCAAACAGAGGCTAGGGACACCATTCCTGCCCATCCTGGCTAATAACCACTGATGGACCTATCCTCCATGAACTTATCTAGTTCTTTTTTTAACCCTGTTATAGTCTTGGCCTTCACTACATCCTCCGGCAAAGAGTTCCACAGGTTGACTGTGTGTTGTGTGAAGAAATACTTCCTTTTGTTTGTTTTAAACCTGCTGCCTATTAATTTCATTTGGTGACCCCTAGTTCTCGTGTTCTGAGGAGTGAATAACACTTCCTTATTTACTTTCTCCCCAGCAGTCATGATTTTATAGACCTCAATCATATCCCCCCTTAGTCATCTCTTTTCCAAACTGAAAAGTCCCAGTTTTATTAATCTCTCCTCATACGGCAGCTGTTCCATACCCCGAATCATTTTTGTTGAAAGCATAGTGTCTCTTCTGTAGGTGATGGTGGGGGGCAGGCTAGGCAGAAGGGGGATGGGCAGGAAGGAGGGGAGGTGTTGGGGGGAGACAAGACAGGGATGGGTGGGAATGGACCACAGGAAGCAGTAGGAGAGAGGGAGGAGCAGGAACAGATGGAAAGGAGTCAGAGCGTCTGGATCTTTGAGTGGAGCACTCATTCCTCCTTTTCCCCAGTCATGGGCCCTGAAGGAGATTCCCATACTAACCCAGCTGTAACGGACATGCCTAAAATATCTGACATCACAGGAGCCTGAACCCCTTCCTCTCTCCAGGGCTGAGTGCAACGAGGAGCCCCTGATTCAACCCCTGCTCGCTCTGGGACAGGCCAGTCCCTCAGAGCAAAGGAGTGACATGGCAATGCCAAAGAGGCTGGGGCTGGAGCTGATCACCTCCAGAGAGGGGTGGTCCTGGCAGCAGGAAGGCTGTGTTGACAGAGTCCCTCTCTGCTTGGATAATCTCCTAAATATTCAGGCCACTGGTGTATCACTAATGCTTGGCATTTCACTGGGCTCTGTGATATTACTCAGCGTGCCGAACAAATAACCACGAGCTGATATATTCAGCAGAGTCCTTGGCCCCGGGAGGGTGCCCAGCCTGCCAAGATCTAATGAGCGGCTGCGCAGACCCGCAGAAAAGAGGTTTGGACTTTTATAAAGATTTCTGCTCCAGAGAAACAATTTGGATGATTTAATCCCAGAGAAATGTGAAGTCTAATGAATTTCATGTCCCCTCCCTGTACTTAAAGCGATCAGAAGAATAGTCAGAAGAAAGGAGCAGGGAGAGGAAGGAGGAATGGGGAGGAGGGGGTTGCACAGAGAGGGGATGGGGAGGGAATGCCAAGCGGGGTCAGCAGCAGCCACAGCACAGAGCTATGAGATTCTCCCTCATCACTCAAACCTCCCAGAAAGTCTCTGCAGTGCCATGAACTTCAGCTCACAAATAGCCCCTTTCTTTCTTTCTTTCTTTCTTTCTTTCTTTCTTTCTTTCTTTCTTTCTTTCTTTCTTTCTTTCTTTCTTTCTTTCTTTCTTTCTTTCACAGTGTTTAATAAAATAAAATACATGTAAGAGAGAGAGGGAAGTTTGGTCACCACATGCTGGGAATTCAGATGCCTTGGGGACTGGATGGGTGTCTGATCACTGAGATTTTCAACCCCTGTATCATCACTTTCCATCTGGCTCCTTTTGGCAGTGATCAAAGCTCCTTGTGGCCGTTTGGTGTCTCAATGGAATGAGTTTGATGGGTCTCAGACCAGTTTCTAGGGGGTGGTTTTCATGTTGGGAAACTGCCCTAATAATTGGTGCGGATTTGGCTATGGAGTTTGAACTATTCCCTCCACCTGAGAAGGGATCCCTCCCACTCAAAGATGAGGCTGCCATGTGGGGAAGCACTATTGTATTCTAGGGATACATACAAGACTTCAGGGCTGGAATACAAGTGCTGTCAGTCCAGCACTCAGACTGATGTGTGATAGTCCCCCTGGACTGCACAGCTGTCAATCCAGCACTAACAATTCACTCCAACTTTTTCCTTTTTTAACAAAAAAAGTAAGGTTAGTCTTGAGATTAAGGCACTAGGCTGGGACTCGGGAGATCTGAGTTCAAATCTAGACTCCTTGTGTGAAGATGGGCAACTTACTTGAACTCTCTGTGCCTCAGTTCCCCATCTGTAAAATGGGCTTCCAATCCTTCCTTTGCCTGTCTAGACTGCGAGATCTTCTGGGCAGGGAGTGTCTCTCATTGTGTTTATGGCAAACACTTAGCACAATAGGGTTAGGATCTCAAGATGCTGCCACAGTACTCATCATAGTGAGCCTGCATCTTCCCACGTGGATTTTTCTTGGCTCACCTCCTGTAAAACCTCTCATTACGAAGTGATTGCGGCCTGTTGGCAGGGCCAGATCCCCAGCTGGTGTAAACTGGTGTAGCTCCATAGAGGCCCAAGCAGCTTGTGCTGATTTACACTGGCTGTGGATCTGGCCCCAGGTACTGCTGGCTCTCCATCTTTTTATTACGTATCCGACAATATCGGGTCCTGAGTGGAAGGCAATTTACAGCTCCTCCGGGAAACAGGCAGCATTACTTGTTTGTTAAATTCCTCCACCCCATCTGGTTTTCCTCTCCTGTTCTAGGACTGCCAAATATGAAAGCTCCAGTAGGTAATAACCCAATGGGAGGGGGAGAGTGAGCGAGAGCGGTATATTGAGGGTGAACTTTATAAGCCTTGAGTAATTTGCACAGAGTTTTCCATTGCTTAATTTCCTTGATGCTAGAGAAGGTGCATTTATTCCCCTTATTCTCATAGCCTGTTCTGTGAGGAATGTTTGTCCATGGATTTAATGACCAAACCATCCGAGGGAACATTTCAAATGTTTTTCTTTTTTTTCTTTGATTGCTTTAAGCACCTGGCTGGGGCAAGGAGTTTGAGTGGAATTCTCTTTCCAGTCCTTCTCCCTGTCCCTGTCCTTTAAATCGCTGGTGAAATGGAGCATCCTGGATCAAGCATGCACAAAGAGCTCACCACGGCCTGATTGTCCAGAGTGAGGTGCGTGATGATGGATGGAGTGGACTAGCCAAGTCTGGGAAGGTGGGATGAGCATTTTGGGATGGGAATGGCTGTAGCAAACTGAGCTCTCTCCTCCTCCTCCTCTGTCATTCTCTCCCTTGGCTGGGCCTTTTAAGATGATGGAATCCATTGCCAGGATAAACAAAGCAAAAGCAACACAAAAGCGTCCCTTGTCTGGGCCAATTCACTAAGTATAAAAATCGTTGTGTCTCCTGAGTGCTCGGAACTAAGCTGGCAATTCATAGATTCATAGATACTAAGGTCAGAAGGGACCATTATGATCATCTAATCTGACCTCCTGCACAATGCAGGCCACAGAATCTCATCCACCCACTCCTGCAACAAACCTCTCACCTATGTCTGAGCTACTGAAGTCTTCAAATCATGGTTTAAAGATGTCAAGGTGCAGAGAATCCTCCAGCAAGTGACCTGTGCCCCATGCTACAGAGGAAGGCGAAAAACCCCCAGGGCCTCTTCCAATCTGCCCTGGAGGAAAATTCCTTCCTGACCCCAAATATGGCAATCAGCTGAACCCTGAGCATGTGAGCAAGATTCACCAGCCAGATACCCAGGAAAGAATTCTCTGTAGTAACTCAGATCCCACCCCATCTAACATCCCATCACAGGCCATTGGGCCTATTTACCATGAATAGTTAAAGATCAATTTATTGCCAAAATCGTGTTATCCCATCATTTTCCATAAACTTATCGAGTTTAATCTTGAAGCCAGATAGGTCTTTTGCCCCCACTGCTTCCCTTGGAAGGCTATTCCAGAACTTCACTCCTCTGATGGTTAGAAACCTTCGTCTATGCAGGAGGCCTCCGAACTCCAAGGTGATTCTGAGAGGATTTTCCGGTGCATTTGGACATTTTGGAGCCCGTACCCCACCCAGAACTGAAGCGCAACCATTACAAAGCATCCCGTGTTTTTAATAATGTCAGGAAAGAGTCTGGATGGAAGAAGAGATAAGATTCTGCTAATAGGGAGGTACAGTAATAGGGTGTAGAGGGTAAGTCATCTAAGCTCTCTAGGAAGTCTCCAATAAAGGTGTCATAGGTTTTACTTAGAGGAGATTGGTTGGGTATTATAATGTCATAGAACCATTGATTTTACAGCCAGAAGGGACTATTACAATCATCTAGTGTGACCTCCTGTATATGCCTAGCCATAGAGCTGTACCCAGGAATTCCTTCACCCAACCTGCCAGACCACTTTAAAGATTTTTCCAGTCCTAGGGACAAAGAGTTAAGCAGCAAGAGCCTGGACTGACAGTAGCAAAAGCTCCCTAAGGGATCTGAGCATGTGATTCCTATTAAAATTGAGGTGTCCAAACCCTCTCTGCATTTTTTAAAAACCTCAGTCTCGAGGTTTCTTTGCTTTCCGACGCCCTCCAGTTCGAAAAACGTGGACAGCGGAGGAGCTTGTGGCGTGTTGTGGTGGCTCCGAGGATATTTTGGGATGCTCCTACATTCCGTGATATTTGGACATGGGACATTCCTGGCCAACATCAGGGAGCCCCCATCGGTGGGTAACTCCATGTGAGCTGGGTAAAGCAAGCTGGGAAGCAGCATGCAAATAAGCATGTCTAGCAAGCCCCTCCCTTCCCCACTCTGCTTCTCGAATGCTGTGTGAAGTATCCAGGGGGTTAACGGATGGAAGGAAATAAATCACGCTGCATGTCCGTGCTATGAATTATTACAGTGGAATCCTTCTATTATGAAGCAATAATTTTTTCCACTGATCATCTTCACTCCCAAACAGAGAGCTGCGCGTTGCCAACCGTCGCGCTCAATTTTTGTGCACAGGATCCTCACAGAACGTGCTATAAAAGGGTAATCACTTCACCCACCACAGAAATGCAGCCACCTCTGTGGCCAATTGAGGCAGCTGCTTAGCAGGCACAGCATGCAACAGGTTGGGGCTAGGAGGAGAAAAAGAATTGTGCTCCCAGCTGGGACGTGTAGGGGGAATTTCGGGAGCCAGAATGGAATTCTCCAGTTTGGCATTCAGCTAACTCCCCTACTGAGGCAGGAAAAGGGGGCACTTGAAAAGCCATGAGCGGTCAGGGCCTCACTTTTTATGTCTCAATTAAAAGGCAGCTCTGCGCCCCCTAATGCTGGGTTTGCGAACCCAGAGGGGAACTGGTAACGCCTGACCTACCAGCAACGCTTCCTGCACATCCCAGGAGTCTCGCAGGCCATAGCTACACTGCAGGGTCGCGCCGACCCTCCCAGCCCAGACAGTCTTGCACGAGGAGGGCTCAAGCTAGCGCCCACAAAATAGCAGTTTGGACGTTGCAGCTCAGGTTCTCAAGCCCACAGACGCCTGGGTCTGAGCTCGCACGCCTCGCCCGGGGCTCTGCTGGAGTCACACCATTCACACCACAGCTGTTTTTAGCCTGCGAGCCTGTGCCCAGCTAGTGCAGATCTCTCTATGTGGACCGGGAGGCCTCACTCCCAGCTGCAGTGTAGACACGCTCATGGATCGCCCTGTTGCGTCGCTGAATGAGGCAGGATCATCATAACAATGTTGCGCTTTCAGCCTGCATTGCTCTGCACGGCACTTGGCTCTTTTCGCGTTCACTATAAGCAGCATCCCCTGTGCATTGTAGATTAGAGATTCGACTTGAACGACAGGTCTATGTGACTCTGGAGCTGCTTGATTTATACTGAAATAGCCGTGCGTGTGTGAGCGTATTCTGCTTGGCTACCGGAGGCAGGACTCCTCTCTAGGCCAAAGCATGATTGCCAAGGCATGACCAGTGGACTGGCACAGGATGGTTCAGATTTGAGAACATCTGGTTCACGGTGCTTAGAGGTGACATAATTCACCAAGTGGAACTTCAAGGAAAGGGGAAGGTGGAATGATGGCACCAAAACTGAGCCTTCGTTGGGAGCTAGAGTAAAGTGGACTGGGCTAGACTAGGCTATAAGCTGGGCTAGGCTAACGGGGGTTGGATCAGCGGGGCTAGAATGAATTGAAGGGGGCTGGCTGGGCTAAGCTAAAGGATCCAATAACTATGGATCAGAATGGGGGGAGTGGGATGGGCGGCACTAAGGATAAGTCTGGGAGTGACTGGTGGACTGGCTAGGACTAACTAATGCAAGTGTCTCCCCTGTGGCTCCAAATGAGGAAGTGGTCTGTCCTGGAACCCATTAGAAAGGGGCTCAAAGAGGGGATGGGTTGCTGCTCCGAATTAGCGCTGGGATGAAGAGCAGAGTCGGCAGCCCCCAAATTACATCCAGATGCAGTGCACTGACAGACCCCCAGGGATGCCTGCCATCTGCACGGAGGATGTGCTACGTACATAGCTCATTCGGGTTGCAGGAGGGAGGTGGCGGAGCTGGAGTTGTGCACAGCATGTGAGTGCAATAGAAAGAGAGAGAGAAAGACACCGCTCTGACAGAGACAGAGCTGCTGTTATAACAGGGAGCTGGACTCTCTCCCCAGCACCGCCAGCCAGCCCATGTTCTCCAACTCCGGTTATTGAGGAGCCGTTTAAACTGTAAAGAAGGCAATTTGCTCTGCAAGCTTTATTGAATGAAGGACAGATGCTGATTCCCCCCCTCCCCCACGCCCTGCTGACTTTTCATCTTTTCATTCCACGCCCCCTCCCATCCCTGCCCCTTTATCTTTTTTCCCATCCAACTCTGGAGGAGGAGCCGAGTCGCATGAAAAACACAATGATGGAAAAGCAACGGCAACCCCTGGGAAACTTTGCAGCAAGCCTCTGAGTTGAGGATCCCCAAAGAACCACCCTCCCTTCCACCGACTCATATGTGCCGATTCACAACAGCTGATTTCCTTCATGCCTTTCACCTTGGCAAGATGATCGCCTCGTTCCTCCACAACAAGACACACACGTAATACCCAGACTGACAAACAGAGTCTCTGGTCAAGAGCAAAATTTGTGCCTGTAAGATTGTCAGTGCACTCAGGTCAGCTGTTTTCAAGTGATGAGTTTAGTAGTATTTTAAATGAGAGAATGTTAGGACACTGAACTCATGAGACCTGGGTTCTGTTCCCCGCTCTGGCAACGGCCTTGTCGCTGGCCTTGGGCAAGTCACTTCCCCTCTCTATGCTTCAGTTTTCCCACCCACCCTTTACCTCTTGTCTGTTTAGACTCAGTGCTTCAGGGCAGAGACTGTCTCTTAGTATATGTTAGCTCAGTCCCAGCACAACGTGGCCCTGATCTTGGATGGGGTCCATAGGGGCTCCTGTAGTACTTCCGAGCAATAGTATTGCATTAGATTGTCCTGTTTTGCTTCCAAACAGAAATGACCTTCAATGAGGAATTTAGGAAGGTATTCATCCTGGCTACTTTTTGGAGCTTTTACATTTTTGAAGTGCTCAATATAAAGCTCCATGGCATAAAATAATATTTTCTTTCCCTATTGTTTTTGTCTTTTTTCCATCTGGCAATGTCCACCCTGACCCTCTTTCAAAATAGTGAGAAAAACCCAACAACATGAGGAGAGGCTGAGGGAACTGGGCTTATTTAGTCTGCAGAAGAGAAGAGTGAGGGGGGATTTGATAGCAGCTTTCAGCTACCTGAAGGGTACAGACTAACGTGGCTGCTACTCTGAAACAAACATGTAAACTATTGTTTAAGTCCTATGGAGGCTAAACCAACACTGTGAATTCCACCACGGTGGAGATAGGAGATCTTTGGAGATAGGAGGGGGTTGAGCTCTCGGTTTTGCTAATGGCTGGTGGTGCTGCAGCTGAGAGAAGTGCAGGGCAGGAGAAAGACACAGGCTTGACCTCCTGGGGGGCGGAATGCCCTTTAATTATGCACAGAACAGTAGCAACAGTGCCAGCTTCCCCTGCATGGTCCTGCCATTGGGATGAATCCCGCACCGAGAGAAGGAATCTTCCTGAGAAGTGGGGGTCGGTTTCCACGCCCCATTAGTCCTTTGGCCTCTCTGCTGAGACCGCTGCTTGGCGAGCAAATTAGTGCCAGTTGTAAAGGAGGTTTAGGGGATACAAATCATCCATAGATTGCAGGCTCCTTGGGGCAGGGACCATCCTGCCTGAGTGCTTGAGAAGCTCTTAGCATGTAGTGGGCACTACTGCGTAGAGAGAGTAATAATAATTAATAATGTGGCCACATGTCCACCAGCAGCTGGACCAAGACATTGGTCAAGTCATTGCCTGTAGGGACCCCTAAACCGCTGTCAGGTGGGATAACCTTCCACCGATGCCCCTCGGGGGAGTGGGAATTGTTGTGACAGCCAAGGAGGAAACGAGTAAAGAAGCGGATCTTGCTAGGAGTGGAGTGAGGGATTTTAAGATTTAGAACCACAGTGGTGTTCCCTGTTGGAGAAATATTGCAAGACGGGCCAGGCTCGGGGACCAAAGGACTTGACCGTGTCCTTTTCGCTTTGAATTGAGACTCCCATGGCCTGATTTTGTATGTAGGTCCACCTTGAAGAGAGTAACGAACGGGCACTTTACAGACTGCCTATGTATGTATTTCCATGCAGGGGCACTAGCGCTCAGGAGGAGCCCTATGGCCCATCAGGCCATTCATCTGCATCATTTAGAGGCCCACATAATAACGTTTATTCTTGCCTGTATTTATTATTTTGAGTCACAGCTTCCCAGGGTTATACCAGCAGGGTTAGGTTCCACTCCCTGGCTGTCAGCCAGCTCCCTCTTGGGGCTGCCATGCTCTGTTGATTAGGACCTCTTGCTGGGGAAACCTTAGCTGTTTCCATCTCTAGTACTCCAAGCACCCCAGGAAGGAGTGGCAGTATTGTGATCCCCATTGTGCAGATGGAGAAGGCGAGGTGCAGAGAGGCAAAGGGGCTGGCGGTAAGTCACTGGGGAGAGACGGGAATAGAGACAAGGTCTCCTGACTCCCAGTCCAGTGCCCTCCCACTACAGCCTACTGGCCTCCTTCTTTCAGCACTGCTTCCTCCTGTAGGATTGAACTGGGCTATGGGCTGGATCCCCTAGGGGGGCTGTATCGGTCTGTGGGCTGGGTCCCTATGGTGGGCTATCTGGTCTATATTAGTGTTTGGTTGCCCGATGGGACTGTTACAGTCTATCAATTACATGCCCTTCAGAACTTCCTCCTGCACTTGGGACCGGGTCCACGTCGGGGGCTGCTGGTCTATGGGCTGGGACCCCCGGGGTGGCTGTCACCATCTATGGACAGGGTCCCCTCCAGGGTAACGGTGGCGGAAGGCTAAGTTGCATTGTGCAAACTCTGTCTGCTGCTGTTTCCTTTTCATATAAAAAGCACGACAAGTCCCTTCTTTCTCCTTGGTTCTTTTTATTAAATACCAAGAGGATTTAAGGTAAATAATAACAATCAGGGAGGCAGTAAAGCCTGGAGGACTTTTCCCTGCTGTGTGTGAGCCGGCCCCAAGAGCCAAGCAATTGCTTGGCTGCCTTTGGCAGGATGCAGAGAAAACTGAAGGTCCCCAATTCAGGAGAGCATCCTCATAACCTTGAGCATGTGCTTGGCTCCCACTGAATGCAATTCATGTGCGGTAAGTTAAACATGTGCTTAGTTTAAGTGCTTTCCTGACTGCAGGCCATGGTGAGAGATGAGGTCTTTCTAAAAAAAAAAAAAAAAAAATCATTTATTAGTTAATTAGCTTTGTTTAAAAACACAGTTCTCAACTGCCTCCGCAGCAGAGGGAAATGTTATTAAACGCGAGTCCGTCGGTAGGCAGGACGTGTGTGCGGATTAAATCCTGAGGCGCTTGGCTGCCAGATAAAGACGTTATTGTTGTCATTTTTCCCTCCTTCCCACCCTCCCTCCTTCCCTCGCTCCCACCCACCCTCTGCGAGAGAACCTTGGAAGAACAGAACCAGGGAAAACACACACACACACAGAGCTTAGAGGGAGGCTCACTCGTGTCAGAGCTGAACTGCAGTGAGGAAGAGGAGGAGGAGGGGCAGAGAGAAACGTTCCTGGGGATTAATAACAGAGAGGCAGGAGGAGGGGCAGTGCACACAGGTAAGCTCTGGACATGTGTTCTACTGGAGAGTGTTGTCATCTGGGCTGATTTTTACAACCGAGTCAGCCACCTCCTTTATCAGTGGGCTAATATTACCGTTCACTTTCCAACTTCTGTGAAACTTCACACAAGTTTTCTTTTCTTTTCTAGTTCAGTTGTTGGATCTTTCTTTCTTTCTTTCTTTCTTTCTTTCTTTCTTTCTTTCTTTCTTTCTTTCTTTCTTTCTTTCTTTCTTTCTTTCTTTCTTTCTTCAAAAGTAAAACTTGTTGGCGGGGTGGGAGAAGAGGCAAGAGGGTATCTTTAGGTCTGCAAAGCAAAAAGACAAACCCATGTGTAAGATCGTTGCAGATGCTGTAGACTGTTTCTACGGAAGCATAACTCGGGAACCCCTTCCCCCCTCCATCCCCCCAACCACTACCTTTCACACACCCACTCTTTCTCTCTCTCTCTCTCTCTCTCTCACACACACACACTCTCTCTCTCTCTCTCTCACACGCATGTCTAATTTCTCAGCTGGAAATGCAAAAACCAAGGTGCCTATTTAAATGAAAGCTGCCCATCTTAATGCAAGCGCAGAACAGAAGTTGCCCTGCATCAGAAAAGAAGTGTAGAAGGGATATAGGGAGAAGTGGAGACTGAGAGCAGGCAAGATTCCCTCTGCTACAAAGTCTTGACTTTTACTGGGTGGCAGTTAACCAAAACTTTAGTAGTTTTATTCTCAGCAGACATCGGCATTTGTTAATTCCTCTTCCTATGTGTTAAACATAAATTTGCTGTTTCAGATCAGATCTCAGAAAAGCTCGGTAGGAGTTTCCCGGCCGGGGGTGCGGGGGGAGAGAACTCCAGAAATCGCTGCAAACTCAAGTTGGGGGTGGAGGTGGCTTGGGTGTTAACCCCCCTTTCCAAACGGAGAGATGGAAAAAGAATACACACTGTTTTGTTTTTCTGGGAAGGAGCGAATCAAGTTCTTTTCTGAGAAGGGTGTGGGGGGCTGCACTGCGTTCCAGTTTCCTTCAGTCAGCTGGGGTTTTCGACTTGAATTGCAGAAGCTAGATCCCCGATGCCAACACGCAGAGGGCAGAACCCAAGCTGCATTCATATTTGGATCATTCCAAGGGAAAGGAACCCAGGCTCCCCTGCCCAGATTGTCCCAATGGTATAGAACTGAGAGAGTTCTACTCCAGGGCATTCGGAGAAGTTTAACCCATTCCTTGATGCTTAGATTTGACACTGCACCGGGACAATATGGAGACACGAGGACCAAGGTGCTTAGTCCCTGTTCTGGCCGAGGTGGGAGAGAGAATGAAGTGTGAAGAGAGTAAACCTAACTGAATCCCTAGGAAACAGATTCTGTGTATAGCAATGAGCAGAGACTTGTGTTGTACAGAATCCTCCCTGTGTGGACTGAGAACTGTGGCCTGGGGAAAGGGTGTGTGTGTGTGTTTGTGTGGTGCGGAGGGGGGGAAGATTCAGCCTTGCTGTGACTCAGTGTAGGGGTGGTAGCCTGAGACAGAGAAGCAGTTTTCTTCAGCCTGGTCTACATCTAAAAATGAGATTAGCCACGTCGCTCGGGGCTGTGAACCATTTTGCACCCTGTAGTTAGCTCGACCTAACTCCACTGTAACGGCAAATTTGCTACATCGATGGAGAAAACGTTTCCGTTGCTGTAGGAAACGGCTATACTGCAGCAGCATTGTCGCTGTAGCCATTGTAGGGTAAATGTGTCCCAAGGAACCTGAGGTCCCAGCCCACCCTTATCAGATGTTTGGCTTCTGCTCCCTGCTCTGCAGTGCGAGGCAAACCACCCAAGATGGCTGTAGAGGCATTGTTTTAATCGCCTCTGTCAGTCACAGACACTCCATATCCCAACTGTCCTGTCCTAGCCACGCAACTGCACTGAAGCTGCTTCCCCGGCCCTTAGGCGGGAGTACGGTCCTTGCGGCGTGTTGTTCATACTGTCCTTCCTACTGGAGCAATTGTGTCAGGAGAGAGATCTAAGCGCAATGGGGAGGCTTTTCTCCTCCTTGGGGAGAGAGGGGAATCTGGAGGAGCAGATAAGGCAGGCGTTGGATGGCAAATTCTCAATCCTTAGCGAGAGAAAGCAGAGGAGCTGAATTACCGACAGTGCGTAACAAAGAGGGCGTCTCAGGCATTGCGCTGTATTCGCTTTGGAAACACCGATCCCATGATCTTGTGTCTGCTCTGCCAGTTTCACTCTGTCTGCAGCACAGAGGATCCAGCCATTTAGCCTGCTGGACAGAGGGGTTCTGGTGTGAGGCCAGGGGCGACCGAGGGACAGAGTGAAAGGAAAGGGTGTGGGGTGAGCCTGACGCGCTGGGAGCACAGATGCCAAAGGGGGCTTCCTTAGCACTCAACATATGCTCCTTAGCAGTGGTGGCAGAAGGATAGGAAGATACTCGGGTTGCTGACGACAGCAGGGTGGGGGATATGGCACCTACTGTAAACTCTGCACCTAAATGGGGAAAGATGAGGGGGAAATTTCTGTGGCATCTAAGTGGGGATCTGAACACCCATTTGCATGCACAGAAATACACAGTCTATGCTTGCTGCTTACACGGCCGCTTCTCAAATCAGGGGGCTACGGTTTGTTTGCAGAAGGAGACACGGGCAGAGAGGGACGGATCGAAGAGTGACACTGGTGCTGCTGAAGAGCACAAGCAAGGATTTTCTGTTACAATAACCCAGGAATTATCCAGCCAGCTGATCCTAGCTACTTTCCACACAGGGCACACCCCATCCATATGCATGAACATAAAACCTTCCCTGCAGAAAAAGGCTACTGCAGCTGAGTCCCCGGGGTTGGATTAGCCAGTGGTATGATGGCTCCAGCCCAGCACGAGTACTCTGCCGTTTAAGCTCTCACTCCAAAACCTCTGAGAAGAATTGGTCCTTAGCATCGGGTCTCTGTTTTTAAAGGTACTTTGGGGACCTCTGAGTCAGAGCGCTTGCCACGCTCTCCTTCATCCCATCACTGCTTTAAAGGCATGCCGGATGCATGTTTAATATATACTCGATTCTGCCACTTCAGCTCTCCAGCCCAGCTGAATAAAGGAAACCCCTGTTTTGTTTAGGGTTATCAAACCAGCTGACTGGGAGGCCTGTTTGGTCAACCCAACCGGTGACTGATTAGCGGCCGTAACTGATAGACAAAAGGGATGGCTAATGAGAGAGCTTGCTGTTCTTATTTTAGGTCACCCTCTCTGTTTTAAAGGGACAAGCACATGCTCTGTCCTAGTCTGTTCATCACAAATGCTAAATAGCTGTAGGATGGGAAGGAGGAGGTCATCAGGCCTCAGGCGCACACGGAGGGGGAGGAAGTTGGGATCTCAACAGAGCAGCAGTGAATGGAGGGAGCTGCAGTAAAAGGAAACTTTCTTGCTGAAACAAACAGAAAATGATCCCTGGCGCCACATTTTGTAACAAGCTGGCTGTGCACATCACTGCCCCCTACTGGACCGAATCAGAACTGCTCATTTGTGTATCATAGACCCTATTCTGCATGGAGCAAATGCTTCATCTCAGGTGTTTGGGGGCTGTCTTTCCCCACTCTTTGCATGGAAAGTCTAAAAGGCCATGAAATGCAGCTCAGTGGCAACTTGAACTACTTTATTCAATGAATTTAACTCCTTTCCCACAGGCAGTTAGCAAGTGTCATGAATATACTTGTTATTCAACCAATGCACTGTTGACTTTTTTTGACAGGGATTGATGAAAATTTTCAGAAAGCGAGGTGTTTCGCCTACTTGTGATTGGTCAGAAAGGTCACCTGCTATTGTTACTGCTCCCTGACTGGAGGAACTTGCGTGCCAACAGTTGGGAGTGCAAATCTAGTATTTGGTTTTCATGAAAACTTGTGCGTGTGACTTGAAATTCTTTCCTTGCAATCACATGAATGTGGATGGAAAGCCAAGACACAAGCGTGGCCAAAGACAATTGATTTAAACATCCAAACATATTAGAGGGAACTATAAAGTTCGAAGTGGCCTCAGATTTGTTGAAATATCTCAAATTTCTGTCACATGCCTTCCTTTTGGAAGGTATTTTTAAGACCTGGCTGGATTATTCATTCCACATAACATTTATTGTGTGTGCAGCTCCTTCTTGTGCCTGCGAATTGTTTGCAAATTGACCCAGTTTTCTATGAATGCATTTAATATTTGGAATAGTTTATGGGGACAAATTTCATCTTGTGGGTTGTTTAACTCTTCATGGTGTGGGATTGGTCACCTGAGGCACCAGGTAGCAGCTCAGATAGCATGGTGATGGTCATCTGAAATACATACAGTGGATAGATGCACAGTAGTTACCCTCAATAAACAGTGGAGTGTTGGTTCCAGTAGGTTGATAGCATTGTTTCTGCTTGCTGACATTTTTATTCAGCTGTGACATAGAGCAAATAATGAAGATGCTACTTTCAGTGCTGATTTTCTGGGCCAATAAATGTCTGTATTGAAATGTGGATTCCTAAAAAATTTCAGAAATAAACCAACACTCCCTCATGCCCAGCAACTGGCATGACCCTGTGATAGGAGCAGAGCGAACACACTGGGTTTGTTCACAGAAATATTTGGAAACTTCTTTCCGTGTTATTCAACAACCTCTGGTATGTTCACTTGAGTGACAACCCTGTCCCGCACCTCATGCCTGCCTCTCTCTCTGCTGGGTTCTGCCCTGGGATCATTAACTCTTGCATAACATCACAATCGTTTGCCATGGAATGATGTCAACAGTTAAGCATTACAATTGGAGAGGGGCCTGAACCAAAATCCCAGCTGTGAAGAGACACAAGGAGAAAATACACATCCCAGCTTTGCAACTGGCGCCTCCCTCCATAACGGGCTAAACCAAAATCCCAAATCCAACCCTCCTCCCCATCCCACTCCACCCACCTACAGCCTTTGTGGTTTTTAAAATCCAGATCGGAATTTTGGATTGGAGTCCCGAGAAACAGCTTCCGACAAAAGAGAAGGGGTTGAAAAAACGAGCATGTGTACTGGGGGGTCAGGGGAAACCAGAAGTAGTCGGATGTAGACAATATCCCTGTGATGAATTTGTCAGTTCCCTGCGGCATTCAATGTTTTCCTCTCGCCCGACCCCAGACAATGGTGCACCTAATACCCAGCAGCTTCTTGAAACCCTGGAGCTGCCAGAACTTTGATTGAAAGCAGCAGGCCCGCAAGGGTTCTCTGGTTAAAGAGGGACAAAGAGAAACAACGAGGAAAAAGAGGGGGTGGAGAAAGCCCAGAATCTCTTCATGGAGAGAGTCAATTGTTTAGAAGCCCAGGAATGCATCCAGTCAGCTGGGCAGAGGTATTTCAAAGGGAGCCAAGTTGTCCATGGGTCCAATGTGCCAGGAGCCCTTGGTGGAGGCTGCCTGCACGGGGGAGGTTCCCCACAGCTCTTGCTGCAACGTCTCTAAGTCAGACGGCTCAGCCTGGGCCAGGATGCAATGCCAATCTTGCCAGTCGCAGGAGCTGTCTCTGGTGGTGTCAGGCGGAGGTGAAGAAGCTAACGGCTGCTTGGGAAGCAATTTCCTTGCTAGAGAAAAGGGGCAGAAGGACTTGTTTCCCAGTGGGATTTTCCATTTCTCGACAAGCGCTGACAAACCTTTCCGCTTCGCAGCCACGTGAGCCCTCACTGCCAGCTTGTTCGCCTGATGCTGTTGACGTTTCCCTGCTGCAGACCGAATGGGAATGGGACGGGCCTGTCTCAGCCCCTGTCTGTGCGGTTGGTATGGAGCAAGCACCCGTACCACGCGGGGCTCGTTGTGAGAGGCAAATGAAGTCTGTGTGCTGTGACAGACCCAGACCAGGGGGCTGCAGGAGTCTGGTCAAAGGCAAATATATTGGCCACTGGATGAACAGGTTTCTGTTCCCTGAGTGACCAAAGCAGGGGCTGCCCTAGAGCAGTCAGGAACCTGCCAGCACCAAGTAAGATAGGCAAGCTAATCAAGACACCTGGAGCCAATTAAGAACTTTCTAGATTCAGTTATGGCAGACAGGCTAATCAGGACACCTGGTTTTAAAAAGGACCTCCCATCAGTTAGTAGGGGGATGTGCCAGGAGCAGGGAGTGAGAAGGCGGGCTGCTGGAGGAGTGAAGAGTTCAAGCGTGATCAGGCTTCAGGAGGAAGATCCTGCAGTGAGGATAAAGAAGGTGCTGGGGGGAAGGCAATGGGGAAGTAGCCCAGGGAGTTGTAGCCGTCACACAGCTGATACGGGGAACACTGTGGACAGCTGCTATCCACAGGGCCCTGGGCTGGAACCCGGTGTAGAGGGTGGGCCCGGGTTCCCCTCCATCCCCCCAGCTCTTGATCAGACACAGGAGGAGTTGACCTGGTCTGTGAGAAACACCAGAAGGGAAGGTCTAAATTGGAAAAGGATCTGCCCTGTCCCGACCCACTAGGTGGGACAGAGACTGCGGGGATTGTTCTCCGTTCCCCCTATGCTGGCCAGTGATGAGGTTAGCTGAGGGGATGGCAGGTTTGAGCCACTAGCAAGAGTGGCCAAACTGAGGGCTGCCGTGAATTTCTGAGGCGAGCAAATCCGCCAGTAAGCGCAGGACCCACTGAGGCAGAGGTGGAACTTTGTCACAGTGCACACGTCCCCCAGCGCCCAGGCTCTGAGCGTTGTCTTTGCAGGGCTCCCCTGAAGTCCTGCCCAGGGCTGCCAGGCAGCCCCACTGCTGCTGGGGTTAACAAGTGAGGTGGGACCCTGGCGCGGGCGGGGAGCACCGCACATCTGAACGCACGAGATAAAGTGCTGAGCAGGATGGGGAGCACACATCTTGCTTTATTCGTTCTTTACACAAGGGGTTCTGCCTTCAGCCCTCTCTGAAGCCCTCCTCTTCTCCCTCTGGTCACACGCCAGACAATTGGCAGTAGCTTGGCCAAGTTGCTGCCTCGTCTGGCTTACAGACAGCTGGGCTGTGAGGAGGCAGGTAAGCAGGAGTGGCACAATTGGTCTCCTTTCCATTCTCCCTCTGGTCTCCACTCCACGCAGCTGCACATCCTCCAGCCCTGCCCACTGACAGGGGCTCAGGAAGGCTGTTCTGCTTGGTTTGATGCACATGATCTTCCCTATGTCCTGCTACCTCCTTCCTTTGCCATTGGCAGCCTGGGAGAGAATTTGATCAGTTTGTCCCTGCTCCTCTTTCTATCCCGTCCTGGGATTCTCCCTCTGAAGTGGCTGATACTGGCTGCTCATTGCTACTGAGCTAGATGGACCCCTGGTCTGATCCAGTATGGCAATTCCTACGTTGTCTTTGTCTTCGTTGTCAATTATGTCTCTGTGCAAAACCATTATTCACAGGTTGATACTTGTCAGCTATAATCGCTGGGCCTCTTCAGCCCTTCTGTACATCACCTTAACGATACCACACTGGGCTAACGCTAGTTGTAAAAGATGGGACATGGTGGAGAAAGACTATGTGGTCCGATGGACCTAGTGCAACCGTGGGGATTAGGGACCTCCGGGGTCCTCTTCTTGGCTCTGCCAATGACCCGCTGTGTGACCTTTGGCCAGTCACTTGACCTTGCTATGTTTCAGTTGCTTCATCTGAAGATGCAGTCAGTCTCTTTGGTGACACTGTAGCTCACGAAAGCTTATGCTCAAATAAATTGGTTAGTCTCTAAGGTGCCACAAGTCCTCCTTTTCTTTTTGTGAATACAGACTAACACGGCTGCTACTCTGAAACTTATAATGTTCCGTCACGGTTCGTTGACAGAAGCGTAGCCTCATAAGTTAATGATCACATGACCATGCGTCTTTATGATTCATATAATCTATGGTGCAGGATTCGGTACTGTCACTTGGTGGCACTGCAGTTAAAATATCTTTAGAAACTGAAGTGAAATTATTGTTCAAAGCTGGCATGGATTTTTTGTGGTAGGAGGCCCAGGGAAGCCAAGAAAATATCACTCATCCTTGCTATCTGTCATTCACATCCTAGCCACTGGGTATACTTTTCCCTTCCTCTCTTCTTCTGTGCGCTACATTATCCTTTGCCAAATAGCTTACACTGTACTGCTTGCTGCTTCGAGACCTCTACCTAGCTTCCTCCTCTCTGGATATTTAATACATTCAATGATTGCAAACCCATTTCAACACGCCAGTTCTTAGTGAGCCCTGTGCACTAGAAGTTGGTTTATGATGGGCCTCGTGGCATAGAACATCCTTTGTCAGACCTAGATCTAATGATCAAAGCCACAGATGATCCCGCTAGAAGCGATTAGCCTCGTGCTTCAGGGAACAAGCAAAGCATTAAACCGCCCAGGTTTGGGGATAAATTTTCCCTTTGGGTGGGTTATTCCATAATTGTGCATTAGGAGGGTTACACACTTTCCAAAGATACAACTGACGATGGCCACTATTGGAGACAAGAAGCCAGACTAGAAGGAACATCCAGCATGGCAGTTCCTATCTTTGTATGTCCCTTTGCCTGTTAAGCATGTTAGCAGATCGACCCCCTGCCTTCACTTCTCTCCTTTGGTCGCAATTCAGCAAAGCACTTAGGCCCAGATTTTTAAAGGCATTTAGGCATTGTTGTGTCAGTGTTGCAACACCTAACTGACTGAAGAATCTAAATCTTATTTGCAAAAGGGATTTAGGCACTGAGGCCCATTGATGGGGTGTCCTGAGCACAGCTACCTCTGAATACCTTAAAAAATCTGAGCCAAGCACCCTTGCCTGTTTTAAATCCCAGTGACTCTGAGGGCAATGCTTTGCCTGAACGGCGCCCCAGTGGACTTTCTCTTCTCTGCTGGCTCTTTATAAGAGCCAAGAAGAGTGAAACAATGGTTAACACTGACCCAGCTCAATCAAAATACTCTCTGGAGCAAAGTGATTTGCTGGGGGAGAGTGGGGGGAAGAATAATCTGTAAAGAGACAGAGGTAAAAATCACTCCTGGAATATAAAATGGCTGGTGTGAAATGGCTTATCTGCGCTGCAGTCAGCCCAGGTGCGACTTTGAATTACCAGCTGAGACTCTGGCCCCACATATTTTGTGGGTCACCTTCAGACCTGCTCGTCCAGCCAACGCTACCATAACGCATCTCTGCTACAGTACTAGAGTGATTGGGGGGCGGGGGGGGCTCACAGAAGAGTTCAGCACTGAACCCAACAGTGCCTTTTCTTGATCTCTGGGTGCCCTGCCGTGTAAAATCATATTGGAGCCAAATGCAATCTTCTCCATCGTTCGGGTCCATCTCTGTGCATGCTGTCTGAGCGATGTGGGACTCCATCTCGTTCTCCTGGAGCTTCTGTTCCAAAACGAAACCGAATCTGTGACCCGGTGGCATGGATGAGAATAGTGCTCTGAAGCCACATTCCCTCCCCTCCCCCCAATGTTCATAAAAGTGAACACAGAGAATGAAGTGAGCTGTGCCTTCCCCCTTCCGTGTCTCCTGTCACATTACTGCTTCAAGGAGTAAACCCCAGGGAAATACATCCAAGCAAAAAGCTATTGTGTGAAATGGGCCCCAGTGAGCGGAACAGATTAACGGGCTACAGAGCCAACGGCACAAAGCGTGATTCTCGTTGCTCTACAGGTTCTGTGCACAAGCATGAAGGGCCTGATCCAGGGAGTAACAGCCTGCTTGTCCATAGATCTAGGGGGGCACCTTGCAGGGGGGGTTAGCTGAACTGCTCTGCTGCCCCAGCCTGAAAACCTGCTGCTATGCAAAGCAATGAAAAGCCACTTGGCGGGTTGCCTTTCAGAGGCATCGTCCTCGTGAGAGTTCGTGACAGTGTGCAGCGATTTAGGCAACGCGGGGTGATGGATGGTGACGTGTGAGCCGCAGGGGGCTTGCTGCTTGGGACCAGCTCAGGTAACCCCCCCAAATTCACACACTTGTCTTCACCGAACCTTTTGGGTCTGTAATATGGGGCTGGGTAATCCAGGAGCATCTCACTGGAACAGACTGGAGAGAGAGAGATTAGCTGTACTGCCCGGGGAAATCTGTTCAAGCCCATCTCATTTTATGTTTTATATATATAATATATTGTGTGTGTGCATCTCTGCATTAGTTCACCCTTTCTTTTCACCTCCTCCTCACCCCACTCCCTCCACCATACACACACAACCGTTGTGTGTTAATACACCCTCCAATAGATGTGTCTGAGCAGGAGGAAGGAGCCCTTATATAATGAAGTATGAAATCAGAGCTGCTCCATTAATTGGCTAACCAGCACGATAGCAGACCTTGCGTAAGGAGGAAGGGAGGATGGTCTTGTTGCTGAATCATTGGTCTGGGACTCAGGAGATCTAGGTTCAATTGCCAGGTCTCTCACAAACTTTTCATTTCCCTGCCATTGCAGGGTGGTGGGCACTGGTGAGCCTTGGTCCTACTGGTTCTCGGCCTGCAGCACAAAATGGTCTAGTCTCCTGGGGGCTCCTTGGCTCTCATTTTGGTTGTTAGGTTCGTGTGCAGCTGGTGCTGGTGGCCTGGGATATACAGGAGGTCAGATTAGACTATCTGGTGACCCCTTCTGGCCTTAAAGTCTGTGACCCTATGACTTCCTGTGTGACCTTGGGCAAGCCCCTTGATCAGCCATTCCGCCGTTCCCCATCTGGAAATGGGGGATAATTACTTGTCCCCGCCTGGTGAGGTATGGTAAGGGTAAACTAATTAGTGTTCGTGAGGGGCTGATACAGTTGTGATGGGGGATACATAGTATCTAGACAAGCCTCTTTTTAACAAACCCCGTTGTGCCCCCTGCAGGTGAATCGCTGGACCATGAAGGCAGCATTCAGATTGCTTCTCCTCCTCATCCTTGTGTTGATCTCTGAAGTGAACGGGCAGAGGCGGAAGCCCGGGCGGAAGCCTGGGCTGAAGCCCGCTCGACCGACTCCCGAGCCAGTCGAGCCAACAGAGCTGCCTCCGCCCCTGCCACCGGGCCCCCCCTCCGTCTTCCCGGATTGCCCCAGAGAATGCTTTTGTCCTCCAGACTTCCCCTCAGCCCTCTACTGTGACAGCCGCAACCTGAGGAAGGTGCCCCTCATCCCTCCCAGGATCCACTACCTCTATCTGCAGAACAACTTCATTGACAGCCTCCCGGAGGAGTCCTTCAAGAATGCCACGGGGCTGAGGTGGGTCAACCTGGACAACAACCGCATCAAGAAGTTGGACCGGCGGGTGATGGAGCAGATGGAGAGCCTCGTCTTTCTGTACATGGAGAAGAACCAGCTCAAAGAGGTGCCGTCCTTCCTGCCAGCTAACCTGGAGCAGCTGCGTCTGAGCAGGAATCAGATCTCCAAGATCCCCTCTGGGGTTTTCAACAAGCTGGAGCACCTGGTCCTCCTGGACCTGCACCACAACAAGCTGAGTGACGGAGTCTTCAACAAAAACACATTCCGGGGGCTCAAGAACCTCATGCAGCTCAACCTAGCCCACAACATCCTGCGGAAGTTGCCTCCCGGGCTGCCCAGTGCTGTCCACCAGCTCTTCCTAGACAGGAACAACATTGAGGACATCCCCGATGATTACTTCAAAGAATTTCCCAATCTGGCCTTCCTCAGGCTCAACTACAATCAGATTTCTGACAAAGGGCTGCCCAAGAACTCCTTCAACCTCAGCAACCTGCTGGTGCTGCAACTGGCGCACAATAAGCTCACCAACATGCCCTTCATCAACCCCAAACTGGAGCACCTCTACCTAAACGACAATTCCATTGAAAGTGAGTTGGGGGGTAGCAGGTCGGCAGGCCTATGTGGCCGTGGCTGGGCCTAGAGGGAGCAGACGTCCCATGGGGATGCAATTCTTTGCAGCGGGAGATCATTTCTTTCCATGTGAAACCCACCCACAGGGTTCGACTCCCTTCAAAACAGGACTTGATGTTTAGAATGGGTTGGTGGCCCTTTCACATGGGTTCATGGGGCCAGGTGGTGGAAGGGCCTGTGCTTCAGAAAAGGATGGTCCAAAGCACTACTGAGGAGACGTGGGTTCAATTTCCTGCTCTGCCACAGATTTGCCCAGGATCATAGGAGAAAACTCACTTATCTTGACATCTGTAAAATGGGGATAATACTTCCCTACCTCACAGGGATAAACACATTAAAAACTGTGAGGTGCTCAGATACTACAGTGATGTGGCGGGCTCACATATGTACCTAAGATAGATGGAAACAATACAACTTAACTTTCTGTGTGTTGAGGCTAGCAGGGCTAGGAGATGCAGAGGGGGATGAAGGGAGAACAGGGCTATGCTGGTGAGCAGCTCTGCAAATCCATCAGAGATGGCTTCACAGGGATTTAGGCGAAGCACAGCAATTTCATGGGACAGGTGCCAGGCCATGAAATGCGTAAACACAGCAAAAGTGGGAATAACAAAGGCCTGTTCCCAGCAGACCCAGATGTTTGTGCTATCGGAGCTCTCACCACCTGCTGCCCTGGTTGAAAACATCTGCAGGGGAGCAAGAATGCAGAGCTCCCTCCAGAAAGTCTCTGCATGCAAAGGAGAGACACACACAGAAACCAGTCCAACTCCTAATATTTCTGGCTGCAGAGTGGGCTGATGGAGTTTTGGTAGCAGAGCAGTATAGGGGATTATACACTTGTAAATCAGTAGTCCCAAAACCGTAGTTAAAATCTAAATACCCTTATGGCTGGCAGCTATTCCCATAGACTGTCATATCAGTGAAAGGACCAGGGGAACCCATTTACAATAGCAATGAAGGATGTAAGCCCAAAGTCCTTACTTAGACAAAACTCTCATTGAAGTTAAGGGGGAGATTTTCCTGAGTAAGGATTTCTAGATTGGGCCCTTATTTGCCAAAATGGTCCACCACTGTAGAGCAGCCCCCTGTGAGGTGGAACATAGCAACTGTAGTGGTCAAGGGAGGTGGCAGTAGATTACAGGCATCCAGTTTAGGAATACACTGGGGTTTGATCCAAATAATGACGAGAGGAGCAAAAAGTTCGAAGGTGGAGAATCCTAGTGGAACTAAGTTGTCATCACCGAAGGTCAGCAGTGCCAGGAGAAAAGGACAAGGAGACAGAAGGGCCCAATCCAGGCCTTGCTTAAGTAACTGGAACTAGCCCACGGGGGACTAAAGAACCAGCAGCAACCGACAGGAGGCCAAATAAGGGCCAATCTGGGCCAAGTTTTAACTAGCGGGGGAACTCGGGGTCAAGTTGCTGACTGATCTATGATGTAGTTGTTCAGCACAGCTATGGTATACTAGTTAAGGAGGTATATGCTGCAGGTTAGAGCGAGACCCATGTTCCATTCCCCTGTGCTGCCAATGGCCGGCATTTTATCCTGAGCCTTGTGACATTTGGTGACTTTTTTAAGTCTTCAGCTCCTGGAGTCATGTATTAAGTGAGAATCTCTGCTTTTATTTTCTTTAAAAGCAAGTTTCATGGTCGCAGAGAAAAGCCTGAAATGTGATTCCCCTAAAGCCTTGCAAACAGAAGGCGAACAGAAAAAAAACAGCAATTTTTTTGATGTCATGGTTTTTAAGCCAGTCTTCTGACTTTGGGGGGCCTGGATCATAATTTTTGAAAGCCTGGGGTTGGCGATACTGATTCTATTTATTTTCTCCCTTTCATAAAGTGCCACAGTATTTCTCACCTTTCCTTTGTTAAGCACAGATTATTCCGGGCGCTTCCTGACAGAACTCATTCACCTGTCTCCAAGGCCACCCTACCATAGCACCCTTCTCTCTGCCCCACATCACTGATAGAGCCACTGTAGAAGATGTTAGGAAGTGCAGATGCAATCTGAGAGCACCCCAGACACCTTGCAATCGCAGCAGAGCACGGCACACACAGCATAAGAAAAACAGACATGAAAATAAGCCCCAGAATAACTATTCACGGCTAATGCTCTCTTGAGCTGCAGGGTTTTCCTGTCTCTTGTGATGACTTCATAATGGCAGCAATGATTAGTAATACATTGGGCTATTTTTATAGCTACCTACAGGGACGGGAGGAATTATAGCTTGTTGTTTCCTGGAAAATAACCCAATCAGGAATATTCTTAGGCCGATGTGAGTGAGTCCCCAGCTGCGATAGCCAATTAGAAGACATGAGGGGTGGTGGTCACACCTTCTCGTTGGCCTGCTGGAGTTCTCATTTGTTGCAAGGACTTCTCATTGTTTGCTGGAGTTAATGACAGAGTGGAGTCTCCAATGCCTGGCTGATGTTTTGAAGGGTGGCTTTGGAGCTCCTCTGGGGCTGTGTGTGCTCAGATGATTTGGTGACGCCAACAAGCTGATATAAAGAAAAGGAGTACTTGTGGCACCTTAGAGACTAACCAGTTTATTTGAGCATGAGCTTTCGTGAGCTACAGCTGTAGCTCACGAAAGCTCATGCTCAAATAAACTGGTTAGTGGATGAAGTGAGCTGTAGCTCACGAAAGCTCATGCTCAAATAAACTGGTTAGTCTCTAAGGTGCCACAAGTACTCCTTTTCTTTTTGCGAATACAGACTAACACGGCTGTTACTCTGAAAGCTGATATAAGATTCCTCTGGTGGAATCGTAAAAGCTGTGGGGGCTGATGGGCAGAAGGACTGGAGTTTGCATCTGGAGAGCCAGGGGAGGTGAAATCCCTCATTCTCTTTAGTAAATCCAAGCCCGCTGGACTGATGAACCCTGCTATGCCTGTAGGGGGAGGAGGTGCTACAGGAGGGAAGCCGTGTCATGCAGGAGTTAACAGATTGGGTGAGCCTGTTGGTTGGTTTGACACATGGAGCTTGGCAAGGTGATCCACCACCTGAGACACGGAATTCAACAACAGGGATCCCTACGTTTTGGTAGACAAAAGGGGACTTGGGATGCCCACATTGCCAGAGTTAGGGTGACGTGCAGCTCAGTGCTTGCAGATCCCCACTGACAGAAGGACAGGCAACTCTGCTCTCTTGCTCTCCATCGATAGAGGTATCTTTTCAGACAGGCTGAGGTGCTGCCTCCGAGTCCAGGGGCACAATTCCCACCCACAGAATGAACCCCGGGTGCAGACGTGAGTCATTGCACCTCTGCCACCCGCTTTGCCCCCAGAGTCAGCTAGTTAGAACAACAAGGACTTAGAGTTGCACCCAAAATCCGTCGATGGGTGCAAAAATGCACCCACAAAAAAAAAGGAGAAAGTGTCCCCCTGTTTGCACCTAAACCTATACATATTTCCACTGTAGCATCAGCACCTAGGTACTGCAGTGATGTGCTCTGTCAATAAGGCAGATGCATAGCTAGCTCGTCCCAAGAGAACAGACATACCCAAAGAGATACAGGTGTAAAGTGAGGGGCAGTGGAGTTTTTCTCTTCCTTTGGTGCAGTGAGAACTCCCTCTTCTGTTTCAATCTACTTTAACCACAGGACGGGGTGGTATGCACCAGAGGCAACAAATCAGATCTCTTGCAAGCCCCGTAAGCACGAAGTGATCACTGAACCCCATGACGGGTGGGTGGATGAGTGGGATGCAGAGTAGATAAACTCTCAGCATCGCTCACCTGGCATCAGGTGGGCTCTTCCAACCCATGCCATGCTCTCTCTTCCCCTGCAGGAATCAACGGGACCCAGATTTGCCCCACCTCCCTGGTCACCTTCCAAGACCTCTCCTCAGATCTAGAAAACGTGCCCCGGCTTCGTTACCTGCGCCTGGACGGCAACCAACTGAAACCGCCCATTCCCTTGGACCTCATGATGTGCTTCCGGCTCCTACAGTCAGTCGTGTTTTAACTCTCCCAGCTGTGCCACTCTCCCGGGACTTTGGCTTTGCGCAGACAATTGACTCCAGTCTATGTCAGACACTTGGAAAATATTGTGTTCCCCCATTCAACCCACCCCACTCACCCCTCAATGCTCTGTCTCCTCTTCCTCCCCCACTCTCTTTCCTCCTTCCTCAGCTGCAAGGAGCACCGGCCACCGTTAGGTGCAGCCCAGTACTGCCCCTGTGGATGCCACATGTATCTTATAGGAGTGCACTTCCTGTCAGATACCTGTAGTGCCCCCACGATGGCACTATGCCACAATAAGCATCCAAGGCCTTCGTGTAAATGGGGCCCTTTCACTCCTACCCCTTAGGTGAAAGTCAGAGAAGAGGTGCCTGCTCAAATGCCACCCACTTATACCCAGCATGCAACTGCCTTTCCCTCCCAGGTACCTGTACATCTTCCAGCCATAGGAACCATCCCCAGGTGGACCTGGTCTTTGTAGGGCTATCAGCATCTCCTCCCAACTTCAGCAGTCAGTGATATGTGAGCTTTGTTTTGGGAACACCCAGTGATGGAGGGGCTGTCTGGCAGATGGGAGGGGCAGGGGGCCTGGGACTGGACAATGATCCGGGGCAATTATAGCTGCTTTATGAGACAAGGCGATTTCATCCCCAAAGCGGCAATATCCGGCAAAATAACGCAAGTTGTCTTGGGCACCGAGATCCAGTTCAGGCCCTTCTCTTCCAAGGGCACAAAATTCATTTGAGGTGGGTGTTGGGAATCCAGGTCAGGTTCTACTTCTTTCCAAGTCCTCTCCTTGGCCAAAACTGGAGCAGCTCACTCTTCACTTTGGACGATCCTAGGGAAACCCAATGGCTTTGCTCAGCCATTGTGTCTTTGGGCCACATTGGCACTGGACTCACCCACCAACTTCATGCCAATGAAAGCTGATGAAACCTCAGAGGTCCCCCACTGAGCAGAAGATTCTGGGTGCAGACACCGTATAAGCATGTGGCAGGCATGCAGAGCCCTTGGGTGGGGTGAACATATTCACATGGAAGAAGATTCATGCAAACAAGTAACTTCCTCAACCACATGGCAGCTTCTTGCTGCATGGTGTTGGACCCTATTGCTGTTCATGGCAGCCAGGGTCACCAGCAGTTCCCCACCGCCAAATCAGATAGCCACCATAAGGAGTCCCCTTAAGGTCCCACATTAAAACCCTGTGGATTATAGGAATCCTGGTGGAGTGCCCCTTTCATGCACGCCCACACCAGTCTGCCCTTGTGTCAGAGCAGTATGGGCATCACCCATCACTGAGAACTTTTAAATCAAGATTGGATGGTTTTCTAAAAGTTCTGCTCTAGGAATTACTTTGGGGAAGTTCTCTGGCCCGTGTTACCCAGGAGATCGGACTAGATGATCACAATGGTCCCTTCTGGCCTTGGAATCGACGAATCTATGAAAAACCACGAAGAGGGTGGTCTTTGCTCTGGTTGGGGACCTGCAGCCGGGTCCTTCCTAATACACGCGGCTATTTTGATTCCAAGAGATGGTTTCGAGATGCAGAGTAACGCCTCGAGCCCAGAGCTTAGGGTAGTTTGTGGGGCTCGGGTCCGCAATGGGGCTAGATAGAGAGACCTCTCAAGGCGAGGGGAGACGGATTAACTGTGGCTCTACACATTAGGGACAGCTTGAGCTGTCATGGCACTGCAACACTCCTGCACGATGGGGTCAAGTCCAGGAGCTGGTGCTGAAGGCTGGACATTGCTGGGGCCCTGGATTTTGCGTGGGTAGAGCGGAGAGATCCTCATTCTGGGGAACGGGGACAACAGGGGAGATCTGTCTTGAAAGCACCACCTTCTTGCAAGCAGACAAATGCAGCCTCTGTTCCATTTATGGGGCACCACAGTGACACCCGGTGGCCAGAGAGGGTGACGTTGGCAGGCGGTCCTAGATTTCCCAAAGATCGACATTGTTCCTGTTTAAAGGTAGCTGGTTACGTTAATCCCATTCATTCCCTTTGCGTGGATCTGACCTGAGCCATTTGTCGTATTTAAAGGTGGCAGGTTAGAGCAATGCCCGTTGCATGGTGGGGATCCCTGCTTCACATTCAGGGGCGTCAATCCAGATTTAGTCCGGCGGAAGTGAGAATTGTCGTAAGCCGCAGTCCTCCTCCAGCTATGCATTTTGGAGCGGATTTAAGTACAAGTGATGTCATTACACCCTGAGATGGGCCTGGATCTCTTGGGGGATCAGAACGATGGTGAGAAAGCTGCAGCTTCCCCGGGCACGCCCCATCAGAATGAAACACCCTCTGCCTGTCCCCCTTGCCCCCCCCCCCCCCAGAAAACCACCTGTGGGAGGAGCAAGAGGAGAGAAGAGAGATGTGAAGAACAGAAGAAGCTTCCCAGCCCACTGGCGCGGGTTGCTTTAGCTTCCTCTTGTCACCATCTCCTGCTTCCCTTCGTGCCCCTCCTCCGGAGTCCTCCAGCATCCCATTGAAGGTCTCAATTGCCTTTCTTCAGACCCTTCACTCGCCTTCCCCAGTCACTTATTCCCTCCTGCTCTGTCTGGGTGAGAGCTCTGCTCAAAGTCCCTGCTTGCCCCCCAGATTCCTCCGAGGTTTGGAAGCAGCGTGAAAAAGTCTCTCTCAGCTTTGCCGATCCCGTTCGCCAACTTCAAGCCTTAAGTCCCAGGGCCAGGTCCTTCAGCTGGTGTAAATTGGCTCAGACTTCAATGGAGCTGCACCTCTGGACACCAGCTGAGAATAGTGCCCTCTTTATCCCTGGAGACTCCAGCTAGCTCTCTTCCCCTCTGTGTAACAGATGCTTTGAGCCTTGAGTATTGCTTTGGCAGCTCACACTGCATCCTCTCCAGTGGCGTGTGGAGCAGCGCCCCGTGCTGCGTGCTGAAGCTCAGAAGGTGTCAAACGTGCATCGGGCACAGTAGCACTATTGCCACAACCTAGTGCCAACTATTGCCATGCATGCGGCCCAATGGGCAGAATGAGGCATTACTGTGTCCTGCGTGGCTTTGTTGTTCTGCTCTGCACAGGGCTTAGATTTTCAATGATTCCTCCCCCCGGGACCCCATCAGCGTGCTGCTGGGTGCCACACACTCAGCTCAGATCTCGTGGCCTGGTTCCTCTCGTCTGCAGACTAATCACTTTACACATCTCAGCAATGAAGTGTGTTCGCCATCTCGGTGGCCTGCTCACCTCAGTGACTCGAATCCCTCTGGATCCCCGTGATTTGCTCTGCCTCCGGTATTAGCACGTTCTGAGGTCACCTTTCCAAGCAGGCACAGCAAAACAGGCCCAGTTCTGCTCTCCCTTACCCCTGTGCAGCTCGCTTTGAACTCAGCAGGATTCTGTGCAGGGTAATTGAGAGCAAAATTGGGCTTAGTGTCGGGAAGAGACGTCCCTAAGGCTTGACGCCCCCCCACCCCACCCGGCGTGTGAATCCATTTTGGCTCCTTGTCTTAGCAGATCTTTGGTGGGTGTGAATTGGCGAAGCTCCATGAACTGCAGAGTGGCGAGGGTAGCGGAGGTTCCAGCTCATTGGTCTTTCCCCCTTCACATTGGGACTGCTTTTGACTTACAGCTGCATTGCCTCCATCTTAGCAGCTGGAAGGAGCTGGGGTGTCATGAGCCACCAGTGTGTGTGTGTGTCTCTGTATTGCATATAGAAACAAAACACCTTAATATAATTTCCAAGAAGCCTGCCCCCACCCCCGGCCACATACACCCCTTTCCTGTACCTCCAACCAGGTCTCAAACCCTCCCACCATCTCTTCTCTTCCTATCCTGCCCTGATCTCTCTGTCTGGTTTCTCTTTGGCTCGCTCTGTGAGCCAGTATGGCACCGTGGAGCTGCACAGATTGAACTCAGTAGCCGACGGTATACGTGCAACCCCCTCTTCCAGCCAAACCCCGCCACTTCGGCCCTCAAAGCCAATGGACTCCCATTTACATCAATGGGCTTTGACCACATCCTTAGTGACCAGACAGCCCCATTGTCCCCTGGACACGTCCTCCCAGGAGTTCCTGTTGGAGGTACACGCTCGGAGTCAATTATTTTAACAGCAATGCAGGCGTGAAACTCGCTCTCCTACTTATGTCCGTGGGGCCAGCTTCAGATCTCAGTGACGCAGGGGTAACTCCAGAGTCACTCCATTGATCTTGGTTGAGTTGCTTTGGATTGTGACATGTAGAATGTGATCTCCTGGTCTCTCTCCTAGCCGACCTTGCGTTATGTTTCATTCTCGGTCGCTTTACAGAACCAAACACCGCTGCCTGTTTGTACCTTTTTCATTTTCATTTTGAAAAAAATACTCAAAGCTTATTTTTTATTCCACCCCCAGTTCTTATATGTACGGCTCTCCCTCCTTCGCCACTGCATACATAGGGGTCTGGGTTTCGGTTCTTTCTGATTTTCCATGTTTATGTTCTGGACCAATTGAGGCTCGTTTTTTAAAGGGAAAAAAATCCGTTTTAAATCGGTGTTTATAAACAAATAAACCCAGCAGCAGTTGTCTCCCTTGAATTCAACAAAACATGAACCCTCTGTGAGAGGAGGAGGTTTTTAAAGGCACAAATGGGAGTTAGATGTCCAGCTTCCATTGCAAAGCGATATGAGTGATCCATGAAAATCAATGGGAGTTAGATGCCTTAACTCCCCTTTGTGCTTTTCAAAATCTACCTGCCAAGCCACAGCGATGAGCTACCAGTAAGCAGTAGAGAGACTATTAAGATCTACCCATTCCCTCCACAAAGACTGTGAAAATTGCAAATTCCAGGCAGGTATTTTTGATAAAACCTTCTTCTTCAAATGTTCCTCAGTGGGATTTATTGGGTTTGACTGGTTTCAACCTTAAACCTGGAAACCCTATGTATATATTTATATATCTATATGTGTAATATATACTGGTACACTGTACATGTATAGCTATATACATACAGTAGCTCTCAACTGATTTTAGCTCAATGGTATTTTCACTTCTCCTAGCCCGTGGCAGTGAAAATAAAACGATTCAAAAAGAAACCTGGAAGTGCGGTCAGAAAATGCGGCCTAGGGACCTGTTAGCAACTGATGTACTGATTATTTATTCACTCCAAGGGTTCTCTGGGATGGTGCCCATCGCATTGGTGTCTGGGCACCACTATGAAGTTCAGGGTCAGATCCTGTGCCCTGCCTTCCTCTGCTCCCTTTGGGCCATGCTGCCAGAGGGAAGAAAGAGAAATCTAACCTTAGCCCCCCTAGCTGGGGATATCCCCACGGTAAGGAAGGTTCCAGCAGGCGTAGGAGCTGGCATAGCCTAAGCAACCATCTCTGCAGGGCAGAGGTGTGGCCAGATCATGATTTGCTCAAGCGATCCCTAGCTGGTGGATGGGTCCTCAGGGCACCACCAGCTGATGCAAATTACAGCAGCCCTCCAGGCTGTTCTCAGCTGGGCCACGGTTGGACAGAGAATCAGTGACTTGTAACCAGCTCCCGGGTGGCCCCTCCTTTCTGCTGTGCCCCGCGGGGAATCTAGGCCTCCATCTTTAGAAATACACTGGTCGTCTGGCCCATTTGCACATGCAATTACCACAGACAATCCCAGGGAAGTGCGGGGACCTTTAGCACGGAAGCAAAGACTTCTACCGCTTGAACTATAGGACTAACTCTGCCAGCTGGTAGGAGCTTGTGACCCTCTCTGTGGGCCACGTGCTGACGGTGGAGGAGACATGCACTTTCCAAGCATGCAACACTTGCCAGTTCGGAGCTGCCCTCAGTTCATGATCACACCCCTCTGGGGAGGGAGCATTTGTGCAGGGAATACGCAGCCTGGGGTGAGTCTCTGTGTCTAGCTGTACGTGGAATGGGTGTGGGGAGGAGAGATTTTGTCTGTCTGGGTGTCTAGGTGTATGTGTCAGCTCACAAATGATATGGATATGTGTGGGGTAAGTGGTTGTGACTGGCTGTGTGTGCATATGTGTGGGGGGCATGTGCACGGGAACAGAATGGGTGTGGGCTGCAGCGTACCTTTCTGCCCATTGCTATAGACTCAGCTCATCAGAGATTGTCAGGGAGGCATGAATCATAAAGGGGTGGGCGGGGGTCTGTGGGTGAGTGTGTGTGTGTGTGTATGAATGCATGTGCCTAGACGTGGCGCTCCATTCACGTGTGTGTTGGCAGGGAGACGTGTCCATGTGTGCAGAGTGGGTGCAGGGAGCAAGCTAGCCTCATGCTGATCGCCGCAGGATAAAATCGGAGTGTTTTATATTGTGACCAATGTGTGAATCGTAAACTCTCTGGTATGCGTATGTGAGCGAGAGAGGGAGAATTACCTTGCCACCCCTCTAGACAGGACAGCCCTGTCTCCTGCAGGATATCAACACAGCAACAACAACAACAACAAAAAGGAAGGGGATCATTTCTTTCCCTCCCCCACCCCCGCAAACAGCTCAAAAGTCAGAAAGTGGGGCTCAAAAGTCAGAAAGTGGGGTGGTAGCTTGTGAGCTCTCCAGCCATGTGAGCAGGCATCAAGGGGAATGTGGGAAATCTCCTAATTAGCCCTAGTGGATTGCTGATGATCCAGGGGACCTGGGCATGCCGCATGGGAATGGGAACATCAAAGGCATTCCCCCGGCTGACAGGGCATTTGATATATGGGAAGGAGAGGGGAGGGGAGGGTGTCATCACAGTGGGGAGTCATCGATCCTGCAGAGAGGAGAAGAGAGAGAGGCTAAAATATGAAGCCCGGTGCAAAGTGCATAACAAGACTAATTACAAACTGCGGCCCCCATCCTATCAGTGGATGCACAAGCATGGAGCCCCAGTGCCCTGCAAAGCCCCATTCATTCTGCAGCACTGGCTGGGGTCTTATCTCCATTATATCCCACCAGTGTAATGCAGCCATCTCTTGGGTGGTGGGTGGCAGTCAAGCAGCAGCAGCCAAGGAGAGGGGGGAAGAGAAGAAATGGCCTGGGCAAACCTCGACTCCTTTGGAAAAGCAACGGGGCATAGCAGAGCTGTCGTGGGTTTGAATTCAGCTAGAATTCCTCCGGAGAGCTCTTGCTGCATCCTGGGCCTTCTCCAGTTCCCTGCTCCCGTGGCCTGGGCTGTGGCTTTCAGCCCACGTCTAGCCCTTTCTCTGGCAGTGGTTTAAAATCTTCCAACCTACAGGGAATGAATTGTGCCTGGTATTTTCTGGGCTGGAGGGGGACAGGGAAAGCAGGGGGAGTCTAGCTGTCTGCCTTTAATGCCTCCCCTTAGTATCTCCCTCCACTTAGCCTCACTGGCTACAGCAGTGATCTCCGAACTGCAAGCCTCTCTCTCTGGCAGCCCCCGTGATCAGCGCTTCACTCCTGACTTCCCCGTGAACCGAGTCTGTTTCATCCAGCGAGCCGGCGGCACAGCACCCAGGTGACCCCTGAGAAGCAGCCAAATGCCGCTGGGCCCTTCAAAGGAGCAGACACGCTGAGTCAGCTGGAACGCGCCTCTCCGGGCTGCCACGCCACCTCCAGCACTAGCGAGCCTTCTAATGAGGGCTTAAAACGGATTACTGCAGGCCCTCGGCGCTTTTCTGTGCCTAGCGGGGAGGGGGCTGCAGGGCATGGCTGCCCTTCAAGCTAGAACACGGCTTGGGTTTTTCCAGGGTTCTTAGCACCTCCCCAGCACTCCACCTTTCCATAATCATCTCGTCAGCAGGGGCCGACGTACCCCTCCCAACTGCCCCGCATGGGCCTGTGCGGGTGGTCAACGAAACGCAGGACCCAGGGTACCTCGGTGCAGTCCCCACTATGGTTCTGAGCCTGCAACGCTGCGTGTACGGCTGTGTGAGACGGCACCTGTCTTGCCATGTAGGGCATTAGAATCTCTGGAGGTGGGAGCATGTGTGGGAGGAGGCTGTGTGCGTGAAAGAGAGCAGAAGCGGTGTGCGTGTGTGTCTGTATGATGGGATTGTGTGTTTGTAAGTGAGGCTCTCTGCAGAGGGGTGCGTATGTGCGATGAGTGGGGGGGGAGGGGGGGGGGACACATGAGGTTTTTAGAGGCATGAGCACCGGGCACTGTGCCTTGCAGATGTGAAGTGCGCATGGGTGTTCCGGGGGTTGCACGCTTAATGGCCTCTCTCTGGCTCAGGTTCTGGTTCCAGGCTCCAGGCTAGGTGGCCCAGTCAGTGCCAGGACGTGTGTAATCTGGATACATGTCCTCCAAAAGGCAGTGATGTTCAGTCCCTCCGACAGACACTGATCCTCGGAGGCTGACGTGAAGCGAAAGCATCAAGCTAGGAAGTAACCCCTAGAGCGCATCTGTTCGAGTCACAAGGCACGAAACTGGCTCTCCGGCCATCCGCCATGGAGAGGGCTGGACCAGGGAGCAGTGTCGCTGTAGGTCAGGGCTGAGGGGCATTGGCAGAGCTGTGTGTAGGGATCCAGGAATGGGAGAGCAGGGAGGCCTGCAGGTCGGGCTTAAGGTGCATTGGTGGAGCTGTGGGCAGAAGCCATTCTAGGCATATCAAAGCTAGGCAGCTGCTAGGGTGTTTGCGGATTTCTGGGGATGGCAGATTTGGGGATTTCCCCCCCCCCCCCCATTCCTGCGATGGATGGCAGGGGATAAGGCTGGCAGAGTGGCCCGGGGGAAGGAGCGGCTGCGAGCTGAGCCTCCGAGGAGCCGGATTCTGGGAAGCATTCCCACCGGCAGGCTGGGGGTGCGGCTTGCGGGCTGGGGGTGCGGAGTATGAGAGGCCAGATAGGGGAGGGTGCCTAGGTTCCACTGTGGTTGAGCTAAGTGGCTCCTGGGGAAGGATTGCAGGGGGCATAGGGGTCCCCAGCCTTGGAGGGGGGGAGAGGAAGCCAGGGCAGGGATGGATGGGGAGCAGGGGATGGGGTGGAGGAGGCCGAAGAGGGGGTGGGGTGGGGGCAGATGGAGAAAGGGTCCCACCCTGAGAGCAGGAGCAGAGGCAGCCGTGGACTGGTGTTTGGCCTAGGGCGGTCGACTGGCTTGGGCAGCCGGTGGCTGTAGAATGCACAGGACTGGACTAGCAGGGAGGGCTGCAGGGCAGGATTAAGGTGCATTGGCAGAGCTGTAGTACCGGCAGGGCTGGAGACGCCGGGAAGGCTGTAGCCGAGGCCCATTTGCTGGGGCGGGGGGAAGCTTCGCTGTGCTATGCCTGGTTGTAGACAGTGCTTCTCCGCCCCTTGTTGTCATTAAACTAATGCAAGGATGAGAGAGGAGAATAAACTGCCGCTACCCACCTCCAGCCGTGGGCGCAGCCTGGGACAGACACACACATGGCAAATATTTACCTTTAAAAATCAGCTGCTCTTTGAAATTCTCAGCTCCCTCTCCCCTCAGGGCCCTGTTAAGGGAGGTTAGGATGCAGGTCTCCCATGCTCCCCAGCACAGTAGCAGTACAGAACCCCCCGCCCCCTGGAATAATAACGCTTAGTTTTATCTAGCGTTTGTCACCCCTAGATCTCAAAGCGCTTTACGAAGGTCAGTATCGCGCTAGAAGGGCAGAGATTTATCCGAACGCTGCAAGTAACAACTCCAGAACCATGGGCAGGACATAAGTTCCTACTAAAGCCCCCCGATAACAACATACAACACAACAGCTTCACGTACAACACAACATAACAACGTACAAGAGAACAGCTTAACACTAAGGTAAAGATCTGTTGGTGGAGGTGCTGCCTACACCGATCAGTACATTATGCCCATTTTACAGATGGGGAAACTGAGGCACAGAGGAGTGAAGTGACTTGCCTAGGGTCATCCAGCAAAGCAGTGGCTGAGCTGGGAATTGACTTCCGAGTCCCAGTCTGACGCTCTCTCCACGAGGCCACACTGCCACTCAGTAATCATGTTTGTTTCCCATGCTGTCCCTTTCAGCCAGTCTGCTCCTCCTCCTCCTCCTCCTCTGAGTGCAGAGTGGATGATCCAGCCAGGCTTCTGCCTTACTTTCCAGACTTGCATGCTGGAGGGGGATGAAAGTATCCCCTGGCTGCCGTGTGACACATGGGGAGGGAGGAACTCACCCACCGGCGCTGCCAGATGGGTTGCAATACAAACACTGCCAGGGGTCAGAGAGGGGGCTTTTCCTCTTTGCACCCCACCCCCAAGCAGAGCTTTCCCTCCTCCCCTGCACTGCGACAGACTCTGCTCATCAGATGCAGCTAAGGTGCGTCTTCCAGCTGGGAGGGAAGGATCAGACAGAACTCCTTTCACAACCAGTCAGCGTCACTCCCTGCTAAGCTTGCAGGGTTGCCCGCTGCCTGCGGGCTCTGCTCGCTGCCTCTCCAGTGCTTCCAAGCTGGGGAGCGAGAGGCCATCCGCTCAGGCCCCCTCCTGTGTGGAGACCACGCAGCGCTGGCTCTAGGCCACGGGGAGTTAGCTCGGGGGCTCGCAGGCTGACAGGGACTGTGTGCCTGGCAGACATGCTGCCATCCCTCTGCCCTGGGGAAGGGGATGTGAGGGGGTTGTCGCACACAGACGTGGAGGAGCCGCTGTCCCATCCAGAGGGGAGCGGCTGTGATGTCAGCACTGTACGCCTGGCATCAACACACAACGTGCCCCCCCTGTCCAGGTTTCCAAACCAACAGCACTGCCGAGGGAGGTGCGAGCCGGGACTAATCTCTTGCATGGGGAGGGAGTGGGGGTGGCTGCTTCCAAACGGAGTTTTGGCTGCAAAGACAGAGGTTTTTTATGAGGTGTTGAATTTAAACAGCCACCCGGCTGCTGGGACGTGGGCCCATCCTGGCCGTAACCGCAATCAGACCACTGCCAGTGAGCTCCCAGCTATGGATGGGGGGTGGCACCCAACCAACAAGGACCCGGCTAAGAACAGGGGCTGGCACCCACCAAAGAAGGATCTGTCTAGATATGCTGGCTGGCCCCAAACCAGTGAGATCCTATCTCCTGAAGGCACATTCCCCACCCACCCCTTTCCTGCCCCAGTGCTAAATTCACATGAAATACTGGACTGTCACTGTTCCAAAATGCATCCAAGCCTAGGGGAAATCTCAGTCTTTCCCAGCGTGTGACCCCTATCTCCCCTCCCCTGCTGCATAACACAGGGCAGACCTAGCCCTTTGGAAAGAGAGCTCCTCCCTGGCTATTCTCAGTGAATTCTGCCCCGCAGCCAGGGTTTTTACAGGCTGAGCACGCCCCGTATGTGTCTCTCCCCACGCGGTTCTGCTTGTGTCCGTGTTATCCTCCGTGAACATCACGCGCTGCATTAAGTCCCCCCTAAGCCAAGGGGAGACCTAACGGGCACTCAACCCTTAGGCATGTTTCCCAGCTTGGGGTGAAACTCAGCCCAGCAAAGGTGGGGAGAGGTGCCCTGGACTCTGTGCAACACAGACACTGGGGAGTTTATGGCGAAACGCCGGCTGGCTTTGGTGGGACCAGCATTAGGCCTGATGGGTGTAAGTGGGGCATTGTGCAATGTGTCCCCCTGCACAAGCTGCATGTCACCCTAGGGCACCTCTGCCTCCCCCGCAAGGTCACAGGCTGTAAAGTCTGTGCAGGGGCGAAGAAAAGTGCTCTCCGAGCCACCTCCCCCATCCCAGCATGCAGGCCCTAAAAGCAAGCCCAACCTCTTGGAAGAAAGTTGTAAGTGAGCATGCCTGCTAGCCCCTGGGGGCACTGGACAAGGGGCACCATGGGAGGGGGGCAGGTGACAGCTAGAATAATCACCACCCTGATTGGCTGCACTTCCTGCTTATCCCCTGCACACTCCCACCCCCCCAACCAGGGCTGCCCTCCCCCTCGCCCTCCTTAAAACCTCTACAGCCCTTTTGGTCCCAGCACATCCGCTTTGCAGGAGCTGGGAGGTTCGGGCTCTTCCAGGGCAGACCGAGGGACCAGGGGGTAGGTCTGTGACTTGTGCCTCTCTCTCCCCTTCTCTCTCTTTCTCTGGAAGGAGCTGAGCTCAGGGGCTTTCATGTTCAGTTCAGAGGCGTTGTGGGGGTGGGGCTTTATGCAGAATGCATGGGGGCTGCCTGCAGTGTGCTTTTCAAAGGCTTTTTTATTACTCTCTTAATGCTGGGTTTGATCTGTGGGAAACTAGCTGAGATTAAGGGCCAGACTCCTCACTTCAGGACGTTTGCAATTCAGTGCTGTCTTTTATAGACTGGAGAGAGCTGTGGCAAGCAAGCGTGAGCGTGAATGGGTGTACATGTTGTCCCAGGTTTGTTGCATGTGTGTTTGAGTGTGTGTGTGTGACTTGGCTGTGTTTGCGAATGCATGGAAGTATGGATGGTGTGTGGGGGGGGGAGTGTTGGTGTGGATACTGCGTTTGCAAGTGCATGGGCATGCGGACGTGTTTGTTTGTGCATGCATGTGTGCTCGTGTGTTTGTGTGTACACCCAGGTGCTCATGTGTTTGTGTGTACGCACAGATGGGCCAGGCGCTTTGAGTCATGCTCAGAATAGGGGCTGCCAGCCAAGCGGGAGCCGCTTCTGAATGGAATGAATCCCCTTTCCGAGGGAGCTAATCAAGTTTGGATTTCATCATGCGTCCTGCCCTTAGTTTGTCGAATGAGCCCCGTGCGGGAAATCCCTGTGTTAGACAGTGTAGCCCCTTGTCATGGAGTGTCGGGGAGTCAGGGCCCTGCACCTCCCTCTTCCTGCGTTTCACCGTGACTCTCAGCCAGCCAGTAAAACAGAAGGTTTATTGGACGACAGGAACATAGTCCCAAACAGAGCTTGTTGGTACAACCAGGACCCCTCAGACAGGTCCTTCTGGGGGGGCAGGGAGCTTAGACCCCAGCCTTGGGGTCCCCTCCGTTTTCCCAGTCTGCTCCCAACTCAAAACCCCCTCCAGCTGACTCACCCAGCCTCCCCCCTGCTCCTCCTCCAGCCTTTGTCCAGCTTCGGGAGCAAAATGTGTCACCTCGCCCCCAAACCCGCTCCTGGCTCAGGTTACATTGTCCCTCCAGTGAAGCCACCCCCTGCTATCCCAACCCCAGTGCAGACAGTCCCAGTAAAACTCCCCTGCGACATTCCCAGGTCACTCCGCCCTGCTCCATCACACCTCTAGAGTGTCATCGAAGGTGCATAGTGCAATTCCGGTCCTCTGGTCTCTGAAGGCCTTCTGTAGGCAATTGATATGTGTTGCTTCCCGAAGCAGTCTCTTAAAACGGGTTTCAGGGCAGGTGCCCAACCCTCACCTCGTTACTGCAACTGCATGTGCAAACTGAGCAGGCAGAGGGGCGTTTGTGTGTGCAGCCATGGCAACTGTCCACCGAACTGGAAGTGTGGCCCCCAGTGTGTCTATTGAGGGGAGAAGGGCAGACTATAATTCACAAGCCGTTTGTGCTCCTGTGCACGCAGGGCCGGGTAAATCTCATGCAGTTCACCCAGCTCTATCCCAAGGGGTGGATCCACACAGATGTGCAGGCTGTGTGACATACCCCAGGGCGTGCACTCCCAGAAACATAAGCTACCATGTACGCTCCAGTAATGAGCCAGCATCTCTGCTAACGGACACCGCTCTGCAGAAGAGAGCGCTCTGACACTCAGGCCTCAGGATCCAGTAATATGAACCACGCAAGCTGGTGGCGATGACTGTACCCTGTAAGCTATGCAGAGAGCAAAGTCCAGCCGAGACAAGCTCTGGTCCTGCCCACTGGGCTCAGGGCAGGTTCTCATTAGTCCATCTGAGAAGAGCCTCACTAGGGAGCGATCATCAAAGTCCTAGTTTGTATCCTAGCTCTGGAAGGGACTGGGATCTAGTGGTTAGAGCAGAGGAGTTTGAGAATCAAGACTCCTGGTTCTCTCCCCAGCTCTGCCACTGATCTACTGTGTGACTTTGGGTGGGTCACTTTCCCCCCTCTGTGCTTACGTTTCCCCCTCTGTGCGATGGGAAGAATATCGCTCCCCCAACTCTGTCACGAGCTTTGGGATCTCAGGCTCAAGTAGCACATAAGAGCAGAGAGTTACTCCTGAACTCATGATACACCCTCTCTCCGTCCTGCAGCCAAGGAGTTCAGGCCAGCGAAAAGTCTTAACCCCGCACTTGGGGAGCTTCTCTCCAAGCTGCCTGTTCTTTGAAGGCTGTTTGTACGGTTGGATCTGGCGTGTGAGCGGGAGGTGACGCTCTGTACAGCAGCTCTGGGCCTCTTTCCTCACAGCAGGGCACTCAAGCATGAAACAGCCTGAAAAGAAAAGGAGAGTAATGATTTCCTCCGGGGCTCTAGGCAGAGTCCATTGATTCTCTCCAGCAGGAAAGCCATGTCCACTTGCTTCTGCGGCTGCAGAGGAAGCCTGTTTAAAGTGCTCCAGGACAAGGCCGGGGAGACTTGAGGAGAGCAACAGAAGGTGTAGTAGAAGGAGCTAAAGTGAAGGGTTGGGTGGGGGGGTAAAGCCAGCTGCCAGCACTTGGAGGAAACATTTGGGGCAGAGACACCAACTAGTGCTTCCTGGGCCAGGTATCCCAAAGAGCTCAGCACCCACTTGCAGGCCCAGGAGAGCTCGTCTGGTTGGGAGGGAGCTCAGCCCTTCTGAAAGCTGGCCCATCCGTGTCACCCTGAGCGCTGCTGGGTGTTTTTGCAAACCCAGCCCTCCTTGAGGTGTTTCAACCAGTGCTGAGCCCTCATGGAAAAGAGTCATTGGGAGCAGAGCACTTGGAAATCTGAGCACAAGTGAGCAGGGCTTGCTGTCCAGCCCCTGTCTTTGCTGCACAGCAGGGGATGTCGGACAACGGGGTTTGCAAAATATTGAGATGAATGGGGTAAATGTTGTCGTTTACAAAGGGGAACCTCCGCTCGCATCTCTGACAGAGCTCCGCTATCGTGGCCAGCAGCATACCTGGCTGTGGTATTCCTGGATTCCCCATTCACCCCATCCCCTGCCACTGCATTGCTGAATCCCCTTCGCCCAGCACAGTGCCCCTCGAATCTGATCTCTTCCAACGCCCCTCACTCCTGGCCTGCCACACTCCTCGCCGTCCCAACCCTGGGCTCCCGCTACTCGGCTCTGCCAACGCCCCTCACTCCTGGCCTGCCACACTCCTCGCCGTCCCAACCCTGGGCTCCCGCTACTCGGCTCTGCCAATGCACTTCACTCCTGGCCTGCCACGCTCCTCACCGTCCCAACCCTGGGCTCCCGCTACTCGGCTCTGACAACGCCCCTCACTCCTGGCCTGCCACACTCCTCGCCGTCCCAACCCTGGGCTCCCGCTACTCGGCTCTGCCAATGCACTTCACTCCCAGACCGCGGCACCCCCTTGCTGTTCTAGCGCTGGGTTCCCCGCACCGTCCTGCCAGTGCGTGTTAAGCCGGTAGGTGCTCAGGCAGGTGCTCCTGGGGGGAATCAGAGCCCTGTGCTGTGCAGGTAGGACACATCCCTCAGACCCGAGCTCAGCCCTGTAAACAGCAGAACTGAGCTGACCAACGGTGACAAAAATGCTTTGTTGCTTCCCTTTTCTCGGCACAGGTGCGGGATGCAGTGCGCAGCCTTGCTGGGGGTCACCACCCTGGCCCTGGTGCTGGCCTTGGCCGCCCCATCTAAAGAAGAAGGCAAGAAGAAGGAAGAGAAGCCCAGAGCTGACGCTGCAACCGATGACAACCTGGACCTGCCCAACTACGACTTAGACAACTATGGAGAGATCATTGACCCGAGCCTCTATGAAGAGCTTTATGACTACAGTGACCTGGCACCAAAGGTAAGATGGAGACAGCAGGGCAGCAGAAACATGGGCCAACTCTTCTTCATGCGCCTGTGGGGAGTCCTAAGGTAGCTCCTTCCTCTAGGATCCCCAGGGTAGCTTCTGTGCTACCACCGTCGCTGAGCCGAGTGTCCCTCCTGTTCCCTGCCCTGTCTCTCCAGGGCTGGGGCATTCTGGCCACTCTTCCAGCCACAGCACTTGGTGGATGGAAACGCTTTCATCTGGGAGTCAGGAGTCTAGCTGTGACTAGAACCCCACTTTCCCCAGTTTAGGTACTTCACTCTCTTCTCCTAGGTGCTTCTCTGGTACAGTTTGCAAGCCATGAAGAAGAGCGTTCATCGAGTCACAGATTATAATGTCAGAAGGGACCATCATGATTATCTAGTCTGATCTCCTAGTCAGCTGGTTTATAGGGAGGCTTGCAGCAGTGTAGGATCCAGAAGGAAATGGGTATGACACTGTCTGAGACTTGTTCTAAAGTCCTGAGTCAGGAGGGAGAACCAGCTTTCCCCTAACAGTTAGCACTGAGGTCTTGACCACACTAGGAGATAGCATTGCCTGGTAGTGAGATCCTGATCCTGGTTAGCAGCAATCCTATTGCCAATTCCTAGTTCTGCCAATGACTTATTGCATGGCCTTGGGCAAATCACATCAACCTCTCCATGCCTCAGCTTGCTCCTGTGTAAGCTGGAAATAATCATGTTTACAGAGGGGTTGTGAAGACTTATTATCAAATGTACTTGGTTTAAAGAGGCTACGGCAGAGTGAAGCAGTGGTATTGCGAAAGATCCATAAGATCGGCCATGCTGGGTCAGACCAAAGGTCCATCTAGCCCAGTATCCTGTCTTCTGACAGTGGCCAATGCCAGGTGCCCCAGAGGGAATGAACAGAACAGACCATCAAGAGATCCATTCCCTGTTGCCTGTTCCCAGCTTCTGGCAAACAGAGGCTAGGGACACCATCCCTGCCCAACCTGGCTAATAGCCATTGATGGACCTATCCTCCATGAACTTATCTAGTTCTTTTTTTAACCCTGTTATCCCTGTTATCCGTGGCAGGCTGCTCCAGGGTAGGGGCGCTAACCTAGCTGGTGGGTAGTTCTACCCTGCTTCCCTAAGTCCCCGAGCCAGAGTCTCCGCTGGCATCAGTCAGCAGGATCCCAGTGCCATCAACAGAGTTAGGTGGATTGACCCTAGCTGAGGAGCTGACCTGGTCTCTGCACATTCCCTTGCACATGGCATTCTCTTTCAATTCACTCCCTGCCCCGTGCTTCATTGCTGGATGCTGTGTGTCAGACGACCAGGGCATGCTGCTCCTTCACAGGAGGGTGGCTGCATTTCAGAAGCGGTGCGGTTGTTCCAGTGTACAGGGGCTGACCCTGCTCTCGCTGGAGTCCTCTGCAAAACTCCCATTGGCATCACTGAGCTGATCAGCGGGGCCAAAATAAGGGCTGAGGCTAAACTGAGGACGTGTGCTCCAGGGCCCTGCAGCATGCACGTTACATCAGCTTGGACTCAGCAAAGAGCCGCCGCGAGATGGTGTTAGCCTCCCTTACACACAGCCACTTGCCCTTACCCATCCCCGCCGAATTCGGCTCGCAGAGTTGCAGGCATGGAGAGGAAAGGCGCCGTGTGAATGCGAGACGTGACTGGTATTGAGGCTGCATGGAGCACTCCGTTACCTCTGTTACCTCTTGCACTTGGGGGTCTTCAGCAGAGCCAAAGGGAGTTGGGTGCGTTTCAACGGGATTGGGTACCTGCCTACCCTAGATGTTGGCTATTTCAGGTATATCACTGCTGTAGCCCTCCAACCTGCCCTGTGCCACCTTCTGCCCCTCCCCAGTGGAGGTGTGAGCTGGGCAGGGCAAGGGAGGAGTCAGTGACTGATCAATGCTTTAACGGGAGCGCAGCCCCGCATCCTGTGCTCGGTGCCGTGATGCCCCTTGCCCTGTCTTTGCAGATTGAGGTTGGTACGTTGGCTCCTCCAACCCAGCGTCTAGAGGGCGTCATGAGCACGAGAGCTGTGCCAACCGAAGCACCCAGGAGGCCACCCCCAACATCCCCCACGACCAAGCCTGTCGGGCCAGGTCTGTTCGGGTCCATAACCGAACAGGGTGAGTGAGAGACCAGCCCTCGTCACTTGGTCTTCCAGGGTAATGCTGCAGCATGGGGGATTTGCTCACAGGAGAATAGGTCTCCAAATGCCACGAGCAATGACGGCAGTCTGGAAAGAGCCTTCTCTCAGCATGGGGGTGAGGGGTACAGGGAAAGCCCCTCTCAATGTCGGCCAGAGAGGGCTTTGGAAATGAGTGGGATGGAGGCATTCCCTTCCCAGCATGTTGTGGGGAATCTCTGAGGCCTCTAGCCCAGAGGCAGACCCGTCCCTGCATGGGGCGGCAGGACTGATGGGAGGAGAGAGAGAGAAGCAGTGAGTGACCCTGGGAGCTGAGAGGCGCTGGCAGAAGGACGTGAGGGTGAGCAGATCATCCCCTTTCCAGGAGCCAAGTATTTGCCCTGCGTGAGGAACATGGTTGGGGCGTCTCCCATATCAAACGGCGGGCGAGAGGGTGTCAGAAAGGAATCGCTTCACAGCAACGAGAACACCAGCAAAGCCGCAGCGCTTCAACGAGCAGAGATGTTGCGACAGTCGGATAGAGTAGCAATTAGATTAGTGACAATTAAAATCCTGCAGCGAGGGATAAATATCTTTATTCATTTTCTGTCACTCCGAACTGGGACAAATTACGTAGTAGGCTCAGGGAAATTGTTGCCTTTATGCTTTGAACTCCCCCACTAATAGATTCGGAGTCTCGCGCACACTCTGGGGGGAGAAGAGGAAAAAGAGAGGAAAAACAAAACAAAATACACCCAACACAGTTTTAATTGGTGCCAGAAATCTTGTCACCCTGCCACTTTGCCTGGCTGAGCAGGGTCTAGTTCCAGACGTAGGGGAATCAGATGTTTGCTTGATGCAAACGGTTTCCTTTTGTTTCATCTCTGACAGTGCAGAAGGGCCAAACAGATCCCTGGTGTACTGCTGCTATGTTTGGTGGAGCTGCACCCCCCCAGGTTGAGATTTGGCCAGAGCTGATTTGTTTTTAAGCAGCTCTTTTGGCCGGTTGTTCCTGGCCTTTCTCGTGGTTTGATTTTTTGCTTGTTTTGTTTTCCTCTGAACTTAGCGCTTGGTGGAAGGAGCTGACCTGACAGCCCTGGAGACCAAAGCCCTCTGTGTATCTACATAGCTGGTACAGCGCGGGTAGGGGCTGGGCAGTCCCTGTCCAGGCTGCCCTCCCCCAAGGCGCTCTGACCATCCCTGCAATGCACGGCCATTCCAGGTTCACTTGAAAATAGAACGTATGAGAACAGACTGAGCTTTAAGGACCCTTCCAGCGCTACCTGGGGAACAGCACAGCACCTGCTGAACTCCCGAAGTCCAGGCCTGGATTCCCAGGGGCTGGGCTCTTCTTTGACTCTTCCAAAGTTCTGGTCTGGGATCGGGAAGGGGGGTTCCCCAGGCTCCAGCTCTGCACGGCTGGTTGATTTTGGGTCACCTGAAATTCTGGAGGGGTTGGCTCCAGGGCTTGGCTTTGGGTCCATCTCCGTCAGAAAGGTTCCTGGGCCCAAGCTAGTCTTATGCTGCACGTAATGTGACCAGATAGCAAGTGTGAAAAATCAGGACACGTTTTTTTTTCGAAGGGTGGGGGGAGGGTATAGTTGCATATATAAGACAGACCCCTCATATCAGGACATCTGGTCCCACTAGTTGCACGTGGTCTGGCCTCGGAGTCTGCAACGAACCCCAGAATCAGGGGTGTTTCAAAAGGCTTCAGGTTCTGCTGCTAACCCACAGCATGGGGTGTCGGGCCAGATCCTCCACTGCGGTAAGCCAGCTGAGTTCCGTTGTCTTTAGTGGAGCTAGGCCAGCTGAGAATCTGGCCCCCCATCCTGGCACCAATCGGAGGTTACATTTAATACCCCCAAGCCCTGCTCGTTGCTGCTGGCTGACTGCTCCGGCTCTCCCTGCCCCAGGTCTGCCCACCTGCCTGGTCTGCGTGTGCCTTAGCACCTCCGTGTACTGCGACGATGCCGAGCTGGAACAGATCCCGCCGCTGCCCCTGGAGACCACGTACCTCTACGCCCGCTTCAACCGCATCAGCCGCATCCAAGCCAGCGACTTCGCCAGGCTGAGTATGTGGAGCCGGGGCCCTGCCCGCTGCCCTCCCCCACGCAGAGTGGTGTCTGTGCATCACTGTGCTCTGCTGGGGGATATGGGGGGGTGGGGAAACTTTGCACTGGCTCCCAGGGAGTTGGGGGCAGGGGTTAAGTGGATCCATTGCAGAGCTGCCTGAGGGAAGAGGATGCCCCTTGTATCCCAGAGTCCTGTTCGGCTGTCACACTGGGTCCTGTTCCAGATTCGTACAATGTTTAGGCTGAGTCCAGATCCAATCTGACACCGAATCCTCCCTAGGCAGGTTTAGACTCCTCCCAACCAACTGTGTGGCCACAGCAGGGGGCTCAGACCTGCTCCTTGGGCATCAGGTACAATTGGAGGTGTACACAGATGCCACTCCCCATGGCACCAATGGGAGCCAGGCCTATAGACACCAGAGCTGGCTTTAGCCCCAAGTCCTGGGCACACAAGCCCCAGTCATGTCAGCGGTTCATCCACACCCCTCTATACAGTTTAATGTAGGGCTTCTGCCTTCCTGCTGAGTGGCGTGTAAGGGCATCAATGTGGGGAAGAGCCAGGCCGGGACACAGCTGCCTCTCTCACACGCGGCCCCAGCCATCTGCAGGCGCAGAATCAGGGAGCCAAATGCAGACTGTTCCCAGGAGGGGGAATGGGAGCCCTTAACACTGCACTGCACCAATGCTGCTGTTTATTAAAGTCCCGGTACAGCAAGTCCTGGTCGGGTCTAGGAACTGGAGGGGCCAAGAACTCTCTGGTTGTAACATCAGAACGTTGCAGGGCTCATAGATGTTGGAGATGGAAAAGCCCAGTTAGAGTGAGTGCTGGAAGATCATGTCTTCCCCGCTTTCCAAGGAGCTGGTCGGATCTAGGAACTGGAGGGGCCAAGAACTCTCTGATTGTAACATCAGAACATTGCAGGGCTCATAGATGTTGGAAATGGAAAAGCCATGAGTGCAATGGTGCCGGTCCAGGTGCCCCCATTTACAGCGGGAACTAGGGGTGCTGCTGCACCCCCTGGCTTGAAGCGGTTTCCATCATATGCAGGGTTTACAGTTTGGTTCAGTGGCTCTCAGCACCCCCACTGTACAAATGGTTCCAGCCCCCCGGACGGCTTGCACAGCATGTGAATCTGTTCCATGCTAGTTTGAACTCAAAATGTGGGGAGCGGCAGTTTTGTACATGGTTAAAACCCAGAGAAAACAGTTATCCCTTCATGCCCTGTGAAGCAAACTGGCTGGGTTTTGCCCAGCCCTGGAGATCTCCTAAACGGGTCCCTCTAGAGGCAGGACAGTGGTGTTGCACAATCCTCCCCCCTTGGCTGGCTGGAATAGGAGCCCTGTAGCTTTAAAATCCCTCCTTTCCTGCAGGAAGGAATTGCACCCAGTGCTAGTCAATGGAATGGACCCTGCCAAAACTGTTGGAGCCTTAAGATTGCAGGACTAGCTAGCAAACTGTGAGCTGGGGCTTGCAGAGGCTCTCAGCACAGTAGGTGCATGTTTGGGGGGCTAAAAGAAAAGGAGGACTTGTGGCACCTTAGAGACTAACAAATTCATTTGAGCATAAGCTCAGTCTCTATGGTGCCACAAGTACTCCTTTTCTTTTTGCGGATACAGACTAACACGGCTGCTACTCTGAAACCTGTCATTATGTCTGGGGGGCTGGGCACTGTTAAAATGGGACCTGCTGGGTGCTGTACATATTTGAAAATCTTGCTCTGATTTAGGCCCTTAAATGGATGCTGAGCTCCTCTGAAAACCTGTCCCTGAGAGGGGATGCTGAGGCCTTGAAAATCTGGCCCTGGGAGGAATAATAATAACAAAGACATAAATGAATTTCACATTTCTATTGGAGCTGCATCCAGCCACCGTAGTCAGGATATTGGCCTGTTGTGTTAGGTGCTAGATTGAGTTTAGCTGGCATAGATTGGCATTGGCTCATTGAGTTCAATGGAGCTATGTTCATTTACACCAGCTGAGGACCTGGTTCATTCTAGTTCTGTTTGCTGGAGTGCTGGCTTTTTCTCCTACGGCTCTGGCCAGGCCTAGCCCCTAATTATTGCTCAGCACTGTTGTGAGCGATGGCAAGGGTTTGTGAAGGCAGAATGTCTATCCTCCCCTCCATCAGAGAAGCTGAAGCGAATAGATCTGACTAGCAACTTCATCTCCTGGGTGGGCGAGGACTCCTTCCGGCTGCTGAGCACCCTGCAAGAGCTCATCCTCGCCGAGAACAGGCTGACTGTGCTGCCCGCATTGCCCAGCAGCATCGTGCGGCTCGATGCCCGGCTCAATAGGATCCAGAGCTCCGGTGTCAGACCTGAAGCCTTCAGGGTGAGTCTGTGCCCAGTGCCTGGTGGCTGCCCCAAGATTCCAAAAGGGGTCCCTAAATTTCACAGCTTCTTTTCCACCCTCCAAGAGGACTGAGGGTCTCTTGGGGTATATCTACACTGCAAGATAAGCTCAGGGTTTGAACTCAGACTCAAGCCAAACCCCCCTCCTATCTCCACACAAATCGCACTAACCCAGGGCTCAGACTCCGGGTTTCAGGACTGTACAGGGGTGGAAGGTCCGAGCGTGAGTCAAACCGGGACCCAGGGTTCATGCGCTATTGCTTTGCAGTGTAGATGCAACCCCACTGGGCTCGTGTTCTGGGAGTCCACCAGCAGTAGCCCACAATCCCACAAGCTGGCTTTCTTTATCCTCTGGACAGTCAAGTTTTCCCATGTTGGATTTGGACCCGTATAATGCAGTGTAGGCACTTCAGCCCAGGTTGGGACCCAGGGTTCAACAATTCCTAACCTGGGGTTGGATTTGGGCCCACATAATAAGTGTAGACACTCAAGCCCCTAGATTAACAAACCCAGGGGCTGCTAACTTGAGTTCTGTAACCATGGGCTTACTCCGCAGTGTAGACATACCCTGGGTCAATTCAACCCTCTGCTAGGCCTACCTGGCTCTGATTCCTACCCCTTTGTACCACAGAAATAACCCAGATGTTCTGTATAGAGAAGCTGACTGGGGCTTGGGAACAGCCAAAGCCCAAAGTGCCACCCCCAGCTTTTCCAGTGTTTGCTGGGATGGGACAATCCCATGCAAGCATGAGAGCAGCATGTTCTGTTCAGCAAAGCTGTGAGTTCCGCCCCACCCTGCTGAGCCTTGGTGTGTGAGGGGGCTGGGCAGGGCGAGGGCTGATGCATTCACCTGTGTTTCTGCAGGACCTGAAGAAGCTGCAGTTCCTTCACCTGTCTGATAACAAGCTGGACTATATCCCAGTGCCCCTGCCCGAGGATCTGCGGTCCCTGCACCTGCAGGTGAGGCAGTGGCCGAGTCAAGCAAGGGCACCCAGCCAGACTGGGTGATGGTCCCTTAAAGATACAGCCACTCCTTGATTTTGCGTTTGCTTTTGAATTTTGCTGCCCTTGCAGTCAAGGGACGGAGAGCTCTGGCTAGAGACAGGTATCGTGCAGGTGGGTGTGGGGCGAGATCCTCTCTCTCACAATGTCCCAGTTCTAATGTCCCCTGGCACAGACCTCACTGTGCACCTCATTCTCCCCACAGCTCGTCCAATGCTGGGCCCCCTGAGTACACCCAGCTCTGCCAGTGCCCCTCAGTCCTGACTGGTGCCCCCTCCGCTATTCCAGCCCCTTCCTGCCTTTGCTGGTAGATCTCAATCCTGCAGGTCCCACTGTCATTCTGGCATTGGAGTCACCTGTCAATGGTATCAAACTAGCCAGTGGTTAAAGGATGTATCCATGAGTGTCTGGGTTGAGGCTCATTACACCTGCGGGCCAAATCTAGTTTGAGCCCCAGTCTAACAGAAGCAAAGTCTCATACTAGCCAGGGACAATTAATGCACAAACCCCACTACCCCACCTTGCCCCTTCCCCCCACCGTTTAATGTTGTCTTCCCGGCTAGAACAACAACATCCAAACCATGCACAAAGACACGTTCTGTGACAGCCAGGACCACAGTCACATCCGCTGGGCCCTGGAGGACATCCGCCTGGACCACAACCCCATCAACCTGAGCCTCTTCCCTGACGCCTACTTCTGTCTGCCTCGGCTACCCACGGGCCACTTCTACTGAGCCTGCCAGACAGCCCCCACGGGAGCACCTATGATGGAAACTGCTCTTGGGAGAAGGCTGCCCTGGACCCACAAGTTAAGAGCTCCATGCCTGGCTGTCCTGTTGGGCCATATGGTATTTGCCCTTCTCCCTTGCTCATCTCAGCCCCAGCGGCCTTGTCTAGACTAGGGTTTAAGCTGCAATGTGAGCATAGACGAGCTAACATGGGTTTAGAAGTCTAGTTAGGCTAAGGATACCACGTTCTGTGTTAAAATGGCCAGGGGGTGCTGGATGCGAGGATTTTATTGAGTTCTCAGTCCATGTGTGCCAGCGCGAAGGATGCCCCAGGCCGAGAGTGGCCCTAATAAAATGAAAAAGGTTAAAAACTCATTCTGTAGATTGTTTAAAACAAAATGACCTGCTGGCCACCCCCATCAGGCACAGCAGCTCGTCCATGAGCATTGTGGTGTGGGCAGTGATGGGCAAAGCTTTCAAGGGAACGAACCCTGGATTCCCTCCTGGCTGGACCTCGGTCACTTGGATCCTGACCTGCATTTCCAGTCATAGGCTCCCCGATGCACAGCTCCACCCAAAGCTTAGGTCTCAAAGCTGATCCAAACAGGCAGTGGGAGGGAGGGAGTTTTGAGGCCTTTAAAAGAGGCCTGAATCAAATCAATGTATTTAAAATATAGCGTGTGTTGTGTTCCCTAACTTCTGAAATCAGAAGAGAGCTGTCCACTGGGGGAATACTTTAAATAGAGCTTATTCAGCATCTCTATCTTTATACATGTGCAGTAAACGCACGTCCTGTGAGAGAGAGGCCGTGCACATGGAGAAGCCAAACCTCTGAACTCAGCCTCCATCCTCCAGGCCAGGGGAGGGAATTTGGGAAGTAAACGTCTTACGGCACGCTCCCAGTTTTCAAAAATTCTGTCGTTCACATTGTCCCTCCGCACCCTCCTCCTTTGTGTGTGCAAAACACGGGCACAAGATGTGACATTGCTTTAGGCATGTGCAAAAATGCCCATTTGGTGCCCAGTTCAGCTGTGGCTTTTTTAAAGCTTGCCCCTTAGATGCACGGTTATCTGATGCATGTACAAAAAATGTCATTTTGCACTTACAAATGGCAGGCAGGCAGGAGCCCGGGGAACGGCTTTGATTGTACAAAATTAGCCTCCTCTGCTGCATTCTTATTATGCAAAACACAAAGCAGGGCCACTCAGATGTGAGTCCTATTTTGACACCCCAAGTTTCTAGGTGGGCAGATAAAAGAGGAACTTGGAGGAATGGCTGCTGTTCTCTTCTCTAAAGTGCCAGGGTTGGCAGATTATGCTGTCATGCCGTGCTCTGAAAACATCTATCTATGGGTTTTTTCAGCATCCACCACCATAATATCTAAGCACTGTCCTCAAGCATCTTGTATGTTACTTGCTTTTATAGCCAAAGGGCTGAATAGAGGGGGCCAGTTAGGCTCAGATCCAGCAAAGATGGAATCATCCAACTTTAGCTGTATTCTCGCCAGCTTTCACTTTCACCCCACTAGAGGGTGCAACAGAATATGTGTCAAGACCCACCCATCCCTGTGCCTTGCTGACCTATCTGCTCCTTGTCTCCCTTCTGCTTTGCCTTATCATTTAAACCCATGGGCTACATTAAATGAGACTGGTGAGCTGCTGCCCACATACCTGCCCTTCAGTTAATAGCGCTGAGCACAAATTCCTGGTTGCTGGGAAACCCTGCAGCTCTCATGGATCATGAGTTCTGGGAGGCTGAGGATGGGAAGGTGGGGAAAGAGCTGAAGGCAAAGAGGAGCATGGAGAAAAGTAGTTCCCAGTTTCCCAATTGCAGCCACTAAATTTATACAAACCACTGCTTGGCTGCCTTTCCCAGAACGGCCTAGTACAGAGGTTCTCAAACTTTTGTACTGGTGACCCCTTTCACATAGCCAGCCTCTGAGTGCGACCCCCCCCCTTATCAATTAAAAACACTTTAAAATATATTTAACACCATTATAAATGCTGGAGGCAAAGCAGGGTTTGGTGTGGAGGCTGTCAGCTTGCAACCCCCCTGGTGTAATAACCTTGTGACCCCCTGAGGGGTCCCAATCCCCAGTTTGAGAACCTCTGGCCTAGAGGGATTGGAGGGGGATTTGAAGGACTGGCACCAACCCACCTGCTGTAGATAACTGATACAAACACTAAATAAAGCTCACCTGCATTAGGGGAGCCAGGCCCAGAAACCTGCGCCTTCTAAAATCAGACGGCAGTGGGCAGTGGGCAGTTACACTATTGGCCCGACCTCTAGGCCGTGACATGCCACTCAAAGGCCATGCATTACACCGAGGGTGTTGGACAATGGACTGCAGGGCATTACTAAGGACGAGGCTGGTTTCTTGGCAGTGGGCTGGTTATCCTGGCCCGTTGGGATTGTGCTCACATCCCTTTCAAAGGGCGCCCGTTAGCAGACAAGGGCAGTGATCCATTTGGGGGTGAAGCTCCCTGCCTCTGGACGCACGCTGGCCTGAGCATCACATTCAGTTCTGTGCCAGTATGAGCTGCTGGCATTTTGGGCTGGGTGTGTTTGCGGACAGCAGAGGGCAATAAGGCACTGGTTTGGCGACTGTAAGGAAGCCACACAGGAAGGCCTGGAGGGGTCTGATGAAAGGACGGTGGGGGAAGACACGGCACTAAAGAGTCTGTAAACTGTCTGTATTTTCTTATCTTAAGCGGGGTGCTGGCTCCTCTAGTTCTCCACAGCTCAAGGGGGACTCCCCCAGGCACAGCACCATCCCGTAGTGACAGCCACAGTGCAAAGAGTTTACTAGTCTTAGCTAACCTCTGGTGCATGTAGGCAGCAGCTGCCATCCAGGCAAAGACCTCTCCACCATACAGCCTTTGAGGTCACAGACCTAGGCACTGTAGCAGGGCTCCCCAGCAGATGAGAGGAGCGTCATAAGACCAGCCATACTGGGTCAGACCAATGGTCCATCTAGCCCATTATTGTGTTTACCAACAGTGGCCAGCACCAGATACTTCAGTGTGAATGAGCAGAACAAGGCAATTATCTAGTGATCCCTTTTCATCCACTCCCAGTTTCTAGCAGTCAGAAGTTCCAGGATTTCCAGAGCATGGAGTTATGGCCCTGATCCTTTTGGCTAATAGCCACTGTGGGACCTATCCGCCATGAACTCCTGATTCAATTCCTCCCACTAGGGGCTGACGAGAGGGGATTTCAGCAGGGAGCATCCTCAGTTTTTCTTGTTGAAGTTATTCCACTTTAATTAAATATTAATTAGGCCAAAACAAGAGGTGAGTGTAAGAAGCCCTTTAGAGGACAGGAAGTAGGGCACTCTTGTGGGCTGTTGAAGATCTTGGTTCAATTTCTCCTGCCTAATAAGGTGAGTGGATTTGAGCAGGAAGCTAAGGCCAGCTTTCCACTTTAATTAACTATTGATTTGGCCAAAAGCAGCAGAGAAGTCCTCTCTAGTCCAGTGGTTAGAGTGGTCACCTGGGATCCTAATGAGCTTGGTTCAGTTCCTCTGTCTACCCCCTGAAAAGAGGGATTTCCATAAGGTGCTCACGGAAACTTTTCCTCTTGAAGCTGGTCCACTTTAACTCAATAGTAATTGGAACAAACGAAGACATTAAAGCAAGAAGCCCTCTATAGCCTAGTGGCGAGGGCTCTCTGCTGGGATACTGGAGTCCTTGGTTCAATTCACACTTCCGGCTGCTGAGAGAGGTGCTGGTCAGTTGGGAGGGTGCTTACTTTTCCTCTTGAAGCTGGTCCACTTTAACTCAATAGTAATTGGAACAAACGAAGACATTAAAGCAAGAAGCCCTCTATAGCCTAGTGGCGAGGGCTCTCTGCTGGGATACTGGAGTCCTTGGTTCAATTCACTCCTCCGGCTGCTGAGAGAGGTGCTGGTCAGTTGGGAGGGTGCTTACTTTTCCTCTTGAAGCTGGTCCACTTTAACTCAATAGTAATTGGAACAAACGAAGACATTAAAGCAAGAAGCCCTCTATAGCCTAGTGGCGAGGGCTCTCTGCTGGGATACTGGAGTCCTTGGTTCAATTCACTCCTCCGGCTGCTGAGAGAGGTGCTGGTCAGTTGGGAGGGTGCTTACTTTTCCTCTTGAAGCTGGTCCACTTTAACTCAATAGTAATTGGAACAAACGAAGACATTAAAGCAAGAAGCCCTCTATAGCCTAGTGGTGAGGGCTCTCTGCTGGGATGCTGGAGTCCTTGGTTCAAGTCCCCAGGGCCTGAGATGGAAGAAATCTTTGAAGAGGGTGTTGCTGTCTGAGCAGCAGCTTTTACTTTAATATTTAGTGGCCACCAGCCCCGGCCCCAGCAAAAGCTGAATCACTCTTTCGCCCCCGCTGGTCGGACTCCCGCCTAGGCTGTAGGAGATCCCAGTTCCAATCCCTTCTCCGCGAAGGGACTGGAACGAGGAGCTCCTACATCCCAGGGACCACCCCTCCTCCCTCCACCCCCCGCCCTGCCCCACCCCCCTACCCCAACCACCCCACCTCCCCTCCACCCCCCTACCCCACCAACCCCACCTCCCTTCCACCCCCCTAAGAGGTGAGAGACCCCTGTTCAAGCCCCCTCCTTTTGCCTGGAAGACAAGGGCCTCCTGCAAAGGAGAGGGGACTTAAACAGAAATTTCCCATCTCACTGGTCACCTGGGAGATAGGATGTCCTCATTCCAACCCCTTCTTAAGGGGCAGAGGCAGGATTTGAACCAGAAATTTCAGGGATCTCCCACTTCCTAAGCAAGCACCCAACCATTGGGCTACAGAGTGATCCTAGCCCTAAACATGCCCCAATGAATAATTAAGTGGAACCGCTTCAACAGGAAAGTTTGCAGAAGTTCCAAATTCAGCTGGCATCACCACATCTAGTAGATAAAGGACATTTTGTTTCCCAGTCACCCAGTTTTGTGAGATTCCTTTGTAACTCTTCACAGTCAGCTTTGGACTTAACTATCCTAAGTAATTTTGTATCATCTTCAAACTTTACCACCTCACTGTTTACTCCTGAGGTGACATGTACCCAGTTAATCTGGGGATGGTTGTAATCCCCCATTGTTACTGAGTTTTCAGTTTCTGTAGCCGCTCTAATCAACCTGCGCATTTCACAGTTTCAGTCAAACACTGACATTTTTATCCATACAGATTCTATGGTACTGTTGATTCATTTACAATATTTACTCTGTTTTACACTGCTTTCTTTCACGTATTTCACTTTAGCAAAGCTTTTGATACTGTCTCACATGACCTTCTCATCAGCAAACTAGAGCAATAGACAAATCTACTATAAAGGTGGGGGCACAACTGGCTGGACAAATGGACTTACAGAGTAGTTATCAGTGGTTCACAGTCAAGCTGGAAAAGCATATCAAGTGGAGTCCCGTGGGGGGATCTGTCCTGGGTCCAGGTCTGTTCAATATCTTCACAAATGATAAGGCATCGAGAGTACGCTTATAAAGTTTGCAGAGGATACCAAGCTGGGAGAGGTCTCAAGGACTTTGGAGGACAGGATTCGATTTCAAACTGATTTGACAAGCCAGAGAAATGGTCTGAAATAAAGAGAATGAAATTCAATAAGGACAAATGCAAAGTACTACACTTAGCAAGGAATAATCCAAGTACACAAATACAAAATGAGAAATGACTGCCTAGGAAGGAGTACTGTAGAAAAAGATCTGGAGGTAATAGTGGATCAAAAACTAAATATCAGTTGTCAGTGTAATACTGCTGCAAAAAAAAAAAAAAAAGAAGAAGAAAAGCAGACATCCTTGGCAGGAGTGTCGTAAGCATGACATGAGAAATAATCCTGCAGCTCTACTCAGCATGGACAGGGCTGTAACTGGAGTGCTGGGTCTGTTCTGGGCACCACACTTTGGGAAAGATGTGGACAAATTGGAGGAAGTCCAGAGGAGACCAGCAAAAATGATTAAAGGTCTAGAAAACATGACTCACGAGAAAAGATTGAAAAAATGTGGTTTGTTTAGTCTCAAGAAAAGAAGACGGGGGGGGGGGGAGACATAACAGTCTTCAAGTATGCAAGAGTTTGATATAAAGAGGAGAGTGATAAATTGTTCTCCTTAACCACTGAGGACAGGACAAGAAGCAATGGGCTTAAATTGCAGCAAGAGTGGCTTAGGTTAGACATCAGAAAAAACTTCCTAACAGTCAGGGTAGTTAAGCACTGGAACAGATTGCCTAGGGAGGCTGTGGAATCTCTGTCCTTGGAGATTTTTAAGAGCAGGTTAGACAAACACCTGTCAGGGATGGGCTAGATAATACTTAGTTCTGCCTCAGTGCAAGGGACGGGACTTGATGTCCTATCAAGGTCCCTTCCGGTCCTATATTTCTATGACTGTACAGTGTCACTCGTGCAACAGTGCAACCTACTCTGCCATTCCTGTGCATTTTGTACCCCAGGATTACCATATCCCATAGATTATCATTGTTCCACCAAGTTTCTCTGCTGCCTGTTATATCAGTATCCTCATGTAATACCAGGCACTCAAGTGCACCCATCTTAGTATTTAGACTTCTTGCATTTGTATACAAGCGCTCAGAAAATTTGTCAATGTTTAATTGTCTGCCTTCCTGTGATGTAATTGAATGGATTATATTTGACTGTTTCTCTTCAGTTCCCACCTCTACTTTATCAACTTCTATCCTCTCCTCTTTACTAAGATATAGAGCAGTGGTTCTCAGCCAGGGGTACATGTACCCCGGGGGTACTCAGAGGTCTTCCAGGGGATACGTCAGCTTGCCTAGATATTTGCCTAGTTTTATAGCAGGCTACATAAAAAGCATGAGCGAAGTTGGTACAAACTAAAATTTCATACAGACAATGACTTGTTTATACTGCTCTAAGTACTATACACTGCAATGTAAGTACAATATTTGTATTCCAGTTGATTTGTTTTATAATGATATGGTAAAAGTGAGAACGTCAGCAATTTTTCTGTAGTAGTGTGCTGGGACACACTTCTATTTTTATGTCTGTTTTTTTTAATTCAGGTTAAACTTGGGATACACAAGACAAAGCAGACTCCTGAAGGGGGCATAGTAGTCTGGAAAGGTTGAGAGCCATTGATATAGAGCATCTCCTTTAATAAATCCTCCCCTAAGGGATGTCTCTGTCTGAACCACGGGCTCCTGTCGGCTTTCCCCAGCACTTAGTTTACAAACTCCTCTACTGCCTTTTACATTTTACATGCCAGCAATCTGGGGCTGTTTTGGTTTAGATGAAGCCCATCCTTCCTGTATAGGCTCCTGCTTTCCCAGAAGGGTACCCAGTTCCTAATAAACCCAAATTTCTTCTCCAAACACCATCATCTCATCCACATATTGAGATCCTGCGGCTGTACCTGTCTAACTAGCTCTGTGCATTGAACTCGATACATTTCAGAGAATACTATCACGGAGTTCCTGGACTTTAATCTTTTACTTAGCAGCCTAAATTTGACCTCCAGGACCTCTCTCCTATCTTTCCCTATGTCACTGGCACCTACATGTACCATGACCACCAGCTGCTCCCCAGCCCTGCAGAATAGTCTGTCCAGATGTCTTGAGAGGTCTGCCATCTTCACACTAGGCAAACAATTCACCATGCAGTTCTCCCAGTCACCGCAAACCCAACTCTCTCTGTTTCCTCAGAGCCAGGGGATATCCTGGATCATTTCCCTCTCCTGCAGCTTGATACTCTCCTTCTCTGAGACCTTCATCCTTGCCAGTAGCATAGAGACTGTCAGACAGGAGTGGGACCACTCTACTGTGTCCCGGAAAGTCTTGTTTATACACCTCTCTGTCCAGAAGTGGCAGAAGGTCCCTAAAAGTGGGGGGGCCACCGGCACCCAGACCATGGCCCACTGGCAGGCAAACCTTGGCCCCACTTCCCCATGCTGCCCCTTCCCCCTGAAGCCCTGTCCTTGTGCCATCCTTTCTCCCCAAGCCCCTGCCCTCACACCATCCCTTCTCCCCAAGTCCCTGCCCCCAGGCTGCCCCATCCCATCCCTACTCCCCAAGGCCCTGCCCCCATGCCACCCATTCTCCCCAAGGCCCTACCCCCAGGCCACCCCTTCCCCTGAGGCCTCATCCCCCTCTTGCTCTTCTTCACCCCATCTCCCCCATTGCTTGCGCTTACAACCAGGAAAAAGGGGAAGGGCTATAAAAGTGAAGGGGCCATGACCCCCTGGCCTCCTCTATCTCTGTCTTCCTTAGCTCCTCCAGTTTGGCCACTCTGGTCTCAGGAGCCTGTCCCTTGTCTCTGAGAGGTCCACCTACGCCACCTCCCACAGGGCAGGTGATCATACATGCTGCATTCAGTGCAATGAACAGGATAGTGCCCCCCACTGGATGTCTGCCCACGTTATTTTACTCTTGCTGGGATTGTGTGTGTGGGGCGGGGGCATTATTTGCCTAATGCAGAGGATGGGAGGATGCTTGAGAGATGAATGGACTCTGAGGCTGTGGACGCTGCCAAGCTGTCTGGGAGCTGGGTGGGGAGGGGGTTGAGCTCTCTGTCCATGCTGGCTATTCCTGTGCATTCAGGTTGGAGCCATTCCAACCCCCTGAGATGGAAGCACCAGCACCAGGCCTGCTCTCTCATTTCCCGCCCATGGGTCAGATTCCTCCAGGCTTTCCCCAGATGCCCAAATACAGGTGGCTTAATCCTGCCAACGGACAAGACAGGTAGGATCATAGAGGCATGAACCCAGAAAGCCATGGAGATGGGGTGGGGTAGGGAGTCCTCTCTCGGAAAACAGGAGCTCAATCCAGGTGTGGTGCCCCGAGTCTGATCCGGGGAGGCACAATCAAAGGGGTGGAACCCATGGTACAGACTCTGCAGAACATGGAGAGGTTCCCACCTGAGGCTGAATCAGGGACGCGTTGACTGGCGACCCCCAAGGAATTTTTTTGATGCCAGTTTCAGGGGGATACAACACAGCCTGAGTCAAGGAGTCTCCATGTTGGGAATGGGGACGGTGTGTGAATTCTCAGCCCAGTCTCAGGCTCCTCGGTGCCAGGACAACATACGCTGGGATCTGCCAGGGCGCTAGCTACAGCAGGTCACCCACCCCACTGCCTCCACACCTGAGAGAGAAAACTCTGGCTCATGTTCAGCACCAAGGTGCCTCCTCCCCATCTAGACTGGATCCGTGCTCAGCGCCGGCTCTACTTCTGCATCCGGACCTGGGGACTCAACCCTGGACCTAGACTGCAGAGCTGCTCGCTCCCGGGCCCGTTCAGCACCTGGACTCAGACACCTCCTCTGATGAACAGCTTCACAAGGGTTGCTGCTCCCCTAGGCTGGACGGTGCTTGAATCACAACTCATCAATTTCCCACTCAGTACACGGCTTGAAGGGCCCCACTCCTACCACTAGACCCCAGGGCGCACGCTGCTCTCAAAATGACCTCACATCTTGGGCCTCGGTGCTGGCTTGGATTTGAGTCACGCCGGTGACACAGCCTGTACGGGGACACAGACACACACTTGCATTCACACCATGCAAGGACACATACATACAAGACACGCACATCTAGAAATGCTCAGACACATGTGCCTACAGAGTCAGGAACACACACACTAATCATTGCAAGTTACCAGCAGAAAACAGTTAAGTATCCAGAGGGCTTGACTGGTGAAGGAAGATTGAAAGAACCGTAAGCATCTAGCTAGGCCAAACAACCGCTCAGTGTGGGACCTTGCCAGCCCTGGATGGATGCCATCATCAACGAGGGAGAAGGTTTAAGGGGCACATAATTGAAAATAATGGGGATGGACCTGAGCAAGGGAAGCGGTAGCTCGGATCTCAGGAAACGTTTGCTAACAGTTATGGCTATCAGGCTGCAGAATAGTCTCCCCCATGGGAAACAGGTCCCATCGCTTCAGACCTTTGAAATTAAAGTGGACAGAGCTCTAGAAAGTAGACTCCAGGGAGCAACTGTGCACTGGCAGGAGATAGGCTAGACACGACCTGCAGGTATTAGTCCATCCCTCACTTCAGCAATGCACAGAGAGGCATGCAAGCCTGGGGATGTATGTGAAGGCACAGGGAAACATGCATGGGGCACATACGTCTGCACCAATGTACACCTGCAGAAACATATGGGGCCAGATTTCTCACATATGCACCACCACCCCCCAGCCTTCCACCTCTGCCCAGCCCCACTTTGCTCTCGCCTCAGCACTCCCAGTCCCCCACCCCCTTGCACTCACGTGTATGCAGCAGGCAGAGAGGCAGATATGCAGAGAACAGGGGCTGTCTGTCCCTGTCTCTCACTCCCCTCCTCCCCCATAAGCCATCTCCTTTTGCATTTCACACAACTCTCCTCTCCCTCTCTCGCTGCCTCTCAAGGTCACCTTCCTCGCCTGGACTGCATTTTCACATATTGATTGCTTGGCTCGAACAGCCGATGTCTCAGTGAGCTTCCAGTCTCATGCCAGCTCAGCGTCCTGCCACTCTCTAGAAGCAGAATTTCCATATGGGCCCCTCAGCATCCACCCCACTCTCCACCTAACTATCCCCTGCCCCCAACGCATCATTAAACCCCAGAGCTTCCAAAGCAGCAAGAAGCATGTCCACAAGCCAGGGAGGAAAGTGGAGTTTGTCCTTGGCTCATGCTGTCTACCAGCCAGGGGCCTTGCGACACTTTATGTAGTGGAGGAAAGGGGGATTAGCACCCCATTGCAGGGAAACTGAGGCACAGAGAGGGGCAGTGACTTACCCAAGGTCACACAGGGAGTCAGTGGCAGCATCAAGAATCCCTGCCCCAGGCACCCATCACTACATGCCTTCATCAGGCACAAATGACCTCCTCCTCTTGGAGTCGCTGCTGGGGAAAGGTATATTAGGGCTGGTCCCAGTGAAGTGGCTCTCCACCAGTTCCACACCCAGCCCCTCCCTCCCGCCCAGTAGAGACCCAGCCATACAGCGGGGGGGGGGGGGTGTCACAACCCCCTGCCACCCACTCATTACTCCCTGTCACCAGGCCAGGCTTCTCCCCCGCTCCAAAGCGCGCACAGCCACACCCAGTTTCACTCAAGCAGCTTTATTTCTTCAACAGAGGTTTTCAAACCAACTGAAAACAGCCTTATCTCAGTGCTTGGCTTCCAGGCCACCCTTCCCAGGGGTCTCTAGCATTCCAGCTCCAGTCAGCTCTGCTCCCCTCCTGCAGCTGCAGCCACAGACCCCCTGCTCCAGGGACCCACCACCAGCACTCCAGCCTAGCTGCCCCTAACCAGGGTGCAGCCTTTCCACACACAGCTGCCCACGAGCAACCCTTTATAGGCTCAGGTGTAGCCCTGCCCTCTTTTAGTGGCTGGATTGGGTTCACCTGCTCTGGTCCAGGGGACTTGGCTTAGGCTCTGTCCAGGGCCCAGCTACCCAGCCACACGCCCCCAGGCTGCGGCTGTAATGTGATGCAGGGCCTGCTGGTCCTTGCCCTTATGAGACCAGGGTGAGTGCAATGCTCTCCGGACCAGGACACCTGCTCAGAGTCTGATGCAATAAAACAGCAGAGGTGGGGGAAGCTGAGTAGTGTGTTCACTCTGGCCTGTGATCCTCAGCCCTGTCCCAGTCTCTTGGCCCCCCTCCCCTCTTGGGTCAGCATTGTCCAGTGTTACCAGCAGGAGAGTGAGTTTGTGGGGGCGGGGGGTGTGAGAAAACCTGGATTTGTGCTGGAAATGGCCCACCTTGATTATCATTCACATTGTAAGGAGAGTGGTCACTTTGGATGAACTATTGCCAGCAGGAGAGTGATTTTGGGGGGGCGGGGGCGGAGGGTGAGAAAACCTGGATTTGTGCTGGAAATGGCCCAACTTGATTATTATACACATTGTAAGGAGAGTGATCACTTTAGATAAGCTATTACCAGCAGGAGAGTGGGGTGGGAGGAGGTATTGTTTCATGGTCTCTGTGTATATAATGTCTTCTGCAGTTTCCACAGTATGCATCCGATGAAGTGAGCTGTAGCTCTCGAAAGCTCATGCTCAAATAAATTGGTTAGTCTCTAAGGTGCCACAAGTACTCCTTTTCTTTTTGCGAATACAGACTAACACGGCTGTTACTCTGAAATTGTCCAGTGTGACTCATCTCCAGTCTGGAGACCAGGCTCAGGGCTGTTCTTGCTCCCACTGTCAAAGGTCTGGAATAACTCCCTTGAGATTGGGGGGATTCGATCTGGTTCTGTGGTGGGCAGGGGGCTCAGAAACAGGCCCACTTCTCTCTCCTGAGTGGCGGAGGGGATTCAGCTTGTGCAGACTGGAGGGCCTGATTCTGCCATCGCAGGACAAGTGTCACTCCCAATATTCAATGCCAAGGAAGGGAGGACTGGCCGTTTGGGATTCAACTGATGTGCAAACTGAGGGCCTGATTCTGCTCTCAGTTACACAGATGGAAATCTGGTGTGACTTCAGTGTTCTCTTGGATACACCCCTGCAAATCTGGCCCTCCTTCTCTAATTAGCTCCGACTAGCATATCTCTCAGGGCCAGCTCTTCCCCAGCTGTCACTCATGTAGCTCCATGAAGTCAGGGGAGTTGCACCTATTGACACCAGCCCTCTCTCTACCTCTCCCTCTCACACACCCCCCACCCCGCCCCGACCAGCATGAGGGAAGCCGTGAACATCCTTCCCTGTCTCTTCTCTGCCAGGGCTTCCCCTGAAGTGCTCTGCCAGCACTTCCTAGTCCTCAGCCACTCCTTTGGCAAGCCTGAATGATCATTTTCCTTGAGGGGGTATTTCTCTCCTGCAAGGGGCCAGAAACTGATGTGATGGCAGGAGCTGGAAAGGGTGGGCAGAGAGGAAGGAGAGGCTGCAGGATTGCCACGCTGCATTCCCTTTGTTCGATCCTGGAGCGTGGCCCACAGAATGCCCTGGCCCGGAGCAGAGTGGAGGCTGTTTGGATTGACAAGTGTCCTGGGATAGGTACTGGAGAAGCTGGGGGGTCCAGGCTCTAAGCCCAACAGCCAGCTTGCAAAGCCAACATCAAGATGCAGGGGGGGAAAAAAGGAGTGCGACAGAAATGGTCCTTAATCAGTAGATACCGGTGCCCGCACGTGCATCCCTCGAGACCCAGCGTGTGGCTGCAGCCCCCCCACCCCATCCTGAGCACAGATGTAATCAGCTGGAAATATTGGTCAAATGAAAATCAATGGCTGGATGGAAAAATCAGGGCTGAGTTACATCCTAGCCAAAGCCCTCCAGCTTAGAAATTGCCTCTAAATGCTGCCATAGAGGATGGGCCACGTCCCTGCCCTGGGTGCTGAGAAGGCCTCTGATAACAGTTTTATTTATGGCGCTTAACTGGCTCCTGGCACCAGTTTGCTTTAGCATGTGATTGTCTATAGTGGTTGCTAGCGCTGCCAACGGCAGGAGTACGCTCCCCATACAAAGTCAAATCCCATCCCCTTTGAAGTCACCGGCTAACTTCCACTGGTTTCCGTCAGGGCAGTGTTTTGCCCTGTTTATACATCTTTCCACTCACAGTCCATGGCTTTTTCCATAGGCACCTGGGGAGTGAGAAAGGCATTGCCCAGGGCGGCCAAATACTAGACTGGGAGCCAGGACTTGTGGGTTCTATTCTCTACTCTGACCCTGTTCTAGGGAACAAAACTTTGATAATGGGATCTTCAGTCTAGTGGACAAAGGTCTAACAAGATCCAGTGGCTAGAGTTTGAGCTAGACAAATTCAGACCAGAAAGAAGGTGCAAATTTGTAACACTGAGGGTGGCAATTAATCACTGGAACAATTACCAGGGGTTGTGGTGGATTCTCCATCAAGGGCAATTTTTAAATCAAGACAGGATGATTTTCTAAAAGATCTTCTCTAATTCGAACAGGAATTATTGTGGGGAAATTCCCGGGCCTGGATTATGCAGGAGCTCAGACTAGACAATCAGAAGGGTCCTTTTCGGCCTTGGAATCTATGGCTGTTGAGCAGGGACCATCTTTGTGTTCTGTGTTTGTACCACTATGAGACCCTGGTCTGTGACTGGGGCTTCTAGGAAATGCAAATAATTAACAATTAATAATAACCTAGTTGCTTCCCTTCAGGGTTCCTTGCTCCCTGATCTGTAAAAGCGCAATCAAAATACTGGTTTCAGAGTAGCAGCCGTATTAGTCTGTATTCGCAAAAAGAAAGGGAGTACTTGTGGCATCCGATGAAGTGAGCTGTAGCTCACGAAAGCTTAAGCTTATGCTCAAATAAATTGGTTAGTCTCTAAGGTGCCACAAGTCCTCCTTTTCTTTTTAATCAAAATACTGAGCTTCGTCCTGGGGTTCATAACATAATCTTTGTAAGGATATGGAGGATGAAAAATGCTTATTAAGTATCGTTATGCCTAGTATAGATCTGGACAACATATTTCATTGAAAGTGTTTTTTTAAATGAAATGGTTTTTTTTTTTATTTCAAAGAACATTTTCATGAAATTTTTTTTCTTTCATGCCAATTTTCTGAGTTTTCAATGAAAAAGCCACAAATGGAAACATTTCTGGTCTTTTCCTCCCTTTCTCTTCCAATTGAGAAACAAAGAGAAAAGGGGGAAAACAAAAGAATTTCATTTTCGATCAAATAAAATTGTGATGTAAAATCTTGATTTTTTTTTCCTTTTTGTGAAGAACATTGACCATTTTTGACCGGTGCTCCAGCAGTCTCCTGTCCAAACTCCACTTCAGAGGATTACATGTCACCTACCAAAAATCCGCCAGGTACATTCAGCTGGATACACCATTCTCCTTTGCTTCTTGTCCTGCACGGTGTCATAGTGTTACTCCGCACTGCTAACCAGCAGCTTTACCTTTCAATCCCGGAAGTGAAATGACTCCTTGATTCAATACAGTAAATAGCTTCAGGATGGATGATGCTATAGAAAGGGAAGGTATTATTAGCAGCATCGCATTAGGCCTATTAGAAACCTAAAGCACAACACTCGTGACATAGAAAATGCCACAGGGCGCTGACAGGGAGCACGGATCCTTCCCAGACATTAGCAGGGAAGGGGCGAACGTTGTTCCTCTGGGTAGTGGAAGAACCAGAGAGGCTTATGCTGAGGACAAGACTTATAGGGCAGCAGTGCTGGGAAGCCCAGAAGACTATAAAAGGGATCGGATGGGCGCAGAGAGGGCTGGGGCTGGCAGTGAGAGCTGGGGGCTCTGTGCAGAGGGAGCAGAGCAAGAAGGTAGCCAAGGGCTTTTCTTTCCTCTTGGAAAGCTGGCTGAAGTGAGCAGGCTGGCTATGGCGTCCTTGGGTCCTACATGAATGAAAGATGTACCAGAGCCAAGCTTGGTCCATTGAGCTGCCTGGGCCCACACCTCCGCTACAAACACAAGATAGCCAATGAGCCCTGCATGTATGTATACCCCTGCCCTCTACTGATCAGAATCAGAACTGTTCAACTGTGTGTCCTGGGCCCTGCAAGGCTAATAGAGATTCTCTCTTAGTTCAAGGGGCAAGGACCTACAGTTTGTGGTCTGAGTTCTGCGTGCAGCATTGTCATGCAGTTCAAAATGGCCAGCATGCTGACAAGCAAGGATTCCCAGACTGCCAGGGCTTTGGGACAAGGTGGCTATGGTGGAAGCTGGCTCACCTGTGGATAGGCGTTTCACCCCGTCCCTCCTTTGTGACTCATTGTGGGCTGCCTCTTCCCTGCCACTCCTCTGAGGACTGATGGATTATTAGCAGCTAGTATAAATTCAAGACCAGCCTGCACTGCAGGTGAGCCCTCTGGGGTGCATGTCAGAAAACACTCCTAACAGCTGCCACTGCTGCATTGATTCCTGGGCTCTCCAGGTTTCTCACTGGTGGCATCTTGTGCAGAAACTCAGAAATACACAACGTGATATGGTCAGGGTGCACTGTGCGGCTGGCACTTCTCTTCCAGCTCCCCCCACCCTCCCTGTCCCATTCAAGGCTCAGCTGTGCAAGACTGCAAGAGAGAGTCAGGCATTCCCTACCTTTCATCTGATGGCCTGCAGAGGCAGTCCATATCACTAGCCCTCCCCCATTCTGCAGTTGGGGAAACCGAGGCAGTGATTTGCACAAGCCCCACTCATAATTGGTGGGTGAGCTGGGAATGAATGCAAGTCTGTCTCAAGATCGTAAGCTCTTTGGGTTGGGCACCACTCTGTTCACATAGCACCTAGCACAATGGGGGCCTACTCTGGCCCTGGGGCTTCTCAGCACTACTGCACTACAAATTATAAATAATCCCCAGCGTCCCCTACCTCTCCATGTTCCAACCATTAGACCATACTGCCTCCCCCCTGCAAGGACAATGACTTGCCAGCTCTGACTAAACATTTTTTTTTTAAATCCTAACTCGTTAAAAGATTCGTTAAGTCTAAAACGAAGCTGCCATCCATAGACTTCAGCATCAGAATCCCCAAGAGGAGCTTGGATCATGACAGCTGGCATGTCTGTGGGGGGCTATATGGGGCAGGAGGGATGGTACCTAGCACCTTCCACCACAAATGCTGTTTGGCAGTCCTGACTTTATTCTTTTAAAATAATTCCCTCCCCATACACACACGCACACTCTGGCTCTCCCATTTCTGTAGGATGTGAAAAATCCAGGGGGAGGAGGGGAAGGGAGAAAAGCTTTGAGAAAAAGTGTGTCAATTAATTTATGATTAGGGAAATATGTTTGAGTTTGAAGATTACAGGGAGGGCTTGGTGTTCTACAGCTGATAAATCTGTTTTATAGGGATTTTGTGAAAAGGCTTCTCCTCAGGGAGAGTTGTAGGAAAGCAGAACATAATTATCCAAAATTCCAATTTGAGTAATTACCTTCTGCCTACCTCACATTCCCTGGATGCTGTCAGTTGGCTACAGGGCTCTTCACTTCCTCCTCTTTTAAAGGAAAAACCCGTTGTACAGGGTTGTTGTGCTCCGTTTAACCAGCTGCTGCAATTCATCCCCGAGATGGCTGCATTTCAGTAGTGGGCTACGCAGAGCTTCTCAAAAGAGCTTCAGGGTTCATTGTTACAACAACCAGCTGCCAGCACAGTAAAAAGATCATGCTGATTGCATCCCAAGGCATCTAAACACTGGGATCTTGCTGCTCCTCAGCTAAATTTCCGTAGCAGTAGATTGTCACAACCGGGGAGAGAGTATCAGGACTCCTAGGCAGGTGTCCATGTTCACACAAGTAGAGAGAGAGCCAGATCTAAGCCCTGGATCCAAACATTCCCAGCACTTGGGAACATACAGTGTGGCATCAAGATCTGGATGCAAATTTTGTGGTCCAATCACCCCATGGCTCACAAGAACTGCCAGGCCCAGGCAGAGTGGCAGGGAGGCAGGCATAATGTTCCATAGTGGAGGTCATCAGTCTGGAAGAAGAGTGGTCATTGCAAGGAATCAGAGTAACAGCCTTGTTAGTCTGTATTCGCAAAAAGAAAAGGAGTACTTGTGGCACCTTAGAGACTAACCAATTTATTTGAGCATAAGCTTTCATGAGCTACAGCTTATGCTCAAATAAATTGGTTAGTCTCTAAGGTACCACAAGTACTCCTTTTCTTATTGCAAGGAATGATGGTGCTATCTAGAGGTAGCGTGGTCCAGTGGGTAGGGCACTCGCCTGGGAGTCAGGAGATTAGTTCCGTTCTCAGCCCTGCTCCAGATCTGCTGGGTGACCTTCTCCAGTGCTTTGTCTGGCTTGTCTAGTTAGATTGTAAGCTCTTTGTCTGGAGAGCACATAACACAATGTGGCCCTGATCTTACAAAAGGAGCAGTTTGGATATTGGGGACTGTACCTTTAAGGGCTGAGCTGGGTGGGCAGGATTCTTGCCAACCCCTGAAGCACCCAGCCATAGATGCCCACAAAATGAACAGAGGGGTTGTAATGGACGAGGCAGGACTCAGAGCCAGAAAGCAGAGTGGAGTGAAGTTCTCCTACCTCATTTCATTCCCTCCCTCCCTCCTTGCACTGCTCCGTGGCCTAGTTTGCAGCGAGGAGGGTCAGGAGTCCATCGCTCTCTAGGTCCCCCTCCCTAGCTGCTGAGATAATAGAGGGTTTTACTGCAGTAGACCGTGGACAGCTTTTCTAAACATCTCCTAATGCCTCCCCAAAGAGCTAGCGAGGCTACCCTGCACATTAGTAACCAACGCACATAGCAAACAGCTTGCTCTCGCTTCCTCCCCCTCTCGTGCTCTCCCTCCCCGTCTGCCTTTCCAGAGCAAGGACAGGGTTGCCTGGTATATAGAGAAGAGTTATTCGTGCTAATAAAGCAGCCAAGGGTTTTTTCTCTCTGCTTGCAAAACTCTGTGACCCTCGCTGAACGGGAAGCAGTTTTATACGTGCTCTGCTTTGCCTGTCTTGGGGCTGTCTGTGACCTACCTTCACCCTGAGAGCGCACAAGCCCAGGCAGAGTAAGTGGCCTGCAGTCCACAGTGATGGGATCAGTGTTTTACAGCAGCGCCTTGCTGGGGTCATGGCCATGCCCAGAGGGCTGTATTTATCATTCAGTGCAGAGGGTCCATCCCTCACCTGCCAGGCAATTCCCCCCTTCACCGTCCCCCTGCCCTTTCAAGAGATGAATTGTTGTGAAAAGCTCATTCCAGAGACATGCTCATTGCACTCGGAGGCACCTGGGGAGCAGAGTACTAGACAGGGGCAGCTGGAGAGGGTGATAACCATCTACATGGTCCAGCCAGGCAAGGAGAGAAATGACCCCTGCAAGAGAAGGGACAGGCACTGCATCCTTAACACATCACTGGGAAGGGCCAGAAGGCTGGGGACACAGCAATCACACTCCACCTGTAGCTGTCTCTGGTGTGGAGTGCAGCAGCTGGTTCTGTAGGGATCCCTGTCCCACCAGTCAAATACTGCCCCTTCTGGAGTGGGGTACAGCAGCTGGTTCTGCAGGAATCCCTGACCCATTACTGAAATGTTAGCCCAGGCTGTGATGGAATCCAGCAGTTTGTTCTGCAGGGATCCCTGGCCCACCAGTGAAATGCAGCCACTTCTGGGGTGGAATGCAGCAGCTAATTAACTGCACACAGCAATGTGGGGTTAAGAAGCAAGAATGAACACAGGACCCCATTGGAACAGCCAGGAGAAATTCAGTGATGCAAAATAGAACGTGTCTAGAACGGTGGGATTAACATCACAGGCCTGATTCTCCTCTCACAATACTTTTACACCAATGCAATTTCATTGACCTCAGAGGAGTTACTCCTGATTTACAGCGGCATCAATGAGTTGAAAATGACATCCCCTTGCTAAAAGTGTTGTGGCCTGTGTAGTGACCATGTATACAGCCAAGCACTTCTAGTTAAATTTTTCATCAATGGATCTAAAGAGACTTAAAGAGGGAGTGTCATTATCCCCTTTTTGCTGATGGGGAAACTGAGTCACAGAAAGGGGTGAGGTCTTCAGAGTCAGCAGCAGAGTCAGCCACTGCTCCCTTAACTCCTGTTCCAGTGCCCTGGGAGTGCTGCTAAATGTCCCAAGATATAACTAACAGCCTGCAGTGAGAATCCTAGATGGCACCTGCAATTAAAGACTTCGCTCCCTGCCTCTTCTGCCATTAGCCATTATTGGGGTTACCACCAGCATCCTGGACCACTTGCACTGTCCGCACACTGATGTACAAGGCAAGAGGCACAGGCTGGCAGCTTGCTCACTCTGTCATTCACAATCAGGGAGCAAGCCAAACCGCCTTGTTATCAACCCACTGCGAGGGAAATCTCACACACTGCGGCAGGGGGGATGGAGAGAGGGGATGAGCCCACGTGGGAGGGAGGGAATGTGATGGATTACAAGGCACAGGGCAAATATGGCAGGAGGGTGAATGGTGGCGAGCTGGGAAAGCCTCAGGGGCCCATGAAATCACACCGAAGGGAATAGGACTGCAGGAGGATGGGGGGAGACTCGGAACAGGAGCTGGCCCTTGCTCGCTTCTTAACTCTTTTGCATCACGGTTTAGATTCTGGATGCAAGTCAGCCTTAGTTGCTCCACTGCGACCAGCTGAGGATCTGGCCGGCTATCTGGCTCACACACATACCCGAACTCTCACCCTGCAGGGACCCCGGAGAGAGAACAGCTGGCAACAGACCCCTGAAGCTTGGACGCCCTTTGTGCTACACCCCTGTCCTCCTCCACTCTCCCAGCTCCCCACTACACCACGCACTCCAGCTTGCTGAACATACAGTACCAGACACGGCTGTTCTACGTCAGCATGGGCCAAAGGACATCCCCATGGGTCTAATGCCGCTCACAGAGGTGGGAAAGGGAGATCATTTTAGCTGGGCAGATTACAGAGCCAGGGAGGCTGGAGAGGAGGGGGTGACATGAATCGGGCACCAAAGGGAAACGGGAGTGAAGCAGAGGTTTGGCAGTGGAGGCAGGAGAAGTGATTGGAGGGAGCCTGGGTGGGGAGGGGAGAGAAGGAAAGGGAAGAGCCCAAGATAACCCCGAGGTGATGAGGTTGCGTAGCCGGGGAGACTGGAGTTCTTCACAGGGCTGGGAGAAGGCTGGCGTGGGGGGTAAGCAATTTGACAATCAGCCTCTGCCATGTTTAGTGGAGGGGTGTGGTGGAACATCCACCAAGCTGGGGCAAGGCTCAAGGGTAGAAAGGCAGCACAAAGACCAGGGAGGCAGATGAAGCAACCCACAGCCCTGGGGCCAGGGGGAGTGTAGAGGGAGAAGCAGACAGGATGATGAGCAGACCCCTGGAGAGCAACAGCAGGTGGAGGGGGAGGCAGGGCTGCAATCCACCAAGGTCCCGTGGCAGAGTAAAACAGCCCCGAAAGCTGAGGCCCGGGACCGCCAGCCAGTGCCGCGGCTCCGGTGGTAAAACATTCATGAGAACCTGTGCAAAAAAATCAATTATTGTGCTTATGAATTAATGATCGCTCAGAGAATCAATCCCAGCCAAGCCCTGCGCGTGCTGTACTTATAATGAACATTAGCAGGGGGAGCGCAGGCCAGCGATTTATTTTTGCAACGAAGATAGTCTCTATTTTCCCCCCCCCCTTCACAAGCTCCATCCGAGCTGCTTGAGAGAGATCAGATGGTTTCTATGAACTAGACAAATTGGACATGTGCTTCTCTTTGAACAGGGTGTTCATTAGGCCCCTGCTGGAAGGGTTTTCATTCAGCGGCCCGGGCTATAAATATGTATGGGGGTAATTGTAATCGAACTCCGCAGCATTGGCACGGGCGTGTGTCATTCTCTCAGCATTCTCGCCGCACTTCCCCACAATTGCATAATAGCCTCGCGGTGACTCACCGGTAACGGGGGGGAGAGAAAGAAAGAAAAGACAAGCCAACGAGAGTGGGAAACAACTGTCTCGGAGGCAGAGATGTGTGCCAATATTACTCTCAGGCTACTTACCAGGTGCTTGATGCTTTTGAATTTGCTCCCAGCCAGACTTTATTGCCGCTCTCTGTGGTGGCTTCATTGAAGTCGGCGGAGTTGGGGACGGTTTCCAAAGCCGCCCCCTCCCCCTCCGGGGAGCCTTTCCATTGACTTCAGTGGGGTTCGGATCCAGCCCTCTCTGTGCCTACAATGGAAAGGAGAATTTGGATCTCTGGGGTAATTGAGTCTGATTTGGTTCAATTCAAATGCACAGCAGAGGCCCATGTGCAACGAAGGGGGTTGCATTATGGAGCCTTTCGCTCCTACATTGCTGGTTCAAATCCAGCCTAGGTTGGAAGTGACTGCGTATTGGTACCCTTCTGGGCCTCGCCACCTGTGGAAATGAGCTGGGAGGGGGAGGTCAGGGGACAAGGAGCGGGGGGGGCTCTGAGTGGGGCAGGAAGTGGGAGGGGTAGGATAGGGGGCGGGGGCCAGGCTGTTTGGGGAGGCATAGCCTTCCCTACCTGGCCCTTCATATAGTTGCACACCCCAACGTGGCCCTCAGGCCAAAAAGTTTGCCCACCTCTGGGTTAAACCCATTGCATTGGCTTGCCTCTGCCTCTCCTCACAATAGCTGAGGCCTGGGTCACTGCAGATACACGGCTCAGACTCCTCTCTGATTTGGCTCACATGTTAACCCCTCAGGCTTCAGGCCTACAGGACCATTGCATGGCATGGCACGCCTCTGCTAGACCATTGCACATCATGCCAAAATATGGACACGATGCCACAACTTGATCCCTCTGGGCCGATCCCAGCTAATGCAAATCAGCTCCACAGATTCACTGGAGCTACACCAGATTACACCTGGACCATCCGACTGCAAAAGGCTCTAGGTACTGATCATAGATCTGGATCCCTGGGATCTGGGCCCCCATACCCTGACAGGGGTGATAGCACCTGCCTTGCTGTTCTCCTCCACCGGGGCCATGTTGGAAGCAGAGAGCTTGTGCTTTTTTTTTGGTGGGGGGGATGGTTCCAAGTCTTGTATAATCCTAACTGCTGGCTGAGACTCACTGGGATGATCCCATTGAAGGGGCTGTGGGAACCCGCAGGGTCTGATCCTGCCATGGTGCAGAGCGCTGTGCGCATCAGTGCAAGGAAAAAGGCACTAGCCATACCTGGGAGCATGAGGGACCCTCGTCCTGCATTAGCGAGATGCTGCCGTGAAGCTGACCAGTTACTGCCCTGTAGCAGCGGCAAAGGCTGATTGGGGCACGTAGAGCTCTGAGCCTCGATAACACCATGAGGATCCTGCGCGCAACCACATCACAGACACCCCTTTTCCCTGGTGCTCTCGGGGAGAAGGGACAAAGTACACAAGTGGATTTGCTGGAGACAGGAATAACTTCCACCTCAATGTTGGCTCCTGTTCTTCCCCAGCAGCGGCTGCACCTGCAGCTCATCCCAAAAGGACAGAAAACAATCTTCTAATCTGATGTAACATTGCGTCTCTTTACTATTGTTAGAAGTTTGTCCCCATCAAAGGCTGCTATTAATTGCTTACATAACTGCAGTATTAGTAGCTCTAACTGAGATCAGGCCCCTTTGTGCTAGGTGCTGTACATATGACCACTGTGCTGAAGAGCTTGCAAACTAAATAGAGAAAACAGAGGGGAATGGGAAACTGAGGCACAGGGCCTTGCCCAAAGTCCCACCACTGATCAGTGGCAGAACTGGAAATAGAACCCATAACATAAGAACAGCCAGTCTGGGTCAGACCAAAGGTCCATCTAGCCCAGTATCCTGTCTTCCGACAGTGGCCAGTGCCAGGTGCCCCAGAGAGAATGAACAGAACAGGGAATCATCAGCTGATCCATCCTCTGTTGCCCATTCCCAGCTTCTGGCAAGCAGAGGCTGGGGACACCATCCCTGCCCATCCTGGCTAATAGTCATTGATGGACCTATCCTAGGGTGACCAGATGTCTTGATTTTATAGGGACAGTCCCCATATTTGGGGCTTTCCTGTACAGGCACCTGTTACCCCCCATCCCCACTCCCGATTTTTCACACTTGCTATCTGATCACCCTAACCTATCCTCCATGAACTTATCTACTTGTTTGAACCCTGTTATAGTCTTGGCCTTCACAACATCCCCTGTCAAAGAGTTCCACAGGTTGATGATGCATTGTATGAAGAAATACTTCCCTTTTGTTTTAAACCTGCTGCCAATTAATTTCGTTTGGTGACCCCTAGTTCTAATGTTATGAGGAGTCAACAGCACTTCCTTATTTACTTTCTCTACACCCATCATGATTTTATAGACCTCTATCATCTCCCCCCTTAGTCATCTCTTTTCCAAGCTGAAAAGTCCCAAGTCTTCGGACTTGCAGCTCTGAGCTATCTTGATTTGAAACTAGGAGGCATGGGAGCTCCCCCATAAAACCGAACAATGTGAAACCAACCGATCAAACTTTCTGGAGACTCAGAAAACTAAGTCCAGGGCTTGGCTCCTCCCAGTGAGGTGAGCCCCTCGCTCCTTGTCAGCAGGCTGCGCTGCAAATGGGTTCCCTTTGTATTTGGGTTTTTGTCTGCCTAAATTTTACTTTTGTTCTTTTTATTGTTCCTTTGTCTTCCTGTCCTTGTTTGAACAATGGTGACCCCCATGGAACCAATAATAACATGTTTCAGATCCCTTATTAAAAACACAGCAATGGCAGAATCAATAAGCATCGGCGGCTGAGGCTGTAATAAGTATAATAATTGCCATTTGGTTAACGAGTGGGGGAAGAGTGTGCGGGGCTGCTAATATCGTAATTATATGAATCTGCTTCGATCAACTGCAGCTTCAGCATCACAGTGTCGGCCCCCTCCTCTCTCAGCAGGAATGGAAGACGCATGGTCTCAGAGTTGAAAGAAACCAGTTTCTCCTACACAGTTTCCTACGCTTTCTCATGCATATATGAGTGTGCGCACCCAGCTGATGCACCCCCTCAAGCACACTGTTGAACATTACATCTACACCTACCCCCCTGCACAAACACCACACACACCGGCAGACTCAGAAGCCCTTTCTCTTTTCTTTCCACCATTTCATTCTGGTCTCTAACGCCAAACAACAAGCAAGTCTCTGCCACCTTCTCTCATGCTCTGGGGGTAGCTGCACTGGGATCACGGTTTACCCACTTCAGGCTCCTCACTGGCATGCAGCGGAGTTCTGTCTGCATTAAAGCTGGGTTTGGTCTAAAACCTTTGCCACCTGCGGTAGAGCTGGGAGTTGAAGCTGCATCTCCAGAGCCCCCATTGGGCGCTTTGAGCTTCCTCTTTCCAAGAGCACCTTTTCATACCCATAGCAATGCACTCTGGGGGCCCGTTTGCACACACAAATGCAAACACACTGGGGTCCTGGGCCCTCTTGTTCATAATGGCACTCTTGCAGCTGCACTGCATAGTACTCTACATGTTCACTGGCCTGGCTGTTCACAGGTCAATTCTCACAACCCTCCGGTGAGCCAGGGGCAGTAAGAATCATTATTCCCCCTCTGTAGATGGGGAAACTGAGGCAGAGATAGGAAGGCTGGCCTGCTGGCTAAAACACAAGACAAACTCAGGAGAGCGGACTTCGATTCCCAGCTCTGCTCTGGGATCCATGTAAGACTGTGGGCCTCTGTTCCCAGTCTGTGAAATGGGGAGAATAAGTCTCCTCTGGCCCACCTTTTGTCTTGTTTATTTAACTTGTAAGCTCTTCAGGGCAGGGACAGTCTCTAGGTGGGTGCAGTGCCTAGCACAGGGCAGCCCTTGATCGCACTACTAGAATGCAAATAATCTGTGACAACAACAAGAAGCGGTGAAGTACATTAGAGCTCAGAAGCGCCTGCCTCCCACCACTGGGCTTGGTGTCTCTAGACTACACGGCCATTGTCTGTTTTGCTGTACCCTGCTTTGGAAACCTGGCCCGAACATATTTATCAGGATCCACAAATGTGTTGCTCAATATCACAGTATCCTTGACTCAGGGTCGGGAGGGGAGTGGAGGGTATGGCGTACCAGAGTCAAAAGAACTTTTCTCCCTTCTCCACGGTTAACACACAGAGGAACTTTAAAGACAGATGAGTGGGGGGGAGTAAAAGTGGAACTCCTGACATGACATGCCCTGCCAATTAGTCTTTTAAATAGAGAGAGTTTTAAGGGTTGGGGTGGGAGGGGAAAGCAAGATGGGGAGGAAGAAATGCCAATTACAGTAAAGTAGCTGCCCAGAAAAAAAAATCGATATTTAATTCTGGCCAGATTGATTTGTGATTCAGACTTTCCAGCTATTCATTTTGTTTTGATCAGATTTCACGGCCACAGATTGGAGAGTTCTGGCTGTGTGCAACAGAGGATAACTATATTAAATGACACCAAATGCATTTAAGGTGAAAAAATATAGGACTTTTCCTTAAATAAAAAGAAAACGCGGTGGTGATTGGGGGGGCTGCAAATGGCCCCACCACAGAAATGAACAGCCTGTTAGCAGGAAACCTGTTCGCACCTAGCTGATGGGATTTCCTATCAGCACATAATGCTTGATCCCCTACCATTGACACTTTTCCCCCTTCAGTTGAAAATTTCACTCTGAAAACTTTCTACTGGTCTAGTGTGTTACTTAAAAGGCTGATGATTCAGGATCACCCAGGTATGCTGTTCTGACTTCTTCCTCATGGAATAAAAGAGTTCTGTGATTAAGTTTTAACAGATTTATTGGCTAAAAAATCCACGGCATTGAATGCAGTGCTTAATTTGTAATGAAAAAGGTGCCGGGACTTGAGCAATTTTTTTCCTTTTATAACTGAAGTGGCAAGCCCTGAGGTGCCAGGGCTATGAGCTCCCAAGCCTAAGGGGGCCAGGGCTCAGCCCCAGCAAGCCTTGGCCTACAGCAAGCACTGCGATTGGAATCACTGGCTACAGCAATTTAAATGGGCTATGAGGGTGTCACTTCTATTATTCTCCAGGTTCCATAATGCAAGAACAAGGGACATTCAAGGTGGCAAATCCAACATTGATCAAAGGAAATATATTTTCATACAATGGATACTTAAACTGTGGAACTCATCGCCACAGGAGGTTGTTGAGGCCGAGAATTTAACAAGATTCATAGCAGGCTTGGATGTTTAGATGGATAACAAGAATATCCAGAGTTTATAATCATAGAAGTGGAAGGGACCTCGAGAGGTCATCTAGTCCAGTCCCCTGCACTCACGGCAGGACTTAGTATTATCTAGACTATCCCTGACAGGTGTTTGTCCAATCTGCTCTTAAAAATTCCCAGTGATGGAGATTCCACCTGCCTAGGCAATTTATTCCAGTGCTTAACCACTCTGGCAGTAGTAAATATTAAAGGTTTAGAAGGGATATAAAACCTCATTCTTCAGCGCTTAAGATAACTAACACAGCTAGTTGGGAATTTTTCCTTTAAAAGATTTTTCACCATAAAATGCCAGTTTTTCAAAACTAAAAACTGTTCACACAAAGGGTCAGTTTTTCTGAGATATGAAATTCATCAAAAGTTGGGAAAAAAGGTTAGATATTGTCAAAACATCCCATTTTGACATTTTTTAAAATGAAAATTTTCCTTTTTTTGCTTTCAATGGACTTTGTTTTGAAATTTAAGTCAATTTACAGTAAAAAACCATTTAAATTGAAACAAGTGGTTTTTAAATTAACAAAACATTTTGATCAACCTCATCTGAATTCCCCCCCCCCACCCCCCCCCCACACACACAGATTTCCATCTTGCAAAAGGTTGACTTTTCACCCTGACTTAGGTTGGGAAAAGTCTTCAAAGTCTCTGAAATTCTCACAGGAAGGGGAAGCGGTTTCCCACCCAGCTCAAGCCAATAACTCTGGGGGCTTTGGCAGGATCTGTGCTCAGTAGATCTTCCATGTGGATCTGTGGAGTTCTTGTACTTTCCTCGGAGGCATTTGGTACTGCCCATTGTCAGGGGTATTATATTGGACAAGATAGAGCAAGGTTAAGGTCTGGTAATTCCCCTCTTATGGGCCAGAGCTGCGCAATATTGGCTAGGCAGATTAATGGAAACTTGGATCACACAGATTCAGCCAAAGTGGATATCTAGCCTCCAGTGAAATGCTTAAGATGGACAGCTAGAGGCCCTGTGCATGGATTCATTTTTCTATCGAAAGTACTTATCCAGCCCCCATTACTGCAGCATCAGAGAGATGAGGCCTGTAACAGACCAAGGAATCAAACCCACATCCCAGGCTAGCACCCCAACCCGAAACAGCCTCTCTCATTTTTAGCTTCAGCAGTGGAAAGCATTGACACCCATGCAATTTTCTTTCGGGGCATTACTGCAGCCAGGAGCAATGGTCTACAGCCTAACTCCCTTAGGTTACAACAGGGGTTGTAAGAACTAGTCAGTGTACAGACTAGAATAAAATACGGAAATGCTAGATTTATTCTTTTCATTTAACTGACTTTGCTGTAGATGTTGGACACGCACAAAAATTAATAAGTTCATCCTGAGTTTTAATGGTCCCAGTGATAAAGCGTCTGCTCCCCAGCACTGGAGCCGAGCAGGCTGGGTGATATAGCTTGGTCGGATAGATGGCGAGGGAAAACAATTCCAGGCTGTAATTTACATAGGGTGCTTATTGATTTCATGGGCCACTGGGGCAGCAGGTGTAAATTACAGGCGTAGAGTGAATCATGCCAGTGGTCTCTTGATTATAATAGAGCTAATGTATGTGTGAGTAGATTTTTCAGACTGAGATTATGGAGAACAGAACATAGATGCTAGGGGTGCAACAGCGCCCCCTGGCTTGAAGTGGTTTCCATCATATCCAGGGTTTACAGTTTGGTTCAATGCCTCTCAGCCCCCCCACTCTACCAATTGTCCTACTGCCCCTGGAACAGAATGAAAAGTCAGTGACCTCCCTGTCTCCACTTTTCTTTCCCCAGTGCTGGATCTTGCCACTGGCAGACAGCAGGTCTTGAAGGAGAGACTATCATTTCTGCAGCCTCAGGTTGAGGTCTTGTCAAAACTCACACTAAGCAGGGCTGGGCCAGCACACTGAAGATTATGTCTACACTGCAATGAAACACCCACAGCTGGCCCATTTCAGCTGACTTGGGGGGCTATAAAATTTGAATGCAACCATTTGAGCTCGGGCTGGAGTCTGGGCAAGTCCACAGACATGGGCCAGCCATGGGTATTTTATTGTAGCATAGACATACCCTAATCGGCTGGGGGCGCCTTCAAAGAAAACCTACGTTCTTCAGGAAGCGTCAGTGATTCAATCAGAAGTATGATCTCAGATTCAGCACGGAACCATAAACCGGAGGCCCTGACCACCCGTGGCTCTTAAAGATCCTTGAACGCTTTCCACAGGAGGAGAGGGCTTGAGTACTGGGTCTTGGTCAAGTTTTCAGTTTGGGTGAAGTCCTTCACCAATTTCAACTGATATTAAGGTGTTCTGCACCTCCTACCCCAAACTGCTGCCAGGTTCTATGCCAGAGAAAACTACTTGCCAGTGGTAGGTGATTGAATGCCCGTCTCTTGTGTTTATATACTCTGGAGTACAGGTGCTACCTCAATGTGAAAAACTAGCGTGTTGGGTTTATTTAATAAAAATAACTAGCTCTTTAAACATACATAGTGCTTTTCATTTTTAGATCTCCAAACAGTTCTGTTGCCTTTTCTTCCTATGGGTGGAACAAAATGGAATTTGATTTTTCTCACAATTAGTGAGCCATGAGTAACAGCTCTAAAATAGACCCTAAGGAGGTAGAAAGGCACAACCACAAAAAAACCCCCACACAAATGCTCTGAGACAGCATGGATGCTGCCATGGAGAAACATGGTTTGACATGCAGAATAACTCCACCATGGGACACAACTTTATTTAAAAAAACAACCCTCCTTGTAATTTATTGTCGCCACTTGGAAGCCAGAAACTGAAGTCTATTTCCTTACCCACATTCCTCCCCCCCCCCCCCATCTTGTATGCACAGCTACTGCAGCATTCCTAAGTGCTAGGCCACTGGCATGGATTGCTCTTTCTAAATAAGAACATTTACACATCTGAGCTGGGACTTATCCCTCTTCCAAACCCAGCCCTCCCACTCCTTTTCACACAAGTAGTATTTGGATTTTGAAGCTGTGGGCAGCGGGGGGAGGGGGGGTACATTCAGATTTGAACCTACCAGCATTGCCAGATTCCCTTTAGTTATGCTCATGGCTAGACTTAGAGATGGTGGTAGTGTAGGTAAGAGGCTAAAACCTTATCCACTTCTCTCTTTATTTTAATCCACTTGCAAATCTCATGTAGTTCTTTAATCAAATGCTTCTGTGCCCCTATAATATCTAAAAACAGATGGGTCTTGAGCCATTTATTCTGGACCAAAACTACTACTTATTCCAGGGGTGTTCAGAGGTGGTTTTTCTATTAAAAAGAAGAGTAATAATAAATAAAATCAAAGCCAGCAGCCCAGTGTTTGTGAGAGCAACCCTGCAATAACAAACCACCAAGTAAAGGGATGAAAACGCCAGAACAAGTAGGAAATGGGATCAAGATTCAGAGCTGCTTTCAGCTGTTAGCCTCTCCATCCCCTATGTTATAAGGTGCCCAGTCAAGGTTGGTCTCAGAACTAGAAGGACCTTGGGTTAGACAAGAAATGCCAGGCCACCCAAAAGACTGATCCAAAGCCCACTGGCGTCAATGGAAAGACATCTTGTCTTCACTGGACTTCGGCTCAGGGGATCTGAACTTTAGAACAACGAAGAAGATTGCAATAAAGACTGAAACCCACCTAGTTAGAGATCTTGATGCAAACTCTGGTATTAGCATGGCTTTTTTGAAAGGTTAGTTACCTTTGAGTGCAGACCTGCGCCTGTTTACCAGTGAACCAGGAACCACTGTCAACATGAAACCAGGCGAAAGCCAATAGGTGCCCAGTGAGCTTTGTTTCGAATATGGAGGGGTTCACAACCCCAAAAGCCAATAGAAAACTTAGACGGTGCAAAGGGAAACTATTTGCGTGATGCACTCATGCAACACAAATCCAAGTGAGCGTCACCTGTGTATGAGAGATAAGGAATGAACCAAGAGAGGACAACAGCACAAAAGGAGAGTTCCCTCGGTTTTATGTTTACCGCTGGGGCACTGCAACAATTATCTTTGCCCTACCCTAGGCGTGACCTACCTTCTCTAGCACTGCCCTGCCCCACCCTGGAGCCTCTTAAAACTATTCGCTAAGGGCTCAGTGAAGAAGAATCCAGACAGTGTCACAAAGCAAACAAGACTTGCCCCATCAGCTCCTACACAGAAGGATCTTTAAACCTTTGTTCTCATGAGAATTTATGGCAGAAGACCCTGGGTTAGGAGCAGAAATATTTTGGTAAAATAGGTCTAAAAACTTCTTTAAATGTATTGCATCTCCTAGTGATGCTGACCTCCTCTGCAAAGCTCTAGATAAGAGCTTGATATTATTATTAATTACAGAAGACACTATTTTGATCGAAGAATAATTCAGAAAAGAGGGCTCAAATCCCACAACATGCCATGAACCCATTGAAGGGCATAGGAGCCACTTGCACTCAGCAGATCCACAGCACCGCCTATGAAATGTGAGGTTCTTGCACAGAGGCCGTCATGAAAATCCTTCACACGTACACACAGCTTTCTGCTTTAGAGGCGCTGTGCATATGTTAACGAGCATGCCAAGGGCCATTCCCCTCATTTTCCAGATGGGCACACTGTCACAGGGAAGTCAATAGACTCACTCAAGGTCACATGGAAGTGACAGAGCTGTCTTCGGGTAGGTCTACACTGCAAACTGGGTGGTTTGTCGCTGAACTGGAATCTGAGCACAAGCAGGGGATTTGTATTTGCTCAGCACCATTGAGTATTTTGCAAAGGAAACCAAGCCTTTTCCATCAAGTTTCAGGAGTTGAAGCTTGCACAGGGACATTAAGAAATCCTTTGAGCACATGTACAGCGCTTCCTGCGTTCACATCTCTGTACAGACACTAGCTAACCACCCAGTATGTCGCCACCCTCATTTTACAGATGTGGAAACTGAGTCACAGAGAGGCCTAGTGACTTGGCCAAGATCAGCCAGCAAGCAATGGACAGAGCTGGGATCCAAGTTCCAGACCTAGTCCAACATTCATCCCCCCTCCCCAGCACATCACCTTTTTGACCAGTTGCTATTGTTACACCTTTCTAATAGTCACTGTACAACCAGAGCCTTATCTGAAAACGTGGTTCCAGAGACACCATTTCACCCACATTAAGGGTCTGCCTAGCACTGTGGAGCTCTGGGCCACAACTGGAGCCTCCTAGGACCGATAGCAATACAAGCTATGATCATTCTACCCATGTCTTACGGGGCTTAACCGAAGGGAGCCCACTCATTCCCCTGCTGTGCATGGCAAACTGGACAGATATTTGCCAAAGGTGAATCTAGCTAGTTAAAATGTACTTAAAAATCAATAGAGACCTTTGAGCCAAAATGCACTCTGGCCTAGAACAATGAAAAAAATCTGATAGCTACTATCTTTCTGAACATGAAATGCCAGTGTACAGTGCAAAAAGGCCAGATACTCCCAGGGCTGTGTGAACAGCTGCCTGTTCCCACTGGGTCAGCCCAAGATGGAAGATGTAATGCCCTGAAGAAGGGTCCAGAGATATACAAGGAGAACAATGACAGAGTGGAAATCTCTTCTCCCCACAATGGAAGGTGCAAAGATTTGCTCCCCTCAACCCTGTGGGTCCCCAAGGAACTCTTCCTTTGTACCCATTATGAGAGTGGATACTCAGTAACTTCTTGTTCCCAGCTAGAGGAACGGGACATTTCAGCCAATTATGCCATCTCCCCCTACCCATGCTGTTACCAACTCAACTGGTAACAAACAGTTTGCAGGGAGCTTCGCCAACACTGCTCAGGCTGCCCAGCATGGGCACATCCTCTCCTTGGGTATCTGGAGGAGAAGGAGGAAGAGAACAGCGGGTACAGATTCACCACATTAAGAGCAGCTCAATGGTTCACTGAACAAGGAGCAGAGACTGGCTTAAACAAGTGTGCTTCTGGTTAGTGTAACTTTTGCCGACTCCTGTTGGATTGAATCATTGTACTAGATTCTCTCTTCCTTGCTTTGGAAATAGTGTGCCTCAGTTTGCCAGTCTGTGAAATCGATACAACATGACTTACCTCCCTCCCTGGGGGAGAGAGTCTAGGGAGGGTTAATGCCTTAGGGGTCAGAAGATCTGCTGATGAAGAAGTGCAAAGGGTTTTAGAAAAAAGGAGGAAGGAAACAGACAGGGCAGTAATGGAAGGTGCTTGCAAACAGAGAAACGCAAAAGGCGCTTTACACGGTGGGAGGATCAAAAATGCCAGGTGCAGGAGTTAAAAAACCCAGGCTATTAATGAAGTAGACAGGGGGTTACACTGGCACCTTGCAATCCAGCCTCATTAAGGGGCAGCGCCAGGGTGCACTGGTCCAGCAGCAAGGCTGAGACCAAAATGAAACCCCCTTTGCTCCCTGCTTCCCCCTTTTTCCCTAGGGGAAATAAGAGGCATTGGCCCATTTTGTAGCAATGGCTAATGCTGTACTTTCTCCTGCACAGGTGGGCAAGGAGTCAGTGGAGCTGAAGCTCTGCCCTCCCCCCCTTCCCCACCCCCACTGTGGTGAACACCCCCGCTCACATCACCCTCCACACCGACTGCAGTTCTGTTCTGCGCAGCAGGGGGCAGAACGGCTCCTTGCCCAGCTATACAAGTGGGGCCTTAGCACCCCTCAGAGAGGCAGGTTTCCCAGATGTAGGGAGTCCCTGCCAGGGAGTCAGGGTCTCCTTACACACACCCCACTTACTCCACTGCATGGAACATGCAGCTGGTTCACAACTCTGCAGCACATTACTGACCCTAGGAGCTGGAGTCTCCTCCCACTACACCAGAAAACACTCCATTGCATTCAGCCGTGCAATCATGAGCCCCACAGCCTGAGACCTACAAGCCAGAATCAGCTGACCCAGGCCAGCCATGGTCCTTAATGGTCATGTAGACATACCCTAACTGCCTCTCTGGAGCCATTCGCCCTTCAAACAGACTGTGGTTCTGATGCATCATTTCAGTGGCAAGAACCTGGCCAACTGCTCCAGCTCACAGGCCTTGCCAAAGGCCAACAGGAGATAGGGAGATCAGTCACTCATGGCAGGGAAAAGGAGAGGGACAACTGATAATTGCCAGGGAGAATTCATGCCCATGTGACCCAAATGACCCCTACCATCTGCTAGTGCTCACGGCTAATGAAAAATCGGGGCTGGAATAGCACCGACTGATAACATCCCCGACGGAGTAGATTATCCCTTCCTCACGCCATCAGAGATGGGGGCCTTGGAAGCAGCTGCTGCCAGACAGACTACTGATTTTCTCAATACAACACCCACGTGGGAAAGCTATTTCAGAGCTGGCTGCTACACTGCACACGCACGCTTCTCGGAGGGCTGGTGAAGAATAAAGCCACTCCAGATGCTGCTTCTACTGAAGTAGGGTTATTCCCAGTGGCCAAGCCAGGTGGGCATCTGGACAGGGTGGGAGGAATTGGATTCGATAGGTGTCCCTGCCTTTGCCTGACCTGGTTTGGGTCTGGCTATGGTCAGAGAAGGCACATGACTAAGGCTAGGATCAGCTTTAGCTGGGGACCAACCCTATGGAGTCAGTGGGCTATATTAATGCCACCACTAGAGCAATGTGGTTTCTCATTCCAGGGGTGGAACTGTATTTCCTGAACGGGGCTCACCCATTCAGAAGATGGGAAGCCTATGCAGCAGGCTCTGTTGGGAACAGTCATCCCATTGCAGGATTTGGGCTAATAGCCTATTGTGTATTTTTACAGCCCCTCAGCAGAGGATCTCGGTCAAGGGTTGCTCTACTCACCGCAAGGGCGCCTCCTCCTGACCACTCTGGGGATCAACTCTTCCCAGGTCCAGCGCCATCTTCTGCCACTCTCTGCATGCCCTGCCGCCTCCCTCTCACTCTTTGCAACTCAGGGGGCTCTGTCATCCTGGCTCAGCCCTCCAGCCAGGTCACTGCGTGTTTTCCTTTTCTGGGGGGATCAAAGTCTTTTCATCCAAGCTGGCAGTTTCCCCTTCACTGCCCAAACAGTGCCACTTCCCCAGTGGCTGGTAGGGGAGACTGGACCCACCCTCAGCTCCAGCTCATGGACCCTCTACTCAGCAACCAAGGTCTGCACCCTCTTAAACCTTGCTGCATTTTCCTACACTGCTTCCACCTTCTTTCCCCCTCTCCTGTCCAGAGAGCAGCTACAGGCTTTCTCACTATAGCCCCAGTCTGCCCCCAGCTTCCTGGTTTTATCCTAGACCTGCCTCTTCCTTCCCAGCAGGGCTCCATTATCCTTCAGGGGTTACTCAGGACAGCTAATTGCCCTCAGCTGGGGCCTATCCGCTGCCTCATTAACCCCTTCTCGGCTGGTGTGGGACGAACACCCCATCACACACTTTTCAGACATTCATTAGGCTCCCCAGCACCCCTGGAAATGGAAGTATTAAAATTCCCATTTTATTGAAGGCAACCTTAAGATGCAGAAAAGCTAATGCAGTGGTTCTCAAACTTTTGTACTGGTGACCCCTTTCACATAGCAAGCTTCTGAGTGCGACCCCCCCCCCATATAAATTAAAAACACTTTTTGATATATTTAACACCATTATAAACGCTGGACGCAAAGCAGGGTTAGGGTGGAGGCTGACAGCTCGTGACCCCCCCCCATGTAATAACCTTGGGACCCCCTGAGGGGTCCCGACCCCCAGTTTGAGAACCCCTGACCTAAGGCCAACATTTTCTAGAATTACCCCTGATTTGGGATACCCCATGCCTTGGGCCCGGTTATCAGATGTGCTGAACACCACAGCTCCAGCTGAAATCCAGGGGGAGCTGCAGGGGCTCAGCACCCCTGAAAAATCAGGCCTGAGGGTATATCGAATTGGGACGCGCACGCCGGAGGCAGCCAGAATCAGTGGCGACTTTGCAAAGATTTCTGTGCGCGTGACTTGCTCAGGTCATTGGCAGCAAGTCATTGGCAGAGCTGGGAATGGAACCCCGGCATCTTGGTTCCCCCTGGCCCCTCTAAACACCATCCTCAGTCCCACTGTAACCTGCTCCCTGGGAAAATGCCCCGTCTGTTCACTCTGTCTGCTTTGGATGTTAACCAGCTCGGGAGGGTGGAAGCAGGCAAGAAGGGAACCTGGGCATTCCCAGGAGTATTGTCCAAGTGGGCTGAGGGAGGGATTCATGCTGTCTGATCATTGGGACTATGCCCAGCTCAGCCTTAGACACACTTAAAGTTTTGCCTGTTGGTGAGCGCAGTACCACTGCCCCAGGCAGCTCACGCTAGTTGGCCCATGATAAACGTGCTTAGTCTTATTTCTTCTCTTTATATGGAGCAGGCTGGGGTAAGGGGCAATGTTAGCATCCCCCCAGGGCAACGGGAATGGGAAATGCAGCCCACTGCTCTTCTGGGAAGTGGGGAGAATGGGGCGTAAGAACAGAGGGGCCTCCAGCACTGTGCCTGTGTGTTGCTTGCACAAGGCTTTGGCAGAACTCTCTGTGCTGTCTCCTTCTTCCCCACAGCCTAATCCAGCTGTGGCCACACACAGGGGGACAGCTTTGGCTGTCAACAGCAGAGATAAGGCGAAGAGGAGGAGAGACATGTATAGGCCTCATTTGGGCAATGAGCTCCTCTCCTCCCAGGCCACAGGGACAGCCTGCCGCTGAACTGGTACTAGCTGAAAAAGCCCCTAGAGGCTCAATCACACCTGCCTAAGTGTATGCGTGTGTGTGTTTACACCTTCGATCTTTACTGGATGGAATCAGAACTGCTCAACTGTATGTCATAGTCCCTACACTGCTCGCAGAGAAAGGAGATTCTCTTTTGGTCCCTGTGGTAGAGGAGTGTCTCGGACTTCTGTCCCCATGTCACTGCGAAGCCATGGTGTGCAGCAAGATGAGCATCCTGGATAGCTACTGTATTTGTTATGCATTCCTGATAGCCAAGACTGAATACACTGGGTTCCTTTATTTCCAAGCTTAATCGTGCCCTTCATTTGTTCTCTTCACCAGGTAAGAGGGAGCACTGGATGTGTGACAAGGATAAAGCGGCTCGTGGTAGACACTGGGGTATTTTCCAACAAGGCGGGGGGGTCTGATCTGCAGCGCTGAGCCCATTCTGTCTTATCATCTGTGACATGGAGATGTCACCATTCCCAGCAATCCCCCGGGGCCCCTGTGCCTGCAACACTCACCATCACCAGCAGTGCAGACTCCACACAATTTGGAACCTGGGGCAGTAGCATCTGTTTGTGCAGAAGGAAGCTGCTGATACATGAACACGATCGCAACCCGATGAGGGAGGAAGGGAGGGAGGAGGGGGGAAAGTACAAGGCGAAAAGAAACTGCGGCCGTGAAGAGGAGAGTGACTACAAATCCCTGGCTGAGGTCACTAGCAAAGGCAGCTGGACTCCCCCGCCCCTCAGGCACTACGTGACCAGCGGAGATGGAGGACATACCATGCTGATTCTCTTTCCCACCCGGGGCGCCCTGGTTGTGAAAAAGGAGCTAGAAGCTGAAAGAATGAAATTCTTCTTCTGTGCAAAATTTGCTATTGTCTTCCCAAAATGTGCCATGCAGCAGCCACCTCCCTAGAGCCACCTCTCACACCAACCCGCTACCACTCGGTGCAGGAGGGAGGAGGTGTGTGAAAACATTTGGGGATTGAAAATAGCAGGGCCCGTCCCCTTGTCAAAATTGTCCTGGCATCTTCAAGGGAAGGATGGTCTTGTGGTTAGGGCACGAGAGTAAAACACAGAAGCCATAGCTTCAGTTCCCAGCTGTGACACAGATTACCTGTGTGACCTTAGGCAAGTCACTTAATTGCTCTGCAGCGTGGTCTCCATCTGAAAATGAGGAGACTAGCCATTCCTCTCACCCACCCCTTGTCTGTCTTGTCTATATAAACTGTAAGCTTGTCAGAGTAGGGATTGTCTCATGTGTGTGAACAGCACCTAGCACAATGGGGCCCTGATCCTGCTACCGTGAGGCAAATCACCTGTAATAACAATAATAGAGGTGAAATTGACTTGCCATGCCTGCATTAGAGCTCAGAACTTTCTGGATCCCAACCCTGGGCTTGGTGTCTCTAGCTGTTTGCTGGCTTGTTGTGCCCTGCTTTGGAAATCTGGCCTTCGAACATTACTTATCTGTGTGCAGAAGTGTGATGATCAGTATCAGACTGTCATATGATTTGAGGATGGGGAGAGGAAGACAAGGGTTACTTGTTTAATTGCCCATGGGCTGATTTGAAAGACCCGTCTCCCCAGAATAAAGAGCATTGTACTCAATGCATCTTGGCGCAATCAGCCCCAGGGGTGGAATTTGAACCTGTGCATCCAGAGAATCTACGTATCCTAAATACACTGCTTAGGCCTCTTTCCGTGTGGGGAAGTAAAACACCAACAGCTTGCGGGGCTCAGACTGTGGGGCCTTAAAATTGCAGTACAGAGGTTGGGGCTTGGGATGATGCTCAGGCTCTGCAACCCTCCCCGCTTGAGGGGGCTCACAGCCAGGGCTCCAACCTGACCCCGAATGTCTACACTTCCATTTTATAGTCCTTCAGCCGGAGTCAGCTGACCCAGGCCAGTGCGGGTGTTTGACTGCAGTGCAGATGTAGATCTTTTCCCAGGCATTGGAAACATTTTTCCTCACCAAGGCCGTTTCTCAGACAGCGCCTTAGAAAGAGAAATGACCTTAAAGAAGGCAAGTTCATCCGCTGGCTCCTTCGCTGTTCACCTTTGTCTTTGCAGCTCAGCCTTCGACAGGTTACAATCTGTATTCTCCTCCCACACTCTTGTCTCTCTCACACGGCCCCTTTCATGTAGCCTCTGTGACATCCAACCCAAAGCTTGGCCTTCACAATTTGCTCAAAAGGGTTTCACAAGAGCCGGGTCCCTGCCACTCCCTCCAGCCCTCCCTGCGAAAATGCCTTCTTATAACTCTTGAAAAAAATCCCTTGTTCTGCTGTGATTAACTGGCTCTTTTTCCAGTCACAAGGGCAAGCTGAAGCAAAACTTTCCATACCACGAAGGAACAGAGAGAGACAGCGAAGTAATGAACCCTCTGAAGAAAAATGGCCCGCCCTTCTCCATTTTGGAACAAACTAGCAGGTTTGAATTAGTGTGTTTTTAAACAAGAGCAGATGCAGGCATCTGTCAGAATTAGGACATAGCTGTAGCCACTGCAGAGTGGATGGAACCGCCACTTGCAGAAGGAAGAAGGAAGGAATATTTGTGTAGGTAACACTTTTTTTTCCTGTTAAGTTCACAGGAGGGGACTCCCACATTGGCTGGCTGATCCCACACTGTCAGGACTCCTGGGATGAAGCAGAAGGAGTGCTCCAGCACTGCCAGCTTCAAGCCTTCAAAAATCGTGAGCCAGGCCCCCCAAAATCATGAGACTGGCTTAAAAATCATGACACTTTATAAAATAAAATATGTAGAGTCTTTTTATCGGCCGTCTGCTTTTTGAGACTTTGGGGAATCCCATTGCTAAGCTTTTCTCTGCAACCACAAGGGCTAGAAACTTCCATTTAAAAAATACATAAATAAACCCAGATCCTCGTGAAATCACAGGACTCCAGAAGCTGGGGCTTTAAGAAAACATGAACTATCATGAGACCGTGCCTGTTAAAATAGCAAGAGTTAGAAACACTGGTGGTCCATCTCAGTTCTGTAGACACCAATCCATTCATTCCAGCTTCCGAGGACCTCGGGCTAATGGGTATCTTCCCCTTAGAACCATTAAAAAGGAAGGATGATGTTGTTGATAGGGCACAGGACTGCATGTGAAAGCACAATAACTCCTGGGAATTTGCTTTAGAGACAAGCTGCATAGCTCTGATCCAAAGTTTGGGAGGAGGTTCGTATCCAGGATTTTGTTTCAATCCCATAATACCCTCCATATCCTTTGCTAAGCAAGACTGGTGCTTAAGAGAGGAGTTGGAAATGCTCTGGTGGCAGCCATGGGATAGACAGGGGAGAAAGCAGTTGGCAATAAAAAGCCACATTTTAAAGATGTGGGAGGACCAAAATCTCCTGGCTGGGCTGTGTGTTTCCAAGTGGAATCTCTAACCCGTTTAGTCAGGATGTTTTATTTGCCCCCATCAGTATTCCAGGGTTGCTACCTGAATAGATACATTCCAGTCATGCAAAGTGGCGCTTTGGTGCATTAAGGACCATATTCCTTAGACGCTCGCAATAATCCACTCTCGTTCCAAGCGCGGGAGTTCATGAAGATCAGAAAGACGCTCATCTGTCTTTTACATTCTGAGTAACAGATGACTCCCAGTAGGCTACAAGGCTGGGTGTCTCAGACAGCCCAGCATCACTCCAGAAAGCACTGCCATGCATATAGCAATTCTAATTATTACCACTCTTACACTGTTTGTATGACTGTGGTGCCTAGAAACCCTAATCAAGCCTGGAGCCCCCTTGTGCAAGGCGCGGTACGTCCACATAGTGAGTGACAGGCCCTACCCTGGAGCTCTTACAATCTAAATAGACGAGAGACAAAAGCGAAGCAAAACAGAGGCACAGAGAAGGGAAGTGACTTGGCCAAGGTGGCAGAGCAGAGCCAAGATTAGAATCCGGGTCTCCTGACTCCTAGTCCAGGGCCCTGTCCCCTAGAATGAGTGCACTCACTCCCACAAAGCCCAGCAGCTCAGTTGGCATGGATTGGTTAATGGGTCACTTGGCCTGGATGTTGGCAGCCTCAACAGAGAGGCCAAGGACTGAATGGGCGACCAGCTAGGTGGCGCTCTCGGGTCAGGGATTAAATACGTTTCTGGTGGGAAGCTTGTACCATGATAGCAGCAGTTCTGTGGATAAATCCGAGGCTTTTGATCTCCACAGCTGACAGTAGCACCTAGATATACAGTTAACGGGAGAAAGCAAAGGAACGTTAGAAAGAAAATCATCACCATTCAGGAAACAAATAAAATACTGTCAGTCCAGGGCCTCACCCACCTCTTTGTATTACCATAGTGTACAGGAGCCCCAGTCATGGCCCAGAACCCATTGTGCTTGGTGCGGTACAAACACAGAACAGAAGACAGTCCCTGCCCCTAAAAGCTTCTAATCTACGTATAAAACGTGAGACAACAGATGGGCACAGACAGACCGATGTGGGAGTAGAAGGAAAAATGGAGACCATATTGGCCAGGATGCAGGCAGCGGTCTCAGATCAATGGTTTTTTGTAGGTTTCCCAGCAGAGGAGAGTTTTGAGACAGGATTGGATGGAGGATAAGGAGGTCGCTCTGTGGGCATTTAGGGGGAGCTCCTCTGAACAGCGAGGGGCAGCGTGGGAGAAAGCACAAAGGTGCCTGTTTGAACATTTAACAACTGGGCAATGGGAGGCTGTCATTGATACTGAATGAGAGAGGACATGCAGGGTGGAGTCAGGTCAGGAAGGTCCCTTGAAAGGAAAGATAAGCAGCTTACCTTTGATACCTTGGAGAAAAGGAAGCCTTCATCTAGAAGAGCTGGAAGTCTACTATATTTAGCTATCAATCTCTAATGCTCAGGTGCAAATTAGAACGCATATCTGAGCATCAGCCGCCAACTTTGCACTCCAGGTCCAGTCAAGATCTACACATGCTTGCGAAGGCTACGTCTCCTTCCTTGGTGAAATGATTTGGTTTCGCTGTGTGTTGTTGCTAAAAAACAAAAAAACCCACCTGTGCTACAGGTTCCTCCTACCAATTGTGCCCTTGGCCCTGCGCCTGCTAAATGATTCATCCCTTGCTTTCTTGGTTATTGTTCCCGTTAGTCACTCTGGCATAAATCTCGCTCACATGGTGTCTTTCTCATCTGCCCAGAACAGCCCCAGCAATTCCTGTTCTTAAAAATTGATCTGAAAAGTGTGACTTAGGTGCAAAAAAATTTTTTTTGTTTTGTTTTGCTGTTTCCAGATTTCACCTGGGGCAAAAAACAAATAAAGTTGGGCAAAGAACAGCTGCTTTTGTGGGGGATCCTGGTCTCAGCTCGAACGCCTGTGCAGCTCTCTCTGCAAATTCAGTTGGCTTCTGAATCTGACTGCTGAAGGTCAGATCCTAGCATCCATACTTGAGTCTTTACTTGAGGAGTCAGGGTGATAAAATCAAGCCCAGAGTAAACAGAATTCAAAGCAAACTCAACCAAGTTGACTTGGGAGAGGCTAATTTCCTTCCTGTAATAGGTCTGGATTTACTATCCCTTGTCTATCTGCCTACGAGGGTTTTTTTCAATGTGTATTAGAAGGAACAGAGAGATCTTTCATCTTTCTTAACGTAGCTAGCTCTCTGACCCATAGATACTACATGATCCATTTGCTTTGGGTGAAATTTGGGAGAAATCTATGCACCACTTAGGTCCCATTTTTACCCTATTTTAAGGATAAGCGGTGCCTACTTTTCATGATGGTTCTCTAAACAGGCACAAATTTTGCCCATTCTGAATCAGAAAGCTCCTCTTTTCTGGCCATCAAAGGTTTGGTTTGGAAAAGTGGCTCAAAATTTTGCATCCACATTCTTACACACTTTTGCAGGCACTAGTATATGTGGGTGAATATCATAGCGTGTCAGTTTCAGGGTAACTCCACCTGTATTCCTCCTGCATTGTCGCTCAAGGGCACGCACATAAGGTTTCCAGCTCCCAGATGTCACCTCTCTTGGGTGGAGACCCATGTCTCTCTCCCTCCTGACTGAGGGGTGGGGATGAAGTTAAAGCTACAGAACTCCCTCCCCTTACACTGTGATATCCCCTGCAAGCCAGTCTGCCTAAAGCCCAGCACCTGTACTTTGTTTTCTCTCTGAGCACTGTGCAGAGTGTATGGTCAGCAATTTCAAGTTACCACACAGCTCCTTCTAAGCAAGCACCTGTATTCTTAAGGTAAAAGCTCGACAGAGAAAACATCTAAAAACAAGTTCCTATATGCATGCTAAAAGCTAAAAGTAGGTCAAAGCCTTTCCAATCCTTCTGCAAGGGCTGGGGATCCCCCTTGGTCCATTTGCTGGATCAGAAAGAAAGCCCTGAGTCAGTTTAAACTCAGTCTTTTTATACCAGATGCCTGCTCTTTGCCTGTTGGTTTCTAGAAAAAACAGTTTGAACCAGAGTATGCAAAAGCCCTCTCAGGCGTGGGACCTCTCTGGAGGAGTTTACAATTTCAGAGATTCATCTTAATCACCCCCCTCCTGTTTTTAGTTCCTAGCAGAGCTGTGGCAACTCTTCCTCTTTGAAGTAACCTACTATCACTGCTCCACAGTGTTACATAAACCATCCATACGCTTAACATATCTCTGGTCCCCAGAGATACTGCATGCAGTTGCAATATCTGTCACAGCATGAAGGCATCTAACCACCTGATCTGCAGGCAATTAGATGTCTTAAGGACTATAAAATGTGTACTTGGTCATATGCGCCTGCGATCTTGTGCTGCAGTTGTGTGTGTAAAAAGAAAAGGAGGACTTGTGGCACCTTAGAGACTAACCAATTTATTTGAGCATAAGCTTTCGTGAGCTACAGCTCACTTCATCGGATGCATACTGTGGAAAGTGTAGAAGATCTTATGTGTGTGTGTGTGTTCGTGTATGTTCACAAAATTGAAGGCCAATTTGAGATCTTAAAACATCAGGGACAAATCATTTACCCGAAGCTCCCCACCGGTCTGACATTATAATAATTTCAAGTCTGAACCACTGGAGTAGATCTGAGAGCTCCCTTTGTTACCTTGTTTGACGGGAATGAATGGAATGTAAGATGAACCAAACAGGAAAGGAATTCAAGCAGGCAGAAAGCATTATGGCCTCCCATTAGCTTTAGTAGATAGGAGGTACCTATGCAAGAGAGACGGAGATAAGTAGCGCTGATTAAAATGGAGAAAGCAAAGCAATTGTTTCAGACAAAGGTATCCCCAGCAGGGTACTTAGAGACTCTAGTTACAGGAAGCTTGTCGAAACTGTAGCTAGAGGTTGAGAAAAAAGGTAAATGTAATAATGCCAACTCTCTCCAATCATTCAGAAATGCCCCCCAATCATGAGACTGGCTTCAAAATCATGAGATTTAAAAAATAATAATAATTGGGGGGGTCCTTTTTATTTGCATTCTAGCTTGTGAGCCTTGCAGGGCCATTCGGGGCACATTTTCCAGCGTTCCTCCCTGCAGGCTAGGAAGTTTCTATGTTATATTTATATTATCATGATACAATGGAAGGCATTGGCAATGTTTCCCCTCATGCACAGCCCCTCACTCAGCACACTCAGGCCAGCATCCTAGACTTGATTGCAACCCCCCTACACAGGAGCTAGTGTGCGCCCTGTTCTTAAAAACCTCCAGGGATGGGGATTCTGCTAGTCCAGAGCTTAACTAGCCCTAGAGTTAGAAAACGTTTCCAACTATTTAACTGAAAACTCCCTGAAAACTGCAGATGAAGCCCATTACTTCTTGTACTCCAGTGGCAAACAATTGTGGAGAACAATTGATCCCCATCATCTTTGTAACAGCCCTTAACGTATTGGAAGACCATGCTCAGCCCCCCCACCCCCACCCCCCATCAGTCTTTTATTCTCAAGACTAAACAGGCCCCATTTTTTTTAACCTGTCCTCATAGGACAAGTTTTCTAAACCTTCTAGAATGCACTGGGCAAAGTCCAAAAGGAGCAATGTGAACACAACCAAATCCCAAAAAGTAGAGTTGGGGATTACAGTTGTATAGGCCTGTAGGGCAAATTGTTCTCCGCATGTTGATGAAGCTCTCAGGCAGAGGAGACAGCTCGGCCTTTGTAGCTTACACAGCTCCAGGCTTCTCTGCTGAGCTCGCTAATAGGGCCAGTTGTGCTGATGGGGTTCATGTGATGTGGCCACTGGGACTTTTTTGGTCTTAGTCTGACATGTCTTCAGGGCAGAAGTTCCTGGAGCGATGCCTCTCAGGCCTTGTCTACACTAGGGATTCATCCTAATTCGAGCCATTAATAAGATTGATCCAGTGCAGATGCTAGGGGATTGCATTGGCACAGCCCTCAATGGCTGGAATCATGACAAATCCCAGAGGCAGACAAGGCCTGAGATTGACCATAGTTCCTGTAGGGAATCCATCTACAATGGCTCTGCAGAGGGTATTCAGGGTGCAGCAGAGAAATCAGCAGCTCTTCATGAGCCCCACTGCAGAGTTTGGGGTGAGCGTGGACAATCCTGAGGACCTCAGGAATATGGCTCTTCACGCACCAAACAGCCAGTTCACACATCTGGAATATCTGCTCAGGCTGTGACTGTAGAATACTAAGAGACGCACATGAAATATACTCTGCAGCAAGATGCAAAGACAGCCAGACTATTACTTTTATTTTGCCTTCTGCTGCAGTGCACACTCTTCCAGATGGGGCCACACGGGGCTGATGGGAAAACAAGAAGTCTGTTTTGCAAAAAATGTCCCACTTTTAAAATACGTTTTTATTCTGCGTTGAAACAAAATGGAGACCTCTCAAAATATGTCATGAAAAATGAGACAGACACACACGCCCTCTCACCCCTGAATAGCCATAACCCAGTGGTTAGAGAACTCACCTGGGATGTAAGATACCCACTTTCGAGACTTAAATCTGGGTTCTTTACCTCCCAGATGAGCATCCTAACATTGGGCTATTGGCTATTCTGGGGTGCGGTGTGACTCCCTGTTGTTTTGACCAGCAATTCCTCCCTGGACCTGAAAAACCTTCCTGACAAAAAATTTTGTCAAAACCGATACGTTTCGACAAGTTCTGGGTTTGACAAATCGGCATTTTCCAAGGAAGAAACAGTTGTCATGCTGTCTGGAGTGGCTCACGCCCAGAAGTGCCAAGTTCAGGGCAGGCTGTCAAGAAGCAGGGCAGATACCCCAAACTGGCTGTGTGCTCTATAATTAGATTTCACCAACCCAGTAACAAGTGTGATCTCTTAAAGCATTAGAATAGCCTTACCATGGAGTCACAGACAGTTCCCTTGGGCACTGCGGTCTATCTTGTCATCCAGGCAAGCTGGACTTAGTGATAGATGGTCACTTTACTCCAAAAATCACAGCAATATTCAGATTGCTCCCAGTCCCAAGAGACCAGTCACTTACCCCAGTTTATGCCTTAGATCTCACGCCAAAGACAATGGTTGCAGCCAATCCTATAATAAACTATCTAAGGATTTATTAACTAAGGAAAGAAATGAGAGCGTTATTACAAGGTCATAGCAAGCAAACACATATACACAAATGATTTACAGTCTATGGTTTCAAACGATGATGGAATTGTAGTACTCTGTCAGCTCTGAATGTCTTTTAGGGATAAGTCAGGCTGACTCTGGAGATCTCTGCATCTCTTTCATAGCTCCAGCCCTGTGAGAGTCCAAATAGCAAAAGAGATGAAAATTTCCTTCTTCCAGAATTCAAGCTGATGGGATGAGCCCTTGTGCACCTAGCTTCTTCATGGTGTGAGGGGACAAGTAACAATGGCTTTGTATTGTGATGTTCCACAATGGCCCATTTAGAGTTGATAGCCCTTCTTGATGAACATAAGAACGGCCAGACTGGGTCAGACCAAAGGTCCATCTAGCCCAGCATCCTGTCCTCTGACAGTGGCCCATGCCAGGGGCCCCAGAGGGAATGAACAGAGCAGGGAATTATCAGGTGATCCATCCCGTCACCCATTCCCAGCTTCTAGCAAACATCATCCCTGCCCATCCTGGCTAATAGCCATTTATGGACCTATCCTCCATGAATTTATCTAGTCCTGTTTTGAACCCTGTTATAGTTTTGGCCTTCACAACATCCTCTGGCAACGAGGTCCACAGGTTGATTGTGCGTTGTGTGAAGAAATACTTCCTTTTGTTTGTTTTAAACCTACTGGCTATTAATTTCATTTGGTGACCTCTAGTTCTTGGGTTACGAGAAGGAGTCAATAACACTTCCTTATTTACAGGTTTCAGAGTAGCAGCCGTGTTAGTCTGTATTCGCAAAAAGAAAAGGAGGACTTGTGGCACCTTAGAGACTAACCAATTTATTTTACTTCCTTATTTACTTTCTCCACACCAGTAACAATTGTATAGACCTCTATCATATCCCCCGTTTGTTGTCTCTTTTCCAAGCTGAAAAGTCCCAGTCTTATTAATCTCTGGTACTTGTGGCTCCTTAGAGACTAACAAATTTACTAGAGCATAAGCTTTTGTGGGCTACAGCCCACTTCATTGGATGCATAGAATGGAACATATAGCAAGATAAGTAAGTATCCTCACACCTTCTTGTCAACTGTCTAAATGGGCCATCTTGATTATCACTACAAAAGTTTTTTTCTCCTGCTGATAATAGCTCATCTTAACTAATTAGCCTCTCACAGTTTGTATGGTAACTTCCAACTTATCTGTATATATATATATATCTTACTATATGTTCCATTCTATGCATCCGATGAAGTGGGCTGCAGCCCACGAAAGCTTATGCTCCAATTAATTTGTTAATCGCTAAGGTGCCACAAGTACTCCTGTTCTTTTTGAGGATACAGACTAACACAGCTGCTACTCTGAAACCTGTTATTAATCTCACTTCATAGGGCAGCCGTTCCATACCCCTAATCATTTTTGTTGCCCTTTCCTGAACTTTTTCCAATCCCAATATATCTTTTTTGAGATAGGGCAACCACATCTGCACGCAGTATTCAAGATATGGGCATATCATGGATTTATATAGAGGCAATATGATATGTGATGGGCAGGAGACCATCCCTCCGGATGGGGTTCACAGTTTCACAGCAAACATTTTTTACAGATATAAAGCAAAAACTTAAATATTACCTTATAGCATCTGCTAGTGATAGTATAAGTGAGATTAATGCATTCAGTGACTTACAAGCAGTTCATAAAGTCTGAACACCAAAGATATTGCTCTAAGTTCAATATCTAAACCAACACAGGTGAAACAGACTGGTTTCTAGCAATGAATTTGTCAGTTCTCAGCTGAGGCCTAAAGCCTTGGCAAGAGCTGGCACCTGGTTTGCCAGCATCACAGAAACATTTAGTTGAAAAAAGAAAAGGAGGGCTTGTGGCACCTTAGAGACTAACCAATTTATTTGAGCATAAGACTAACATGGCTGCTACTCTGAAACCTGTCATTTAGTTGAAAAATTCTCGACTAGCTCTATTCCACGTGCTGCCCTCGGCATTTCCCTGAGAGATTCCATGTTCTACCTCCCCTCTATAACACCAGCTTTGGGAGCCAAGCCGCGGAAAGTGTTATAACTGCTGTGGTCTATGATACCAGTGTTATAACAGGGAGACTCTTATAAAGTGCAGGATGGGGAGTAAAAAGGCTTATTCTCAGCATAAACATTAACAACACCAAAAGAAAAGGAGGACTTGTGGCACCTTAGAGACTAACAAATTTATTTGAGCATAAGCTTTTGTGAGCTACAGCTCACTTAATCGGATGCATAGAATGGAACATATAGTAAGATATATATATAGATATATATACACAAACAGATAAGTTGGAAGTTACCAAACTGTGAGAGGCTAATTAGTTAAGATGAGCTATTATCAGCAGGAGAAAAAAACTTTTGCAGTGATAATCAAGATGGCCCATTTAGACAGTTGACAAGAAGGTGTGAGGATACTTACTTATCTTAGGTTTCAGAGTAACAGCCCCGTTAGTCTGTATTCGCAGAAAGAAAAGGAGGACTTGTGGCACCTTAAAGACTAACCAATTTAATTTGAGCATAAGCTTTCGTGAGCTACACCTCACTTCATCCGATGAAGTGAGCTGTAGAGCTCACGAAAGCTTATGCTCAAATAAATTGGTTAGTCTCTAAGGTGCCACAAGTCCTCCTTACTTATCTTACTATGTGTTCCATTCTATGCATCCGATGAAGTGAGCTGTAGCCCACGAAAGCTTATTCTCTAATAAATTTGTTAGTCTCTAAGGTGCCACAAGTCCTCCTTTTCTTTTTGCGAATACAGACTAACACGGCTGCTACTCTGAAACCTACCATTAACAATACAGTGGGCACATAGTGTAGCATGCATCCCTCATGGTAAAGAAGAAACTAGCTGTAAAGGTTATGAAGCAGAGTCTTCATTGAGGCTTCTGGACATAGACAGTGAGGTGGTTCTCTTTGGCTCCCTAACTCCCTGACCAGCGCTGCCTAAAATATCCCTAAATCTGAGCCTGGATTTAACAGTCATGGAAGGTTAGGCTGCACATAACTGTATGTACTCACTGGGGTGGTATAAACAGCACCACCACGTGGGAGGGCATTCCACTGCACTTTTCTAAATGCAATGAGCCATGTTACAAACCGCTGCCGCGCACGAATTGCCCCACCTCTCAGGTGGATTGCTGGTCACCTCGTGTCAGCCTCATGCTAGGCAAACTGGGATTCTGAGAGGACAAGTTTGGTTGATAAAGATAATCATGTTGCTATAACAGACCTGGACTTCTGTAAGGCATTTGTCTTGATATTGCACAACATTTTAATTCAGAACACCACAAAAGGAACATGGCACACATTAAATGGATTAAGAACTGGCTAACTGACAGGTCTCAAAATGCAGCTGCAAACGGGGAATCATCATCCAAGTGTGTGTGTTTCTCGTGGGATCCTGCAGAGATCGGTTCTTGGCCCTATGTTATTTAACATTTTTATTAATGACCTGGAAAATAATACAAAATCATCACTGATACAGTTTGCCTCCCGAGGGCTGATCTTAGTTTACATCATTCCTGGAAAGCAATGTTTTAAGCATATTATTTATAAACTGCCTAGTTTTACTCCTAAAAATGAGCCGTAACTTAGAAAAAGAAAAGAAAAAAAGATGCATGCAAATAAGGCTGGGGGGAGGGGGAATAAATATATCACAACCTAAATTTCCAAAAGTGACTCGTGATTTGGTGTGGGGGGATGGGGGAGGCGGGATTTTTGGGGCACCCAACTTAAGACACTTTGAAGGGGCTGGAGTGGAAATTTTCAAAGCTGGTTAGGAGAGTTAGCCATACCTCTCTCCTGCCTTTCGACAAGATGCAAAATCCTCCAGTAGGCTTTGAATATCTCAGGCCTGATTTGCAGAGGGGCAGGTGCTCTGCACTGTCTGACAATCAGGTCCTTTTACAGCATCTCAGGTTGGACCTCCCAAAATTACTGGTCAAGCTGGGAAATTTAGACCATAAAAGGGGAGACTTAGGGCCTCATCCTGATTTACACCAGCTGAGGATCTGGCCCACCTTTTACTAAACACCTGCCATATATTGAGCCCAGGGCAGATACACAAAGGTATTTAGACGCTTAAAGAGGCCTGTAGGCACCTACTGGGACTGATTAAGGCTTGTCAGTGGGTGTTTGGCACCTATCCTGCTCAGGTGATTTTGAAAATCCCATTGGACTGCATTGCCAAGAGCATGAGGGAGGTATATCCCAGCTCCATCCAAAATGTATTGGATGACTCAGTGAGAGTGACTGGGAGGTCTGGACACTGCTCCCCCCTCGCCCCCCGGGGTACATCACTTTTCTAAGTGTCTCCAGCATAAAAATCCAGAGGTAGCCCATGAGGAAAACCCCACTGATATTTAAGCCAGAAAACCTCCTGTCCACCGTTAATTATGGCTGCATGAAAAACGGCACAAGAAGTGACCTTTCTCAGTGAGCTTTAATGACTCCTACCTGAATTCATTTGGGGGATTTATTCACTAGCATCCTTAACATTTTTATAGCCCCATTTATCCCTGCTGCCTCAACTGTCAAAATGGGTCTGGGAAGCATTTCGTATTGCTGTGTGGGTGGGAGTCAGCCAGCAGAACAGCGGGAGCCATTTTAGGGAAGGGAATGCCAAAGACCTGGAGCATTCGTTGTCTATTGAGCATTGGTATTACTGTAGCACCCAAAGGCCGCAGGTGACACCCGGGCCCTTTTGTGCAAGGTGCTGTACATACTCATCGCAAGAGACAGTCCCTCACCCAACAACCTAGCAGGCTAACCAGATAAGACATAGGATGGGAGAAAGGAAGTTGGGCAGAGCTGGTGGGAAATTTTCCAGCACCACATTTTGACATTGGAAAATGCTGATTTGTGGGGAAAAAAACATTCCACAGGTCTGTGTCCATTTCCCCTAATCTTTGGATGGAAACTAGGCTGGTTTCCAACAGAAATCTGCCTTGCTTTTTACCAACTTAGCTGCCCACCTCCAACTCTCTATAAACATCTGCAAAACTAACTCATTATCCCCCTTCCAAATCCTCCTCAAAACCCCGCCTTTTCTGTGAGGCCTGAAACAACCCTGACCACGGGTAGGATGTTGGTGTGCTGAGACCACTGTCCATCACGCTGACCAATATAGTCTCATTGTTTCCTTGCTCTCCCCCAATCTGTATTGTTCTTGTCTTCCACTCCATAAGTTCCTTGGGGCAGGAATCATCTTTTGATTTCTGTGTTTGTACAGCACCTTGCACAATGGGATTCTAGTCCATGAGCAGGGCACCTAGGGCACTACTGCACTACAAATAACCAATAAATAATAATGCAAAGGGTTGTTTTTTAGTCATGCTGGATGAGCTGCAAGCACTGGCATACAGGCAGTGGTGGATTACTGCATGGGGCCTGTGCCCAGGGGCCCCAGTCAATTTGGGGGCACCAGAAATATCTCCCCCAGCTGTGGCCCCGGGGCCGGAGCTAGGCCATGGGAGGGGCACAGAGCTTCTCTGATCGTGGGGCCACAGCTGTGGGAAGGAGCAAGCAGGGGATGGGGCCGCAGACAGAAAGGGCGGAATAGCTGCGGGGCCACTATTCTGGCACTGGGGCTCCCCCACTTGCTCCGACCCGGGGCCCCAGGAGACCTTAATCCGCCTATGCATACAGGCTTATTTAAACCATTCTTTCATTCTTCAGTCCCAGGCCTCAAACCTCAGGACTTTAACTCTAAAAAAAAAAAACAGCCCCAAATTTCCCAGGATGGATCTCTCTCTGTCTCTCTTACCCATTTCCACCCTTCTACACCAACACCAGCAATCCAACGCTAGATGCCATTCATCTATTTCTCCTATTGAAAAATATGACTTTGCGTAGCAGGTCCATCAGTCACCTGGGACGCTTGGAAATAGAAATCATTATTGTGATACACTGGGGTTTTTTTTCTCTCTTTGAGACGTGAGGGATCCTGAAAGGGGAGGGTGAGGGAATGGAGGAGGAAATTATGTGTTTTCCGTTCAGCAAGTTAGGGGGAGAAATTAATCACGTGACGGCTCTTTTTAAAGAGAGAGGGGAAGAAAACAACTGTTTGTTGTTTATCATGTGTTGGAACAGGAGGCCTTTTGAGAGAGCGAGAGCGAGAGCATGTGTGTGTGTGTGTGTGTGTTCCTTTGACCTTGCACAGTGGATGTCAAAACATGATAAATATAAAACTCCCTGGAAAAAATAGAACTCGATTTTCAGAGGCTCTGAGCTCCAGAGGCTTCCCCTGACTTCAGTGCAAGTTGGATCCAGCCCCCAAGCCCACATATCCCTTGCTCCTGTCTTCTTCCTTACATTCCTAAGGTGTTTGGATGCTGCTATCATCAGGTGCCACCCTCAGCGTTCTTCTCCATAGTCTGAATGTGGACTGCTCTCTGGGCTTTCTATATGGATGGCTGCATTGTTATCACCGTTATTTCTTATTTGTATTGTGATAACCCCCAGGAACCCCAGTCACAGACCAGGACCCCATTCTGCCAGGAGCAGAGCAGTCAGCTGATCCCTATCCCACAGAGCTTAGAATCCAGAAGTAAGAATCCACCAGCCTCTGTGTTAACCTTTACACATGTTCCACCTTCATTCAGATCATGGAGGGCTTATTCAGCCTTTGCTCCGGCAGAACGCCCATTAGCTTAATGGGAGCAAGGACCAAAAAGGGCCCGATGCAAAGCCCATTCAAATCAATGAGACTCTTCCCTTCAAAGCCAGGAAGCCCCTCTGTAATGACTTCAGCATTTGGCCTGGTGCTCAGGGCTGGGAACTTGTATGAATTAAGTAGCAGTGATCCAAGTCCCCAAAGCATTTCCTGGGGATTAGTGACCAGCTAGGAGGGGTTAATGACTTGAGATGCATCCAAAGACCCCATTAACCCCCATTGATTGTGAATCCCTAGAACACACACTGTACCAAGGGCACCATCCCTGTTTTAAATAAATAAATAAATAAATGATAATAATAAAGTGTGTGGCATGGAATTTTTTTTAAATGTGGGCTGTGACTCCAGTTGGTATGCACAGGGCCTTTTCCAGGAGAGTTAAAGCCCTTTGCATTAGCCAGACAAATTGTTACTTTCGTCCGTCTGGCCTGGAACGTGAATCACCAGAAGAGGTGTCCGGCAGCACAGATGTTGGTTCCCGCCTCCCCGCAGCCAGTCCTGTTTTTCAGGTGTTCCTTCGGGAGACTTGGCTGGTTTTTGTTTGGAAATTGGCTCAGAGAGAAAACTTGGCCTTAGCTCTCAGGCAGAGTGCTACTGGGCCTGATTCTCATTCCTCTCATCCCTGTGCTCGGGGTCGGTAAATAGGGGGACCAGATGCCCCAATTTTACAGGGACAGTCCCGATTTTTGGGTCTTTTTCTTATATAGGTTCCTATTACCTCCCACCCCCTTGCTGTCTGGTCACCCTATCGGTAAAGGATAGAGGCAGCGGGGAAGGTGCCGGCTTTTTAAGCCATCTTTGCACCTTCGGTGTGCCGGGGAGCAGAATCTGGCCAGTGTTTCCTTTTAAGAAGGCCTGATGTATCTCAGTAACAAAGGCAGCTGAGCTCTGGCTCCTTTAACCCTGTCCCCTGGGCCACAGCAATGCCTGCAGCTTTCAGGCACGGATCTCCAACCTGACAGACAGGCTGTCTGGGAATTGGAGGGGATGGTGCCTCACTGATGGTTTGGGGTCCCCTCCTGCCCTCATTCCCCTCTCTGTGCCTGCCTCCGGGTGTGCTGGGACAGAAGGGGATGCGCCGAGGAGGGGAAGGCAGGAGCAGCTGTAATATTAAACAGCTGCACTCAGCAGCTAAGCGCGTGGTCAGATGCCTCGGTCAGGGAGGTCGCTGCCGTGCTGTGTTCAGACAGCGCAGAGCGGCGTGTCGCTGGGCTGAACGGAATTGGGATCGTCCGCAGGAACCCCCGGGGGGTGGGTGGATCCACCTGGCTGCCTCCCTCAAGAAATTCCTACTTGAATTCCGCCCCGTGCAACATGGCTGAGCCCCAGTGTAGACACCGCTAGGTGGATGGAAGAACCCCTCCGTCGACTTAGCTGCTGCCTCTCGGAGAGGTGGATTGACGAGAGAGGCAGAAGGACCCCTTCTGCTGCTGTAGGAAGTGTCTACACTATGGTGGCACAGTTGCAGCACCGGAGCTGGGCTGCTACCGTGTTTCTAGCGTAGGCAGCCTCCCCTCCCCCGCACTAGACCATTCTCCCCAGGAACTAGGGCAGAATGAACACGGCAAACAGTTTCTATGACTATCCATTTGCATTTCGACACACACTGGCATTATACCCTTCCCAAATTCTGAAATAGGAGGAATTTGCACCAGAGAATCTTAATGCTCAAAGACATGCTTTAAAAAGCCAGCTGGATGGGATGCAGATAAAAAGCAAATTTGATGTGGTATTTTACCCCAACTAGGTTCCTTTAGGTCTGGGCAACTTAGCAATTACTGCTGGTAAGTGTTTTAGGGTGGCCATGACAATGGAACAGCCTGTCTAATTCTCGGGTTTGCTTTCTTCAAAGGGAAGAAACTTAGTGTTTCAGTTCAGTGGGTGTTTTAGTACCTGGCTACTGGAGAAGCAGCATTCCTAGGGACTTTCAGCTCTGTGCTGTGAGCCCTCCTACACACACATATGCACACACACAAGCTCACACGCCCACACGCTACTCCACTAGCACAGTGTCTGCAGAATAAAGGCAAAATAAATTCTGTTGGGAGTGGGGGAAGGAAGTTGCCTCTTATCTGCTTTTCCAAGAGGACTCACGAGAACCAGCCTCACTAGACTGAGATGATGATCATTAGTTATTATTATTATGTACTTCTGATGAACCAGGTGCCTTACCGACAAGTAGACAAGGCTTAGAAGCTAAGCAGACAATAATCAGACAAGGGGTAGGGGAACGGGATGCACCAGCAGGGAAGCGACTGAGCATAGAGGAGGTGGTGCTTAGCACACTTCTCGTTAGATCCCTGAGTTTTGTTTAAAGGACTTGAGCGGTGGGATGGGGAGGTCGCTTTTCAAAGATACTGCTGAGAGTGTGTTCAGTTCACACGCCTCTGGGAGGGAGGACTAGAGAAGAAGGGCGAGGTTTGCCAAAGAGATCAGTTCCTGTTTAGCCTCCCACATGAAGTGGCTGGGTTTGCAAGAGAGCTCAGCACCTAACAGCTCCAATTGAAAACAATGGAGAATCCCTCCCTCCCTGTTCCATTGAGAACAATGGAGAATCCCTCCCTTCCGGCCCCATTGAGAACAATGGAGAACCATAATAAAAAAGATGGTCTCTGTCCTGACAGAGCTCACAAAATTAGCATCTGACAAGGGACAACCAGTGGATGCACCAAACAAATGAAGGGGGTAAAGTGCAGGGAAGGGGGGGGGGCGTGGATTTGCCCCATTGCACTAGCTGCTCTGTGGGGGTTTTCGGGCCAGGTTGTCAGGTACACAGCACCCACTCTTGGGGCTGGTGTAGTAAAGTGGTCATCCAGGAGTTAACTGGGTTACTCAGAGAACTATAAGGATGGAGGACAAGGTTCATCAGTGGCTATTAGCCAAGATGTTCAGGGACGCAACCCCATGCTCTGGGTGTCCCGAAACCTCTGACTGCCAGAAGCTGGGACTTCCCAAAGAGCCTAGCACTCAGTATGCACCCCATGGGCTGAGCTCTCCTGTTGGTTCAGGTGTAATGGACAAGCTGGCCCTAGCTTCGGGTCCCAGGCCCTTCTGAAAATTGCGGCTTTAGCCTCCGAGGTTCTCAAGCCAGCGCCGCATTAGTGTGTGGAAAACCTGTACATGAGAGATCATGCGGAGGAACTGAACTGAGAAACAGCAGAGAGGAAAATAACGTGGCCATCAGGGGACTTCTCCAGTGAGCCGGGGCCTCTGTCCAGACTGCAGATCGGGCCGGGCATTGTACCCAAGCCCCTGCTCCTTCCGGTCCACTGCTCTTCAGTCTGGATTCTTTTCCTTTCACTGCTCTGGGAAGCCTGATTCACCTCAGCGGATGCCAAGATAGCGGAGGTCACTTCCCCGATGACTAGAATTGCCGGGTGATCTAGCTTCTGACTGGTGGGAGCTGCAAGATTAGATGGAGAAAATTCCCCATGGGCTGCCACCCATTTAACCCTTCACATCCCATTCCCTTTGAGGCAACTCTCGTGGTTTTCTTCCTGACCACCAAACCCTTTCTGCCCAGCAGTTTTATTTCAGTGTGTTCAGATATCTTTGCTGGCAAGAAAGGCCCTGGCTGTGCAGTTTAGCAGGGGTTTGAATCGGGGCTGCTGTTTAGAGCCTGACCACGTTACCCATCCCTTACTCCATTGTTAGCCTCACTCAGCACAAGTCCGGGAGTCAGAACTGGGCCCATCTAGGTTGCTTGGTATAATGGACTTGTCATTATTTACAGATCCGCCCCCTTTGTGTCACCTGCAAATTTTACTAGCAGTGGTTTTATAGTCTCTTCCCCCACCTCTTCTCCCTGCTAGGAGAATCAAGGGAATCCATAGTAACCTAGAACACTGCCCACTATCTGGCATGAATGAGCCACAGGCGGTACGCAGCACACGGAGGGCATTCAAGAGAGGTAGGATGGCCTGTAAGCAGAGCACTAGCCTGAGACTTGGCAGACCTGGGTCCAAGATGGTTTTGCAGCAGGCGTCCTGTGTAACCTAGGGTCAGTAGCTGTGTTCCCAGCTGCGAAAGGCAGCTAATACTGCCCTATCTCCCAGGGGTATTGAGAGCTTAGCTATATTAAAAACAGGGAGGCAATCAATAGCCTGGCAATGAGGGCCATGTAAGTAGCTAAGATAGAAAAGAGTCTCCCTGAACCTTCTTAAAGCCATGCTGTGAGATCTGCCAGAGGAACGGAGAAGGGCCACTAGCAAAGTAGAGAAAATGGAATAGAACCAGCTGGAGATCCAAGCATCTATGCTGCATTCGGGATTCCTGGAGCTGGGAGTGCTGTGAGCTGTGGCACAGAGAGTTCTTTTGGGGCTGGGGTTTTTTTATGCTTGCCAGGGAATAAAAACTTCCTGATTAAGTCCTGGCTTTCCCTTGTAAATCCTGGCGTGACAGTGTGGGAGGTGACTGGGCTGCCTGAGACCCAGGCAGGATTCCAGAGAAGGGTGCAGAAAGACAGCCCTTTAGGAGAGGACAGACAAGGAACTGCCAAGGATAAAATGAAGGCACTGCCGGGAAGAGGCTGTGCATCACGCTGCCGTGGGGAATAGCCTGGCTCTGTTTCTTTGCAGGCTGAAGTGTCTATCGCAGGTGAGAAGGGAGTGACTTTTTACAGCTCCTAGCAATGTGCCCTCTGCAGATGCTGGCTGAGGTCTGCAGACTTACGTCTTAGCTGCCCTGCAAGCAACTTCCCTCCGCCCCAAGAACTGTGGCTCTCTTGCAGGGTCCCCCGGAGCAAGGCATTCTGGGTGATGCTCCCTCGAGGCATTGCAACTCGCCTCCCCCGCTGCTCCAACAGAGCTCAGGTTTGCCAAGCTTCAGGGCAGGTGCAGAACTCAGGCTCCTGCCTGAGACAGGAGCCCACAGGGAGAAGTGGGAGTTTCTTTGGCCAAGGAGAGTAGTGCAGTCCCCAATCCTCTCTCTGACTGCTGAATTCAGGTCAGACTTAAGGAGACCCTGTGAGGTTACACCAGATAGCACAGACTGTTAGTCCAGGCAATGGAGAGACCAACAAGGGTCTGTTTTGTGACCAGCAACATCAATAAAAGAATCCCCTTTATATTTGTGACAACCCAGTCCTGTCTCTTCTCTACCACAAGGGAAATTACATGGAGGCTGGAGAGATCCTTAGAGCTCAAAGCGCTTTCCAAAGAACATCAGTACCATTATCCCCATTTTACAGCTAAGGAAATGGAGGCACCGAGTGGAGACATGGCTTGCTCAAGGGGAGCCAGCAGATCAGTGGTAGAGCTGTAATGAAAACCCAGACCTCCAGACTCCCACCACTAGACCATGCTGGTCAAAACCAGGACTAAAACTCAGGTCTCCACAATCAGGCCCACACCCTGTCCACCGCACCACACTCCCGCCTATGGAATGGCTAAACAAAAGCAATTACTCCCAGGCATCCAGCAGCCATGGGACACTAGCCGATTAGATGTCCCAGGAACCATGGATAAGAGCATCAGTCCTAGCAAATCGTCTCCATTTCCTGGCCAACAGGGAATACTCTGGCCAAGTATCTCACATCTCTAAAGCCAACAGGGCACTTGGATCAATAGGGGATCCATTCCCTCCTTCCCCATGGGACAAATGCTGCTGTCCTTTACACAGCCGTAAATCTGCCTCAGCTCTAGTGATGCATGCAGAAGCTCCGTGGGCTCCATGAATGCCCTAGTCCCGTTCCTATTACTGGAAAGTTATACGCACTCACTGTCTGCAATTAATCATTTTGTTTTAATTGCAGCTTCTCTAGCTGGCAGAGTCTCATCAACATTTGATGCCTTTTGGCTGCTTCTTCCAGGTATGTTCCAGGACTGTTTGATTACAAAGAACTGAGCGGGAGGAGCGTTCCAGACACAAGCGCAGAGATTCAGGGGGTGGTGCACTCAGACGGCACTCAAGCCCATGCAGCAGCCATGCTAATCCAGCACCTCTAAAGGAGAACAACAATAGGATAATCCACCCTTTTCCCCAATGGCTCTTGTCCCAAAGGATTTCAGCAGCCATGGACCAAATCCTGGGAGATACCTGCCTCCCATCCATAATTCGGTTGGTTTCAGCAAAGGTTGCTGGTACTTAGCAAATCCTCAGCAGTGCTGAGGATTTAGTTCTATGCAGACACAGGAATCGCTTCACCCCCTGCTGAAAGACGGGCAGAGCTGGGATGAAATGCGTTAGCTGTTTAAGATCACTCAGTGGCATTGTGTTGTAGAGTGGGAATGAAACGCCCAGGGCCATTTAAGTGGACAGTTAATAATCACCTGAGTTGGAATTGCCCCAGGACACTGGGGCTGATGCTGCTGGTTTTCCAAACAATGCAATGTTTGTCTTTGTGCATGAACTTTTAACTGAACATAAATGCCCAGGACTAGCTCCTCAGCCGGTGTAAATCAGCATCAATTCCTAGATGTCAGTGGAGCTACACTGATTTACACCAGCTGAGGACCACCAGCTGCGCCTCCAACATTGAATGCCAAAAGGTTTCCTTTATTAGCTGCTCAGTGTTGTCACTTCATGGCCAACCAAGTGTATCTTTCACAGGGCCCAGTTTTCAAACTCAGATTCCTAAAATGACACAACTAAACCAGCATTTAGGCCCCTAAATGCATCGTTTCGGGGGCTAATTGTACCAAAGGGGGAGATGTTCAAAGGTATAAATAACAGTTAGGTACCTAACTCCCATTGGCTTTCAAAGGGCATGTTGAATGTACATCTAAGCTAAGTGCAACATGCGTGTAACTGCCATTGTGCCTTTGCCAAAATCTCATCCCTCGTTTGGGAAAATGGAACGGGCAAGGTGTTCCATCATCTCTGCCTAGCCAGCAGAAGGACCCCCTTTCTCACTGGCTTAATCCATTTACAAATACGCGGCCACAATCCTGCCACGGCCACACACCCAGAGCACAGACTCCACAGTACCCTGTCCCCAGAAATGCTCTCCCAGGACCAAAGAGTAATGAGCGAGATTGTGCAGGAGAGTCCCTTGGGATCTTGCAGTTTTGGGGAGCTGACAGACAGATCCCCTGACTCCCAACAGACCACAGGATAATGAATTCAGGAAGGGGTTTCTAGTTCCCTATCTACTAATGAAATTCAGGTGTGCTGGCCTTTCTTGGAGCGAGTCGAGCCAAGTACCTGCGATTGTCTGCACAGAGAACGTAACCTTCGGGAGCAGAGTTTTCTGTGCTCCTTACCAAGCTAAATAGAAATCGTTCTGCTCTGTGAAGCTGGAAATTGGCTGCAGATATCGTCATCCAGCCATTTGGTCTGAAGAATAGACTCTTCCTTCACTCATTAGCTATGGGCAACAATGCAAGGGGATGGGGGGGGGGTGACACTGAGATAGGTGCAGAGCTCTACTAGTGCATGTCTGCAGAGGGGCTGCTTGGTAAAGAGACCCTGCTGCAGGTAATATCAGAGGGTATAACTACATGGCAGTTAAACACCCATGGCTGGCTCATGTCAGCTGACTTGGGTTCGCAGGCAGGGTGGGGGAGGATCTCCGAGCCCAGGCTCCAGCCTGACTCCGCAATTTTACAGCCCCACAGCCTGAACCCAAATCAGCCGATATGGGACAGCCGCAGGTGCTTAATTGCAGTGTAGATCTATCCTGAGTTACATAATGGCCTGTCCCAATCATCCCAGAGAGCCGAACAAACTATAGAGGGAATCACTTCACCCGCGATGCAAATGCAACCACCTCTGGGGCGGAACGCGGCAGCAATTCACCAGGGCAAAAGGCCATCAACAACAGCATTGGCTGGGAAGCACAGAATATTCCATCAAAGGAGGAATGTAATGGGAGTAGCTCCAAGGTATGGCAGGTCAAGACTGGGGGTGTTCTGGCTGAGTAAGGTGGAGAGTCAGACCGATGTCTGCAGCACCACATCACTGGTCTCTTCCCTCATCCTTTCTTCTGTCCCCCTGTGCCTCAGTTCTTTTTCTCCTCTCCTCTCTCTCCGCTTCCTAACTCTTTACAAAGAGCAATAATGTGAGAAGAGGTGTCCTGCTTCTTTAAATCTGTAGCAAGATGACAGGCCAGGATGGGGACCGGAGAGGGTTGGAAGCCCAAGTTTCTACACTGTAGCAGAGAGAGACAGTTGCTTTAAAGGCCTGCTTCCCTTATAGTAAAAAATGTCCTTGTTCAGTGTTAGAGGAAATCTCCTTCTGCAGTTCTTCCCCATCAGGGCCTAACAATCAGCACAACTGCATTTGTTAACTGAGCCAGACGAAACACAGCCTCCGCTGAGTCCATAATTCAGACACTGCCTTTAAAGGAAAGCTGCTTTGATGAGCGTGGGTCATTCCCATGCAGCCGCCAGAGCTATCTGCCCAGGATGACTCACAAGCAGCGAGCTGCCGGGCAGGCCCTTTGTTTGCTGCAGCAGTAACCATTATCAGAAAGCAGAAGTCAGTTTCTTCCCCATCTGCCCCGGCCCCAGCTCAGATTTTCCAGTGCCCCGTATTTGTGCAAGCCAAACTTCCCAACTGCAGAGTTAGCGGAAACTTCCCTAATCCCCATTCCCTTGTACAGGTTCTCTCTCTCTTTCTCTTTTTTAAATGGCTGCCTTCTCAGCATCACCTCTTCAACACTGATTGCTCTCTGGGGGTCAGATTCCTCCCTGGTGTTATGCTGTTCATTCCGGTGGGGCTACACCTTGGATCAGTTTGGCCTGGGATGCTCTTCTCTGCTTCCCCAAACAAACCCGTAGGCTAGGACCCTCACACTGTGCTATTATGTATTGTTTGTATAGCAAAAAGAAAAGGAGTACTTGTGGCACCTTAGAGACTAACCAATTTATTTGAGCATGAGCTTTCGTGAGCTACAGCTCACTTCATCAGATGCATACCGTGGAAACTGCAGCAGACTTTATATATACACAGAGAATATGAAACAATACCTCCTCCCACCCCACTGTCCTGCTGGTAATAGCTTATCTAAAGTAATCATCAGGTTAGGCCATTTCCAGCACAAATCCAGGTTCTCTCACCCTCCACCCCCCCACACAAATTCACTCTCCTGCTGGTGATAGCCCATCCCACCTGGATTTGTGCAGGAAATGGCCTAACTTGATTATCATGGAGGGTGAGAAAACCTGGATTTGTGCTGGAAATGGCCTAACCTGAAGATTACTTTAGATAAGCTATTACCAGCAGGACAGTGGGGTGGGAGGAGGTATTGTTTCATATTCTCTGTGTATATATAAAGTCTGCTGCAGTTTCCACGGTATGCATCTGATGAAGTGAGCTGTAGCTCACGAAAGCTCATGCTCAAATAAATTGGTTAGTCTCTAAGGTGCCACAAGTACTCCTTTTCTTATTGTGTAAAGAGTTGTCACTTTGGATGGGCTATCACCAGCAGGAGAGTGAATTTGTGTGGGGGGGTGGAGGGTGAGAAAACCTGGATTTGTGCTGGAAATGGCCTAACCTGATGATTACTTTAGATAAGCTATTACCAGCAGGACAGTGGGGTGGGAGGAGGTATTGTTTCATATTCTCTGTGTATATATAAAGTCTGCTGCAGTTTCCACGGTATGCATCTGATGAAGTGAGCTGTAGCTCACGAAAGCTCATGCTCAAATAAATTGGTTAGTCTCTAAGGTGCCACAAGTACTCCTTTTCTTTTTGCGAATACAGACTAACACGGCTGTTACTCTGAAACCTGTTTGTACAGCAGCAGCACTTAGGAGCCGCAGTCATGAACCAGGGCCCCATTGTGCAAGGCGCTGTACAAAATACAGAACAAAACGAGTGTCCAATCCTCTTCTCACAATAGCCCCAGAGAAAACCTAAACTAAACAGAATACCGAGGACCGAGCTTAAAACCAAGGCTGTAGGAGGCTTTTTTGTCTGGTTTTGAAAACAGGCAAACACGAGTGAGCAAACCACTTCCCCTCTCTGAGATGGTTTCTCCTCCCACCATTTGTCTCTCTTGGCTATTTAGACTGCAAGCTCTTTGGGACAGGGATCATCTCTTACTATGTGTCTGTGCAGCCCCCAAGGTGAAGGCTGGGGCTGCTTGGTGCTACAATCCTATAAAGAAACCATAAATTAAAGTTTGACTCAGAGGTGATCTGGTGCATGTTCCACTGAGGAGAGACTATGAAGAAAGGAGCAGAGAGGGAAAACTATATTGGGCGACAAAGCACTGCAAGCCTGATTCACTCATTTCCACTGCTGTAAATCAGGAGTGAGTCCACTGTAGCCAATGTGGTACACTGGGGTAAAAATGGTGTAAGTGAGAGCAGGATCAGTCCCCATCTATATCATGGATATGGGTCCCTAAAGGCTGAACTCCCTTGCAAATCCGGTGGCTGGATTGGAGCTTTGGTTCAGGTATACCAACATGCACAGGGCACTCAGTGTTGCCGGTGTAGTTTTGGTGGGGTCCCTTCTATTCCCTAATGCAGATGACAGGTTGCCCATTAGCTAGGAGTTCTATATTTTGACTCAAATCAAGCTTTCGGGTGGGAGAAATCTAAGCAACCAGAGTAAAAGGTTCATGAATTCAAACGAGGTTTGGAAGCCTATAAAACCGGCTGGAGAAACTCACAGACTCTGGAGCTCCAGGATGCTTGTGAATTCTTATTTAAACCCAAGCAAAGCATCTCATCAAGTCATGTCACACAGAGGGGGCAGCTCATGCCTCCTCAATGAAACTTCACAGAATTATTTTTGGACAGCCACATGGCATTCAGCCCGTTTAACCAAGCAAACCTCCTTCTGCCCCTCATGGTCAGTGCTACTGAAACAACTGTGGTCTCATCTCTACATATGTGAATCACTGTCATGCTAATCCTGACTCCTGCTATTTACTAGTTCATCATTAATTAGTTACTCAATGATACATTAAAAAGACTATAATCCCCAGCACATATTCAACAGGAGACTACAACAGCAACTAATCGCTCATTATCGCTACTCATCTGTTCCCAATTACCAATACTCTTTACTCTGGTAATGAATTGCAGGAATTATTCATTAGTGATCAGAAACTGGAGATTATCTATTAAACAAATCAGGCTATCCATTGGCTAATTGATTAATAATGCATTAGTCGGTTGCAAAAATGATGGTTGATCTTACATCACCGGAATGGGGAAAGGCCTAGCTCTTTTAATGGCAATGAGGTCTAATGGTCAGAGCAGAAACCTGAGGCTTTCTGGGTTCTATCCCTTGTTCTAACTTATTATGTGGCCTTGGGCATGTCACTTACCACCTGATTTTTAGAGCTGTTGAGTACCCATAATTAATTATTATTATACTATTATTTGTACTGCAATAGCACCTAAGCACTCGAGCCATGGCCCAGGGCCCCACCATGCTAGGCACCGTACACACATGGAACAAAAAGATGACCCCGCCCCAAAAGACACTATAATCTAAGGGCTTGCCTACTTGGCAATTGACCAAAATAGCTCTCATTCTGCAATGAGAATGTCCGTGCTGGTGCTTCCACCAAAATAACTATTCCTGAATAATTATTCAGGAACAGTTATTTCAGTAAATTTCCAAGTGTCGAGAAGCCCTTAGCCGAAAGTGAATCTGGACAGACACACAGGGGAGCACAAGGAAACAATTCATGACACCCATTTATATCAGTCTGAAAAAAATCAGACAACAGGTCTCTTCATGCCTCAGTTTCCCCGCTTGTCAAAGACGTACTCCCCCACCTCCCAGGGCATCACAGGGACCTGCGTTTCCAAAGCACTTGAAGAGCCTTGGGCTGAAGTTGCCATTGTAAGCGTCAAGTGCTATTATTAGCATAGAAGGAAGTGAAAACCTTTGTGTGACTGCGCTCTTAATTTTTCCTCTCAATAAATACAGGGTGAAGATGAATGAACCCCCAGGAAATAACCTGACTGCCGGTAGAAAGCCTGCGGCAATTCCAACATGCCACTCAAGCAGTGGGCTTAGCTGGGTTAAGGCCATGCAAGAACTCTGGTGGCTTGTGTGGGACAGGAGGCTGAGGGGCGTTTGCTTACAGGTGCTGAGCCTGTCTCTTGGCAGGGGTCACTGGCACACAATCAGCACCTTGCTCGGAACTGCTGGTGAGACTTGCATCGCTTGGACCCACAAAACCAAACAAAAAACAACAAACAAGCAGGAGATTCAGAACAAGAGCTAAAGATGCAGGTGGCCACTGCGGGGTTAATTCATTTCCATGACTCAAGTTGGGCATCAAGTTTATACGGCGTGTTTACAGCTCAGGCATGACTGGACAGAGAGAGGTGCTTGCTTCTAGGGTCTGTTTATTGTCTGATGTTAGTACAGGGGGGATGAGGCACAAAAGACGCCTGCCTGTCTCCGACGTATGCACTGGGTTACAAGAGCAATACTCCACGTGCCTCTTGTCACTGACCGGTTGTACTGTCGCTCCTGGACTCAGCACATGTCTGACACTGAAGAACCAAGCAGAGCATGCAAAATGGGGACCTCCGCAGGGCTGCAGCTCCGCTTCTGAGCTGGACAACTTGGTCCCAATTAAGCTCTGGCATTGGATTTGTTCAGAGCCTGGGCCCGCAGGTGTCCGCCCCTCGCTCTGCTTCTCTGCTTGCCCTTCCTAGCGTGTCCTCGGAGGCAGGCCGAGCTCTGGTCATTCTTGGCACTGTAATTCTTCACCCTTCGAGGCAGCCTGGCGGCAAAGGAACCAGGGACGTCTCCGAGCCTTCATGTTTTTATGGCATAATCCTGACTTTGTGGATTCTGGCCCACGCCATGGAAGAGGATGAGGCTAGTAACACCATGTTCGATAACCACGGGCATCACAGCTCGCCTCCAACACGTTCAGCCACCCAGTTACACAACTACCTCAGCTCAGCACATCCAAGGAGCGGCGCAACCTTGTTTCACACACATCGGCACGCTCTCACCCTACCCCGCTGCCCGGCTGTGTGTGAGTGCATTCTGGGAAAACAAGGTCAGCTCTCCCCTCCTGCCTCAGCATGTGAGGCCAAAGGTTGAAGACTGTGGGTATTTTTAATGCTGATGGGTATAAGATTTAACTTTTGATTTACTGTGGGGAAGGGGGCTGTGGTTTTCAGACTATCTTCCATACACGTCTGCAGCTGGGCAGGCCCCAAAAACAAAGTTTAATTTTTAAAATAGGTCACATTTTGGACCTATCCATGCTGATTTGTATCCTTAGATCTGACATAACCGGCAATTCCCACAATTAAGTCAAACCCATAATGTCATTTAAAATGGAGATTATTTTGGGTGCATGTACAAATGGATCCTGGGCCACCACATATCAACCAGCATCAAACAGAGCCTGGCTTGTTCAGAGACTCCAGCTTGCTCTGGGTTGCCTGCTACCAACTGACCCCAAACTCCTGTATAACAAATGAATCCAGTGTGTCTCGTAGAGAAGTGATTAACTAGTGAGGTATCTGAAGGTAGATCTTTGGCTCAGTAGTCACGGACAGTAGCTGGGAACCAGCTGGAGCTATAGCACAAGTATGTCATTTAGACCTGCAGAGGAGGTGACTCACCACAGGAACTTCTCCTCATGGGTAGGTGGGGTTGCACCCCCTGCTGATGATTGCTCTGGCCCCATGGTGGTCTGCCTCTTCTCCTGTCTCGGCTGCTGCCTCCCTGGACTTCTTCCTCTCAGCGGGTCTTTTTCAGGTCTTCTCCCCACAACCTCTCTAGGTTCACCCTTCTCTCAGGGCCAGGACCCTCCGAGCTCGCCCTGGGAGTCCCGCTTCAGAATCCCAAATTAGAATGTAAACCCGCTTCTGCCCTCCTCAGGCATCCCTCTCTGTTCCTCAGCTGAATGCCTCCCACCTCCTCCTCTCCTTCTGGAAGTCCACATCCTGCCCGTCTATCAGGGCTCATCAATGGAGCCTGCCTCCCCAAGGTGGCTGTTCTGAATCTCTCCTGCCGCCCCCCCTCTGCCCCCCGCTTCTCTGCTCAGGAGAGAAACCCTTGGCCAACTGTTCCCTCTGGGCTTCCTCCTGGACCCACCTATTCTTTCCACTTGCTAATGCCAAGTGAGGGGCTTCAGAGTCCCTTTATAGTCACCACCAGCTCCCTCCCTAGCTGGGCTTCATCTTTAATTAAGTCTGTCTCAGACTCCAGGTGCAGCCAGGTAACATAAGTGTCCTCTCAGGCCCACCTTAACCCTTTCATTGTCTGTGCAGGATACCCACCAGGACAGATACGGCGATTTCATCCTTGAAAAACCTTATTGAATTAAGTTTCAGAATCTTTAGAGTCCATTGTATTAGAAATGCAAAACTCATGTATTATTGTGGGATTGCACGTAACTTCTCTAGAGGGGAGACATGGCCAGTGTAAACCTTGGGAAGTGTTATGAGTGTCAGAAGACTCTGTTGAACAATGGGCTGGCCAAGAATGAACTTTTGGGTCAAACAGAGTTAAGTGGGACTCTCTAGGGGGAAGTGAATGCAAATTCACCCCCCTCCAGTTATGCCAAAACCCAGCTATTTGCTGTTACACCTGGGAAAGGACCATTGACCATTGTTCCCAGGCTCTGAAGAGGCCCAAGCTGTATAAAGGAAAGGTTAACTATCAATTGGTGTGCTTGTATTGAGCTGAGGCTGTTACAAAATTGCAACCAGAGAAAAACCACTTGGTGGGGTTTGACGGACTGTCTCACACAATCACCCCTGCTGGAGTTGTGGGGTCCGGGGGGGTGGGGGCTGATCTCTGGTAAATTTATTGCCATGTGTGGTTTTCTTATTGATTGTAATATGCTTTATCTGTAATACTTTCCCCTTAAGCATAAATGTGCTTGCTTAAAAAGAGTTGTGGGGTAACTCATAACTGCTACAATTCTGCTATTTATAGCCTCTGAAGAGAAAGCAAAGAACAAGCGCTGGACTTTTAGGCAGCCTGGCTGCCTGGCAATATCAGACCGTAGGCAGGGAATGGCACAGCCTGGAAAAATCCCAGTCCATTCGGAGAGAGACGTCAGTCTCTGCCCAAGAGAGGTGATGGCTGAGGAGCCTGGAGCCTAGAGTGGGTGCCTTCAAGGGACCACAGAGTGGGAATATAGGTGTGGTTTCCCTGAACTGTGACACACATCCCATGCACACTGAGCTATCTTCTCTCCAGAAGCAATTCTTTCTTGCCCCAAAATAATCTCTTCATCATCTAGGTGATCCCTCTAGATCAGAGTTGAGGCCGATCAGGGGGTGGCTTCGGGAAAGCTTACATTGCTGTTGTAATAATATGTACTTACAGTATAATACCTGCCATCTGTCTCTGAATGCTGTGTAGAATTCCAGACAGGGTGTAATCCCTGGTAAACAAGGGTGACAACGCTGGAATTCAAGGCTGTGTGGTGGAAGTCTGTGCTGTAGTCATAGCTTTAATTCTTTAATAAATACCTCCTGTTTAAGACCAGCTGTGATTTGGTATATCATGGCGGCCATTGCCCATGCTGTATCCGTTCTGTGGATAAATAGGTTTCGCTTTCAGCGATTCTCAATCCAGCATTCCGCATGAGAACTAAGAACCTCAAACAAAAAAACCTTAACAAAAGCCCCGAATTCTTTTTCAAGATTTGTCTGCGTGTAAGGAGCTCGTTTATTCTCTTCCTTGGTTTGGCCCACGTTCAGTTTTACAGCCTGGAAGAGACTAACTCATGTTTCATGAGATGACCAACATTTTTAAACTCTAAGGATGGTGGGCAGGTTACTGAATGAGACAGCCCAGGGGTCTGATCCGGTGTGGCATTGCCTACATTGTATGACTGCTGACGCCAGCAGCTCACAGAAGCTGATGAGATCATTTGAGACAAGGAACCAAGGTTTCTATTTATTTCTTCTTTTACGGTGTACGTTTTTTGCTGGCAGTCTCTCTTCATGTGAGGAACAAGCACTGAAATGTCAAAGAGTTTACAGGCCCAAATGCTGCAGTTCTCCACTCCCCCAGAATAACATCGATTTTTTTTTCTCCAGCCTGTATGTCTATATGCAGCATTGGATGTCCCAACAGCAGCCAGCCAGGAACAACGAGGAACAACTTCCTATGGTGCATGGTGCTGCCAGAAAGGCAGCAGAAATTAAACATCTGATGGGCTAAGTAAGAAGCCTCCCCTTGTTCCTGTAGGAGAGCTAATTACCACCTCAGAGTTGTTTAGACCAGAGCACGGAACAGTGTGGAACTTATAGCTCAGAACAGCCTGCTCTTGGTTCTTTGGTGTGAATTTAACACGACTGGAAAGTACCAGCCTGACCATCTTGGAGACAGAAATCTTCTCATGCCTTAAAATAAGCACCATTTTTATAACCAACCCTACTTGGGCTGCTATCAGAATTTGAATCCATAGACCTTTATTGCTGCATGAATAAGTCTCAAACGCCTGATCTAAAGGAGTAAGTCTATTAGCAGGAAGCAATAACAGACTTCTCAACCTCTTTGATGGACCAGCCACTATAGAGGGACAAAGAGGCACTCTCCTCTAGCGTTGGTTACACAAACTTCCCTCCTTCAGCATGCGTTCTACAACTACAGCTAGCGGGAAAATTTTCATCCAGAGATTTCCAGCAGAAAATGCCTGTATGGCATGTTTAGAGTTCAAAGTTTGGATTTTTTCATTTCAAAATTTACTTTATTTTATATTAGAGTAAAAAAAGCCAGAAAGAATCAACATCCCAGTGATTAACCCAAAACCCTTTTTAAAGAAATGTTGTTTCACACAGACACAAAAATTGAAATTTTGGCGTTTTGTCCCAATTTGGGATGATTAATTATTATTGTTGTTACTTCTGAAATCGCTAAATTTGTCACAGGACAGAAAATAAATTTGTTGACCTGCTCTCTCTGCAATTGTCCGGGAGGGACCACTTAAACAGGGAGCAGTGGAGGGGGAGTGAATAAAGAATTCAGCTTCCCAATTCCACTTAGTCCATGGCTTCTCTGCTAAGGCAGCCAGTTATGATGTGGACGTGTCTCTCTTGTGAATTGGGCTGAGCCCCAACAAACTCATTTCACAAACAGCCAGATTTTCTGTCTACCCAAGCAAGGTTTTTTTCTCCAGCATTATAACAGCCAAACACTTCTCGGTCACTGTGAGCCTGCTAGGATGGATCTGAGCAGGTTATCTAGAGGCAAAAGGGCTCCAAGATAGGCCACCCCCAACTTGCTGAGCCAGCCAATTCCCCTCAGGCACACTGAATTTTCTTCATCTGATACTGCAGCTGATGACTCATGGGGAAAGGCAGCACCCTGGAGAAGATTCCAAATGTCACTTAAACAAGGAAGCAATATTTCCTTCACACACATACCCAAGACAGACATCTAGATAAATGGATGAACAGAGAGTAAAATGGATAAATAGATACTGAGGAGCAAGTGATGAATAATGAGGACAGCCAAGCACATGACAGATAGAACTAGACTGACAGAGTGATGGATGCAGAGGGACAGAGCAACAAGCATATGGCCAGACGGACAGCTGCATGGTCAGCAAGATGGATGGGTAAATGCAGAGGTGAGGTCAATAATTGAAAGGGACAAGTGGGTGATGGACAGACAGGCTTACGGCTGGATATAGAAATGGACAGACGGCCGAGCACAGGTGCTCACTCTTAACAGGAAGTGGCGAGCAATCCACAACTTGTCAAAAGCAGGAAGCGTCCAGCTTGTGCCGGGGGAAGGTTCGTCTGCTTGGCCTCGGGCGGGGGATGTGAACAGAATCTTTTTCCCCTGGAGGTGCCGACTCTAGGAATCCTGCTGTCAAGGAAGGTGGCACTGGATGGAGCAGGGGGATAGAGAATGGCATCTCTAGCCACTAGGCGGCTGTTTGGAGCTAGCTCACAGCGGTAGCGAGGAAAGGGCAGCCTGTGTGAAATGAATTCAATGGGCCATCGAGCAGTTCCCAGCAAGAAGGGGGTTTCCGCGTTGTGCATCACAAGAACTCCCTTGTTAGCAGGTATGGTAGAGAAGTCAAAGATTAAACAGGTCACGGAGACTGAACAAGCCTATTGCTCACAAGGGAGGCAGAGAGGAAGGATGGCCTTATGGTTAAGGCACTGGACTGGGACTCCTAAGGGCTAGTCCTGGTTCTGCCAATGACCAGCTGTGTGACCTTGGGCAGATCAGTGCCACTCAGGTCCCCTCTCCATAATCCCTTTCTCCCCCTCCTGGTCTGTTTAGTCTATTAGACAGTAAGTGCTTTGGGACCGTCTCTTACCGTGCATATGTACAGTGCATAGCACAATGGAGCTGGGTTAGGGCCTCTAGATGCTACTATAATCAGTAGAATCAGAAGATCGGTAGCGTGTCCAGACCAGTGCGGCGGAACCTTCCCCACTGCTCATCTGGTGGATACGAGGAGCCCTTTCCACTCTGCTGAGCTGTCAGTCGTCACCTTTCACCAGCTCTGAATTTACATGAAAAAAAAAAAAGCAAACAATTTGTTTTCCCAAGAGTCAGAGAGGAGAGGAGAAGCTGAGCTTTCCCCACAACTCACAGGCCAAAGGCCACCCTAGAAACAGAGATGAGGTTGGCTAGGGCAGGGTTTGGACGTCCCTGAAGCCAGGTGTTTGGGTCCAGAGCTTTGGTGCAAGGCCTTTTCTAACGCTGGCCAAACTAACCCCTAGCTGTGTGCTCTCTATGATATGATCATTTACTGACCCAGCACCTGGTGCCTTTTGCTTCTTAGCTCCATGACACCTCAGAGCCTTATTTGCTTTGGCATATTTAACCTAGTGCCACGAACACCCACAATGCTACATCAATAACTGCCCTACCAAGTGTCTCTGTCACACACACGGCCCAATCCCATTATCACTTCCGTATGAGAGAGCGGCCTTGAACATGTCTCCAGGTAACAGCTCAGAGCCAGCGAGCGACATGACATCAGGGGTACGTGAGCTGCTGCCTTTGCCCAGGCAGGAATTCTCTTTACAGTGACATAGGCATCCCCTTTCGTCGGCGAGAAGAGATCCCTGCACGCAAAAATCTCCCTTTGCCCTGGCCCTGCAGGTAGGTAGGTGGGCAGGTGGGCCACCGGTCGGCTGGCCTCCCACTACTCCTCGCACATCCTTCCTGTGCTCTTTTCTACTCTTGCAGTTAATGGCTAATTAGCTCCTTAGCTTTCCTAAGCCCAGGCTGATCTACTAATTAGTCACTGCTTCCTTCTACCAACCCTCTTTGGGGGGAACTGCTTGGATTTACAGTGACCAGGGTGCTGGTTCTGTTGCTGGTTCTCAGCACTCCGTTCCAGGGCAGGGGCTTTGCTGTTCTGCCCAAAGGACAACAAGTCTGAAGCAGCAGGATGCACCAGCTGGTGGCTGCTGAGTCCGGGGGTGCCATCTGCATGTCTCTAGAGATCCAGCTGGATTTGGGGAGGTCAGGTTCCTGCATGTGGACATGTGACCATGCTGGGGAACGTTCTTGGATATCTGAAGGTGGGAATCTGGCTGGTCAGTAGTGAGAAATCTGGGTTCCAAGGTAGAATGAAGCAAACAGCCCCTGGGAATTGCTTTCCTAGCAAATGTGGGATGGGTGAGGCTTGGGAGCCACCCACTGCAGCTCCGAGCAGATGAATCTGTGAAGCACCTTCCGAATGCTAAGTATCATCATTTCCACCACCAAAATGCAGCCACCTCTGAGGCAGAACTTGGCATCTGATTTACAGCACCCAGCAATGCCACAGGGCAATTTAGGACTAGAACGGAAAGGGAATACCATATCCAACAGGAGAGGAGTCCTCGTGTGCACACATACACCGGCTGCTGGACAGGACTGCCTTTCCTTTCCAGTCCTGTTCCACAAACGGCTTTAGCATCGTAGTGCCAGTTGCTCTGACTCGGTAACTCGCAAGGAGGGGGCTGCCTTCCACCTGTCCTCTCCTCCATCAGATTTTTTTAATCCCCCCTTCCCCCATTATTTATTGAAGCTCGGCTTTGTGTTTTCATTACAGGGTTCCCAGTTACCGTAGCTGCCTTCCCCCATGGCCAAGGGACTGGGGGCGGAGGGCAGGGGTTGTGTGACGCAGGAGCCATGCTCAGACAGCCAAAACGCCAAGCCAATACATGACCAGCTCCATCAATGCAGCCGGCAGAGCTGGCTCAGGCTGCGTGCTTTAGAGACAGGGGAGACATGACTCTTCTCCAGGACTGTAGCCCTAGCCAACGGGAGAGGCTGCAATCCAATCTCTGCTGCTGGATGGAAAGGGCTCATGGCACCATCCCCTTCTCCGCATGGCAGGTCTGGTGGCCTGGATTGTGATGCTTCAGAGCAGGCCACGGGAAGTGGGGGGGAAACAATGGGCAACCCCCCTGAGTCGGTGCGTAAAACAGTTGGTGTAGTTGCACGGGTGCCACATAATCCCATCTCTAGGGCCTTTGATGTTAGCATGTTAATGACTCAACCCTCACAACTCCCTGTCCTTCACAGAACGAGAAACGGACACACAGAGGTGAAGTGACTTGCCCAAGGTCACCCAGCAGGCCAGTGGCAGAGCCGGGAACAGCGCCCGGGTCTCCTGAGTCCCAGCCCCCTGCTCTAATCACTAGAGAACTCTGCTTCCTCTGGCAGGCTAGGCAAGTCACCTGATCTGAGGAGCTTTCTTCAGAGAGTGCAACATAGCAACGCTCCGTCCCTAAGGAAACCAGCCAACCTCTATCCAGCTGCAATGGGGCCGATATGTTATTTTTACATTTACATTTGTGTGCCAGCTAGTTTGGGTTCTCCTGGAAGCAAGGAGCTGAGAGCCGTGGACGGAGGCAGGTGTAATGGCAGGCTCTGCTCATGTGCTTCTGCCCCGACCTGTGGCAGACCTGCAGCCCGCCCTCCAGCGCCCGGGCTCTCCTACGAAAGCAAATTTCCTTCTAACCTAAGCCAGCTCCTCAGGCTGGCGTGATATTAACCTGTGGTGCCAGCTACCATAGCCCACCAGGCTGGCTGACTTTTAATTAAGCTTTGGTACTTCGGAGCATTAACAGCAGCCTGTCTGGCCAGGCTAGGGCTGGGCTAAAGAGCAGCCTCAGGGTCATATGCATCTCTTTAATTGTGGGCCCTGCAAGTGCCTTTTTGCCCTATAGCTGCACAGGGAGGACCATGAGAGCTGTTGAATTAATAGTCTGTTATCAATGAACTTGCAGAACTGCACGGAGTCTCTTTATCTTGCCTTACCATTGCACCTGCCATGCAGGGGGAAAGCCATAGGTTAACACTGGAGTGTCAACTCAAGGGTCCCTCCCTGCCGGTAGGTGAAATGTTCAAACTCCAGAACTGCAGCAAGGAAAATATAGCCATCAGGGGTGTATCGCAGCAAGAGCAGGTGGGGCCAAATTTTCAGAAGAGTTCAGCATGGGAGGTGATTGGCTGGGTTTCCTCTCCACGCTGTGACTGTGGGGCAGCGCTGCAGACAATCGCGCACACGGTGGCAGAGTGCCTGACTCGACATCTGGAGGGAGGTTTGCAATGCCTGGCCTCCCTGGATACAGAGGTTATCCTCCAGTTACAAAAACTGGACGCTGAGCTCTGATGTCTGCGTATGAGAAGCAGCAGCGTGTAGGGTACTACTGGCTCTTTTGAGAAGCTCCAATTCTGGGTTTTAAGCAGCCAAAAATCCAGCCCTGAGCTCTTTGGAAAATATATCCATGAGCAAATTTTAAGAACAGGTTAAACAAACACCTGTCCGGAAATGTCTAAGTATAATTAATCCTGCTTCAGTGTGAGGGGACTGGACAAGATGACCTCTTGAGATCCATTCCAGCCCTACATTTCTATGATTTCTAATTGACATCTTCAAAGCACTTTGCAAGCATTAACTAATCCTGCTGGATGATGGGGCAGAATCACGAATTCATCATCCCTCTTTTACAGATGGAGCAGTTGGTTCTCATAGTTTATCAGGACTCTCGTGAGATCTGGAGCCCCGGCTTCTGGAGTCCTGTGATTTTCTGCAAATAGCAGCTTGCATTTTGCTTTTAAAGTAAGTTTCTAGCCCCCACCGTTGTGGAGTAAAGCTGGAAAATTTGAGCCTGAAGGGTTCCAAAACCAACAGGCAAGTAGAAAGAAGAGGAAATATAGTCTAAGTTTTCATGATGTTTAAGTCAGTCTCGTGATTTCTGAGGGTCTGAATTTTGAACGCTCAGCGTTGGCAGTGTTGGAGAGAAGAAGTGACTTGTTCAAGGTCAGCCAGCGAATTGGAGCTAGGATTAAAACTCGGGAACCCTGCCTCCTATTCCTGCCTTGAGCCCACTAGGATCTGTTGCCTCTCTAAGCATTTATATGCTCTTGCAAAGTTCCCCATGCACCTGACTTAGCTGGCATCTTTGGGGAGGAACAGGATGCTGCATTTGCCCGCAGTATTTGTTTTCTCCTTGAACCAACACATTCTGCCTCCTCTGTGTGATGGAAATGTGTAGTGAGCTCTCCCTCAACAGCCAGGGACTTCCTCCCTCCCGCTTATCTCCAGATTCCTGTGCAGGGCTTGGATTGTTCCAAAGAGCCTTGGCCCCAGAGACTCAATCCAGGTTTTACCCTGAGCCTGGTGCATGCTCAAAAAGGTCTTTGGACCAGAGTTTGGGCAGTGCAGTGCTGTGGGCCACTGTGGTCAACAGAGCTCAGAGGCACCCACCTTGATCTCAGTAACTAGGCACTCAGCATCCACCCCATCTAACTAATCCAAGGTCCCTGGCACCGGCCAGATCCTGACCGTAATCAACACATCTGCCACGCTTACTCTGAACATGCATTTCCATAAGGGGAGAAGAACCTGCAGGCATGACTGGTCCTGCTTTGAGCAGGGGGTTGGACTAGATGACTTCCTGAGGTCCCTTCCAACCCTGATATTCTATGATTCTCTGATTCTATGAAGTCCTGCAGTCCACAACTAACTCCTAACCCAACAGCTGGCTCTGTGTCCCGTGCGCCAGCTCATTTCCGGCCCAGCTCATTAGCAACGCGGAGCCCATGCCAGGGAAAGGACAGCCACCCGGCCCAAGCCACCCGTGGTGCCTGAAAGAGTTAAGCCCTGGGCAGAAAGTGAAGTGTGAAAGACCTAGTGATCAATCTGCCTCATGCTTCCTGCGTGAGAGTGATTGCTGGGAGCTAGGCCAGTCAGATGTCAGAACCCAGATGGGTTGTAATTGCCTGCAGACACCTCTCCATCCTCCCCCCATACAAGCAGGACAGTCATCAAACATCTAACTGTAAAGCCAGTTTCTTCCTTTCCTCCTTCCCTTCCTCCTTCCCTCCTCTCTCTCTTTTGCTTTATTCTTCTCTCTCGAACTCTCTCTTCCCTTCTTTCCTTTTTTCTCTTTGCCTCCCTCTCCCCTTCTCTCTCCCCTTCCATCGGGAAAGCCTGGCACATGGGTTATTTCTTAGCAGCAGCCTGATCTGTTTGCTGGGCACCGGAGAGTATGGTTGAGAACTCCAGGGCATTGTCCCAAAGGCTGCCTGTTTTCCTACCGAGCACCGCAGATGCTGCAAAGGGGTTTCAGAGCCATCGCGACTGGGGACAGTTCTGAAAATCACACGCAATAACTGGCCCCTTGTTCTCCCCCAGTGACTGACCGTGGCATCTGGAGCACTTGCCAGGCTGGTTATGCATGAGCTGGGACATGACGCTCGACCCCCGAGCCAGCTGTGAAACATCTCATCAGATGAGCCTCCCCAGCCCAGATCCCTTTGATGCAGAAATGGGCTCAATCTGGCAGACTGCAGTGACATGTTGAACGCTGCAGTTTGCAGGCCCATGGGCTGAGGATAATGAGGAGCGGCTTGAACGGCCTGATTTGGTCGGCTCAGGGAGGGATCTAATTAAAAGTGCTTTTATGAGCAAGGGGAGATGTGAAGGAATCCCCCTCCCAGTGTGGAGTAGGGGGAGGCTGGGGGTAAGGAGTCCAGAGACAGCCCCGCTCCCGGTGTGGGGCAGAGGATACTGCTACCAACCTTCCAAAGCCTTGGTCCTGATCTTCAAAGCCATCAGTGGGTTAGGACCCAGCTACATCAGTGGTTGTATCTCCATCTGCAGTGTGCCAAGACAGCTGTGATGTGCAGGACACAAAGGTGAGGACACAGCTCACCAGAGCTGGACAGAAAGTGTTCCCAAGTGGGGGAATTTGGATGTGGAACAAGGTCCTATAGGAAACCAGACCGATCCAGAGACTGGCCACCTTCAGGATGTACTGCAAAACTCTCCACCATGACCAGAATGATTGCTAGATAGATGACGTCTATCCCAAATGCAGTCACCTGGACCAGGGAAGATAAATGAACAGAAAACTCCATGAGATCCCGTTTCCCTGGTAAGCACTTAGCTGTTGCAGTGATGGGTGCTACAGGAGACCGACAGACAGACCAGAATGTAATGGATTTGGAGCTGCTCTGAAATAATTTAGGAATACCGTAGGCTGGCCCCGATGACTGAGGTGATTTCTGTCTGACAATATTGGTTTAGCTCGACAGGCATCTGACTGGTAAAACAGGCAGGATACAAAAGAATGGCTCTTGGCAAACACTTAAGAGTTAAGGGACAATCCCAGAACTATTAGAGTCTGCCTCCTCTCCAGCCAACCTCCAAAACTGGCTCCCACCGGGCTAGGAGAAGGCCCACAAATATCGAAGGGCAAAAGAACTCTGGCAGGATAAAAACGGGACCCTATCTCGAGAGAGAGGCAGTAATTATTCAGGTTTCAGAGTGGTAGCCATGTTAGTCTGTATCAGCAAAAACAATGAGGAGTCCTTGTGGCACCTTAGAGACTAACAAATTTATTTGGGCATAAGCTTTCGTGGGCTAGAACCCACTTCATCAGATGCATCTGATGAAGTGGGTTCTAGCCCACGAAAGCTTATGCCCAGATAAATTTGTTAGTCTCTAAGATGCCACAAGTAATTGTTCAGGGGAACCAGACACACCCAGCACCCTGCTGGGATCTCTGAAGAATTGACCTGCCTACATCCCCATCACAGGATGGTAGGGCTTCAGATGAGGTTGACATGCATGGCAACTGTTTGTTGTTTTAAAACTCTTTTACTCTAAAAGCTTTGTTCCTGCTGCTAAAATAAACAATGCTTTGGTCTTGAAGAGGCTGTCTGATCATTGTATCCTGCTGCATACTATGCTGCAAGGGAAGAATTGCGGGTACCTGAATTCTGCTGGACCTGCAAGATAAGAATGGTGGATACACAAAGTACTGTAGCCCAGGGGCAGGGCTGGCCTAGGAGCAGGAGAACGGCAGAATTCTGTGCTAGGACAGGAAAGATGCAAGGCTTGACACCTACAGGCATGCCCTCAGAGGAACCGAAATGGGACTGAGGAGCAGCTAGCTCTGTAACTGAGACACATATCACATTCGGAATGGGGAAGGCAGTGCCAAGCCTGCTTGCCCCGAGCAGTTTCCAAAGCTGAGCTGAGCGGCAATCCAAGGTCTCCCGTTTCCTAAACAGAACAGAGCATCTGTTCTTCCTTGTCCCCTAACTTCCTCATCCCAGAGTCTGATTCACCTGTGGGTGTCCTGTTTCTTCCAGTTTTAATTCCTTAATTAATCAGAAAGATGAGCAGGTTGGTTGCAGCCCTCTGTGAGTGGAATGCAAAGTGGCCATTATAAAAAATATCAATTTATGAGAATGGTAATTAGAGACGGAAAAATTCTGGGAGAGGGGGAGAAGAGAAAAGTTACTCATAACTGAAGAGAGACTGGTTTCAGAGTAGCAGCCGTGTTAGTCTGTAATCGCAAAAAGAAAAGGAGGACTTGTGGCACCTTAGAGACTAACCAATTTATCTGAGCATAAGCTACAGCTCACTTCATCGGATGCATTCAGTGGAGTCCACTGAAGGCATCCGATGAAGTGAGCTATCGCTCACAAAAGTTTATGCTCAAATAAATTTGTTAGTCTCTAAGGTGCCACAAGTCCTCCTGTTCTTTTTGAAGAGAGACTGTCAACATATAGGTTTGGTTAAATAAATAAGGGATGGAGATTGCCAAATCCAGCGTGAAAAGAAATGTTTTTCCATTTCAATTAAAACAAATTAAAATGAAAGTTTAAACACTGCTCTGTAGTATTGAAGACCCAAACACAACAATGAATGAGAATCAGGAAGTGAAACGGATTAGAAGCAGCTACAAAAGGATTAATCAAACAGCAGAAATGATGCAAAATATGTCTGATTACAAAACTTTGGTTTTATTCAATTACAGCATTATTACGAATAACAGTAAGGGCATTTTTTTTCTTTGGTGCTAGATTGTCATGCCAGAAGGGAGCACTGTGAACATCTAGTCTGACCTCCTGATCTTTCGGTGACAGCACTGGATTGGGACATCCCAGATCTGCCACAGACTCCCTATGTGACCTTAGGCAAATCACTTCATCCCTCCCTGCCTCAGTTTCCCATCTGTAAAACAGAGACAAAAATCCTTCCTTTCTCTCACCAATTACCCATCTCATCTGTTTAGATTGCAAGCTCTCTGGGGCAGGGATTGCCATGCTGTGCGCATTTACACTGTGTTAGTATTCTCACAATGTTATGGTGACTCTCACAATAGTTAGCATTTTTTTCTTAAAACCCCAGCTCGGAGACATACGTGATTTGGGTGAGACTTTCAGCTGTCATTTAATAAAAACAAAATTTCTAGCCTTCATGTTTGTGGAGAAAAAACTTGAACACATGAACCAAAATTGTACCATAAAGGCTCAGAAACCAGACAAATAAACAGAACAAAAAAATATTATTGATTTATAGAAACATCCAGTTGTTACAGGGTCCCTCCCCAGAGAGAGCCCCAGATGCACAGAAGCAGCTCACCAGCTGGCACCCCACTGCAGGGTGCAGGGTTGCTGGGCCTTCTTCTTTGTCATCTCTGGTCCTGCAATGGCCTGTCTCTGTCTGGGTTTTCCCTGGGCTAGCCCTCCAGTAGGGTGGCTTAAAAATTCAAGCCCCTTCTGAGTTATTCAAGTCCAGCTGTAACTGGTCTGGTCCCAAAGCTGGCTTCTTCTAGCTGACATCTTCCAAGTCCCTTTGCCTGACTCCCCTTGGACCAGCAGCAAAGTCCTTCCAAATCAAACAGACTGTGCAGAATTGCACTCTTCTTTCACAGAATAGCTGGTCCCGGTGCTTCTCCTTGGGTCCCTCAATAGAATTCAAAACTACTAACAAAGTTAAACATTACCAGGGCATCTTCCACCCATCTCTGGGCTTGAGCGTCACTCCTCTTTGGGCAACTCTTCAGCTCACTGTTCCTCTTCCAGAGCACCAACCCCAGGACAGCTTCCCTGGAGCCTGGCCCTTTGCTCCAGGGGCCCACCACGCTCCACTCCTGTGGCCTGGCCATCCAGCCACAGCCCCGCTTGACTGCTCCGGTCCACTGCTGGCCCCTGCATGCTGGGCTTCCTCCCATTTTAAGTCGTACACCCAGCAGAGGTGTGGCAGGGATGACTCTACTCACAGGGCCTCTAGCAGCTTGTTGTCTCCACTAAACTTCCCCCACTGGTCTTTATAGGGGCCAGCTGTCTCTCAGGAGGCCTGGCAAGATGAGGGCTAATAAGCTGCAGATGGGCTGGACCACACACCCCATAAAGGGGCCAGGCCCGCCTGCGACAGGACCAAGCCTGCATGCCAAACCTTTTGACGTTCATCCATTGTTTTCTAAAAATCCTCAAACAAGCATGATGAGTTAAGCTACAGATCTCCAGAGACACCCTAACTCCCAGATAGCTCAAACCTCTGGGAGCTGAAGTGACCCCAAAACTGTGTTGTTCTACAAAGTACATTGGCTGTGTCTTGGACCTATTGGCTTTGTAAAATCCATATGCTTGTTAGAATTCCCCTACCTTTTGGAAGTAAGTTTGAAGCCCCACCAACACCTACTACCTGAGTGTGAAACCAGCAGCTGTTAGGAAACAGTTATTTATTTGAACCTCTTCAAACAAACTCGACTTTCTCTCTCAATAATAGCGTTGCCCCTTTGGCCTGAGGTAGCTAATATTCGAAGAGTTGTTTCCAGTAGGAGGAGAAATCAATTATATGAGTCAGGTGTATTCTTGGTGTAATCGTGTTTATGCACCGGGAATGCTCACTAAGTCCTGTTTCCCTGAAAAGAGCAGAAACAAACAAGCAACAGGCAGTTTCCTGGCTCAGAAATCCCCAGGTATGCCGCTCCAAGGAGCTCCGTACCCAAGAACGTCTGTCTCTGCTTCCTCTTGGGGTTGCGCTCACAGCGGTGTCTCCTGGCTTTCTGCCCCCAATGTACGCAGGCTGCAAACCAATATTGTAGGCCTGTGTTTGCAACCAAGGAAACCATTCAGTTCTCACAGCTTAGCTCTGACTGGCCTTGCTGCCTATTACCTTGGGTGATCACCATCAATGTTGGCAGCCATTTTGGCCTGATAAAAGGGCTTCTGTTTATCCTGAAAGAGAAAGCTTGACAAACCCATTGGCTTGAACAGATCTGTGTGATTGTCTTTGGCTCCAAAATTCCTCCGAGGGAAACCCGTAGCTCCTTCCAGCACTGCATGTTAAAGGATGCATTCCAAGGGGATTATCTATGCCCTATCCTCTTTTGCTCTGGCTAAGCAGAGGGAAGGGAGAAAAGTTCCTCTGGATGAGAGCACAGAGCATTAGCTCCGGAGTCCACCAAGGTAGTCCCACTGCAATACACTTATGTATCTATCAGTGGGGACGCCCATGTGAAAAAATGCTTTGAATATCCCTCTGCTTTCCCATCCTGCCATGGAGACAAGCTCCTTACATAAGCCTTGGTAAGTAGGAGGGCCTTTTACGTCTCTTTCTCCCATCCGTCCCTGTGATGGTGGAGTTGCAGATCTCCAAGCCATGCTGGACCACTGCTTGCAAGCTGAGGACAAAAGCGATCAAAGTGCTTCCAGGTTGCCTCTCGCGGCTGTGGCTGGCTGGGTCTTGCATCTCATTTCCATGAAGGGCGCCAGGGCTGGAACAGAAGGACTCGGCGGTGAAACAGTCCGAACTTCAGTTGACCGTGCCATGCAGGACAGCCAATTTCAAACAGCAGGCAGCATGCAGCGGTCACCGTCTCAGTCCATTTACACTTGACGAGGCTTCGAATCGATGAGATCACGAGGACTGGGAGTGGCTTTGAACCAGACACCGAAGGTGTGACCAGTTCAGCGGTGGGACAGACAGAGTAAGCTGGCTGGTTGGAGCACGTCATCCCCCATAATCCATTTTAGCTCTGGGGAGCCTTTGAAAATGAATAAGCAAATATGAATCCCCGCTTGCTAGAGAGAGCCTTTCGTGCCTTCTCCATCGCCTCAGCGCTGCGGAGGCAGGAGATGTGAAATTAATTCCATGGCTCCAGAGGCCTCAAGCGTCTGTACCAGTTCTTCCCTTTCTCGGTTAGAAACTTCTCCTCCATCGATCCTTCAGTGTATGGTGCGTAGGGAAACGAATGCTGGGTAATGGCGGCCCATTCACCCTTCATTTGGGATTCCCTTTGATCCTCCCCGTCCCAGCTCTGAACGTGCTCCGTCTGCTGGAACCCTGGTGCCAATCAGGTGAGCTGCCGTTAGGGAAGATTCCCACCCCCACCCCCCAAGGCGAAGGGTGACTTAATTCAAGAACCGTGAAAGTTATTCCTAAGCAGAGTTCCTTCTCCCCCCATGCAGCTAGCATCCCCCCTTCAGCTCTCCCTGGCTTCCTTTCCTTCTGTCTTCCAGACTTTTAAATTATGACTTTAACTAGCATAAATTTTTGATGAACAAGCTATTAAATATTTGTGGCTGTTGCATGTGCTTTCAATTATTCAGTGTGAATATGCAAGCAAGGCATATGCAGCCTCCGACCCAGCGCCTTGGACGGCAGCGGTAGCTCCTGAGGGCTCTACCCTGGTCGTGGGAGAAGGATGACTTGGCAGCCGTGTGGCCTTGGTGATCAAGGCATGATGACCTAGGAGGCCGGGTAACTCCTGTCCCTACACACACATACACACACAGAGCCTTAGCAGTCCCCTCACAATGACCGCACTGAATCCTGCTCTTCACACAATCCCACCATACACACAAGCTTGCTGTAACGTACCATATCCATGACCCTTTGCTCCGCCTTCCCCCGCGTACACCCCCACCAGCTATTACAGGCTTCTTGCACAGGATCCCACTATACAACCAATCACACTATACACACACCCTGCCAGGGAGGCACACACATCAGGTACACCCCACCGTTCCAACACAGCTCAGGCCTACACGGACAAAGACGTCTACCACACCCAATACTGATCTTCCCCACATTAAGAAACACCCCTTCACACTCAACTCTGTCATTCCTTACTTGATCCCGCCTCATCAACTTACCATCACCCCACAAAAACCACAACCCCTCTCCTTTTCACACCTGCAAATGCACCCAGCCCTCCCACTCGTCTGCAATAAACACTCGCCCGTATGCACAAAGACACGTCCCGGCACAGAAAGAGGCACTAAATCACCCTCACAACCACATTCCCCCACCGGATGAATACAAAACCACCATCGTATCCAAACTGTGCATACTGCTGCCCTGACTGCACACCCTCCGTTTGATTTCCATGCCCCTGCCAGCACATGGCAGACGGTCCTGGCCCCGGTCAGCATGCCCAGGTGCTGGTGCTTTCTGCAGCAATGTGCAGACACTGGGAGGTTTGCCTCTCCCTCTCCCGGCTCATTTCTGTCTCACTCAAGCTTTCATTTGGAAAGAGATGCTCTCAGGGGCTGAGGTTTCAGTACCGCCAACAGCACCCCACAGGTGCCCGTGTGTTTTTAAATCATGCCTGGGGGGACTCCGGTAAGCGACAATCGCAGAGGTTTGAAAGGGCAGTGCCTAGCTGACTCCTTTGGTATGTTCGTAACGTCCGGCCCACGCACAGCGAGATGAAGCCAGACTAGAAATAAAGCACAAAGGATAATTAACTACTGGAGCGAACCTCCCTAAGGCAGTGGTGGGCTCTCCATCACTTGACGTCTTCAATTCAAGACCTGCTGTCTGTCCAAGTCACCGTAAGAGAAGTTACGGGCTTGGTGCAGGAACTGCAGTGCTGTGGGTCTGTGTTCTTCTGGCCTCTATTAAGCAGGAGGTTGGACTAGATGATCATAATGGTCCCTTTTTAGCCTCAAAATCTATCAAGCGATGAATCACTGTCTGAATTTTTTTCCTCTGAAATCAATGCTATGTTTTCCTAAAATAAACGATTCAATGAATTTTCATAGTTCATTACTCATGAGCCAGCCAACAATAACAAGCTAGTCCGCACAACCCCGGGGCATGCTAGAGACTCCTGCTGCCCCCGCTTATTCTGCCCCCTTGGTTGGTAAGTCACAGGCTCTTACATTGACTAACTTACAGTGATAAGACCACTGACACCACCCTTTGAATTTGGCCCGCACAGAGTTTTGATTCCCCCTCTAGCAGCAGTTTTAAGTACAGTGCTTCTTTGTATTGGAAATTGCCGGTCCAAGGGTACGACCTACAATCCTTAACAGGAAGCTGGGCATGCCTGTGTTTAGAGAGTGAGGATGCCTGTGGAACTCATTGCCACAGGATATCAACAAGGCTAAGAACTTTCAGGATCCAAATATGAGGCTTGTTTCATGGGAGAGTGTAGCGGGTCCCAAGCAAGGCACAGTTTCCAAGGATTGAAGGAGTCATTCTAACTACTCCAATTGCTCTGGGGGACACGGGACTAAACAGAATCCCTGACTAACGCCTCACCACCACCCCATTGATCCCTGCTGTTCCCTGATGGGCTTTCAATGCCAATCACTGCTCTGATGCTGCAGGGCTTTTAAAGGCACTCGAGCACTTAGCGCTGCTTGGACCTGCCTCCCCTAAGGGTTCGCGGCTGGATCACGGTGCGGGAATTGGATACAGGGAAGCTGAACTGAGCCGTCCTTGGCTGGAGCAGGAATAGCCATAGGGAGGCCCCTGCTCCACCTGACTCTCCTCCAGTCCTTTAACAATCCCCCTTCGGTTTGGGGCCTGGTATTGACTGACGACAGCAATTTGTCATTCAGTTGTGCAAGGTAATAAGGCAGATGGTGAGGAGGGAAGAAAACCGCTAATGAAGCCATAGCCGCCTCCAGCCCGGAGAGGGTGTGGATAGAAAAAGACGTTTCTCGCAGCCACACGGGGATCTTCGCAGATGGCAGCCAAGGGGGAGCTCTCTCATCATGCTCCGTTGTGATGGCTCTCAGAACGAGGTAGGACGTTTCAAGGACTCCGCTTGCCCGTCTCTGCAGCTTCATTATCTCTGCCGCTGCCATAATGGCTCAGCGGCGGATTGTAAGCTGGAGCCCGGGACCCGTCTCCGCTCTTGGATTGGAGGTTTGCAGATGTGGCCGCTGAGCATGGTGGAGCAACCTGCATGGAGCCTGCAGATGGGGACAGGCTGCCTGTGAGTGTGCTCAGGTGATTGTCCGGCTCTGCGCGTCCTCAGGCCTGCCTCTGTGGTCCCGGGCTGTATCCCTGCTCTCCCGCTCCCGTTGCACAGCACCTGGTGAGATCACCCACCCACACGGGAGGTCGGAAAGGCCCCATCCTGAGAGATTTGAGCTAAGGAGCCATTTGGGGAGGAGCAGGAAGCCACGGAGAACTCACATACCAGTGTCCTGGGGGATGGGTCTGGTCGTTCTGTGTGGGTATAAGCAGAGGGCCTGACATCAGGGCAGGGGCTCGCCCCTCTTGCTTCCCGGAATCAGAGCATGGTTCGCTCACCCTCCTGTTATTAGATCAGGGACTCTCTTTCTCAGAATCGATGCTTAATGCCTGATCTTTCCATTGGCTTCAATGGACTTTGCTTTGGGCCCTTTGGGCCCTGTCGGTAGCCGGGGGCTGGTGAAGTGTGTCCCCTAGGTTGAATCTGACCATGGAGTTGCATAGCACAGTCCCTGGCAGCTCTAAGAGCAGTGTGAGAGCCTCTACCAGCCTGTGTAGCAGTAAGACACTAAGGGCTATGATTTCCAAGGGCTGCTGCCCCGCCAAACAAACAGTGCGTGCAACTGCAGGCCCTGGCCCCTCCGGCTCCCAGACTGGCATCTGGCCGGGAGCGCACAGCAGAGAAAGGGATGCTGTCCCTTTTCCCTTAGCATCCCCCTCTCCCCCCTTCTCATATTCCTCAGTGCAGGTATTTCTCAGCCTACGTGCAGCTCTGGCAGCCACTGAATGCTAGGTGTCTCCAGCACCAGGAAGAGCCTGGTGTGTCATTACCAGCAGGTGTGGGTACAGCAACCCACTCCCCACGCCAGAGAGGCTATTGAAACCAACTAAAGCAATGCAAAGCTATAGCAAGCCGGGGAGGAAAGAGGGAGCCCCCCAAGTGATAAGCCCAGAGTTCTGTTTTTATTTGCTCTTGTTTTAATAGCAAAGCTGTGTGTTTATCCAGCAATAGCAGGGGTTAACAGCTGGTATTTGCTCTGCTTGTTAGCTTCAGTGAATTTCATTGTGCACAGTGTAAATAACTGGGTTGCTATCCTCCCGGCAGGCCCAAACTCTCCCTTAGCGGGATCTCACCCTTCTCCGCCAACCGCCAGCCCAGCTGAATGGAGCGGGTTTGGCGCTTGCCGTCAGCTCCCATGAAAAGCGTGAACTGGGTCAGGAGGTTGATTCTTTAATGACCCGGCCTGGCATTTGCTAGCAGCTTGAGATAATAATACTGAGCACTGACCCCATCCAAAGTGCTCTCCAGACATAATTCATAAATCCTCATCCAGAGATGGGTGCAGGAACCCTCCTGGGATGGACCAGGAAGGAAGCCATGTGACAGGGAAATGAAGAGACTGGCATGGGGCTATAGGAACTAACAGGGACCTCAGGAGTTTCTAGACTGCAAGCCACTGCATTGTAAACCTCAGTGTTATCCACACCACAGGTCTTCACAGAGGCAAGGAGGAGCCTGAGGAGGGAACAGGGAGTGTGATCCAGAGGCTAAGGCTTTGGTTGGGATGCTGATGGCAAAAGCTTCTGTTCCTGGATCTGCTGTCACGTTGCCTGCTCCGTGACTCAGTTTCCCCTCTGTACAGTGGTGCCAGTGATGCCGCCGCACCCTTAAAAAGTGCTTCAAGATGGCTGGTAAGAGCAAAGCATGATTAACATGAAGGAGCTTGTGTCTCTCTTGCAACTTCTGGTTGGCCTGACCCCACTGACATAAAAGCAGCACAAAACCAGTGAAGACACAGCAAAGAGCCTTTAGACCCTTAAAATCTCAGCGGAAAGTGAATGTAGGAGTCAGAATGGCTAATAATTAAGCGTATCTTCTGAGAAATGAGTCTGTTCTGCCAGTCATTAGAAACCTCGCCAGCCGTCATTTTCCCTGCGCTGCGATGACCATTATTGGTCTGAACCCCTGCGCTAGGGATTGCAGACAAAACCAGCAACAAATAAAGAGGTTTTCAGGGCACACAACGACAATATTGGGTGTGGGCTTGGAGCCCCAGCGCTCCCACCTCATCACGTCTGGCTTCTTCCTTCCCTGCCACTCTCCCCCCGCCTCCACATCCCCATAGTAACCATGCCTTCCCCATCCTCACTTCTTGGAAAAATAAAATGAAAATTCCCCAGCAAGCTGGTAAATGAGAATGACATTGCATGCACAGCACCAAAGCACTGTACAGGCAACAGGCTGTTCAGCTTCTCAGCCGCAGTGTGATGCAGCTTTCTCTGGGGTGGGAAGATGGCAGCCAGCACATCACACAGCAGCGGACAGAGAGCAGATTTTGGCCTGGACAATACATCTACACTTAAGAAAAATGCTCTGGGGTAATATCACACAGAGACACCTAAATACCTCATATATGTAAGCGCCTGAGCATAGAGAGCCGGCACAAGGCAGTGTTGTCTACTGGTTAGAACAGTGTGGCCTGGAATCAGGACTCCTGGGTTCTATTCTCACCCCTGGGAGGAGAGTGGGGCCCAGTGGGTTACAGCAGCAGGGAATAGGAGTTAGAATTTCCTCAGCTCTATCCCTGTTCCAGGAGGAGAGGAAAGAAGAACCCCAGCAGTGATGGGTTAATGCACCAGCAAGAGAGAGATTTTTATGACTGATTATTTACAGTACAGCTGTACTGTGACATCACCCAGGGGACAATCTGGACCAATGAACAGCTGTGTCCCCCTTAGTTCTCCAACCTGGAGTGCCTTTAATACTGCTTTGCTGGGAGAGCCACCACTCCTGGTTTGCTCATACTCAGCCTCCAACATGTAAATTCCTCCCAGTTATACCGGATGAGTGCTACAGCCAGCCACCCTTGAATTACACAGCAGAGCAAAACCAGCAAATTCCCAGTCCCAGATTTCCTCCCCAGAAGAGTACATCTTGTACTACCCAGCTCTCTCCTGGACCACACAAGCTCATATAAGTCCGTCGTTTCATTAATGGAAAACGATATGCAACAAACTCTGTTGTCCCAAATGGAGCTTCCCAAACGCTTCAGCCCAAACACACTAGTCTAGATAAAACAATTAAAACAAGTTCGTTAACTACAGAAGGATAGTTTTTAAGTGACTACAATTAATGAGGCATAAAAGTCAGAATTGGTTACAAGTAAATAAAAAAGTAAAATGCAACTAATGCCTAACTTAACAAGCTAAGTGATTTCAAAGCAAAGGTCTCTCTCACCAGATGTTCTAGCAGTCCTACTGGCTGACTTCTTTCAAAGCTGTTTCCTTTGTTCTCCAGGTGTCATCAACACTATGGGTAGTAAGAAAAGGAGGAATACTTTAGGAGGAAAAGGAGGAATACTAACTCTTCTTACAGTCCTTTCTCTTCTTTGAGAATTATCTCCAGCTAAGGTTCAGAAAGTCTATGTGGATGGGAGCCCCCAGCTGTTTCTTTTGTCAAGATGTAGATTTTTGACCACATCCTCTTTCCTGCCCAAGAATGACCACTTAACCAAGTGATGGTCCATTTGTTGACATCTGGCTGAGGTGCCGGATAACCTTTTGTCTCTGGAGAACTAGTTTCCGACTCTTCCCCAGACTCAGAACATGTCTTTAGTTATATCATACATTAGCATCCGATAACTTTACATACAATGTTGCCACCCATATTTTACCAGGACAATAATGATCAGTAAAGTATGAGTTTTCAAAAAGCACCTCACAGGGCATACTTTATATGAAATTTATCATAGTCTTGTAAAAGGAGTGAACATAGGGCTAACAGGCTGTCACAAGTATCTAGACATCCCAACTGAGATCAGGGTCTGAGTGTGCTAGGCGCTGCACAGACATAGCATGATAGGGAGTGCCTGCCCAAAGAAGCTTGCAATCGACAGATATGTCTGCATTGTAGTCAGGAGGTGTGACTGCAGCACGTAAAGACAGAACTAGCTTTGATCTTTGCTGTACTGAGGGACCCAGGCAGGCAGGGCTCCCCCATGCCACAGCTTGTTACTCAAGCTAGTTCACATATGTCTACACACACTGCCATCACACCTCCTGGTTGTAATGTAGACATGCCCAAGTAGACAAGGCTGATAGAGGACATAGCAGGGTAGTGACTTGCCCAAGGTCATACAGGAGGTAAGTGGCAGAGCTAGGACTAGGACCCACATCCAGACTTGTGCCCTAACCATTGGGCCACTCTGCTTACATCCCAGAACACATCTTTCAGCACCGACTCCCATAGCAGCAGTTGGAAAGACTCTGCTCACGTGTGAGATTGCTCCACACAGGACAGGAGAGGTGGGTGGATGAGAAGCCACTTTGGCCGTTGTGTGTGTGAAAAGTAATGTGTTTTCTGCATTTGCATGATTAAGATCCCCATTTCTGCCCCTTTCCCCCACAATCACACTCATTTATGCAAATCTTCCCATTACTTCTCAGACATAAAACATTTATGATTCCCGACATTAGGGCTTTTTTTTTAATGTCTTCCACTCCGGCTCCCTCAGCTCTGCCAAGGCGTGCCACACGAGGAACCGTTTCATTTTAATATAACCAGTGAGCAGAGAGACTATGAGGAATAATTTAGATTTTGCTCAGAGAATGTAATGCTTTTTTAATTGCAGTCAACTGTAGCTTCTTAGCAATGTATTATTGATAGGTATTATTCAAATAAAAGTCACTTTATTTTCCGTGTGTACAGGACTGGGACATTAGTATTGTTCATCAGGCTCTGCCTCTCGCTTTATTTCTCTCTTCCTTCCCATTCTCTTTGCAAGGGTTTTCTCATTCCCCCTTTCTTCTTGTTCTTTCTCATGCTGTCTTCCCTACTTCTCCCTCTCGCTTGTTTCCCAGTTGGGTTTTCTCCATCTCTCCAGTTTATGTAGCAAGCTTTCTTTTCTTTTCTTACATCTTTTTCTCCCATATCCTTCCCTCTCCTTATTTTTCCCCTCTTTCTCCCTGCCTTTCTGTTTCTCTCTTCCTATCTGCTGCCTCTTTTCCTGGCCAGTTCTCTCCCTCCCGTGTACCGCACATGAGGTGACACCTTGCAGGTAGATTCCAGGAGAACCTTACTGCCCTGCTGCAAGATAAACTGGGTCAAAATTGAGGCCCTGAGTCTCAGCACAAAAAGCAGGCTCGATTCATGCGGCCAGCTAACTTCAGGTCTATGCCAGGAGTACTTTACCAGTATAGCAATACCACTATACGATAGCAGCAAAGCACTCCTGGTGTGGATGCAGCTTATACCAGCAACAAACTTTTGCCCATGTAGCTTATTCCAGCCCTCTCCCACCTCAGTGAAAGAAGCCGTATCGGTAAAAGTGACTTTTGAACTGTATCGAGTCTAGAGGCTCTGGTGGTCAGAGATCACAGCTCTGGTGGTCAGAGATCACACACCTTTACCTCCCTGACCATCAGAGCTAGGTCAGCAAATGCCTCTCGTGTGGATGCCAGAGGGCGTCAGACAGTGATCTGTGCAAGGAAAGGGGAGATCAGGACTGACTCTCTGATGCTGTGGCTCGGGGGGAAGGCTTATATTTCTCAGTGTTTCTTCATGCTGGACACTGATGGATCTCACTAGAGGCATGCTGTTGGCCATGTTCTCAGCAGGTGAGAATTAGTCTAACTCCACCAGCTGAGAATCTGGTTCTGTGTCTCTAAGACAAAATCTCGGGAATGTCAGTGGCTCCGCTCAACACTTCTGTGTAAGGAGCGGAGAGGAATATTACACCACCAGAAACACCGGGAAGCGACTGGCAGGGCCCACCCATCTCCTGCTTGGCTGACGGCTTCCTCTCGCCCTGCCCTCTCTCACTCCCTTCCCCAGGACACCTGGTGGCTTTGGCACTTGTATGGTTCAATCCTTTTTCATCTCACCCTCCCTGGGCTCCAAACACAACGGAGTGACTCGTAGCAGAGATGATGTGGGTCCATTACGCCGGGTGTTCTGCCATTGGCCAGTCAGCTGAGCCAGCTGCCCACACGGGGGAGCATATTCTTAGGGAGGAGGTCCTGATCCCCCTTCACTTCCCCCAGTTTCCATCGGCTGGAGGCAGCAGTACCAGCAAAGCACTAGAGACACCTTTAAATTATACTGTCCAGGGGTCTCAGAGCAGCCTGGGAGCCTTAATCAAGGCTTCGGATAGCCCCCAGCGCTTTGGTTAATAGTAACCCCCTAAAGTCGGCCTTCCTGCGGCAAGGCTGAAGAGGTGAGCACCTGCACTTGTTAATGATGCCTTTGGGATGTCATGCTAACCCAGCAGGGTACAGTGAAAGCCGGTGCCAACAGGATGGTTCTAACTTCTACCAGACCCACCGCTCTGTGCAGGGGTGATCGGTGACGGCAGATGTGCAGGGGATGGAATTGGCTGCTGTTGGTGCTGTGCTTTGATCACAGCTTTGGGTTGTGCGCCGGATAAGGTTTTCCCTGGCTGAGCTGCCAAGAAGAGATCCAGGACAGAGGAGATCCTTTGATGCTGCTTTTCTAGTGCTCCTGAAGACAACTTGTCCCTATTGTTTTTCCTCTGGCCATTCCTGACCCTGCTGTGATTAATGGATCTAAACACGTGGTATGAACATTGGGGACTTCCTAGCATGCATTCCACTCTGCTTCTGACCTCAGCAGCAACCTCTCTCTCCAATTTGACTGCTTTCTCCTGTCTCCGGCTGATCTGGGAAGCAGTGGTAGTCGTGGCAAAGGGGAGGAGAGAAAGGAGAATGCAGCGGTTAATCTCCCTTGAAGGACATAAGATTAACCATACCAGATGGGGCCAGTGACCTGTCAAGTCACCTGCTCTGATGGGCTTTTTTGGCCTGGGTGTTTGCGTATAAAGCATGGTTGTGGAAAATGCAATACATTTCTAGACATGGCAGTGCAGGGATTCCCTAACTTATTAGCAGCAGGCTTCCAGATCTGGATGAGGGAGTTTTAGGCACCAGCTTCTCTCTCATTTTCCTTATCTAAATGTAGTATCTTTCCAGCGACTAATATATGCTGGCTAGCATATAAATGTATATCATATTAATAATATGTATTATCCACACCACAGATACCTGTTCGTATGCATTAAGTACCAATAACATTAAGCACAAATAGTGTAACAGTGATATAGCTTAAACTGGCTACCCCATAATCCTGTTCACTTATGCTAAGTATCCCATAACTCCTTGCATTTGCTGAAGTAAGGATTTGGCAGAAGCGGATAAGAAACTTGTCAAAATCAAGATACAGTCATTCTATGTCTTAGTACAAGCTGGCACAGTACTGGATTATATTCCCAGCGCCTATACTGACAGCTGGCTGTATGACCTTGGACCAGTCTCTTCCCCTCTCTGAGTTTCTCCTCTCACTCTCTGTCTACATTGTCCATGACATTTTTAAATTCACTGGGGCAGGAGCAGTCCCTTGCTAGGTGTGTGCACAGCACCCAGCACAATGGGACCCTGATCTCAGCTGGGTCCTGTAGATGCTACTGTCATACAAAGATTGATAACGAGCTCTTCCATCCTCTAGCCTCTTGCTCGGGCTGTATATGAAACACCCTAGAATTAAAAGAGAAGATGTGAAGGGACAATGCTCATTTGAGGTACAATGAAAGTCTTCCCACTGACTCATGGGAGGTGGAGTGTGCGTTCTGACCGTGTCCATTAACACGGCGCCAGTCATGAAAAAGTCAACATTCTACTTACATCATCACCTTGGGATTTCAAGATACCAGAGCATTTTCCTGTACTTGGAACAGGAGACCATGGAAGACGTATCTCAGGTGTTCTTCTGCAGCAGCTGTTGGTAAATGTAGACATTGTAGGGATAGAGACTAATATATATAGGGTTTGATCCTGCTCTGGACAAAGCTAATGGCAGAATTGAAGGGTAGGATTCCACCCGTTCTCAATTATCCAGTCCCAATGGGGAAAAAAAATACCATATCTCAGTTTTTATAAAAGTCTAATAAAGAACTGCTCGGTTTCGTGAATGGTTTTGACTCATCGTTACTTTCATAAAGCAAAAATTTGCCCAAATCCCTCTTGTACCTTATTGCCAGTTGTCCCCATAATAAAAGTAATTGCGTAATTAGAAATTAACAGGGCTTTTACAGTAATTGATAGCAGTGACAGTCTAGCAGATTAGTGCTTGACAGAGTAGTAGTGGGATGTTCTGTGATTCCTTTTGTGGGCTCAGAAGTGCTGTCGATTCACTAGCAGAGTTGCTTCTCTTGAAAGTTTCTGCTTTTGTTGCACTGAGTGAGAGAAAGAGACGAGATCATGGAAGGCAAGCTAGTGAGTCAGTCTAAATACATTAGGGAAACAAAAGGTGGGAGGGGTGATAACAGAGGCACAGAGAGGGGAAATGACTTGGGCACCCTGAGACACTTCCCCCTTTAAGGAGGTGATGCGAGAGTGCTGATGTTCCACCAGCATCCGAGTCACTTTCTGCAGTTGCGAAGCAGAGGCGAGTGATAATCTTTCTTTTCTGCCAACCTTCATTTGTGTAGACTGTAAGCGCGTTGGGGCAGCAACTACCTCTCACTAGGTGCACATACAGCACCTTGCACCTGATCTCAGCTGGGGCCTCTAGGGGCTACTGAGGTACAAACAATAACCAAGAGCCAAAAGGCCCATCCAAATGCAACAATGAAGAAAGCATTGGAAATGTGTGACAAGGTGTATTGTGCGGGCAGGTGAGACAGAAAGCGCAAATATAACAATAATACCAACTCACTCTTATACCCCACTTTTCATTATACCCATTTTACAGATGGGGAAACTGAGGCATGGAAAGGTGAAGTAATTTACCCCTGGTCACCCAGCAAAGCTGGGACTAGACCCCGCATCTCCTGAGTTCCAGTCCAGTGCTCTAGCCAGTAGCCCACATTGCCTTATCCCACCAGAAACACTAGATGAGGGAGGACAGGTTTAAGAAGTCCTGATCCCATCACTACCCTTGCTAGATTCAGATCAAGCCTCTGAGCCCTGCATGGCTTCATCAGTCACCCAGGAACATCTTCTCAGGGCTAGTCTACATGAGAAGTGCTGCAGTGGGGCAGCTGACAGACGCAGCTTTGTTGCTGTAGCATGCCTGGCGAAGATGCTCTGGCGACAGGAGAGAGCTCTTCCATCAGCATAATAAAACCTCTTCCACGAGCAACAGTAGCCATGTCAGCGGGAGACGCTCCTCCACTGACATAGTGCTGCCCACACCGGGGCTTAGGTAGGTGTAACTTACATCGCTCAGGGAGGTGGCTTTTCCACACCCCCGAGCAGGGCTGTAACCAGGGCGGGGCGAGTGGGGTGGCTGCCCAGGGTGCAAAGCCATCGAGGTGGCAAAATGAGGGGGAGAAATGAAGGGGGGAAAAGGCAGGGGGCGCAAATCTGCTTGCTCACCCCGGGCGCTAACATGCCCTAGTTACGGCTCTGCTCCGAGCAACATAGGTTATACCGACATAACCTGTAGTGTAGACAAGCCCTCAGAGAAGCCCTTCTTTCCGACGGCTACATGGGCGTTACGATCGCAGGTGTTCTTTACTCCTTTCCCACATGGAAAGAGCTTGTAGAGGCTGGCAGACTCTTCCATAAACCCCCAGCATATTAAACAATCCCTCTTGCCACGCCAGCGTGTTCAAACATTTATGCATCTGCAGGCACATAACACGGAATTGCTCACACCCTCTCGCCTATATTTTGCCCAGACCGGAGAGAGATTTTACAGCCGCCCGGCGCTGTCTGAGGTTTAAGAGTAAGTCACTGTTTCCATTATAAACCCTGAGAGTCAATTCTGCTCTCTAGTGCAACGCTGGATTAACTCCGTTGTAGCCACTCTGGATTCACCTTGGTGTAGACGAGATCAGAATCTGGCCCTGGGTTTTGATGGGTTTATAACCTGGCTGTAGGGTGACCAGAGGTCCCATTTTTATAGCAACAGTCCCATTTTGGGGGACTTTTTCTTATATAGGCACCTACTACCCCCCACCCCCTGTCCCGTTTTTTCACAGTTGCTATCTGGTCACCCTACCTGGCTAATTTAATTCACTTTGGGATAAAACTCTGCTTACAAGTTCCCAGCCTGGGAGACACTGAGAAAAACATCATTACAAACTTCCTTATTCTTTTTAAAGGTGGCATCACCAGCGAAACCCAAGGTTTTACAGATCAGCCCAAAGTTCTTTTCTACTTTGAACAAGTGTTTTTTTTGTTGCCTGTCTCTTTTTGTCTTGTCTTTTAGCTGGGAAGCTGTTCAGGGCAGGGAACGAGTTGTATTTTGCATTTACAGCCCCTAGCGCAGTGGGGCGCCGTTGGGGTCTTCAGGTGCTACCAGGTACAAATAATACAAAGAATCATCCCTGTTGCCTCAAAACTCCAAGGTATAGGCCAACAAACTTCTCACTAACGGGGCTTAGGAAAAATCTTTCCCAATGGGCAGGTTTTCCAGTCGTTGCCTACTGCGGCAGTTTTTGTGCCCGAAGCAGCCGGCGCTGGCCACTGGCAGAGACGGGATACCAGGCTGGGTGGATCCTGCTGTGATCCAGTCTGGCAATCCCTATGTTCCATATTCAGGTCAGGTTCCAGTGGGAGCTTCTCGTGGCTGGCACCAGCAATGTGCTGAACTAGGCAGTGTGGTAGGGGCATGGGTCCCAGGATATCAGAGGGACAAGGTGGGGGAGGTGATATATTTTATTGGACCAGCTTCTGTTGGTGAGAGAGACGAGCTTTTGAGCCGCACAGAGCTCTTCTGCAGGTCTCTCTAATGTTCCGAACTGTCCCTTTATAGGGAAGTTTCAGGCATCTCCTCCCCTGCCCCCCCCCGCCCCAACCCTTTCCTGATACTTTCTCATGAACTGCACCTGAGCTCAAAGCATCTGCAGCAACGTGGCAAACAAATCACGACCTTGCCCATTGCGTTCTGTTCCTCTGGGTGCCTGTCGGGCCTGATTCTCCCCGCACACTGGGCAGAGTTGCAGACGGTGCAAAGCAGGTGGGAAATACGGCCCTCCCCGTGCCCTGGTATAAACGACTGCACCTTATCCAGGGTGCAGGAGAATCAGGCCTCTCATCTTCCCATCCTGAGGCTGCTCTCCAAAGTAGTGCACGCGGCCAGAACCATAGCTCAGTCTCTGCTGAACAAAAGAGAACAAATTAAATATCCAGCCGCCATCCAAGAGAGGGAGGCCAAAGGTGCTGGCACAACGTGATGGAGCCGCTCCACCTAGATCCCCAAATCCCCATAATGGTCCCACCGCCACAGTCTTTGTTTCAGAAAGTGCCCGGGCCAACCTCCATTTCTCCAGCTCAGCACTGGCCTCAAGTGGGCCAAGTGGGGATCCTTGCTAACTCACAGCTTGCTGCCCCCTTTCCAGCAGCAGGACCGCCGGAGAAACTCACAAGCCCCCCTGCCAGTAGCGGGACTGTAGGAGGCAACAAATCACGGGACCCACCATCAGTGGGAGCTGTGGGTGCTCTGTCCTTCTAGGCATCTATTGTCCGCCCGTCACGGGGTGTCCTCTCCTTCCTGAAGCTGTGTGGCTATGGGGACGTCTACACTGCAGCTGGGACCGTGCTTCCCAGCCGGTGCAGGTACACAGACGCACGCTAACTCTGCTTGAACTTGCGTGTCAAAAAAAAGCAGCTGAGCTGCAGTGGGCAGGGGGCCGGCTCAGGCTAGCCACCTGAGTGTGTTTCCCGGGGGCTGGGCGCAGTTGTACTTGGGCACGCTGCCACGGCCGCGCTCCTGTTTTCAGTGCTCTGGCTCTGCTCCAACCAGAGCGCGTCTGTCTGCCTGTGCTGGGAAGCCCGCACCCAGCAGCAGTGTCAGCATACCCTGGAAGGGAAGCTCAGAGGGGCCTGAACTGCAGTCGAGACAAGCCTGAAGCCAATGCAGTGCCTGGGCTGGAGGGCCTGCCCCATGGCGGCTGCACCCTTTCTTGGGGTTTTGGGGATCGGAGTGCAGCAGGCAGGGGTGGCACAAGCTTTCCAGAGCACCCAAGGGGTGGAGCCTTTGCCCCTTACGAGGGGACTGGGTAGCCCCAGGCAAGAGAACGGAAAGGAACAATGTGATACACTTGATGGAATGGGATGCTTGGCTACCTTTGATCATGCAAGCCCCTGGCTATCATTAGCTCACCCACAATGCACCCTGAGAGGTCAGAAATGTTCTTTTCCTCCCAAGAGGAAACTGAGGCATGGAGCCAAAATAACTCGCTACAAGGTAAATGAGAGTGACTGCTGGGATCACTTGGGAGCTCAGGAATTCCCGGCTCCCAGGCCTGTGCTCAGACCACTCCCCTCTCTTGTATTTGGTGCCTGCTGTATGTCCCTGGAGGGTTATTGTCACTCACAAGGGGGTTGCATTAGGGCCTTAGTGTGTGAAGAGCTCCAAGTGGGGGAACCGTGATGTTTTTACCCGCTCTGGGCCAGCAACTGGAGAGGGGAAGATTGGGCCAGCCCATAAATTGCTGAGTCGGCGCATGGCCCCACGACTTTACTCCTCCCTAAAGCTGTCTTTGGAGTGTATGGCCAATAATAGTAGAAAAGAAAAGACCCGCTTGGGTCCAGTGGGGCTTGGCAGCTCCCTGGCAGCTGGCACTGAGTCACCAGGATTCATTCCTTGCCCCCGGGCTAGCGTGAGCAGAGGCTGGGAAATTTCTGCCTCAGAATCACTGCTGGGCTGGGAAATAGACTAGTCCCTTTCTACCTTCCCTGTGCATATGTGCAGCCTCATGAATTTCTCAGACGACAGAGCAGCCTCTCTCTCCCCAGGCCTTGGCTTAGGAAACCGGCCACTTTAATAAGCAACATGGCTCTGGTATCTCCGTGGGGCAGGGCAGGCCTGGATTTTCCCAGCTGACTCTGTGTGGATCACAAGATGCCCCACCTAAGACACCAACTTCCTTATTGGAAAACTTGAATTTCTTGCTGGTGTGAAACACCCAGAAGAAGGGCCCAATCCTGCAGTCACAGCTGTGCTGGCTGAGCCATGCACCCATGAGTGCATGGGCCTGCCCATCCTGCTGCGGGAGCGGGGCCTTCTCGTCGTGGAGAGTCATGCCCGCTACAGAAGAGGGACCGTGGGCAGCAGCAGTGCAAGCATCTCCCCTGTTCCAGCCCCACCACTCGGCCAGTTTTTTGCAGACTCCTGTCCCCATCCGGGGGAAGGTTAGGCGGGATCCCTTAGCTGTATCATCTCCCACTGATCAGCCGCATCATGGAGATCCCCGTGGCACTGAATGGAAAATGGACCTCCCGTGCCACACCCCATCCCTAACGCTGGGACTGGCTGTCCTCTAACAAATGGAACTTAGGGGCTGTTGCAATCTCTGAGGTCACATGGGGTTGCATCACATGTTGTGCCCCTTACATTCTGCTCTGCTATGGGGAGTATTTATTTAGAGGGATCACAAGATAGTGAGAGTGGGTGGCTTTGTGACCTGTTACATAAAGCTGGCTGGGCAGCGAGACACAGCTCTCAGTATGTGGCTTCAGCCTGCATTGTGCTCCGGGGCGGGGCGGAGAAGGAAGCGGGAGGGTACTCACTGCTAGGGCTCTTTAGGGATTCAGCACATGTTCCCTTCCTTTGCCAGCCAGATCTACTTGCTGCAGAAGGAAAGGAGCAGAGCCATTTCCTCTCCATGCCTTTTTGGGTGGCTAGTAGCACCGTATGTAACTTGCAACTGTGCAGGCTCTGGGCCTCAGTTAAAACTAAGGCCCCTCGATGCCACTCGGGCAATGTAAAAGGATCTAAAAGTGGGAGCAAAGATCCCCTGAAAATCCTCCCAGGCCATCTCCTTAGGGGTGAATCAGGGACATATCTAGAGTGCCCTGCACTGTGGCTTTTCTCTGCTTCAGAGGACTCATCAGACTAGCCACCAGAGGCCGGGGCAGCGGAGGGAGAGGGAGGGTTATGATGCCTAATTAGTCCATTGGTAACGTTTGCAGAGCCAGAACCTTGAAACATCTGGAGTCATTTGATTGTGTTCAAAACATTACAGTGGAGCTAGTCCAGGTTTATGCTGGTGCAGCTGAAAGTAGAGTCTGGCCCTAGCTTTGCAAATAAATAATAAATAATAATATTAAGAGAGAGAATGGAAGTGAAATAATATATTTTATTGGACCAACTTCTATTGGTGGAAAGGACAAGCTTTTTCTTCCAAGACCACCAAATCACACAGGGACAGGATGACTGCCTCTATAAGCACCTAACCATAATGTGTACGGAAAAAAGTTGTGTGATCATGGGGGACTTCAGTGGATGCTGGAGGTCTCATCTGGCCAGGACTAAAACATCCTTGGAATTTCTAAACATTATAGGTGACAACTTTCTAACTGGAAAAGGATTGCAGCCAACAGGGGAATTCTATACTAGACCTTACCCGTAACAGATACAGAGGATCTGATCATGGAACTAAAAGTGAATGGTAGCTTAGGTACAGATGTTTATGACTTGATCCCCTTCATAATGTGCAAGCAGAACAAAGTCCAAAGCAATCATATCTATATATGCTGCTTTAATAGGGGCAATTTCACAAAGACGAAAACAATTATGAGTCAAATCAGCTGGGAAGAACAATTTAATCAGAAAAATGCAACTGATAATTGGGAATCAATTAAGAACACCTTAGTAGATGCCCAAAAAAGTGAAGGCAGCTATAAATACAACATGCAAGTTTTAAAAGAGCTGGCTGAAGCATTTGCTGGACCATTCACACTGATTTTCAATAAGTCCTGGAGCACTGGGGAAGTTCCAGAAGACTGTAGCAAAGCTATTGTTGTGCCAATTTTTAAAAAAAGGGTAAATGGGATAACAAGGTTAATTATAGGCCTGTCAGCCTGACATCAATCCAGAGCAAGATAATGGAGCAGGTGATAAAGGACTCAATTAATAAAGAATTAAAGAATTCAGTAATGTAATGAATGCAAATCATCATAGATTTGTGGAAAATAGATCCTGTCAAACTAACTTGATTTGTCTGGTAATATTACAAGTTTGATTGATAAGGTAATGGAGTTGCAGTAGTATACTTAGACTACTTAGACTTCTGTAAAGCATTTGATTTGGTACCTCACAACATTTTGATTAAAAAAACTAGAACAACATAAAATTAACATGACACATGTTAAATGGATTAAAAACTGGCTAACTGATAGGTCTCAAAATGTAATTGTAAATGGGGAATTGTCATCGAGCAGGTGTGTTTCCAGTGGGATCCAGCAGGGATCGGTTCTTGGCCCTACAATAGTTAACATTTGTATCAATGATCAGGAAGAAAACATAAAATCATCACTGATAAAATTTGCAGATGACACAAAAATAGGGGGCGTGGTAAATGATGAAGAGGACAGGTCACCGATTCAGAGCGATCTGGATCATTTGGTAAACTGGGAACATGCAAACAACATGCCTAAATGCAAACATATACATCTAAGAACAAAGCATATAGGATCCTATTCTGGGAAGCAGTAAGATTTGAAGGGCATGGTGGGTAATCAGCTGAACAGGAGCTCCCAATCTGATCCTGTGGCCAAAAGAGCTAATATGATGATGGGATGTGTAGACAGGGGAATCTCAAGTAGAAGTAGAGAAGTTATTTTACCTCTATATTGGGCACTGGTGTGACTGCTGCTGGAAGACTGTGTCTTGTTCTGGTGCGCACAATTCAAGAAGGATGCTGATAAATTGAAGAGGGTTCAGACAAGTCCTGAGAATGATGAAAGGATTAGAAAACCTGCCTTATAGTGAAAGACTCAAAGAGCTCAATCTCTTTAGCTTACAAAAGAGAAGGTTAAGAGGCAACTTGATTAGTCTAAAAGTATCTACATGGGGAACAAATATTTAACAATGGGCTCTTCAATCTAGCACAGAAAAGTACAACATGGTCCAGTTGCTGGAAATTGAAGCTAGACAAATTCAGAGTGGAAATAAGGCATACATTTTTGACAGTGAGGGTAATTAACCATTGGAGCAATTTACCAAGGATCATGGTGGATTTTCCATCACTGACCATTTTTAATCAAGATGGGATGTTTTTCAAAAGAGCTGCTCTACGAATTATTTTGGGGAAGTTCTGTGGGCTGATATACAGGAGGTAAGACTAGATGATCACAATGGTTGCTTCTGGCCTTGGAATTGATGAACGCTCACATGAAGCGATCAGGTGTGTAAGTGTTTGCAGGATCTGTCGTTTAGATGGTAAGCTATAGTAAGCAGAGACTGTTCTCTTGCTATGTGTGCTTTTAGTGGTTAGCACAAGAGGGCCCTGATCTTGGCGGGAGCTCCTAGGTGCTATGGTAATCCAAATAATTAATAATAATAAAATTGAAATACAAAGAGAGATATGCAAACGTACTTTCAAGTTCTCTGTTGAGCACATCGTAACCTTTTCTTTTAAAAACATACACCCACAACTGCGAGCTGAAGTGATGTGTGAAGTGAAGTGATTTATCTGTGAAACACCTACATGGGGAGAGAAGCCATGCAATGGGCTTACGGTTGCTGGAGCAAGGTAAATAGTGAGTCATAATGCACTGGAATAGTAATACAAATCACAAGGAACAGAGGGGAGAGAGCCAGGAAGGATGGTCCGTTGGTTAAGGTGCTAGCCTGAGACCTGGGTTCAACGCCCTCCTCTGCCACTGATTTCTGCATGACCTTGGGCATGTCACTCTGTCTTTCTGTGCATCAGTTAATAATAGCACTGCCCTGCCTCACAGAGGTGTTGTGAGGATAAATAGAGATAGTGGACATGCTCAGATACTATAGCTAGGTAGATATATGGTGGGAGGAGACCAGAAAGTCATTGACTATTTAGAGGATGGGAGCAGCCAGTTTAGCCCCAATCCCACAACTGACTATACAATCTGTCTTTGCTGGATCTGGGCTGTGAGAGAGGAAGAGTTTCATGACTCCCAATAAGTCAATGAAAAAGTAGATCCAATGCTAGATTCAAACATTTCTAACCATGCACCTTTAATTAGAGAAGCCATGGGTATGTGGAGACTTTCCCTATATAAAAGGACCATATATGAGGTAGACTTAAAGCTCTGCATTTAGGCCCTGATCCTGTAAACAATTCTGCTTGTGAGTAATCTTACCCATGCATGACAGTAACGTACTGCAGCTACTTATATCTGTAAAGTTACCCACATAACTTATACCCACCAGCATAAATATTTGCAGGATCAAGGACTTATGTTCTGTAATACAAAGTGTTATAAAACCTAAGGGCTTGTATACACATGGAGGTTGCACTGGCTGAACTTTCATTGGTTTACAGGAACAGGTTAAATCAAACCAGGTTTAAACCAGTTTGAGTGTCCACACACAATAGTTGCACCAATTTAACTAAATAAGAACATAAGAATGCCTGGTCCATCTAGCCCAGTATCCTGGTTTCTGACTGTGGCCAGTGCCAGATGCTTCAGAGGGAATGAACAGAACAGGACAATTATTGAGCAATCTATCCCCTGGTTATCCAGTCCCAGCATATAGCAATGAGAGCTTTAGGGACATGGGGTTGCATCCCCTGACCATCTTGGACAACAGTCCTATCCTCCAGGAACTTAACTAATTCCTTTTTGAACCCAGGTTTCAGAGTAACAGCCGTGTTAGTCTGTATTCGCAAAAAGAAAAGGAGTACTTGTGGCACCTTAGAGACTAACCAATTTATTTGAGCATGAGCTTTCGTGAGCTACAGCTCACTTCATGAAGTTAGTCTCTAAGGTGCCACAAGTACTCCTTTTCTTTTTTTGAACCCAGTTATACTTTTGGCCTTCACATCCCCTGGCAACAAGTTGCACAGGTTTTGCAAAGAAGTACTTCCTTATGTTTGTGATGGGGTATCTGCCCCACACTGGCAGAGAAGTGGTTAAAAGCAGCCTAGGGAGGCTGTGCAGGGAGCAGCCAATCAGGGCCCAGCAGGCCCATATAAAAAGAGCTGCAGGGGCAGGTGCTTAGTTGTTGCAGGGAGTCCAAGGGAGAGGACAGGGTTCCTAGATGGCTGTAGTAGGGTAGTACGTCAGCTAGGGCAGCTGCTAGTGGGGACTGTGGGAGCTAGAGAGACCTGCTGGAATGTGCAGGCTTGAGGCCCTGAGAAGAGGGCAAAGAAGGTGCTGGGGCTGCAGAGAAGTGGCCCATGAAATTGAATCAGCAGTGGTGAGAACTTAAGGAGAGGTAGCAGGAAGCTGCCAGCTATAGGATCTGTGCAACAGTAGTGGGTGGGTCTGGTGCCCCTCTGGGGAAGTGGCTGGACTACTGAGATGCTAAACCTCCCTTGGAAGGTGGCAGTACAGAATGTGACATGGCTGGGGGGCTGCATCACAAAGAGGATGCCATTGCCTTGGAGTGATGTGGGTCCAGGAGCAGATATGACAGTGGGTGAAGTACCTTTGGGAGAGGGCACACTGACCTGTGGAGCTAATCCCCAAGATTGCCAGCAGGAGGAGCCTGTGTGGTGAGTGAAGCCCCACCATACCTTCCAGTGTTTTTAATCTCTCCTCCTATGGAAGCTGTTCCATACCCCTAATAGCTTTTGTTGTTGTCCTCTGTACCTTTTCTAATTATCCTTTCTGAGATGGGACAACTAGAATTGCATACAGTAGTCAAGATATGGGCATACCATGGATTTATAGAGCAGCATTATATTTTATGTCTTATTGATCCCTTTCCTAATGGTTCCTAACACTCTGGTTACTTTTTTGACTGCTGCTGCACATTTAGTGGATGTTTTCAGAGAACAATCCTGGGCGACTCCAATGTCTGTCTTGAGTGGTAATCACTGATTTAGAACCTATCATTTTGTATGTTTAGTTGGAATTGTTTTCCAGTGTACACTATTTTGCTCTTACCAACATTACATTTAATCTGTTTTGTCACTCTTTTGTAAGATCCCTTTAGAAGTCTTGAATAATTTTGTATCCTCTCCAAACTTTGCTACCTTATTGTATGCCCCCTTTTCCAGATTAATTATGAAAGTGGAACAACACTGGTCCTGGTACAGATCCTTGGGGGGATCCTGCTATTTACCCCCTCTCCACTGACTATTTATTCCTATTGTTTCTTATCTTTTAACTAATTACTTCTCTATGAGGAGCTTTCCTCTTATCCCATGACTGCTTAATTAGCTTAAGTACTATTGGTGTGGAATCTTGTTAAAGACTTTCTGAAAGTCCAAGTGCACTGTATCCACCGGATCATACTTGTCCACATGCTGCTTGATACTCTCAAAGAATGGTAATAGATTGGTGAGGCATAACTTCCCTTTACAAAAGCCATGTTGACTCTTCCCCCAACATATTGTGTTCATCTGTCTGATTCTGTTCTGGACTATAGTTTCAACCAATTTGCCTAGTACTGAAGTTAGACTTTCCAGCCTGTAACTTCCAGGATTGCCTCTGGAGCCTTGGCATTACATCAGCTATTCTCTGGTATGAATTTATTATTTTGTGTGGAGCAGGCTTAAGATCAACAGAATCAGCTCCATAATTAGTTCTTGCTTTACAAGAAAGCAGGAGGATTTGGTATACGAATTTTGGACTGACTTGTCTCCTCCTGCTTGCAACTCAAATTTTTGGCCAGGGCATGAAATCTCAAGTGTGAAACTGACTAGAAAAAAGTGAAACTGATCAGCCTACTTCTCACTGTCCAACCTGAGTGAAAACCACACAAGCCAAAGCATCACCAGTAATGAAAACTCTGCGCGCACCCCATCTCATATCTTGCGATGACTTCTACACAGGCAAAGCTCTCCTGCACTAATGTCACGGCAGGATCGGGACCCCAGATTCTTAATGTCTTCCGGTGATCTCCCCACCGCTTTCATGCTCAGAAGCCCACCTGGATCTATGGAAGGGGGGCGGGGGGAACTCTCGGAGAAGAGAGAGCTGCCTTTTGCCACTTCCCCCTTAAAAAAAGCAAAGCCGAGAGCCAGCAGCAGCGGGGCTGGGACTCTTGCATGTGAAGCCACCTTAAGAGACTTCCTCCTCCTCCTCTCTGGGATGGGGTGAGGCTGGCTGGGCTAGGCAGTGGCGTTGCCATGACAAGCGTTTTCTTAAGCTAGCGCCGCTCGTGTAGGACTCGCTCCATTTGCAAAGGGCTGGCTCTGAAAACGGGGAGAAGGGAGGGAGAAGAGGCAAAAACAAACCCAAGCCCCCCCATCTGCTGATCAGCTTCAGTGCAGAGATCGGTGGGGGGTGGTTGGTTTTCCTTGCAGACCTGCAGCGTGAAAGGACAGTGGTCTCTCTCCACCCTCCAAACTTCGGGAAGAGCAAAATCCAGCGAAGTGGAGGGGGGTGGAAAAGGAGGGGCAGGGGGGTGGAAAAGCGAATCCAGGCGCTTGGGATTTTTTAACCCCTTCCCGTCCATGGAAATCCAGGGGGGTTTCCCTGCCAGCGGAAGACGGGATTACTGGAGGCGGAGGGAAAGCAGCCGCAGTCTATGAATTGATTCCGCCGTGCGAAAGCCATTGATCGCATGGCGCTTCCCCCGCCCGCAGCCTGAAGCGCCGGAGCAGCTGGGCGGGTTGTAACCTCGGGCTGGAGGAACCTCGCCTGCCGAGCCAGGAGCGCGGTAAGTGGTTTGTCCTGTTGGGCTGGTGGCCTTTCGCCTCCCGCTTCCCCCGTGCATGGAGCTGCTGCTCCACGCGGGCTCAGGGGCTGGGATTTCTCCCGGGGGGGGGCTGCCTGGCTTCCTCTCTGGCCGAGGAACAGGCACCGAATGGAAACCTGTTGCAAACCTGTTTTCCGTGCCTGTCTCTCTCCCTACTCCGGTGCTACTTGTCCGCAGAGCGAAAGGAGGCAGAAGAGAGGAGATCACCCGCGGGGGGGGGGGGGGGAGACACAGGGAGGTGGTGAGGGCTGGAAACAGAGGGGGGCTGGAAAGCAGAGGGGTGGGGGTGTGCCCCTCTCTCTCTCTCAAATCGCTGGTTGCAGCAACACGAACAAGCTCTTTGGGGGGGGGGGTATTTTCTTGCTCCACGGAAATCCAAGCCGGTGACTCGCCCTGGCCATGCTGGCAAAAAAACAGCCCCTGGGAGCCCTTGGGAGTTTGCAAGCTATAATTAGCTGTGGAAAATTCAGGGAGTTCCCTTAAGTGGAGCTGGGTCAAAAACCGAGAGAAATGCACTGTTGTCTGGGGGGGGGGGGTGTTTCCTAGGAGAAAATACCCGTGGGGGGGCGGCGGGGAAGGAATATTTGTAAAATGGAAATAAGTTGGGTGCTTGTATGTGTTTAATCAGGCGAGGAGCGTGACCGTGCTGCTTACTGGCTGGGTTGGCTGACTTTGATCAGAGGCAGGGTTGCTGGAACAATTTGTATACTGTGTGTGTGGGGGGTGGCCCCGAGAGCCATTGAACCAAACTCTAAACCCTGGATATGATGGAAACCGCAAACCACTTCAAGCCAGGGGGTGTGGTAGCACCTAGGATCAGGGGAACTTGCATTTTTTGGGGTGGGGGGAAGCAGAAGCCTATTCCTCACCCTTGTCTTCTAGGCTTATTGTTTCTTGTCCCAATTTTCTCTCCCTCTCCTCTGGTCCTGATGGCTTGGTTTTTTTGGCAGGTTGGGTGGGTGTGGGGGGGGACTTTTTCCCCTGGCTCCCTGGACTCAGATTTGATCGTCTGATGCAGCAGTGTTTTCTTGTGCATTTTTCCACCCTCAGTGTTTCTCTACCTTTCCCTCCTTCCACCTGGCAGGGAGGCGGGTAGTGGTGCTGAATTCCTCTGCGAAGGAATCCATGCCAGTGTGGAAGATTTCTCAAAGGAGAACTGGGTAGTGGAAGAGTGGTGCCCACTATCAATCCTGGCACCAGTTGTTTCACTGTCTAAGCAATCGGTTATTCCAGTGTGTAATTCTGTGTACCTGCATGTGGGTGCCTGTCTGGCTGTAGCAGACTGCAAGTTCTCTGGGGCAGGGACTGTCTCTGGCTGTGGGCACTGGAAGTCTGAGCCTGGCTGGGGTCTCTGGGCACTATGGTCATATAAATAAGGGGTGGGGGTGTGTGTGTTCAGCATGCTAGGCTCTAATACAGTGACCTGCTGCTTTATTGCTCCGGCGCACAATGCCGGGTCCGTCACCCCTACCTTTGAGCCTGGCTTCATTTGAAAAGGGGAAGCTCATTTCTCCAGTCCTGCCTCTCCTAACCCCCACCCACTGGGAGGGCTGCCAGGTCTGCAGATGCAGAGGGTTGGGGGAAAGGCCAACTAATTGGGTGGGGCGCAGGGGGATGGGGTCAAACATTTTGCTCCCCTAAGGGACCCACCAGTGTCTAGTCTATAGGGGGATTTGCCACGGGAGCAACAGGACACAGTGGTCTGGCTGGGATGCTGGGCTAGGAACATGTGCTCCCAGGGCGCTCTGGCTGCTAGGGAGGGTGTCAGCAGGTTCTGCCACTGCAGAGTTCATTCATCAGGGAGATGGCTGGGGGCACTGTGTGTGGGGGTGGGGGGGCTGCTTTCCCTCCCTGCTCACACACGATCCCTGCATGGCGCAGCCTGGCCTGCTGTGGTGCAGCGGGTGGGGTGGGGGATGCTTTTAAGGAACAAACAGGTCAGGGGAGGGGGGCTCAGCCAGGAGCATGTTGCCCCACCTCTTTGCAAGAGAGGGGGTGCAATGAACAACAGGCATGAGGAGGCCAGGATGGAATGGGTGGAGGGAGAGGCTGCTGCCTTCAGCCCCCCAAAGCCAAGGAAGAATTGCATACTGTGGGGCACAGAGGAGGGGATAATGGGCCAGGTCAGACCACCTAACTGGCCCAGCCTGATTTCCAACAGGTGCCAAGATCTGGCTTAGCTCTCCCTTCAGAGGGTTGGGGTGCTGTTTCTTTGCTCCTCTCGGATCTCCAGTGGGGGGCTGTGGGCAGGGTTCCATCCCAGGGGGACACCAGCAATCACTAAGAGGTGGGAGTGTGGGGCCCATGCTGGTAGCAGAGCTAAATTATTCCAGTGGGGGTGAGATACAGACAGATGTGGCTTCAAGGGGCGCACCCCTCCTTTATTCCACTCAATGGAGAGGATCCCACCCTTGCAGCAGGGCACTCCAGGATCCCTGGGCTGGCTGGGTTCAAGCCCTGCGGTCTGACCCCACTGATCCATTGTGCTGGAGTGGGTGGATACCTACAGCAGATGGGCATGGAATTGAAGGAGCCTCCCCCTGGCCTGCACCCACAGGCAATCCTGATTGACTTCCCACCAGCCTCGTGGCAGGTGGCTAGGAAGAAAACTCTAGCGGGGGAGACTCCTATCTGTTACTACACCTCTCCTTGGGAGAGCTGCAGTCGTAAACTTCTCTGGCGGCTGCTGCTTGGTGTCTGGGTGGGTCTCCCTGACCTCGTTAGCCTGCTCTCGGGGTTACAGGGAGCATCACCCTCTGGATTCCCCCATGTCCCCTTGTTGCTCAGGAGGGGTCACCCATATGTCTTGTCTGGTGTGCTGGGGTGGCCGGCTGTATGCAGCTGCAGGATAGGATAAGTGCATTAGACTGGCATGGGATGGGCAGTGTGCATCTTTCCCCTCTGGAGTGCTAGGCCTGAGGAATCCGGCTTCAGGCGCCAGTGAGAAGAGGTTCTCACAATCTGGGCTGGGTGACGTTGACCCATGTGGAATAGAACCATCGGCGCTGTTGCTGGTCTCTGCTGGGGAAGGGTCAAAATAGCTGTGGGGTGCAGGCTGCAGGTTGGGATTGAGGCGCAGTGTCTGGCAGGGCTGTGTGGGAGTCCAGGACTGAAAGAGTGGGGGGAGTGCAGCATCAGGTGTGCTGCAGGGCAGCAAGCACTGAGGTGCCCTGGTAGGGCTGCGTGAGCACTCGGCTCCGGAACAGGCAGGGATGTCAAGTGTATTGGGAGAACGAAGCTGGAGCAGCACAGGGTAGAAATGCAGGCGGATGGGTGGATGAGCCAGTCCTGGACTAGCAGGATGTTTCCGGGTGGGATTGTGGTGCTTTGGCAGCGCTTTATGGGGGCAGTTTGCGCCGCGCCATGCCTGGCGATATCGTTCCCTCCCTCCTGTCTATTCCCATCCATCAGATCAAATCAAAATAAAAAATAAGCAAATAAAGCAGAAGGAGAAGCTGGATTGCAGCCCACACGGCCGGCAGACAAATGACTGGGAATAAGTGCTCTTCCGGCTCTTATCTCTCTCCCCTCTCTGCCCCCAGCACCCTTTTTGCTGCTTGGTTCTGTGCTCTGTAGCTTTGGAGCATTCTTCTGTCACATTGAGCATCTGGTTTGAATCTGCATGCTTTGTGGAGTGATGCTCCTTGTTACACAGCTGGGAGGAATGTGCAGTCGGAGGGAGGGCCCCCCTGTGCTCAGTTCACAGGCTCACTAACCTGCCCCAACCCTCTTTCACTTGAGGGTGATGCTGAGGGTCTCCCTGCAGCTCAAAGGATTAGAGGGAGCTTCTGTGGGGGAGGCTGAAATCTGGGTGGCCCCTTCCTGCTTGGCAGAGACCAATTCAGGCCAGAAATGAAAGTAAAGGGGAAGGGCATGGGAGCTGGTCCAACAGGTTATTGTCCTGGTATCTCTGGGGCCCTGGGTTTGTATGGGGCTTGGATCATAAACAACATAGTTTGGTAAAGTTGATGGGATTTTTGTCTGCAATGCAACACACCACATTAGAGTACACCATGATGGTCAAGAGTCTGACGGAGGCATCCTTGTGGGTGAGTGGGGCTACAGGCTGGCAGTGAGGTGGATCACCAGAGCTTGGGACTGGAATAGTAGGGAGCTCTCAGTCAGGATTGAGGGGTGTGGGGAGCCTGGGGTTGGAACAGCAGTGGGGGAGGTCTGGGTCAGGCTCGAGATGCATCGACAGAGTATTGGGGGTGGGGAGCCCAGGGCTGGAATGCAAATGGGGTGGAGGGTCAGGGTGGAGGCCCCTCAGCACAGGCAGGAGGACCAGGGCAGGAGTGGGGTGTGGTGGCAGAGGTGTCTGTGTTTGGAGCTAGGCAGAGCACAGGCAGCCTGCAAATCAGTGCCCTCAATCCTTCACTTCTCTGAGCACTGAAATGCGCCGAAATATTGACTAACGAGAGAGGCCGACAGCCCTGCAGCCCTCACAGCCCTTCCGCAGTCGGAAGCAGTGGCACAAAACTCCCTTTCAGGGCCAGCGGCCGGTGGGGTGCTGCCGTGACCTCTGACTTGGCTGCTGGGTGACTCCCCCCAGGGAGTTGCAGGGTAAGATCCAGGAAAGGGATGATTTGGGTGTGGGAGATGGCGGGGGCAGGACTGCATCATCTCTGGGCCTTGGCTTGGGAGGTGTGGGGTGATGGTGAGTTCCTTTCCTGGTCTGCTGCTGGCTTGTTGGAGGCCGTGCGTAGGGAATCCTCCCAGCTCCTGTAGAGAGACCGACAACCCCAGAGCCTTTCCTGGGCCTCTGTTCAAAACTGAGTTCTTCATAGGGCACCTGTCCCAGGGTTTATGGGTGTTGGTTTGTGGCAGGTAGAAGAACCCTCCACTTGGTTTTCCCCCAAGTGAACAGCCCAGCTGTGCCAGTGCTGGCCTGAAAGGTGCCCAGTCTGTGTCTAGTGAGGAGGGGGCTTTTGCTGTCTCTGGACATGCTCTTGGCATGACTGCCCAGAACTGAGCAGGGAAATGCCCTGCCAGACTGCTGCGCTCTGGGTGGAGTGGTGAGAGGCAGCAGACTGACCACTTTGGAGATCAGTCCTCTGCATCCATGGAGCAGTGGCAGGGTGAGTGTCCCCTGGGCTCTGAGCTGGAGGCCCTGCCCCACTCCCCAGGGCAGTTCCACATCCAGTCTGATCCAGGCAGTGATGCCCCTGCTGAGGCTGCAGTGTGATGTGGGCACCAGTCTGGCTACATCTGCACTAATACCCCTGCTGGGAGCACTCCTGGGGGAAGGTGTGGGGATTGGAGGAGGGCTTTGACGGCAGCAGGAAGGGACGAGGGTTACTTGGTGATGCCAAGAGCCAGACAGACCTTCCCTTCCCATTCCAGACTGAACGTGGGTCCTTCCAAGTGGGAATTCCCTGCCCTCTATTAGCCTGTAAATCCATGGGTCTTGCTGCAGATCTGCCTGTTGTCAGCATGCCCAGGGACTTGTCTGTCCCAGGCAATCCAAAGGTCCCACCAGGGCTGCTATTGTAGCAGCATTGGGAGTCCAAGTGCAGACAGTTCGCGGGCACCCATTGGGTCCTCGAGACCCACATCAAGCGGGTGACTGAAGCTCCAGGGCCTGTTCTACGCTAGCCCTCCTGCTGACAAAGGCAGCGGGAGATTTGAGTGGAGGAAGGACTCCTGTAGCTGCAGCAGAGGCGAGCGAAGCCAGTGTGCAGGAGAAGGCAGGGAGGGGCTGCGCTATTGTCCTCTCGCTAGGAAGAAGCTGGGTGGCACATCTGCTGTGACTAGAGCTCGCTCCTACTCTTCCTCCCCAGGAGTGCAGTTCCCAGAGGCCCTAGGCTGCCTGCACTAGATGAGCCTTCTCCATGTTTTGTGTTGGCCTAGCCCCATGCACAGGAGCAACTGCAGGCATCCTCAAGGCTCTGGTCTAGAGTGACCAGATAGCAAATGCAAAAAATCTGGATAGGGTGGGGAGTAATAGGCACCTATATAAGAGCCCCAAATATCAGGACTGTCACCCTACTCTGTGCCTACCTTGTCCTCCCACCCACCTCTACCTGTTTGGGATAGCTTGACCCAGGGGGGCAGGGGCTGTTGTCTGTCCCTTGTCTATAAAACACCTAGCCCCTTGGGGGCCTGATTCCAAAAGTGGTACTCTTGTAGTGTGACTAACTCTGCCATCCAAGCCATGTGGGAGCAGCTGGCCAATGCACCCACAGCTGCTACCATACTGTGTACTCACGTGGCCCCACCTGTGATGGCAGCAATGTGGTGGTGACAGTAATGGGGAAATGTAGCCTGGACTAGGCCTGTTTGGTTTCTCTAGTGTCTGCTTTTTCCTCCTCCTCCCCCTGCTCACCTCGCATCTGAATGAACGGAGGGAAGGGGGTGCTGTACATCTCTCTGGGGACCTGGGATGGGGACATCTTTGGAGAGGACGTATGGGCTGGCTGCATCTAATCCTGCTGCCTCCTAGGTAGGGCCTTGCTGCACTCAGCAATATCCTCAACTTGGCCATCAGGGTAGCAGCACTGGTCTTGTGGGGGGCCCAAAGCACTGACCAAGATGTGCAGGGGTTTGCACTGATTGGACTAGTCAGAAATTCTTACTCAAGACCCCCTGAACGCCATCTGCACTAAGGGTCAGTACTGTTGCATGGACACCGGTTATTGGCTCAGGTCTATCCTTGAGCATAGACAAGACCTGTATCTGCTTAAGTAGGAGGCAGGTTTGGGGGAGCAAAGCTTCTTTGACCCCATTTTCCTTCTGCTCCACTGGGCTCCATAAGGCTGTTTCTCTTTGGGCCTGTCAACTGCAAAATAAGATTTGTACTGGGGCCTCCCAGACACCATGAGGTTTCTGGTTAACCTTGCCAATGTGAGCCTAACAGTGTTTCTCATCCATGCTCCAGCCCCAGGCTCTCCATAGCTGGGATGCTATTAGGGGAGATGATTACATCCCATTTATTGAGCTGGATCTTGACAGCACTGGGGAGCTTCTGTTTTGTAACAGCATCCCCTAGCAGGCTTGCCCGGTGATGGCCTTCCACTCCCTGTTGCTCCATTTTGTGTGATTTCCTGTGCACCCATCTGTCCTTCCTCCATGTTTTCTCTTCCTTCTATTCTCATGTCTCTTGTCTCTTGTACACAGCCCTGGGAAGGGCCAACCGAGACTGCAGTATGTCTGGACAAATGCTGCTCCTCCTAGCTGGGGAAGGCTGCCCTCCACTCTTCCATGTACCTACATAGCTCTAGGAATGTTAGCTGCTGAGGGTAGGCTCAGATAAAGGAAGCTGGGGCTAAATCTCCTTGCAGGTTGCGGAGGAGAACCAATACAGTGGCCCAACTTCACTGTTTCTCCGCCCTGGGTGGATCTAGGGGCTCTGGCTGAACTTGTTACATGCTGCATCAACAAAGCTGTTGAGGTTGTTTTTATGTTCTGGCACAAGAAGGCACGCGAGAGGGAGCAGGGTGGCGAGGAATTGGTACCTGCTTGGTGAGTTCCCCTGCTAAGGATTCTAAGGTAACTCCAAGTAATAGAACAGATTCCCAGGGCCAACCTCCCTGACCGGAAACTGCCATTTAAATACAATGAATGCACCCTCCTTTGGGAATTCCTGGGCTGGGGGAAGAATTTCCTTCCCCATAGACCTTGCTCCAGCCTGATGATTATAATACAGGAGTGCCTTGAGGCTCAATGGAGATTGCACAGCACCCAGTGCAATGGGCCCCAAACACATAAGCAAGATTAGTTTCTGGCCCAATGAAGATACGGTAGGTCGGGCTTCAATATGGGCTAGCTGCCTGAGTAATTGGCTTGTCCAGGATCCTGGACTGGCTTGGGCAGCCTACTCTGCTGCAGCTTTACTGCTCTTGTGCTACTAGATCAAAGCCGCTCGGGTAGGTCTACACCTGCTGCCGTCACACTTCCAACTGCAGTGTAGACATGCCCAAGGTGGCTCAGGGAATCTGCCAGAGCTGGGAACTGAACCCAGTTCACTTCAGTCCCAGTCCAGTGCCTTGGGCACAAAACAGCCTTGCTCACCTCTTTTCTCTCCTTGCCGTTCGTGCTCCTGTACTTCCTAGCAGGGTTTGCCACTGATGTTGTTGGTACCATACCTGAAGTGCTGAGATGCTCCTTCACAGAAGCTGTCCTTAATAGACCTAATGGATGATCTGTCCCCTTGGAGGAGGTGGTGGTGTCTGATAGTTACACAGCATGTCATTCTGAAGGTCCTGAATAGAGCTGGTCCAAAAACCAGAACAATTCCTGAAATTTCAAAGCTGCTTCAATTTGCAGGGCTCAAAGGGAACCATTCCCATGCCCAGATTTTCTTTAAATGTCTTTTTTAATCCAGTTTAGTTTCAATGCTTTCTAGATTGTGCATGGGAGGAGCTGGGGATGGCATGAGAAAGAAAGGGTGTAGACTGCACATGGTGGGGAAGAGGGGGTGCAGATTTCATATGTTGGGAGCCAGGGGGAATAGGAGGTTCAAAGTGCACATGCTAGGGACCTGTGGGATGGGAGAAAGGGGTTCAGATGGCAGCTGGGGAGGGCAGGAATGTAGGGGATGGGAAAGAGGGGTACTTAGGCCAAGGATGGGGAGATCACTGAGTGGGTAACACTGTCTCCCAGCAGGAATGGGGCTGTCCTGTTGTGCTGGAGGTGGAGGGGGTCAATCAGAGAACATCTGAAGATGGCATATGGTGGTCCCAGGATGCTCTTAGCCTGCCCAAAGTCTGTAGTTCACCAAACACCCTTGGCCAGTCGCAGGCTATCTGCAGCAGCCTCTGGTGTTTACCCAGGTGGGGTGCTTGGATCAGGATGCAGCGTCCCAGTTGCAGGTCCTGTCTCAGTGTTCTCCCTGCGTTCCAACTGGCTGCAGCAGCTCTGTTCCCTGGCATCCCCTGCCAGGGCTTTCTGAGGCTGAACTCCTAAAACATCTGACATTGATGCTGTTTTAATTAGTTGCTTTTGGCTTTAATGTGTGGGGATAACCATTTCCATAGACTTATAAACCTGCCCCTCTATTTGTTTTTCTTTAATCAAGGCTTTTTTGCAGTGGGCAAAGGCTTGATGCACAATACATCAGCCGTTTGCTCTGTGTTGTATGACACTCACCCCTGGACAATGGCAGATTAAATACTGATGGTGATAATACTTTGCCTTCTGCAGCACCCTCTGTCTGAGAATTGCATGTCTCTTCATAGGCAAGAATGAGTTAAGCCTCAGCCTTGTGCATAGGGAGTCAGTGCTCTGTTATACAAATGGGGAAACTGAGGGACAGAGCAGGGAAGTGACTTGCCCAGAGTCTCGCAGCAGGTCAGTGGCAGAGCTGGGAAGAGAACCCAGGTCTCAGTACATCCTAATACCATCCTCCTGGCCAATTCTTCAGTCCTGTGCTAAGGAGTGAATGGAAAGGAGGTGTAGCAGTGGTCTTCGATGTGACTTTTCACCCCTGTGCCTCAGTTTCCCCACCTGTAAGATAAGGAGGCTGCTGCTCCACCTCCATGCAGGTGGGATTGGGTTGCAGGGGTGGGCTGATAGTATTTGTAATGGACTTTGCAGATGGAAATGCTAAGGAGTGTTTATTCCATACACTAATGAATGTCAAAACCAATCATCTACCTGCTGATCCCTGGAATCCACTCCTGACCCACCTGTAACTCAAGTGTCCTGCATGTGGATGAGATGCAAGCCTGGGGCCATGATAAGACTGCAGAGGTCAGATCAGGGCTTGCAGGCAATTCTGGCAGCTGCTCTGGGAGCCCTTCACCAGCTGAAGGGGTCCTAGGGCTGAGTGGGGACTCCATTTGGGCCCTTTCTGTCTGTCCTTTGATAGCAGCTGGCTGTGGGGAGTGGGCAGGCCTCCTCGGCCTGTGTGGAGAGCACAACACTGGGACTCTGGACACATGGCTCTTCTGCTGACTTTGGGCGAGTTGCTTCCTCCCTCTCTTTTTCCCTCACACCTTTGCCAGTCTGGTCTGTTTAGACTGTAAGCTATTTGGGGCAGGGATTGTCTCCTGCTATGTATATGCACAGTGCCAAGCACAGTGGGGCCCTGTTCTCTGCATAGGTGCTATTGTAAATCAAATCAAGCGCCTTGTTTCCAGAATGAAAGCAAATCCAGTTACTCCAAGAACAAATCCCAGCTGACATCAGGAGAGGGTGGATGGCTTAGCACCTTCCTGTAATCAAATTACCTTACCATGTGGAAGATCCATTTAGAGAAGTTGAACTCCACCCCAAACTGGAATAATCACTAACTTGGCTACTTTGAGATGCTTTGGAAGCAGTGGGTTATTCCACCTGCACTTAAGCACAGTGCCTGGATAGGCCTGTCTGTACCAAATAGCCCAGGCTTGAAGGCAACTGTGCAGGCATCCTATCAACATCCCCTTCCTACCCCTGAAACTCACTGCTGTGATGGGTGCAAGTGGCTATAAGTTTTGTCCTCCCCATGTTGGTGCGTCAGCTGGGAGCCTGAGCAGGAACAGCTGTCAAAGCTCCTTACCATTTCTGAATTCTTAATTTGGGAGATGATTTCATGTTTCCCTGCGTCTCTTGCTTGGAGCACATGCTCAGAAGCGTGGAGTGTGGGTTGGTTTTTCAGGGAGATTGAGCTACACCTTCCAAGGGGCTATGCTGATTTACACCAGCTGAAATCAAGCTGAGGATTTGGTCCACTGACCCCATTCTGTGCTGATAGGGCAGGGGACCTCTGAGTGGTGAATGTCTATGGCAGGGATGAGTCTGTTCGTTCTTGGCAATCAGGGGATCTTTGGGGTATGTCTACACAGCTGACAGCACTTTAACGGGGCTGTGTAGTCACGGCTCCAGCACTGGGGGAGTTCTCCCAGCTCTAATAATTCCACCTCTGTGAGGGGAATAGCTCCCAGCCCTGGTGCACTGTCTACACGGCTGCTTTACAGCACTGAAATGTGCAGGGCTTGGGGGTGTTTTTTCACACCCCTGAGCAGAGAAAGTTTCAGTGCTGTAAAGTGGCTGTGTAGACAAGGCCTTAGAAATGCAGGGCTGGAAGGGACCTTGAGAGGTCCTCTAGTCCAGCCCCCTGCGCTGAGACAAGACCAAGTAAACCTGGACATCCTGGGCGTGTTTGTCCAGCCTGTTACTAAAACATCAAATGATGGGGATTCTACAACCTCCCTTGGAAGCCTATTCCACAGCTTGACTATCTCTATAGTAAGAATTTTTCATAATATCTAACCTAAATCTCTTGCTGCAGATTAAGCTCATGACTACTTGTCCTACCTTCAGCAGACACAGAACAACTGATCCCTGGGCTCTTTATTACAGCCCTTGAGACTAACTATGCCCAGTTGTCTAAACCTTTTCTCGCATAAAACCTGACCTAAACCCTTTGTCCATCTTTCCTGAAGTGTGACACCCAGACCTGGAGCCAGTATTCCAGCAGGCAAATAACACCCAACTGCATCTACAGCCAGCGTGGGACAGTGCTTCTCTAACTCCTCTTTGTAACTCTGCTCAGGCCTGTTCTGCCAGGGCTGTTCAAGGCTTTTGCAATTGTTTACTACAGCAGCTCCACTGGGCTGAACATTGTACAGGTACACAGGGGAATGTCTGCCTGGAAGAGCTTATGATCAGAACAGAAAAGACAGACCAGGTCAGAGGAAGGAAGGATTTTTACAGACAAGACCTAAACTTAAGTGAGTTCCCAAGTTCGTCCAGGAAGCTTATGGCAGTGCTAGGAATCAAACCCAGATCTTGAGTCCCGGGCCAGTGCCTTAAACACAAGACCAGCCTTCACCCCTCTCAGAATGGGGGTCCTCTGCTTTCTCTGGGGAGTGGTGCGTTTAGTCCCCAGGGCTGCCAATAATGTGTAGTGGAGGAATCTGAGTGGGACTAGAGATGCTGCTCCATACAGACTGGTTCCTAGGCCCACTCTGTGCCCTTGAGTTGGGGGAAATGGTAATAGGGAGCAGCATTTCTTAAACCTCCTTCCTTGTCCAGGAACAGAACAGAGATCTGCTCACTAGTGCTTTGATTCCCAAGTCTGAGAAGAAGCCTACAGGCCCTTGGAATGATGAGACTTCGTATCTGTTACAAGAGCCCCAGCCCTGGAGCTGAATGTGGGGGGTCTGGTAGAGAATCTGAAAAGCCAGGGAGGGGCTGGAGGAGGTGGGAACCCCAGTGTGTTGGGAAGGAAATCCAGGGTCCCTTGCCATCTCCTAGGCATTTGGGTCTGAACTAAAGTGTGTGTGCTTGCAGCTTAAAGGCCCAGCAGTGACTCCTGAGTGACCTTTGCTCTTTCTTTGAGCACAACTTGAATCTAGCGATCAGATTTTCAGGTCTGTCTCAGATTTCAGCCATAAGGTGCCTGACTTTGCAGAACAAGATTTCCTGGGAGACATGTTAAGGACCCCACTGTAACTGAGGCTTTACTGTCCCCGTGTCCCATGGGTATAAATGACAGGCCCCTTTCCTCTGCCTCTTCCCAATCACCCCCATGCTTCTCCTCTGCACTGACTGCTATCTGTCCCATTAACCCCAGTTGTATCCATGTTCCCCACTCACCTGTCTCTCATTTGCCAATGCAGCTTGCTGACATCAAATGCAGAAATCTCAGTTTTGAGCTCTGGCAAACTTTTCACTCTTCCCCACAACACCTGTTTCCTCTTCTACCATCTCATCACTGCAAGAGACTTAAAATTGTTTAGTGTTTAACTATCCTGCCCCTTGTGTGTGCAGTGCACCTCAGCCTGTGCTGGTCTCTCATCCCTCCCCGGCACTAACTACTGAAAGCAATCCTTGGATTGACTTAACATTTAGCTGTTGTGGGCAAATCCAGGGCCTGCCAAGAAGATGCCATTAAACTTGGGTCAAGAAAAGTTACTCGCCTAGTGCCTGATCCCCCTCTTGTGCATGCTAGTATAAATCGGCAGTAACTCCACTGTAGCCAATGGTACAAAACCACTGCAAGGGAGAGAAGAGATGGCCCCTGCTGTGTGCTTTCTTGCTGTCCTTTGCATTTAGCTTCCTGTAGAGAAGAACCAGAACCCCAGACCTGAAGTTTCTGATCTCCACTGTCTGACCACTTATGCTGGACTCCCCCTGCTTAGACTCACTCCATCTTAACCACATAGCTAGAAAAGAATTCCCTAGCCATTGGGGTAACTAGTCAGAGTCCCAAATTGTAATTAACACCTCTCCTGTGGCCAGTAAGATCTCCAGGGCAGGGACTCTTGTTTTTCACACTGGAAAGGATGATGGGTGTTCATGGGCTCTGTATAACTTTGGGTTGTAAGCTCCTCAGGGCAGGCTCTTGTACATCTGTAATGCTCCTTGCAAACCCCTGGCACTAGATATGGCAGTTTAAGGTAGGATCTGCTCTTAAAATGTCTCTGCACTAGTCTAATCATCTCTATGATGCCAAATGCAATTTGCTCTGCTCAAAGTTTAAAAAAAAAAAAGCCTTGTTTGTCTCTTTCCGAATTGCCAGCCCTGCAAACTCACCCTGGGATCTGAGCATCAAGCTGGGTTCTTTTGTGCCTCATGGGCTCATAACCAGTAATTTTGCCAGTGGAACTTAGTTAATAATTCTGACTCCATGATAATCTTTGAATTCCATAGCCTATACAGCTATGTGACTCAGATTAGAATTGAGCTTGCACGCCCGCAGTTTTTTTAACCCTAGCACCTAGGAACTTCAGATATGGATCAGAACCCATTATGCTAGGCACTACAAACCTGCAACAAGAAGACAGTCCCTGCCCCAAAGAGCTTGCAACTGAAGAGTAAGACATGACAAATAGATATGGACAGATGGGGGTGTATTGGCCAGCATGGACTCAGTGCTCTACTGTTCTAATGGCTCTCAAGTTGTTAGAGGCACATTGGCAAAGGGGATTTTTAAGGAGGCATCTGAAGAACAGTGAAGTGGTTTGTGGATGTGAAGCGTTCCTCCCAAGTGTGAGGGGCAGCGTGAGCATGAAAGCTTGTTTGCAAACATAAGTGGGCAACGGCAGCTGGCATCATGGGCCGGTGGGAGTGGACATTTTGATAGTGAACAAGAGATGATGGGTAGGGTGGCAATAGTCCATGAAGGGCCTTGAAAGAGAAGCCCAGTTGCTTCTGTGGGATGAGCTAGAGAAGGGTAGCCAGTAGGGGGAAGCACAGCTGTTGGCTCTGCAGTGCTAACAGGAATTAAAAATATTCATGCCACTAAAAAATGTCTTATAAGGCACTGAACTGGGATTTGGGAAACCTTGGTTCAACTCCTGCCTCTGCCACAGATTCCATGTATGGCCTTGGGCAAATCTTTTCCTCTCTATCTGTAAAATAGTGTTAATAATACTCTGTACATTACAGGGTTGCTGTTCAGATAAACTAATATTTGTTCATACTGTACAGGGCCATATAAGACCTTTAGAGTGCTGAGCAAGAAAAGACCTGTACAGTAAGAAAATACCTTTTTTAACATTTTTCCATGACCACAGTCATGTGACAGCCAAATGCTACAGACACTTTCCAAGAACTCTATAAAAATGGGGTCTCCTTTTAAACGAGCAAGCAAGGGCCAGCTTTTCAGAGACATACATTTTGACACATGCTGTTTTTATTGCCTGTGTGCTTTTGAAACTTTGAACCTACAAATATAACTTGGCCAAATCTCCCTTCATAAGGGCTTTAGCCAAAGCGGTGACGCTGGCAGAAGTGATGAGGTGAAACGGAGCTCACTCAGGTTAGCACCACAATTAGCCTGTAAAGAGGAGCATAGCTCTGTGCCCACTCTTCTGAGGAGGGGCTGGAATAACCATATCTGAAAAGCTGGTAGAATGGCTCCTGTAATCAGACCATGTTTTGGGTCATGCCTTGGAAAATGTACACTTTGGAAGAGACGACTGATGTTTAGGTGCCCAGCTAGAGACTCCCTGAGAGGTTATTTTCAGGGTGAAGGGGTTAGTGCTTTCAGAAAAATCAAATTTCCTTTTAAATGTCTCCACTTGGGTATCCATTTTGGGTGCCTCCATTTTTGGACAATTCAGGCTGTACAAATCAATACATAACCCTTAGTGCATGTGTGTATATACAAGAGCATGCACATGCATATTCTGATGGGTACCACATCTCCTGGTGAAGGAGAGGGCAAAATTTAAAGGAGGCATGTCAATGTTAGAAAACAGTGGGATCTGTTAGGACTGAAGAAGTTAGCCGAGAACATACTTAGAGGAGGAGTTGACAGTCACAGGCTTCTATACTCATGGGGAACTTTACTTACCCAGACATCTGCTGGGTGACAAATGCAGTTAAACATGGCTCATGGGGTGGGGATTCTTATATGCCTGCCTCACCCCGCCACCAACCCAATTAACAGCATTGTTCGAGGGCAGAGGATGGAATGAGCCTTGGTGACTGGACTTTCTCCTTGCCCCTAGGACTGGTCCCTTCAAGTCAGGGCTGAGTCATGCTGGCCAGCTGTAGGGTGGAGGGGAAAAGTTAGCCCTGTCACTGTTCATGGTGGATCTGCTCTGTGGGGAACCAAAGGCCTTCAGTCCCCGGGGGTCTCAGTACAGCACCTTCCACCAGTCCCCAAAGCTGCTCAAAAACCTCCTTGAAAGGGAGTTGAATCTTTGTGGAAAGTGCCCTGGAGGATGCTATTTTGTGGGGATGGGGGCTTGCCAGCATGCCTTGAAACTGGCATGGACTAAGTCAGCCTCTGGCCTTCCCTTGGAAGAGCATGACTAATACTTAGTCTTGCCGTGAGTGCAGGGGACTGGACTAGATGACCTCTCGAGGTCCCTTCCAGTCCTACGATGCTATGGTGGTGGTAGTGTCCCACTGGGCAGTGTTATGGAGGTTCAATGCCCACAACTGGCACCAGATTTTCCTAAGAGCATGGCATCCAACATGCAGAGATCTCCTAATGATCTGCCCCTGTCTGTGGCTTGCCTGAGGAATCTGTGGCAAAGCCAGGAATTGAGCCATCGCTGCCCTGTGCCTTCACCACAAGACCCCACCCTTCCTCCTAGATTCAATGTGTGCTCAGCAGCTGCATCCTTCTGCTAGCACCCCTCCCCCAGCCCCACCAAGCCCGCCGCTTTATGTGCTGGAGGGTGAATTCCTGTAGCGACTCACTGGGCTGCTTTAATTTTTGCAAAATCTGTGCTATCGGTGCTGTCTCACCAGCCACCTGATGAATCTCATTTCATTCCCTTCTTTCCCTCTTCTCGCCTTTATTTATCCTTGCCTCTTCTCTTCTTCCTGCTCTCCATCTGAGCCAGCCATCTGCAGTCAGTTGCACTGTCTGCTCCAGGCACGGGCATGCATCTCCAAGTGCCAGCTCCCCTGAGCACCAGCTCCCGGATCCTGTTGCTTGTTTATCTGGCCTTACATGGCACAGTATATGGTTCATATTTAGCAACAGTGGTTCCAGAAAAGAGACTGGGCGGAGGCAGGGGGAATCTCTCCACCTCCTTTCCTTCTGCCACTCTTCCTCTGCAGTACCTGCCTGTGTGTCAGCCGGGCAGCTGGCCGGGAAATCCTGCCGTCACTGCAGCGTCCTGCAGGCAAACGTGTAATGCATTAAGTCCCTGCAAAACGCTACAGATTACGCTAACTTTTTGCAGCACAGGGCAGTTTGTGCTGCAGTGCTCTACAGTAATCTGGACTGCAATGCATGGGCTCTCTGCAGTGCTGTCTCTCGCCTCAGGGCAGATTGTGCAGTTGTCCCAGAAGTCTGGGCTGGAGGACAGCTGGGGTATTGTCCTGTCTGTAGCACTCAAATGTATTGTCCCTCCTAAAGATAAAAGGAAACTGAAGGTCAGATTTCCCCTCTCTCCAAACACCTCTTCCTGCTTTCTCTCACAGACAAAGACAGAGCAGCTGTTTGCACAAGATCGTGAGAAGTCTGCTTTTATGGGGCATGTTGCAATACAGGGGTAGTTGGGTGTCCTTGGTGACTGCCTCCAGATCACCCCCTGTTACTCCATCTGCTGCGGTGGGAACCCCAGTACAGTTCCTTCAGTGTCTGTTTTAAACCCTGCCGCAGATCCATCCCTGGTGAGGCCTAATGATCTGGGAATGATGAACTCACCCGGGCTTTTCAGTTAGATGAAGTGAGCTGTAGCTCACAAAAGCTCATGCTCAAATAAATTGGTTAGTCTCTAAGGTGCCACAAGTACTCCTTTTCTTCTTGCGAATACAGACTAACACGGCTGTTACTCTGAAATCTGGCTTACAATGGTTTCTCCAGAAATCAGAGTTGGAGGGAGGAGAATTCACCCATCCATTGTGTCAGAAATTACCTCTTATGTTGCATTCAGCTCTTCAGGTTATGCAAGGCTCAAGGGGCTGCTAGGTTCCCTCCCAATGGCCTTTTAAACTGGAGAGCTGGCATCTTTCTGGCATTAACATACATTTCTTAAAGTGCATGAGATCTAGGACCTCTGTAACTATGTCCCGGCTGACTTAACCTTTTGGATCTAAAAGCGTCCACCTCTACTGCTAGAGGTAAAGGACCTGGTCCCTTAGGCTGGCCCACGGTAACTAGACTCATTTCCATGTTGGAGACACACATGAAGACCTTTTAACCCAGCACTTGCAGCCTGGCTGTGTCAGTGTGAAACATTCGTGTGCACGTGGGCTTCTAACTATGTTATGGGAATCTTACTATAGCCCTGGTCTTCTCAGGGTTGTAGCACGGCTCCCTTCACATCCATGACAACACGGTTTGGTCTGGTCTGTCCATGGAAAACCAAATCACACTGCCGACCCATCACACAAGCAACACTCCACTGACTTCTTTGGGACCATGTGTAGAACCAGGCTCCATATGGGCCTCATTGTAACAGGCTTGGCGGACTCCTGGACTGGAAGTCAGTGCCCTAATGGCTGCAATTGCAGATTGCACCTGACTTGCAGAAGTAATTTAGGCTGAGACATGGGTCAGTGTGGGGAAGGTTTGAGTTCCCTGTTTAGAAGAGGACAAGGAAGGTGGCCAGACCTCTGCTGGAGTCACCGAGTGACTCAGCAAGCAAAGATCTGCCATTAATGCTAAGAATGGAAGTCAATGGGCAAGACTCTGCTGCTGGTCACATGGTGTAAGCTATTCTTCCAAATGCTCGCTGCAGTATTTGAGCATTTTCTGCCCTGTCTCCTTGCTCCCACTTGCTTCGCTCTGCCAAACCTCACTGCAGTTTCAAAACTGTTCTGAGGTCCTGCTTGTGCAGTGTGCGTGTTCTTTGAATTCTCCCCCTGGATTGGAGCCAAAGGGTAGTGTAGACACAGAAGGGATTTGCAAAGGAGCACACTACAGCTGGCTGTTCCAGTTTAGTGTGGGATGACACTGAAAAACCAAAGAAATAGAGGAGCTGTAGCATCAAAGGCATGGGTGCCAGGTTACTATCACCATCCCTGCTTTGCAGGGGTTGTCAGCGGTGGCAATCCTGCCAGGAGGGGGTGCAAGCCCCCGTTAGCTCCAGGAATCCTGCCCAAGCAGAACTCAATTAGCAATTAAATGGGGTTGTGCTAATGAGGAAGACCTCTCCCTAGTCCCCCCTCACCCCCTCATAGTTAAGTGGAAGTGGAGAAAAATGGTCAGGTTTCAGAGCCAGGTGTGAGTAGGAATGTAGTCTGGGGCCTTGCTGTTAAGCCAGTAACACTGGCCACTTAGCATATTCAGTAAAGATCTTTCCTACAACTGCCTGCCTACCAAGTTGCTTATTGCTAATGATGCCCCCTGACGCTCAAATTGCTGCAGTAATCACCTGCCCTATCCCATCTAAAGCTGCCACTATCCCCAGATTAGCATTGGGGATTAGATTCTTTATAAAGGTTTGCAAAAGGCAGAAACCATTGCAAAGCTTCGCTTAAATGGTTAAAATGCCAAGGGGTCCAACCTGTGCACAGTTAAAATGTCCAGCAGTCATCCTGCATAACAGCAGTGCTGCACAGAGCTCTCAAGAGCACGTTCGCAGGGGCACCATAGCTGTCTCTCCTCTTCCTCTGGCTTTTTTTGCATTTTTTTCCTCCCTATCACCTCCCCACACAAAGATTCCAAGCAGAGGCACTTTATTTTTTGGTATTGTGCTCACACCTAGGAGCCACAGGTGTGAACCAAGACCCCGCTGCGCTAGGTGCTGTACAAACACCGAACAAACAGTCCCTGCTCCAAAAATCTTACCCTTGAAACATGAGAGGCAGCAGGTGGATACAGACAGGTCGGGGAGCACAAGGAAACAATGAGACCGCATTGCTCCACATTGGCCAGTCGTGGTCTCAGTACACCAGCAGCCTAAGTGTCAAGTGTTGTGGGTTTTTTGCAGGCCTCACTGTTCTGCTGAATGGATTTTGGGCCGATAGCCAACCGATTGGGACTGGTAGACGGGTTACTTATAACATCGGGTTAGCTGGCTGTACTATCTCCCCAATAAGAGAACCGCTCAGGTGGCTCATTGCTTTTGATTCAAGGGCAGACAGATTGGGGAGGTCTAGCTCGCATCTGCCCTGAGCTGTGACGGAGGGCCCCAAACCCTGCTAATGACAGGAGGGTGCTGTGACTGATGCCCTCCAGACTGACTCTAGGATCTGCCCTGTCTGCAGCTTTTCCATCTTAAATGAAATGACCAAGCCTCAAGATACGTAACCCAACTCAGTCCAGCCTGCCCCTAAACGGCTGCTGAACAAAATCCCTTCCCGACAGTGGGACTGTGCAAAATCCATCTGGTTACTTATGTTCCCTCTGTCTACACTACCAAGCTCCTTTGGGTGGGGCATACATACAGGGCCTCTCGTTGCCACTGTCCTATCAGTGATGATGTGGTGATCAGTGCTGAGCTTTGGTGGTGGGGGAATTCAGAGGCCATTCACTAAAAGGGGAAGCTGGAGATCGAAGAGGTGGAGTCACTGTACCAGGGCAGTCAACCCATCTGCTAAATGGAAGGGCATGAGATGGCTGATTGTGGCTCATGACTTCAGGTTGGTGCTTGGGAAAGGGGTGTTGGATTTTTTTTACTTCTATTTTGTATTCATGCAGCCGGGAACCTGTGAGGCATTTCCCAAGACAGGAGCAAGAAACCATGCGATGGGGTTTGGGACGCTGCTGCAGTAAGTGGGAGGAGAATTATAGGTCAGAACCAAGCCTGCTGTAGGCACAAAACTGTGACTTCAGAGGCATGTTGAAAGTATAATTGGGGGGCGGGGGGGAAGAGAAAGGAAGTGCAAGTAGGCATTTAAATGTCAGTCTGTTCTCTGCTACCCTGCTTCAGTGGGAGTGGCCCCGGATTTATTCTGGGATAACTGAATCCAGCCCAGGGTATGGAAAGGGAACAGGAAAAATCCAAAAGCCTGGATGCACTGAAAGAGGAGACCGAGGCTGGATGGGACGACTTTAGCTCAGGCTTCCAAAAGCCTCAAGGTGGCAGTTCCATCCCAAGTGCAGGGTAAACCAGAGCCCACCACAGGGGTGGAAATTGAAACATGCAGGGAACCTCCTTGGAGCCGGGGTGAGCTGCAGCAGCGCCAGTCGCTCTACAGGTGCGTCTACGTGTCGGCCTGGTCTTGGCTCAGGGAAGAGGGGGCTCTTAAATGTGCTAGCACTTAAAGCATGCTAGTGTTTAAAAACTGCATGCGAAGCATGGGTAGGCAAGTCCTAATCTCTTCAGCAACGCGTGAGCTGGTTGCAGGGTTACGCTAGGAGGCCTGTGGTCGACATGGGGAATGAGCATTAGTGGTCAGCTGGCAGCATGTCTTACACCCATCCCCACTTCACCTGCCTGCCCCGGCTCTACGCAGGCTGTTGCACTCGCTGCTCTAGAAGTGACTGGTATTTCTTCGTTTATAAACCAGTGCACACGCCATTGTGGACACTAGTTGAAACCTGGCTCACGTGGGCTCAGCTGTGCTGGGAAACTTGCAGGCACAAGCCGAACAGCTATAAATAGTTTGCCACCGAGCAGGGCTTCTCCCCGGCTCTAAACTACACGCTGCCCTGTCCAATCTCTTTCCAGAGGTTTATTTGCTTAATAGAAGCAAGTCAATACACAGAAAAACAATCTTTTTTTTTTAACTGTCCTCACATCCAGGCTCCGGCCCCATCTCTGACCAGCTCTGCCCCCTCTCTGGGACAGTAGCCTCAGGGCTGTCTCCCTGGGTACCTAGCCCAAGCATGGGCGCTGCTACTCTCCACTGTGGCTTTCCCTCCCCGGGCACAGGCTGTCCCAAGCCATCACCTTCACTCCCTTCCACCTCCCATTTGCTGCCCTCTGGCAGCCCTTTGTAGGCCTAGGTGTGGCCCAGCCTCCATGAACTGGCTGGCTTGGACATGGCTGTTCTGAACCTGGGGGGCTGGGCCGAGGCCACCCTGCCTCAAATGTGGCCACCAGGGGGTTTTCCCTGCAGCCACCACCACTTCCTGGGTGGGGATGTGGGGCGGGTGCAAAGCATCGGCCTCTCTCTCCCTTCCTCCCTGTTGCTCCTGGATGCACATCTCTGGAGACTGGTGAGGCACAACGCTGAAGGAGTAAGGTGAGCCCTCCCCCGGTGAGGGGGGACGGGCCTAGTGGGGCTCAATTTCAGCCCTGGGTGGCTGTGCAGCGGGGACTTAAGGAGCCTGGCTGCAGACTAGGGCTCCAGGCATGGGGCTTCAGACTCCAACCCTTGGCTCTGAGCTCTGGCTCTGGCCATGTGTTGCCTGACCCGCAATCCCACTGGTGGCCACTGGCGAGGGATTAGAGCCCACCACCACGTGGCCAGGGGTTGGAGTGCGCACCGACCCTGAGCTCCAGCAGCTGCTGGCCCTGGGTGTAGATCTCCGGCACTGGCCTTGGGCTCTAGCAGGCGCGGGCTCTGGCCATGCAGCAGCAGGCAGACCCCAAGCGCCAGCCCCAAGCCCTGGCAGCGGCCAACCCCCAACGGTGTGCTCCAACCCCCCCACCCTGGCTATTGACCTTGGGCAGCTGCTCCTGGGTGTTGATCTTGGGTTCTGGCAGGTGCTGGCCATGGGCACCGATCCCCGGCCCTGGTCATGCAGCAGCTGGGTCTGGCGCGTGCTGGCCCAGGACATGGGCTCCAGGCTTGATCTCAAGCGCTGACCCTGGGTGCCCACTCCAGGCGCTGATCCCCCAGCCCTGGACACTGACCCCTGGCCCTGGGCTCACCACTACAGGCACCATCCCAGGGCACCAATGCCCAGGGCACCAGCCCACGCTTCTGACCGCACTGGCAGGGCCCTCCATCCATCACCCCAGCCTCTGCTCCCTCATCCCCCCCCACCCCTCTATCCAGGTCTTAACTTGCCAGGACTTGCTGTGAAAAGTGATATTAACAAATCTTTTTCTCAGCAGTAGTTTTATTGTCTCTGCAAAAAACCCTACATTTACAGTGACCTGGATGTGGGCACGTGCATATTTATACAAGCAAGAGTTGGTGGCTGCTGAGGCCACCAAATGTTTGTTGAGAACCCCTCACCTGGTCTATGCACGGGGACCAGCTATCCTGTGACAGTTAAAAGCTGATATAAGCGCATCCACACACAGATTTGCATTGGTTATGAAAGTGGTTTCAGTTAAACCAGTGCAACTTGGTAGGGGTGTGGGGGAGAGGCCTGTGAACCACATGTGACAGATGTTTGTCACATGGCTTAGCATACAGCTCTGGTCACTAGAGAACCTGAACAAGGACTTGCATGGAGCAGGACAGAAGGTTCCCTGGTTCTGCTTCCCCAGTGGCTGAAATCCTAGTCTAGACAAGGCCTTAGAGCAATGGCTCCTCTCTCTGGCTCCATCTCTCCCAGCTAAGCAGACCTGTTGCTGTGGTGGGATTGCAGTTGGCACAATGCAAGGTACTGAGATGACCTGTGACTCCTGGCTGGAGTGTCACTCCCTTGAGCTCAGTTCCACTGTACATTTGAAACCGATCCAGCTGTTTAGGCAGCATTGGGCTGGCCGGTCATTCTTCAGCTACAGGCTGTGCTCGTTGAGGGGTGGGCTGGCTGGCTGATGGGCTTGCTCAGGACCCTGGGAATGTCTCCTTGTTTTACTACAATAGAAACAGTGCGGGGGGGGTGGGTGGGTGGATGTGTGTGTGAATGGTCCCCTGCTGTGTTGCACTAGCTTGAACAATTGGCTCCAATCAGCCCTGTTCTCCCCCCACTGCTCCCTTGGCCCACGTGACCCTGTTCTCATTTATTGGTGCCCTGATCGACTGTGCAAAGCCACCACTGCGCTGGGTCTGATCTCCTGATATCGCAGGTGCTGCTCTGCAAGGGTTGAATTTGGTGCCTGGTGTGCAGGCTTTCTTCCGTCTTACAAATATTGATTTTTGGTCTTGTGTGTCTCCCTCCCTTTAATTGGACTTCTTACTGCATGGAACAGTTTGCAGTTATATATGGAAAACGGCCTACACTTCCCCAGGAGCAGGGCTTGCCAGGGAGGGAAGCTGGGCTAGCAGCAAGCTTGCTCTCCCTGGGAGAGCATGTGGTTTTCTTTCCCCTATCACAGCTACACTCTGCGGTCTTTGTATTTAACCATTTAGGGGGGCTCAGAGGAAGAGAGTGGGTGGAGATTGGGCATCTCTGCCAAAATACTTCAGGGAAGGAGGCAAAGTTCTAGTTTGAGTCCCATTTAAGGGAAGTTCCTACCCCAAGTAGATCACTGCTAAAGATAGGCTTGGAGCCACACAAACTTGAACTGGATTTTGATTGCCTCCATTTTGTTGGGGGGGGAGGTGGTGACTGCATCTGAAGCTCTGGATGGCATGGTGGGATTTGGCTTTCAAGAATCCCCGTGTTGGGGAATTTCTGATCTGGGGTGTTGATTTGTGCCCATTTCAACTAAGAGCTGGCACAGGGAGCTGTCCCTAGTCCTACATGGGTGGCCCCATTCCTAGTTTGCCCACAATGGGGGATATCTGTAGGCTGCACCCTAACTCTCTCCCTGCCAGGACTACGGCCATGTCTCTTGGCTCCATTGCCCTAAGTTCCTGTTGACTTGCCAGAGCAAGGCTGCTGGTAAGGAGATGCTATGCTGCGCTTGCTACCCAGAAGCTACTGCCTTCTTCTGTAGGGGAGCCTGGCAGTCCAGGGATGGGAGAGTCTGACCGGCCAAGCAGTGTCGCAGCCAGGAGAGGGACATGTTCTTAATCCAACAGGAAGCAATGGTTCAGCACAGGGCTGGGGAGTCCAGACTCCCGAGTTCAATTCCCAGCGGTAGGAGGGAGTGGATTCTAGTGGTGGGTGGATGGAGAACAGTCAAGACTCCTGGCTTCTGTTTCTGCCACTGATTCACCATGTGACCTTGGACAAGCCCCTCCCCCTCTGCCTCAGTTTCCCCTTCTGAAGCAGGGATGATGATACTGAGTGGTACAGGCAGTCGGTCAGGAAAGCATGCTGCATCTGTGGAAGGGAGCAGTATTACCACAGCGACTAGCTTGCCCCAGGGAGATGCTTTCCAGTGTGTCAGCCATGCGCCCCCTCTTTGGAGGTGCAGCCAGGCAGAGGACATGATGGGGGGGGGAGGGGACATAACAGAAGAGTGAAAAGCTGTGGGGGGGGGGGACTCAGCCCCCTCTCTTCCAGTGGTTGTATTAGTAGCTAAATAGCCAGTTTAGACGTGGGAGCTGGTGCGTGCCATTGGGCAGACAGGGCCTCTGGGAAGAGCTCCATTGGCCTGTTCTCATCCAGCAATGCCCAAGAGATGCTACCATACACGTGCTGCCCATGGCACATATTTGAGGCCCATAGCGTACAGCAGCCACCCTGCTAACTCCCAGAGCCTGACCTGCTGGCCCCCTCCTGATCCCAGCCCTGGAAGCTGCTTGCAGCTATGCTAGGAGGAAGTGACCGGGCCTATTTTAAGCTCCCTGGGGACCTTCAGGATAGGAATTCCCTGGGCCAGCGTAACTCAAGCTGCCAAAAATAACCTAGCTGTGGCCATGTGTGCTGGCTGGTAATAGACACATCTCTCTCGCAGTGTCATGTCTCTATCCTTCTGTTAGGTCTCTTTTGCTCTCCTTCATGATCTCCGTGTCTGTCCCCTCTCCACTGGTCAGATTCAAGTGTCTCCATGCTGAGATCCCTCCTCTCCCAGCTGCCGAACGTGAAGTCCCCTCACAGAATGCCAGCCGTCAGTGGGGCTCCCAGCCCTTCCCTCTTCCAGTGAGAGCTGGGGGAAGGCTTATGCCTGGCTTTTGGCACAGAGAGGCAGCCTATTTGGATAGGGCGTAAGATTGAGGCGCCCCTGAGGTTAGGGTTGCCAACCCTTCAAGATTGTCCTGGCGTCAACAGGAATTAAAGATTAACCTTCAAAGAGTCTCATGCTGAAACCTCCAGACCAAAAGTGGTGACCCTACCCTCAGTTGTGTGTTCTCAGCTCCACCGTTGTCCTGCTGTGTGACCCTCAGGCAAGTGGCCTCTCTTGCTCCTTGCCTTGGTTTCCCCATTTTTTTAAAATGAAGGAACCATCGCAGCTTTGTGTGGACGTTGCAGGAATGAGTTTGTTTGTTAGTGCCAATAAACTTGCTCTGCATGTGGGGACGCCTTGAGGGCTGTTCCAAACCCAGCCTGTTTGCTCTTCCCCCTGCTGGGGCTTGCGTTTCCAAGCATGTGAGACACTGTCTGAGTTCAGTATATCCCAAACATCTGTAGGGAAATCTGTCACTGGTTTGAGGGCTATCCTAAAGGCTTGGTGCTGACTGGCTCTGTGCAGTGGAAACAGGGAAGCAGCCAGGGCTGCAAGTGGGTATGGCAGAGCCTGTGTGTGTGAGGCAAGTGTAGGGGGTGCTGAGATGCAGGCATATGGCACTGAATGGCTGGGCGTGATGCCAGCAGCTCCAGCTCTCACAATGAACTATGCATGGGAGGGAGGGGGGCAGGGTGGAGCTGGATTCTTGAGCTTGGGTGCAGTGCTCTGAAGAGGAAAGCTCCTTCGCAAGCACTCTGGTTCGCTGCCAGGGTGTGGCACATGGAGGGGGAGTGAATGCTGCAAGGCCTTGCTTGTGCATGCTGCCTCTTCCTCCCCTTGCCCCAAAAAACATGCAACTGCCTTCTGAAGCTGCTGCATCTGCAGGCTGGGCCCCAGTAGAGACGGGGTTGGAGTGGGCCGAGAAGGCAAAAATGGCCAGAGTTGTGCCCGGCAGCAAGGCGCTGTTGTGACAGTGGTGGGGGCAGGAAGGAAGTGCAGAATGAGGCTGCTGCAGCTCTGTGGATGGAGACTTGAATGCGTGTGTGCGTGGGGTGGGGTGAGGGGAGATTTGGGTATTTCATGAGCCTGGATCCTTAGCAGGTCTACATGGGGAAGCTCTTGAACAGCCTGATGCTTGGAAGGGGCCTGGGTGCAGGCAGGGGGAGGACAGTGGGATGGATGAGTTGATGTCTCCTGCAGCTCTGGGGAGGTTCCAGGAATTGCTCTGCCTGCTTGGCCAAAGAAGCAGGGCTGAGCTTGGACACCCCTCCCCATGCAGGGCTGGGGCATGCCAGAGAGACCTGCTCAGCAGAGGTACAGAGCCATGCTTGGGGGGCTTGAGGCAGACTGTATGTGTGGCTCCTGACACTGGGACAGTGTTTGGGGAGAGGCTGTGGGTCAGGACTGAGGTGCATCAGGAGAAGCAGGGAGTCCCAGGACTCGAATAGCAGGGTGCCATGGTCAGGATTGAGATGCATGGGTAGTGCTGAGCATACAGAGCTGCCGGTTTGGCAGGCTACATTTCTGACCGCTAACTTCATATCAGCATGTCCCTTGTGACCTTTAGCTGCCTGGAGAAGTGCTAGCCTGGCCCAGCCAAACCTGCTGCAGGGATCAGGATGTGGGAGGCGGGGAGAGAGGGCTCTTAACTCCAAGCTGAGGAGACAGGAGTTTGTCTCCTGCCTGTCACTTCTCGCATGTATTTTTAATGCTGGCCTCACTCACGTCCTCTCCAAGTTGCTGGCTGACCTCACATCACAGAGAACTCTGTACAACAAGCTTCAAAGGGGGCAAGGGCTTCCTCTGGAAAACTCCCAGACTCTGCATCAGCCTGCAGTGCCATTGCTGTGCTGTGCAAGCCAGGCAGAAATGCTGCTGGGAGCAGCCCATCTGCCTGGCTGGGGGAACTCCCAGCTCCCAGAACCTCCTGCAGTCTGCTGGGAGGGGAATCCTGCTGGGAGGAGGCGAGGAGCTTGGGAGCCTTTGTAGTTGGACAGGATTCAGTCTTCCCTCTCTCACTGTCAGATGAGAAATGCCCTGGGGACCTCTCTGCATGGCCCAAGCACAGGGCTGAGAGCCAGCAACTTAATAGTACTCTGCTCTTTTTCTAATACCTTCCATCTAAGGGTCTGCAAGCCCTGCACAAATCCCCATGAATTAAGCCTCCCTGGAAGGTAGGCGATGAACTGCACTGTGCAGATGGGGAAACTGAGGCACAGACAGGCCCAATTTGGGACACCTGAAGTCTGGAGCTGCTTTTTTCTTTTCCCCAGGGGAGCCATGCAACTGTCATTCCATCTGAAGCCAATGGGAGCTGTACCTCTGAACAGCAGAGCCCATGTATTTCCTAAAAACCAGCAGCCTCCACAATCAGAATTTGTTCCTTTGTGACTTGCCTGTCGCTGCAGAGCCGGGGATAGAACCCAGGAGCCCTGGGCCTTAACTGCAAGGCCAGGTCTTTCCTCTTGCAGTGTAATTTCCGCTCTGCTGCTCAGACTGGGAGGCCTTGTTCTAGTCGTTCGAAGGGATGGTAAATGTAGCTTATCTACTACTGATCCCTTGCACGTAGGGGGCGTAGTTAAGCTGAAGTAAGCGCAGGTGTAGACACCACTAGGTCAGTGGAAGAATTCTTCTCTTGACCTAGCTACTGCTTCTCAAGGGGGTGGATTTACCACAGCAAAAGGGGGGAAAATCTCCCCTCTTGGACAGTGGGAGCCTGCTTCCCTCTTTGGCTCTCATGCGCTAGCATGGTCTGATTGGGTGGTGAATGCTGCAGTTCACAATGGGGTTTTTGCAAGGCTGCCGGGATAAGGCTTTCTGCTTGGCGGTGGGTCTTCTTGCCTGGCTGGGCACCACCTAGTGTGTGGTGGGGAAAGAGACAACTTCGCTGCTTGGGTTTTGTTGGCTCTATCTGATCAGTGGAAGTCAAGCTCATCTGAGCCCTTCCCCAAAAGCAGCTTTCAGCCTCCTGGGTTCCTTCTTTCTTCCCCTTCCCTTCATCACCAGCTTCTACATTTGCTACCCTTGGATCATGATCCTGTGCCCATGCATTAAGGGGTGGATTTGATATCCCAGGGCATCAGTGGGATTTGAACCTGGGTCCTTCAGTGTCAGCACCATTCTATTTCACCACTTTCGAAATGGGCTCCAACTGTTCTGTGGACCCAGCATGTACCACGCTCCTGCCGCTTCTCCACTCTCACCTTTGACACAACCGTCTCCTAGGCCTGCCCCAGACATGTCCCTATGTCCAAGGCTGCAGCATAGGGCCTGTTAAGGGGCTGTCCCAGGAGGGATCGTGTTGGTGAAGGGTGAGCCTGCACCTAGATCTGAATACGCTGCAACTTGATGGGGGTAGTGGAATCTGAACATAGCCCCTTGGCTCATTTCCAGTGTTAATATATTGGTGGCTGCTCCCTGACACTGGCCATCGATGTAACCACTCCCAGCCCAGAGGCATTGACGTTCACCAATGCCCTGTGAAATGGTGAGGGTAGATGGCTTCCTGGAGTAGGTGGGGGAGGATTATATGGACTGTTGGCCTGCTTGGCTTTTGACTTCAGGTTGTACCTGAGCAAATGCCCTGATGTGTCAGCTGTTTCTTTTCCCTTCACAGTGCAGAACTGTGGCATTCCATGATGGTGCTTCGCAAACAGAGGGGACAAACATGTGTCAGACATGCTGTGTTAGGGGCAGAGGTTGGTCAGCGGAGGCAAAAGTGACATCCCGTAATGGCAAATGCCAGTCACTTGGACTTCTTGTGCAAGAGTCCATCCCCTTTGCGCTAGTCTCTTGGGTTTTCCTCACTATCTCATTCAAGAGGCTAATGTCGTTTGTCACAAGTTGTATGATGGTGGCACCTTGGGGCCCTGAGCAACACAAGATCCTCGCCAGTTGGCTGTGTGCAAACAGAGTCCTTGCCCCAAAGAGCTTGCAATGCAAATAGATGTGGGGGAGGGGGAAACTGAGGCACAGGAGGGGAAAGCGAGTTGCACAGCAACCCCGTGGAAACAGAATCCTGGTTTTGAGTCCGTCAGTTGGTTACCCACTAGCCCAGTGTTGCTCAACCTTGTTTGATATTAGGAGCCAGCTTTCTGCTTTCCTAAACTGTGACAGGTCTCGAAGACTGGCAACGGTCCACAGACCAGTCACTGAGAGACGCTGCACTAGACCTTGCTGCCTCCCAAAAGCAGCAGACCTGAACCGAACCGATTGAACTCTTTGGGGGAGTTAGGGTAAAACGGAGCCTGGATCCCAACCCTGGATCCCAGGTGTTGGGCTTTGAAAAGTCAACCCTGCACTCAGCCTCCCCTGCACATTCCTAGGGCTCTCCCCTAACCCCCTTTCCAGCTCTAGCGCTACCTTGTAAAGCACAAGAGTTGTGAGGGGAACTTGGGTGATTTACTGCAGGCGCCAGGAGAGAAATACCAAGGCCTTAGATGGAAACGTTTCTCTTGACAGCTCGTCTGGAGATTTCCCCTCCTCAGAGATTTTTCTGCCTCCTGGGTGGTGCAGCTTCCACAAGGAAAGCCCCTGAGGCTGGGGGTACTGGCAGTCTGACTGCTTCCCGCATTCCTGAGTCATGAGTGAGGATTCTTCCAAGTGGTTCTGCTTCTCGGCTGCCCTGCGGCTTCTGCCCATGTCTGAGCCTCGCCAGGGCTCGGGCAGCAGGGTTAGTCAGAGGACGAAGTAGCTTAGATGAACAGGTTTAGCACTGCAATTGAGAAACCAGTTTTTCAGATAGCTGTTGGCAAGATTGTTTGAAATGGGGGGCGGCGGCATTTGAGGCACACTTCACACCAATCCCAGACGTTCAATCCACCAACCTCTTCACTCTAGAAGGGAAGAAGGTGCTTGCTTTCTTTGTTAGCTAACCTGTGGTCAGAGCCTAGTGAGGTCAAGGCAGCTCTAGCTGTCACAGGTTTGAGCAGGTCAAGGTAAATGTTACAGGGAAGCCTGTGTTCACCTCAAACTACACAGCTGCCTTGTTTTTGGCTAGGGTTTCACCTCATGTTATGTGTTAGCTAATGTGAGTAAGAGCACCTTTTCTCCCTAGTGCGGACACTCCCAAAGCCTGACCTTTGTGGCTCTCCCTACCTGTGAGTCTCACAACGGTGCTCTAAATACCATTAATGGCAGAAAAATCTTCTAGTGCTCTCTTTAAATGTATCATGCAGGTTTTTAAGCTTGACTGGCAGCTCCTGGAACGGACTCAGAAATCTTCTGCTGTAGAAAATAGGAACTCCCAGGTGGCTGGCATTTCCTGCATTGCTGGAGGGTGCCTCTGGGCAGAAGTTTCCCACCTTTGCTGCCTGGCAACACTGGATTTCAAGGGCTCCCTATACTGAGGGGTTCTGTTTTACCTTCCCATTGTCTTGAGCTCTTCTCCTGAGTTCAAGAGCCTCAGTAACTGCCCTGAATTTGAGCCTTCAGCACTTGATATGTCTGGGCAGGCTTTTGTTTGGCTGCTGATTGTCCCGCTGCTTTGTTCCAATGTCCTCATCCCAGGGCCAGGTTCCTAGTCCATCTGCTTAATTCTCAGAAGGGGTTTTTACTTCTGCAGGAAGTCAACACTGGGCGGCTGGAGGGCAGAGGGGAGCTCGTCACAGCCTCCGGTGCTCGGCCCAGGTGAGGACTGAGGTGCATTTGCTGGGCTGAGTGCCGGGGATGGTACAGCACCGGTCTCTAGCCTAGGCTCTGGTGCTGCCAAACAGCAGTGCAGGGATGGAGTAACAGGGCCCGGCCAGAGGAAGTACAGTGAGTTTTCATGCAGCTCTCACAATGAGTCTTACTGACCCATAATGGCCCTGTTCGGGGGTCCTTACACAGTTCTGCCAATACCACCTTGTCCAGATCCACAGAAGTCCCTGCTATTCCAGTCTTGAGCCCCCTTACCTCTCCCCTGATGTGTGCAGTTCTGTCCATGCACTTCAGTCCTCACTTGCAGCACTCAGTGCTAATCCAGACAAGCTGTCACCCATAGTCCTGGTGCTCTCCTAAATGCCTCCCCCACACAGTTGGGCCCAATGCTCCTCCGTCCTGCCCTGCAGCCCCCCTGCTTCTCTTGCTTGCTGAGCCCTGGCTTCCTCTGGCAGAGTGCCAAATGTGTCAAACTCTGCAATGGCTTTCCTCTAGGCAAGTTTTTTTTCAGTGGGGATTAGGCAGAGACACTCAAAGTTGTCACTTGAGCGCTAAAGAGGGCACTGGACAGCTGGTGTCAAATGCCACAGTTTCACAGATGTGGGAGTGGAAGGCAGTTTTGCAGATCTGGACAGTCCAAAGGTAGCCTGAGATAAGTGGCCTCTAGGAAAATCTGAGACTGGCAAATCCCACCCTCCGAGATGAACCCGGGAGCAGCTTGGAAACTGCCCTCAAAGGAGGGCCAGGCTAGCAGATGTGGCTGGAGAGGCATGGAGGACAAGGGGCTTGGTGATGAACCAGGACAGGTACTGGAGTCGTGGGATGAGGTGGTGGGTTTATCTGCGGCTTAGTCCCTGCACAGACTAGGGAGGGAAGCCAGGAAATGGGTGCTGCTCATTCCACAGCGGGTCAGACTCTCCGACCCACCTGGCTGAACAAGTATGTGATGCTGGCACGCTCATGCCTGGGCAGCTGACCCCCTGACTGGCATGCAGACGGGTATGGCCATGTGCACCAACACACAGATGCAACTGACACACAATGGATGCATAGATGCTGATGTGTACACACACAGCTGATGTTCACAAGCACCACACACATACACAGGGAAGGCTCTGACACACGATTCTCTTTCCCACCTCCAAGGGGCAGGAGAACTGTGAAGGGGGGGGGGGGGGGGAGAGGGACAGCTGGCTGGCGGTGGCAGATAAAGCTTGGGCAGAGCAGGGTGTGGCTGATTCCAGTTTTGCACCATTTGGAAGGTAGAGAGCAAGCGCACTTTCTGCACTGCTCCCAATAACTGCGTTCTCTTCACATGCTTGCTCCTGAATCCCAGCTCATCAGAGTGGGGGCTGGCTGGCAGCAAGGGGTGCAGGCGTCCGTGCGATGTGGGAGCTGGGGAATGCTAAGGAAATCGGTTTCCTAGTTGCTTTTGTTCCACTTTCCCAGGGCTCTGCTTCTTGTGGCAGGTGACGATGCGATGCCGTGTGTGAAGGGGACAAAGAGCAGATGCTATGTTTCCATTCAGGAAACGTCGGAAGCACGGAGGCCTGCACAGACACCAGCCCAGCTCGCAGCACCCTCTGCAGCTAACGCTGATAAGCTAACCAAGGGAAGGCACTTGGTGGGATTCTAGAGTCTAGTGGCTAGAGCCGGGGCCTGGAGATTGTGTTCCTGCCCTGAGCACTGGAGCAAGTTGCCTTGCTACTGTGCCTCTATTTCTCTTTCTATAAAATAGGGCTGATGCTGACCTGCCTTTGGAGATCCCTGGTTATCTGGTGCTATGTAAATGGTGTTAAATTAATTGGCGGGGGGTGCACGGGAGCTGTTTTACCCCATTACAGTCTAAATGGCCAAGTGGCTTTAGGATAGCAGACGGGCTCACCATTCCAGAAGGATAGGAGCTGGGATGCTGGTCCCAAAATGGTCAATGCAAATAGGAGCTGGATTGGGGAGGCTCTTGCCCAGCCAGGGTATGAGGGGGAGCTCAACAGGGAAAGGAGGTGCTGTTCTCTCCTGACTCCCCCTTATTTTAACCCTCCCATTTCCTATTCTCCTGGGATAGGAGCCTGTTCCCCTCAGAACCAGTGATGTGCATAACTGCTGCCCTCCCCCGCCCCCACAGCGGGCACAGGGTGCTTTCCCAGGAAAGCCAGCAAAGCTAAGCCTGTCCTATGGGGTGGGGGAGAGGTTCCCCACGGACTCACAGCTGTGTTGCACTGGGGCGATTTGCTTTCCTGGCAGCAGTGTTGGTTGAGGCACCTGCAACAGGGGATTGCCAAGTTCCTCCACGTCTTCCCCAGTGTCTGCGATGCTGCCACAAATGGGCTGCTCTGAAGCAGGGCTGCGGGGGAGGAAACACTCCAAGGGACGTCTGGCAGAGGGAGATGCCAGCTCTGGCGATGAGGGGTTGGTGGGCTATTGGGGGGGGGGGGTGCTAAGCCAGCATGTGCTTGGGGAGAGGGGGCTCCCCCTCCTGCATCTCCATTTCCTGCTTCTTCCTGCTCTCTGCCACCTCCCCCTCTCCATCCCCTCTCAGTTTGGGGTTGCTGGTCTCCATCCCCAGTGCCAGGATCCCAAGTCTCTCTGCTGCCTGTGCCCTTTAGGTGTTGGTGTCGGCAGGTGCTGGCAGTGGGTGACTTTTTGCTGCATTCTCCATGGGCTTCATTGAATGGCTTAGTCCCAAGCCAGGTGTCCCCTTCTTGGTTGGTTGTGAGCAAGGGTGAGGGAGAGATCCTGCCCCCAGCATTTGTAGACCGCTCCCTTCCTCACACCCCCATCTCCGCCACATACCCGAGCCAATCCAACCCGCTTCTTAGCAACCCCAGTGCCCTGGGAGCCAGGCTCCGGATCAGCCCGCCCCTCCTTCCGCTAAATCTGTGGTTTGTAACCATGAGTCACCTTCTCTGCTCCTCTCATTAGTGACTCTGGATGGGTTATAAATAACCTGCTGAGCCTTCTTGGCCAGGCCCTGAAAGCTGTTGGCATTGCTGGCCCACCCTGGAGAGGTTAACCTCACCCCCCCCCCCCCCAAACGCGCACACGCACGCAGGCTGGACCCATGTCGGGCTGCAGCCAGTTGGCGTGTCTCAGTGGCTGGGGTGTTTCTAGGAGTTTACAGTGTGTGTGCCCCACCATCCGGGCACTCAAATGTGAGCGGGGGGGGGAAGGAAGGGTGGGTGTGTTGCCATGTTTGGCTCCTCCCACACCCTCAAAATAAGGTTTTTACGGTCCAGATGAACTTGGGGTGCTGATGCGAAGCAGGGATGGATCTGGCGTGTTACTCTTGCCACCTCCTTCCCCAAGTCCTGGCCAAGTTTGTGCTCTTCATCTGCTTATCTAACACCCTTCTCGGTGTCTGGGGACTAAGCCTGGGGTGTGGTGGCTGAGGGGCAATGGGTCAGCTCTCGCCTGTATAGACTTCAGCTTATCTACGCCCTCTGGTGTCAAATTGCCCACTGTCTGCAGGACCAGACAGACTGAGGAATGTTGGGAGAGGAAGGCTGGTTTGGGGCTTAAGACACTGGCCTGCGTTCAGTTCCCAGCCCTGCCCAGACTCCCTGGGTGACCTTGGGCAAGTCGCTCTGTGCCTCAGTTTCCCCATGTGTACAATGGGGAGAATAGCCCAGCCCTGCCTCATGGGTGGAGGGAGAATACTTTCATTAGCATTTGAGCAGCACTTGGAAAGTTGAGTGATTTTGGGCCTAAACTGGAGTTTCCCTATCCCCACTCCGTTGGTTAGAAGCAGGTCTCATTCTCCTCTCCTGCAATAACCCAAAACAGGGCCCATCATTCCCCTGCCGCCTTCCCGGAAGGAGATGAGTGGGGCTTCTTCATCGCAGCCTGGGGTGGGAAGGCAGCTTGGCCACTTTTGAGTGGCTTATCCCTTTTGGCCAACTTTTTTCTTTTTATATATTAAAAAAACCCAAAAACCTCCATTATTCTGCCAATATAAACTTCTTTCCAAAACTCTAATCACCCTTACGCTGTTCTATAAACTAATTGAATCTGTCAGCACTCCGCTGGCCTCTTCACTGTCTGGGGAGTGGTCGGTGTGTATGTGAATTGGGGGACCAGCCCCGTTTATTGTGTGACTCACTAAATGCAGGAGCAGCCAGCAGGGTTGCCTGCCATTGTAGGGAAGAGAGCACCATGAGTGGAGGGAATGCAGTTTTGTCTCACTGCTAGCAGTGGTTCCCAGAGGCAGCTGGACTGCGTTGGAGCACAGATTTATGCAGGAAAATCTTGGCAGTATATAGGTCCAATTCCCTCTTATGCCAGGGCTCCTTTATGCCATCCTGGCAGCATAAAGGGGCCTTAAAGTGGGTGGAAATGCCCCCTTGTGCAGACTACCTCCCTGGCTGGTGAGAGCTTGCCCTGGGTCTGCTCCAAGCCATGATGTAGGAGGTGTTTTGGGGTATGGCCAGAGTTCTCTGCTTCCCCAGGCCCATAGGGGTCCATGAGAAACTGTATAAGTTCAAGCAGCCCTGAGGCTGCTCTGCTGTAGCACAGGGCCCCAAAATACAGGAAGTCCCACTTCAGCCTTGCCTCAGGCGCAATAGCAGAGGAGCTGGGAATCCAGCCCTGTGCTCTTACGTCTACGCCCGTCCGAACATGGAGTCAGAGCTGCTGCACCCACGTGGTGTGCTCTGATCTACAAATAACCCCCAGAGGTAGCACTTAGCACATCTGCTTTTCCTCTGTGGCATCACAAAGCCACTTTTGCTTTTTTGGGCGCTTTTTTGGTATTTATTCCTCTTCCTTTGCCGAATCACTTCTGCGGAGGTGAGTCAGCCCTGCAGCCGCACGCTCAGCCCCAGCCTGGTGGTGAGCGCTAATTAGAGGAGGTGTGAGTAGAACTTGTGCTGTATGAAGCAGCCCTGATTTCCCCCCCCCCCCCCCCCCACGGGTTCATTTACCCAGGGTGCTTTTGGGCACCAGATTGGGTTTGTTCTCTAAATTGACGGTGGCTTTTTTTTTTTTGGTCTTGTGCCCATCTGGGAGCATCTTTCCCTGCTTTGGATCGATCTTGCTCCTTCCTCCTCCTCCTCGGGGTCCTTCATTCTTGGCTCAGCCTGGCTGTGGGCCTGTAGCGATGTTAAGAGCTGGGCTTTTAAAGAAATTTTTTTTTTGAAAAAAATCTTAACCCCCAAACTGGGACACTCTTTTCCGTTTGGCATAAATAGTCTCCCTGTGACAAAGCTTTACATTGAGTTTGCCATAGCAACCTACAGCAAAGCCAGTGTTTATAACACCCTGTCACCAGGGCTGGAGAAAACAAGCAGCTGCTGCCGTAGCAGGCTGGGGTGACTCTCTCCAGTAAAATGGGGGGGGGCGTCCACCACAAGGAGCTTCCGGTGCTGGAGCGGAGTTCCTCTGCAGGGCCCTGACATCAGGGCTATTGTGGGCTCCTGCAGCAATCCAGCTGTGGGCACGTGGAAACCTGCCAGGCAGCTGCCTCGCTGCATGGAAGGGATGGGGCCAAATGCCACATGGGCCTGCTCTTTCTCTCTGACTCTGTTCCTTTAACTTCCTCTAGGAGTAAGGAGCATGGTTTCGTAGAAGGACTCGGGAGCCAGCCTGTTACTCCCAGGAGAAACTTGGGGAAGGTTAAAATTGGGCTCTGAAGGCAGCAGCCTGATTTGTTTTAAATGAGGCACGATCCTTCCTTGCTTCACCGGCCGTTCTGTCCTCGAAGCAGCGAGCTCAGTCCTGGTCTCCCAGTAGCACAACATGGGAGAAACTCCATTTGACACCAGGATCGGGCCCGTTCTTCCACCCTTGGATCCTGAATCACCGCTGTGATATCTGCCTGCAGACAGGTGGGGAAATACCCAGAGGGACTCAGCATCTGAGCTGAGGAGATGCTCTTTAACCTTGGAACCCAGAGTGGTGGAGGCTAGGGGAGAGGGGCAGATAGGAATTCGAAGTTCCATCCCTATCCTCCTCCCCATTTGGGGAGTGAACAATGGAGATGACTGGGCAGTGAGCCTGTATGCCGCCTGCTACACCCCCCATGTCCAATGCTGAAACCAATCAACTGTGCTTGATCTCTAGACCCAGGATCTCTACCTGGCTGGGTCTGCTTTAATTGCCTTGGTCTCTGGGAAAGATCATCCCTATCTATATAATCCGTCTAGAGCAGTGATTCCCGAACTTTAACAGCTCGCGAACCCCTTTCACTAAATTGTGAAATCTCGTGAACCCCCTCCTGAAAATGAATGTTTCCAGGGATTTGAGCAGGGCTCCTGCTGCTGGACCCCGTTGATCGCCCCGGTCAACTGAGCTCCACTGAGCTCGGGCTGCAGGTCCCGCTGACCCCTGGGGCTCAGGCTGCCAGCCCTGCGCAGAGCTCTGGGGTTCGGGCGGCCGGCTCCCCGGCTGATTTTGGGGGGGGGGTAGGGCTCAGGCTGCCAGCCCCAACTGCCCTGCCCTGCTCTGCTCTCCCTGGGGCTCAGGCTGTCTGCCCTGCAACTGGGTCCCACCTGCTGTCTCCAATGCCCGGGGTCCTCTGGCTGCCATGAGTGAAATTTTTCTGACGAACGCCCCTGTAACGTTCTGCGAACCCCACTTTGAGAACCACTGGTCTAGAGGCTTACGCTGCACTCAAGGCTGTAGCAGCTTCTGCTAGTTGCTGGGAACAGGGCACCTTCCTAGCATGGAGAGCCGGGATGATCAAGGCAATGTAACTTGGGGGAGAGAAGGGAAAAGCAAAGCCAAGGTAAGGGAGACCCTCTCCCAGCTTCCACTGGCTGTGGGTATGTTTGCACTGAGCCCTGCAGGCTGATCCCAGACCTTGTTGTCTCAATCCTGACACACAAGTTGTGCGCATCTTTCTCCTTAGTCGTGAAAGGGCAGTAGCTAGAGTGGTCAGAGCACAACAGCTTGTGCCTGACTCCTTCCCCCCCCCCCCCCCCCCAAGCACCTTGCTACTGCAAGAGCAAAGGGAAACTGCCAACTCCAGGAGATGGCTGAGGGAATTACTAGGCCAGAGCTGGAATCCGTTTTGGACTTACCTGGGATCCTCAGAGGTACTTGTAAGCCATGTTGGCTGAAGCATTGGCTGTGACCAAGGGAGCCCTCTCCCTGGGTGACACTCTGCGGGAGATACAGGGAAATGCTGGCCCGGACCATTGTCTCTGGAGACGATGCTGCGTACAACCCTTTCCAAAGACCCCAGGAGAGGACAGAGTTGGGCTGGGATCTGCAGACCTGCAGCCCAGGACAGGGAGCCAACAACCTTTTTTTTTTTTTTCGGTTTTTTTAGACCTTCCTTTTCAAAAGGAGCCCATGGCTTTTGGATGCTTCCATATATTTTTTTTTTTTTAGGTGCCCACCTTTGGACCTCCCCAGCCTGAGCAGTTGTTGCTTCAGTCCAGCCCCAGGCCAATCATCCAGCCAGTGCAGGCCACTGATCTCTGCCATCCCAGATCTAGGAGTTAGGACCTTCTCCCCCGCAACAGGGGACATAGGTCTGCAAGAGGAGTGAAGCCCCTAGTAGCAGCATGAGGAGCTACACCAAAGTCTCTGAGTTGTGGAGCAAGGCAAATACAACAGCGTACTGTGACTGCAGGCCCCAGAGAGCCCTGTCTAGAGGAAAGGGGGAAAATGCCCCCCTTGGCAGGTACTTACTGGATGTTAAGGCTGGGCCTGACTGTTTTAGAGAGGATAACCTCTCTGGCCGTCCCACAGCAGTCTCTCACCCTCCCCTGCTCCTGCCCAGGGGTAGCTTCCCTTTTTCTCACATGGGGAATGCCCTGTGTTCCTAGGGGGAGGTCTGGGCCCCAGATCCCGCTGGCCATTCTGTGTCAGTCCCTGCACCCTGGAGTGGAGAGATGGCACTTAGGCACTTTTGGTTTTCCACCCCTGGGAGGGGTGCCCTGTCTCCCTAATGCCAGTAAGTGTCTTCTCCGTCTGCCATGCTGGAGGTGTAATGCAGCCGTTTATTATTCCGGGCAGGTTTGTCTGCAGCACTGCATCAGCTCCATCATTCCTCATCAGCTGCTCCCTCCTCCTGCTCCTGCCAGCTTCTCTCTCTGTTCCACACTCCCTCCCTCCCTCTTTCCTTTCTCACTTGGCTAGCACCCACTGACTGTGAAGGGGGATGGGATGGGAGTGGTTGGGGTGCGGCTGGGGGCAGGAGTCTGCTGGGAAGGGGGTTTGGGGGGATGGAGAGGGGGCTGTGTGTGTATATTTGGGGGGGTACATGACAATGATTTTAGGGGGATCCTGTCCCCCCCCAACCTAGGTGTAGAAAGGAAGGACCCTACTGGGCCACTCCTGTCAGCATCCTCTCTCTCCTGCCCCTCCTTTATTTTTTCCCCTCATTTGAAAGGATCCTTTTTGGTTTTAAATCTCAATCTCCCCTTTTTTTGATGCCCTCTGCAGACGGCCATATAAAACCCAGCCGTGCCAGCCCTGCATTACATCCACTGGGTGCCTGCCCAGCCAGCACCCACCCTTCCCCCGCTTACCTGGCCTGTAAATGTTTCCACTCTTCTCCCCTGTCCCTGCCCCTGTACTTGCAGATGTGGCTGGGCTGGGGCGTGATCCAGTGCGGAGATGGGTTCAAAGGCTGTTGTGTTCCTGCTCCAGCAAAGGGTATCAAAGCCAGTGTAATGCAGAGGTGTTTTAGCATAGGCCCCCTGGGGCTTATTCCCTAGTCTCCTTTTGACATAGAGGAAGCCTTTGCTTGCCATACCCCTCTGCTGCAGGATGTCTCCTCCAACCCTCTCTCCTTTCCTAGCCCCAGCCCAGGGCACTTAGCCCTGGAGACCTGGATTTAAAGCTTGCTTATGATGTGGGTGAATTCAAGGGAGTTGTTTACATTCACTTGCCAGGATGACCATTGCTCTGTGGCTCATCACAAGGCAGCACCGTTGGCTGTTTCTGCTCAGCAGATGCCCCAGGACCGGAAGAGCAGGGAATTGGGACCAAGAGGCACTGGCATGGCTGGACATGGTGGTGCAGGGGGATGACACACAAGAATGCAATAGCAGAGGGGAGCAGCAGGTTGGGAGTGAGGTGTGCTAGCAGAACTGTATGGATGAAGCCCAGGGCAGGAATAGCAGCAAGGAGGGGATTGCTGGTCATGGAGGCATGCTGGTGGAGCTGATGCAGAGGGCTGAGATGGATCCCTTTTCCCTAGAGCTCTCCACATGTGGCTATTGCAAAGTGGGGACTGTGTTTATCAGAATCCAGACTCTGGGTCTGACCCAACCGCCAGAGCTGAATCCCAGGCTAGTCCTGTCCAGCTCAGAGGCCCACTGGTTGAAGAACCGCCTCTTGATGGATCCACCCCTAATCCTATATGAATCGGGGGACAAATGTGCTAGGAGCCATCTGATACCAATTAAGAAGACTCACCTGTTGGGGACTTTCTCCACTTCCTTTGGCCTATTGAGGGGTCAGTTGGGGAACAATCCCTGCCCCTCTGGTCCCACCCCCTGCTTCACATGACCAGTACTAGGTGGAAGGATGCAGCATTGTCCTAGCATCTCTGCACTTGGCTGCCAGCAGCTGAGTGTTTGGGCTGCTTGGAGCCTTCTTCTGGTCTTCCCCACTGCCTTTCCCTCCCTTAGTCACTCTCTGCCTTACTCCCCCTTCAGAGGAAGGGACCCAGGGAAAGAACAGCTTCCCCCTTGGTGCCTAGAGGCTCTGGAAACTAATTAGAGAGTTAGGAAAAAGAAAAGGAGGACTTGTGGCACCTTAGAGACTAACAAATTTATTTGAGCATAAGCTTCTGTGAGTTACAGCCCGCTTCATCGGATGCATTCAGTGGAGGAGTTAGGGACAGTCAGCTGAATAATGTCATTAGATGCTTGTTAGAGTGCTGGCTGCTGGGGCTTTCCTCCTTCTCTCCCTGGCCTTGGTGGGGCCGGAAGGAGATTCCAGAGGATCACCCTGTCCCGTGGGTTCTTTCTGTCCCTGGCAGGGCCTCTGGGACCATTTGTCTGGCTCCAAAGAGCACCCTGAGCACATCCGTTCAGTAGTTTCCAGCTATACTATTTAACGCCCAGGAGGAGACTGGCTGGACTGGGCCTTTGACATGTAAATTGCCTGGAATGACGTGGCTAGGTGGGTGTCACCTTAATGTGTCCCCTGATTTGCAGTCTGCATGATTGGGGCAAACCTACTGTGGTGGTCCAAAGTCCGCCCCCCCCCAATTAGGGTGAACCTGGTGTTTGTAAGAGTGTCAATGGGGTCAGTGTGAAGCTGTAGACCTCATGGGTCAAAGTGTGGCCAGGCTGAGCTTGCACCCGGACTCCCAGGTGAGGGGATAGCCGTCTTTAAAGGAGACTGAAAGCTGCTTTTGATCCATCCCAGCTACACCTGGATGCACGGTGGGAGCGTATTTCCTGGACATGCCCCAGGTCTGTCTGTCCCAGCTAAGCCCAGGGCCCCCGTGTTGCAGGCACGGGACATACACCTGATCCTGCCCTGGAGAGCTTGCAGTCAAAGTAGAGCTGACAAAAAAGATGGGGAAACATGACTTGCCCAAGGTTACCCAGCAGGTCCGTGGCAGAGCCAGGTCTCCTGACTCCCAGTTCGGTGCCCTACCCTCTAGGACCACAGTTCCACTCCAATGGGCAGCAGTGCAGACTAGAGCTGTCTGAGTGTAAGCAGACTTTCCTCCCCTGGGAATCTGTTATTTTTTGGTCTCTTCTCTCCCCCGCCCCTCTCCACCTTGCAACCTGCCAAGAGGGATCCCTGGTGCTCCAGTTCTGAGGAGAGGAATCTGGGGAGATAATGATAGGAGCCCTGCAGGCTCCTCCAGGGGTAATTATGGAGTCTGCAATTCCAGGATTAATTAGCTGCCTTTCTCTTAACCTCTGAGCTCTTTTCAGAAGATGTTATTTGTTATGAAAGGGGAAAAAATAGGAACCATAATCCCCTCCCCCATCCCCCAACACGCTATTAATCAGCAGGGGTCTGTTTAATTGGATCTGCCATCTTGTACCTCCTCCTGCAGGGAGCTTTAACGCCCTTAAATGATAGATGAGTAACGGCTCCACTAGAGAGGCTCCTGGGTGGGGTGGGGGAGGGCAAAGCAAGTAGATGGAGGGACAGATGTGCTTTCTTCTATAGCACCAAGCCATGACCTAGAGTTGCCCCCCAGTCCCATACCAATGACCTACCGCAGGGCTTCCTTAAGGGATTTCTTGTTTTAAGGCTGGGAAGACGCAGACTCTCTCTATCCCTGAGGTGGGCCTACTTCTTTAAGGGGAACCCTGAAAATTAATAATGGCCTATTTAGAGTTCCTTCCTTAAACAAGGAGTTTGTTGGTCATCCATGTGTGTCCAGGGCTCAGCACGGTGGGAGTGTGGTTCCTGATTCATATTAGCACCTAGAGGCCCCAGGCAGGGATCAGAGCCCTGTTCTGGGCATGATTCAGGCAGGGATCACAAAGACCATCCCTGCCTCAAAGAATTTACAGTCAAAAGCCTAGATTCTGCAAGCTGTTCTGCTTGACTGGATCCCCATGGGCGCCGAGATCCACCCGCATGGGACAACTTGTGGGGTTGGGACCTTGGCTTATTAAAAGATTCAAAAGGAGGATGAACAAACAGACAGGGGGAGTTGTGGTAGCAGTGAAAGGAGCAGGGGTTTCCTGGAAAACAGGGGCTACAGCTCCCCACTTTGCTCATGTGCTGCTTGGGTCTGCTCTGGGTGTCTTGCTCTCCCTGGGTGGATGTGACAGTAACTTGGCTGGCTGGCTTCCCTTTCTATCTCCATTCCTGGTTCTCATGCACTAACATGATGCTGTGTTCCCAGGATTACCCTGTTTTCACAAAGGCATCTCTTGAGGACACTTCTGCGCCTGTCATACCTGACATCTGTAGCAACTCTTAAAATTCCCTTCAGAGGCTAAATTTGGGGGCTCACAGACAGCATCTGTCAGGTTCTCTCTGCCCCAAGTGAGAAGAAAGATATGGAGAGAAACGGTCTCCCTCCAGCCCTATTGCATGCTGACTCCATATCTTTAGCCACCAGCATGGAGTCTTCTCTTATCCTGTCTCCTTATCTCTAATCTCCACAGCTCAGTCTGTTCCTGCCTTCCCTGCAAGTAACTGAATTATGCTGGGGGATGGGTGGAGTCATAATACCCTAATCTCTGGCCTAGCGGGATGGTTTTTCTGAGAACGCAGCTTGGATCATGCGCATCTTTGCCTCTGCAGTTTGGTTCTGCGGGATCTCTGCTGTCCTATTGCTTATGGAAGGAGCTAGAGCATCAGAGGGACTGAGATTTTCCATGTTGCATTCAGGGAGAAGGGAAGGGGATGGGGTGAAGGCTTCCTAGCAGCATACCCTGCCCTAGTCCCTCCTTCCCAATTTGCTCCTCTACGTTCTTGTGCTTCTGGTGACCCCTTAGGTAGAGTGTTTATCTAATTGTGTTGCATTCGTGCCCAAAGGCCCCATATAAACATGTAGGAAGAGCTTCTTTCTCTGCCCATCAGAGTTTAGTCTAAGAAACAGGGTGCTTCAAGGACTGTGGTAGCTAGGCTGCTGTGAACTTCCTGGTCTCCCCAGTCCCTCTTCAGGGCAGATGCAACCCTGAAGAAATCCCAAACTGCAGCATAGCTGCAACACCCCCAGTTGAGAGAAGCCCGCTTTGTGCATGCATTTTCAGGATCAGTGGCCTTGAGCAGACTGCAGTCGTGGACTGTTGGTGGAGAAAGCCCTCTCTAGCAATCTGGGGAGGGGGACATCCTCATGCGTTCAATCCCCCGACTCCTTCCTTGCCAGCTGCTTCTGCTTTTGGAGAGGGCAGGGAAAGCATGGGGGCCCAAAAATGTCTGGAATCCAACTGGGGTATGAAGTTCCGTCCCAGCATTTCCCTACAACTGTCACAGGTGCCGAGGGGGACTCCCTTCTTCTCCTGGAGGAGGAGGAGAAGAAACTGACGTGGATTTCTCTGCCCATCTGGAATGGACTCTTGAATCCTCCCCAGTTTTAATATTTCAGGTTCTCTCCCTTCCTGCTTCAGGGAACCCACTGAGACTTGCTCTGGAATTCTCCCTTCCATGCAGGATATAGCTGGTGCTGATTCAAACTCAGCTGTGTCTGCACGTGGGGCTTCATTGCTGAATAAGTCATAGTATTTCTCTCCTCCTCATTGCCCCATTCTAAGTAATGGTAATAGCTAGTAATCATTGTACAGATGGGGAAACTCGGGCAAAGAAGCTAAAGGGATGTAGTATAAAAATCTCTCTGTATTTAAATGTTTGAGGGTTTTTACCCATGTTAACTGACAATCCACTCATGACTTAAACAAAAGGCCTTTTAAGCTCCAATTTATTTGTCCACATTTATGTTTGTTTACTTCTTTAGCTTTGTCTCTTCCAGACAGAGAAGAAATCAGTGGAGTCACTTTCACATTTTATATATAGTCAGTTTCAGAGCCAGATTCTCAGGGCGTCCCTGGCACGACAGAGGGGTGTGTAAGAGACAGCTGTTTTCCAGTGGAAGTCTTTGTTTTTAAAACAAATAAATGGAAATATTTCTCTTCCTCTCTGCTTTGGGCCAGACTGCTGTGGATGGAGCAGAGAGTCACCTGGGTCCTCTTCGTGACTCAACTGGAAAGTCATTTATCCGGGGGGCCCTCAGTCTTCCCTGCTGCGTAGTTAGACCAGTGATGCTGATGCACTTTGAAGTGCTTTGAGATTGAGATGAAGGACCAGATCCTCAGCTACCATTTAGCAGCATAGTTTTGTTGAGGTCAGCAGAGCTTAGACTGTCTTGTTCTGTATTTGTACAGCACCTAGCGCCACGGGGTCCTGGGCCGTGACAGGCTTCTACACCTCACAGTAATGCAAATAATAGACCCATTTCTGCTAGCTAACCGTCCCGCTTGAAAAGGACTACGAGTGCTAAGCATTCTTGCTGTGAAGCAGCCTTTTCTTACACCATCTGGTTGTCCAGCTGGGCATGTCCCTTTAAGATCCTGCCCTAAAACAGGGTAGAGGTGGGATTAGAACTTGGGGGTTCCTGGCTCCAGTGCTCCATTCCTAGACCTTACTGCCTCCCAGTATTTCTTGTATAGGTGCAGCCCTAGCACCATGGCTTTCGGTCCCCCGTTCCATGGCACGTGCATCTCGGGCCTCTTGCTAATGACGGTATTTTTGTTTTAAATCTGTCTTGCAGCTCCCGTTGCCGCTGGTATCCAGGGAACCCTCCTCCTTCTCCAAGAGAGACACTGGTTGTTGCTAAGGTCGCTTCCACGGTAACATGCACATCCTGTTTACACCTTTATCTGGAGAAGTTGGGCTCAGCTAGTCACGCTGCTTCACCTGGGAAGCTGTAGAAGGAAGCACCTGCTTCCCCTTCCCCACCTCCAGCACGTCCGCAGGGATTCTCTTCTCTGTCGAGGCTCCACCATCCAGTCCTCTACGGGACTGTGGAGCTAAGGTGGCTGCTGAGAGCTGCCAAGGACCGTCTGTCCCACCTGCGGGACTGTCAAGGGAGGGAGGTGAACAAATAGGAGCCAGCGTTTTTCCACACGCGTCTGTTGCGACTCCCGCTGTTTTGGCAACATGACGAACAACGCTGCCGACCACCATCCTGGGAATTCGGTCGCCGAGGGCAGCCATGAAGGGGATTTCGGCTGCTCCCTGGTCGACCTGCGAACCCTCATGGAGCTTCGGAGCAGTGAGGCCGTCGCAAGGATAAATGACACATACGGGGGTGTGCAGAACATCTGCAAGAGGCTGAAGACGTCGCCGGTGGAAGGTAAGGGGCTGGCCTGGCCCAGGCGGGTTAGCAGAGAGGGACTGAAACAGGAGCTGTTTCTCCCAAGCTCCCATGTGCTCTGGAGGATCTGAGGGGAACCGTTCCTGATCTTGCCTGTTGTTGATCAGTGGTGGGTTAGAATTTGCCATCTTGTTAGGCCTAAACCTGCAAATTGGAGGCCGCAGGCCTACGTTCCCCATTCAGTTGCGTGGCTCAGTAGTTGTGAGGGTCCATCAGATTACGGTAAGTATTCAAGTGGCCCAATCCGAGATCGGGGCCCCGTTGTGTTGTGTGCTGGCCATACACCAAGTGAGAGACAGTCCCTGCCCAAAGAGTTTGCAGTCGAACTGGACAAAACAGCCCAAGGAAGGAGTAATATCCCCATTTTGCAGCTGGAGGGGGCTGAGGCACAGAGATCAAATGACTGACTTGAGGGGGCGCCCAGGTCTCAAGAGTCCCAGCCTTAACCACAAGGCTATCCATTCACATTCTCCCTGCAGCCTCCAGCTCCCTTCTCTTTGCCAGGCCCCCAGAGTGGGATGCAGACTCCAAACTGAGGGAACGGGCAAAGAGTTGAGTAGTTTAGGAAGCGTGAAAAGCTGTGGGATTCCTTTCCGCGGCTGGCCTGGTGCCCATGAGCTTTGCTCCAGCTTTTCTGCCGTTAAATAATTGATAGCGCTAACAGCAGGATAGCACTGGGGCAGCGTGGGCTGGTGAAGGAGAGTTTAAAGGTAGATTAGGAACTCAGCAGCCACGTCCAGCTACCATCCAGACACCTGTGACTCCAGCTGGGCTTGTCATATGTCCTTGCAAAGCTCTCATGCTAGTGTCCTGAACAACTGTGTATGTAACCAGCTGTTCCCCAGAGGCAGACACTTACAGGGGATGCTTCTAATATGGACTCACCAATTCTCTGGGCTCCTATAAGGTCTACGTGTAAAACCAAGTAACCCTTGGGTGGGGATGCTCCCCCCTGGCAGCCATGCTAATCAGGTTTCTGCCTGAGCCCCTCCCGAGGACTTCCCAATAGAAATGTGGTCCTTGCCGTGTTGGAAAGTAATCCTGGGGGGCTGATGATGATTCTAGTCAGCCTCCTAGGCCAGGCTTACGTTCCCTGGAGTGTTGCACTCCATAATTTTTTATTTCCCTAGCCCCCAAACTCTTTTTGAGGACCCTCCAATCTAGGCTCGCAAGAGGCAGGATAGCATCAATGCATGCTGGGTAGCTAGTGGTCCTAGCAGAGAAAAGGAAGGAAAAGACAAGGAAAGCGATTTTTTTTTTTTTTAACACCAGTGAAGTGTGTTGGACAAGGATTCCTAGAAGGGAGCTGATGTTAAGGTGGCAGGGACTGGGCTGGCTGAATAGGCTTGGCCATTGCCTATGGAAGGCAGAGGGGATCTGCGTGGATGGCAGCTGCATTAGCAAGGCCAAGACTCCGAAATCAAGTGTTTTCTTGCTTCACTTTGAGAACTTATTGTTCGTAGCTCTTTCGTATTGTGATGTAAGTGCTGGATTAGCATATTTCACAGCCGTGCCTGGGAACGGGAAGGTGTGCTGGGGAGAAGGGAAGACCACACAAGATCTAATCGTGGGGGGAGAGATGGGGACATCCTGTTTGGAAATACCAAATTCAGATCACAAAGGAATGTGTTTCCCACGCCAAGCAGAGAGTGCACATGCATGGAGGGGTGGGGAGTTACACCCCAGATGCTGCTCTGTGCTCTTATTTCTGTTTGCAGAGAAGAGAGCTGAAAGGCAGCAGTCCTAATTCCCTCAGTCTTTTTGTCTGACTCTCTCCCTTGTTTCCAGACCTGCATATTCCTCCATCCCACACAGCCCCAGCATTGCTCTCACTTGGGTTTATTTCCGCCCAGCGCCGAGGTTACTGCAAACACTGAAGGCTGGAGCGCTGCATCCCGCCGTCTTTCCGAGTTCCCTGCTTTTTCCTGTCATCCTCCCACGTGTCCCCTTTTTCTGTTGTCTCACTTTTGGATCTTGACAGGTTGAGAAATTTTTGTCGTCGTCGTTGCCTGTGACAAAACACTGACGTGATCGATGGCCCTGATGCAAGAGGCATGTCCTCGGGGCTGGGAAAGACACCATAGCCAGCAGCATGGTAGACTGTAATGATACCATTCCCCTCAGGCCCGGGGCTTTCGCTCTGCATCCCAGTAAATCTCATGTGTGATTCCATGAGAGAGCCTGTGCACAGGTTGATTCATCCAGATAATGTCACCACAGTGACTGGCTAGGGAAACAACCAGCGGGTCAGGGAGCCTGCAGGCCCAGGGTAAATAGCCCAGTGTGATGTATTTAGTAGATGGCAATGCTCTCTGCACAGAGAGGTATAACCCTGGCGGAGGGAATGGACTCCCCTCACTGGCAGCTCAGTGAAGCCAGCGTTTTCAAGAGTTGCTGCTGATTTGGGGGTACCTCAGTACTTGAGAGCACAGCCCTGAGACATTGATTCAGGAGGTGCTGAGCACCCACGGTGCCAGTTGAAGTTGATGGGAGCTGCAGGTGCTCAACACCTGTGAAAATCCAGCCCGAGGAGTGTCCTCTTGGCTCCTGAATGTAGGCTGAGATGGATTTCTGATTGGTCCTCCAGCATGGCTGAGGATCAGTGTCCATCTGTCTCTTAAAGTAAGTCCCTACCCCCAAAAGCTCTCTTCTGGGTTTGTACAGCACCTGGCACCATGGCGTCTGGTTCGTGACTAGGGTCTTAGGTGCTACTGCAATATAAACCATTTTAATAATGGGGGAGCACGGAGTGTTTTGTTTTTTTAAATCTCAGCTTATGGAGTGTCCTCCTCCTCCCCCAAAGTTACTGGGGCTACTGCCTAGATCTAGCAGTTCCTCTTCACTTTTTTTTTTTTAAGTTACGGGCTAACCAGTGTTCAGGACCCACCTCCATTAGGCAATCCCTTTTATTAAGTGGTCTATAAAGCAACCCCATGGTTCACCTGCTGAGTGCAAAGAGGTGGTGGTGGTTAATGTTGTGTTTACACGACAGTGATGCCCAGAGCCCCAGTCACAACAGGCCCCATCGTGCTAACTCCTGCACAAACTGAGCGGAAGTTGGTCTGTAACTCAGTTGTCCTGGCCCCTGGTGGTTTGTATAAAATGGGTTCCTCTGACAGTCCATGTTCAGCCCTGTTCTGTGGAGTCCTGTGCCCCATGCCAGTGAAAGTCCCAGATTAGAGTTTGAGGGGGAGGCTTGAACTTGCTTCCCAGGAGCCAAGACCCTTTGCGCATTGGTCAAGTTCAGTTCCATGCTCTGCAGCTGGCCCGTTTTTTGTCATGGGCTGAGCCAAAGCTTTGGTTCTAAACAGCCCACCCTTGAACCTTCTGCGGGAGTTTGGACTCCCACACGGCTTGGGCCCATCTCTAGTATCAGCAGGACGCAGGGATGAGGCCAGGTTCGACTGCAGTTAGACATGCTGGCCATTTCTGGACCAAATCTTCTCTGAACCTTTCTTCTGCCCATTGGTTTTTCATCTCTTGCGGCAGCCCCTCTGCTTCTGACTTTTGCTGGGATCGGAAGGGTGGAATGACTGAGAGTCTGTTCTTGGATCCTTCCAGTCCACAGGGAATCTGGCCTGGGAGCAGTGGATCAGGAATGAGCTGCAACCACAAGAGTGGGGGGTGGTCTCTGAACCAGAGAGCCGCAGGTCAGGATGGAGGTGCAGCGACAGAGCTGTTTGGATGCCCTAGGATTAACACGGAAACATCCTCTTAAGTTGAGAGGAAGTTACAGAATCTATTTTGCCGATACAACTTGTCCTCTGGGACTTCTGCCTTGACATATAAAATATAGGAGCCCTCTGCGGGCAACTTCTAGTACTGCTGAATTCCAGCTTGGCTCCCTGGGAATGTACACGTCCAGGGAGTCTCCCTCCCTGCACTGCATCTCCTGCTGTTCCCTGCATTGCAACAGAAGGTGCTTTTGGGCGGGGACAATGTCCCTGTGTGCTAAATCTTGTCCACAAATTGTTAGTGGCAGAGGCCGTGTTTGCATTTCAAGGCATCTACAGCCAAGTCCAGTCTCCCTAAACTTCAAATCTTGGGGTTCAGTAAAAGGCTGTTCACTAGTGACACTTTCCTAGGGCATCTAGATTGCCTGGGTCAATACAAGGTGCTTTATCCAGCACTAGAGTCCAGCTCCTGTCCCCACTCTATGAACCCCATCTCAGGGGGACAGCCGAGTGTTGAGGGTTCGTCACACGCAGCCTACGCTGCTCTCTATTGGAATAGTTGCATTTTGAATCTTGAGCTTCATGGCTCAGAATGACCCCTTCCCAAGAGCTCGCTGCTAGGTTTGTGTATCCCAAAGCATTGCCGTAGGGCCTTCGGCAGCCCCTTCCGTGACTGCTTGGGTCAGGCAGATATTTAGAAGCGCCCTGATGGGGACTCTGTGGTTGGGAGCTAGAGAACCAGAGGGTCTGTCTGCCCAGCAGCCTCCGTGAAAGATCTCCTGTACAGTCATTACAGCCCTTCTCTGCCACAAGGGACACTGGTGAGGAAAGCACTTTGTTCTGCGCTGTGGAGCGTAGTTTGGCTGTGTCTGTGCCCTGTGGGGGCCCTTCCCATCCAGGCTTGTGGACCCCCCAACCTCCTGCTAAGTCATCTCTGCAAACTGGCCTCTCTGTGTTTAAGCCAATCAGGGCTCTGGCCAGTTCACTCGTGGTGGGACCGGAGTCAACCACCCGGTGACTGTCAGAGGATGTAGAGGAGATGGCGCATTGGTGCCAGGAGGGGATGGTAAGGAGGTGCCTGCCGTCAGGTGATGAAGAATGACCCCTACGGCGAGGAGAGGATTCCTCCTGAGCTCCTAGTTGCTTTGGTCCTCTGCCCCTTTGAGTGTTACCTCGTAGGCATGTAGACCACTGTCCCTCTGTTCCTCAGCTGGCCAACTGCTGTGGAATTAACCCTCTGCTCTGTGAGTTTGGAGCCCAAGGCTGGTTTGTGGTGGCGAGGGAGGTGGGGTGGGAAAGAGAGCTGTACACAGCAGCTGTTGCCCTAAGCAAAGGCTTGTTCTGTGAATCAGTTTGACGGGAGTCTCTCTCTCGTTTTTCTATCTCGCCTGGGGGATGAAAGTGTCAGCAAATACAGCCTTGGCTGTCTCGCTGGCAATAACCACACCAGAGTCCCCTTTTCCTCCTCTGGCCCACTCTCTCCCTCCTCCAGCCTGCAGAGCTAGCATGGAGAGCCCAGCCCGTAACTGGGGATCCCTGGGCCCGAGGTTGGCTTAGCCAGCCAGTCACCTTGTCCCAGCTTCCCTAGAAGAGGCAAATCTTCCTGCTGGCAATACAAAATAAAATAACCCAATGGGGCATGGGGAATAGCAGAGGCAAGCCATGAGACCTTTCCGGTGCCCAAGGACTGCAGTGGCAAGAGCACCGGGAGGGGTAAAGAGCCAGGGCTGGGCACCTGACCTGTTTTTCTGTGTGTATGCACGAACTAACCTGGAGAAGGAGACCCACATTCAGCCAGGAGAAGAGTGGCAATGGGATGCTGCATTCTGGGGGAGAGAGATTGCTGTTCAGGTTCCCCTCCCCGATAGGCTCAGTGCCCTTTTACTCCTGCCAGAGGCCATGTCTACACTAGAGTCCTTTACTGGTATAGGTACATTGCTATGCTATGTACACCGGCAAAGCACTCCTGACGTGCAGGCAGCTATCCCAGCGTAGCTGCTCTTTGTTTGTGTAGCAACCGCCCCTGTGAACAAAACAAGAGACCCTGGTGAAAGCGCGGCTTTGCCAGTCTAGCTGCATCTAGGCTAAGGGCTTCTACCAGCACTGCTTTGCCAGTCGGGGGTCACACGTCTTCACACCACTGGCCAAGAGATCTATGCTGACTAGAGTCCATTGGCCTCTAACCCATTCCCTTGTCACACCCAACACCTATCAATGATTGGCTGCCCCTTGTCCTTGCCTGCCTCCCTGACTGTGAGAGGATGGCCACAGTTGATTTGATGCACAAAGTGGCAGGTGGGTTATTTTGGAACCTCTTCTCTTCCCTCTCTGTAGCTCCTCCCCCCATTAACCCTTTCTTTCCTTTACTTCCTACTTTAACTGGCAAACGTCCCGGGGATTGCAATGGCTTATAAATCTTTCACTTTTTTAATATATAGTGTTGTCGTGTCTAGAGGTCCCAGCTGAGATCAGGGCCTTGTTGTGCTTGGTGCTGTATATACAGGGTAAGCGATTTGAAAATCAAAGGCAGTTGGATGCCTAACCCTTTTAGGGGCTTTTGAAAAATCAAACCCTAACAGATGTTCCCAAGGTCCCATGTGACATCTGCAATAGTGCAGGGAGCTGAATTCTGATCTTCTAAATCCCTGGCCAGTGCCTTAATCCCGAGACTAGCCTCCCTCCTCCACATCCCGGAGTCTTGCACAATTCCATCAATGGCACCATAATAAGCTTGGGAGCTCTGAGGGCTGCACCCCTGGAATGTCGGAGGGGGCTGTGGAAATCTCGACTGGTTTGGCTAATTTCAGGACAGCAGGCGACCCTGTCACCGGCTCATCATGACACAGATGCTCCCACTTTCCTGTGGGTCCCCAACTCCAGTCACTCTGAAGCTCTGCTTTCCCCCAGGACTGTGGTGAATTGGCTCCCTTAGGAAGGTGAAAGGGTGTGACCGTGTTTCCCCCCGACAGCTGGCAGGAGGACTAGCGGAATGAGGTTAGAGGGTGACCGTGAAGAAAAGAACATTGAAAGTTGGGGAGAAGGAACAGGGCAGAGCAAGAGGGTGGGGATGGTTTGGGAGGAGACGGGCGGCTGGTGTGTATGTGTGAGCAGCAAGTTCCCTGCCAGACCAGGGGCTAAGCAGTTAAGGTGAATGTGGGGGAGTCTGCACTGACTGGCTTCTGGGCCGGCACCGCCCGTGTCGGTCACCTGCTGTGGCCCAAAGGGGGGCTGCTCGGGGGTAGAGGGAGAGCAGATCCGCTGGCTTGGGCATAACTGGGGAGACAAACCTGATCCACGGTCCCTGTTTGTGCTAGAAGTTGAGGGGAACGGTTATGGAAACTTGTGAAGTGGAGACTCTGGGGCAGGGGGCTCTCTGCCTCTGGCATGCAGCTGGGTCTGGGGAGGGGGCAGCAGACCTGGGCTTGCGCGCTCTCTCCCCCTGTGGCAGAGTGAGTGTCTGTGTTGAGGGGCAGGCAGCCTGCCCAGGTGGGGCAGCTGCAGGGCTGAGTTGTGGGGTGCGCTCTGTGGTGGAGCAGAATCTAGGGGGTGGGGGCCCAGACTGGGAGGCTCTGGGGGACAGCTGCAGGGCTGAGTTGTGGGGTGCGTTCTGCTGTTCCGGTACAGAGCCCGTGTACAGCTGGGGCTGTGGGGCTCACCCCCCTCCCTATGGCACAGAGCTGGGTGTGCCAGTAGGGCTGCAGCTGTCCTCGTTCTGACTCCATGTGCCTGGCATTCCTCCCTTCTCCCCCGTGCTGGGGAGCGTGCACTCATCCTCCCCTCCCAGTCCCTGGGCCATGACACCGCGTGAGTCAAACCACCGCATTATTTTCCATCCGGTCCAGAGACTTTGGGTGGGGCTCGTTCCCAGGCAGGCTTGTAGGGACACCCGGGCTGACTTCATCTGGCCAGCTTTCCTCTCCCTTCGGACTGTGCGGTGCCAGCCAGCCTGTGATGGGACGGAGGGGGGCGCTCCCTCGTCTGCTCTCCCCTCTCCACACCTCTGCTCCCTCCCTGGCCCCCCTGATCTCCTGCGGGTGGCTGCAGCTGGGTAGAAGGGGAGGATTTTGTTCTCCTCGGGGCTCAGCTGGCTGAAGGAGGGGAAAACCCCCTCAAACGACAGGGAAGTCAGTCTCTAGCTAGAGGGTCTGTCTGGGTTTCCAGGCTGGCCCAGCCCTGACCCACATGTGGAGGGGAGATAGTCCAAGTGTCTACAGTTCAGAGCACAGCTCTGAGTCTGACCTCCCCGCCTGGTGCATCTCGGGAGTTGGCAGGAACCTGGCTGGGGCACCCTTAAGGTGGAAAATGCAGGGCTCTGACCTTTTTAAGGTGGAGCTGGTGGGGAGGCGGGCAATTATGGATAAATTTCATTTAAGTCCACCCTGACATAATGTTGGTTAAGGGGGCTGGGTTGACAGCCCCAAGGAGACAACTCTTCTGTGTCGCAACAGGGCGGAGATGGCTTTGTGGTGAAGGCTCAAGGGTTAACATGCCTCCCCCCCCCCCCTTTTTTTTTTCCCCAGATGTGGAGACTGGGGCTTGAGGGCTGGGCTCAATGCCTAGTTATGCCCCAGACTTTTCTGTGCGACCTTGGGCAAGTCACATCCCCTCTCTGGGCCACAGTTCCACATCTGGAAAAGGCAGCGAGTGTGTGTGTGTGTGGGGGGGTTAACCCTTTCCTGCCTCACTGCCCAGCTGAGGGCACACGTGCTGCCGTGACGGGGGCCATGTGAACACCGTGATGTATAAGCAGTGGTCTTGACCATGGGCGTTTAGGGCAGCCTCAGGGATCTGACAGTTTCTCGTTAACCCGCCCCCCGCCCCCTTACTGCCAAAAAATCCGCATGGCAAAGTGGGCAAGAGGAGGCGGTTTTGTTCTGATGGACCCGTGTAAGACTGATGGAAGCAGCAGCTGGATGCTGGAGGTCTGTCTCCAAGCCCATGTCTTCCCTACAGCATCAGCCCAGCAAACGTCTCCCTGCGGATGGGGCTGAATCTACAGATCTAGTCCTGGCATGAATGGACGCCCCCATTGCTCTCCCTATCTGTGCAGCTGTCTGCACGGACTCTCCTCCCCTTGGCTTCCCTCCCATGTCACAGCCCTATTCTGGAGCCCAGGGGCAGGGCCTGCAGGTGGAAGGGTTGGGGTGGGCCCCACAAACCCCTAATCTGCCTCTGCCAGCTTTCCATTGGAAAGATCTTAGTAGAGCTGGAAAAACCCTCGGACGTCCTGGAAGAACTGGGTACAGCTGATTTTGCAAGGCTGGGGAAATCCGGAGTGATGCCTTGGACTCTGTCACCTTGCCTGGCCACAGGACAAAGCACAGATCTGGTTGTCTGAGGCTTTGTGGGTGGTACCTGCTGCCCACATGCTAGGCAGAGAGTGCTCTGGCAGCCGCTGCCTTCCCTGTGAGCTGGAGAGAGAGACTGAAGCAGGCAGCTCTGATTTCACACCTGTTATAAATGCCAGAGTCACAGCTAATTTGATGCAACATGTAAACAAGCCAGTGAGCACCAGCTGGCATTCATTGGCACGTGAGGGGTTTGCTAGGTGGTGGCTGTGTTGGAAAGGTGGCGAGAATCAAGAGCTCTCGCTACCTTTGGTTTGCTGATCAGAGCTAGCGTCCCCTGTTTCCTGTGTGTGGGGTACCTGGTCCAGCTGAACGTCTGAGGGTACGTCTACACTTGAAAGACAAACCCGAGGTACTGAGTCTCCGAGCCCAGGTCAGGTGATAGCCATGGAGACATTGGGGCTCAGGCTGGAGCCCGGGCTGTGAAACTCTCCCCCTCACTAGGTTACAGAGCCCAGGCTCCAGCTCAATCCTGAACGTCTACGCTGATGTCTTTAGCACTGCAGCCCAGTCCCCGCGACCCTATCAATGGCCCCGAGCTCTGACACTCAGCACTGCTGGTGTTTCTCCACAGTGTAGACATACTTGTGTGTCAAACCTGCGACTCACTCAGTTTGCCTCATTCTCTCCCGTCCCTTTGCTGACCAGTCGCACCTTCCCTAGCAGGCTGATTTAGGCTGGTGGGGGAACCCCAACAAGGAACCAGAGTAAAGCCACCCACTGTTCTCATGACCCACTCCACCCAGTGTCGGGGAAACTGAGAGCGCAGGGGGGACTCCCAGGTTTCTGTCTTGCTGCATCATTCAAGGGAACTCAACCACCTGGCCCCAGCTGGGCTCGCTTGTCCCTGAGGGCACCTCTGGCACTTGTAACCTCAATGCAAATCGGTGTAGGTGGGGGAAGCTTGCCAGGATCTGCGCTGGAGCCTGATCTCTCCAGGGTCTGGGCGCCCTCTGCTGTTGTCTGCTGTAGAGGCCCAGCCAGAAAAGCACATGCATGGGAGAAACCGAGAATAAGAAGCCGTGCGGTCTAGTGGATGGGACATTAGGAGACCTGGGTGATTTTGGGCAAGGCACTTCCCTGCTCAGCGCCTCAGTTTCCCCTCCCACCATCTGTCTGTCTGTTTTATCTGTGTAGGTTGCGAGCTCTCTGGGACAGGGTCTGTCTGTACAGCTCCCGACACAATGGGGCCCTGATCTCAGCTCTGCTGTGATCTAAATAACGCTGAAGGGAGTACTGGAGAAGGAAGGTACCCAGGGATGTCCAAGGATGATGTGTCAGCTGTTGGGATGGGGGTGGCAGGGTGACTTTCTTCTCCTCACCTCTCCTTCTTGCCTTCCTCTCCAGGCTTGTCTGGGAACCCAGCGGATCTGGAGAAGCGGAGGCAAGTTTTTGGCCAGAACTTCATCCCGCCCAAAAAGGCCAAGACCTTCCTGCAGTTAGTCTGGGAGGCGCTTCAGGACGTCACACTGATCATCTTGGAAATCGCAGCCATAATCTCCCTGGGTCTGTCATTCTATCACCCCCCAGGTGGCGACAATGAATGTGAGTGCCCCACAGCTGCGGCGGGGAAGGGGCCGCGTCTCCAGGAACATTCACTGAGAACTGGCACGGAAGGGGTTGGTCTTGCCAGGAGCCGCACTATCCTATCCCCTGGGCTGTATCATTTGTGTTCTGGAAAAGGCGCTTTGATCGCTGCTTTAGGCTTCCTCTTTAGGATCAATCCTCAGCTGGTGTGACCCTGAAGCTGGAGGAACTATCTGGGTTTGCACAGGCTGGGGATTTGGCCCAGTGACTTCAGTGGAACTCTACTCTGCCCCAGCTGGGGATCTGGGGCCTCATATTCCCCTTCCCCACTCCTGCCCCAACATACATGCTGCCTGATTGACTCTTAAGCAGATTTTCCCTAGCTGAGTTCCCTAACATACAGCTGACATCGCTGAGTTTTCCTGCCGGTTTCCTTGCCAGCACACCTCTCCCACTGTACAGCTAGATGCTACAGTGCTGGGTGTGGCGGAAAATGCTAACATCTGTGAACTGATCCAAAGCCCATTGAAGCTAATGGAGAGATTCCCATTAACCTTGAATGGGCTTTGGGTCAGGCCAATAGACAAAAAGGGTTAATGCCTATGTCCTGGCCACATTCCGTCTCTGTTAATTCTCTGCCCCTTGCCGTTTCAGGGAGATACAGGATTCGCTTACTGCAACACAGTTCAGAACAGGGGCTTGTTAAACACCTTCCAGGCTCCACCTCAGAAGCAGCTGCATCTGAGGGAGTCAGAACTCCAGTTAAGTCTGTTGGAGAATGCTCTGGGATTATATGGGCTTAAAAGGTGCTATACAGAAAGATATGAGCGCTGTCTTCCGAGTGCCGATAGTCCCTGCAAGGAGAAGTCAGTGGCACGATCCTGGCGCTAAAGGATGCTGTGGATTGGATGCGAGACCCTAGGCTGTGGGGGGGGTTGCAGGGAAAGTACTGGCTTCCAAGCTAGACCATGGCGCTGAGTGTTCATCCTATGGAACAGCAGAGGAGAGGAAACTGCAGCATGTCTCGTATCCTGTGCGTCTCTGCATCAGCTTATGGATCAAAATGAATCTGAACTCTAAACACAAGGAAGGCCAGGCAGGCTTGGCAGGATGGGCTGAGAACGGGGGTGAAAAAATTCTGCTCTTGGCCAGAGATAGCAAAATAATCCCAATTGGAGACCCCAAGAGGAAAACAGCTCCCTGACCAGGGGCAATAGGCTGAAGAGAGGGGATGAAGAGCAGAGGAGCGGTTTGGCTGACATGCTGATCGGGGCTTGGTCTGCACACCTGCTGTGTGGGTGGGTAGCTAGATAAATGGAGGCAGGCCTTCACTGGTGTGATGGCAGCATGCAGGGCCCAGCTGGTCAAAGTCCTGCCTTTCCTATGGCCCCATCTGACTCCCATCCAGCTCAGTGGGAGTCCTTCCATTGACTCGGATAGGAGTTGGAGCAGGCCCCTTGCAGCCAATCCCTGATGCCTCAGGGGAAGATGAGTCCCCAACCTGTGATCCTGGCTGTGCAGCGCTAGATGCCTAGAACAAGGGAGAAAGGTTCTCCAGACCTGTCGCGTATCCATACTGGTGCACTTATATACATGTATGTTAAGGCTCTATCTGCCACCAAGATACCAAGCACCCACCTAGTAGGCTTGGAAATACCTGCGTGGTGGTCTGTATCTCCTAACCGTACCAGATCCCGGTGCACGTGCATACACCCTAGCTAAGATAAAAGCACCCTGTCCCCTGAACAACCACCTCCTAGTGCGTGACCATTATGTTTTGGGTTTGCATTGCTGGTCATCCTGCTGTGTGCTCAGCCCTGGGGATACCTACCATGAAGCAGGCTATACAGGGTCTATCGTAGCTCTCTCTCTCTCGAGAGACCCATTCCCACAGGCTGATCTCATGCCAGCGTGTGTAATCTAGTACCTGTCATCCAGGGATCTGAGTCCTTTGCGAAGTCTGGATTATGCCTCTGGCAATGTCCGTATCAGGTGGGCTGATAAGTGTGGTCTGGCCACGTGACTTAATCCCAGCTCTGATGGGGTGCCCCTTTGTGGTTTTGGAGGTGGATGGGCAAGGCATGTCACCTCTTCCGAGCCTGTGTAAATTGGGGCCTTAATCTGTAAGGGTTAATTGGTTAAGGGTTGCAAAGTTCTCTGCAAGGGCCCAGTAATGGTGTTTGCTTAGTTTTTATTGGTGGCTGTTTGAAGTATCAAATTGGGATAACAACTGAGGAAAGCAAGACACAGATGGTGACTCATTCCCAAGGTCACACCTAGAGAGGGCATGTCAGACCTGTGAAAAGAACTCCGGTGTCCTGATTCCCAGGCCCCTGCCAAAATAACTTCTATGCAGAAATGGCTGGATGGGCAGTGTCCGTAGGAGAAGGGTGACCAGAGGGAGTGACTTGTGGGAGAAAGGGACAGGAGGCATCTGTGTGTATGTGGGCTTTTCAGGCCCTTTGCTGTGCAACATGCTGACAGATACAGAGATCTCCTTTACGTGACTGAATCTTCCTCTTCTCTGCACTTCCTGCCCCCCCCACCCCACCCCGGCAGTGTGTGGCCAAGCAGTGGCGGGCGCGGAGGATGAGGGGGAGGCGCAGGCTGGCTGGATCGAGGGAGCAGCCATTCTCTTCTCGGTGATCATTGTGGTGCTGGTGACGGCCTTCAACGACTGGAGCAAGGAGAAGCAGTTCCGGGGTCTTCAGAGCCGGATCGAGCAGGAGCAGAAGTTCACGGTCATCCGTAAGGGGCAGGTGATCCAGATCCCTGTGGCTGAGATCGTGGTGGGGGACATTGCGCAGATCAAATACGGTGAGTGGTGGGAGGGGAGCCAGCCCACAGAGAGTTGACTTGGCCAGTTCAGGCACTCCTGAGCCTGTCTCACATCTTGCCCTTTCCCTCCTTGAGTTGGCTCAGTCATGGAGCTGCCAGCAGTGGAAACTGAGGCCCTGGCTGCCTTCTTCGCTGGATGTGGGCAGTACCTGTTCCCCACTTGTCCCAGCATGCCTTCATCCTGACCTTACAGGGGCTGCTGTCTGTGGAGGACAATGTCTGCCTGCGTGGGCTCCTCACGCACAGAGGCAACTGTTGGTGCTAAGCTGGACTCTGTGGAGTACCTCGTGCTGTAGCCATTTCCCCAGCAGGGACTCACCGAATTGCTTTTGCTCAGGGTCATGCTTTCATTGCACTGAAGAAGATTGCTGACTGGAGAAATTTTTCTACGTCCCACCCCTCCGCGTCCCTTTGCTGTCCGTCACCACTGGGAGCTTGTCTCCACAGCTTTGCTGTAAGGAGTAATTTGTTTTTGTTATTTTGTTCTCCCACCATTGTGCTACCTCTTCTCCCCTAGACTTAGCCATGCCTTGGGATTCTGGGTAATCTTCCTGGCATCAGGAATTCTTCAGGCCTTGCCTCCCCAGCTGCAGACTGAGAAAAGGGCAGGATGAGCTTTGTGTCAGGCACAGGCTGGCCTGTAATGTGTTCCCTCCTCTTTCAGGTGATCTGCTGCCCTCGGATGGGATCCTGATCCAGGGCAATGATCTGAAGATCGACGAGAGCTCTCTGACTGGGGAGTCGGACCATGTCAAGAAATCCCTGGATAAAGACCCCATGCTGCTTTCAGGTGAGGCCACCAGATGTGACCTATGACCCAAGCCCTCCACGCTAGGGCTGGAAACCCCAGCCAGATACCCAGCCTCTGGATGCTTTGGGGTTTGGCAGGATTCATGTTCATATGACCCAGTGCTGGTACCCTCCCAATGCCGGCACAAGTTAGACCGGGTTCTGCGTGCCCATCCCTGGAGCATGGCCAGCAGGAGATGGCTAGATCCCTTCCGGCCATTCGTGGTCCTAGCACAGCATAGAGTGGCCCCTCAGCTACTGATCAGACCAAGAATGGTCTTGGTAGATGACCAGCCTTGGAGGGTGAATCCCCTTTCAGAGCAGGGACAGCATGGGCAGCAGCAGAGCAAGTGTCTGTTGCCCATTGCTCCCTGCCGGTATGCTCCAACCCTGTCCTGGAGGGGTTTCTGTAGTGTGGCAGCATGCGTGGGTTGGGGCCAATATAAAAATCTCGCTAGACTGATAGGATCACTTCTAGTGGGGAGTTCCATCTCAGTGGCCCGTTGTGATGGCGATGCCTGCCCCAGGGAACCTGGAATGAGATCCAGTTAACTTAAAACGAGGCTCTGAGCAGCCGTCATTCCAGCAATAACTTTGGGTCTCGGTTGACCTGGGCCAGGTTTGAACCGGTGACCCACAAGCAACAGGCTCTGTACCCCATCCCCTGGAGTCCAACAGTCTCTTGTGTTAAAATAGTCAGGAAGTTGACTGTTAATGTCTCCTCTTCCTGGTTCGTGTTTTCCTTTCCCCTCGATGCTTCGTTCCCCTGGCCAGGTACCCATGTGATGGAGGGCTCCGGACGGATGTTAGTGACGGCTGTGGGCATCAACTCGCAAACTGGAATCATCTTCACTCTGCTGGGTGCAGGAGAAGGGGAGGAGGAGAAGAAGGTGAAGAAAGGTATGGCGATCTCTGGGAGCCCAGCTGTTTCTTTCTGGGATGTGGTGAGCTGTGTCCATGGCTGAGAGGGAACACGCAGCCCCGTTTAGTGTGAGTGACTGAGCTGGGCCTGTCAAGCCTTAGGAGACGAAGCTGGGAATCCCACTTCTAGCACCATCAGGTCATGATGCAGGGAGCACACCGCATGAGAAGGCCCCTTCCATGCTTGGGAGCCTGGGGGCACTGCCTGGGCTCCCCTTCCTGTGCCTTCTTTGACACACCATCCACCGCTCTGTCTCCATCCAGCCGCAGCTTGGGAGCATGTGGGAGCAGGCTTCAGAGGCAGAAAGAGAGTGGCTATCAGAGCTGGCTTTGGCAAGGAGGCTGTCAATGGAGTTACTATTGCTCCAGCCCCATGGCGGGAGGTGACTGATAGCTGAAATGATCCATGTCCTTCAGACAGTCCAGCACCCGAGAGCTTCACCAGCAGCTTTCTTTCTTTTTCTCTCTCTCCATTTGTTCTCTCTTTTTTCATCCAAAGACCGACTCCCCATCCCCCAAGGTTGACCTGGCAGTGTGGGGGTGGGGGAGGATGGCTAGGAGGACTTGCTTTGCTCTGCTGTCTGAGATCCTCAGCTGGTAGGACTTTGTGCAGGGAGAGGGTCACTCCTGGCTCCCTGACTTCGGTGGGTGGGGAAATGCGCCTTTGGACACCCCCCCCCCCCCCCCGCCCCGCATATACACCTTGCATTAAGCTATTGTGAACTTTGGACCCATTCCTATCCTGGTAGCCCACTTTTCCCAGGAAAGAGCTGTGGGGCCTTGCACTTAACAGGTTCAGCCCTTTGCTCCTTCCATTCACTGGCTCCAGGCTACAAGAGGGGCAGGTCGCTCATAAGCCCCTTGCGGTGGGGTGAGCTATGGCGCCAGGCTGATCCCAGTGCTGCTGTCTGAACCCCTCGTGTTCTGAAAGCTGACGGCACTCTGCGGGGAGCCCCGGGGTGTGCGTGTGTCAGTCAGGGGGAAGAAGTGGCATGTGCCCACAGGGTGGGAGGGGCACAGCTTGTCAGGCTGCGTTGCTCACCTATACAGCACTGACCGTGCCAGGAGCCAAACACCGCCCTGCACACCGCTCCGATGTCTTGCTGCTTATTCCACCCACTCCACCCCAATCCCTGCCGATCACAGATGGCTCAGAACCGTGCCGCCTCCTTTCTGGGGCTCCGAGACAATCCAGCAACTCCCCACTCGCTTTGGGGTTTACGGGGTGCTCGAAAGAGCCCGGAGCTCGTTCATAGAATAGAATATCAGGGTTGGAAAGGACCTCGTTGCGGGGGGCTTGCAATGCAGCGTCCTGGCATGATGGCCTTCACTGCAGGCAATTCAGCATCCCTGCCAAGCTGATGGGGCCAAGACTGGGCTTTGGGCACACAGGCTACCCATCACTGTGCTTTGGGGGAGCCCCATTTTAGGAGCTGGGGTCAGAGGGGAGGGTGGCAGGGCTCCCACATACAGTCTAAAACTCCTCCCACTCCCCACCTTCTGATTATTTATTTTCCTGCCTCAGGACAAATGACTTTGCTCCCCTCCTACCCTAGCGTGCTGGGTGTGATGCTCATGTCTGCCTTTGCACAGGGCTGGCCCTGACCGCACCGGCATTGTGGCATGATGGTTTTGCCCCTCAAGATGGATGCAGGGAGATGATGGGCCCTAGCGAAAGCTTTGGGGCAGAATCAAGACTAGGCCAATGGCTGGAGGAAGCTGGGCACAAAATGCGGCTGGAGGGTTGAGCTGGAAGAGCAGCCTGAGGGTGCATCGTGCCCTTGTACTTTCATCGCCTAGCAGATTGCGGTGTCGCTTGAGCTCCCTGGGCTTCGCTGCCAAACAGAAACCAGACAGGGAGTCAGACCCTCAGCTGGTGTAAATCAGTTTAGGTCTGTGGGAGTCTATGGATCAACACCAATGTACGCTTGCTGAGGATTCCAGCTTCTGAAAACCTCTGGGGTGCTTCCTTGCTCCCTGGTAGAGGCCAGGGTGTAAGTGGCAGAAAGTATGTGGCTTATCAAAGCAGCCCAATGCTCCCTCGCTCCCAGTCCGCAGAACAGGCGTTGGTGCTGTCGATCCGCTTTGGCAAAGCATCCGGGGATTAGTAAAAGGACCAGATGATGGGCTCTCTGCCGTCTCCCTACAGAACTGCTGCTCATGGACAGTGCTTGTCAGAAGGATTAAGGAGGATGAGGCAGAGTGAGTGGAGAGGCAGCTGTTCATCTCCTCTCCCGCTAGCCAGGCAATCCTGTGTCTCCCACCTCTGGGGAGTCGCTCCTCTTGCTCAGGGAGTAGCCTTTGGTCTCTTGTTTGAAGCGGTTCCCTCTGTCTCAGGAAGTGGTGCCCAACTTCTTATTTATTCTGCTTCATAAATGTCACTTGGCATCTCCCCCCGTCCCTGGGCGGTAGCGTTTGCTGGCCGGTTAAGCCTGGCTTGACATCCTGTACTGGAGTCCTGCTCCAGTGCCGTCCCCAGATGTTGAAAGCAGGGGACGGGTGGGCCGAGGGTGCTGTGTCCCAGGGCCCATGCCTCTCCACATCACTGGGCGGAGGGTTGTCTGGATAAATAGTCCAACTTTAGACCCATCAGGCAAAGCCCCTCAGTCCTGCAATGCGGATTTGTTCCCAACAGCTCTTGGCTGCTGCTGCTTGTTTGTATCACAGTAGCGCCCAGGGGCCATAGTCCTAAATCGGGGCCCCATTGTGGTTGGTGCTGAGCATTCACAGAACAAAGACTGTTCCTGCCCCCAAGAGCTTCCATGCTACGTCTCAGACATTGTTACTGCTATCGTGGTAATCTGGGTGGGTTGTCTGTCTAAAAACTGCTCCAGCTCAAACAGGAATTACAGGCTTGATGCAGAGATCAGCGTGTGGAACTCTGGCCGGCATTCTGCAGGTCCAACTAGACGATCACGATGGTCCCTTTTGGGCTGGCCTGAAGTTCTGCCCCGGCCGAGATCGGGTTCCCTTTGCATTAGGTGCTGTACAAACACACACAGCCCCACTCGTGACAAGCTCATACACTAAAGAGATGAGACCACAGGTGGAAGAAGTGAAGTATTTTCTCCATTTCAGATTGGAAATTGAGGCACAGGGAGATGGAAGTGACTTGCCCAAGGTCACACACAGTCTGTGGCAGAGCAGGGAGCTGAGCCCAGAGCTCCTGAGTCCTACCCCAGTGCCTTACCCACGAGACCAGCCTTCCTCAGGCAGAGACTTCCCTTGCCCTGTGGCTAAATGCTCCTTCTAGCAGCAGGGAGAGGAGGGCTGAGACCTGGCAGGAGAAATCCCCTTTGGCTTTTATGGGTGGGAGGCACCTTTGATCTCTTGAGTCCTGGCCAGTTACGTGGAGCCCAGCAGCTGTGTGGGATTCCTGCCATGCGAGTGCCAGCGTAGAGAGCACCCAGGGTGTTTTCCTGCCCACAGGGACGTTAATGTCGAGAACCATGTGCTCAGCACTCCACCCTTTTTCTCTTTGTCTGAACAGGTAAAAAAGCAGGAGCCCCTGAAAATCGCAACAAAGGTAACCAGCCTCTCCATCCTTTGAACCAGCACCACACTAACTACCAAGCATTCCTCCTTCCTTCTTCCCATGAGTCTGTGCTCTTCGCCGCTGCAGCGAGAATCTCGCCTTGTTGTCCCGGAAGAGGGTGTAACTGTCCCCACAGTGCTAACCTCCACACTTCCTTTACCCCTGATCCCCCATGCCCCCTCCCCGAGCCATCCTGTCCAACTAGGGGCCAGCCTCAAACCCCAGGTCTGTGCTGCTGGAGTCGCAGCACCCTCTGCTGTCAGCCTAGGGTTCTGATCGAAGGATTTGGGTTTGTTTTTTTTGGTTTTTGGGGGGTTTTTTTCCCCACCATTGGTGCTGTGAGGGGGGATGACGGTTCTTTGTGCCCCATGAGGCGGCCTGGCCTCTTCCAAAGGAAGGTCTGGGCTAGACAGACAGCAGCACATCAAGATCTGTGGGTCGAGGAAGGTGGGAGAGTGGAAGTGGGGAAAAGCCCCATTGTTCAGGGAGGTTTAACATCAGCCTAGAAATAGACCGTTGGGACCAAATCTGCCCCAGATAGTTCTGCCCTGTCTCTGATCTGGGCTGTCAGTTTCCACCGCTGCCTTGTACCAGCAGAAAATTGACCACCTGGGATTCTTCCACAGCGCAGCAGCTAGTGATTCCTCCCTCCGTCGGGCCAGGATGAATGGGGACATGGAATCGAGTGAGGAGAGCGCTCTGCAGCAAATGGGGTGGTGGGGATGGGGTTTTAAGTCCGAGCATGAAGTGCTGCCCCCCTCCCCCAAGTTTGGACCCGGATCAGTGGTGGGTTTGGCCTGTGAAACTGTTACACCCTGTTCTTCTCATGGCCTTTTTGAATCAAAGTGAGCGTCTACTCCTCCAGTATGTTTCTCACAGTGTTCTTTCCAGGCTGTGTAGAGGAAGCCCATTTCTGCACCTGTCTGTTTCTCCACCCTCTCTCTCTCTCTCGGCAGTTTACGTTTCTTTCCTTCCTTCCAATCTGACATGTCGCGTTGTTTTGGGTTTGTGGGTGTTCTGGATTTTTGTTTTTGTTGTCTCCTCACCCACCCCCATTTCTGTTCTGTCTGAAAGTCCTAATCAGGGAGGTCACCATTTTGGAGCAACTGTGAGTTCTTCTGAATCCATAACACTTTGGTGGTGGAGGCTAGAAAGGGGAATCTGCTCTGAAACAGCCAGATTTGGATCTGTATGTGAACCACTGCTTTTTTGATTGGGTTGTTTGGCTTTTTTTAAACCCAAGAACAAGAACTGAGATGAAGTAAATAACTTCCATTATTTTTGTGGGGTTTTCTACTCATCTTCATGGTCCCCCACCCCGACTTCTTGTTTCGTTGGTGCTCTTTGGGTTCAAATACTCAAGTGTAGGCCAGCATAGCTCTATTGACATGGGGGGAGCTACATCCAGCTGCATGAGCTGAGGATCTGGCCTTTTTATGTCTTAAGGATCCTAAAGAAATTTTTGGGCTGGATCACAGAGGGCTGAAGGTAAAGAAGCCGGTTCACTCCTCCACCTTTAATGAGTCAGTCAGTCTCCACCCCCAATCCTTAACCTTCCCTCCCCTCCATTCCACCCCCTCAAATGCTGTCTGCGTAAAGCGACTCCCACTGAGCTTCCATGAAGGCATTAAAGAGCTCATCCATGGCACATGTGTAGAACAGGGGAGCTAAGGAAAGGAAATACTGTTACACGTAGTGGGAAGTTAGCTTGTGGAACTCATTGCCACTATCTCCTCAAGGCTAAGTGCTTAGCAGGATTCCAGAAAGTACAGGACATGCATATGGATAATTACCTGGAGTTATAAAATTTAGGATTAAAGATGACCGTTTTGGAAGGGATCTAAACAGTCATGCTTCAGGGCATAAAGCAGCCTCCAGTGGGGGTTAGGAGGAAACCTTAATGTATTCCATAATGCCCTACTGTAGGTGTTCCTGCACCTTCCTCCGAAGTAGCTTGTGCTGCTGGCCACTGTAGGTGAGAGGATCCTGGATTATCCTGTAATCCGATCCAGCCTGGCCATTCTGATGATCCTGTATTCAAAGGGCTTTACAAACACTTAGCGAATTAAGTCTCTTAACACAACCCTGTAAGGTAAGTATCACGAGCTGCATTTTACAGATGGATAAACTGAGGCACAAGGCAGTGAAGGGACTCTCGCCGAAGACCACACAATCAGGGCCACTGGCGGAGCTGGGAATAGAACCCGGGAGTCTTGGCCCCATACCCTAGTAAGGCTGTCCTGCCTCCTCCGGTGTAATCAAGTAGAGATGTTTTTCCCTTACCTGGGAAGTGGGGTTGGGGGCAGGGAGGCAAATGAGAGATGATCCCACGAGCTGTTCCAGGCACTTGCCCTCTGGGGCAGGCTCCCTGGGACTGTGTAGGCTTTAACCTTAGCGTTTGCCTGTGTGGGCCAGGGGAGTCTTTTTTTTTTTTTTTTTTTTTTTTTTTTTTTGCTCTAGGTTTTTTGTTTTTTTTCTCTCTCTCCACCATCTCTGTCCAATGGCGTCAAAAGCTTTACCTCATGGCCTCTCCCACTCACCCACTGTCTCTCTTTTGCCCCTGGGGTGTAGCTAAAACTCAGGATGGCGTGGCCCTGGAGATCCAGCCCCTGAAGAGCCAGGAAGGGGTGGAGAATGAGGAGAAGGAGAAGAAGAAGGTGAAGGTCCCGAAGAAGGAGAAATCGGTGCTGCAAGGAAAGCTCACCCGCCTGGCAGTGCAGATTGGGAAGGCAGGTGAGCATGGATGAGGTGTATCTCCACTCTCAGACAGCTTCACGCTGGTCTGCTCCCCAGTGAAGTTGTAGTGGCAGGATGTTCCACTAGATGTGTTGGCGGTGACCATGAGGGACAGATAGTGCGGGCTAGAGACTGGCATGGTGTGAGAAGGTCCCTGTGCTGGTTCCCCTCAGTCCTAAGATGCAGCACGTCCTGCTATTCCAGCCTTGGATCCCCCACACTCAGCTTTGCTGACGCCCCTTCATCCCAACGGTACCCCCAGACCCATCTTTGCTAATGTACCTCGGTCCTGACCTCCAATCCCCTCTGGCACTCCATGCTCACAGATTTGCTCACGCCCCTCAATCCTGAACTCCAGCTCTCCTGTGCCCTAGTCCAGTCCTAGGTCTCCACGTAGCTCTGCTAATGAACCTCCCGTCTTCACCAGCAGCCCCTCGGCTAGTCTGGCCCGGGGAGTCTATGGGATCAGAGACCCTGCTGTGAACACTTTGAAATGCTGGGGCAGGCTTAGGTGTGGATGGACGCCCAGGCAAAGAGCCCCCAGGGTTCAAGCCTGGGGGAGCAGAGCTCCAAGACACTCTTGTCAGAGCGGCTTTCCCATCTCGATCCCCAGCCTAGGGGTGTGGGCGTCGCTACAGGTCTCGCTGGCCTCTCACCTGTCTCCTTCCCTAGGACTGATCATGTCGGCCATCACGGTGGTCATCCTGGTGCTGTACTTTGTAATCGACACCTTTGGGGTGCAGCAGAGGCCCTGGCTGGCGGAGTGCACCCCCATCTACATCCAGTACTTCGTCAAGTTCTTCATCATTGGCGTCACCGTGCTGGTGGTGGCCGTGCCTGAGGGCCTGCCCCTGGCTGTCACCATCTCCCTGGCCTACTCGGTCAAGGTGAGGCCGCACCTGGGCGGGGAATGTTGGGGTGACTGTGTTCACCAGAAGGGGAGGGGTTGTTCCCCTCACCAGAAGGCTGGGGCGGGGGAAGTGTTGAGCAGAGGACAGTAATGGGTTCCCATCTTCACCAAGGCGCATAGAGGGAGCTGTGCATATTTGGAGGTGGGGGTGCTATGTTCACGATGGCTAGGGAGGCTTTGGAGGGGCAGAGTGCAGATGGAGGTGGCTCTCCTCCCCACGGGAAGGCCAGGAGCAGAGGGGGCAGAGGCCTGTTTTTCCCAGCTGTTGTGCAGGGAGGCCAGCGCTGGGCCGCGTTAGCCACCGGCTGGGGAAAGGGATTCTCATTTACTCCGCTGCTGCTCCCCTGCCCAGTGTCCTGCTCTCCCAGACAAACCCTCCCGTCCCCTTGTTCTAAGTAAGCCAGGAGCCTGGCCTGGCACTGCTGGGGACGCACGTGGCAATAGCGCTTCCTGCCAAGCCAGCGGAGCGCCGCGGAGCAGAGCTGGGAGGGCGTGGGGGTGTCGGGCTGGCCCTACAGAAACGGCATCCCTCGCTGAAGTGATGCTGAGTGCAGAGGCCATGGCCTCCCCGTTCCTCTGTGTTCCCAGTGCCCGTGGCTCCAGGATCTGCCTTCCCGGGGGGGTGCGAAGCATGGCTGTGAGCTCCAGCTGTGTGCCATGTGAAGACGCACAGGTGAGGAGAAGCCTACCTGCCTCTTAACCCTTTCACGGCCTGTCTTGCGCCCCGCTGCAGAAAATGATGAAGGACAACAACCTGGTGAGGCACCTGGATGCCTGCGAGACCATGGGCAACGCTACGGCCATCTGCTCGGACAAGACTGGCACGCTCACCATGAACCGCATGACCGTGGTGCAGGCCTACGTGGGCGACGCCCATTACCGGCAGATCCCCGACCCCGAAGCCATCCTGTCCAAGGTCTTGGACCTCATCGTCCATAGCGTCGCCATCAACTCCGCCTACACGTCAAAGATCCTGGTGAGTTGTCCTCCCCCCTGCTACTCTGACAACGCTGCTTCTAGCCCCTCCCAGAGCTCAGGTGGCTGGCGACCCATGCAAAGGAACAGCACAGGGAAAAGCATGGGGCTGTGATAGGATATGGGGGAGGGGGTGTAAGATTTACTTCCCGATGAACAAGGGGTTAAGAGCAGCTTAGCACGCGTTGTGTCCTCCACACAGCTGGTCAGAGGATCTAGTTCAAATAGGAATTAATGGCCCCTGTTATGCAGAAGGTCGGACTAGATGATCAGGGGTCCGTTTTTCCCCTTAAATCTGACTTTCCATCACTTTGCACGGGCCTTTACATAGATGTGGTGATGCAGAGAGTCTGAAACAATGGGCCAGGTCCTCAGCTGGGGTTTATGCCTCTTAGTTCTCCGGGGCTGGGGTTGACCTCAGTGGCGCTATCTTGATTTGCACTAGCTGAGGATCTGGCTCCAAGGCTAAGAAGTGGAATCTACTCCCATTTCATCTTGACTTGTTCGCTCTGGACCCTGCTGATCACAATCTTTAAAAAGTCAACATCCATTATATCCCTGCAGATCAGACTTCCAACTCCTCCCCTCCTTTCCCCCCACCTCAGTGGGCCTGGCCGGAAAGATTTGTATTGACTTTTATTTCCCCCCTTTCTCCCCACTTTGGGAACTTCTTAGCCACCAGAAAAGGAAGGGGGCCTCCCGCGGCAAGTGGGGAACAAGACAGAGTGCTCCCTGCTGGGCTTCGTCCTGGATTTGAAGCAAGACTACCAGGCAGTTCGGAACGAGGTGCCAGAGGAGAAACTCTACAAGGTCTACACCTTCAACTCAGTGCGCAAATCCATGAGCACGGTGTTGAAAAACCCGGACGGCAGCTTCCGCATGTACAGCAAAGGAGCCTCGGAGATCATCCTACGCAAGTAACTACCCTTCCCTCCTACATTGCTGAGTAAGCCATTCCCCTGCTAGAGCCACTAGTGGTGCTTCTGAATGCAAATTCTCTGGCTATGCTCCACAGGCCACTGCCTTCCCAGAATGAACCCAGAATTGTGGGAATTTCAGTGGGGAGGGGACATCTGTGAGATCTCTCTTGTGAAAAAAGACTCATGTACGTTATCTGCAGAACAGAGAAGAATAATCCCTAGTTCTTGTATAGCACACTTTTTTTCATCTGTAGATCTCAGAGCGCTTTACAAAGGAGATCAGTATCATTATCCCCATTTTACAGATTGGGAAACTGAGGCCCAGAGAGATGTAACTTGATGGGTTCTATTCCCAGTCTGCTTGGTAACCACAGTCTCCCAAGTCCTGGTCCAGTGCACTATTCACTAGGCCACACTGCCTCTGGGAAAGCTTCAAATAGCACCTAGTGAAGTGAGCGGTTCTCTGCCATCTTTGAGCCTGCTTGCGTTCATTATAAGAGCATTGTGCCATGCAGGACAGCCCCGTAGCTTCATCCTCTCAGTTGCTTGGCATAAAATACAATCTGTTAATTGGAGCTCAAGCGGAACCTGTCTGGAGGGCGCTTGGCACATTTGCTGAGTAATTGTTTTGTCACTTCTACTGCTGCCTTTGCGCTCCTGGCAGCCAAAATGCCATGCAGAAGCTGCGTTGGTGTCTGCAGCCAGGCAGTGCCATACATCTGGCAGGGAGTGTGTTCCAGAGAGATTCCATGCCCAGCTCTGCAGCCCTGAGAATCTAGGCTGTTTCAGGGAAGGAAGCATCCACCTCATGTATATATAATTTTTTTTCCCTTCCTGTGGGCTCACCTGCAAACTCTTGGGGTTCATGCCTAACTGACAGATGAGGGGCTTGCTAAATCGGTAGCACCGTCTCTTCTGATGTGTGGTTGGGGCTGGGAGTCTTGCCTCTCTAGTTCGTCGGCAGATGCCAAGCCATCTCTCCGTTAACTTCTGAAACCTCCCGCCGTGTGCAGGTGCACAAAGATTCTGGACAAGAACGGGGACTTGCGGGTGTTCAAGGTGAAGGACCGGGATGAGATGGTGAAGAAGGTGATTGAGCCGATGGCATGCCAAGGGCTGCGCACCATCTGTCTGGCCTTCCGCGACTTCCCTGCCGACGCCGAGCCTGACTGGGACAGCGAGAACGAGATCGTGTCTGACCTGGCCTGTATCACCGTGGTCGGCATAGAGGACCCTGTCCGGCCAGAGGTACCACAACGCCCTCTCACCACCTTAACCCGGACAGTTTGGCTACTTTGCTGGCTGCATGTCCCTTCCCCACCCTGCTGCGGCATGAGCTCTGTGCCCCTCGGCATGCTGCTGCTGCGGGGTGATGAGTGCCCGTCTAGAGAGGTGGATGGGGCACGAGCACCCCACAGAGATGTCCTGCAGTGTGCCACGCATTGCCTCCCCCGGTCCCTGTGCGACGTGGGGGTGCCTGCTCCTGAGGTGCCCTCTCTCTGTGCCGCTATGCGGAGCACGCCAAGTGCCTGGGGTGTGCGCTTCCCTCCCTTCCTCACCTGTGTACCAGCACATCCCCACAAAGGCATCTTGGTCTGAGCCAGGTGTCTGGGCACGAGCGCCCCTCCAGTGCCAATGTTCAAGGGAAGGGTGCGTTGCCAGAGGTTGCCCAGAAGTCGGGTGGAGCGTTCCACAGGTGAAAGGTTAATGGGGGGGTGAGGGGAACTGATTTGCTGCCCCCCAGGGTGGGAGAGTACTGTTTACAGGAACCTGTTTTCCCCAGCGATGCCCACCTGCTCCTTCCCCCTGTTTTCTCACAGCTCGCCTGGGGGTAACAGACAGACCGCTGGGCTAACGCAATAAGCAGTCCCATGCCTGCCTCTTTATTACATTTTGGAGCCTGCCTTGCTCTCGTCTTTCCCTAATTAGACGTTGAAGTATCTGGGCTCGGGAATCGCATTACAGATGCCCGGTCTGCACCGGCTCTGGAGGCCATGATTCAATTTGCTGATTTCTCAGTAATGTTTTTCCCCCACACACACACACGCGCACAGACGAGGACGCCCTACCCCCTGCTCAGGCTCGTTCTGTATGAGATGAAACCTATTTAGCGCAGCGACGTGGTGCTGCAGCCGGAGATGCCGGGCCGGGCCGCTGTCAACGTGCCATCCGGCAGAGCAGGAGAAATAAAACGTCCCACGTCTCGATTAGATTGCTCATCCGTACCTCGGCACCGGAGGTTCCTGAGCACCGCGGCATCGCGTGGAGGAGGCAATGAGGTTACGTGTCCCTGGGGGCAGTAGAGGAATGGCTCCGCAGTCAGTTCCAGGAACGGCTCTGAACAGACCTGCTGTCCTCTAGCGCCATGGAGAGAACGAGCTCCTTGGTTCAGAACTGCTCAGCCAGTGCCTCCTACACCGAGCTTAGAAGTGAGCTGGCTCCTGTCAAACTCTCAGTAACTTGAGTCCCCTGTGCACGACTCAGTACGATGGGGCTCCAGTGCCCAGCATCTGGGCTCCATAGATCCGACTTGCCATGCGCTGCCTCCCCGCTCCTGTGGAGCAAGATGGAGACTCTCTGCCTTGCCCTCGAGTTAGCCGCTGCCTGGTTCTTGACACCAGGAGGCCAGTGTCAAATCAACCACCCCACGGGGTTGGAGAACAAGGCATAGAAGCAAGACTCTGCTCCTTCCTGCTCTCTGGTTCTTGGGGATTCCTCTGTCTGGGGCTTTCCTTCCAGGCTGCCCTGAGCCTTCCACCCTACGCAGCATCCCTCTGCATGATCCTGTTGTTGGTGGCCGGCCCAGCCCAGCCCAGCGGTGCATTGGGACTGAATGAGTCCTGAATTCACCAAAACTTGAACCAACCTCCTGCTCCAAACCCCTCAAGACATCTCAGGCCCACCCTGGGCTCCCTGATCTTCATCCCCCTGGACCTTCTCCCTGGATGGACTCTTCGCACCCCCAGCTCCCTCGCGCACCCAACTTTCCCAGATGCTGCTCCTCAATTTGCCCTGGCTTGCTGCCATGCCTGAACCTCTCCTGACTGCTGGGCCAGGATTCCAGCAATCCTACCTTCATCTGCCGCTCCTTCCCAGGGAGGCCTCCTGCTGCACCAAAGCTGCTAGCATGTCCCTTGTATGCCAGCTTTTCTGTGCCAGTTACCCCAGCCCTCCATTCACACTGTGCAGGTGGGGCTCCTTGAGTCTGTCTGACCCTACAGGTTTTTTTCCACAGCTTCTCTTTTTCCAGTCCGTCTCTCTTCCCCCATCTGTCTCTTTTCCACAGCAGGGCTGCCCAGAGGATTCAGGGAGCCTGGGGTCTTCGGCGGCAGGGGTCCTTCCGCTCCGGGTCTTCGGGACGCTTTGCCGAAGACGTGGAGCGGAAGGGCCCCCACCGCTGCACTGCCGCCAAAGACCCGGAGCGGCAGAAGTGGCAGCGGGTCCTTCACTCCGGGTGTGTTCAGCGGCGCTGAAGGACCCCCCCGCTGCCAAATTGCCCCTGAAAACTCCCCTGGGGGCCCCTGAAAACTCTTCTGGGGCAAATTGCCCCACTTGCCCCCCCCTCCGCCCGGGTGGCCCTGTTCCACAGTGTTTCTCTCTGACCTCGCCCGTAGGTGCCAGAGGCCATCGTGAAGTGCCAGCGTGCTGGCATCACCGTCCGCATGGTGACAGGCGACAACATCAACACGGCCCGCGCCATCGCTACCAAGTGCGGCATCCTGCTGCCTGGGGAGGACTTCCTGTGCCTGGAGGGCAAGGAGTTCAACCGGCTCATCCGGAATGAGAAGGGAGAGGTAGGAATACAGATAAGGGACCCTGCCTCTGTATGAGTCACTCGGGGCCCTGGGCAATGGACTCCAGAGGCATCTTCGGAAGCGTAGCCTGCTAACAAAGGGTGCAGTTAGCTCCGAACCATAGACCTGGAAGTGCAGCACAGGCAGGAGCAAGAGGCTACCTCCATAATACATGGCCTCTTGGACCAAAACTGAACTGGACCTCACTGCTTATAATGCTTCGAATGCCTGTCATGGAGAGCTGCCTGCTCAGCTCGTATCAGCTGGAGCTTCTAGCCAGCTTGGCTAGGGGCCAGTGACCCCTGGTAGATGCCTGGGCTCCAGACTTGTCGTGGGAGAAACAGTAAAGTTGAGGTGAAGGGACCATCCAGTCCTCGCTCCCCATCCTGCCCTACCTAATGATCCTTGGCCCTCAATAGGGCTGGACAAAATTTTTCAGTGACTGCATTTTTCAGTGAATAAACTAGTTTCAGGTTGAGAAACTGTTCATGAGTTTGGGTCCAATTCTGCCTATCGCTTCAGCTGGGGGGGAAAACTTTTTGGGGAAAGTTGAACTATTTTAATTGGGTATTTTTGCTAAATGAACTGTGTTGACTTCTTGTTTTGAAATCGAGCTAGTAAAAACCCCCCACACCTGAAAACTAAACTAAACCTTTTGGACCCACACTGAATAGTTTGTTCAGTTTTTTTTTTTCTTTTCGGCCAGCGAACCGAATGATCAATGATTCGCTCGGCTCTAGTTTTCAAACGCCTGCCTGGCCAGGCCCACGGAGGCAGCTTCACGCTCCTTGACCGACTCAACGTCTCTCTCTTGGTTGGTCCTGCAGGTGGAGCAAGAGCAGCTGGATAAAGTCTGGCCCAAGCTGCGAGTTCTGGCCCGTTCCTCCCCCACGGATAAGCATACGCTTGTGAAAGGTAAGGGCTCCTGCACTAATACCCACAGGGTAGGGAACCTGGACACCTGTGTTCTTTTCCTAGCTCTGCCGTTGACTCACTGTGACCTAGAGCAAGACACCTTTTTCCCCCATCATTCCTTGTGCCTGACATGTTTTCCCCATCTGTATAACAAGGCTAATTGGTGCTGGTCATCTTCCTAGGGGGGCAGTAAGGCTTAAGGACTGAGATCCTTGCAGGGAAGGTGATCTGGAAAGGCAAAGTATCAGCAGTGGTATGATCCTGCCATAGGTGCTGGAACTGGAGGTGCTGGGGTTACGGCTGCACCCCCTGGCTTGAAGTGGTTTCCTCTACAGCGTTGACAGTTTGGTTCAATGGTTCTCAGCACCCCTGCCCCTACAAATAGTTCCAGCACCCCTGCCAGAAGAGACACTGGATGAGAGTCTTAAAAACAGTGCCTGTCCCCAAGGAGAGACGCAGCCCTGCAATATTCAGTGGCTGACAAGTGTCCACATTAAGAGAAGACGTGCCACTGTTATATCATTGCCACTTTGTGCCGATCTAGTGATTCCCAGGCCAACTGCTACCCAGTGCAGCTCCATCTGTGCAAGGAGCCCACGCTGGGGCCTGTTGCCTTTGAACCCTGTGTCTGTGTTTCAGGAATTATTGACAGCACTGTTGGAGAGCGGCGGCAGGTGGTGGCCGTGACTGGGGACGGGACCAATGATGGCCCAGCCTTGAAGAAAGCTGACGTCGGATTTGCTATGGTATGGAAGAACATGAGTCTTTCTCCGTGTGCTGCATTGTGTTAGAAACATCCTATGGATTTGAAGAGGAGTGAAAACCTTTTGTGGTATAGGAATCGCGCAAAGGCTTACAGGATGTAGTAGAAGAGGAGATCATTTTAATCATCCTATAGAATTTTATAGCAGGGATAAAATTCTCTATAGACTTCATAAGATGGTTCAAAAATTTTGCAGGGAGGTGATCACTTTGTATTAAGTGCTATAGGATTTTTGCAACAAGGGTCCTGGAAAATATCCCATACCAAGAAACAATCCTCTTATCCCGGCTTGAAGACTAACCCTCCCTCCTTTTACATTGTCAGATTAAGAATCCTAGCCTTAACGTTCAAACTTGGCTGCTGAAAGCTAATGTCCTAAACCCACACATAGGCACCTAAATAAACATAGCCTGGTTTTCATACAGGCTCAGGACAATGGTAGGTGCAGATGTTCAGCACCTCTGCAAATCAGCCACATGTATTTAGGAGCCTGGCTGAAAGGACCCAGGCCTGGAGTTACTGACCCAAATGGAAAATAAACAACCCCAAATCTTATCTTTCTGTTAATGCATTAGCTTATTTACCCAGAAAGAATCTGAAAATCTAGCTTGCGCTTTGCTGTTAACATTGTTTGCCTACTTTTCTGCATTTCTTTCAAATGGAACCAGGAAAATAAACTGGTAATTTTTCCCCTGGTTTCTAGTCCGTTTCATGGTCAGGTTCTGGTACTCTAGCATAAGGCTGCAGTGTTTGGGTTGCAGCCACTACAGGGGAATGTATGTATGTTTAAACAGATTCCTTTTGGAATTTTCTTTAAACAAAGATCTGTTGTAAGCCGTTTTGCAGGCCTGGGATTTCAAAGGTTTTGCAGGCCCATTTAATCCTCCCGAGCCCCTGCAACATAGTTTTCTGTCTTTCTCTCACTCATTGATTTAGTCCAAGCAATGGACTTGATTGCTGGCTAAAACTAAGGTCTTGAGTCTGCAGGCTGGACATAGGCGTTCTACAGCCGGAGAGGTGACTGGATCGGGTGCTGAAATCCGATGACCAATCCTTTTTGGGGCTGAGTGTTGTGCTGAGAATTGAAAAGAATGGCTGCCCTGCTGCAGTCTGTGGGGATGGACTTTCCCAACAGGAAACTAAGGGCCCCTTACTGTTTATCTCTGACTATGGACTCCGGAGACTGGGAAACAAACAACGTGGTCAAAATTCAGTGTCACCTTTGCCCTCCTACCAAACCAGGAAATTGACAGCTAGGGACAGAATCTCCCAATACCCAGGCTCAACAGGACCCAGCAGGAGAGCATTAGGCAAAATCATGAAGCTGCTTCCACTTAACACATCTGCACGTAGCTGTGCCTTTGCTCCTGGCAATGGCAGCATCTGTGCAAACTGAGCACCTTCTAGTGCCCACGACTGATTACTGCAGCAAGCAGCCTGATCTCTTTTAAATGGCCATTGTGGAGTGCCTTAGATGTATGTGGCGCTTTGCAAAACACAGAGGGAGTCTTTGCCCCAGAGAGATTGCAGTGCAGGATTACAGTCTAAATTAAGACCAGAGGAGCAGGGCAGGGGTGTGTGCCAAACACGGGAGAGTAAATCCTCAGACACCTCTGCCAGCAAATGAACTATACTGGGTGCAATTTTGGGGGGAAGCCCATCTGTTTCTCTGGAGCTCCCTACCAGAGAGAGCGTGCTTCTGGATCCCAATGGTCCCTGTTTGTATGAACACTTAGCAAAAAGGATCAAGGGGAAATAGCTACTTTTAAGTATCAGGGGGTAGCCATGTTAGTCTGTATCCACAAAAACAACACGGAGTATGATGGCACCTTAAAGACTGACTATTGTTTCCTGCTCCATTTCAACACTCTGTGAGGTAAGAGGTGCTGGCAGGGGATCCCATACCAGAATTGACAGCCTGCTGTCCCCAGGTAGGAAGGAAGGTGCTTGGTGCATAGGATGTGGAAGCTGTTCCAAGCATAGAGGGTGTCCTGTAAAGATAGAAGCGGGCTCATTCTGGTCATAGGTCTGATCTGGATCCAAACTTCCAAGGCTTGTCAGCATTGTGCAACAGGCCTGTCTCTGGGAAGAAGCAGAGCACTGGCATGGGGAGGTGGACAGTTTGCCCAGTGACCCCCAATTATACATATAAAATGATGGGGTCTAAATTAGCTGTTACCACTCAAAGAGATCTTGGAGTCATTGTGGAGAGTTCTCTGAAAACATCCACTCAGTGTGCAGCAGAAGTCAAAAAAGCGAACAGAATGTTGGGAATCCTTAAGAAGGGGACAGATAAAACCAAAAATATCATATTGTCTCTATATAAATCCATGGTACGGCCACATCTTGAATTCTGTGTGCAGATGTGGTCACCCCATCTCAAAAAAAGATGCATTGGAATTGGAAAAGGTTCAGAAAAGGGCAACAAAAATGATTCGGGGTATGGAACGGCTTCTGTATGAGGAGAGATTAATAAGACTGGGACTTTTCAGCTTGGAAAAGAGATGACTAAGGGGGGATATGATAGATGTCTATAAAATCATGACTGGCATGGAGAAAGTAAATAAGGAAGTGTTGTTGTTTACTCCTCATAACGCAAGAACTAGGGGGCCACCAAATGAAATTAATAGGCAGCAGGTTTAAAACAAAAGGAAGTATTTTTTTCACACTACACACAGTCAACCTGTGGAACTCCTTGCCAGAGGATATTGTGAAGGCCAAGACTATAACAGGGTTCAAAAAAGAACTAGATAAATTCAGTGGAGGATAGGTCCATCAATGGCTATGAGCCAGGATGGGCAGGGATGGTGTCCCTCGCCTCTGTTTGTCAGAAGCTGGGAATGGGCAATGGGATGGATCACTTGATTACTTGTTCTGCTCATTCCCTCTGGGGCACCTGGCATTGGCCACTGTCGGAAGACAGGATACTGGGCTAGATGGGCCTTTGGTCTGACTCAGTATGGCTGTTCTTATGACTCATCGACACTCTGTTTCCCCCTCAAGGGCATCGCAGGCACCGACGTGGCCAAAGAAGCTTCGGACATCATCCTGACGGATGACAACTTCACCAGCATTGTGAAGGCGGTGATGTGGGGCCGCAACGTGTACGACAGTATCTCCAAGTTCCTGCAGTTCCAGCTGACCGTCAACGTGGTGGCAGTCATCGTCGCTTTCACAGGAGCCTGCATCACACAGGTAAGGAGGCCTGGGGAGCAACCTAGTGCTTAGAGCTGGATGCGACTTGAAGCCAGGAGTCCTTGGCTTAGCTGCTGATTTGCCAAGAGACCTTGGGGGTGGGGTGGGGGGAGATAAAATAATCATGACAAAGCATCCGGTGAGCGGCAGAGGTGGTGGTGGTGGTTTTATGTATTGAGCAAAGAGACCACGTTCTCCTCGGGGGATTCTTCTCCCTCTGCAGGACTCTCCGCTGAAGGCCGTCCAGATGCTGTGGGTGAACTTGATCATGGACACCTTTGCGTCCTTAGCCCTTGCCACAGAGCCCCCCTCGGAGTCCCTCCTGCTGCGCCGGCCGTACGGCCGCAACAAGCCCCTGATCTCCCGCACCATGATGAAGAACATCCTGGGGCACGCAGTGTACCAGCTCACCATCATCTTCACTCTGCTCTTTGCAGGTGAGTCTCTGAGGCCATAGGGGAGGGGGAACTTCCACACCAGCCACCCCCTCTGCCTCTAAACTGGTGAGACGTAAATCCAGGTAGGCTATCTAATCCAGCTGGGCATGTGCCCACCTACAGTGACCCCAGTTCAGTGAATCCCATTGTCTGCACCAGAATCTAATCTACTGGGTGCAGAGAGCACGCTGTAGCCAAGAAAGTGGCTCCTTGTTTCAGCTCTCCACTAAGTAAAGGGTTAATTAAATGAACACTTCTATATATTTTTTTTTTTTTTATTTTGCTGCTGGAGATGGATTGGCTCCCGGGATCCGTAATAAGCCTATAGGACCTTAAACGCCGAGATCAGTCATTCAGTTCTGGCCCTGCTCTGCAGGTACTGCAGGTGGCTGCTGCGTGGGCTGTGTGGAAATGACCTTGGTGGGACTCTGTCTAATGCCAAGTGAGTCAGCATCCACAACACAAACCATAGCTACCGCCCGTTCTGAACAGCCGCCTCATGTAGGCCGAGAACGCAGTGGGCGCTCTGCCGTCCCCGACACGAAGCTTCCACTTCAGGGAGCCGAGGGCAGCAAGATGGGGGAGGGAGCTGCTGCTGATCCTCTTGGGATGAAGGAAGGACGTGGCTATCCATGGCTGCCTGTATGGCGTTACATTCCCATCTGTTTAAAGACTTCCAGTGCCTCCTGTGGGGCCCAACGCAGGGACATCCAGGTGTCTGAATGGGCTCTGCCTAGCTTATCCATGATGCATTGCACTTTGCTGGTGCCCTCAGTCAAACTAACTGAGACAGGCATCTGTTTCCCCACATTCCCTTTGTCCACCCCCCATGTTTCCATAATCCAGCTTCTCCTGCAATTAGAAAGCCAAACTGGGGGAAGGTCCTATCTTTTACTGGACCAACTTCTGTTGCGGGGGAGAGACATGCTTTCGAGCTACACGGAGCTCTTCTTCAGGGCTGGGAAAGTGACTCGGGCTATGTCTACACGACATCATTTACAGCGCACTTCTGGTAAAGACTCTCTAAGCCAACGGGGGAGAGCCCTCCAGTCAGCTTAATGACTCCTGCCTCCACAGGAGGCGGTAGCTATGGGAGAAGTTCTCCTGCTGACGGCACTGTCTGCACCGGCGTGCATCACTCAGAGGTGTGTATTAGTCACACTCCGAGTGACATAACTTATACCGAAGTAATCTGTAGTGTACACACAGCCTCAGTGTCCCTGCTAAATTTGAGGTGGAACAGATTGTTTAGCATAAATAGTTAATGCCTTTCAAGGACCATTCAAGGTGAAGTGGCCTGTTTCCACCCCTCCAGTCACAGGGTGGAGAAGAAGGAGGGCGGGGTGAGAAGTAGCTGGGTGGAGCGGGGTGGACTGGAGTGGATTGCAGATTGTTGTAATTGGCCATAAATCCAGTATTTCTATTCTGTCCATGATTTTTAGTGTCTAGCAGAGTAGTGAACTTAAATGTCCAGTCTCTTCTTTTCAAGGTGTTGTGCAGGTTTCCTTTGAGGATGAGGACAGATCAAGTGACCGCTTTGTGAAAAGTGGTCACCCACAGGTGATGCAGTGTTTGTGTCTTATCGTTTTCCTGTGCAAGTTCATTCAAGAGCGTAGTGGTGGTCTGGTGTCACCTACAGAGTTGCTATTGGGGCATTTAGTGCACTGGGTGAGGTCCACCGCATGGTGGTGTGATAGGCATGTGTAGGAACCATGGGCCGATAAGAGATTACCTCCCCCGCTTTGTCTCTCTCCAATCATGGGACCAACACGGCGCCAACACCTCTCCTTCTGCAGTGTCCGTTCAAATCCCAGGTTATGCATGAAGGGGCAGGGAAAAGACCCACCAAGTTTCTCTTTCACCTCCTGTTTGATAGGTGAGAAGTTCTTTGATATTGACAGTGGCCGGAACACGCCACTGCACTCCCCGCCCTCCGAACACTACACCATTGTCTTCAACACCTTCGTCATGATGCAGCTGTTCAACGAGATCAACGCTCGCAAGATTCACGGCGAGAGGAACGTCTTTGATGCCATCTTCCGGAATCCCATCTTCTGCACGGTGGTGCTGGGAACCTTTGCTGCCCAGGTAACAGCCACGGGCGCTGAGAGCAGTGTGGGTGCGTGTGGACTAGAGATAGACAGTGCGTGCTGAAGAGAGGAAGGATGGGCCAGTGGTTAGGGCACTAGCCTGGGTCTCAGGAGAGCAGGGTTTGATTCTCTGCTCTGCCACAGACACCCTCTGTGACCTTGGGCAAGTTCCTTAGCCTCTCTGTGCCTCAGTTCCCCACCTTTAAATGGAGATAATGGTCCTTCCTCACCTTGCAGGGTGTTGCAAAGATAAATGCATTAATGCTGATGAGCTGCTCAGATACTACGGTGATGGGTCTATATACCCCTAGATAGAGCTAGAAATGGCCTTGAAAACTGTGTTTTGCCTGACCAAGAAGTAGTTTGGATTCAGGGTCCATTTTATCCAGAGCCCTGCAGTCAAGGTGGGGCTAGATAAAAGGTTCTGGTTCTGGCCCGACTCCCAGCCAGATGCTGACATGCATGAGCATGCAGAGTTTCCATTCTGTTGCTCTGGGGTTTGGAGTTTTACAGCTCTGAATTGTACATCCTGTACAGGCCACTGCCTCGGCTGTTAATTTTGTCCATTTTTCAGTAAAAACACTTGGCGTGTGCCTAGTTGTTAAGCCTGCCACTCCCTTTTGAGACGAGAAAAATTTGAGAGTGGCTGGGTGTGTGGCGCAGAAGCCTCCTCTCACAGCATCTGGGGAGCTCGGCTGCAAAGAGCATTTATTGGAGAGTGGGTTTCCAGAGCTGTCCAGACGATGCCCTTTGCTCGGTGTTGCGACACTGGGCTATGAAAGAGGATAAAGCACAAGTTGTTGTGGTTTCTTTGACCCTTTTCTGGGTCTGGATGAAATACCTGCTCCAATATACTGGCCCGACCCAGGTGCAAACTGGAACAGGATTGGGAGAACTAGTCAAAATCTTCTTACAGTGGAAATTTCTTTTCTATGAGAAACCGCCTTTTCAGCTTTTTTTAGTTTTGAAATTTTCTGGTTTGTCAGTGAAAAACAGTTCGGAAAACTTTTTTTTTTTTTTTTTAAATGGGGGTGATGTGGAGTAAAAAAACTGAACATTTTCAAGGGGCAAATACTTAGTTTCCCTCCAAATGCCTTTGGTGGGAAATCCTTAGCATTTTCCAGCCCCCCAAGTTGTAGCTTTGCTGTCCTGCACCCAGTGACACCACTGGCCTACACTGAAAGCATCCCGAACCGGCCGCTTGAGGAGGAAGAAACTCCCAAATGCCACGCAACCTCTCTGACTGCGTGTCCCCTCTAACAGCCCCCCGGCGTGTGCTCTTCTTTCCTGCACTGCAGATCCTCATCGTGGAGTTTGGTGGGAAGCCGTTCAGCTGCTCTGGGCTCACCTTGAGCCAGTGGCTCTGGTGCATCTTTATCGGTGTCGGAGAGCTGCTTTGGGGCCAGGTGAGGGCTGGGCTGATGACCCCACCCCCCACGGTATATTTCCAAACCCACAGCCCCAATGGAAACATTGGATCACTATCCCTCCATCTACACACACACATTTGTAGAATACCTAGTCCTGCCATGAGTGCCAGGGACTGGACTAGATGACCTCTCAAGGTCCCTTCCAGTTCTATGATTCTATACAGGAGTTAGTGTCTCCCTACTTCCTCCTCTTCTCTCTTCTCCTCTCCCCCCCCCCCCCCCCCCCGCAAGTTTGCTTCCTTCTGCTAAAAACAGAGGGAGAGCTCTCGTCCTCTGGCTGGGGCTGTGAGATGAACACCCTCTTTCCCCACCCCATATATGCCCTGGGGGGTTGCCATACAGCATTGGAGGGGAGTGCTGCTCTAGGCTGGCAGATGGGGGCTCTCCCTCTTTCTAACTACTGCCTTTTGAGCCACTCAGGGCTGCAGGCGAGCCAGCCTGAGCAATACTGCCGGGGGACTCTTGGGGGATGGGGAGCGCAGATGTGTCATGCCCAGGTCGGTACAGGTGATGGCAAGGGATTAACCCATGGTTTCCTGTGTCTCTGTAGCTGATCTGCAGTGTTCCAACCAGTCAGCTGAAGTTCCTGAAGGAAGCTGGACATGGTACCACCAAGGAGGATATTCCAGAAGAGGACCTGCCGGAGGACATGGATGAGATTGACCATGCTGAAATGGAGCTCCGGCGGGGGCAGATTCTGTGGTTCAGGGGCCTCAACAGGATACAGACTCAGGTACCGTGTGGGGCACTGAGGTGCCGCTTCCTGCTTTCCCAGGGGCCCTGGCCGAAGAGATCGAGGGCCATCCTGTTCCCTGTGCAGCTCCTCGTGGCCACGGTGACACTTCAGCCCCTCCAGGGTCTAGAATTCCCACTGCCAGGGCCTTTCTGATCAGTGAGCCAGGCCTGTGGGCATGCACTGCTGCTTAGCCGTGTGTGCATAGCACGCCCGATTCCCAGTGGGGCCAGGGCTACAATGAGAGTGGGGGGTTGTAGCTACTGTGGGGAGGGATCTGTGCCTTGCACAGCTGGGGTGGGGCAGGCTCAGAGCTGCATGGCCCTCTGTTAATGGGGCTTGGGCAGGTGACCTTGCAACCATGGATGGTGCAGCTGGATGGACATCAGTGGGCCTTTTTCTAAGCATCATCTGCAGGATGGCTGCTCCCCTAGTGGGAAGTAGATGCTGGGCAGCCTTAGTCAAGCCCTGACAAAAGATCCTGCTCTAGGACGGCCTGTCTACCTGCAGTCTGGGATGGAGTTGAATATGCTGCGGGAGATGGGGCATTTAGCACCCAGGTGTTCTCCTTTTTTTCTGCATTGCAGGTGTGTAAGAACCCCGTTCTATAGGGATCAAAGCTCCACCCCTTTCCCTTCCCCACATGTCCTCTTCTCATTCACTTCAGCGGCCTTTGGATCAAGCTGTTTCAAACCCCAGACTCAAGATGAGGACAGCAGCCCGAGCTCAGCAGAGCCAGGCTGGCTTAGTTTGGTGGAGTGGTAGAGCTGCTTGTTGGGACTTGCCACTCTTGAGTGTCCACTCTGTTCCTAGCAGGGAAGTTGGGGCTCTTCCGCATCAGCTGTTTTGCACAAGCATTATTGGCTTTCACCACTCTGGAGCCAACACGCTCTCTTGCTCTGGCCACCTTCGCAGTGTGGTGGTGACCTGTACCACGGTGACTTTTCACACTCCCTCCCCATTGGTTTTATTTATCTCTCCTCTTCCCTGCTGCTCCCCCAGTCTCCTGATAAGTCCCCTCTCATGGGCCTCTCCATCTACTGTCCCCCATGCTGTAGCTAGAAGGGGAGAATTGTACGAGGGAAAGAAGCCTAGTTTTGGTTTCTCTAATAGTTTTCTTTTCCGTTGCAATTTTAAAAATCTCACTGACCGTTTTTAATTGTTTTTGCCAAAGAGCATATTTGTCCTTGGGACCCTCCTCTGCTCTTTCCCCCTGAAAGGAAGCGTCTCATCCTGGAGAATACAGCTTGCACACGAGCTGCTCACGTTTCTCTACCAGCCATTCCCTTCTCGATGTTTCTCTTGTTAAGCACCCGCTCCCTGCCCCCAGGGCCCCCTCTGCTCCATGCTGGTAGAGGCTTTCTCTGTCCTGCTCACCTCCTGCCCCACATTGGGACAGTACAAGGCTGGGGATGAAGAGGTGGGAGGCAAAGACCAAAGTGAGGAATGCAATGCCCAGTGACCTGCAAGCTCCTGAAGCGTGCTCCCAGACTGCTAGCAGCGGCCTCTCCTCCTTGCTTTCCTGGGTCAAATGCCGTGCTAGGAAGCTCGTGTATTCAGCATGGATGTGAGGAACAAAGAATTCACGCTCTTCTGCAAGTGGCACATTCATTCCCCCTCCTCATCTGCTCTGGGTATTTCCCTTGTGTTGGCCTGTCCGTTCTTCCCCTGCCCTCTGGCGTCCTGGCTGCAGATTGGGCAGTTGCCTAATAACATGAGCTGTCCGGCTGGGAATAGAAGGGGCTTTTCAGCCCCTTGGAGCGCGGCCTAGTATCTGTCGACCTGGAGCGTCGCCATTGCTCTGGCTCCAGCTAAACAAGTCTGAGGGGGGAATTGATAGCCAGAAAGCATCTTCCTCAAAGGCCTCTGGAAAACTTACCTGCCTGGAGGAGTCTGTCTGCTCCGTACCACTACAGCCTCATAGGCACAGCAAGGGCCAGTCCTTTCATTTCCCTTTGCTCTTTACCTAGCTCCCAGGAACCAGAGCCCAGTGATGAGACACGAGGGGGAAGGGAGTGGGATAACTGCTGAGCTGCCTTTGGTTATTGTCACGCATTTTTTCCTTCTCAACTCTCCTGCCTTTGACAAAACCACGCACTACCAGAGCGGGTTCTGAGGGTTTGGGGATGCTTCCCTCTGGCATCCGAGTCCGGTGGGAATTTCAGAGTGAAATTCCTCCGAGGAGAAGCGGGAGGAGGTGTCATTCGGGTGGGAGCTCAGGACAATATCTGCGAGTAAGTCCATGTGTGGCACATGGAAGCTATTATAAACCCAAGAAGAAATATCTCCTGAGACCCATATCGGCCAGGCTATATTCTCTTGGCTTTGTACAGTGGTTTCTTCTTCCCTGCCCAAGCAAGCAAACACCCACCCCACCCCATGTTTACCTTTTTTTTCCACCACAAAGGCTACTAGAGGTTTCTGAATGTGAAGATACCAATCTGACCACCTCCACTCCTCCTGCCTAGGGACCCTGCCAGAGTTACCATCTGATTGTTAAACATACAAGGGATAAGAAGGAAGCGGTGTTTGTTTTGTGTTTCAGAATCATGTGATACACTTGGAATGAGAATTTTAGGGTGGCTGCATTTCAAAGAAACAAGGGGGGCTGGGGCCAGGGCCACTCCATGGAACAGAGGTGCCGAGATGAGGCCTCAGTATTCTCATGGACGTTGGATTCACAAAGCTTGGGCACTGTTCAAGTGTAGGTACCTGCTTCCAGAACAGTGGCCAACCAGCAAAAGGTTCCTTAAGCCCACTGGACTGGGAGATGTGCCCATGTGGGATTCGCATGCATGTCCTGTTTCATATGTGGAAATTGTGGTGCTCACAGCCTAAGTGTGACACTTTTTTTATTTTTGCAGCACACAGGAAATGCATGTGATCCACACCAAAGCCACGTGTATGTGGTTTAAAAAAATATATATTGGAGCATGGCCCACATTGAGGTCACTGTGAGTTGTGTGTTGAAAAACACAAGCCGGGGGGTACATATGACTGAAGCCAACATGTGACTTTTGTCGTCTGAGCTCCTATTCTTTTAAGCTTTGGTGCTGGCTTGTATCTGCCAGACTGGGTTATTTTTGCAGTGGGATATGGGGAAAACCAATTGCCTTGGGGTCAGATGTTGCTGGTCATTGGGACACCGGCTGCGTTTGCTAATTTCTCAAGCTAGCCTGCCGCGTGATAACGCCTTTGGGAATACCATCCCGTTACAAGAACGATCCAGACTTGCCGGAGTACGGTAGGTAGAAATTTCTGTAATGTAGTGCTGCAGAGGTGATGCAGGTCCTAGGCGTTGCCTCCAAACCAGTTGGAAGAATTGAGGTAGCGATACCAGTGGCCACCATGCAGTGCCCACGTGTCCGTACTGGAGCCCGTTTACTGACGAAGCTTTGCGTTCTTGCCTCATGAAAAATGCTACTTGCTTTTGCAACGCTATGCAAAGCCCTGGGCTCTTTCCAGCGTATGTCTGTCCTGCAAATCCCAGCACACCCGCCTGGAGATCAAAACCCTGGAGTTCTAGGCTTCCAGGGGAGTGTCCTAAAGAAATGTGCCTTAAAGGAAAACTGCAGTGATTCTTTCACGATAGCCCTGGCTGGTCGCAGGAAAAACGTGCCTGCATCACAGTATGAGAATGAAACCAGGAAATGGCAAAGCAGTGCATGGAATTCCCACTAGGATGGACTGGGCAGCTGCGTGCCCTTCCTTGGGGTTACCGTTTTTAATAAGGATCACGTGACCAGGGCAGTGGCCAGAAACACAAGGAAGCTGCAGGGACGCGTAGCCGCCTGGTTCTACCTGTATGGACCAAGAGAGAGCTAGGAGAGTCAAAATTCAGCGCCATGTAAATCCCCAGGTGTAACTGGCTACTGCTCTGAGCTTCCTTCCTTGGAATGTGTCCGCAGGCTGATGCTGCGGCTGCTTCCTTATTTCATAGCTGTTGTGGTTTGGTTTTGTTTTTCCTTTATATTTAGGGCATTTGCATAAATCACTGGGTGGTTCAGGGCCTGATCCTGAGAGGGGCTGAGCATCTGTGAGCCCTTTCGGCTTTAGTGGGAGTTGTGGACGCTCGGCGTGTTTCCGGAGTCAGCCTCTTACTCAGTCCAATGAAAGACCTGACTGATTGGAAATGCTTTTCTATCCCATTGCCGTTTTCTAGAATACAGGCTGCACACTGTATCAGTTGCCAGCTCACACCTGCACCCATCCCCTCCCGCTCTGTCTCTCTTTCCGCACCTCCTGCAGGTTGCCTTTATATACTAGATCCTTTCCCCTCACTGCCCCGACTCCTTTGGGCCTGTAAAGATTGCACCTGATGCAAACTACAGAGAGAGGGAGGGAAAGGCTGAAAGCTAACGTCTAATCTTTGCTCCATGTCTCTGCTTTTGGATCACCTGCCAAAACTGTATTTATGGGAATGTAATCTGAAATGGGTTTTTCCGCTCTTCTCCCTACCCACCTCCATCCTCTCTTCCTTATTGTCTTGTTTGTGTCTGTCCCTGTCTGCCCAGCCTCCCCTCCTCCCTCCCCCCTTCCTCTTGGTCTCTGACTGTGGGGCAAAGCTATCTCACTCTCTGATTCTTTACAGATGGACGTAGTTTACACATTCCAGACCGGCGCCTCCTCTTTACAGGGAGCCCTCAGGAGACAGCCTTCCATCGTGAGCCAGCACCACGATGTAAAACATGTTTCTAGCCCAACCCATGTAGCTCTTTCCTCCGTCAATTCCACTCCCACCACCTCTGCTGCTGCTGCTGCTGCTGCATCTCCTACTGCGGGCAGTGAGTGATAGTCTCTATTACAATGCATGACTTCCTAATAACCACGAGAAAGCACTTGCATCGACCTAACCAAACCTGTTCTCTCTTCCTCCTCTTTTATCCTTGACTTGGCCCAATGATTTCTTGTCTCGAGGCAGGGGCAGGGTGGAGAGGCCATTTGTTTCTTTTAAAGCTGTTGCATTTTTAACCATGTTTTAAAACCCTTTCCGGTTTGTTTCCTTCTCTCCTCCTTGTTGCTTCTTTTATCTTTTCTCCTCCCTGCAGGATTTTGATGGATGTTTTTTTTTTCCTTCCCATGGGTGCAAAATTTGAGGTTCTTTAAAAGAACCATGTGGGACGAAGGACCCCCCCCCAATAAAATGGGGGAAGCCATTCTTTCCACAAGTCAGGATTTCTGACATGGCTCTCCTCAAATCCTCTGAGCTGGTGTTTTCCCTTAAGTCTTAGCTTGTTGGAGGTCAGCGGGACCACTTAGCTTTAGCGCTAACTTGTAGTTGAACAGCCCCCAGACTGGCCTTCACAAGAACTTGCATGTTGCGTGAGCCACAAGTCACTGGAATTGACAGAGCCCTGTGCAGAGGACTACTGCTTAAGTTCCCCCCACAAAGCAATGTTGCGAGGTCTTAGGGCCATAATCAGGTCCGCTCTTAAGCACGTGCTTAAATCGCAGTCAGTGGGCCTTGAGGACGTTTTGAGAGTGAAGCATCATTTAATGCTATAGGGCTAATCGCACGTGTCCAGAATATTGAACGGTCCAGTACTTCTGGGCACAGTGTGGGCCTACCACCACCTGCATGGCACCAACCCCCTCCACATGACTTTGCATGTGAGGTCATGCCACACGGGAGGCTGCCATTTTGAAGAGCGTGCCGCCCCACCCCCACCAATGTGACCTTGCACGCACAGTCCGTACGAGGACATGCTGGGGGTGGGGGGACAGCATGCACTTAATTATGGCATCCCCGGTCCGATACAAGACAAAACCCCACATCCAGTTTTGTCTCAGACGGGGACAAACCATCTCAAAAAAGGACTGCCTGGTTTATAAGCAGACACATGACCTCCCTATTTAATGCTGTCCTAAGTAGGAAGCACATGTGTAAGTGCTTTCCTGAATTGGGGGTTACATGGGATGCTACTGGCATGTAGGCCTGTTTCTGGGCCTTTGAATTTCACCCTGTATGTGCAAATTAGGTAGATCACCTAGACAGCTGATTTTAAAAATGTTAATAGAATCTCTCTGTCCACTTACACGTGGAAACACCTGGCACTGAACGTGCCAAGATTGCGAGTGCACAGTTAATCATGCCTAGCTCTTCTATGGTACTTACCATCCACAGATCTTCAAGCGCTTTGCAAATTTAGATGCCAAGTTTGTGGGGGGGGGGAATCCTGGCCCTGTTGAAGTCAGTGGGAGTTTTGTCATTCAGTGGGGTCAGACTTCCACCTAGCGAATTTATAGGGGTTTGCCTTTTTGTTTACTTGAGCCTCTATGCACCAGCGTAATGGGCTTCTCAGAAGGGAATCTGCTCAGTTTGGGGGAGGATGATCAATATATTTAACCACACAATAGAGCTCCAGCAAAGGGAGGGAAACATAGTGGATGCCAATGTGTTCCACCAAAACACCATTTTTGCTCATTGATTAATGTTCTACTTGATTGCGGGAGGGAATCGATGAGCCCTACCAGATAACAACTTTCCCAAAAGCTAAACCAGGTTGCTAAGGGTTCCCTCCATTTTATCTAGACTTGGCTCTACTTCCTTTCTGCTGTTCTCTCTTCTTCTAAAAACTGTGTATCCCTGAATACAGATTAACTGAGCCGCTCTGTCTTTCCCCTTTATTACTTCCTGGTGGAAAGTCCTACAGTGCCAGATCTCAGCAGTCCTGAATTGGGTGGTGATGTAACAAAGGGGAGACCTCATGAGTGAACCAAAGCTCGTGGCTTGTAGATTTAGGCTGTGTCTCCATTGGGAATTTTTGCCCTGATTGCAGCTATCGGTGTCCCAGCTCCACCAAGGCTGAATAGGGTAAAGCACTAGGGTAAAGGGCAAGCCACACCTTTGCATTGTTGATCTCTGTTTCAAAGAGCGGTGAGCTTGGCCAGTACAAGTGGTAGCTTGACCTAGGGGTTTGCCTGGGTTCACCTAGTCCAGGGGCTGGAATTGGGGCAAACTCCCAATGTAGCTGATGCTTGAAATGCTGTGGAAAAGTTGGAATCAAGAGGAAAAGCAGGTCCTTGTTCTGGGCATGGAAGATAGGGGGTGTTCATTTTCAGAGAAATTGAAACATGTCATTGACATCACCCTTTGTGTGTCTGCATAGACTCTAGCCACTCCTGTGGATTGCCGACACTTCTGCATGGGAAGTTCTTAAACTGTTCCACTCCCCATGAAGTGGCCATAATTAATGCAGTGCTCTGAAAACTCGCTAGTCATGGACAAACGTCCTACGGCTTGAAATTGGGGGGTGGGGGGGATCATCTGGATAAGTTCAGATGCTTGATCCGAACCTGAGGCAAAGGTGGGCTGGGTAGTCTTGCACCGAAAGGCTTTCTTGCAAGGAGCATCAGAAATCCTGCTTCTAGCTAGGCTGCAAATAACAAGAACAACATTTCTTGCAGTTTTTTCTGAACTTGCACCTGAACCCAGAAGTGCTGAGTAGATGCTTGAAAACCAAACACAATGAGAAAAAGCCAGTGAAATGTTTCACCCCTCAGTGATGTGGTTCCAGTTTGGAGCAAGGGTTTGGATGGACTTTTATTTTCTCCAGACTGGTGAACCCATCCCTAAACTGTTCCTCCTTTGCTTGTCTTCCTACTCAGAGATCCGTTAACAACAAAGTGGAATTTGCATTGGTTTTATGTTAGTTCTGCTGACAGCTTCTTACGATGATCAACCGCAGAAATAATGGGGCCTGCATGGGGGAAGGCAACAAAATATTTCCTTGATGAGCTGAGTGGGGAATTAACATGTTAGAGGAGCCAAAACCATACATGGACATCTGGACCAACCAGTTGTAATTATCCTCCTGGATAGGTCGCTGCCTGCACAGTTAAAGCCCAGAAACTTTGGATCTAAGAGCACGAGCCTCTTCTGTCTGAGCTAAAGGAGCAGCTGTGCTCGCTCTGCGGAAGAAGTGGACTGATAAACCTCTGCATGTGATCTAGCCAGAGGCCGGAGACAAAGTGCCATGCTGTTAGGGGAGGTTACCCACTTGTGTTAAAAGCTGAAAAGCAAGTGATGGCACTAGTTTTATTGCTGCACGTGGATTTTTCAGAGCAGTCTAGGGAGTTTAGCCACACGTTTGAAATGTATCTAAATCCCTTGGGCTGCTTGGAAAATCTCTAAGCGTTCATTGTTTTATGCAGACCTATCATTCTTGGTTGGCTTGCTTGTTTTTTGTTTCTTGCGCTTTGTAGCAGTGCAGTGCCTATTTCTCAGAGGTCTGTGTGTCGATCGTTGGTTTCTGGGGTTATCCGAGTGTGCACCGAACAGGGTTGGGGTTTTGTTTTCACTTTTGCGGGGGGGGATGGGGGACTTCAGGCTTCAGAGAAGTGGGTTTTTCTGGCACTAATACCAGCACAGCTAACTCCCTCAAGCAAGGGTACCTAAAAGTTAGGAGGAGGAGTGATGTTAAATATTCTGATGGCTTCATGCCATGGCTGATGGAGGGGTAATATACAGGCATAATCCTGTAATGGTTGGGAGATGGACTAATGTCCTGGTATGCAATAAGGCCAAAAACTTTTCCAGTAGAATCCACGAATATTCTGCCCCCTTATATATAAATAAACTGGCCTCCATTGCCTTTTGGCCTAGGTCTTTTCCAGCTCTACATTACTCTTCCTCGGCAGCTTTGTGGTACGATTGGGGTTAAGAAAAGGAAATGGGAGTACCAGGTTGCTCAGCTTGGAAGGAACCCAAAGCATCTGGGTTTCTCTAGCTACTTCGCCCAATCCATCGATCACAGACGTGCTCCGGTGAGAGAAGGCTTTGAATTCCAGCTGCTCCAATGTTGTCCACCTGGATATAACCTTCCCTTTTCACAGGTTAGGCTGTATGGCTCCCCACTGTGAAGGTGGACGCTCAAGTCTTCCCCCGGATCTGTGTGTTTTTGCCTGTCTTCCGGCCACTGCAAGCCTGTGTGTTTGTGTTCTTATCTGTCCATGTGTGACATGAGAATGGGATTGTTTTACTTTTATAGATTAAAAGCTTTTGGCTTTCAAAGCCCTCCTCATGCTGGTGTCAATGAGGATGTTCCATCAAAATGTTCATGGGTCATTATCCTGAGGCTTGGGGGCACCATCATCTGTTCAAGTGGAGATGCCAGCCCAAAAGCATGTCTCTGTTAAAGTGGGGGACACGGGCATCCTATAGGTTGACTTGTGAGCCTGTAAAGTTGGGGGGAGAAAGGGGGTCTCATCTCACGCTTCCCTTTGTGTAATGCCTTGTTTTTTATGCTTTGTGAATGTTGGCATGCTGTCATTGTGCTGACACCAAAGATCTTTGGGGAGTTTTTATCTTGGGTGTCTGGGAGGTGGTGATGGGAGGGATTCTGGCTGGTGTCTCCAGTTGAGTCTGCTGGTGAAATAGTAACCAATATTTAACCCAGTGAATTTCATGAGGGGTGGGTAGTGGTGTCCCCTCCTGACTTACCAGGATCAATGGCCTTTTCTCCAAGGTACAGTGGAGAAAGTTTGCACACTTGCGAATGGAGGAATTGAGTTTCTCCTTCCTCCTTTGCTTTCTGTCCATTTAGCTGGGACGTAGGGCAGGTGTTGAGACACGCTGGAGGCTGCTGTAGTGGAGTGGTGCAGGCAGAAGCAAGGAGCTCTTGCAGGCATGTGCATCTTCACAGGTGTTGATGCTTTAATGAAGTGCTCCACGCTACCCCTTCTGGGCCAGTCTAGGTACCAGAGGACTAAGAGCACTGTGCTGATAACTTAACTCCACAGGCAGCATCTGAAAGTGGGTAGGCGAAACTGACTAGATGGTGAGTTCAGAGCAGTGGGCGAAGGTGACTCAGGGCTGGGTGAAGGCACAGATCTCTGCTGCTGGTGGGGGATGCTCAAAGCGATCTAAAGCAGTGACTTGAGAGTACACTGGAGTGCTAACAACTCCCTCCACTTCAGGAATCCCTGAGTGACCTTTTCATTGAGGAATTTATGCAGGAGGTGAAATTAGAGGATGATCCTTTTTGCCCTCAAAAAACAGAATCTGCTCCATTTCCGTCCAACGCAAATGGTTGATTGGAACTCCCCCTCCACTCACTGGGGGAAGGAGTGAACCCAGTGGGTTGCAGCAGGTCATGACTGTAATGGGATGATGATGATGAACATCTTTGGAATGTAACTTTCAATGAGGGCTGATGTCTAGGCTAAACCAGTGTCTGCAATTCCATGACCCCCAGCACTCTCCAGAGCCCGTTGGCGGGGGAAGGTTGGGAGCTGTGGACAGGAGTAATTCATGCAATGTGAGGCATAGCACTCTGACAGCATGGGAACTCAGGAATGTGGCCAGAGGTTAATTAGAAATACCTGGGGGTGAGGGGGAAACAAGTAAGTAGCATTTTATTTTGCAAAACCAGGGTGCAATTTGGATCTGGATAGCACTTTTCTCTGCCCTCTCAAGGTTGAGAGGGTTTGGAGTAGTGATTCTGGTTTGTCAGCTCTCTATAGAAGCCATTTAAATGTACGAGGATGCATTCATTGAACTGACCTTTAGAATGCATACACCCTGAGTGTTCCTTGCGTACAAGTCATTCAAGGGAACGGATGCAATCTTCCGCGCTCCATGTATGTGCATTGGCTGCAATGGAATGACCTACATCGCACGGACACATGCAGTTTTGCAGGTTTGGGGTGAGTGTGACCATGGAAACCTGCCACATCCCGCAAGGCAGAGAAGTCACCGTCACCAAAAATGCAGCGTTAACCAGGTCGTTGCCTACTTCACCTTAGTGTGTTGAAAATGTGAATTGCACCTTAAACCTGTGACCGAATAAACTGACTTGACTGCACGGTGGGGCAAGAGAGCGTTAGGCTTTCAGGCTTGGATTTTCAAAGGAACCTGAGGAACTTGTGAATGGGATGCCTTAGGCTCCTTTATAAATTCTGCCCAACTTGAGATGCAGAGGGCCTGATTTGCAGAAGCGCTCAGCCCCCATGACTGTTGTCAGAGCGAATGGGAGCTGTGGGCACCTCACGTCTCTGGAAAGCCAGGTCCGACATATGTCAAGCTGGGCACCTGAAAGCAGCGGCTGCTTTTGGAAACGCTGGCCTTAAACGTGTTGGCACAGGCAAGGATCAGAAGTTCGTGACCAGAATCTAGACTACAACGTGGAAACTCGCACCGCTTTGGTTTCCTCCTTGCATGCTCGGCTGGGTACGTTTGTTGTTAGTGCCATCTGCTTGGATCTGCCGCTCCACGCAGAGTTGATGAAGCCATGACACCTTTAAACTGATTCCTTTTTATAGGTTTAAAAAAATAAATAACTAAAAATGCATCACTTCCCACTTGCCTAGAAGCCAAATCACTGTGTGTCTAACCCACCTCTCTTTTGAGTTGTATTTCCACTTTTATTTTGTCTTTTTTGTTAAACACACAGAAGCGTGTGCGTGCACGCACCAGAACTAATGCATTTTGATTTCCATTCATTTCAAAGTGATCTGTTTGGAAATGTTTGTCTTTTCTTACAGCTTCTGAAGTCGCCCCATAGTCGGTTGCCCCATCACACACCTACTCCTGAATTTGATCCATGTGGCCATCCTAGTTTCCCATAATTTCTCTTATTTTTATTTAGTTTTGTTGCATATTGTGGTGGTGGTCTTTTTTTTTTTTTTTTTTTTTTTTAATTTTTCACCTAAAGTCCCTGAGATCTCCCTACGGCTGCCTCTCACCTCTTCTCTGTTTATCCCCCAACCTTCTGACAGATCAAAGTGGTGAATGCGTTCCGTAGCTCTTTATACGATGGCCTCAAGAAACCCGAATCCAGAAGCTCCATTCATAACTTCTCAACTCACCCTGAGTTCATCCTGGAGGAAGATGAGCCTCGAACCCCATTCCTCGACGACGCAGAAGAAGACTCCAAGACTGACGGACTCGAAAACCAAGGTGGGAGTAGCCCAGGTGAATCCTTCTCCCTCAACCAAAATAACAATGCGGTGGACAGCGATCTAGCCGAGAACACCGTCCCAGAGTCTGAAAGCCCCTTAGATGGCCTGGAATCATCGGTTTGACCTTTGAACTTTGATACTTCCTTCACCCTGAGCCTGTGTGATATCAGCACCGATAACTGATATCGCAGAGCGGTCACTTCATGTTAACTGCTCATATGTATACAATTTTGTTTTCCTTTTATGATTTAGTGGCAGGAACCAGAGTCTCATGGAGTTGGGAGGGTGCTGTCTGCAGTGGGTACTCGCCCAGGTGGGAAACAAGTTGATATTTCTTCTCCTTGAGTCGGGTTCCGTGTGTCCGTAGGGGTTTTTCATTTTGAAAAATGCATGTTGAAAGAAAAGGTTCAGATTGTCTTAAATAGTCTTACATGCACGCTCGCCATCTGAGGGTGCATTTGTGGGGTGACTTGGGGGTCTTTTAGCTTGTGGGATTTGACCCCTGATAACATCACACTTGGGGGTGGGGGAGCAGCAGCATGAAGGTACAGATTTAAAAATTGAACAGGGGGAAGAAAATCTTGAATTGTGTTAAAGAGTAGGAAAGGGAAAAACCAAACCGGTATTCCCTGAGGGAGATTCTGATGGTTAGAGCATGTAAACCAGTCTTCCACCTTGAAAAAATGGTACCTACCCTTTACTACTTTTCTGTCTTTGTATGTCTCTCTCTCTCTCTCTCTCTGTTTCCAACATGCTAACTGTGATTAAAAACAAGGGAGGAGGGTGATTTAAGAGTCTTAAATATGTTGGCTAAGATGTGATTTGAAAAAGACCCTGCTTTGTTACAAAGTCCCATGGGAGATGCTGCCACCATTGCTGGGAATGTTCTCCAAGAACTGCAATGACTGGAAATAAGAAGTCTTACTTTCTGCGGAACTTTTTAAATGCATCGTTTTGCTCTTGAACTGTATGATGATGGTCAGCAAGAGTTGTGCGTAATTGAATAGCAAATCATTTCTGAACCACTTTGGTGAGCAGAGGTGTTTTTGCGTGGTTTTTTTTCATACTGTCAGATTAAATATTCCTTTGGCCCTGGAGTGAGGCTAGCTGCGGCTAAGGTTCATCCCAAAGAACATACCACGTGCTGTACATCCTTTTCAAAGCGGTGGTGGGGTCTGGATGGGAATCGAGTGCCAGCTGCTGATGGAAGGCTGGGGCAGCTTAAGGCTGGGTTTTGCTGCTGGGTTTGCAGGTCCCTTAGGACAGAGAGAAGAGAGACTGCAGTAGGGAAGGCCTTATTTGCATTGGCCATATCTGCACAATCCCATTCAGTGTACATACCCGCCTCATGATGGAATTGTCCTGTCTGTGTGTCTCTAGGGTTGGATGCAAATGGGGGCATTGTCCTGTAACATGGCTGTCTTACTCCTGGGAAGGGAAGGGCACCTCCTTCATCAGAACTTCAGAGGAGGCTTGATAGCTAGGCTTTGCCCCACTCTCCCTTGTCACAAAGGTCCCCTCTCCACCTTAGACCCAAATTTGTCTCTCCTCTTGCCTGGATCTTGTTGCATCTCAGTACTACAGACAGATGCAAGAAATGATCCGCGAAGCTAAGGTCATAGCCAATGTAACTTACTCTGGACAAATCCGTTCCAGGATGTCCTGTGCTAATTGTTAATGTGGCTCTCGGTTTTTTAGGTTTGTCCCCTGATATTTAGGTTGTGGCAGGGTGAGAGGCCTGGACTTGAGCTTTTGATCATCTGGGAAGCCACTCAGTGAAATAGTTTTGAGCAAACTCACTTGTGAAGACAAGGAAGGGCTAAATCATGAGCGATGGGAGATGTCTGCAACTCCTGTTGACTTCACTGGGTGCTTTTTGTACCTCTGAGTTTGGCCCTAGATTGGTGTCATTGAGAAATGCTGTAGAAGGTTACCTACTTTACTCCCTTATCTAACACTTATTCAATTAAAAGCTGTACCTGGAAGGAAAAAGAACCCACTTGCAACTGCCTGTATTAAAGGGTTTGTGACAAAAAAGGGACAGGGGCCTTTGCCCAGTCTCCTTCCCAACAAGCAGATATATCTTACTGAGTGACGTGTTTTTTCTTTTTTCTTTTTTTTTTTTTTTTAAAAAGAACGCACAGCAAAAACTCCCGTGCCTTTTCCAAGCACTGCCCAAAGTACCGTCTGCCACTTGGGAGCCCGGTACTTTGCCAAGAAATAAGTGTTCCTTAAACAACCCAGTACGGACTCGTGCCCTGGCGCTGTCACGCTTCATTCCACATCTGTTCAGGGTAGACCAATGAGAGGTCCTTCTCACAGGGTCTTCTGCTCCAAGGCTAGTAAAGAGGAGGGGATGCTAGGCTCCACAAACTGCCAATACCAAGAAGAAATAACCACCTGTGCATCTTAATTGCAAATCAAAGCCCATCCCTTTCATCCAGAAAAACACACCTGCTTCCTTCATTCCTTTCATTCTTCATGTGAGCTATAATTGGGAGGGATTAAGGGGGAAATTTAGCTGTTTCTTGGTCTCTTACATGACCTATCTGATGGGAAAGAGAAAAGGAGTTTCGTTTTTCTGTTCTAAAGCTTACATTGCTTAAAAGATCATTTTTCTATTTTAAATACTTGCAAAAAAAATACAACTGATGAAAATACGGTGTTCTTAGGCGCTTACGTAAATATTTATTAAATACTTTTGGGGGACACGGATTTTGGTTTTTTTATTACCTCAGACCTGTTTTTTTTTTGTTTGTTTTTTTTAAAAAGGCGGGGGAGGGACTTTGGAGGTGCTTAAAACGTCACTCCCAGAAGTCTCTGACTGGCAGGTTACCATGAGGGTCTGGTCTACCTTTAGTCAATTTATTTTTTGTTCTAGTTTCAATCGTTGGGGGGGGGGGGAGGGAAATTATATATAAATATTATGCAAAAAATATAGTTTTCTTTAGATCAGAAACTGATATTTTTAAGTCAGCCATATGTATTTTGTTTAAAGGAAAACAAAGCTGTAAATCATGTGTCTGCAATGGAATGTGATCACATGACTGGCAGTTTAAAGTGACAGGTAACTTAAGGATTGGTCAGACACCAATCGACTTCCTTTCTCTGAGCAGCCATCTTTGTTCTAAAAGTTAGTTGGATTACACAGAACCGTTTTTATATAAATTATGTTGGTATGGCTGGTTGCTTAAAGTATAAGCATTTATTGTGCATACTTTTTTATGTAATATTTTTTTCTATTTAGTTTCAGTGATAAACTGGCAGCAGCTAACTATGGCTTAAGTTATTGAGGAAACTTAAAATGGGGAGAGAAAGAGATGGTGCATTCAATTTAAAAGGCATGGTAGCCTAAATGAATTTCATGAAACATGCCTTGAAAGATGGAGAGAGGTTTATTTTATTTTTTTTTTACTGCCAACAGAACGAGTCGGGGGGAGGGAATTAGGTAGTGCCATATCAGACAGGAAATGAAGTAATCTCCTGTGATACGTGTTAACTTGCCTTGGAATGCTGTGTTGTTAAAACACTTTAAACTATTTTGCGTCCAATTCTTAAGGGTAGGGTCTGTTTTGTTTTGTTAAATCAAGTGGCGGATTGGTACCAAAGACATTACATCACTTCCTGTGTGCAATGGTGAATATCCATTTCTAGGAGCTTTCATCATGTGATTAGGTTCGAAAGGGGGATGTTTGTTTGCACAGGGATCTGACTTTAATTTTCAAAGGTTTTGTGCAATAAGTTTTTAAGGAAAAACATTTACAACAAAACAAGAAAAAAAAATCTCCAGAAGGAAAAATACTAAACTGAATTTTAGCCATGGGTAGGCTGTAAAAAATAAATGAGCTGGGGCAGAGGAACATGGTCAGTCTGTCCCTCATCTAGAAGCTTTCTCTGCGGGGAGCATGGATGATTTGTGGCGGGTTTAACTTTGGGTCATGCTGGGGAAGAGGCAATTCAAAGCCCATGGCTGACTCCCACGGCCTTCAATGGGTTCTGGATCAGGCCCTCTGAGGAAGGGATCTTCGAGAAGATCGGTTACTATAGTGACTTCTTCCAGCATTCCACCAAGCAGGGACCCCCCCCCCCCCCCCGCCAAAAACAGTCACGGCCTTTGATTTTCATGTATCCCAAGGTTTTCTGCCTTCACATGTGTTTTTGGGGCAAATGGCTGTTGACTATTGTCTCTGGGAGCTACAGCCCCAAGAGGAGGGGAAGGGTGATGGTAGTTCTGTTTGTGCCGTGAGAAAGTCTTAGATGACTTCATCTTCTGCTTTCCCTACCTCCTTGTGAATTTACCAATTTTCTGAGCTATCCATAAGGATCTCCTGAAATGTGCTCTGAAAACTCAACTCCCCCACACATATATCCCAGCCGTAAATCTTGCTGAGAGAAGGACAAGCTAAGTGTAGTTGTGGTGAATATAACTTTGGCCTGATGGAACTGACCATAACTCCTTCAGGCTTACCTAGGATTTGTGGGTCAAAAACAATGCTGCTTTGTGGCTTGTGCTGTCCTATTCATGATGGTGTCTTTTTCCCTTTCCTTGTCAGTAATTCTGCCCATCTCTTCCTCCTCGCTGTCTGACCTCTTGTGCTTTATGCCTCTGATGTCCCTGCTGACCCCCCCCCCGCCCCAGAGGGGGCTGTGGTTGGGATGTTAAGTTAATTAGCCTTTCAGCAAAGTCCATGGCTAAAATGGCCTTTAGTTTATTTCCTAACCCTCAATAAATATATATACAAAAATATACTTTGTATGTATATATTTATCTGATTCTCTTTTAAAAAAAAAAAAACAACAAAATAACCAAAATCTTTCTTTTGAAAAGAGCACGCAGGTTTGAATTTGAGTTTTTTTTCAGTAACTAGTATAATAAGCACTGGTATTTTTGTATTTAAAAAAAAAAAGAAAAAAATGACACAATAAAAGACTGAATATTATGTGGTATGCATGACATTAAAAAAAATGGTGGTTTCAAAGCAATATGTACCCTGGTGTGTTTGCCATAACCTAGAATCCAGCTTAAAGTGCACCTGATCTGTATTTGCATTTTGATATTTAATCTCTCTGTATGATGTTTTGCATGTAATTTATATGGTTCTTGGGGAGGAAAAAAATACTTTTTTGAATGAATTGTCAACTAGCTGCTTCTGGGAAAATTTGGAACTCAAAGCAGAGAACGCTGTGATTGGAAATGGAAGGGGCGGGGGGAAACTACGTAACGGAAGATAAAGCGGGGGAAACAAAGGGGTAACGTTTTGAATCAATAAAGCTTTTGCTGTTGAGCAGAAACAATGTGCGAGTGCATCAAGAGAATAAAATGTGCCCACACGTAATTGTGCTGTCCTTAGTGTATGTCTACTAGCTTGTGAAGTCACTGATCATCTACTGAAGCTGAGATGAAGGATTGCACTTAAAGGCTCACCTCAGAGCAAAGCTGTAGTGTGGAAACTGGTGGTGGCTGATTTTGTTTCAATCTCACACCATGAAAAAAAATTTATTTAAAAAGGTTTTCCAACCTCCCTCTTCAGATGTGGATGACTGTACTGAACTGTTTGTTCCCATCGTTCTGACTTCTACCATCTGCGAGCAAGGTCCAGAAGCAGCTGTCAAATACTAGCCAAAGCTAATGCCTTCTCACAGATATGGCCATGCGGACATTTTCCCATTCCTCTGACGGTGTCCCTCCAAAAACTCTCCAAATGCAGTATGTGGCAATAGAGTTGAACTGCATCTTTCTAGTGTTGACCTCAATTCAGTAAAGCCCTTTAAATATCTAAGTCCATCCCTCTTTTAGTCACATACTTAAGTGTTTTGTTGAGCTGGAGTCTCAAAAGCAGTTAGCTATTGAAATTCATCCAAAGATGTTGCTGAAACAAGTCCTGATCCTTTGGCATTTATGCTCAGGAAGGGCTTTACTAATCTGAGTAGTCTTAGCAGCATCAGTGGGACTGTTTCCACAAGTAAAACTATTCAAAGGTTTCACCATTTTTAGGAGCAATTTTGAAGACGTAATGGAGATTTTGACCACATGGGGGGGCGGACATCCCACCTGTCATTACTGCACAGTCAGCTCAGGAGAGGAACTTGGGCTGAAGGCAGAGCTGGGATGGGAGAGGAGCTGGGGCTAGAGATGGAGACTTGTGGGAATGAGGGCAGAGCTGGGCAGTGAAGCTGGTATAGGTGGTGTTCCCTCCTGTTGGGGCTGGCCTGGGTGCCCCGCGCACGCACCCCTCCACACACTTTCAGTGGTATGCCCCCATAGTTTGAGGACCGCTGTCCAGAGACCAGCAAATCAATTGATGTGAATTAAGCTTAGATCAGAGCTTACGTGACTGGGAGAAGTGGTTACAGGAATTGTAATACAAGGGCCTGGCAGGGTCACCGTTGTTCCCAGTGGAGTGCTGTCAAATAGTGAACCTCTTCTTTGGGATCACACACTAGCTAACCCCTAAGGCCTGTCTCTTTGGTTTTAAAAGATGCAGTCAGAAATGTAGTTTATTCTTAAAAGTAAAAGCTGGTTCTGGTTGGATGCTATTCAGCAGAAATGCTCCAAATTTTCCCAATGGTTTTGGACCTAGTCCTTTTTTCTGAACAGCAGCTGCGATGCTAATTTACAGACTTGTGTTGTTTTTTCCCATACCCAGTTATGCCAATAATTGTGGCTCACACTGTCAGTCTCTCATTTTTGTGCATAATTGTATGTTCCTTTGTGATTGTGTTGGCCTGTCGCTCCTTTTGTGCAATAATTTGGTTGGTTGGGCATTGGCAGATACGAGCAAGATCATTATTCCCACGGCCACTGAGCTTGCATCTTCTGTTTCCATCCTGCCACTTTGATGGGAACTCAACTGCCGTTAATTCTACCAAGATATGTTGTTATGGGGCCAAGTTACCAGCAGCAGAGGCACTGGAATGGGGTCACTGGTGAACCACTTTGAGGTCCCACAGTAGCCAAACTTGTGTGTGACTGGGAAAGACTAAAATATTGGACTCCATGTGTCTCCATCAAAGTTGGGCCCAAACTGAGTGGAGAAGAGAGATCAGGATACAACCCCAGCAGATTGGGCCCAGATCCTCAAAGGTATTTAGGCACCTAACTCCTTACACCTTTTGACAAGCTGGGCCTTCCTCCCTTAGGCTCTTGGGGTGGATAAATAGGGCAAAAGTTCTGTTTAACATAAATGGCTTTGCACAGAGCTGTAGCATGACCTGGATTTGGTGTGAAACAAGCAACTTCATGTCGCTGAAATTGGTAGGTCGGGGAGTCCAGCGTGCCCCTCATTACTCAAGTTTCTTTTGCTGGAAAGGCCATGCTCCCTAAGGCTGGGCCTGCATAGGGTTTGAACAAATATAATTTTTTTTCAGTGGGAGGGGTGATTTCCTACTACTGTAATTATACCAGTACAAGCCCTAGTCTAGATGTAGTTATACTGGCATAGCTTATTCTGCCTTCACTTATTGGAATAAACTATCCTGGTATAAGCACCTTTATATTGGTATAACTGTATCCATGTAGTTACAGCAGCAGACAAGCCCGTGGTGGTGATCGCTTTCATGGGTGGGCATAGCTAATCTTGCGTTAAATTTCAGGTGAGATTCCTTAGGTTTAGTCTACATGAGGAAATTTACCAGCATAATTAATTATTTCTAGTTACATTGAGAAGTGTCTCTATATGAACGCTTACTCCAGATTAAAAGTGCCTTCTTTCTGATTTTTCCTGTAGTGCTTTTGAAGGGTTTAAATTAAATCAGAAAAAAGGCACAGTTATTCCAGCATAAGAGTGTCTAGGTGGGGAAATTTACCGGTATAACTAGCCGTATAATTATGCCAGTTTTTCCTGTATAGACAAATCCTTAAACCCATGGGTCAGATCCTCAGCTGCTATAAATCAGCGTCGCATCCTTGAAGCCAATGGTGCTCTGTTGACTGACACCTGTAATATTCAGTAGACTCACCGCTGCAGAAAAGTTCTGCTTTTCAGAAGTGCAAAGCACCTGTGATTCCATTTCCAGTCAAAGTCAGTGGGAGCTGGAAGGGGCTCAGCACCTCTGAAAAGTCAAGCCAGAATTAAAAATTACTACTTTTTTTCAGAAAGGAATACAACTGATTTAAAAAGGCTCCCAGCTGCGCACAAGTGTTTACTTCCCCCTGCATGTTACAGTGTAGGGCTAAGTATTTCCTGAGCTTTTACCTCCTCCTGAGCCAGACTTTTGCTACCTTGGCTAGTTTGCTAACTGCTTTTGGGTCTTGACTCAACTCCATTTCACAAGAGCCTCCTACCTCATTCTTCATTAACTGAATGGGGTGGTTGACTGAGAACTCCTGCAGCCTGCCTGGGGTCGCGATTTAATGTAAGTGATGAACTTTTGCTGCTTTAAACAGCCAAACAAAAAAAAAAAAAAGACCCAGCGACTCACTGCCTTAGTCTGTGGTTTAATAAGAAAAAAAAGCAAAGCCTCATTAGATATCAGTGCTACATATTTACTGCTTCTGTCCTCCATGTCTGTCGGCGTCTATGGTCCTCCACTGTGTGTCTCTGACAAATGCAGACTGAATAGGGGAGGCCATCAGTCATTCATGGGCAAGCATTTTTTAATCCCGTTGTAAATAAAAAGAAACAAAATTGTCACCTATTTATTTCCTTCCTGGTGTGTTTTGGGCTTCATCAGCGTCAAACCAAAAATAATAAAAAGGGAAGTGTGGAGGTGGGGTAGCTGTTTGTGTGTGGCTGGTATTTGCTCTCATTTCATAGTCCTCTAAGCATGGGGAGATGTGGATGTTACGTCAAGGCGGGCTGGGGTCTAAGATGCACAGGACAGACATCTCTGCCTACTCCCCTGCAGGCCTTTTATTAACACCATGCTCGGTCTCTCTCTAACTTGCCCCATTGGGTTATTTCTTGGAATGAGCTGGGCCAGGGTGAAGCACTGTACTTGAAATCGCTAGCTCCACGGGGCTACAGTCAGGCCAATGGGACCTTGAGCGATCTAGCTGAGAGCTTGTCGGTACGCAGCTACCCTAACTCTGCCACTGGCTGCCATCGATTGCTCTAGGAGTGCTCCCTCTAAAGGCCTGCTGATGCTTGGAAAGTACATTGTGTTTGACGTGTCAGTCACCATACTGTAAAATACAGCTGAACATTCACATGGGCCCTAGGGTTAACCATACCCAGCTGAAACAATGCTAGACCTGCTCATTCTTTTCTGTGCTGAGTTTCACATTATATGAGCTAACATGGCAATTCCGTGTGTAGACACTGGCAAGTTGGAGTTTGCATCAGTTGAGCCTAATGGGGTTTAGCTTAGCTTGCCCTTGTCTAGTCTGAGGGATCAGTACTGGTGAGTTAGGCAGTAGTGGCCAGCAATCAGGCTTAGCCTGAGTGTGCACAAAATCTAGGAAGCTTTTTCTCCCCGGTGATTGTTTATCTTTTCCTGTCTCTTATCTCTGTCATCTCTTCCTGGTTATGTTTTATTTCCTAACCTTTTAATTCCCTCTTTTCTGCTGTGAACACCTAAATTTGGTCTCTCTCCATTTCTTTATCTTTCAGTCACACCTTTCCCTGCTGCTGACCTGGGGGCCTAACCGGTGGTGCTTTGTGTTGCCATGCGGAGGCCCAGCGTTAGTTTTTCTGACACAGCTGCTTGATACCTCAGCTGGTAGCTGTAGCGTGGCTACACTTTGGTTTGAGGGAAGAAGAATCTTCGATAGCTCATTAAAAAATAAGGCTGATGAGTATAAGGAAGGGAAACCTATCCCATATGGCTCATCTGTTTGCACTCACAGGGCTTCAGCAGTGGATGTCAAAATGGAGGAGCCCCTCCAATATATCCGCTGTAGAGAATAAAACAATCTTTCCCTCGGTTCCAGTGCTTCCTTTTGTATCGCAGAAAACAAGCTCTTGTTAGGACCAGGGCTTTCTCCTCTAGTGCAAGGCAACCAGTTTAAATGCATTGCTATTTTTGTCATGCCATGGGTGTGCATAAGCCGGGCTGGGTCTCAGAGCCAGGTAGGCTTGCAAGCCAAGTTAGAGGTCGTGCAGACATACAGGCACGGTTGGCATGCAGAAGGCTTATAGCATCACCCTAACTAAGGTGATTTTTTTTTTTCCACATAATGAAAATGTGTGGTGGGGTAGGAGAAAGGAAGCACAATGGGAGGAGTGAATGACCCATTATGTAGGGGTATAGCCAAGAACTGTTCAACAGCAGGTGGGATGCTACACCCACCTGTGCAGGTTGAAAGGCTGGCTCCATGCTCTGCCGCTTTGCTGCCTCGTCTGTCAGAGGAACGTGATGGGTTTTAAGGTTAGAAGGGGTCATTCTGATCATCCAGTCTGAGCTTGTGCAGAGACTCATTGGAAGGCAGGGCGGAAAAAGACTTCGAGAGGCCCTCTAGGCCAGCCCTGAGGCATAGTACCGATCTCTGCCAGTCCCGTTCTGATGCAGCAGCTGGGTTGCCTGGGGTGAATGAAATATCCCACAGCCCTCCAAGAAAAAGAGGAGATAACCCTCAGCATGTGGCTCAGGTTTCTGCTTACCAAGCAGGTTCCAAGAACCAAAGCTGTCAATTAGGTGCTGTGTGTGTGCTACAGTAATGTCCTGTGTTACTGTGAGCTCCTTGAATTGATGCCCTAAGATTCATGTATTTAGATTGCAGCTCACCATCCCCATAGGTAAGCCGCTTTCAAGACACCGAAAGGACAAAAATCAAAATATTAAGGAAACTGACAACGGTGTCAAGTCGCCAGTACTCCAACACTGATGAGCCATTAATGCAAGAGCACCAGATAATGGCCATAATATCCAGCTCCTATTTCCTGCCCATCTCCTCCCCAATCACTCATGAAAAGTTTCCTGCACCGTTGCAGTGTGTGTGCGCCCAAGAAGTTAACAAAGGCTCTGACAGGCAAGGGGCAAACGTACAGGGAGGTTGTGGAATCTCCATCATCGGAGATTTTTAAGAGTCCGCTAGACAAACACCTGTCAGGATGGTCTAGATAATATTTAGTCCTGCCAGGAGTGCAGGGGACGGGATTGGATGACTCTCGTAGTTCCCTCCAGTGCTCCGATTCTATGTTCCAAGTCCATCCCAGAGAAGGCCCTGCCAGCGCTGTTTAACGTGAAGTGGGTCCAGCTCAACTGCTCAGAGTCACAGCAGTTTCACACAGAGAGGGAGGCAGGCAGGCAGGTCCCAAGCCATGGATACAGTTGTTAACTAACAGCTTTCTCCAACGGCATGGAGTTCATTGAAAGCTCCTGCTCTATTTGGTGGCATCCCTGCCTTGTGAATCTCTGTCACACACTTTAAAAGCCCCCTGTCGCTAATCCAAACTATGGCAGCTACAGAAATATTCCAGTACTTTGCTCATCTGTCACCACAGATGGAAAGCATCGACCAGGGTGTCAAGTCTAATGGCTCCCAAGCTAGGATCTGTTGACCACCATTGGCTTGCAGAGCATTCACTGATGGTCCATGGAAATCTGTCTGGTCAGTAGTGCTGGCGGCTCCTCATTTCCTGCTGCTCCGATGCTTTAGAAGAAGCTAAAAAAACCCTAAACTTTCCCAAGGATACTTTCCCACACAAGCAGTTGTTCTGGTCACTGATGTTATTTGATCATCAGTGGGATGGGAAGTGGGCTGCGTGATTGTGAATGGGAGGGAATGTGTCCACAGGACACCCACCCTCTGTTAAGCTATGGTCTGTGCTACGCAAGTGTTTGAGAACACCATGGCATAGTAGCTGACTCCAGCATTGTTCTCTGGACAGTATTTTTCTAAAGCTTTGTCCGGTCTAGATTTAAATGCCCCAAGCCCTGGGGCTCCTGTCCTTTGGAAGAAAGCACCTTCGCTATGAGCATCACAAAGCACTTTAACAAACAGTAATGAATATAGCCAAGTATCACCCCTCATTATACAGATGGGGAAACTGAGAGACGTGAGATATCTAAGGACACGCCAGCCCATGAGAACAGAGCCCAGGAGTCCGGAATCCAAAGGCCTGATTCTCTACTGCCTTGCACCTTGTGGGATCCTTTTCACCTGCGCAAAGTGAGTGTGCAATGCTGCCACATCAGAATTGTCCACACTCATGTTCATTCGCCTCTTACTTTGCACAGGTGTAAATGACAACACAAGGTGCAAGGCAGTGGGGAGGGCTTCTAGGCCTGTGCCTTCACTATGAGACCATACTACCTGCCACAGTGGGAGGCTTTAGGGAGTTGGGGATGGTGGCTAACAGCAGGCAGGCAGCTGGACAGTCAACATCTCTTGGCAAAGTTCAGTGATGGCAACTGGACACCCAACAAGGTCTGAGCAAGATTGGGAGAGGGCGGGTGAGGAGTTAACTGGGGGTCAGGTAAGGTAGAGGTGGGGGAGCACAGTCACACTTGTGAACATGAGGGAAAGAAAGAGACAGGGAGCAAAATAAACCAACAGGTACCAGGAGCAAGTGAGAGGGGAGAGAAAAACAGAGTGGGGAAGCCAGCCAAGGAGAGGAGGGAGTTCCTGGCTATTCCCTCTGCTTGCTTGGGTTTGGAATTGCTGTCTGACAGTTTGGATTTGACCGTTAGAATAACCATATTTGCTCCCATTCTCCCCCCGCTCCTCTCCACACACAGAGTGAATGCTTATCAATTTCTTCCAGCAAGGGAGAAATGGATTGAAGGCTGGGGGATGTGGGAGTACCAAGGGGATGCACAGGCATGGACCCCACGAGAGGGGATGCTGTCTCAGCCAGGGGAGAGGGTGGCTGTTTTATCCAGCACCCCTGTCTCCTCTCCTCCCAGATCCCTTTCTCCTTCCTACATTTCAACCTCCCTTTTTCCTTTCCCTCCTTCATCCTTTGTTGCCTTTTCAGCCTCCTCCTTTGTCGTTTCCCCCTTTCATTCTCCTTCCCATTCCCTCTTTCCTTCTTCCTTTGCAATTTGGCTAATGATAGTTTGAATTAGCAAAAATATTTTTCCAGCTTAAATCCTGTTCTAGTAGTATCAGAACATCCATGTCTATTTGGATGTGCCTTTGCATCAAAGCTCTACAGGTGAAATCTGGGCCGAGTGAAGTCAACGTGGCGACATGCAAGAGTACTTTTATGGCTTTATAAATCTATACCAGTAAGGTACTGTAATTAAATTATTAACATATTGGGCAGTGCTTAGGAGCCCCAGTGATGGCCCAAGACTCCATTGTGCTAGGCACTGTACAAACACAGAACATAAAGATGGTCCCTGCCCCGAATACATGCTAGGAAATCACTCTTTTTCCACATACCATTATACAAGGCCCTGGTTTTCAGGAATGCTCCACATCCCCAACCCCATTTGCAGTCAGCAGGAACTTCGAGTGCTCAGCACCCGTGAAAGTCGGTCTATGACGTTTTTGTTGTTTGGGGGATCTTCTGGTGGGATGCCAGAGACGACACAAGACAATAATATTACTGCCAACCCCAAACATCTAAAAATCAGAGCTCAGCCTCCACTTCAGAATCATGAGATTTTTAAAATAATAATTGTTTGGGTCCTTGATATTTGTCTTCCCTTGTCTGAGCCTTTGGGGCTGAATATTTACAAGCTTTTCGCCACAAACACAAGGGCTAGAAACTTATGTTAAAAATAATCACATGACCCCAAGGGCTGGGGCTTTTGCAACACCGCCAGCTACGGAGACTCACCATCCAACGGTGAGAGGCAGCAATGGTGCAGCAATCGTCGTTAATTAAGGGCCACATTATTTTCAGAATGGAGGCTCAGTGCCCATTTAAAATGCACGCCCATTTCTGGATGCTGTCCATTGCAATTGCCCAGGCAGACTAAGTACAAACTGGGTCAGCGGCCTACTTTACAGAGCCCAGCATGCCATACTCCCAGGCAGCCTACAAGCCCCAGCATGCAATGCTCCAGCATCCCTGTCCCCGCTCCCCGACTGTGGGGCCTACCGATCCCAGCATGCACTGCGCCACGGTGTTCTGACCTAGGTCGTGGAGACTACATCCCCCAGCATGCATCGACGACGCCGTTTCGCCGGGGCCGCACTGCATGCTGGGAGTCGTTTGGCGAGGGCAGGCGCAGCCGCAGCCGCGCCGGCCGCCATGTTAGTTGCGGGCGGGTCGAGTGCCCGTATGTTGGTGTTGGGTGCCATCTTTGAGGCTGGCAGCGGCAGCGACGGCGGCGGCGGGTGGCCCGAGCTTTGCCCCCGGCCCGGAGACAGAGGCGCCAGCGGAGCGGAGGCGACCGCTCCTTGGGATTCGGTAAAGTCCCCGCTCGCCGGTAACTAGAGCCCGTTAATCGAACCCGGGCCGGGGGCGGCCCCTCACCAGCCCCCGGGGCTGAGGCCGGGCCCCCCCCCGCTCCCCGGCCCCGGGGAGCCTCCCCTGGCCGCCCCCTCCGCGCCTTTTCCTTCCCCGGGCCCAGGCCCCGCGCCCTGGGCCTTCACGGGGAGGAGGGGTCCCCTCGCTAGCCAGCCCGCGGCGGGGGAGCAGGGCCCCCCGAGAGAGCCGCTGGAGGGGGGAGCCGGCCTCCCGCCCCCACGGCCTGGGGCCAAGCGCCCTAGAGAGCCGCGGCGGGGGGGCCCCGACGCAGGGGTAAATCCACCCCCGCCCTGGAAAAGAGGGAGAGTCGGGGGAGACCGCCCCCACTTCCGGCTGAAATTGACGGATCCCTGGGTCCAGCTCCTGGGGCAGCCCTTAGGGAAAGCTGCAGAGGGAGTTTCCTCCTCTTCCCTCCTGTGCCAGGCCCCCTGGGACTGCCAGGGCTCTGTCCCTCTCCTGCCTTGGGCACGGTAGGTTTTGAGTGAAGAATATTCTCCCCCCCCCCCCCCCCCCCCCCCCGCTTCCCATCCCCAAGCGCCCTGTGGCCTCCTGGGATAGGAGAGTCCCTGGGTCAGCCCCAGATGTCAAGTGGAGCAAAGAGAAGATTCCAGTGCAGGTGGCTCCCTTTAGAACAAAAAGGTCTTCAGAGTTGAAAGGCCATGCTTCCCGTTTCTGGTGGGACTGACAAGGAGCCTGCCGTCAAGTCATAATTTTGCGGGCTGCACACAGCAGTGCCCCCAAAGGGCTTGAAATCAGGATCTAAACTAACTCTGGATGCACCCAGTAGCTGACTTAAATTCTTCTTTAGCTCGTTTAAAAACAAAACAAAACAAAAAACACAAAATCAGATTATTGGTGGTATTGGCCTTGGCTGTCTAAAACCAACCAAACCACAAAGCCCTTCCCATCAGCTTTGATTTTTAATTGAGAATGAAAATACGAAAATAGTGCCTCATACCATACCGATCAGTATGTGGACTCGGAAAATCATTCCCAAAACTGGTGCTTTGGGGTGCACGAGTGCACATTGCACTCGGGGATTGAGCTGTGCACCTTATTTTCAGAATAGACTGCTGTGTTATTTGATTATAAAAATGAAATATCCTGGGAAGAGTTAATTTTGAAACAAGGGAACTTGGAACTACAGCTATGGCATGCAATTAAGTTGGATGTGTATACAACCAGTTAGGCTTAATAGATGGTACTAAATTTGGGGCTGGATACCTGAGCATTTCAGGAAAAAGTTGGTGTAGAGGTACTTCCTTCTGTCCCTTTTCCTCTTAAAATAGTACCCGTTCAAGCAACTGGTTCAAGAGGAAGTTGACTGCTACAGACACTCAAGAAAAGATCACTTAAGTGGGCGGCAAGATCAGCTGTCAATATTTCCATGGTAAAATTACTCTCAGTTCTGGCATAAATTTTGGAAATAGAGAATGAGTGCGTATTCTTTCAGTGTGCCAGTCTCCCCTGTCTCCCCCAGCAGTAGATGCAGCAGTTTTAATAGTGCGGGCAGTCTGGAATTTATTCCCAGTGCCCATTCTGGCACTGACGATGATGATAAGGTGGTGGCAGAAGGGTTGGAGCAACCTGCCAAACATAAAGGAAAGAAGGGGTTGCGGACTAAGGGAAAGCCACGCCATAAAAAACTGGTGCTGTCTAAAAAGTTTGTTAAAGATCTGGGACCGGCAGGTGCTGCAGCTGCAGTAGTCATACCTGGTGCTTCTGAGCAAGATGGAGAGAGCTTCTTTATCGAGAGCAATACAGTAAGACGGGTTCTATTGCCTGGTACGAGAGCAAAGACTTCCATCGTGTGGAACTTCTTCCACGTTGATCCCCAGTACCCCTGTCGTGCCATCTGCAGCCTCTGTAAAAAAAGCGTGAGCCGTGGCAAGCCAGGCACCCACCTTGGCACGTCGACGCTTCAGCGGCATCTCCAAGCAAAGCATTCTGTGTACTGGGCCATGGCTAATAAAATAAGTGCTACTGGTGGAAGCAGCGCAGGGGAGGAGGAATATGCCTTTAATGTGCCTGTGTCCCCAATCTCCCCTGACAGCAGATTTAGCAGTTTGAGCAGCAATGGGAGTTTGGAATATATTCCCAGTGTTCACTTTCACAGCGACAGTGTGGAAGAGGCACTGAGCCAGTTTTCCAGCAAAAAAAGAAGAAAGAAAGGACTGCAGGTTCATGAGTTATACCCAGGAAAGCCAGAACTTTCCAAAAAATTTGCCAAAGATGTGGGTCCCACAGGTGCAACGACCGCAGCCAGTGCAGCCGCAGCAATAGTCGTTTCTGGTGCATCTGGAGAAGACAGAGAGAGTTTTCTCATTGAAAGCAATACGGTCAAACGTGTCCTGATGCCAGGAACCAGGACCAAGACGTCAGCCGTCTGGAACTTCTTCTACATTGATCCTCAGTATACCTGCAGGGCGGTTTGTAATGTCTGTAAAAAGAGTGTCAGCCGAGGCAGGCCAGGCACTCACCTGGGCACATCCACGCTGCAACGGCATCTGCAGGCCATGCATCCTGTACACTGGGCCATGGCCAACCAATGGAATGGCACTATTGGTAACGGTGTAGATGAGGAAACAGTAGAGGATTTTTCTGTTGGTCCTAGGGAGATGGACTTGTCACTTCTCTGTCCCAGAAGCTTTTCAAGCTATTTCTCGTCTCGGAGGGATAAACTTACAGCCAGTTACAGTTTAACATCTCAAGGCCTGGGTGTCCATGCGCCAACTTTATCTCCTAAGCCAGTGCTTGGTAAAAGAAAGGTCATAAGTCCCAACTTTGGGACTCCGCAAGACTCTCAAACAGCCACTACTGAGAAGAAAATTAAATACCACGAAATTCCAGTTGCACAGCAGATAAATAGGGCTATTACAGAATTGATTATTGAGGATATGCAACCCTACTCATTTTTTTCTACCCCTGCTTTTCAGAGATTCATGAAGATAGTGGCACCAGGCTATCAGCTGCCTTCTAGAACTTACTTTTCCACAAAGGCTGTGCCCCGCTTATATAATGTTGTGAGAGAAAAGGTTTTCATGGCTCTGGAGAAAGCTGAGTGCAAAAAAGTTCACTTAACCATTGACATGTGGACCCATGAACCAACCACGGACTATCTGACAGTGATGGCACATTGGGTGTCTTTTGAAATGCTGTTGTCTTCCTCTCACAGTACCAGCAAAACTCCCAGTTGTAGGAAGCAGGCAGCTCTTTGTGTAACTGGCTTTGCTAAAGATTATGCAGCAGCCAGTATTTTACAAGAACTAAATTACCAAATCGGTGTGTGGCTTTCCCCCAATTCCCTCACCCCTGGCTTCATAGTTTCTGACAACACTGCCAATGTTGTGCATGCAGTGAGAGATGGAGACTTTACCCAAGTGCCATGCTTTATTCATTGTTTAAGTTTAGTAATTCAGGACTTCCTCTGTGAGCACAAAAGCACGAGGAGCATGTTAGTAGCTGCTCGAGAGATTTGCCATCATTTTAATCATTCTGTCAAGGCCCGTCAAATTTTGCAGGAGTTCCAGCATGCAAACCATCTTCCGCAGCACAACTTGAAGCAGGAGGTAGCCACCCAGTGGACCTCCACCTTTTATATGCTGAGGCGACTTTTAGAGCAGCAGAAGGCAGTGCATGACTATTCCATGCAACACCATGTGGGGAGGGTGGATGGGGTCATCCTCACCTCATTTCAGTGGTGTCTGATGGCTCACGTGTGTGATATCCTTGAGCCGTTTGAAGAAGCCACTCAGGAAGTGAGCATGTGCACTGCAGGTCTTAGTCATGTACTGCCATTAGTTCGCCGCCTGCTTTTGACTCTGCAGAACATGCGAAAAGACTTTCAAATCAAAGGTGCCACTGTAGCTCTCGGGCTGGTGGATGACTTGTCTCTAAGGCTCGAAACTGACTCCCGACTGAGCGCTGTGCTCAGTTCTGAGCATTGTATCTTGGCCACTTTATTAGATCCCTGCTTTAAAGACAATTTAGAAGAATTCCTTCCTCAAGGTACTGACTTGATAAGCTATAAACAGATCCTTATTGAAGTAGTATCTGAGTATATGTGCACTTCGGTGGAGGGTTGCTCCTTGGAAGCTACAGAACTATCAGGCCATTCATCCCTTATAGGAACCGATCCTTGTGCTCTTCACCTTAAGGAAGATTACTCTGGTTCAAATCCCTTCAGTGGCTTCTCTTCGAGTGGTGCAGCTTTAATAGGCAAGAAGAGGCTGTTGTGCCCATCAGCTGCAGCAGTAGTAGAAGAGTACTTTCAAGATGAGTCTTCAGGGATAACAGTTAAAGATGACCCCCTGACTTACTGGCAGGGGAAACTGAGAAGATGGCCTGCATTAACCCGAGTAGCTATTCAGTATCTCAGCTGCCCACCCTGTAGTCTGCACTCTGAATGTGTCTTCAGCACAGCCAGACACCTCGTTTCAGAACACTCTGCTAGTCCAGGTTTTGACAATATTGAACAGTTAATGTTCCTTAAAATGAACTTAAAAACTATTAATTATGACTATTCCACTCTGGCCTTGGGCTTTGACACAGAGGATGAGATCACTCAGAGTAGCGAGGATGAGATGTTTTAGCCAGTGTTGGCAGCTTCAGTTTGTTCCGCGCTCTGGACCATTTGAAGTGCTGGGACTTGTGCTGCTATGTACTGTTCTTGTACGGTTGTTAATATCTAGCACTTCTTGTGCTTTCCATCTTAAGAGCATTTTACAACATCCTCCAAATGCCCCCATGAAGTAGGTAAATTAAGCATTATGTCCATTTTGTAGACCAGAAAACTGACACCTGACTTAGTGCGAAAAGTGGGATTAAAATTTGATCTTGTGTTCAGATTGTCCTAATCACATTGTCCTAATAAACACCACCTAGGTTTTTTAATATAAATATTAATGAAAATATTTTTTTAAATAAAAATAAATATACAAAAACAGGTCAATAATAAAGAGAGAGCAAAATAGGATTCATGCTTTAAAATCATAAAGAGCACGAGGTAGGTGTTTGTAGTTGATAAGCATGGTGCTGGCAGCACTCACTGAATAGTGCTCCTTAATGACACCTATTAAGGTATAAAGATGTTCCCTCTCTGGACTTCTCTCCCCCATAACCCCAGCATACTGTTGAAAGGCCATGGACTAATGCTGGCTGGCTAACTGAAAAGATGGATGAGTGACTTGCATAGTTTTTCAGTGTTGAGAAAGACAGGGCTCTAAAATGAACTGGGCAAATGTTTACTGTATTCTTGTCTTCCTTTAGTGAGGGTGAAGTGTGTGACCCCCGCCTCTTATTTCTTCTCGCTGGTCTCGAATGATTGTTTTGATATAACTAAGCTCCTGTACAAAATGAAATTACAATGCAAACCACAGCTCAATCTCAATGTGAACACCAGTGTAATTCTCGGGATTTGATTGGCTTTGAAGTTCTTAATCAATTTCTGATGCAAGCTTGCTGAGTGCGCCAGAGTTGTTCACTTATTTTAAGCTTTAAGGGGTTAGCTCAGTTGATTTTCTGTAATATTTAAATTGCTGTTCTAACTAAAGTTGTTTAAAACATTTTTTTTTTTTACATTTTTTTAAAGTCTAGTTTCTGTGTTAACATTTTTTCATTGTGGTGCTTGTATAGAACTGAGAGACCTGAGTTGCTTAGTGGTATAATTTCAGTGAGGCTAATTCAAACCCTGGACTGTGTGCAAAGTACTAAGTATGTGCCAAAGTATGGAAGGTAATATGCAAATGCATTGAAAGAAATAATCAAAAATAGCACGTTATCAGACAGACCAGGAGGCATTGTCCGTTACTTGCCAAGAAATAAGTTTTGGTTTATGTGGAGGCATTTCACACTTTGAAATTGCATTGAATTCTGGAGGATATTAGTGAAAGTGAATATGGCAAAACTTCCCTGTATCTAATGTATGTTAATTGCACACTGAGGGAACATTAGTGTAGTTAGATACAGGTAGACAAAAGTTACCTGGGATACAAAATCCAGTTGTAAAGGCAACAAAAGTCAAAAGTGAGTAATTATTTAGATACTAAGGGAAGGACAGAGATTGATTCTTACCTTTTTTTAATTCCCCTTGTTAAGAGTTTAAAACTGATAACTAATACAAGAACCCAACATTTCCTCTCATTTTTTAGATTTATGGAAACTCCCTCTCTTTTCTCCCCTCTCTTCTCCCCCCCTCCACCCAAAAAAAAAAAAAAAAATCCTGGAAAAATTCACTAGTGCATGAGAATAAAAGGTCTGATCTTTTATTATTAATTTGTAAGAACTATTTCATTCAATTTCTTCTAAGGTAGAATTGGAAGAGAATTACCAGAGAAATGTTTCAGTGTTTTTAATGTAGGCAGTGTTGTTGAAGTCGTGTCAGTCCCAGGATATTAGAGAGACAAAGTGGGTGAGGTCATATCTTTTATTGGACCAAATTCTCTCACCAACAGAAGCTGGTCCAAGAAAAGACATTACCTCACCCACCTTGTGTGTCTCAGCACTTTTAATGACACAGGAACTGGAATCTCTTACGTTTAGATCTAATGGTCAAAAAGGCAGGTTTTATGGCATTCAGTAAAAATAAGAAAACTGAAATGTCTCATTTCACAGTGAAATTAAACTGTTTGTGGTAACTGGAAACACCTTTAGGCTCCTTATGGTGTCAAAGTCATTGGCTGCTAAGAATTGGACCCAAGCCATCCTTTCAGACCTTTGCCATCTCACAGCGATGGATAATGGTGGATATATGTACCAGGGAACAGTATATGGTCACAAACCAGTAGTATTTGAAAAAATCAAATAAATTAAAATTGGCTTCCAAAAATCAAAATTAAAATATTTCCAAATTGTGTCTCATGCAGCTGTGCCTCTTCAAAACTGAGCGTTTCCCTGCTTCTTACAGCTTGCTGTATTCTAGAACTGCTGTGTTTCTGCACTTGATTGCAACTTTAAATATCTGATCAGAGCTACAAGTTGTTCTTTACAATATGGATATCAGACTATGCATACTTTGTATAAATATGGATATACTGTATGCATGTACATACATGTGTATATTTATGTGCCCAATCCAAACTTGCCCATATTATAAAGCATTGGCCTGAAAGTGTATTTGTGACACTTTTTATAACCCCTCAATTTTTGCTGTTTCCCCCAAATTGAGACACTTTATGATGCATTTATGATGTCACTTAAGTGACAAATAGCCCAAATATATCATTTTTATTACCACATTTGAATATATTGGTGTGTGTGTATAAACACATTTGTATATATGTATATACATATGTATGTTTATACATACAGGTATGTTTTTGCTATACAGGTAATAAAGATGGGGGAAGGTTTTTGTGTTTTCTTAATAGGTGAAGAAATCTTGAAGACCAGAAATTGGAACTTATTGAGTTTTAAATTAAAAAAAAAAAAAAAAAAATTTAAACTGTCCGGCTGTGGAAGATGGATCTTCATTTTTGCAGCCACTTTGACTCACAAGTTCATCTTTAAATGAACTGTTTTTTGAAGAGCTAACTAACCCTCGCTGTCTCCAGTCTGACAGAGAGTATTTGAATGGACTTGCTTCCTCCAGTAGTTGTAAGATGTTTAAAAGCACAGCCTGTGTCTGAATTGTGGATGAGATTTCCTTGGCAATGTGAGGAGAAAATTCTTTCTATCCCTTTATTATTAATTCATGGATTGAGTGTTGGTTCGGCCTACAGGAGAAATTAATTGGAAGTCTTTGAAGACCAACGTTCTTGCCGAGGTTATCCAGGTATGTTAAGCTATAGATGTCTAATTTCCCCTTGGTATAGCGTAGGGGTGGGGAGGGAGGGCTCATAACTGAAACTGTATTTTTTTTACTTATTATATTATATAATAATAATATTACTTATAACAATAGTTAATCATCCAGAGATATTTCCCAGACACAATTCATTCCTTCAGAGGTAGGCCTCCCATCCTGCACTTACCTCTGTATGGAGCACAGTTTGTTCTATGTGAATAATACTTTTTAATGTCAATAAGGACATAGAAAAATCATTATTTTATTTTAAACCACAGAGAAAACTCATGATTTGAAAGTACTTCAGAACTGGGGGTTTTTTTGTTTTGTTTTTTTTGGAACTGATCGGTTTCAAGGTAGTCAAGTTAACACTGTCCCTTCAAACTCATTAAATGGCATTGGTGCAAGAAAGAGGGAAAGTTACTTGTCACTTGATGATGATCTGATTTTTTTATTTTAAAATTCCCCTCAAACCACCTTCTCCAAGGTTACTTTTTAAAGAAGATTTCACTGATCACGTCTGAAGAAGAACGGGTGAAGCCCATTTTCACTAAGAGAGGAAGAAGTCTGTGCGGAGCAATAACCCTGATAACTTAAGCTTGTTCTAACAATCTGTCCAGCATGTCTAAACAAGGAGATGATTGCTACTTCTATTTCTATTCCACGTGTACCAAGGTAAGACAACTGAGATGAACAGAGTTTCTCAGATAATTTAATACATGTCTCATAGTTAGATTTGAAAGTAGAATCTATCCTGAAATGTCCTAGCTGGTTTCATATCCTGTTTTCCAGTCTTGTTTTATTACACCTACCCATCTGTTATGGAAAGCAATAAATTTCAAGGTAGAAAAATAATGCAAGGTCATCTGTGTAGAGAATTAATCTTTACCCCTCCTCCTGTTTTTATCAAGCAGTAATACTGATTAACACTTTTCAAACAGTTGGTTGCTAATCCCTACGAATTGCTTGTGATGTTGGCATTAACTCCTTGTAAAGATAGGTAAATCAAGACATGGAATTGAAGCAACTTGCCCAAGCTGTGGAGGGAGTCAATGTCAGTGATGGATTGGAACTCGAGCGCCTGACTCCTTCAGTCAGCTAAACCATTCTGCTTCTCTTTAGAGCTAACTATTGCTTATTGGGCCCAATGAACCAGCTATGAAAAAAAAATCCATATCCTATTGTGTCTACTCTGTATGCTGTTTCATTGTTAAATAAATAAGATCCAGAAGTTATAGACCTGACTAAGGCCAATGAACAGATGCAGAAACATTTGTGGCTTTTTTTGTGGCAGGAGGGGAGTTTCTATTTTTGCAATGGCATGCCGTTTTTCAAGAGCTGCAGGCATCGTGCTTGGCCCACCCCATGTTGATTGCTGCCTAATTTTTGAATTTCTTAATGTGGCACAAATAGCTCAATTTAAAATTTAACACTAATAACTATAGCTCTTAAGGATGATACAGTAAACAGAATTCTATCAAGTGTAAATGCAACAGTAAGATGGTTGAGGTTGGCTGTAGGGAATAGGGATGTAGATGTTAATCATTTTTGTGTGGGTTTTTTTTTTTATGAAGTGGTTATTGATTTATCTTGTTCTTGTATCGCATCCACAGTATATCCTGACTTGTTTCATCGTGGCCACCTCTAAAGTGTTTGTCTGATGTTAAGACAGTGGTTTAAAATAATGTCAGGAAGGACCTTTCAAAATGTTTCCATAGAATTAATTATTTCTGCCTTCCTGAGAATGCACATCTCATCCATTGCTCCGTTTCTTCTTCTTGATTCATCTGCCTTTCCATTCCCCCACACTAGGATCAGTTCAGTCACTGAGCCTTTTTCCTTCAGTCAGAAAGTCCCACTTTTACAGCTGTCTTTGTACCTGGGTTTTTCAGATTGCAACCTCTTATTTGCTTTTGTCCCATTTGCATAGGGGGATGGTTGTCCCTTTCGTCACTGTGAAGCTGCACTCGGAAACGAGACTGTCTGCACACTCTGGCAGGAAGGGCGCTGCTTCAGGAGTATCTGCAGATTTAGGCATATGGAGATTGATGTAAGTGTTCATTTTGCAAGTACGTTTTCAGACCGTGCTTTTTATCTGGTGCTCGTAATTTGCTTTGAATTAGAGTGATAATTTACAGTAGCAAGCAAAGAGCATAGAGTGGGTTCGCTTTTACGTATCAGTTTTGCCTGCTCTAAGCAACACTGGCCTCCACTGATCAAAGTAAAGGGATGAATTTTAAGAAAATTTAAGCTTGTTAGAAAAACAACTCCTTGCTGTGATACCTACTAGACGCTGGAATAGTCTCTTCAGTGGAAGTGGCAGTAGTCACATTGGTTGTATTAAAATTGCGGTGGCCCTAGCACTCGGGAATAATCCTGCACTGGCCCTTTGGGAGATGAACTAGATGTGATTAATGTGTCTTTTCCATCTCTGACTTCTCCAGTTTTCTACACAGTTTTTGTCAGGGGCTAGGATAGGCTGGAAAGCGGAGAAAGGAAAGAGGAAGTGTAGTGACAAACAGATGCAAAATTGTCATTTTCATAGTTTTTGTAAAGATTGTATATGTGCCCAGAGCACTAGATCGGATTTTTGTTTCAGTTATGAGGTGATGTCCTAATGGTATATTGAAATATTTTATCTTTATGACATGTTTGACCTGTGAACTGAAGTCATAATATTGCATTGTGATTGTTCTGTGAGAGTTCTGTGCCACTTGGATGCCATCTGATAACTGCATGACTCTGTAGCTTTTCCAAGGTGACTTTAATGTGGGTCTTTGTTTTGTCTGTCTGAAGAAAAAACGCAGTGAGATCCCTTGCTACTGGGAGAACCAGCCAGTTGGCTGTAAGAAATTAAATTGCGCTTTCCATCACAACAAGGGACGCTACGTTGATGGACTCTTCCTACCTCCAAGCAAAAGTGAGTTGTTTCATTTTTCTCCTTTGGCAATTCTTCCCAAATCCCTGAAGGCTTGTAGAATTGACCTCTGGACTTTTACTTGCACAGATATTTCCGAGTGCTCCTGCTATTGGTAGTTGAAAAACAAAGGCAGCTCAATTGTTCATGATAGAAATTAAAATCTGTAATGGTTTCAAATGGAACACTGGTCTGACCTAAAATGTCAAAAATACTTATTTAAAAACCAATGTCGAGACCACTGCATCAAATATTACATTATTTGCTTTATTAAAAAACAAATACTGTCTCTTGAGGTCGATATTAAAACTTGTTGGCCCAATAGTCAAAGTATCCCCCACCTTGGTCAGTTTTTCTTTGTGAGACAAGAAGCCTTGATATTATCAAAATATGAAGTAAATTTGTTACTTATATAGCAGCATCGGTGCTGTACAACAGGTGACTTGTACCAGCCAGCTGCTGATCCTGAGCACAAGAAATGGGCCTCCAGCTGTAGTCAAGGCTGAAATGAATAGCAGTGGAGATTTCACCCAATTTTTTTATGCTTAGCTGCTTCTCTCCCTTTTTTATTAATATTTTCCTTCTGTTTTAGGCTACCCTCATCTCACTCAACCTTTCAATAGGTGCGAAGAGATATAGCTTTGTGGGGCTGTAAAAATAATAGCCAAACATCCATGCTCTCTCACCTGGCATAGCCATACTGATCGGAGTCTCTTCTCTCATAATGAAGGAAAGTTCAGCATGGCTGGAAGTTTATATGCATTGAGGTTTTGAAGTGAATGAAGCGTTGGATTCAAGGTTTTAAATAGGCAATTTACAGGTGTTTCTACTGTTCTTCTAGCTGTGTTGCCAAGTATGACTGAGTGTGTAGAAGAGGAGGTGAAGGTGACCCAGATCTCGCTGCAGCAGAATAAACTGTCTGTCCAGTCCAACCCCTCCCCCCAGCTGCGGGGGGTGATGAAAGTGGAAAACTCTGAAAACGTCCCCAGCCCCACTCATCCTCCAGTCGTAATCAATGCTGCAGATGATGATGAAGATGATGATGGTGAGCAGATTTTAGCTCCTATATTTAAATAAATACATACAGCACTGATGCATTTGCTATGTCCTAGTAATCAACCTTCAGTTTACATGGTCAGTCCTGTGGTGTTTCTAGTCTAGCATTCTGCACTGGGCTATGGCCAATACCTGGAATATTGAAGGAAAGCTTTTCTAAACTCTTGTTGTACAAGGAAACAGGAAGGGAATTTCATCCTTAAGCACCATTCCCCTTATAAGCAATCTAGAAAGTAGCCTTGTCGAGTGATTAAGAGCTAGGAACTGAGTCACGAGACCTAGATCTTAGTTCTGACATGGCCATACTTGGGCAAGTCGCTTAGGCCAACTTTTTTTAAGTGGCCACTGTTTGAAGTCAGAGGGAGCTGTTGGGTGCTCAAGTTGAGCACCCAAAAACCCTGGCCATTTTGGCCTTAACCTCCCAATACCTCCACTTTTGCATAATGAAGAGAGTACTCACCCCTTAGATGAAATGTGCTGCGTAAGTGCATGGTCTGATATCTGAAAACACGAGATTTGGTTATTAGTTATTTGTATTACCATTGCACCTAGAAGCCCCAGTCATGAACCATGACTCCATTGTGCCAGCTGCTGTATGCAACCAGAACAAAAAGGTTCCTGGTTTCCCTGCCCCAAAGTGCACACAATCTTGTCCAATTCCTGATGCTAATTGTGTGTGAACTAACATTTTGTCCCTTTCAGATCAGCTTTCTGAAGAAGGAGATGAAACTAAAACACCTGTTCAGCAGCCAGCTACAGAAACCCATAATGGATTGCGGATAATTTCTACTCGGAAATCCAGTGCTAATTCAAAACAAGGTATTTAATGTTTATATTGCAGGAGCTCCTGAAGTTCACAGCCAGGTTGGCTCTTGGACCCCATTGTGTTAGGCGTTGGTCAAATGTAATAAATGACCACCCCTGTGGTTTGCCTGGCAAAATCCTTAATTCTAGCTATTGGCTGAGCTCCTTAGTAAGGTGATCCTTGGGTATCAGCCACTCTTCTGCGGTCACAAACAGGATAGCTCAGTCAATGCTTAGCTCATTCTTTTTTCAAATGCTTTTGGTTTATGTTGAGCAATCCCAGAAGCCATTTAAACAGGCAATGATAGCGTGACTTTTCAGGTTACCTTTTTAAAAATTCATCTCGGTAATCAATGCTTACATTAAATCTTGCTAGCTTTGGGAGCATATGGAGTGGTCCATGAGTTAACATGTAGGTCATCAGGCTAGACCACCTTATGTTGACTGGGTAACTCCACTGATTTCAGTGGAGTTATTCCTGATTTACACCAGTGTAAGATGGCGGAAGATCACTCCCTAAATCTTTAAATTACCATGCAGGTGTAGTTTTGAGGTTCTTACTCCTTAAACAGACATCACCAAGGAAGTTCTGTAGGGAAAGGGGGTATTTGTATGGTCATGCGGTAGCATCTTCTGACAGCTGAAGAAATATACTGCAGCTAGTTCAGAAAGCCGCATATTATGGAAGAACAGTGAGGTGAGGGGTGGAAATGGGAACACAGAATGCCTCTGGAAGGTGAGCATCTCTGTGACTTAGCTGTCACAGGAGACCAAAGGGGAGTTCAAAGCCTGGATTTCCCCACACTGTTTAAAAAAACAAACAAACAAAACCCTCTTAAAAGTAAGCCAAGTGACTAATAGCGTAGATGTTGGTAATTCTTAAAAATGCAGCTTCTGCTCTTTTGTGAGACCAAGCAACCTACAAACTATCCCAAATTCTGTGGCCATGAACATAAGGTTGTTTTTTTTCTTTCGTGTCTGTTTTTTCGTGATTTTTTTTTTTTAATTTATTTTTTGGAAAAAGCAGTAAATGCTAAGAAGCTTGGTCTGTATTCATAGATATGCACCATTGCTTTTACGTTTTGGGTTCATTCACAATTCTGCATTTTCAGATAACAGTTTGAATTTTGGAATAAAAACACTTGAAGAAATCAAGTCCAAAAAAATGAAGGAAAAATCACAAAAACAAGGTGGTGAGTTACTCTCCCTCCCTCCCAAATTCAGTGGCCCTCCTGTTTCAAGAGAGAGAACAGTTTTTCCTGCATGGGAAATGCACAAGTTGACTTGCAGGGTTTTTTGGTTGGGATAATCTATTGGGATAATTTTTACTTTCAGAAAAAATGGCTTAAAAATAGTTCAGGTGTTAAAAGCAGAATCCAGATGGCACAAGCTCTCTCGTATTAGTCAGGCCCTCTAAAGCAGGGAGTAAAGTCCAAATGAGAAGGGTACAAGAATATACTCTCATGCTGTTGTGCATTATGTATCTCTCCCCCCTGAAGCATCTGGATAGCTGGCCAAGCGTAGGCTAGGACTATTCTGTGCAGTCTTTTGTATTTACTCTTCTCTTTTGGCCCAGATATGCAACTGATTGAGTGTGAGGTCTGTTCATAAAGGTGTTTTTACACACCCTCAATTGCATGATCTGAGCCTTGATTTCAATTTGCATATAAAGTTTTTGTTGAAGTGATTTAAAATCAGTTTGCTGGGAATAAAGTAACTCTTGTCTGTTTTTCCTCATGTGGAAAGGGAGTGGCTTTTTATAAACTTTTTTCCCCGCTAACTTAATATATTTTTGTTTGCTCTGATCAGAAGGCCCCTCTGGAGTTTCCGTTTATCCACTCCAATCCCAGACCATTCCTGGTCCGGAAAAGGAAAACCTACGGACGGTGATCAGGACTGTAACCTTATCTGCAAAGCAAGGTGATGATAACTACTGCCTGCTTCCCTGGTTCCATTTTAGTGGTTCCTTAGACTGTAGTGTCGGTCCAGATGTCCTTGCTTTCTCTGGCCAACATGGTATTCATCTGCTACTGATGGTGCCGAAAGGTGTTTGAAGACTTTATTTAAAGCTTCAAAACTCATGGTTTTCTCCTGAGGGAAGAGTCCCTGGATATATCGAAAACCTCTGACAGTGCTGGTACTCAGTGAAGCATATAGATTTCTGATTTTTGCATCAGGACATTCAGCATCTGGGCATCACCATTAAAGGGTTACAGAGAAGTGCTCGAGCTCACCATAACAAGCCAGTGTTACCAAATGTGACCATGATGCTGCAAACACTTGAACATGTGCTTGACTTTACTCCCAACGGGTCTGCTGCTGTGAGTAGAGCTACATATGTGCTCAAGTATTTGCAGAATCAGGACAAGTGTTTGCACAAGGATATAGCTGCAGAACGGAATAGCAAAAGGAGAGAGAAATGAATGGGTGCAAACAGGAGACAACTGGAGAACCAATGAAAGGAATCAGCCACAGAGAAGCTCTGTGGCACTGGCGAGGGGGCCAGCACTAAACAAGCAGAGAAGGGCGTGGGTGGGAGGAGAGTGCGTTCATGAGGTAGTCTGGAGTAAGACAATGCGAGGTTCCATTTTTTTTTCAGAGAGAGACTCGCTGCTGTTTGATAGTTGTTATCCTAGTAAGGAATAAATCCTCAAAGTGTCTTGTAGACTAGAACCCGAATATGGAAGTTGTGCTCCCAAGAGGCATTTTGCTTGCTTCTAAGAGTAAAACTTAACTTTGTGAATACTTCTACTGTAGGAGAACCTCCCTAACCAGCTCAGTATGTAACTTGCACACTTGTTATCAGAGCCTTAATAGCAGAAAGCTGAAGCAAGATCTCATTCTATGATTTTTACTAAGTATACTACAGTACACTTACTAGTAAGTTTCCAAATTGTAATTCTCAAAATGTTTTATGATGCAATATTATTGCATTTTTGTTTCCTCGCTAATAGGCAAAATCTCATGATTTACAATAGGAGTCTATCACTTGTGTAAACTGGCGAGATTATTTTGTATCTATATATGTCTAGAGCTTTTTCCAAATTAAAGATGCTTATGTTTCACTGTTCAAGGTGAGGAGCCTCTAATTCGATTGAGTCTCTCGGAGAGACTGGGAAAACGGAAACCCTCCATAGGTAAGAACTCATAGGCTAGAGAAATAATGCTGGCTAGAGTCAGCTTCCTCTGCATAGCTCTTGTAATGCATTTAAGTTGAAATCTGCAACACCCATCTGCCATTACAGCTGTAAGGCTCCATGCAGCTCTGCTAATGTGGTTCAAAAAAATATTTTATAGAACAAAATAAAGGTATAGGAATTTAGTTTCAGGAAAAAATGAATATGTATGAGACTCCCGTTACCTGAATGCTAGTCTGTAACAGGGTGGCAGTTTCTACAGCCCTGCATAAGGTTGCAGACTAATTACTGCTGTGACTCATGCTGACAGGTGGGTCCTTAACTCCAACCAGGTTGGAAAGGGGATGGAGTGTCTCTCTGGAAAACGGAGAACAAGGGACTGGGACAGGTGAGGATTTGCAGGGAAACCCTAGGAACAGCCAAACTTGAAGAGAAAGCTTTTAGGATAAGGTTTATAGTTAGATATTTATCTGAGCAACCCTCAAGAAGGGGAATTTTTTTGACACTATGCAATGTGTATACTCTGAAGCAGTGTGGGTACTCTAGCTGCTTACATACTCTGCTTCTTTAACTTAAGTCAGAAGCCATCAAGTCATCTATTTGGTAATTCCTGAGCTTGTGGCTTCTTGTATGTTTTACCAGAGAGATACGGTGCCTCCAAAACACCAAAGCAGATATATCGCATTCACATATCCCCCAGGCTTGTGCAAATGTATTGTTCTAGTGCCCTTCTCCTTAAAGATGTCTGCGTTTCAGGTACTGTAGGACAGCGTTTCTCAAATGCAGCCAATGTGGCTACATGCAGCCACCAGGGGCTTTTCTTATGACCACAGCCTCCTGGGCAGTGACTGGCGATGGGGGTGGGGTGCAAAGCAGTGGTCCCTCCCCCAGGGCCATCAGCAGGGGTTTGGCACTATCCCCCCTGGAGCCACAAACGCCAGAGGAACAGGCAGCCGGTGTGAGTTCCCCACCTTCCGTGGGGCAGTGAGGCTTGGGGTTCAGCCCTGAGGTGGCAGGCGGCAGGCTCCAGTCATGGGGCTTTGGGCTTCAGCCCTGGACCCTGGCTGCAGGTGCCAGCCCTCGGCTCACCACCCCCCTACATCACTCCTGGCCCCCACTGCCTCCCCTGCCCCCTACCATTGCCCCTGGTCCCCACTGTCTCCCTACCCACCTCTTATCCAGGGCTTACTGGCTGAGTAAGTCTGCTGTGAAAATTTATATTTGTATGTTTGTTAATATCACTTTTCACAGACCCCCAGCTAGCTAGTAAGTCTGCTGTGGAAATTGATATTAACAAATATACAGATATTACCTTTTTCAGCAGCAGACTTACTAGCTAACAAGTCTTTTTAAAAAAGCAAACAAAAAGCAAAAGAAACAACAACAACAAAAGACAAGAATGTGCAAAACACCTTATTTGTGTTTCTATTCTGTGTAGGTCCAATAAAGAATAGAGACAACTGTACATTGTTTTTAATTATTGAGTCTGCAAAAAACCTCTATATACATAAACTACAATGACTTGAACATGTATATGTTCATATTTATTTGTTTTTCCTAAAGTTAAGTATTTTAGGAAAAATTGTCAGAACGCCCCCCCAGCAAAATTGGTGGCCGAACTCTGAGGCCACCAAAAATGTATTATGAGAACCCCTATAAGTTTGTGAAGTGCTTTAGAACTTTCTACCCTGAGAGTCCCCGTCTTGATTTGGCAGTTGCTTCATAAGGGAGTTTCTCAGAGAGCCTCTTACCCTCCTGACATCCTTATCTTCTGCTGCTTGGGTTTCAAAATGCTTCTTCCACTGAGAACCATTGTGCTATTTGGGAGCTACAACTTCGAAGTAGAAATAGCAGATATTAGCAGCTGGAAGATAAAAACAGAAAAAATTAAACTCTGTGAAAGGTAAAGAGAGGAGAGCTTCTAGGCGACTCCCCTGTCTTCAAGTCCTCCGATGGACAAGCTCTTGTTAATATGTTCAGATATTAGCTGTTGACTTTATTTCCACCATGTTTGGCTTTACAGATGAAAGTGGCCCTCCATTGAAGCGTAGCCTTGCTGAAAGGCTTGGAAAGAAGCTTGAATCTCTGGAGAAGACTGACAAAGCACCAAAGAGAGGTACTGCTGCTTAAAAAATCCTTGGGTTTGTTACATACAGACTTCCCTTTTGGTTCTTTTTATGTTAGAAGAAGCCTCTCAAGATAACTTTGAATTTCCTGGAACCATGTGAGAGACAAAGGAGCAGCCCACCTAACTGCTTTGTGTTTGTTCTTGCAGTTCAAGTCCCCAAATCTCTTAAGGAGAGGCTAGGATTGCCAGCTGAGCAGGCTAGCACGGAGACAGGTAACAGCTGTTTGCTAAAGCTGATGCTTCCCTTTTTCCTGGACCTGCCATTTCTCAGCAATCTACATTACCCTTCTCGTAGCCATTAGAACTCCTGTATCTGCCAGCGTGAGAGTTCTGGCTCTTGACAGCCAATTTGTTTCCACTTGTGCCTCAGCAAGCTTCTCTCACCTGTCTATAAGCAGAAGAGTTTGAAACGTGCTTGGAGACAAGTGAAATAGAAATTGGAAACCAAGAGATGGGATTGGAAATGCCAGTGGAGGTACAAGGTAGTGGTAGAATGGGGCAAATCTACCTCTGTGCTGCAGTCATCGCAGTAGTAATGGATTGTTTACAGAAAAGGGATCAGAGTGTGCCCTACAATTTGATATACATGCTTCCCTAAACCACGTTCACAAGTATAGGTTATGATTTGGTTTCCTTTCTCTTTGACACACTGAAAATCACAGTTTTTTGGGGGGCCCTAAATGGCTACTTAATTTTTTTTTCAATGCGCAGGTCAGTCTTCTCTTTAAATGTTTTGGGTTTTTCCTCTTTTGGTAACAACAGAGGGAGCTGCAAAACAAGCAGGTGAGATCCGTGTGAAAACACTAGAGGAAATCCGTCTTGAGAAAGCCAGCCAGAAACGGGGAGAACCTCAAACCAAACCTAAGACTGAAGAGTCTTGTAGAACAGAAGATCCTAATCCAAGGGTGAGACCCTCCCCAACAATTCGAATCAAAACCTTTTCTGAGGTCCTGGCTGAGAAAAAAAACAGGCAGTTGGGGGAGGAAGAGCAGCTAAAAATGGAGGAAAAGCTAAAAGCGGAGGAAAGCCCTACCAAGCCGAAGACTGAGAGTGAGACCAAGAAGCAGGACACCACAGCTCCATCTATAGCCAGCAAAGGGCAGCTGGAGCAGTCCACAGGCAAAGCCATGTCAATAGGGGAAGTGCGCATTAAAACATTGGAGGAGATCAAGCAGGAGAAAGCCCTGAGGATGCAGCAGAGTGGAGAGAACACCCTAAATACGCCACCGCAACCTGAGCTTACTCCCATCGGCAGGAGATTACTGCGCATTACAAAGCTGACAGGTAACAAATGCTTTGGCTATTCCTATAGTACAGCAGGTTTCCCTGTCTTTGCTAGTATTTTCAGTTGACTCAGAATTCACTCACTCCACTACATATTACAGCTAGAAGACTGTCAACGTCAAAAGTTAGGAAGTGCCAGAATCAGGATTGCCCATATCAACCTTACTTGCTGCTTTGTACATATGTAACTAAAGACTGTCATGCATATCACTTGTTATGTCTTCTATGGGGCTCCTGCCTCATTCAGTGAATGCGTAGTTATTTAACGTGGAGGACAAAATGCAATATTGAATGTGTGGCCTCAGGCCTCACACGCGGTACTGAATACAAAATTCATTCCCTCCTGGGAGTTTCTGTGATCCTCTCAAAATAATATTGGAGTCAGTGTTTCATGAACATTAATGTTCATGATCTTCACAACACCTTTGTGAGGTAGGGAGGTGTGTTTGTGTGGTTTTTTGGTTTTTTTTTACAGCACGGGAACTGAGGCACAGAAAGAGATTAAGGCCAAAATTGTCCACTAATTTTGGGTGCCCAACTTGAAATATCTAGGACTTGCTTTTTTTTTTTTTTTTGGAACACAACCACTTTGCATGTTCAAAGCACAATTCCACTGATGTCTGAGTGTTCAGCATTTTTGTGTCTCAAACCACAGGTGTCTCATATTGGGCACGCAGAAAATGGGGAACACACAATTAGTAGCCAGCTGTTAACACTAGTTTGAGTGAGGTGCCCAGCATCACACAGGAACTCTGTGGCAGAGGCAGGCATAGAATCCAGTTTACTAGGCCAGCATTCAACCACCTAACCATGAGACCATTCCTTTTTCATCCTACAGTCCTCTGCCTCATTCACTATACACTTTCCAACCTCTGCAACAAATAAGGCAGGGGTCCTACAGACAACAGCCTCATTCATTCATTCCCTGCATACAATACATCATGTACACTGTACAAAGCGTCTTTCGGATGTAACATTAAATGGGGGTCTCTTTGGGTCATCTCAGTGCTTGGTCAGCTGGAAATAAAAGTTCTCTGGTGTATAGCGCAACCCAAACCTCATGATTACAGTGTGTACAACTGAATGGAAGATTGCAGAGCTCAAGCTGCAGCCAAATTCTTCGTCTATTAAACTGGTGCGTTTGCCCCAAAAGGTTGGAAACCAATAGTGTGAAATGCTATTCAGGAGATCTGTGGTGTTTCAACTCTTGGAATTAACATGTGGGTTTGGGATGTTTTAAAGCACCTGGAAGAGAAGAAAAGAAGTTGGTGGAGTCAAGCGTTCCGCCCCTCAGTATTGGCCCAGCAGACAAGGCTGCAGAGGTGAGTCCCTGGAGAATATAGGAATCACTATGTGTCAAAAGTAATATTCACATTCTGTTTACCAGCACGACTTGGCACATACCTCCGATACAATGGGGGTGTCTATATTTTTCTGCACTGAAGTGCTGGAGATTAATCCAGAGTCCTGTCTTCTGTGATAGCATTTCAAGACAACATTGCAATGATCAAATGGCTTTGAATTTCTTGCTATTTAAACTTAGCAATGAATAAGAAGCCAGGACTTTGTAATCAGAGGTAATCTGTCTGAGGGCAGCACTGGCAACTTGTGTTTCCCTTGGGCTCCTACTAAGAATGGAATAGATTTCAGCTAGAGTCTTTTGCTTTGATCAGGGGACAACCCATGCTGGGACTTTGTAGCCTCTGTGGGCTGCACTTCTGTGAGGGTGTTTGTGAGGTGTTTGTGAACCTTGATGTAGGTTGCCAAAAGGCAGCCGACTGATATTAGGGTGGTGCGGAGCTCAGAGTCCTCTCCAGAGGAATTGCTGATTAGGTTTTTGTTATGAAGTCTCCCTAGATTTGTCTCATCTTGTTCCTCGCTTATTTTGTCTAGTTTTCAGATGAGAGTGCAAGCAACTCTATGGCTCAAATGAAGAGTTCTGAAGAAATCCTGAGGGAGAAGCGGCAGCTGAAGCCACGGCAGAAGGAGACGCTCCAGAAGGAAATACCTGCTGTGTCGTCCCCTGGAGAAGAAACAATTGAAGAGAAGAGCCCAGTGGCTGGAAGTCCTGAATCCACAGTGACACCTGGGGCAACTCGTCGGCTGACAAAGAGACTGACTGTGAAAGCAGAGGAAGCCGTGATGGAAAGTCCAGGAACGGAGGGTTCAGTACTGCCAGTGAAACAAGCAGCTCAGTCTCTGGAGCGAAAGGCTAAAGGTGAATGTCATTTTGTGTGGTATTTTCTGTAGCAGGGATTTAACTTTAAGTACCGATCACTTAATCGGTTCCCAAAATCACTCAGTTATTTTGCTCAATATTGTCAGGGAAAGATGACCAGTGTCGTCGTCTTTAGACTTTTCTCATCGCCACAAGTGCAGCACAGTATGATGCATATTTCGTTCGGTTGGCAAAATGGCCAGACGTGAGTCAGAAGAATGGAGTAGTAAAAGGAAACGCTGCCAGTCTGGAGTTAGATGCATTGGCACAGTAGTGTAACAAGTTGTGCAGATCCTTGCTGTGGGTGGGAGAGGAAGCCTACACAGAATGTGCCTGTTCTGTTTCCTCCCAGCTCCAGCCCGTGTTAACCCTTTCCTCTTCGAGAGCCCTAAATAACTAGAAAATGGCTTTCATTGTAAACACTGAAATTTCAGGAAAGTTACCCTAGAAAAGTGGTGGTGTTGCTTAGGATCTCGATGCTGTCCAGATTTTCTCTCTATTCTCCCCTTCATTTCTGATTGGTTTACTAATTCATTCCTGACTGTTGGGTAGTGTTGCTCAACGGCTCCTACATTCCACCCCAAAGATGGCTGTGTTAATGGAGGTGAAGGAATTTCTCTGGAATGAGTTACAGCTGATAAGATGAGACGCTGTAAGTCTATTAGCATTTTTACAGATTGCTGACTACATAAGAACATAACGGCCATACTGGATCAGACCAAAGGTCCATCTAGCCCAGTATCCTGTCTTCCGACAGGTTTCAGAGTAACAGCCGTGTTAGTCTGTATTCGCAAAAAGAAAAGGAGTACTTGTGGCACCTTAGAGACTAACCAGTTTATTTGAGCATGAGCTTTCGTGAGCTACAGCTCACTTCATCAGATACATACCGTGGAAACTGCAGCAGACTTTATATATATATATATAAAGTCTGCTGCAGTTTCCACGGTATGTATCTGATGAAGTGAGCTGTAGCTCACGAAAGCTCATGCTCAAATAAACTGGTTAGTCTCTAAGGTGCCACAAGTACTCCTTTTCTTTTTGTCTTCCGACAGTGGCCAATGCCAGGTGCCCCAGAGGGAATGAACAGTCTCTGGCAAACAGAGACTAGGGACAGCAGTCCTGCCCATCCTGGCTAATAGCCATTGATGGACCTATCCTCCATGAATTTATCTAGTTCTTTTTTGAATACATGTATTTGAACTACCTGCCAAAGGGTTAATTGGGGGTTACCAGGTGCTGTGCCTTATACTCATTGCTGGCTTTACAGAGGAGGAAGGAAACAGCAACAATCCTAGGAACCAATCAGCTTCAGTTCTTTTCCTTTTATGTTCCAGCCAAACCCAAGGTGAATGTGAAGCCATCAGGCGTAAAAACGATCTCCCCTGCAAAGCAGGCCCTGAAACGTAAGGTGGCTGAAAGTCATCCTTCTGCCATAGCAGCTGTGAAACCACTAAGCACCACCAGCAGTGACTTGAAGGAGCTCCCGGCTAAAAAAGCAGCTATGGTAAGGAAACTGGCTTACAAGCTGGACAGCCTATGGTGAAACCTGAACAGAAGTGTTTCACCCTGCCCCTAAGAGAGGATAGATATAGGGATGTCTTATCTCTCTTATGCAGTTCTGTCCAGATCTGAGTCCCTTACCATACCATGGGATGATTTTGATGTATCTTCCTCCATCTTTTATTAGATGAGTACCAGCACTTCTATAATGTTCTTAGTTAGATGCCTTCTCAGTGGACTGAACTACGTACCACTTACATGCATTCCAGAGTGGCTAGTCAACTACTGCTGAAGACTTCAGGCCCTTGATAGGCATCGAGTTTTATGCTTGCTTTGTCTGGGAAGGCCCAAATTTGTTTTGGCCTGGAGCTCAGGGATGATATGGCTGTGCAAGGATGGGGCAGGCATTATGCTGGAGAAAGGAAAACTGCTGAGAAATATTTTACTTTTGTACCTTAACTTTCACCTTGCTTTTTCCCAGACTACTGTTCTAGCCCTGCCAGAGGATAGTCCGGCCACTGTACCAGAGAGAGCAAAATCCAGAGACAGGTAATGTCTGCAACTTACTCCTGTTAGAAAAGGTTTTTGTCACTGGGGTTTCAGGAAACTTCAGTACAGTGTCTGCCTGACATTTGGGAAGATGAGTTTGAGGTCATCAATGTTATAATATACCTGTTAAGCGGTGCAACATACCCTGCTTTAATTTTCTAACTATTTAGCAGACTCTCCTTTGGATTATCTTTTAAAACATTTGAGTTGTTTTTGTTAACGTCAGTGAATTGGCATCACTTGCAATAGCATCTTTCTGGATTCCTGTGAGTCCTGAAAGAGGCGAGGGTGGCGTAGGAGTGGGATGAAGATAGGGGAAGACTTTCCTGCTGGCTCCTCCTCAAATACTAACTAGTGGCTGGCATTCTCTGTGACCAAATGCATGTCTCAGCAGAAGGCTCTGTAAGAGAAGAGGGATATTAGGTGAAGAAAATAACGCAGAGCTGGGTGAGACAAGTTTCTGCAGCACCTGGCCGAATCAGGGCTGACTAAAATCCACTCTGTCAGCTTCTTAGTGTCAAGAGCACCAAATTCATCCAAACGTGTGATGGAAAAAGTAAATAGTTGATATCCATTTTAACAAACAGTTCACAAAATTTATCCATTCACATTTTTATAGTCAGTTTAGTAAATTAGTGTAAGTGTATTGTCTTTGGAGGTAGAGCATTTGGGGATCTAGCAAAAAGATTGGTTTAATTCTCATGGTTGTGTCTAGGTCCCTAAACTAAGCCTGGATTTGTGCTGGACATGGCCCACCTTGATTATCATGCACATTGTAGGGAGAGTGGTCACTTTGGATGAGCTATTACCAGCAGGATAGTGAGTTTGTGTGTGTGTGTTTTTGGAGGGGGGTGAGGGGGTGAGAGAACCTGGATTTGTGCAGGAAATGGCCCACCTTGATTATCATGCACATTGTGTAGAGTTGTCACTTTGGATGGGCTATTACCAGCAGGAGAGTGAGTTTGTGTGGGGGGGGGGGTGGAGGGTGAGAGAACCTGGATTTGTGTTGGAAATGGCCCAACTTGATGATCACTTTAGATAAGCTATTACCAGCAGGACAGTGGAGTGGGAGGAGGTATTGTTTTATGATCTCTGTGTGTATATAAAGTCTGCTGCAGTTTCCACGGTATGCATCCGATGAAGTGAGCTGTAGCTCACGAAAGCTCATGCTCAAATAAATTGGTTAGTCTCTAAGGTGCCACAAGTACTCCTTTTCTTTTTTGCGAATACAGACTAACACGGCTGTTACTCTATAAACTGAGAATGTACCTGTAATATTATGTTGGACTCGGGGACAGCCACTGCTTAGTTACACAGCAATTCCAAAGGATTGGAGGTGTGGGGGGGGGTAACACTGCAGTAAGATAGGGTGTTTGGCAAAATAGATATTTTCAATTAAGGAATGTCTAATTGCTCTCTCTCTCTCTTCTCCCAAGCCCTGAGCTCCACATAGGAAGCCAAGCAGCCTCTGTGGCTCAATCAGAGATGACAAGCCCAACCTCTTCACAGGCAGCGGTAAAGACCCGCAGGCTGAGTTCCAACGCAGCTGGGAAAGCACCCTTGTCCGTAGAAGATGACTTTGAGAAGCTGATTTGGGAAATCTCTGGAGGCAAACTGGAAGCAGAGATTGATCTGGATGCAGGAAAAGATGAGGATGACCTCCTGCTTGAACTATCTGAAATGATTGACAGCTGAACCAGACTTATACTTATCTTTTAAAACAAAAAACATTTTAAACTCTATTTTGTTGGATACCCAAGATAAACCTTTTTCTTCTATATGAGGCTTTGCCACAAGTCTTCAAGTACACTTGAACTGGTAGAAATTGGTAATATCTGCACTCAATTGTCGTTAATTTCCCTGCCGGTTAGAGTTAACCTGTATACCCATCCTGTTACCATACGTGGCTATTTTGAATATGTGAAGACAAAGCACTTCACAGTTTCAGGCCAGAATGATCCTGGAGCCCATCTATAAAGCCTGGGGGTATAAACTTCTTCCACTGATTCAAGGCTGTGAAGGCTTTAAAAAAAAAAAAAAAAAAAAAGTTTTTCTCAGCAAGGTGTGCAAAACTCAGTGAGTGTGTTTCAAAGCTTTCTTTTGCTTTGTTTTCTTGAATGGCCTCGAATTACTATGTCAACTCTTGAGTTGTATTTGTCCTTATCTTCTTGTTTTAAGATTCTAGGGAAAATTAATGAAAAGGATAATTACTACAGTAATGTGGGCCAAACGTACTGCCAAAGGTGCGGGATTGGGTTAGTCCATCCAGCCTTACTTCCTTTTACTTATCAGGGACAATACAATATCAGTATGAAAAGCAGCAGCATACAGTACATGAAGACTGCCTTTCTCCCTTTGAATCCTACTGTACTAAATCTTGGGGGGTTGGTACTTTTTGTTGACTGAATAAGGTCCTGGGGCAAGTGGTGTAAGCCCTCATGGTCTGCTGCACATCAGTAAATTGAAAATGGGTCTTAAAAGTGCCTCTCATTTCCAAGAATCTCTTCCTTCTTCTGCTGACTTTTCTTCTACTGGAAAGCAGTAGCTGCTGGCACTGATGGGAAAACACTTTCAGCTTTCTTTGAACCCCAGTTCGCTGTATAGGCTTGTCTGATTTGATGTAGCACTATGCTGGAATTCAGCCAATAAGAAGCATTTGTCAAGTCAGGCAAGTCCTAGAAAAGTGTTCTACAGCGGTCAGAGCAAACTCTGTGTCCTCCCCTGTCCTGTGGATACCTTTCTTTCTTCTCACCCTTCATTTCTCTATAATTCCATCCTCCTCCTCCTCTGCCTGAACTAATCATTTAGGAAGTACATACCTGGGGTTGGGATGTTAGGAAAACTAGTCCTCTGTGCTTGACAGTCCATTTGCCTGAACTGTGTACATGGAATCTTGCTGTGACCCCGCAGTAAACGGTTGAGATTGGGGTGTATTGTGTTTCCCATCACCTATGTTCATTTTGACCATGAGTTTTTTATTTTTTTTTTTTTAATTTTCTTAAACTTTCAACAAGCTAGTCCCTTCTGACTTTGAGCTGTGAGGATATAGGTGTGGCAAGCTTCTGCTGCTGGCAGGCTTAAAAAAAAAGTTTAATTGTATTGTAAATATTTTGTCTTTGGAAGAAAACACGTACATGATTTGGTAATCCACTGTGATGTCTTAGTTCTTATAGGGAAGATTTGAACCAAAACCAATTTTTAAATTAAAAAGCCCACTCCTGAAAAAACTGCTGTTATAGTTCTAGGAGGGACACCACGCAGGAAGCTTCATCCCGAAGAAGCTGAAAAGCAACAACCCTCCATCCTGCTGAAGGACTTTTCACAATGAGACTTCAGGTTGCTTGTGCACAAATGGAAGCAACTTTCAGAGAGAGAGAGAGATGTATGAGAGATTGTGATCTAAAAAAATTTTCCCTGCTGCTTGTTATCTCCCTGTGTTTAAGCAGAATATTCCGTTCCATTGTCAGCTTTGTTCACTTCCTTCTCTGGATGAGAAGTCCTGTCTACGAAGGCCGAATTTTATGTATGCCATTACTTCTGTAAATATTTTATTCTCTCATTTTCTATTTAGTTTGTATTTAAGGCATTGTCTTATATGTAATCTGAACCATACATGTTCACCATGAGTTGGGCTGTTCATGAAAAACATTACTCTTGTTTTTAAATAAAGCTGATGTAGGAAGTCTTATTTCAGATGTTCTCTGTGTAGCTGGGTAAGATGCAGAGGTGGGCATTAGGCGCAAACAAAAGGATCTTTTGGTTTCTACAGCCAATAATTTCTTTAAAATGTTACCAGTAGGGGAAACAGTATGTCCCCGGGGTAGGGGGTGCAGAGAGGGTCAGCTTGCAAACAATGGAAGAGGCAGTGTGACTGTGTGGGGAATTCATAATACTTAACTCCTTTCATCTCAAAGCACTTCACAAAACTGGGAGACCTAGCAAGCGAAGAGACTTGCCTGAAGTAACAGCAGGTTGGGGCCAGAGCTGGGCCTCCACAGGGAGGGGGTGAAGCCACGTGGAAAGGGGGTAGCAGGCTCACCCCGGCACCCGCCTGGCCCCACGCCTGTGTTGCATGCACCCTGCAGGCTCTGGGCCCGTGCTCTCGGCAGGGGCTCTGCACAGCCAGCGCTGACCTCCCAGGCTGGGCTGCTGCGGGGCTCGTGCCCCCAGCCCGAGGACAGCAGGCGCCTCGAACCCAGCTCTCTGAGAGGGGGGAGCAGCAGAGGCGGGACGGAGAGTCCTCCAGCGTGCCAGAGTGGCCGGGAAAGAGTTCCCGGCGTTCCGCGGGCAGGCCCCGGCGGCTTCCGGTCTGCACCGGAAGTCTTTGAGCTGGGGCGGCGCGCGCGTGCGGGCTGTTGGGGGTAACGGTTTCTTCCGTCTCTCTCTCTCTCTCTCTCTCTCTTCCCCCCCCCACCGGTTGGCTGAGGCTCGCTCGCGGCCATGGCGTATCGCGGGCAGGGCCAGAAGGTGCAGAAGGTGATGGTGCAGCCCATCGTATCCTGCCGCGGGGGAAATGGGGCTGGGCGGGAGGGAATGAGGGGGCTGGGCGGGGAGGGGGAAGTGGGGGGGACTGTCGGGCGGGAGAGATTGAGAGGAAGGAGATGGGGGGGCTGGCGGGTTTGGAGTGGGGGGGGCGGAAGGGGGAGGAGATGGGGGACCGGCGGGGGGGAGTGAGGGGGCCGGAGAGGGAGAGGAGGTGGGGGGCTGACGGGAGGGAGAGGGGGGAGTGAGGGGGAGGAGGAGGAGATGGGGGGCTGGCGGGAGGGAGAGGAGAGGGAGGAGTGGCTGGGCGGGATAAGGAGGGGATGGGGGGCTGGCGGGGGGGAGTGGGGGGGCCAGGGAGGGGGAGGGGGGGTGCCGGATGGGGGCTGGCGGAAGTGAGGGGGCGGGGGGGGGCAGAGATCGAGTTTGCCATGCAGCCCCTCACACGGGCATTACGTGCTGGGGGGTCTAGTGCCTGGGGTGGGGCCTGGGTGTACTGGGAAGGGGCCACTCTTTATCAGAGTCCCAAGGGGGAATGGGTGTGTTCAATGCCAGCTGGACTTCTCCCCCTCCCCTCCAAGAAACAAACCATGACTTGCCTCAGAATAAGGTGCTCTTACAATGGGAACTTTGGTTATAACCAGATGAGTTGTTACAGTGACACATGTTGTGTTAGGAGCTGCTTCTGTGCTTTTCCTTAAGTGCTGTGTTACAGAACCTCATCTTCAGGTACCTGCAGAATGTAAGTAATGCTGTCTAACTATCAACTCCTTGTGTGATTGTAAATATGATCCAAAACATATGATCCAAACAAAAACAGGTGGTTTTAGCCATGGTCATGTTGCTGAGATTTATATCTGATACATCCTGTCTTTGGAGTGGGGAAGGATTCTTTCTTCCTTCCTTCTTCAGCAAGGAGCAGGGATTCATAAACTGATCAGTTTCTTCCATCTCTAACTAATAATAGTACTGATAATATTTGACTTATTAGCTCTTAAGGTTTTGGGGGTTTTTTTTGTACTGAATAGCTTCCTGCCACCGAACTGTATTGTGGGTCTAAGTTTAATATTTTGTTAGCGTGCCAAGAAATAGTAATGCATACTAAAGGTTTGATCCTAAGGTAAAGTGTACAGTGATGTGCTTGTGTGTAATAACCCTGGCAGCCCGACAGGATCTGAATACAGGTGTCAGGTTCAGGTTAGGTTGGGTATTATTTGTATAGCATACATTCAGGCGCAGCTCAGATCGGATAGGCTCTTATCACTGATTGTGCTGACTGCCCTAGACCATTGCAACCTCACCTAAACCCAGTGGGACCTGACTACAAGTGTTGGGTTCGGGTATGAAAACAATGAAATACTCTCGGGGTTGGGTTAAAATTGACTGTGATCTAGTTGGATTTGGGTCAGGCTTTAAAATTAGTCCTGAGCAGACTTCTACTATTGTTTACATTCTACAATTTATTCCTTTACATGTTCACAAATCCTCAATAATTGGAGAGAAAACATGCCTTTTTATTTATAAGATGTCTCAGGGCAACATTAAGTTCTAATTTGGGTCTTCTTACAGAAACCGCAAAGAATATTTTAAATAATGACTTACAATGGGGCAAACAGATAATAATATCCTGTATACCAATGAGTAACTGTTGCTTGGAGTACCTGTGCTAATAATGTGCTTTCTTATCTTTTCCTTCCCCCCTCCCCGATTTTGCAGAGGTCCAGGATTCAGGTGTGGCTCTATGAACAGGTGAACATGCGCATAGAAGGCTGTATCATTGTGAGTGTCATGTTATATGCACTTTGCATCATTCATTTGTTTTTCCAGTTCACAAGTCCCATTTTCAACTCCTTAGGAAAAAGTAGTACAGTGAAGGAATAACACGCCACACTCCCACCCTCCCACCCCCTGTTTTCCAAGCAGTCGTCTTACTTAGATCCATTTAATCATAGCATCATAGGACCAGAAGGGACCTCGAGAGGTCATCTAGGTCAGACCCTTGCACTCATGGCAGGACTAAGTATTATCTAGACCATTCCTGACAGGTGTTTTTCTGTGTCCCCTTAGTGAAAGCAGCTCCTACTGTTGAGGCTTGAGACCAGGCGATTTTGTTCACTAACCACTTTGTTGTTGGTTCTTAGGGTTTTGATGAATACATGAACCTGGTTCTGGATGATGCAGAGGAGATACACTCAAAAACAAAAGCAAGGAAACAGCTGGGTAAGTCTGCATGGGTTAAATGATTTATGGCACCAAGCTGCATATATGAACCATGTGTGTGGCAGCAATATAAAATGCAGAGCAAATGAATAGCTTTGACTGAAGGATAGTGAAACCCATTGGTGAATAGCAAATGAATAGCATTAGTTCTGCTGTAGGTTAACTGTGTTGGGATTAGAGAGCTGATGAATGTTCTATTCTGATTAGCTGTATGTCAGAATCCAGCACTTCTCAAAGAGTGAGTGAGTCCTAAAATGAATCTGAATCTTTAAAAAGGTGGTTTAATAAACAGCAGCTCTCTGCCTTCTCTTGGGTGTCAGGGTGGCTGGAGGAGGCCAATCTAAACTCCAGACTCCCATATCTATTTCTGTACTGTTGTATTAATTGGAGGTGTAATTTACCCTTCATGAAACACTGGAGCTAGGGGTGACCCAGTAAAATTAATAGGCAGCAGGTTTAAAACAAGTGAAAGGAAGTAGTTCTTCACACAATGCACAGTCAACCTGTGGAACTCATTGCCAAGGGATGTTGTGAAGGCCCAAAGTACAGCTGGGTTCAGAAAATAATTAGGTAAATTCATGGAGGATAGGTCCATCAATGGCTAGTAGCCCAGATGGTCAGGGACAAAATCCTATTTACTGGGTGTCCCTGAACCTCTGACTCCCAGAAGCTGAGACTGGACAGCTGGGGATGGATCACTCTATAATTGTCCTGTTCTGTTCATTCCCTCTGAAGCCTCTGGCATCAGCCACTGTCAGAAGGCTGGATATTGGGCTCCATGGACCATTGGTTTGACTTAGTATGGCCATTCTTATGTTTTTAATTCATTTAAATACAACAGTCCTAGTACCCTCCCCACACACTCAGTTGTGTCTACACAACAAATTAAAACCTATGTCTGGCCCGTGCAAGCTGACTTAGGCTCACAACGGCTCAAGCTGTGGGGCTGTTTCATTGCTGTGTAGGCTTCTGGGCCTGGGCTGGAGCCCAGGCTCTAAGACCCTGCGAGGTGGGATGGTCCCAGGGCTCAAGCTGGAGCCTGAGCCTGGACGTCTACACTGCAGTGAAACAGCCCCAAAGCCCTAGCCCTCTGAGCCCAAGGTGGCTGGCATGGGCCAGCCACAGGCGTCTAGTTACTGTGTAATGACAGGTTTCAGTGTAACAGCCGTGTTAGTCTGTATTCGCAAAAAGAAAAGGAGTACTTGTGGCACCTTAGAGACTAACCAATTTATTTGAGCATAAGCTTTCGTGAGCTACAGCTCACTTCGTCGGATGCATACTGTGGAAACTGCAGAAGACATTATATACACAGAGACCATGAAACAATACCTCCTCCCACCCCACTCTCCTGCTGGTAATAGCTTATCTAAAGTGATCACTCTCCTTACAATGTGTACGATAATCAAGTTGGGCCATTTCCAGCACAAATCCAGGTTTTCTCACCCTCCGCCCCCCCCCCCCCCCCCCACACACACACAAACTCACTCTCCTGCTGGTAATAGCCCATCCAAAGTGACCACTCTCTTTACAATGTGTATGATAATCAAGGTGGGCCATTTCCAGCACAAATCCAGGTTTTCTCACCCCCCTGTCCCCCTTTTCCAAAAACCACACACACAAACTCACTCTCCTGCTGGTAATAGTTCATCCCAAAGTGACCACTCTCCCTACAATGTGCATGATAATCAAGGTGGGCCGTTTCCAGCACAAATCCAGGTTTTCTCACACACACACCCCCACACACACACACACAAACTCATTCTCCTGCTGGTAATAGCTCATCCAAACTGACCACTCTCCTTACAATGTGTATGATAATCAAGGTGGGCCATTTCCAGCATAAATCCAAGTTTAACCAGAACGTCGGGGGGGGTAGGAAAAAACAAGGGGAAATAGGCTACCTTGCATAATGACTTAGCCACTCCCAGTCTCTATTTAAGCCTAAAGTAATAGTATCCAATTTGCAAATGAATTCCAATTCAGCAGTTTCTCGCTGGAGTCTGGATTTGAAGTTTTTTTGTTTTAAGATAGCGACCTTCATGTCTGTAATTGCGTGACCAGAGAGATTGAAGTGTTCTCCGACTGGTTTATGAATGTTATAATTCTTGACATCTGATTTGTGTCCATTTATTCTTTTACGTAGAGACTGTCCAGTTTGACCAATGTACATGGCAGAGGGGCATTGCTGGCACATGATGGCATATATCACATTGGTGGATGTGCAGGTGAACGAGCCTCTGATAGTGTGGCTGATGTGATTAGGCCCTGTGATGGTGCTCCCTGAATAGATATGTGGGCACAGTTGGCAACGGGCTTTGTTGCAAGGATAGATTCCTGGGTTAGTGGTTCTGTTGTGTGGTATGTGGTTGTGGGTGAGTATTTGCTTCAGGTTGGGGGGCTGTCTGTAGGCAAGGACTGGCCTGGCCAGGGGTAGGCAAGGACTGGCCTGGCCAGGGGTAGGCAAGGCCAGGCCAGTCCTTGCCTACAGACAGCCCCCCAACCTGAAGCAAATACTCACCCACAACCACATACCACACAACAGAACCACTAACCCAGGAATCTATCCTTGCAACAAAGCCCGTTGCCAACTGTGCCCACATATCTATTCAGGGGGCACCATCACAGGGCCTAATCACATCAGCCACACTATCAGAGGCTCGTTCACCTGCACATCCACCAATGTGATATGTGCCAGCAATGCCCCTCTGCCATGTACATTGGTCAAACTGGACAGTCTCTACGTAAAAGAATAAATGGACACAAATCAGATGTCAAGAATTATAACATTCATAAACCAGTCGGAGAACACTTCAATCTCTCTGGTCACGCAATTACAGACATGAAGGTCGCTATCTTAAAACAAAAAAACTTCAAATCCAGACTCCAGTGAGAAACTGCTGAATTGGAATTCATTTGCAAATTGGATACTATTACTTTAGGCTTAAATAGAGACTGGGAGTGGCTAAGTCATTATGCAAGGTAGCCTATTTTCCCTTGTTTTTTCCTCCCCCCCCCCCCCCCCCCCCCGACATTCTGGTTAAACTTGGATTTATGCTGGAAATGGCCCACCTTGATTATCATACACATTATAGGGAGAGTGGTCAGTTTGGATGAGCTATTACCAGCAGGAGAGTGCGTTTGTGTGTGTATGGCGGTGGGTGGTGAGAAAACCTGGATTTGTGCTGGAAATGGCCCACCTTGATTTTCATACACATTGTAAGGAGAGTGGTCACTTTGGATAAGCTATTACCAGCAGGAGAGTGAGTTTGTGTGTGTGGTTTTTGGAAAAGGGGGACGGGGGGTGAGAAAACCTGGATTTGTGCTGGAAACGGCCCACCTTGATTATCGTACACATTGTAAGGAGAGTGATCACTTTAGAATAAGCTATTACCAGCAGGAGAGTGGGGTGGGAGGAGGTATTGTTTCATGGTCTCTGTGTATATAATGTCTTCTGCAGTTTCCACAGTATGCATCCGATGAAGTGAGCTGTAGCTCACGAAAGCTTATGCTCAGATAAATTGGTTAGTCTCTAAGGTGCCACAAGTACTCCTTTTCTAGTTGCTGTGTAGACATACTACTGTCACCTTGCCCCATCACCCTTCTGAGTCAATACAGGAAACCCTTTTGCCGCTGCCATCCCCACCATGTTTGGATTTGGTATTCACCATTTGCCAAGTACCAAAGATAAACAGTGAATCTGAAAACGGTGGTGTCTTCCAATTCCCAGCCAGGATGGCTTTTATTATGATACACTCTGGTTTATTGTAAGGAAGCAGAGTACGGGGCTCAAGATAGTGCTGATACCCTGCAACGCAGCGAATTTCATATATCGGTCATATACTGTGGAGAGAGAATCACCATAGATTTATAGGCTTCATGCAGAGGGATAGTCTGACTATGTATTAGCTTAATTTACTGTACTGAAAGGAAACTTCTGATCTGTACTGCAGTCTTTCCCATGGTAAGTGTTAATAGAAAGAAGCACTATATAGGCACCAGGCAGACTTCTTTTTGAAAGGTTTTCTGCAACAAAATTTTCTGCAAGTTAGACATTGCATGACCTGAGGATAATCTCTCTAACTGCCATTTCCGTTCTCCTTTGTGTTGCAGGTCGGATCATGTTAAAGGGGGACAATATTACTCTTCTACAAAGTGTTTCTAACTAGAACTTGTCATTCAGAGGGTGGAATACACTAAAGAGAGTTCCGAACTAGAATTTTCACTCAATGTGCGGGGTGGACTAAACATTATTATAAACAAGAGTCACTGTGCTGGGAAAGTGGATGGTGTTTTGAAAATAAAAACTCCAAATGCACTTGATTTGAAAAGAGTAAAAACAGTAACTTCACTGGTGTCTTGAGTGTGAGCCAGTCTGGCAATTCTTCTTTGATAGTAACATTTTTTACATTGGAGAACCAATTAATGTCGGGGGTAATTTTTATGTTAACTGTGAACTTAAATTTATTTGATCTCATGCCTACATCCCTCCCTCACAGTTTTTGTTGGGGGAAAATATGTAATCTAAAATAAACCTTTTTTTCTTAAAATGGATCTGTTCAATTTCTGATAGGAAAAAAAAATCTTTGTTCTGGAACAATACCCATGCACCATCTGAATTGTTCAGTACAATACCAGAGCCACATGCAGTCTCCAGACTATAGAGATCCAGTAAAATTAGGATGGAATTTGTCTAGGAACTTAGCATTACTATTCTCTACCAACATATCTCAGTTGCGTGAAGAGAGCTTTTAACTGATAAAACAGTATAAAATTTCTTGAGAATCTATACAGAAGTACTTGTTGGTAAAGGATTATTTCTACAGTTAAGTATGTTAATATGCTGGGAAGGACTCCAGGAATTTAATCAAAGCATTTAGCAAACAATGCTCAATCCTCATACTTGCCAATGTAATTAAGTATTATCCTCGTATTTGAGTGGGGAAATTTAAGCAGAGAGGCTAAGTAGTTGACCCAAGATCACAGAGAGGGAGTCAGTGTCAGAGCCAGAATTAAAACTCGAGAGTTCCTGTGGTCAGGTCACTAAACAATTTGGAAATATCTGAGATGTTTGGGTTTTTAATATTTTCTTCAATTTTTAATTTGGGAGTAATGTGCTGTTTGTATGGGATCTCCTGGATGGTTTGCTCAGGGATCTGTGAGATGGATGCATTTTCTTTTATTCCTATATGCTTCCTGGCTTAGATACCACTATTAGACCCCTTCTGCTCCTTTTCCAATTAAAACAAAAGAAATGTAGTTGCAGCCATATGTGTAGATTTGATACCGCTTTGATGGAGGATGTCTTGGTGCTGTGAAGACACACGTCTTGATTTGAGGGCTACAGTAACAATCGTTTAGACTGGAGTAATTTAGTCAGCATTCAGTTTTCAAAACATAGTTTTGCATATAGCTATTATCCTGCAAACCAGTGAATTCAGAGAAATTCAGAAGAAAAAAAATCTCCCCTGTTCATGGAAATCTAACACATGCAGTTCAACAGTGGACAGTTAAAATACCTGTAATCTATTTTGGTCCAGTCTACGGAAGGGACCATTGGGAAAAAATGTTCTCCCTTTCAAGTTTAAAAAAAATAAAACCCACATATTTTTTGTTGTTGCTGCTGCTGTCAGCTACTTCTCTCTCTCTCTCTCTCTCTCTCTCTCATTATTCATCCCAGACATGCAGAAATACAGCAGCTCGGGCTTTTCTGGATTGTGTACAATTATTTGTCTATCTTGTTTGCATCTGAAAGAATTTAGATGCAGTTCCAGCGTAGGTAACCCGGTGCACTTTCACCCATTTCACTGAGCTATTCTGCAGAGAAATTGTAACACCTCTTACCAGGCTTAAAGCTATGATGATCGAATGGGACATGTTATCACAATATTGTAGCTGAAACAAAATCAGGCATACTACCTGCTAACAAAAGAATTGGTATTTTTGTATCCGTTTTCATGAGTTCCAAAGCGTTCTGCACAAACAGCAACAGAAAGGTACATGTCTTGTGCTGACACAAATGTTAGACCATCTGTGGATGAACGCAGTTAAACATTGCCAAGGACTACGTATGGAAGGCATAGAATAGTCACTGGGTTCCCCTGTGTCTGCTTTACGTGGATCCTCAAGATGCTCACTGAAGTTTTACAGAGCAGTAAATAACTACGGGATTCTCTCGATTAATAGTGATGGGGCTACAATTGCTGGGTATTTATGATACCTCACGGTGCCTGCAAATTCCACCTGATGAACTAGATGCAGGTGCAAAGGCAAATCATGGCCTTGAGATTCATCCTTATGCCTAAAATATTTCAGCTCCGTGTTTCTGAAGCAATACTTTTTCTCTCCAAATATGTGAGGAAAATGTCATAGAAGGATAAAAGGGCAGTGAGAAATGTGGAGATCAGAAAAGGATATTTACTAGAGGGGGGAGAGAGTAAAGATGCATGCCATGAGTCCAATGAACATAAGGTCAATGAAATAAAAAATGTCTCCGTGCTCATAAGGGGGTCTGTCCCTTTCCAGTTGCTGTTGCACAGATGTAGACTGGTAGGAGAAATAGCTCTCTGTTACCAGCCATGCTGTTTCCTGCTCCAAATCACACGTTTCAGGGTGCTCTCAACGCTGCATACAGCTCCTCCACTGCTTGATGCTATCAGACTGATCCTGTATGTTGAATTCATTTGCAGTCGTCCAATGATGAGTGGAAGGAAGTTTAGACTAACCATAAGGCATGTCATAGCTGATGTTAAACAGTCTACCAAAATAGACTGATTGTATTGTAAGTGAGCTGCAGGGGTAATTAGCAACTTCCTCAGAGGGAAGCTGTGAAAGATGCAGAAACCCTGTATTGGAGCATAAGCTTGTCTGCACATAGGGCAGGGACTAGCACAATGTGGATCTGGTCCGTGAGTGGGGCTTCTAAAGCACTAGTGAAATACTTACCTGTCGTTATGAATAGAGCACTGACTTCTCCCCATCTGTGAGAATGGTACAAGTCTTCACAATTGTACCTTGTTTTTTTCATTGTATGTTAATTCCAAACCCCTCTTCTAATCTTTTAAACCAAGAGCTGTACACAGCAACAGGGTGGTGTCTGTGTCACAGAGTACTAGATTGCGTGTCTGGGGTTCTGTGATTTATTTTTGGGTCTGCTAGCTCACTTGCTGATGACTTTGGGCAAGTCACGTCTCCATGTTGTGCCTCAGTTTCCCCCTCTCTAAAATAGAAGTCCATAGTACTTCCCTTCCTCGAGGGGTGGAGTGAGGTATAATTGTAAAGTGCTTTGAGCTCTTGTAGAAATGAATTGGGAGAATATCTATCTCCAAGTGAGATTGAGCTCTTGAGGGGAAAACCTGCAGGTTGAAACGTGGCCACAGTCTTGGACTACAGAGGGCGCTGCTGCCCCTAGCAACACCATCCACCACGATTGCAAAGTGTCATAAGCCTCTGCTGGAACATAGAGTTCTCCAGCATTCATACGGCTGTACTGGCTCCAAAACAACCTGGAAGAAAGATAAAGCTGGGCTGTAGAGTGGGGGACCGTTCTTATTCAGTACAATAGCCAACAAGCAGGCCTGCCTATTTCTCACCCCTGCACCTTCTACGATGCCTGTGTTCCCTGAGAACTGACATAGCCCTGCCTCAGAGTAGGAGGAAGAACGGAAGGGTCTGTTTTTGACTGAGCGAGTGGCAGGCAGAAGGAGTAAGGTAGAGTGAACTCTTACAATCGGGCTCTGTGTTTAGAGGGCGCCTTTTGCTTGGCTTTCCGCTCTCCTGAAACCTGTTGTGTTTGCTTTGCAAGCTGTGTTTTTCCGTAACGTGCAAATTCCTTTCCACCGAGCAGAGGTGGGTACAGACGCCTTCTGAGGAGGATGCACTGAGTGGTGGTAAGGTTCCTGAAATGTACAGTTAACCCTGAGTGTGGTGGGATTGAGGGATTATTGCAGTTGAATGCCCCACTGCATGGAGCAATTGCGGTGCTACAGAGCACACAAATCTCTAGGTAGAAAAGTGCTGGGAGTGGAATTTGTCAGAGAAACTTTTCTTGCCCCAGCCAGAGCTCACATGCTACACCAGGAGGTGTAGAAAAATCCAAGAGCCGACCTCAAACAGCCTGGTCCCTTTGTAGAAACAGCATTCCCAATCTTTATGTGTTGGAAGCAAATAGTTCAGCGCTAGGAATGTAGGTGGCCTGTTACAAGCTAATTGAGAGGTGGTCTCTGCCCCACGGAATTTAACATCTGAGACTACAGCATTGACTTTACAGAACAAATTACAGCCTGCTCCCGGCAACCTGGAGCCACATTTCCTACCAAACACTCGGGCAGTGTGTTTTTATTAAAGATGAAGGTGGCACAGGTTCAGGTTAAATGTGAGTGCCCTTGTTTTGTCCATGGCTATGGTCCTGTGTACTGAAGTAATGAAATCAAAAGCATTCCAACCCTTCCATTTCATGGTCTAAACTCGATTACCCTAACACGGACCGTTCCTTTAACGGGCTCTTGTTTGCAAGATCTTTGCTCCCTTCTGTGATTACAAGGGGCTTCGGTGGACAGACGGCATCTTCATTTAACAGACCTTCTTGTTCCCAATTTCTACTGCCCCCCTTAAATTTCTATTTAACCCCTTGACTCAGGGGAAGTTTGTTCCTTTTAGGAACATGGTTTCTGTGGAAAGCTCTGTGTTTTCATCTAGTATCTCTAGTGGCACTATACTTACGGTTCTTCGTTAAACGCTGCTTTTTTCCAAGAGACTCCACTGGGACAAACGTTTTCCTGCCCCAAGTAAGTCAGAATTAAATCTGTCTGCCATGGGATGGGGGGGGACGGCGTTGTCATTTGTGTGAAGCATAAGCTTTATTTTCGCACAGACTCTCAGTGGGTCATTCTTTGCCTAGATGGTTGTTTAAAGTGAGTTTCACTGTGGCTCTTTGATATGATCCCTGGATTTGCACAGAGGCTTTCGTATGTGGCTGAAAACAAACTCATGAGCCGTTTGGATGCTAAAAATCTCATTAGCATCAGCGGAAAGACTCAGGGTTGTTTCCTAGAGTAATTGCTTGTTGTCCATATGCTCATATTTGAAGCCAGGAAATGAATGCCGGAGCACCATGCCAGTGGGCTCTCTGGGTCAGAGTGCATGCGGTGGTGCTTGCAGTGGGCTCAACCCCAAGGCACAAAGGCAGAGGCTTTGTGTGGCTGGCTGGCTGCCTGCTGATCTTGGGTTAGCGCCACCATTTACACCGACAGCCGCCTTGGGAAGAAGAATCAATGGGTTTAGAAACTGGGTTGGCATCAGAAGGTCAGAAAGGATCCTGAAGAGTCTGGGCCAGTGCTCTGTGCAGCCGTCTGGCCCGTCCCAGCCATGATGCACGTTGCAATGATGATTCCTGAAAGCCCCATGTGTTGTGTCCTAGGGCCTGACTCATGCTGCTTTGCCTTGCTGCAAACCCAGAGGCCTGATTTCTGCTCCTAATATGGGCTCGTTGTCCCAAAGAAAGGGGCAGCGGCAGTCGTTAGTGACCCCACTCTGTGGCTGGATAGACCAGGGGACCTGGGTTAAACAGTAGGGAGAATAGGTCACTTTTCATCAAAACTATGGTAAATATCATGCCTGGGGAAGTTTACTGGGGCCTTTATGATGGCATTGGCCACTGTTTCCCCCTTTTCTTCTGTCAAGCCCCCGGCCCAAGCGCTCTGACTGCAGGATGCTAAAAGGCCAGATTCAGCAAAGTTTATTAGCACAGGCAACCTGCCCCGAAAGCTGGCCAGGATGGAAGGTGGACAGTGCAGTCTCCTTCTTGTGTCATGTACTTTGACATTCACACCCACCAGAGCAAAATTACCCTGGCTGCAGCATTTCTTGGGAAAACAAGTCAAGGGCATGTTGCTTCCTCTCAGCCACACCGGCAAGAAGAACGGCCGTGCCCTGCTCCGACGCTTCACGTTCACATAAGCCCTTTGACGCATGGATCAAATGTTAGTTCACTGAGCCTCCCAAGACCCGGCGGGGAGGTGAACGTTAACTCTAGCTTCCAAAAGAACCATGGAGCTACTGTGGGACTTGGCCCAAGGAGTGGTAGCAAGTCAGTGGCTGCACCTGACTCCCAGGCCCCTGCAAGGGTGGGACTCAAACTTGGGGGACCTCAGTCACCTGCTCTAGCCAAGAAACTTCATTCCCTCCCACAGCTTGGGCTTGAAGTCTGGAGTCCTAAGCGTCACCTGTACTGATCGCTCTCCTGCACTACCATGGGTGCTAACACCAGCTGATTCTTATAGCAGGGAGGCCATCTGGGCAGCAACAAAAATGGACTTCTGTGCCCACCGCAATTGCCTTTCCACTCAACATTTCTGACTCCCATCTACCTGGATGCTGTGGGACAGAGATGTGGTGAACCAAAGCTAGAACAAGAGACTGCAGTGCACTGTCTTAGGCCAATCTAGCCTTTTGTACGTGTCCTTTATTGTGTTCATGGAGGAGCACTAACCAGAGTCTCAAAAGTACCTAGCAACAAGCAGATGCCATGGGGACAAGTCCAGGTTTTCCAAACGCTCTGGAAAATTCTGCCCTTAACATCTGTTCTTCAGTTCCCCAAACCGTAAATATTTCTCTCTGCCCAGGGGCTTTCATAATGGTTGATAAAGAACTCGGAGGTCCTAGGCTAAAAAGTGCCGTGAGGAGCAGTGTATTCCTGTTACTCCAGCTTTGCTGCCGGCGGGTAACGCATTTGCTCTGTAAATAAATCAAAGCTTTCTAGGGCGGTCCACACTGCCCCCTCTGTGCTGCACAGACCTCTCCGTTTTACCTGTGCCAGGCCCCGGAGCTGCACCAGTGTCAGTGAGAAGGGAACTTTGGCTTCTCTGTTGTGTTTGCCCACTGAGAGCAGTGGCTATTGAACAGTACAAAGCTGGTGCTTTGGAACCGAGCTGAGCTGTGTCCTGCTCAGATGTCTCATGGGTAGTGGTGGCTACAGAACTGCTACCACTCTCTCCTTTCCTTCCAAATTTCGGGGCTCGTCCCCTGCAGCTGCTGCACCACGGAGCAGAGCTCTAGGCTACCCCTGCTTGCCCAGGTGCAGATGGCTGAGCGGGATTCATAAGGCATCATCGGCGGGTACCAGGCTCCTAGTGAAGATGGCCTTTTAAGTCAAGGTCGCAGCAGGCAGCAGCATCCGCTCGTCTTTCAAAGGCTTTATTCTTGATTGGGGCACATCACAGCATGTCTCAAAACACTCCCCCCGAACAGTGTCTCGGAGGCTTATCCCTTTATCATAAATCAGCAGCAGAGCTAATATTCATGTCTAGGAAGTGAGATCGTATCAGAGCCCCATGCTGGGCTTCGAACTGGGTGCGTGGTGAGGCATGCATGGGTTTGGAGTGTGAGGCAAAGGGGGGGACTGCGGCAGGAACTCTTTATCAGAGAGGAAACTGTACTGTACTTAAACAGGAGAGAGAGAGTTCTGTGTATATGCAGCACCTTTGCCACGACCATTAAAGAACATCTGCTACAGGGCACGCTCTGCCATCTCATGTTAGTACCCTGGGCCGATCGATGTGTTGCATTCATGCAATAGTGTCAATCACATACCGGCTAGCAAACAATTAACTAATGGCTCAGATCATACTCAACGTTCAGAGGACAGGGTAATTGAAGAAGACAAAATACCAGAGGTTCTGAAATATAAAGCTACCTGGCTGTGAACTGAAATTTCCCTTAAAAAAAATATTTTTTTAAGCTGACATGATGATTGACTCCTATCACGCTTTTCATTCATAGATCTTGATGTGCCTTACAAAAGTGATCAAGTATCACTAGCCCCATTTTAAAGGGGGGGAAACCGAGGCATGGAGCGAGAGGAAGGGATTTGCCCCAGGTCAACCAGTGAGTCAGTGGCAGGGTTAGAAGTCAGATGTCCTGACTCTGAGTGTCAGGTCTAGCCCCTTCCCCACACTGCATCCCTTAACTTCTGATCATACTAATTCTGAAGGAAATTCCTCCTTTGAAACTAGAGTTATAAGCAATTTTGAGGCAGATTCTGCCCTGATTTTCACCCCAATGACAGTGGGATTGCTGTGAATAATGGCAGAATTAGGGGCTTACTAATTTTCTTAGCTGAAAATGTGTTCCTTTCCTTTAAACAAACAAACCAATGTCTCTTTGTGTTTGTGGAGCACCTAGCGCAACAAGACCTGATCCGGATAGGCGTTGCTATAATATAAATGCTTAATAATAATACATTAGTAGAGGTTCTGCCCAGATGCAATGGGCTGACCACGCAGAAGTTACAGATCCTCTGGGACATTTCCATAAAGGTAGGGGCTTATGCTTGCTAACTGCTTTCCCAGGGAGAGAGGCACAGATGCGTATGGCTGTATGTGAACAGCATGCATAGCACAGTGGACACCACTATAAACCGGGCATTTGTCTCCAGCGGACACTCCTAAACTGGCTACGCTGTTTGCAGCGGCCCCCATGCTAAGTACAGAGACCAGCCCGGCAAACAGAAGTACTATGGCTGGAATTTTCAGAAAGGTTCAGCCCCCTGGGAACGCACTGAAACAAGTTGTTAGGTGTTTTTTCGGAAGAGCTCATTCAGCACATTGGCAAATTCAGACCCAGCTGTGGGGGCTGAGCTTTTTGGAAAAATCTGGCCCCAGGAGATGGTAAACAGTGACATTTTAAGGACACCCACCGGAGCTGTTGTGTTTGCTTGCAGAGTTGGATCCAGTTCGTAGAGCCAGCCAGACGTGATCCCCCAAACTTTTTGCTTTCTACGCAACACTGAGAATGTGAGGAAACCATACGGACACCATTTGGTTCCCAAGACCTGTATTTACTGACGTTAGACAAAGCTACAAGGCCTAGCTAGGTAAGTACACTGCTGCCCTGTTAGCTTCTGATGGCTTTTGCAATAGGAGACAGAGGCCCACTAGAGAATCCCAAATTATCTAATGGAGGGATACTGCCCCATTCCTATAGACTACACTAACCCCTAGGAGAAGCACATTCACATCTCTAAGGTTATTTTGGGGAACAAAGGTGGCAGGATCGGTCCCATGGGTCATAAACACGTCAGTTACAGCCTCCACCCTGCCAGATCAATCAGCAGGGCCTGGAAAGTCCAGCTTCCCTCCAACACCAGAGTGACCCTAGGGGCTTATTGTGCATGGCCTTTATTGTTGTTTCCTTCACAGCGCCCTCCTGTCTGTGTCGCTAGGGGGCTTCACTCTGCCCCTGGAGCCAGCCCCAGACACCTTCTCTCCAGCAATAGGTGGGCCTAGGTGTGTGGTGGGTGGAGCAATGATGCTAGCCCTACCTCAGGTCACTATATAGATGGGGTTTCAGGCTGTGCCTGCTCCCTAAGGGGGGGCCTACCTAAGCACTCCCAAACACATGCCTTCCTGTCTCCAGGCTTTGTGGGAGCATCTGCTCCCCACCCAAGGTAAGCGCAGGGGAGAGGACTCCCTGTGTTCTCATCTGTATCGTGATCCCAGTGCGAAGGGGCTGGTGCTGCAAGGTGCAGGGCGCTGTCTGCACTCATGGAAGTTAGTGGGGATGGAAGGTGGATGACCAGGCACCTAAGCAAGGTCCAGGGAAGGAGTCCAGGACTGAGAATCTGAACGTGCAGTTCCACATCTCAGCTCATTAGTGGGCAGCGAGTCACCGAAGAGCTGCTGTTTTGGCAGTGTGTGCGGTGGTGGGGGCTGGTGGCTTTTGTTTATGGCTGTGTTACCCAGCTCCTCTAAAAGGGCCCCTTGGCTGCAGTGGGGGATGGAGTACCTCGGGGGGTCTGTATGTGTGTTACCTGGAATGCCATGTATGTTCCAATCCGATGGGGCCTATTGTTGCCCGGAGTCTGTCTCTGAAGTGTGTGGGAGGCTGGGGGTATATGTTACAAGGCAAGGCAATGAGGCCATCCCAGGTTGATCGAGTTTCACGAGACCTGATGTTCCCTCTTCCCCCTCAAGTTTATAGATTCGCTGCTCTGTCCCCTCATCCTGCTTCTCACAGCCACGGCTGAGCGTCTCCCCTTCCCCTGCAGTTGTGACCAGGCTGATGGCAAAATGATGTCTGCGAGGAGGGCAGTTTTCTCTCACTGATTCGTAGGCCAGGAGGGATCCTGGTGATGATCAATCCAGGGCCATCCTGCTCGGGGGCTGCTGTACAGGATGAGAGGCAGTCCTCACTCTGTGATCGGCCCCCGCCTGTTCTGTTCTGTTCAGGTTTTTGTCCTCTGCTCATCACTGGAGTATCTTGAGTTCCTGGAGGGACTTTTGAGCCTTTCGGGGTGGCGACAGAAAATTGCTCCTGTGTTTATTTTCACCCCTTTGCATAGGGCTCAGGTTTTTACATAGGAGAGAGCAATGCAAATAGGCCCTCAGCTGGGGATGCTGTGCAAACAGGAGGCAAGCGACCAGGACCGTTTCCTCCTTTCCCCTCCTGGGTGAGGCTGGGGCTATAGATAGGGCAAAGGCCCCTTTCTGGGAGGTGCTTCAGGTGGGTTGGTCTTCAGCAGCTTTTGTACCAGATTAGAAGAGGCGCCAGGGGAAAACACTGAAGCAGGTGTAAGGGGACATAGTTCCACCAGAATCAACGGAGCTGCGCTGCTTTACATCTGCTGAGGGTAGCCTGGTGCCACCAGGAAACTCCTTCTATGGCAGAACTCCCTCTTTTCAGACCTTCCCGGACACAGGCTCCCTGGGGTAGCCCCAAGAGAGAGGCATCTGGTTTTCATGAGGGTCGCTGGGAGACCACAGTCAGACAGGCCTAGTCCAGCACCCTTCAGTGCAGCCAGTCCGATGCTGGGCACTTCCCTGAGACAGCTGATAGTGGCACGAGCAAGCTCAGTCGCAGGTCATTGGGGGGAAAGGATGGCCTTGTGGTGAAGGCACTGGACTGAGACTCAGGAGATCTGGATGCAGCGTGCGGCTCTGCCACAGCCTGCATGTGTGGGCTTGGGCAAGTCACTCCATCTCTCTGGGCCTCAGTTCCCCATATGTAAAATGCGGATAATGATCTGTTCAGCCCTTCTTTGTCTTAGCTGTGTAGAGCGCAAGCTCGCCAGGGCAGGGGCTGTCTCGCACTGTGTGTGGTAGGTGCTACAGCAGGGCAAAAAGACTATTATTATTTGGAGGAGGAGGGATGGAGAAGCCGGTATCACCGTAATGTACCCCACAGGGCCAGATTCTGATCCCCTTAGTTCCATGGCATAGTGCCTTACTTCTCAACGGCACTGCTCGAGGCTAAGGTACTAAATGCCCCATGTGGTAGGAGATCAAGATCTGGCCCTGGGGGGTGTATTGGGGCAATCTGTGCTTCTCAAACTCTCTTCCTCCAAATAATAATCAGCCTTTGTTCTTGCGCCATTCATCCAAGGGGCCCGGTGTGCTGCCCGAATGTGCTTAAAAGCTTCCTGTTTTACAGTGAGTTGGCAAAATCTCACACTAGCTGGGAGTCCTGATTCCCAGCCCCATTGCTTTAGTCACTAGGCTCTGATACTTCGCAGTAAGCGTGAAAAATAACTGCTCTCTCTCCTCTTTCTTTCCACCTGCTGTTTCTGCTGGCTCCATCTTTGCATCCATTTGTTCTCTTCCCAGCTGGGAGCATGAAGATGCTCAGGGCAAGTGCGAGGAGTGACCTCAAGTGCAAGCCAGCCGGGGTTCCCCTGGATGTTCGCTTGCTCTGAGTTACTCCTTACTTCCTGGTGTCGATGGGCCTGGGCACTTCCTTCCAAGCTGTTACCCGGCTTCCTGGGGAGCAGAGGCCTGGCAGGAATCTATTCAGGGCAGGAAATGAGTCTTTTTCACACGTCTGTTTCTTTACAGCTCATGGCAGGAGGCTCTGTGATCTTTAGGGACTGGGTTTGGGTTGTACGCAGAGGACCAGATTCTGCTCCTGGTCACGCAGGGTGTCTCCACCCCGCCCTGAGATCAAAGGTGTAATGAAGTGCAGAGTGCAGCCTGGACCCTCTGTTCCTCAGCGTTTCTGAAAGGTGCCCAAATCCCTTTCGCTTCCTGGCGGTCCCTTGGAAACTGCCAGCCCTGCTCCTGGAAGGGGTTAATCTCCTGCGGGCTGTGAGGGAACTGAAAGTGTCTCTATCACAGGGGTATCCAGTCCCCTCCTTTAACAGGCCTTCAATGCAAAGGGCACCATTTGCATGTCTGTGGGTGTTTGCTTTGGTGCCTGGCCAAACTCACTGCGGTGAGGGAGGTGGGGAGCGGACCCCCTGCCAGTCACCAAGGGTAAGGAACAAGCAGGAGCAATTTCAAAGGGGCTTCCGCCTTTTCTTTGGTCCCCACACTCATCGGCTGCAGTCTCCCCTGGTGGCAGAACCATTCCCTGGCTGGGGGTTAATTTGTGAGCAGCTGTTGGGGTGTCTCACCCTTGCTAGGAAGGAAGGATTTTGCAATGGGTGGGAGGGGACATAAGAATCTCACTCATTCACACTGCCATGGAATACCTGCCTTGGCAATGTGCCTGCCTCCTTATTCCGCATCCCCCTCACAGAGCCTGCCTGGCCCTCAGGAAACCTCCGTCTACCATGTGGCTGGGCTCTGCAGTGAAAGCAAACAATGGGATCCCCAGAGACGACAATGCTCCATTGTCCTTTGAAGCCATAACAATGAAACAATAGCCCACAGTCTGCTTCGTTCATTCCCGGGCCCACCCCCTTTGCAGCAACGCCCTGTATCCCTGCTGCTGTCTGTATTCGGGGGCTCATGCTGTCCCCATAGAACCTCCCAGGCTCTGATTTGTCCTGGATGCCCCGGCTGACACACATGCACCCCAATTGTAGCAAGATGTCCCTCAGAGGAGAAGGAAGCAGCCTCTAGCTGGTCTTTTATTGTGATGGTTTCATTACTAGCGATGGAAAAGTCCTATTAAGTAATCCCGTCCCTCCCCACCCTGGAGGACAATGGGGCGTTGTTGTCTCTGGGGCTGGCCATTGTTTGCTTTCACTGTAGCTGTGGTCCCTCGAGGGTTGCTGATGCCTCATGTTCTTGATGATGAGGGAGAGGCTGTTATAACACGGACTCTTCTCCCACATGCCTGCCGCCCTCTGTGGAGGGGCAAGCAAAGCCGGTGCTGGTGACAGAGCCACGGGAGAGGGGCAAGGGGACTTGGTAGGCAAGGGAGAGCAGGGATGGGGCTTTAGGGGGCACTGCTACAGCGCCGTGCGTGCTGAGGGAGTTTCACCAGGTCAGGTAGCTGGAGCAAAAAGTGCCAGAGGGCTTTAGAGCAGAAATTGTAGGGGAAAGATGCTCGTGGACTGCAAAACCCCCGGAGTCCCCCATCCCAGCACCGCAGCCTTACTCTGCGCTGCCAGGCCGTTCGTCCGGTTTGAAGCTGGACAGCCCTCTTTTCCCATGGTTTTGTCCCCTGTCCACTACTGAGACAACACCAGATGTGGTTTTGTCCGGGATGGCGGACGGGGGAAGCCGTTTTGAAGAGCACGCCGTGCCACCCCGGCCGGTCTGACCTTGCACGCACCATGTGTGTGAGGTCACACTGGTGGGGTGGGAGGAGAGAGAGAGAGAGAGACAGTTCCTGGGAGTACCAGAACATCCAGTATTCTGGGGATGTGGCAGTGACCACCCTCCCCCTACAAAGTCCCCAGGAGCCAGAGCTGCAGGGAATGCCATGCTGTGATTTTTGCTTCTTTCATCGCACAGGCGTGAATTCCCTTGAAACATGCCACCCGGGTTGCAGTTGCCCCATTGGCCCTGTCTGCAGGTCCCGTGCACCGCAGCAGGAATTTGAATGTGCCAAGCACCAGGAGGAGCTGGTACTGTTTCAGGCCCTATGGAAATGCAGAAAGAAGACGGGGATGGAGGGCAAACAACAATGAAAATCTGCCACAAGGAAATTTAACTAGGTCCCTGATTTTTGCTGTTGTTAAAATCCCTTCCCCACTGGGTCCTGGCTTGCATACAGAAGACTGTGATGATTCGGACCAAGAATCCATTTTATCCAGAGATAAGCATGGCCTGAAATCTGAGGCATCCCTGGTATCCAAGGGTCCAGGTGTCCCTGGCTGGCATCAGGGCTCCGTGGCACCATTCAGATCCAATCTCTATAAAGGGTCAAATCAAAGTCCTGGACCCAGGTTGGCCCAGTGGACAGAGCACTGGGCTGAGAATCCGACCTGGGTTCTGCTTCTGCCATTGAGCCTGCTGTTTAAGCTTGGGCAGGTCTCGGTGCTCAGTTCTGCCCTCCGCAGAATGTGGGAAATGCTAGCTGTCCCCTTCTGGGGTTCTGTGCGATCAACGGATGAAAATGACCATCTGAGAATTTCTGTGCAGCTGAGTGACCCCTGATTGGCTAAGAACTGTGCGCACTCCAGCTTGTCCTATCTTGTTGATCGGTGCTTCCCAAACAGTTGGTCCCGACCCACCAGAGGATTACGGGAAGGGTCTAGATGGGTCACTACTTCCAGGTGGATTAGTCCATCACTCACGGGGCCCTGGCTTAGGCAAACACACACTTCTTCCGACTCAGTGTAGGGGGTTGGATAGTGAGCCAGCCCTGTTCTCCCCCAGCAGCAGCCGCTCCTGTCCCACAGGGCTGGGCCCGGCTCCCTGCTTTGGGCGTTGTGCCCTGATGCACAGTGTCGCAGCGCTACTCAGATTTGGCCGGGCCGCCCCTCCATGTCTGTACAGCACCTTGCACAATATACCACCCTATTGATTGGCCAGTGGATGCTACCACATGATAAGTGTTTAAAACTTCTATGACTATTTATTCAATAACCTTCACCTTTAGGGAGGTTTGAATCCAGCTCCGTACATATAGGATTGCTGGATCTGGGACCCTGCTGATGGCTGGGTTGTGGTAGTCAGCTTCCCCACCATAGCTGACATCCAGGTGCCATGTTCCCCCAAAGTTTGGGAGGGTTCATATCTGCAGGAGGTGGGGCCAGGCCCCTCTCTTAGTACCTATCAGCAGCCAAACCCACCTGAATAGGTAATGAATGGAGGAGAGAAAAGAGCCCTGAGTACATTGTGTTTCCAATGGGCCGAGAACAATTGCTAAATACAAATCACACAGAGAATGGAGAGAGAGAGACAAAAGAGAGAACCCCAGCACAAAGGAGAGGAATGAAATGGCAAGTAAAGTCAAACAAAAAGGAGCCAGGCTGAGACAAAAGAAGGGAACAATATCCCCGAGGCAATCGGCTCCCGAACAATAGGGGCAGTGACAGCAGCACAAAGGCACCAGTGTTTGCAAGTAGACGTTATCTCACACAGCCACTGGCAGGCCTGGCCGCGGCGCTTCTATTTTCAGGGTTGCTTTTGTGCGGCGCTGAACAATATTCCTTGCATGGTTGCAGATATAAAGATGAGGGGGGTTTGGGTCGCTCTTCCCTGCCCAGTGCCAGCTCGGTTATAAAACCAGGCTCAGCCCTTCTGAGGACGGGGAAAGGGGGAGAATGTTTGGCTCAGCGTAGCTGGTTCCGTTTCTGTTCCGATGCCGTGGGGGGCCCAGTTTTGTCGGGTCAGGGGTGAGCATCTTTCAGTTCCTGGCCTGTTCTTTTCCTTTCGCCTGTCTGGACAGTGCTAGCGAGGTGGCTATAGAAACACAGCTACCCACAGTGTTAAGAGTTCCCTGGCGGGGATGGGGAATGGGCGAGCTGGCCTTGCCTGCATGGGAGATTTCAGCCAGGGGTAGCGAGCCGCTGTCATAACTATGCTGGTCGCACTCTGTTCTGGGTCAGTTCCAAACTGATGCCTCAGCCACTATCAAACCAATGCCTCGGGATAATGCCCTGTGCCCTCAGGGGTAGGAGGCACTCATCATAGTCAGTATTGAACCAAGGCTATGGCTAATATCGACCTCATGTTTCAGTAGGGTGCTGGAGCTTGTGGTGCCGTTAAGCTTCCCATCTGGAGGATGTTTAAAATGGAGGCCCTGACTAACTGTGGTCATTAAAGAGCCCGTGGCACTTTTTGCCAGTTTATGGGTGTTAACCCCAGTGTCCTGCCCAGATGCCAAGGAAGGGGATACTTTCTGCCTTCCGAAATTCCCTTCTCCTCACCTTGCAATTTCAGTTGGACATGGTATTATTTTTGACTTCCTGAGCTAAACCACTGTGTTCCTGTGCATTGCTACGCAGCTGCTGCATCCTTTCCCAGAGGTGGCTGTCGGGCAGCGATTGGTTTAAGCCAGTCAGTAGTTTCTGCTTTCTCCATCAGGCAGTTTGGAGACTCCTTTGGAATGAAAGGCGCTGCCCTTCTTGGCTCCGCTCCCCAAGCTGTACATTTGGCCGAGTGCAGCTTGTGGCCTGGAAAGCACACCTGGGCAAACCAGAATGGTGGCTTTCAAATGTTTACGTCTTCACTTGGTTGGCGCTGACGGGAGACGCCTCCCAAGTCCTGCTGGAGTCAGCCTTGCTACCGGCAGGCTTGGAAAAACTCCCTGCCTTTGTCCCTCAACTTGCCCCCTCGCCCCCCGCTGCTTCCTGGTCCGTTACATCTGCGCTTTGCAGCCTTTCAGGCTAGGCAGGCAGCGAGCTGTACCCATGGTGCAAACGTCACTCTCTTTGCTGCTAGCGCCTCCTTCTCCTTCCCTCTCTGGGGATTTGTTTCATCCGCCTCTTGTGTTTCGTCACAGGGCACTAGACTGGGACTCAGGACACCTGGGTTCTGTTCCTTGATCTCCCACAAAATTGTTCTTCTGTGGATCCCATAATGCCCCCCACTTTCTGCTTCGTGGATGTGACCCAGTCTATCACTATTTGGCAACAGCCGGCCTGTTTTGCTGCATATTAGGTTACAGTAGTGAAGTTTTCTCTTCTTTTATTCAACAAACAAGTAGCCAAGTCTCCAGGACTGAATCTGTGACCGGGCCCAGCCATGAAATAACGTTCCTACGTACACTCCAAATCATCCACTCCCCTTCTTGGACCTCACACGGGACCTTCTTGTGTCACTTTCCCTCCCCTGGCCCTTTTCATGATCATCCCACACTTTGAAAACCACAAGCCTTACATTGCATGAAACTAGGCTGCCACAAACTGGGGAGGTTTCATCAAGCTACTGTAAGTCATGCAGAAAAAACGTCACCTTGTGGAAAGAGAAGTCAGGGTGTTGAGAAGAGAATGCTATAGAAGCCCCATATCAGTACTGATCTCCTAAGACACCCAGCTTTAGCAGATGGGTTTAGCTTTCACTTGAAAGGCCTTATTTCTGATATTGATCGTGTTATCTGAAGGATACATCCTGTTGCTAAATTTGGCTGTTTTCTTAGTTCAACAGCTGCTGTTGCAGTAAGCTAAATGGAGTTTCAGTGGAGGTGGGTTTTGCATACTACGAACTAACGATGAATCCCTGATTTCACATTGCACTGGAGAACAGGTTTCAGAGTAACAGCCGTGTTAGAGAACCAAGACTTTCTAGAGATGCTGAAGTAAGTGGTGTTGCACCATGCCACTTCCTGCCCCATTTGTACTCACAGCATGACCAGACTTCAGGACAAAATGCTTTCATGGGAAAATATTTGGGACTTTAAATCAAAACAAACTAGCAGCTGTTCTTAAAGTGGAAAGTGGTTCTCTAAAAAAGACAGTGAGACACGAACAGTGCTGTCCATGTAAGGGCCTGATTATGATCTGAGCTAAACCAGTGTAAATCAGGAGTCATTCTACAGAAGGCATTGGAATCAGATCAGTGTGAAACTAGGGCACGGGGGAGGAGAACCAGGCCTATAAAACAGTATCACTTTAAGAGTCAAAATATTTTTTTCTACCAGTCAGCACTGCGAATTCTCCACTGAGAAGCAAGCTGGGTTCTTTCTGTCCTGTGCATCTTCCAAGCTCTCATAAATAAGAACCCATTCCCCCACCCCCCTTTTACAATGGTTGTTTGGGATAAGGGAATATGCTTGTTGGAGATGATTGCTTAGTTCAGGTTTCAGAGTAGCAACCATGTTAGTCTATATCCGCAAAAAGAAAAGGAGTACTTGTGGCACCTTAGAGACTAACAAATTTATTCAAGCATAAGCTTTCGTAACAAGCATATTTCCTTGTCCCAGACAACCACTGTAAAGGAGTTGTGGGGGAATGGGTTCTTATTTATTTATTCCTCCTCTATGATGGATAGGGAAAACCACTTTCTTTCTGCTTGTTTTTTACATGAGACATTCAGGTCTTACCTACTCAACAGACACTATGGAGGTCTAGAGAACTAGTGACATTACAAGAGTGAAAGTTGAGCAACTGAGATGGGAAGGGATTTGTGGGGAGACTTGTTAAAACTTCTTGTTGGTTGTTTACTTCAGTTAATACCCATTTAACGCCTTGACCAAATAACCTTTTAGATAAAGGATGTCTTTGTTAAAGATTTAACAGTGAAGGTGTGAGAGCTTGGAAGGTGCACAGGACAGAAAGAACCCAGCTTGCTTCTCAGTGGGGAATTCGCAGTGCTGACAGGTAGAAAAAAATATTTTGACTCTTAAAGTGATACTGTTTTTATAGGCCTGTAGCTCACAAAAGCTTATGCTCAAATAAATTTGTTAGTCTCTAAGGTGCCACAAGTCCTCCTTTTCGTTTTGCTTAGTTCAGGTTTCACTGGCTGTGTCAGTGTTCTGAATAGGTTTAATAAAAGAGATGACCTCACCCACCTTGTCTCACTAATATCCTGGGACCGACACGGCTACAATAACACTGCATGTATCTACATTTGCAAGTTAATTTGATCTTGTTCTACAAGCCATGGAGAGAGAGAATCTGGCTGTTTCTGATATTATTTTGCTAGGCAAGCACTCTGTGCTACAGTTAGCTAGTATTTAAATCCTCCCTAAGCCTTAATATAATAATAACAATAATAATAATTAGCAATAATACTCTGCACTTCTCTAATGCCTTGCATCTAAACAGTACGCATGCTAATTAATTAAAGCCAGGCAATCCTCATCTACCTTCCACAGTGAGGGAAAATCATTGCTAAATAAATTCTTAAGAAAGACCACAAAGGCAGGGAAATCCAGGCACTGAAACAAGACAAATGCGGATTTAAAGACAATCAGGACCAAGACCATGTGACACGAGAAGTGGACAAGGCAGGAGAAAAGATAAAAACCCAGGCAAATGGCAAAGGCAGGAAACAACCAAAAGCTTTAAAAAAAAAAAAAAAACGAAAGAAAGGAACCAAGATGAAGGGAGCAACAAAGGATCAAAGAGAGGAGTACCCAGAGGCTGAACAAAGACATCGGAACAAAGAGCGAGCTGGCACAAAGGACCAAAGAAGGGAGAACAAAGAATGGAGAACAAAGCAACTAAAAAGAAAACAAAGACGCTGGACAAGAAAAGCCCCTCTGTTAGAGCTGAGCTTTTGAAGGGGTCCCAGGACACGTGGGGCTGGGTGGGTGGGTTAGATGTGGGGGGATACACTGATTTATGTTGCGTTACTGGGTGAAAGGTGCTGTGGTGTCCAATGTGGGTGAGGAGAAGGGTTTGTTATGGGATGCGTTGGGAGTGGGAGCAGAGGACCCAGGAGCATTTGATTTGCTTTTGAATCAATAGGCCCAAACCAGAGCCCATGTGAATTTAGGGGGAAAGGCAGATCTATGTCGAGTCTCTATGGCTCTGCTTTTCTCTGGGCGCCTTTAGCTGCCTTCTAGACTGCTCTTGACGCCGAGGTGAATGACTCTGTGATCACATCCTTTGTCTGGCCCAAGCTGCTCACCGGATGTTTACAACTATCCAAAGAGTAGGTTGGCTTGGATCTGAGCTCAGAATTGCCCCCTTCTCTAGAGTAACCGTTTCCAGCCAGTTCTCTCTCCCCATCTCTTTCACGAAGATCACACCACTCACAGATCCAAAATGGTGGTGTTTCAACCACGCCTGCCTTCCACCCTGCCGAGTTCCTCATGCAAAGTTAATGCAGCCAACCCACCTGCCCCATTATGTTGAAAGGGGATCCCCAAGCCAGCTGGGGCTGAGCGTCCTGCTGATACAGCCCAACTAAGCCACGGGACGCATGAATGGCTCAGGTCCCCCTCTGGTCTGTTAGACTCTAGCGGGACCCACAGGATTTATGGACTTGCTGCAGGGACTGGCCTTGCCCTGCAGCAGAACAACTGGGGGGCAAATTTCTGCAAGGATTTCTTTCCATTTCACCCCTCCCAAGGGTTTTCTTTGGGGAATTCAAGGCCCTCTAGTCAGGTGTATTATTACCAGGTGAAAACCCATTCTTTCGCCTGGAGCTAAAGCACATTGTTATCTTTAACCGGGTGATAAGACAGTTTGGCCTCACCCATATGGGTCAGACCAAAACATTTTATCTTGTTTCAGCCAGAACAGATTTTTGACAATACTTAACTCATTTCTTTGGGCTGTCCAGAGAGGGGCAAAATGCTGTCACAATAAAAAGCATAAAGGAGCAGGGAAAGACCCCTTAAATCATCAAATCTACCTCTTTGCCATGGAGGGCTCTAGTCCCCTGATAGGGGACAGATCAGATATTCAAGATCTCGGTGGATCTTGTTCTAACCTGGGTTAATAATTTCATCTCTGGTTATTAAGACTAAGTCTACACTAGGAACTTCCGCAAGTATAATAACATTGGTTAAGAGTGTGATAAAAATGACATTTTTTAATACTGGCAAAACTCCTAGTGTAGATGCAGTTGTACCAAAAAACATTGCTTTTGCCAGCATAGGTTATTTTCCTTCGAGAATCGGTATGAGCAACACCATCAAAAGCCCATCTGCATCTACACTAGGAGGGTTTGCCAGGGTAGCTATACCAGCAGAACTCTTCTAGTGTAGCCCTGTCCTAAGGTCTGGACAGGCACATAACCCCAGTGAAATCCGTGTGGCCACAGTGTCTGATCCATCCAGAGCAGCTTTCAGAATCAGGGTCCAACAGACAGAATTCCTAAAACTCGCCTTCATTTCTCCCCATTGATGCTGTTGGTTTGCTTTACCTTGGTTTGCATTCTTGGGAGAGTGAAGCTAGCCTAATCAGTTTCACTTTCGGAGGGCCTGGGGGGGGCTAGCATGAATCTAAGGATACAGCCACTGTCTGGTTCTCCTGCACTTGCTAGCGCTGATGTCTGGGTTCCTAACACTGTGGGAACATTTACATTTTTAAAAAAAAACTGATGTAATTGGAAATGACAAACTAACCATGGAAACACTTCAGTTCGTAGTGGCCTAAATTTGTTCCCTATCAAGTCTAAATTTGGAACCAAATCTTCTTGACGGCATTAGTGTAACCCAGTGGTCAGTGTGTGTTATGTGTCCCACTCTGTATCTCTTCGTAGCAGATGTGAGTCTGTTGCAGCTCCTAGCCTACTACACAGCTTGGCCCATTAGCATAAGCTCTAGAGACTCATGCTTTTAGTTCTGGAGAGCTTTCACTCACCTCTCCCCCGCTCCCCGTGCCAGACGAGATGATTGCTGACTCATTACCTTTAAGGAAAACTAACAGCAACGAGCTCTTCTGATGCCAATGGCACCAGGGCATATCTGAACCACTCCATGGAAGTAGGTGGCGTTACACTGGTGGCTGTGACCACAGAATCTGGCCCAGACACATTTTGGTTGCTAATGGCCAAGGTTTTCCAGAGCGCCTGGTGATTTTTAGATGCTTCTGTTTCTGTGGGGTGCCCAAGCTGAGATGCCGCAAAGGGTGTTTTCACAGGTCAGGACCTTGGCAGTTTCTGCAAACTGGGCTCCTTTAAAGTATCTCTAGTAGGGCCCCCAAAATGGGAGGCACCCCTAATTCCTAGTCACTTTTGAAAATCCTGCCTACAAAGCATAGGTGATCCTCTGAGGTGCGTGACTTTGTCAAGAATTTGACTTTCTGTGGCAATCATTTGTATGTAATGCTAAGGAAGCCCTCCCTACCTCCAGGTGATGTATGGCTAAACAGTGTAGTGCTTGGTAGAAAAAGGATTATTATTTGATTGGTTCCTGCTGGTCTGCTAACCACATGTCGGGTGGGGGAGGGATAGCTCAGTGGTTTGAGCATTGGCCTGCTAAACCCAGGGTTGCGAGTTCAGTCCTTGAGGGGGGCTGTTTAGGGATCTGGGGTAAAAATTGGGGATTGGTCCTGCTTTGAGCAGGGGGTTGGACTAGATGACCTCCTGAGGTCTCTTCCAACCCTGTGATTCTGTGACTCGCTACAGGTTACCACCACTGGCAGGAAGGCGCTCACAGGTGACTGGAAATGACTCTTAAGTGGCATGTGTAAAATGCATCAATGAGAGGGGAAGTACTTTGCAGTGGTACCTTGTTCAGGGTGGCTTCCCAGACCTCACCCATTTCACCGCCGCCTGAGAGTTACATGGTGAGACCGAAGCCTACTGACATGCAGTGTGGGGAATGAGATGCTCCCATCTGGACTGAATGTGTGAACTCACCTGATGTAGGGCCTTTGTAAATGGCCCTGGGCTGCCCACGTCACATGCTCAAACAGAGGGGATGGGCTGAGGGCGTGGGAGGGTTGGTCCCATGGCATGTGGCACTAAGGAATTCTTCGCTACCCCATGGCAGCTGTAAAATTAGACGACCCCGGGGCTGCTTACATTTACCCCAAGGGCCACTTCTCAGCCCCCCAGGGCAGTCTGGAACTGAGACGGCCCAGAGGTGGCAGAAAGTCACTTTTCCGCCTCTTCCTCAAGCCGCACTTTCTAAACGGAGTCTCCAAAAGGTGCGGCACAGAATCGGACTCGTTACACCTCAGGAAGATGCTTCCAAGGAGATGATGCTGGCGATCTCAGGTTGAGTTCTTGTCGCGTAAAGGAACCCTTTACTCCCCCACCCGGCAGCAGATGTGTGTTACCGTTAACACGCACACAGAAAGTGCATATAAATCGCTCTTCAAATGATGGCAAAGATTAGATACAAACTAACATGAGCCAGAGAATTCTTCTTTATAGAATGCATCCGACGAAGTGAGCTGTCGCTCACAAAAGCTTATGCTCAGATAAATTTGTTAGTCTCTAAGGTGCCACAAGTCCTCCTTTTCTTCTTTATAGAGGTTACCCTGCTTTTAATTTAGTAGTTGTCTTAGGACTCTGAACGTGATGGGCCAAATGCATTCCTGGTGTAACTCTATTGCTTTCAGTTGGCTTGTACCAGGAATGAATGCGGGCTTGTGTGATCCTTCATACCATATGTGCTGCAAGATTTATATACAGTAGGGTGACACTGAATTTACAGACACTACAGTAGCGTTGTTTTACTATATTTAATATGTTACGTGTGTGTGTGTATACATTTTACACACCATATACTGTAATCTATTATATGAATGTGTAAGTTTCCAAATGCATCACTAGAAATGTATTCATATGGCTTTGATACGGCTCTTCTATGAGACTCTCTAAACTCTTTACAGAGAGCCAGAACATCATAATCTCTTCCCCCCAATGAGAAAGAAGTATCCTGTTTTACAGATGGGGAAACTGAGGCAGGGCTACGTTAATGGTCATGCACTAGTTTGGGGGCATTTGAGTATTTGAGGACTCAGTCTGAGACAACCAGGGCCTGATTTTCAGAGATGCTGAGCACCACCGAACCCGGTCAAAGTCAATGAGAGCTGGGATTGCTCAGCATCTCTGCAAATCAGGCCAACAGTGTTTCCATTTGGACACCTAAAAATTGAGACACCCAAAATGAGGGCCACTTTTGAACATTTTGTCCGTAGAGACCTGTCTAAGGTCACATATACAGTCAGTGGCCAAGCTGGGAAAAGAACCCAGGAGTCCTGAATCCCAGCCCCGAATTCTACCCAACAGAGCACACCCAATACAAACCTAGATTTGGTGCTGATTATTAATACTACTAGGCTAACTCCTGAAGATATTGCTAGCTTTTTTATCCGTCACTGATTTGGGTAAAGCTGCTGCTGAAGTCAGTTGGAGTTCTATAATAATAATAGCTAGCTCTTTTCTAAGGAGGTCAATATCATTATCCCCATTTTACAGGTGGGGAAGCTGAGGCATAGAGAGGTGAAGTGAGCTGTCCAGAAGGCAAGTCGCAGAGCTTCAAATTGAACCCAGGTCTCCAGAGTCCTAGTCCACTGTCCTATCCATGCCACGCAGACTGCAGAATCTGGTCTATGTAGATTAGAAACCCATTAGATTATAAAGTCCCCAGGGGTCAGGGCAGGAGAAGCAATGGAAGGGGCAGGAGAAACAATGGAAGCGCTATCAGTTGCTCACTTCATCTCTTTGCACTCAGTTTTGTTTCCAGGATTATGCATTGAAAGAAAGGGTAGCTAAAGCAATAAACAAAATCTGTGTGAGCTCCTCCTGGTCAGGGAATTCTGCTTCTGCTTCTGCAGCTTCCCCACAGTGGGTGAGGAACTAAGCCCATGCCCACTTCCAAACAATGGTTCACTTCCTCGCAGGAAGCAAGGTTTGAGTTCTTCTCGCCCTCTCAGACCAGTGACAAAAGGGCCAGGCCATTGTCTGAGCCATTCCCATGACTCAGTCAACTGTATCCTGAGATCTGGAGGCTGGAATATTGCAGCCGGCGCAAAGGGGAGATGCATTCATCAAGCTAGAAAGACGGTGTTAGGCTCCCTTGTGGGGGCTCGGGAAAAGGAAAGGAACTGGCTGTCTCTTTCCATCCATATCCCCTGCTCTGGAGACAGCAGAATCCTTGCCCCGCTAAACCTCCTCATCCCTCCTGATTGTCCCTGGTTCCTTCTGCTGTGTAAAACGGAACACTGAAATGAACCGGACTCCAGCTCAAAGCAGGGGGTCCAGTCCTACCTCCTTGCTCAGGCTAGATGCTGCTGATCCAAGAGTCAAAGACTAAGCAGAAGCTGGGTGACAGCTTCAGGCCTAATGGTATTTGATTTAATGAAGGAAGAAAATGTTTGCTCCAATATGTCCTATCTTACTCATGCAGACAGGTCTGCTGATTTCTAAGTAAGTAGAGCAAGGTTTGTCCCTGGTTCGAGGGACTACTTTGAAACAGAAGGTGGAAAAACATTCCAACAGGGAGCAGTCCTTAGCAGGGGTGTCAGTTCCTTTGGGTCCGGGGGCGGGGGGTAGTTGCTCCCCCACAGATCTTGGTGTCCCCCCTAACTTTTCATAGGTCTATACGCTCCACTTTTTGCCCCTGCCCCCAACTTTGCAGGATATGATATAACCATATATAAAGTTCTTTATGCCCTCCCTCCTCTGGCCTCTGAATTTTTCTAATCATGACACCACTGGTCCTTAGTTTCGCCCATGTATCTGAATCAGAGGGCATAACAAAGACTGCAGTCTGCTATTGAGAATCAGAGCCAATAAGGAGAGATTTCAGAGTAACAGCCGTGTTAGTCTGTATTCGCAAAAAGAAAAGGAGTACTTGTGGCACCTTAGAGACTAACCAATTTATTTGAGCATAAGCTTTCGTGAGCTACAGCTCACTGCATCCGATGAAGTGAGCTGTAGCTCACGAAAGCTTATGCTCAAATAAATTGGTTAGTCTCTAAGGTGCCACAAGTACTCCTTTTCTTTTTGCAATAAGGAGAGAGGCTCTTGCACAGAGAGGCTGCAACTACCTTGTAACATCAAGGACAGGAGCAAAACCTTAACCCAAGGCACAGTGAGTTGTGTACATCAATTCCCACATGGTGAGTGCCTGATCCAAAGCCTTTCCATTGACACAAAAGGGCTTTGGATGGGGCCCATGGTGTCCAGTGGGCTTTTGCCAAAATCTGAGGAAGGTGGAGGAGAAATGAACAGCGCTAAGAGCAGGAATGTGCTGCAAAATACCTGAAAATGCCATTAGGAGGGAATTTAGGGCCGGATTCTGATCTCACTCATGTTGGCTGGCAGTGCCACTTACTGGCTTCAATGGAGTTACTCCTGATTTACCCTGTAGTATGGGCGCCGGGAGTCAGATCCCTAGTGCGGAACTGATCAGCTTCTGTTTCCTGGGGCAGGCAGGGCAGACAGAGTCAGTGCTGGCTACACAGAACATCACCAAAAACACAAATCCTGCTTTCATCTGGAGCTCCCTGGACTGTTCCCTGTTGTCTGTTCCTCGTTCTGAGGCCTTGGCTACACACACAGGTTGCATGGCTGTAATTGTAGCCGGATAGTTAATACAATTAGGCTGCTGGTGAAAATATCCTTTGTGGGCACTGAGTCTCCATCCCTGTGCCTGTGCGGGGGGAGCCCGCACTCTCGGGGTGGGGGGATGTAGCCCTGCGCCTGCTCCTTGCATACCCTGCAGCTGTGTTTTTTGTCCCTGCTGCTGGGCCCCGCGCCAGCCCATTGGTTCTTGCTGATTCAGAGGCGCCTGCCACAACATCACTTGGTGCGTCCTCCCCCGACGATGCCCCACCCTGCCCCCTCCCTGGTGCCGCCAGATGTGGGGCTTTACCTGCCCAGCCTGGCATGCGTGCGGGCAGCAGGGTGGATGGCGGAGAGAGATTTGGAGGGGCTGATCCCTGTCCAGCTCTAGCCATGTGCCGCCTATGGGGTACAACTCTCTAGTGTGGATGTAGTTGTAGTGTATACCTGGCTAACTTATTCTGGTGCAGGAAGGGGAATAAACTATGTTGGTATAAGGCACCTTTTTACCCATATAACTGCATCCACACTAGGGGTTCCACTTATATAACGAGACTGGTGAGAAAAATCGCACCTCTCATTGGCATAGTTATACTGGCACACGATCTATGAACAGACCAGCTCTGACCCACGCAGGGAACGAGTCCGATCCTTGATAGCTCGTCCTTCTGTAAAGTGAGTGGGAGACACCATCAGCTCAGAACGGTAGCGCTTGACATTCCTCAGGCCTGAGTGTCGCCACCTCTCCATTTTTGCCAGGATCAGCTGTCTCGGGGAATCTGTAAGGATGCTCAGTACACACTACCAGCTGTCTAGTCTGCTGGGCTCAGATCCTCCCAATGTCCTGATGTTTTGTATCTCAGAGGAGGCATCCCTCCTTCTCCACACTCAAGGCACAGGGGCAGTGGAGGGCCAAGCCCTAGCATCCTTCCCTCTACCAACCCTTAGCCACTTCTTCAGTAAATCCAAGGGAGAGGGATTGAAGGGAAAGTGAAAGTATAGGGAGCGGACTTTGACTCCTCCCTTGGCCCTAGTTGTTGCTATGGAGACTGGAACAAAGCCTTTCTCAGCCCTCTTTTTGGATTGTCAATGGCTATTGTTCCTCCCTGGCCCCTTGGTTAATTGTTGTCTGTCCAATTTGTTCTTTTTGACTCTGGGTGGGTGTTTGGCCCCCCACCTCACCCGGCTTCCCCTTTCCCATCAAGGCAGGATCAAAGGAGTGATTGTTAAATGCTGGCAGGCTAAAGGCGATGGTGGAATTTGCAGGGCTGGCCCCCAAAAGGTGCAGGGGACTGTTAGAAACAAAAGCCAGAGGAATATTATGGGGGAGACACCCTTCAAAGAAAGGGTATTCCAGAACCAAACATTCCCAATGCCTTTACCTCTCGGGCCTTTTCTCCCAGCCTTGAACGCTTTTGGCTACAGCCAGCACTTGTTTGGTGACCCCCACTAGCACTGGGGTGGCCCCACTGATGGGACGTGGTGATTAAAAACTACAGCAGCGCCTGCTGGTGGAGCTGCCCAGTGGGACAAATACAGTCCCAGAGGGATGCAGTCAAAGTTACCTGCAAAGGATTTTGCAAAAGTTGCCTCGGTGCCCTTTTTTCTTCTTCATGATGGAACCAGAAGGCATGAAATATGTCTGATTTTTATGTGTTACCTGTCAGCTCTGTGTTCTTGGGGAACCAGGGCACAGTATCCAGCCTGTCTGACTCACGAAGGACACCCTCCACCCACCCACCCTCAGCCTCTGCTTGAGCCAAAACTGATCAGAAGAAAGACTTACAAAAAGCAATGAAAAGGCTGCGGGAGGCAACTAAACCCTTCTGGATTTTCAGGGTGACAGGATTAAGGAAACTCCCCTGGCCTCATTTGCATCAAAGATGGGACAGGGAGGCATCTCCATTAGCATACAGAATGGGAACAGAGATTCCAAGGCAAGAACCGCACTGAACTCTGGGACCAGAAAAGCAGGGAAGCACTGCATGATGGGGGATCTCTGCTCCAAATGTTAATAAACCCACGCCTGCACACATCCAGCTCAGTAGTTATCAGACCAATTCTAGTAATAAATCCTTTATTGGTATCCAAAATACTGAAGCTGCCTAACTGCATTGTGAGCTCCCTCGAAGGAACACTGCCTGTAGCCAGGAATGATCAGTTCCTATTGTCTAGCCTGAATAAAACAACTTTGGTATCCTCCCCTAAGCCATCAGTTTACACATAAACAAATCTAGTGTTCTCCCTTGAACCATTGTTGTTTCTCTACAAAAACCCCAACTCACGCTCAAGTAAGTGTTCTGATGCCTGGATCCAAAATCTGCATCAGTTCCACTGGGACTTCATCTTCTCCTGACTGATCGTGCTGGGGGCTCTGCCTGTTTCCAGCACTCTGGACCCTCAGCTACCACCACCACCACCTGGGAACCCCGCCCGGTTCAAGCTTCACAGAGTGGTGAGAACCCAGCTCTCTCTCTCTCTCTCTCTCTCTTTTTCCCTACTCTAGGTATCGCTTTCTAACCCTGACTTGTGATCAGGTATAGTTTTCTAAACCTGACTTTTGTAATTAAATTTAAGCTAGATTTAATATTGTAACTGTTTGGTTTGTTTGGCTCTCCTTGTATGGTTATTACCTAGCAATAAATAACTTTTATGGATGAGCTAGTTGCTTCCCTCCCTCTCTCTCTCTTTTGTGTTTTTGGCTTCCCCATTTGCTCTGCAGCAACGCTCCTCTTACCTAAGCTAAAGATCCCTGCACCACCCAAAAATCCTGTGGGGTTTGCTCATCAAGTGGGTTACGACCAGAACAATTTTCACATGAAAGTGGGGAGAGGGACGTGCTGAACCTGTGGCATAGGAGGGTGGCAGCTTGGAAGAGCTGTTCGACCTGGCCTGCTGAGTCCAGGGACATATAAGGGGTCAGCTTGGGAGTGCTGATTGACCCGGACCGCTCAGACGTGCTCTGTTAATGTGTGTGTGTGTGCGTTCATCTGATTCTGGGGCTGGAGGAACCCAGCCCTGGGGAACTTAGGTCCTGCCGGATAGCTCCATTGGAGGGAACTTACAGGAGGGGGAAATAGAGTGCCGTATGAAACCACAAGTGACGCAAGCAGTACATTGATAGAATTACAGAACTCCCCACCCCCCCAGAAGAGTAACCCTAAGAAATGAGCATACCCCAAAGCAACAGGCAAATCTGGTAATAGATATGCCTGTGTTTTTTAACTTTTGAAATGTTAGGACAGTCAAGTCTGCTCATCCATGGCTTGGCTAGAGGACTTGTTGGAGGTCTTGCGGGATGCTCTTTAATTGAAGGAATATACTGAATCATTAACAAAGACTTCTTTTATCCCAAATGTTAATTAGGCATTGATGTGAGGTGTCAAGAGAAACAAACAAAACCAAAGTTAGAAACACCCTGACTACAGTGGAGTTATTAGACTGTAAACTCTCCATGGCAAGGAGTGTCTCTGTTTGTGCGGTGCCAAGCACAATGGGATTTTGATTCTGAGTGAGGCCCCTGAGTGCTACTATGATAGAAGTTATTATTATTAACAATATTAAAGGGGCTTCCCAGAGCCTGGTGGGAAGGTAGCACAGTTTGTTGTGGTTGGAATTTTCAAAAGAACCCACTGAAATGGGATTTAGTTCTCAAACTGCCCTTGGCTCATCCCAGCTTTTCAGGTTAGCATGTCTAGTGCTGGGGAATGGTATTTGTTTGAAAGCAACGCAAGGAAAATTCTGCATGTTCAATTCCCCCCGCCCCATTCTGAATGAAATGAAAATTTTTGCAATTTCTGATAATCAGAAGTCCGGGGGGGGAGGGAGGGGAATAGGTTTGGATCAATCAAAATGTTTTGTTTAGATAAAATGTTTCATTCCAATTTCAACATTTTCATTATATATATAAACAAAAATTCTCAGGGAAAAGATTCTCTGCTCTGAAAAGGTCGAAACAGAATATTTTTGACATTAACAAATTTTTTTTCTTGATTTGCCCCCCTCCCCCCCATGAAATTTCATCAGCAACGACATGTTTCCGCACTTTGCATCCCTGTGGAAGCCGTGTTCGTTCCGCAGCGTGTTTTGTTTTGCACGAATTGGCATTTCCAGCACAAAAACGTTCAGTTGGAAAATTTCCAACCAGCTCTATTTGATAGCTCTGGAGATGGCAATCGAGCTAGAAAACAAGCAGCAGGAGTGTAGGCTTCCCCCACAGACAGGCCTCACCCCTGGCCTAGAGGGACCACCTCTGAGAGTCAGAGGGCAGTTCAGCCTGACCAATTTAATCCTTGGCGCCTTCGCTGAGCCTGAAAACAGTAAGAGCCATTTGTGGTGGTGTGTCCTGTGATGTGGATACCTGTGTGCTGCAAATGAGGCCCGTTTTGAACGGGCCACCCCACCGTCTTACAACGGTAACACAAGAGTGTTTTACTGGGTGCTGCTCTTTAGCCTGTTTTATCGACTCGGTGAGCAGAGTGATCTCTGCTGGCCTTGAAATCTATGTATCTGTGCACGCTTTACATCTGGCTAGGAGACAGAATTGGAGATTCTATGTTTTGGTATCTCGCTCTAAATAGACACTGCCTTTTAGCAGCAAGGCAATCCGATGAAGTGAGCTGTAGCTCACGAAAGCTTATGCTCAAATAAATTTGTAAGTCTCTAAGGTGCCACAAGTCCTCCTTTTCTTTTTGCGAATACAGGCTAACATGGCTGCTACTCTGAAACCGGAGTGTTACTGTGGTTGCTAATAGACTGGACAAAGGAACTAATTAGTCACTGGGGCTCTCACATGACAGATTCAGAAAGATGGGCTGTTTCTATAACTTTAACTAGACCAGGCATGTTCCAAGGAAGTTGAGCTCTGCTTTTGGGACTTCCCAGCTACCAGAATTATAATCTCTTGGGGAAAGTGCTCCAGATTCAAAATAGCTTTTCAATCCATCTCTGGGAATGAAAACATCCTCCTTGATGCTGGTGCAGAGGGAAGGCAGATGTGATTTCTGCTTTTGAAAGTCAGCAGGACGACATATTTGTTGTCACAAGAAATTTAAAAATTGGGCATTAGGACATGGGCCTGTCAACACGCGCATGCGGGAGCGTGGCCTGAACAGCAGCCCCCCAGCAGCAATGTGAACTGGAGATTCCCTCTGCGGCCTTACCCAGTGCATGAACAGGGCAAGACTTGGCTAAGTCCTAAATTTTAAATCTCTGATTGTCCCAAATTCTAATAGTAACTTTTGGGTGCCCAAGCAATAAATAACACCTAGTGTCTTTCAGCCATCTCAGACTGAGTAACACTGCTGCGTAACATCACCCCCATTTTACAGACGGGAAAACTGAGGCACAGAGAGGGGGGCCAGGACTTTTTCCAGATCATACAGCTGTCTGTTGAGAGGTTTTTACACCATGCCAACCCTCATGGGGCCTGAGAGCCTTTCCAGCAAGCCTGTGGCAGAATGGGGAATAGCACCCAGGGGCTTGATGCAGAAATTATTGGTTGAGATTTTCTGACCTGTGTTGTGCAGTCAGACTAGATGATCATATTTCATAACAGTCCTTTCTGGCCTTAAAAGCTAGGGATCTATGAACCTAGGTGTGCTGGTTTCCTGGCTGGTCTATGATCCACAGGCGCAAGCTGGTGTGCAGGATGGAGGGCCTCTTAAAGGCTCTTCCCCATCTGATTCTACCATGAAATCAAGATGGGAGGAGTGGGCAGGGATCCCCAGCTGTCTGCACGAGGGCAGCAGCCACACACGTCACATCTGGCCCAGGCCAGCTCCTGAAGCTTTACTCCATCGCAGTGTGACCCTGGAGTGCTTTGAGATGGTCCTTGCGGTCCTTGCGACAGGGGTGGGACGTACCTATCAGCTGATGAACTCGGTCTGGTACTACGGGACTGCACAAGTCTAAACAGAGCGGCTTACTGCACTGCATCCTAGACAGCTGCCCGACCTGGGAGAGGGTCGTGACACCTGGAAGGACGATCGCGGAGAAGCCATCAAGACTGTAATCTGGGCAAGCATGCCTCGTGGAGCACATGTTTCATGGACAGAGACCGGGGTTGTGCTCTGTGCAGGCGCCAGCCATTGCCACATATAAGCAGATATTAGGAGAGAGAAGCCAGGAGGGACTCTGCCCAGCCTGAAAGGCTGGCAACCCACAGCCAGGGTGAGCTCAGACTAGGGGAGGGGACACGTCAGGACTTTGAAAACAAAGACCTGTAAGTCTGGAGAGCTTTAAAAGTCTAGGGAGTATGGCTAAGCCTGTGTTGTGTTCCTTGCTTGCCGGCCACATTGTCTCTTCAGGGGTTAAACTAGAAGCCCAGCAGGACCACAGCCTAGGTGGGGCTCTGGGGAGCATGTGCAAGTGACCGGGCGACTGGGGGGGGGGGGCGCAGGTGCTGGTTGCGGGGTCTGGGGAGCCAGCACACGGGAGGACCCCCGACAAGAGGCCTAAGCCAGGCAAAGGGCGCCCTGGAGACCCAGAGCTAGCAGCAGCGACTCGATGCTACCCAGCCCCAGCCGGCTAAAGCACGGGGGCGGGGGTCGCCTTGTGGCAGACGAGCGAGGGTAGGGAGGGGCGCTTGGCCGCCGGTTGAAGTGGCTGGGAGTGGGGCCGGGGCAGGAGGAAGCCGGCTGGGGAGTTGCTAGCAGCCGGGCGCTGCCTGGAGAGGCAGAGGGCAGCCTGGCCCGGGACTGCTCCCGTTGCAAGCCCAGCCCAGCCCAGCCCCGGCGCGTGGGAGGGGGGATCCCTCGGCAGCTGGGGGCTGGCCGGCCGGCCGGGCTGTGCCTCCCCTTCTCCCTCCCTCCGCCGCGCTGGGGCAACTCCCCTCGCGGGGGCGGGGGCTGGCGCTGCACGGAGCCCGCAGCCGCCGCCGCGACCCGCACCGGCCGCCCGCAGCATCCCAGTGCGCCCGGCCCCGGGAGGGAGCCCGGCCCCAGCCGCCGCCGCCGCCTCCCCGCCCCGCCGGCCCCGCAGGGGGGCAGCCGAGAGAGGCGCCCGGCGCGGCGCAGCGCCCAAGCCGCGGGCGGGGGCTGCCCGAGGACGCAGCCCGGCAGAGTAGTAAGTGCCGCCCGCGTCCCAGGGGGGACCTCGGGGACCCCCAGCCCCGCTTCCGATCCCTGCCCCACTCCCCCCCCCCCGTGCACTGCCCCCCTTATCCCCCCCCGCCCCGCTTCTGACCCCTGCCCCCCTCCTCTCATCCCCCCCTCAGCCCCGCTTCTGATCCCTGCCCCACTCCCCCCCCCGGACCCGTGCAGTGCCCCCCTTATTCCCCCTCTGCTCCCCTCCTCTCATCCAGCCCCACTTCTGATCCCTGCCCCACTTCCCCCCCATGCACTGCCCCCCTTATCCCCCCCAGCCCCGCTTCTGACCCCTGTCCCCCTCCTCTCATCCCCCCCCCTCAGCCCCGCTTCTGATCCCTGCCCCACTTCCCCCCCCCCAGCCCCGTGCACTGCCCCCTTCCTTTCATCCACCTCCGCTTCTGACCCCTGCCCTCCTCCTCTCATCCCCCCCCAGCCCCGCTTCTGATCCCTGCCACAGTTCCCCCCCCCCCGGCCCCGTGCATTGCCCCCCTTATCCCACTCCACCCCCCTCCTCTCATCCCCCCAGCCCCGATTCTGACCCCTGCCCCACTTCCCCCCCCGCCCCATGTACTGCCCTTGTTATCCCCCCTCTGCCCCCTCCTCTCATCCCGCCCCCCCAGCCCCGCTTCTGACCCTGCTCCCTTCAAATTCCCCCCCAGCCCCGTGCATTGCCCCCTTCACCCCGCTTCTCCCCCTCCTCTCTCATCCACCCCCCAACCCCGCTTCTGACCCCTGCCCCACTTCTCCCCCCACCCGTGCACTGCCCCCCTTATCCCTCCTCCGCCCCCCTCCTCTTATCCCGCCCCCCAGCCCCGCCTCTGAATCCTACTCCCTTCAAATCCCATGGCCCGTGCGCTGCCCCCTTCTGCTCCCCTCCTTTCATCCCCCCCAGCCCCGCTTCTGACCCCTGCCCCACTTCTCCCCCCTGTGCACTGCCCCTCTTCTCCCCCTCCATTCCCCTCTTCTCACCCCCCCAGCCCCGCTTCTGATTCCTGCTCCCTTCAAATCCCCCCTCCTGCCCTGTGCACTGTCCCCTTCACCTCCCTCCATCCCCCCTTTACCTTCTGTCTCACCTCCCCCAGCCCTGCTTCTGACCCCTGCTCCCTTTAAATCCCCTGCCAGCCCCGTGCACTGCCCCCTTCACCCCCCTCCATCCCCCCTTTACCTTCTCTCTCACATACCCACACACCCCCATGGCCCCCCCCGTCCGCTTTGGGATCCCCCCCCCCCGCTGAGCCCTGCCAGCCCGTGTAACTTGCAGGGAGTTGGGCAGCTCTCAGGTTCAATGCACTGAGCTCCCATGCCCTGCAGGCACAAGGAGGGAGGGATTTTGCGGTTCTGACCCCTGCCCCTTTGCTTGCGGGGCTTTTATTTCCTTGTGCAAATCTTAACTTGATTCCTCCCCTCTTCCCAAACCTGCCAAGTCTCCCCCGCCTTTATGGGGGAGGGGGAGATCCACTTGTTTTGAATTAAACCTAAAACAGTTTAACAACAAAACAAAGCAAGTTTCTCCCTCCGGAAAGTCCACTGGTTGCAATAGTGTCCCCCAGTGTGCTTGGATCTTTAAGACACAAACAGATCCTAGGCTGGGGACTACATCAGAGCACTTGTATTAATCCTGGCAAGGAAGGCGTTAACCCCTGTATTCTCACTCTGCGCTCCCCCCTTTGCATAAAACCAGACTGTCAGGTTTTCTGTTGCTTCTCACATTTTTCTGTTTAGCCTGGCCTGGCCTTTCCTGTTCCGTAACTGGACATTATAAGGGCCTTGATTATTGCCAGGCGTCACTGGATTTAGTAGGTTACTGACTTAATGGTACAGGTCAGGTGTAAGGGATTCTGTGGGATGGGGTGAGAGCCCAGGGGAAGGGTTTGTGTGGGGCTCTACAATTGGGAAAAGAAGCAGACACTTTCTCCCCCTCTCCCCTCATGGCTTATTTATGACATTTCTCACTGAGCAGGGGCACCGTCTCGCCAGCCAGTCTGTGGGGCTCCGCAGTACAATGATTTCATAGTAAAATGGGCAATAGATTGGGTGACACTCTCCATAGACACAGGCACCAGCAGAGGTCACCACGCATGTGGTAAAATAAACAGGCAGACACGTATTGGCTAAGATGGTAAGGTGCAAGATGAGCTGGTAGCTGGAATCTCCCCCTTGGATGGAGTGATTTATTTTTTGCAATTATTTTAAAATTCTAAACGCCGCTTATTTCTTCCCTCCACCCTTCCACAAGGAAATGTCATGGTACATTTATGCAGCTTTTATTTACTAACATGCTGCATCTTTGGGGACTGCATATACCAGAATCCCAGTCATTGCTCCTATAGAAAGTGTAGCAGAGAGAGAGAGAGTCATACACAACTTGTAAATATCCCACCTGGTCCTTTAACTTGTTGTTTGTTGCTGGCTTTTTCATGTGTTTTTTCTTCCCAGTGATCGCATCAACTCAAAGGATTCCACAAAGGAAATATTTATACTGTGTGTTTAGAAGCAAGGAAGAGTGTTATGAAATCCGTGCAACAAAACTTGATTGCTGTGTGATGCGCTCAGATGTTTGGCTTTGTAAATAGTTTTTTTTTTTTCTTTAATAACAAAATTACAATAATAGGGCTACCAACAGAAAGGATTTTTAGTGCAATAAATGCTGAGCTGTGTCACTTTTTCTGGTACCTAAACTAAAACAAACCTAGCAATTTTAATATTATGATCTTCCTTTAGTGTGAATTATCATTAAGCCAGCATTTATGACCAGCTTGAAAGTGAGTTTCAGTACTTTAGAGGCCCAAATTCATTCCAAACCAGAAGGCCCTGTGTATTGGACAGGGACTACAGATGAAATCCTGACCCTACTGCAGTCAGTGGGACCAGGAGTCCCCCCATGCACATCTGTCCCCTTTGTCCTTATTCCAGTCTCTATATAACATATAGAGCACAACTGTTGGTACTATACAAATAATACATAAATAGTGTCAGAGGTGAATTGCAATAGTGCACTGGGGTGAATTTCACGCACCTTTTGGAATAGTGGTTAGGTAGCAAATTTAAAAAGACAGTTACGACCATCAGTTTTGGAGGTTAAGTAGACCAATTTTCACCTTGGATAGTGTATTTCACCCATACAGCACCCTCAAAGTGCTTTAGAGTTAAATAATTCAATAAAAAAGTTAAAATAATAGCGGTAGGAGAGAGAAATGAAGAGATGTATGGCTCAGGGAGAGGTGAGTGATAGGTTTTCATGTGAAATGTGCAAACAATTAGAAAGCTGGCTTATTTCCACCTCAGGCTAATAGCTTCCAATATTTTATGCTAATCAGGGATGCCACCCAGGAAAAACTTGCTGACAATAGTCACTTGTTGTTTAAGTCTCAGCTACATCTTCTAAGATACTTTAAGTACAGAAAACGTGATTTTGGATTATAGATTTTAAGGCCAATTATATCATCTAGTCTGGCCTCTGTATAACACACCTGAGAATTTCATCCAGTTAACCATGTATTATGCCCAGCTGCTTGTGTTTGTGACGCATGCAAATTCGTTGTAGTTCATTTTAACTTTTACACACTCCATCCTTTTGACCATCAACTTTTGTTTTAAAACATCAAAGCCTGTGAACCCATATTCCACTTCAAAAATACAGGTGAAGTCTGGAAAATGTAAGGGTAAGCAGGAGAGAGATGTTTCTAAGTGATCTTGCCCCTTTACAGAGATTTTTTTTTTACTGACCCTCCGTTTTCGATGTAGGTTTGTTTAATCTTTGTACTGAGAGTACATCTGCCGCGGGTTGAGAATCCAGAATCACTTTCTGTCATAGAAGAACTTCCCACTCCAGATCTGCCTTGGGAATCTGTTCTGTCCTTCTCAATGTTAGCTGGATACTCTTTGTAGATGGGTGGCAGTAGGGTTGGGGTGACCATGAAATTTCCTCCCTGTCAAACCAATTTCCTGAGGAGGAGGTGGTTTTTTGGACTGTTTTACTGAGTTTGTTCTGGCAATTTTAAAATCTCCCTCTCTGAAACAAATATCCCAACACAGTCTCTTAGCTTTATCCAGCCAAGTATCTCTGTCTGCGATGCTTTCTCCTTCTATGCTTGCCAAACCAAAGCACCCAAACAACCCCCTACAGAAAGCAGTCTTGACCAGCAAAAATAGCTTGACTTTAAATCACTCTGACTGACTGTCTATTATAAATGGATTTACATGTGCAGCTCTGACCAGTCTGGCATTTGGTAGCTGGTTAAACTGGAGCTGGCTTTTAAAATTGTTCCTCACTTGAGAGGTTTAATTTGTTCCTGGGGTACTGGAAAGGGCACTGCTGTGAGTGCAAAGTGTGTGGCGACGTAAGCACAGTAAATCTATTCTTTCAATGGGTTTATTTTTACATTTGCTATTTGTTCAAGAGGCCCCCAGAGCGCCTGCCTGAACTTGCCGTTTTCACACTCTGTCTGTGTGCTTCCTGGAATCAAGACTTGTTAGGCCGAGCGACAGTCACTAATATTAAAAACAGCTTGTGGGGAGAGGGGTGACTCAGGGAATTGGAAATGAGCTTCAGGGATTTTTAAGGTCTTAGGTTCTAGTCCAACCTGCTGGCCGTCTCCTGGCTGTGAACTGAGATTGTGGGTCTCAGTTTAGTTCCCTGCAGAGGTGTCACCATCACAATTGGCTCCTTGGAGTTGGTACACAGCAGAGGCCAAGGGCCTAATGTGCCATGGTGACTGGACTCCTCTCAGTCCTACATCCCCGTACCGTGGTAGAGGCCCATTAGTGTGGCAGCATGAGCCCCAAATGAGCTGGTCTTCGGTTGGGGGTGCAGAGCCCTTCTTGCTAGATCACTGCTGTTTGTAGAACCGTACAGTGTAGACAGGTGTCTTGAGAGTCAGTCTGTAGAACCGAAGGGCTGGAGGGCCAGCGATCTACAACACGGAACATAGACCGCTGACTCGGATATCCTGCGCTTGCCAGTGCAAAGCGGATTGAGACCTGCTTGGGCAGACTGCCGTGAGAGCACCTTCCTGTTGGCTTTAGGTCTTCAGGTTGTAAACACTAAATGTTGTTTTGGGGTTTGTGTGTACGGGTAACAGTGGATGTTGAAATAGCTGCTGTTACGCTGGAGACGGCATTTAACAAAAGGGTGCTGCTAGGAGCATGCACGCGTTGCTTGTAGAGCTCTGGTCTAGGTTTATGTCTTCCACCTCCGCGTCCACAAATGCTCAAATACATTGTTTTGGCATGGGAGGTGTATTTGCTGCTGCATTTTCTACAAAAAAATGTATTTAAAAAAACATTCAGAGATGAGCCGCATGATTGCTAACCCATTCCTCCATACACCACTATAGAAATCAGTTTATGAAAAGCTGGCATTATTCTTTGGTCGAGTGTGGACAGTATGCCGAGTGCAGTGCAGAACATACAGGAGGGACATAAATTATTACCGCCCCAGCAATGCAGTAAATTGTCACAATGCAATAAGTTATAGCACCATTCGCCCTTGGCCCTTCCCTTTGGGAAATATCCCCTGTGAGCTCAATAGGCTCTCTACTGCACACTGTAAAGCTGCCCCTGACGTCACTGAGAGCCGTGTACAAGTATTTCAGGCCAAATTTTGCCCCGCACTCTAATGAGCTTCTAATCATTGGATCCCCCTCAGGCTTGACTGAGAATCTCTTGGGTTTGGAGCACTGCTGTCAGTTTAAACAGGAGGGAAGTTGGCAGAGCCAGAGGCAGCCACTTTTGGAAGATTTTCTGTTATTTGGAAGCCCTTCTTCCCACTCTGCACTGAATCCACCTGCTCTAAGGCCATGTGTCCGATCCTGGAACGGGTCCAGTCCTACACAATGGCCTTTGGTCTGAATGAGTTCCACCAGATCAGTGATAAAGACGGGATAAAAATGGGCCAGGATTTGGCAGACAGAATGCGGCTGCTGCATTTTGCTCTGGCTCATCACAAAAGTGTCCCAGCCATTTGGGTGGGTCAGTTTAAAAAAAAAAAAAAAAAAAGAGCAGGAAACCTTATTTAATCTTGTGACTGTTGAAGTCAAAGGGACTTAAACTTGCTTAGAGTTAAGCATGTGCTTAAACTGTGCTCAGGCAGAGCCTGAAGCCCTCCAAACATTGAAACTAATACCCCAGACTTTGCCCAGTGCTTTTGCAGTGGTCTTAAGTAAACATTGTTTTCAAGTTGAAAGCTACTTCTGTTCTTCATATGAACATTGGGTAACTGCATTCTTTTTCGCTCCCTTTCAGTTCCTGCCACGATTTGCAGCCATATAGCTGAAGAATGCACATTGGGAGAAGTATCTGAAATTCTGCTTTTCCATAATGTAATGCTCCATTGCCATCTATGCTGGCTTTAGGCATGTGGCCATTACAAAAGATGCAGTCTAGTGCCTTCGCAGTCCAGGGCACCCCCCCCCCCCCCCCCCAAGGTTTCTTATCATAGAAGTGAGTGAGGTAAAATGGCTTATAATTAAAGCAGCCTTGAAAATTTGATGTGAGAATTTACTAGTCCAGGCACAAAATCTACTGGCCTGGCCTTTCATGATGATTTAGTGATGGTGGAAAAAACCCTACTAATACTTTACTTGCCGGAAAAGGAGACAGCAGCTGAGTTGAATTTTGCACAAGTGAGTTAAAGGGATGGTGGGTAGTGCAGATTCTGAAAGTGGTTTCTGGGGGCTCTGATTCACTTCGCCCTTACCCAGGTGAAAATGCTGAGTGATTCCATGGGGTTAATGGTATAAGTGAGAGGAGATTCGGGTCCTGTGGGGTTTTCTGTTTGTTTGTTTTTTAAAAGGTCTGCCAAACCCTTGTGTTAACAGAAATGTTTCAAGAAATTAGCAAAAATAGCTTCCTCGCTTTTGTTGTTGCTGTCGCATGTTTGGGTCGCTGCCCTTCCCTGAGGTTTGCTACCCAAATGGTTGCAGCCCTGTGTTAACATGCAAAAGACAGAAATCGAAACTGACTAGTAACAAGCGTCAGTCTAGTTCAGTGGTTCTCAAACTTTTGTACTGGTGACCCCTTTCACACAGCAAGCCTCTGCGTGTGACCCCCTTTATAAGTCAAAACCACATTTTTTTCATATTTAATACTATTATAAATGCTGGAGGTGAAGTGGGGTTTTGGGGTGGAGGCTGACCGCTCGCGACCCGCCCCCCTCCCCCGTAATAACCTTGTGACCCCTGGAGGGGTCACAACCCCCAGTTTGAGAACCCTTGGTCTAGTTAGTTTGGAGGATGTGGTGGTTAAAATGCCAGTGGCCAGTCTACCCTAGCCCTCTCCCTCTGGTGGAGCTATTGTGGGGATGACAGGTTTCAGAGTAGCAGCCGTGTTAGTCTGTATTCGCAAAAAGAAAAGGAGGACTTGTGGCACCTTAGAGACTAACCAATTTATTTGAGCATAAGCTTTCGTGAGTTACAGCTCACTTCATCGGATGATGGAATTTCATGACACAAAATCTAGTGTAGACAAGACTTCGCAAACCACCTTATTAACAGTGTTAGCACCGTTGTGGTCACATCTATTATTAACATTTATGTTGCGATAGTGCCAAGAGGCCAATGAGCATGAGACCCCTTGTGCTACGTGCTGTAAAGACAGAGAGTTAATAGCAGTCCCGACCTCAGTGAGCTTAAGCCTAGGCTTCTAGATGAGCAGATGTCAGCCCCTTTGCTTCTTGCTCCCTGCTTGTTCCAGATATCGGGGAGGTGAATGGAGTCGCAGACTACAGATTTAGTGTTAAATAGCAAAAAAAAAAGAAAGCCAAACCCAACCAAAGCACGCTTGGCTTGTAAACAGTGCCCTGGGATTGGCCAATTGACTGATCCTGGCTCAGGATTTGGGGGTTTTAATGATTTGCCCCTAATTGGAATTGGTAGAACAGAGGCTATGTCTACACGGCAAGCCGGGGATGTGACGACCCTGCTCGTGTACACTTACTTGGGCTAGCTGTCCTCGAGCTAGCATGGGTATAAATAGCAGCGTAGCCACAGAAGCACAGGTAGAAGCCGTGGAGGCACGGCTGAGCAGGGCCAAATGCACACCTGCCTGAAACTTGTGGGGAGGACTCGTCGTGGCTCAGCTGTGCCTCTGCTGACGGTATCCTGTGCTACCACATCTACACTGCTATTTATACTCAGCTGACCTGAGAACGTGTACGTGTGTAGGGGACTCGCACGCCTAGTCCGTAGTGTAGACATAGCCAGAAAAGTCTCCTTTGGAGTACTGCTTCTTCCCTGTGCTGCTCTTACCAGATCCTGCGCCCTTCAGGGCAGATGTTCTCTTTTTGCGATTTGTGTATGTACAGCTCCTAGCACAATGATTCCTGATCGGGGTTTTTTGGTGCTCCTGCAGTACAAAATAATGGTTAATAACACATTTGGAGTGGGCTTGGGGAGGCCTGGAATAATTTACTCTAATTCTGTGGGGTTTTGTGTGAAGTTCTCAGCGTTGCTGGTACATTAATCTTTGCTACATATACACTTTTGAACCCCCGTTTGCAGATTGTTGGGATGCAGAGAGAGATAGCAGCCTACGGACTACAATATAAATCAGTGGTTCTCAACCAGAGGTATGCATATCCCTGGGGGTACATCAACTCCTTATCTAGACATTTACCTAGTTTTACAAGAGGCTACGTTATTAGTGAAGTCAGGACAAACTAACGTTTCATACAGACAATGACTTGTTTATACTGTTCTCTATACTATCCACTGAAATGTAAGTGTAATAGTTATATTCCAATTGCTAATTACATGGTAAAAATGAGAAAGGAAGCCATTTTTCAGTACGAGTGTGCTGGGACACTTCTGTGTGTGATTTTTGTAAGCAAGTAGTTTCTAAGTGAGGTGAAACTTGGGGGTCTGCAAGACAAATCAGACTCCTGGAAGGGTTACAGTCGTCTGGAAAGGTTGAGAACCACTGATATAAATAACCAGTCAGACTTTGTCCTGGAGCTGTGTGGCAGACCAGGAAGTGGAACATCTTGGCCCAGTTCTTGCACCCGTCCTGATCCACAGTATACAAATCGCTCCCACTGAAGTCTGTGGGGGTTGCTCGCATCCTGTTGTTGGCAGGGTGGGGGAGAATTGAGCCAGAAAGCCCCATCCATCCTTGGCTTTGGGCACCTATTAAGCATGACCTTGACAGCAGCCAGCCCTGCTCATCCAAAGAAGCTCTGGCACAGTGGCACATATTTGCTCGAAATAGGAGCTGGTAGGATGTCTGCCCCTGTCACAGGTTACCCTAGTGAGTGTCCAGTGGACCAGTCCCCCTCTCCCCCTCTCCAGGAGACAACAGAGCCATCAGTGCTAGGCAGAGATTCCATTTACTTAACAGAATGGGACCAGCAGGGAGCCACGGGATGAGCCAGGCCTAGGAAGGAAGAGAAACATTTGGGTATGGGGGGAGGGGAGATAGAAGACGGAAGAGGCCAAGGTATGTGAGACTGAACAAAGAGCTTTGGGGTGATAAATGGCCATGGGAGCCCCCCTTGTTCTCTCTTTTTGAGGCCTGTTTGCCCTGCCAGAGTGCTATAAAGGGGCCTTAATGTCACTGAGAATCAGGCCCCTGGAGACTTATGCTATGTTGCCAACTCGCATGATTTTATCGCCTGTCTGGTGATATGTGATGGTTTTTAATTCCCCAGCTCCTGGAGTCATGTGATTTATGCGAGAGTCTCTGCTTTAATTTATGAAATGTCATTTTCTAGCCATTGTGGAGAAAGTCTGGAAAACATGATCCCTAGAGTCTCAAAAACAGGAGGACAAATAAATGAAACCAAGATGGGTTGATTTTTTAAGTCAAGCTCAAGATTCTTGAATGGCCCCACTCGTGATTTTTGAACGCTTGTGCTTGGCAGTGCGGGAATCCAGTGTTGTTCAATGCATGAAATCTCCTGCAGGACAGGTGGAATTTGAAAGCTGCAGGGCTGTATTCATTGGAGGGAGGGAGCATTGGGAAGATTTTGGGAAACTTCCATGGTGGGTGAGGCCACAGGTTGCAGGCAGTTTCTGTGGGTGTGGAGCATTTATTACGGGCATGCTGGAATGGAATGCCAGAGTTTCTCTTTTGTTAGACTAATAGAGACCTCTGGTCTATTATTGTACCTTGCTCTGATGGCAGAAAAGAGAGATCTCTTGGGGTGAGAGGTTTGTACATGAGCGTGCCTTAAGGCCTTGTCTATCTACCAGCAGACGTATGCCCATATAATTCTACTGCTGTAGTTACAGTGCTATTGTGCTGGGCTGTTGATGGAGGATAACAATTTGGACCTTTAACTAGAACCTTTCTGGTGTGGATCTCAAACTGCTTCATGGACAAGTTAGTCTCTCAGCCCCACTTGTAAATAACACGCTGATTTTACAGGGGTGAACTGAGGTGCACTGAAGGGAAGCAACTTGCCCATGGCTTCACTGGAAGCTTGTGACAGGACTGAGACTAGAATCCAGGTCTCCAGACTAGAATGCCAGTCCTGTGTCTTGAACCACAAGTCCATGCCCTTTCTTGCCTGTATATAAGCTCTGGAGGAGACACTGAAATGATTCTGATGGCTAGGACAGGCAGGAATGCAGTGTCTTGACTTTTAGAACGTATTACAAGAGCACTGTGGGCCCAGCGGGGTGGAGTGGGCAATAAACACAGACTGGTCTACAAAAATACAACCATGTCTGCTGGTCACACTTAAAGCAGTGTGTGTGTCTGTCCGTCCATCCCTTGAGGGCATGCCGGTGCTTCTCCTCCCAGGCCAGAGAGGGGTGTGTTTTGGGGTAGGGGGAACCCCAGAGTGATTGTTTGGTGGGGACAATATGGCATGCGATGGTGTGACGCCATTAAAGGTTTACAGCCTCCTTGACAACTGGTGCTAACTGTCTTTTTTTTTGTTTAGAAATCCTTGAGCTAGGAGGGAGGGGAGAGCAGGCGGTTTTCTCCTCTGCTTTTGATCGGCAGTGCCCGGGTAGAGCGCTCCCCTCCCCAGTGCAAGAGAGCGCTCTGCGGCTACAGCAGCCTGGCTAAAGCAAAAGGGAGAGAAACCTGGACTCAGGCGTTGATTCTTCAGCCTATCGCTGACTCTCTGTGTGTAAATGAAATGGACGTGCAGCGTGAGGTTGGAGCAGGAGGGGATGGCTCAGTGCTCTGAGCCTTGGGTTTTACATACCTCCCAGCCCTGGAAGGGCAGACCCCCATTCACTCCAATAGGCTTTGGATCAGGCCCTGGGGGCCAGCTGAAGAAGCGCTTAACACCCAGGGTTGGGGCCAGGTTTTCAGTAGAGCACTATACCCCATGTGCTGAGCTCTCCTGATAACCCAGCTCCGGGTGAGCTTGCCCTGGTCCTCATTTTCGGTGTGAAGCCTCGTGAAAGCCTGTGGTGCCCTATCCCAAGCAGCAACGACCTAGTCAATGGGGCCAACCCCTCTTGTGGAGCTTTCAGAGTGCAGCTCTTGTGGTGCGGCCCCGATCCCTCGTGGGGGGTCCCAGCTCAGTCCGGGTCAACACCAGCAGTGTTCTGAGCCCCTCTCTCAGACTGGGTCATGCAGAGAACAGCAGGCAGCTTGGCAGTTGGCCGCATTATGACTCTTGCGGCCAAGTGTGAATTTGTCAGGCCAGTGTTAAATGCCTTCACTTGCTCTCATCCTCCCTGCTCCGCCCTCGTTCCCTGCCCTCCCCCAAATAAACAACTGGTGTAAACATAGCTCTGTGTGTGTGTGTGTGTGTGTGTGTGTGTGTGTGTGTGGCAACTGTGCCTGCCCTCGGACTCCGCTTAGCCGGTCCCAAGGCGGGCATGCCAGGCCAAGGCAGGTGTAGGCAGGGGCTGCCAAGGCTCTTGGCTCAGAAGAACATGCTGCAGAACACGGGGATAAATAAGGACACACCGGGAGAATGGGGTGGCAGAGGGAACAGGTGCTTCAGGAGCTGGAGAGACACAAAGAGCCTCTTGTCTGTTGGCCAGAAGTGGAGAACAAAGCAAACGCTTCTCCCCGAGCTGGGGGACTGGCTGCTTGGAGCGGCTGCTTCCTCAGTTGAAAGTCTCTGCTTCTTTAGTGTTGCGCAGTAAATGAAATGAAACAGCCTGCTCCCCCCAACCTCCGAGGGCACTTTCCCAATTACCTCTGGCAAGAGGGGGCCCAGCCGGAGCAGAGACAGATAAGGATTAAAGGTCCTGTTCTCACCCCGGGCACTTGCTGCAGCTCCATTGAAGTGGACAGAACTATACGGATATGCACCAGCAGAAGAGCTGGCCTTGTTGAAATCAGTGGCAAAACTCCATACTAACTAGGTATTCTTTAGCTCCTCAGATGCAAGGGGAAAGGGGCTGTGTCTCAAGTGTGAGTCTGCAAGATCCATGCCTGGGACAATGCTAGCATCACTGCTCCTTAAAACCCCAACACCTTTGGGTCTTTGTTACGTGCTCAGATGCTTAAGTGACTCCTTGGGGCTAACAAAAGACGCTTCCTCCTCTTTTCCCCTCTTTCCCATGAGAGACAGTGTGAAAGTGAATGGATTCCTGCTGGGTCCAGTGCTTGCAGGTGATGGACAGGAGGCAGGGGGCCTCAGTGGGAGTTTCCTTTGGAAACATGAAAGCAAATGCCAAGAATACATTTAGAAAATGAAGGCAGAAGGGGGTGAGCTCTAAAAGGGTGAGATGCAGTGTTGGTGTTATCTCGGGCTGGATCCTTGTCATGCTTCCGTGAAGAGGAACATTTCTGCAGTGGCTTTAGTAGGCCTAGAAGGGATGGTGGCATGTTCTCCCCTCCTGATGTGAGATGCTCTGTTTACAGCGTCCCTGGATGGATGCAGCTATGCCCCTGTCGCAGTCGAGCTGTGCTGTGTTCCTTCGCGAGGATGAACAGGGCACAAGGCTCCTTTGAAAAGAGGGTTAGGCTCCCAGCTCGCTCTGAAATTCAGTTCCTTAGCCCTCAGCCTGGCCACGCTGTCCATGTGGGATGGCTGCTCGGGTGTGGAATGCCGTGGTCCACTTGAATAATTCTCCAGAGCTGCCGTCCGGCTCCTTCATGTGACGGTGGCAGGGAAATATGGACTGGTTCATAAAAACAGGGCTCTCCCACTAAGTATGGCTTAATTATTTGTAGAACAGCAGCAAGCACAACCTGCCAGGCACTGTACGCACCCCCGAGATAGCACAGTCCCTGCCTCAAAGAGCTTCCAATCTCGGAAGCTGGCAAGCAGAACTCTGCCCCGGCAGGTGCTGTGGATAGATCAGGTGGGGCGGGTTGAAGCTGGGGTGTCTCACTGACTGGTAGATGCCTGTCAAGTTGGTAGGCAATAGCACAGACTGAGTTTGGTTTTGTGACCATTTTAAAATAAGGTTTGAGTCTGAAGTGACTTCTTTAAGCTTTTGGGCATAGGAGTGGCGAAAGGGAGGTAGGGAGAGAGCACAGCCAGTGAGCATGGGCCGCTTCTGTGAAAGCCTCCCAAATACGGGGTTGGAGTCCACGTTTATTGTGGCTCACTTATATCCATTTCAGCTCACTTTACAAGTAAGAAGGTGTTTTTTTCCAAGTACAAACCCTGGAAGAGTAACTGGAGATCTGAGAGTTAAGCTGGGTTCTTTCATTCTCCTAAATCAGCAGCAGCAATAATGATTTCGTGGGCCAAATACTCCCCACAGTTAATCCTGCCCAACCTCGACATCCTCAGATTAGGCCCCCAGTGACACCTGTGTGACCCCCACCAGAGTCAGTTTGGGGGAATCAGGTGAAGCTAAAAGAAAAGGAGTACTTGTGGCACCTTAGAGACTAACAAATTTATTTGAGAATAAGCTTTCGTGAGCTACAGCTAATTGGAACTTAGGTAACTATCCTGTTAAGGCAAGAGAAGGAGCACTTTAGCTTGCCCTCTGCTAGCTGCTTTGGCTCTACAGGGCTGGCAGGAATAAAGCGTAGTGAAAAGGTGTTTATTTTTTGGATTGTCACTAGCTCTGGCTCTGATTATGCACAAGCAGACAGATCTGTTATGTAGGACAGTGCAATCTTTAAACATGTTTTTCTGAGTACAACTGCACTTGAAGCCAGTGGGTCTGGGAAGTCTTGCAATAAATGCCAGGGGATCTCTGATAGCTACAAGTGGTTAGAAGGGATGTTGGTTTTAAGTCTCAGTGGAAAGACGGCATATCCTTCTGTACAGTGACCCACTAACACAACCCTGGGGCATTGGTTCAATCCTGAATTGAAGGGAAGAGGGCCACCTACTGAGCCATCAGCACAAGGGGCCTGATTCTCCACTCTTACCCCGGTATAAATCAGGAGTAACTCCACTGCAGTGAATGGATTTACACTCTTAAGTGAGAGAGAAGTCTGGAGTAGTGGGAAGCCTTTGGCAGGTTTCATTTCCTTGAGAAAAGTTAAAGATTTTAACAGCAAATTGCCAAGCCGCTCCTGTCACACCAGCTAAAATCTGTCATTAAAATGTCACAGACCCATAGCAGCTGGGACGCAGCATTATATCTTTCAAACTGAATTTGTGCACAGCCATCTCAGAACGGTGGCATTTTCTGCTTACGGCAACTGTCGAAGATGAGCTTGGCTTTCAGGGTCTCTGTCTTGCTGCTTGTGGGTAAGTTGCCTAACACTCTGCTTTTTGAATTGCAGTTTGGGAATGTTTCCAGAGCTCTTTAAACCTTCCAAGGGGCTTTGCAAACCTGGCTACTTCTGGGGACAGCAGTGGTCCGAGTGCCATAAGGTAGGAAAAGGTGGAAGAGCATGCAAACAAATTTTCAGACAAAGCCCCTGGTTTTAGATGCCCAACTTGTGAAACCAACTTGGGTCTGGTTTTCAGAGGGTGCTCAGCTCTTGGGTAAAATCCAGCTCAAGGTGTAGGAAGTTGGGTGCCCAACAAATGGAGGTGTCAAAAAAACAGTGGCCGCTTCTGAAAAGAGTGGTCTTCCTGTCACATGAAATGGAAGCCGTGAAGTGTTGTGAAAAGGCTATCAGGAGGTTGATGATGGAGGTCACAAACTGACTTAGTGTGGTCTCAGCTATTGTCTTGCTGGTTCATGTACCCACTACTGTATGCATCTAAATTGTCCGCCTCGCGGCTCAAGAGGTAGAGCCAGGCATGGAAGAGGAGGGGCGGTGCAGGGCTGGGGAGGTGCATTGGCAAGAAAGGGTGTGAGCTTGTGTTCGGGAAGCTTGCACAGAAGTTACCCATGTTCAGTGGCTGTACTTGCTCCATACCTCACTTTCACCAGTCCTATGCCCAAATGCTTAAACAAGGAAAGAACAACAGGACCTTCTCTGGAGGAGAGCACTCCCCTTGAATATGACTGATGGTTGTCAATTGGTCTTGTAAGTTATATATGGGGGGGCCTGGCACTGCGCTCTAGACACCAGTTTAACTCCAGAGAGGAGAATCAAACCCACTGTCTCCTGCAGTCGAGCAAGGTTGACATGGGAGTGTTGACAGAGTCTTATAGTGCACATCTCAGCAGTGCCTACCCCACAAACCACAGCCGCACAAGCTGCCTTCATGCTGTGAGGAAAGTGTTCTGCCAGAGAGGTGGTGCCTGCTCTTTGTGGCTGCTGAAATGGCACTGGGTGTCAGGTGTTGCTCTACTGGGATCTCTCTCTGAGGTTCTCAGATGCCAGCAGCAGCAAGGAAGGGGCAGGGTTGTTTAAAGTGGTTTAAGAAGGGGATGTACAGTCTAACACGGGCTAACGGGAGGAAATTAAGCAAAAGAAAATTTGGGCTGCCTATCCTAATAGTGAAATCTGTTACATTGGTAGTAGATGTGTAGCACATTTCATCTCAGCCTCGTTAGGGCCAGATACCAGCTGGTGGTGTTCAGTGTAGAGTACCATCAACTTCAATGGAGCTATGAAGCCTTACAACAGTTATGGATCTGATCCCCGGAACTTCACAACATCCCAGTGAGGTAGGTGAATGATTTCCCCTTTGGGAAAATGAGTCACAGAAAGGGGAAGTGACTGGTCCAGGGTCATGCCACAGATTAGGGGCAGGTCCGGAAATGGAACCCAGAACTTCTGTCTCTGAGTTTGCTTCAACCACTGGCCCACGATGACTTTTGATGGAAAGTCTTCCAGTAGAAATGGTGGAAGGGTCATTGCTTGAGACACTTCAAAACTAGACAGGACACGAATAGCTTTGGAAACACTCCTGCCTTGGCTTTATGGACTGAGTGATTTTCTTGGTCTCTTCCAGTGATAACTTCTGCAATAGATTCAGGTCATTTGAGAGCAGAACTGAAATAGCAACGGTGTTTGGTTTATAGCCGTGCTGCAAACTTCACCTGATGTGGTGTCCCACGCAGCTGATTACTTGCAAAAAAGCAAGTAGAAATAGCTACCCCTTTCTGTCCTTAAAGGTATGAGGGAAGAGATGACGATCTACCCAAGATTAGTCTCTTTCCTCCAGTGCCCAGGGGAGGAGAAGGGTCTGATGTCTCGGCCCCTTTTTCAGATAGAAAAGTATTGTTTATGTATCGCTTGAGTCAAACAAGAACCTCGGTTTGTCTGGAAATGCTGAGTGTGTAGAATTGCGCACACACAAAATAATCAAGATTGTGCTTTTAGATAAGTCTGAGGGCTGCTTTCGGGTGGGGGTACAGGAAACAGTTGACGAAAACAAGGGTGGGCAATAATTGCTTTCAATCTTCCATTCTGCGCCTTCGTCACAGCGTTTCATTGTCAGAAGCCATTCACCTTTCAGGACCTTGCCGCAACTGTTAGGTAAGTTGTTTTTGTTTGTTGTTTGTCTTTTTCCTTCCGGCGGCCCAGACCCACTTCAGTTCTGTGGGATGCATGCGGTATTGTTCTGAGATTTTTAAAATTTCTTTCTTATAGATGATCAGCCAACTGTAAATTGATTAAACTTTCTGAGCAATGATGCCAGGTGAAAATGTCGGCAGAATTGCAGCTGGGGGAATATATAGGGAGGAAGAATTTTAAGTACATGTGAATTTTGGGGAAGCTCAAAGGCCAGATGATGTTCCCCAGCTGGTGTAAGCTGCAATAGCTCCCCTGAAAGTTCTTTAAGGCGGGGAATGTCATTTACTGTGTGTATGTTCAGTGCCTGGCACAGTGGGCTCTGCCTTGGCTGAGGTTCCAGGTGCTACTGCAATATAAATATTCAGCAATAATTAGAGCTAGGGAATTTCTTTTTCAATCTAACCATTTTTTGACCAAAAAAAGGATTTTTTTTTCAAACACCCCCCCCCCCCCCCAACTGTGTGGATTTTAAAAAAAGGCAAAAAACTTTGACAGAGAAAAAAGAAAGCTATGTCACTGGCTATGTATTTTCAGTTTTCCCCTCTCCTCTTCTTTTCCCTTGTAACTCCCCCGCACACACAGACTTTCCTGTTTTGCACTGAGGCTGGGAACGGGGCCAGGAGAACACAGTAACATGGGTTTTAAACATTTAAAAATGCATTTTTTTGTTTTTTTTCCATGAAAAACATTGGAAAATGTCAAAATTTTTCAAATAAACTTTCAATAACATGAACTCCCTCCCCCCAAAAAACCAAACCAAACCATTTTCCGACTAGGTCTAGTTATAATCATTGACGGTAAGGGAGCTACACCAGTTTACACAAGCTGAGCATCTGGCCCAAGGCGTTGGAAAGAACGAGGGGCTGAGAGAGAGAATTTTACAATTACACACACAGAATAGATTATTCATCTGTCCGTTCACATTTTAGAGTGTATAATTTACTTCAATTTTTAAATCTCTTCTCATTTAGTAATTCCTCCTCCCCCCCCCCAATTTTCCCCTCTCTACTTCCCAAGATTTTTCAGCTACATTTGATCATGACCCCCTTCCTTTCTGTAATTTTTTCACAATGGGGTGTGGAGAAAAAGACAGACTCTTTCTTCTATAGCCTAATGGCAGGAGAGTTACTACCCCAGTTAGCTCTTTAGCATAGGGTTTGGCAGTCCCTCTAGAATTCATCCATAGCATTTTGGGGTTTTCAATTGACAATTCTTTTTGGAAGAGCATACCTGGCTTTGGTGCGCTCTTCCCCTTCCCCCTCAAAGATTGATGGTGTTTCCGCTAAATACAGCTAACATACATGTCCCTAAAAACGAATGTAATCTGCGCTAATTAGAGGTTAGCTTTACTATATGGCAAGGTCGCACTTATAGTAAAGGGTTAATAAACAATTAATAGGTGTTATAAGCATGTTACAGACATGGGTAGTAAGCGTTACAACTGGTTATATCAGTTATAATCCATAGCTATAAGCAAACCATTGATCTGTTGGACGCTAGCCACTGAGTAACCATAAATTAAAACATCCTTATTCATGTACTAACTCTGCATAAATATACCCTTAATATAAAGAGTTATCTCTTGCCATTGTGTAAAAAGAAGTTGTAAATTTTTCACATAGCCTTCTCTTGGTAAAACATCTCTGGACATTTACTAAATCCAAAGTTGTCACTTGACCGATTTTGAGTGACGTCTTAAGTTCTTTTGGCCATGAAGCTGCCTTCGTAATGACAAGAAACAAGCTGCTTGTTTAATCGTAAAGCTAGGAGTTGGAAAAGACCAGTTAGGTCACCTCACTATATGTAGGTTTCAGAGTAGCTGCCATGTTAGTCTGTACATTTTATACAAAAAGAAAAGGAGGACTTGTGGCACCTTAGAGACTAAAATTTATTTGAGTATAAGCTTTCGTGAGCTACAGCTCGCTTCATCCGATGCATTCAGTGGAAAATACAGTGGGGAGATTTATATACACAGAGACCATGAAACAATGGGTGTTACCACGCGCACTGTAACGAGAGTGATCAGGTAAGGTGAGCTATTACCAGCAGGAGAATGGGGGTTCGGGGGGGAGAGGGGGAGGGACCTTTTGTCCTGATAATCAAGGTGGGCCATTTCCAGCAGTTGACAAGAACGTCTGAGGAACAGTGGGGGGGGGGGGGGAATAAACATGGGGAAATAGTTTTACTTTGTGTGATGACCCATCCACTCCCAGTCTTTATTCAAGCCTAAGTTAATTGTATCCAGTTTGCAAATTAATTCCAATTCAGCAGTCTCCCGTTGGAGTCTGTTTTTAAAGTTTTTTTTGTTGAAGAATTGCCACTTTTAGGTCTGTAATCGAGTGACCAAAGAGATTGAAGTGTTCTCCGACTGGTTTTTGAACATTATATTTCGTGACGTCTGATTTGTGTCCATTTATTCTTTTACGTAGAGACTGTCCAGTTTGGCCAATGTACATGGCAGAGGGGCATTGCTGGCACATGATGGCATATATCACATTGGTAGATGTGCAGGTGAACGAGCCTCTGATAGTGTGGCTGATGTGATTAGGCCCTATGATGGTGTCCCCTGAATAGATATATGGACACAGTTGGCAACGGGCTTTGTTGCAAGGATAGGTTCCTGGGTTAGTGGTTCTGTTGTGTGGTGTGTGGTTGCTGGTGAGTATTTGCTTCAGGTTGGGGGGCTGTCTGTAAGCAAGGACTGGCCTGTCTCCCAAGATCTGTGAGAGTGATGGGTCGTCCTTCAGGATAGGTTATAGATCCTTGATGATGCCATATAGGTTTTGCCTAGAGGGATTTTTTATGTTTTTGAATCTGATTACCCTGTAAGGTATTTACCATCCTGATTTTACAGAGGTGATTCTTTTACTTTTTCTTTAATTAAAATTCTTCTTTTAAGAACCTGATTGCTTTTCATTGTTCTTAAGATCCAAGGGTTTGGGTCTGTGTTCACCTATACAAATTGGTGAGGATTTTTATCAAGCCTTTCCCAGAAAAGGGGGTGTAGGGCTTGGGGGGATTTTTTGGGGGGGAGAGAGGGAGAGACGTTTCCAAATGCGCACTTCCTCTGTTGTTATTGTTAGACGCTTTGGTGGTAGCAGTGTCGAACCTAAGCTGGTAAGAATAAGCTTAGGGGGTCTTTCATGCAGGTCCCCACATCCGTACACTAGAGTTCAGAGTGGGGAAGGAAACTCAGAGTCAGCACAGGGCTGTTTCTTGTGGCATATTCCTCAGGGCATTGTCCAGTTTTAAATGACTCCAATGTGGAGCTTCATCACTTCCCTTATGAGATCATTCCACAGTTGAATAAATCTTAGTGTCAGGGAGCTTTACCTGATGTGAAGCCTAAATTTTCCTAAAACCTGTCCATCACTCAGTCCCAGTAAAGGAAAGTCTGGGTCCCACCTCTTCAGTCAGTGGAGCTGCGCCAATTTATACCAGTTGAGAGATCTGGCCTGTATGTGGATTTGCTTGAATTCTTCATACAGATTTTATAAAAACATTGCACAAGTGTGACACCAAAAATAGCTTGCTTTTTGTTTCTTGTCTTATGGCTCTTCTGTACAGGGAAACCTCGTGCAGCGAAGTCATTCTTGGCTACACAGGGAAGTTGGTGCGAAATAGCTAGGGTGTGAATTTAAAGCACAATAGATATTCCTCACCACCCTCCATGTGGATGATTTTATTCTGCGCCGAGGGCTTGATTACACAGGTTGCTCAGGAAAATTAATCTGAATTAAACAGAGATGTGAATTTAAAGTGGATTCATTGAACTGCCTTAAACCCCTGTGTGGGTGCTCTTATTTGGCATTGAAGTGACCTTAATTCAGTTTAGCTTAATTCATTTTTTAAATGAATTAAACATTCCTGAGGTTCCCTGTGTAGACAAGCCCTTATTCTAAGCCGGGGCTTCCATCTTTAAATAGCATCGCAGTTTCTGTATTGCCAACCCCGAACGTTCAAAAATCATGAGATTTTTTAAAATAATAAATAATGGGCTCATTTTATTTGCCTTCTGTTTTTTTCAGCCTCTCGGTCACACTTGCTTCATGTTTTCTAGCTTTTCTCTGCCACTACAAGGGCTAGAAACTTTAAAACAAAAAACAAAAAAACAAACCGCTGAGATTCTTATGCAATGCCTTGATTCCAGCAGCTGGGGCTCTAAGGAAAAACACTGATAATCGCAAGACTTGCGATAAAATTGAAAGAGTTGGTGACGCTGCAGTCACTAGATCTGAGTTCTGTGTAACTGGATCCCAATGTAAGTGAAATTCACATGCGTTACAATCCAGGATACGGATTGTAAAACAGTCACATGCGCTGTGTCAGGATCTGCTTCACTGCAATGAAAATCTGCATGGGGATGTTGGCTTAGGAAAGAATCTTGGTGGTTACCACCACCTAGGACCACAGTTCCCTCTAAGCTGTGCGTGTGTGAGCGTGCGCACACAGATCCTAAACCCTGCGCACACGGCGAAACACTGCGCGCACAAAAATGTGCACAGAAGACATTTTTTGTGCATGCGGCCTGTCAAAAATTAGAGGGAACTAGGACCCCAATACGCCATCCTGCTGAATGCTGGTAAAGCGCACGTGGAGTGGAAAATGGATTGTGGTTTGCATGGGCCAGCAATCTCCTCATTTAGGGTCCAGTCCTATAACATGCTGAGGGTGAAATCCCAGCCCCATTGAAATCAGTGACAAAACTCCCATTGACTTGAATGGGGCCACACATGCTGGGTGCCCTCCATTGCCACTGAAAGTAGATTCACTCTGCAGGAGGCGCTCCGAACTGGGACTGATTGAAAATGGCAGATACTTTCCTTGAAAAATGTGGAATGCAATGGGAAAAAATATGGTTTGTTCAAAATTTTTTTGAGAATTTTTTTGGGGGGAAATGACATTTTTTGCTTTGTTGTAACTTTCTATTTTGGGGGTGTTTTCTCCCCTTCTCTGGGGGGGGGGCGCGGAAAAAAGGAAAGAGGGAAAGCTGCAAAGAATGAAATGCAACACTACTTTTTCGAGTTGAAACGGAACAAAAATGTTCAAATTGAATCATTTGTTAAAATCGGGGGGAAAAATACATTCACGAAAATGTTCATTTCCTTCAAAGTTTTACAACAAAGCAATGCTTTTTGCCAACAAATTCATTTCCTTTTCACTGAAAATTGTTTTGTCAATTTTTTTCCAACCCGATCTCAGCACCTTCATGTAACCAGGCTTCTAAATTAGTAAATGGTGGCTTTCCAAAGGTGAAAGCAGGTAGATAGCATATGATGGAATAATGCCATTTATTCTAATTTTTCGTTGTTTAAACCCTAGTTTGTGGAATTTGTATCCTGAAAAAGAACCTTAAATGAGCTTGAACTTAATTGTGTGTGTCCACTGGTGACCGTCATTGGAGGTTTTAAAGAATAGGTTAGACAAATATCAGTCACAGATGGTCTAGGGTGTACTTAATCCTGTCTCAATGTGGGCGGATGGAGTAGATGACCTCTTGCGGTCCCTTCCAATTCTGCATTTCTGTGTTTCCCACCTTTCTCATTATTTACTATTTTCTTTGTGTTTAAAAAAAAAAAAAAAAAAAAAGGACCTGTCTTTTTACTGCAGAAGGAATAGATTCAGTGTCACATAGACAAGTGCACGGCGGATTGAAAAATGGTATTTCCTGCCAACCAAAAAAATTGCAGAATTTTTTGATGAAATGAGTGACCATGAAAATTGTGTTTCAAATTGAAAATTTCCCTGTAGACTCAAATTGGAAATGTGAGGGTTGTCCCGTCTGTTCTTTCCCTTTTCCCCCTCCTCCCTCCACCCCTGGCTCAGTGTAGTAAATGGAAAGCAAATTAAATGGACAAGGCGGGTTAGGTAATAACTTTTATTGGACCACCCTCTGTTGGTGAGAGAGACATGCTTATTCCATATTGCATCACAGAGTTGGGGAGGAAAGGTGGGTGCACACACTATTAATGTTTGAATTTGAGTAGGCAAGAGTGAGCTAAAATATTCCACACACCGGCTAGAAAAAAATGGCTTGCATATTCTAAGACATTATTTCTTCTCTTTAAGGGCCAGATTCTTCTGTATCACGATGGTGTGAGCCCAAGGGAAAAATCCTGAGCTGGTGTAAGCGATCTTAGCGCTGTGTAGCTATGACCATTTATACCATGGAACTGGGAGAATTTACAGCAGCTGAGGATCTGCCCAGGAGATTTCAGTGGAGTTAGTCTGGATTGACACTGGAGTAAGTGAGAGCAGTATTTGGCTCTAACTACCTAGTGATACTGATGATGGTGCAGAAGATGTCCCTGAGGGTATGTCTGCCCTGCAATACAAAATTGCTGTGTAAACGTTAGGGAGCGGTCTGGGTCCTGGGCTCTGAGACCCATCCCCCTTGTCAGAATCCGGACTCCAGCCCAAGTCCAAACATTGACGCTGCAATTTTTAGCCCTGCAAGCCCTAGTCAACTGACCCAGGTCAGCCAGGGCCATGCCAAGCGGATCTTTTATTGCAGTGCAGACAAACCCTAAGGCTTATTGGTCAGTCTTCTCACATCTTCTCCCAGCTCCTTTACCTCACATCTGTAGAAACCCCATAATTAATTTTTCTCCCTATACTGCAAACCCTTAATTTAATTTAGTGACTGACCTGGTTTTTTATCCTCCCCAGGTCTGTGATATTGATTAGGTCCCACCTCTGAATTATTTAATTGTTTCAATGTTGGCGTTGACCAAGGAGGCGTGTGTTGTCTTAGAAATACTAGGTAGATCTGAGGATTTTATACATAAAATCTGAACGTCACCGCTTTAGTTTACCCAGAGCGTTGACCAGTCTCCCAATGCTGTTTCGTAACAGAAACCCTCTGTTTCTTTTTTTCTGGTGTTTCAGTCTTGGCCTCTGAATGGGTGGGGGAAACTGTGCTCTTTTCCAAAGTGCATTCGAACATGCCACTGACTAAGTGATGGAAACAACACCTCCTCCCCCTTGAGAAGAGGCCAAGGGACTATTCCTTCCCATCAAAGTTTGTGACCCATGTCATCCTCATCGGGAGGAAGTACGTGGGCAAGTAAGGGAAACAGATTGACCTTGGGTGAATAAAGGGGTACATTACAATGGATGAGAAATGCAGATTCCTCCCTAAGTGGTTCTTAGAAAGGCTTATTAGAGAGGGAGGACGCCCCAATGGGTAGGGTGCTCACGGAAGACTTGAGAGACTGGGGTTGAGTTCTCGACTCAACCATAGATTTCCTGTGTGACTATGAGGAAGTCGCTTAGTCTAGCTGTGCCTTAGTTCCCCATCTGTGAAAGGGGGATATTGGTAGTGTCCTTCCTTACAGCAGTGTTATGAGGCCAAATACACTGAAGACTGTAAACCACTCAGATACTGCAGTAATAGAGGCTATGCAAGTACCTAGGACAAGTAGGCCATTCCATAGTAAGGCCACTTCTCGGGACAGGGCAGGAATGGCAGGGAGGTGTTGGGAGGAAGGTCCCCGAATACAGTCAGTGCATCTTCCTTAGTCCGTTTTCCCTTTAGTCTCTGTGACATTTGCACTGAAGCAAAGCATGGCTGTTTCCATCTGACCCTGTCGGAAAGTTTTAGCAGGTGCATGGGGGTGGCTGAAAGGGGACTCGTTGCTCACACGTTTTGGTATGATTCTGTTTCACCGGAGAGGAGAAGGGAGCCTGTTGCATTCAGGGAGTGAGGCCAGGGGGATGGCTCAGGCTGGAAATATGCAGGCTCTCTGGAACCGTGGGTTCAGATTCTGGCAGAATTTCCCCTTCTTGGGGAGATAACTGGCGCTCCGTGCAGGTTGTGGAGGTTTGGGAAAAGACCCGTCTGTTCTGTATGGTCCTTCCCAAGAGTCAGGTCCCAGCCAAAACTGCTCTTCCTTCCCTCGCTCAGGCTGCTGCACACAATACCATTCACACAGTTGCAAGGTACACTCTCCCATCCTGCTGGCTGCTGCCTCTCGTTGCTGTATCCACTGGTGCTGGGGCTCTGTCCTTCTACGGGCTGAAGTCCCCAGCATACTCACATGCTTGAAGCCAAGCATGCTGGATCGGGGCCCGAGTACTCAGCCCCTGGCAGGATCAGGCCTATATCTGTAAAGTGGTTTAGGATTTTTCAGGGTGGGAGGTTTTATGCAAAGAACAGCAGGTTTCCTAAGGCAGGTACAGGCAGAGAGCTCCCTAAAGTGCCAGCTGAGAAGAGACATGGATGCAGATCCCGAGCTGTAGGACCGCCCTGGGGGGGTCTTTTGAGCTAGGCAGCAGAACAACAGGTGGAGCTGGCAGTGAATATTTGCTCACTTGCCATTTTGGGGGGGCCTGCCAAATTCTTATTTGCCCTGGGCACCATCTTGCCAAAGGCAGGGCCTAGCTGGCTGCGAAGACGCAGTTGGCTGGTTCTCGCTGTACATGCTGAAACGCTACCATCGCTTCCCTACCTTCCTACTTCCCAGTGCTGAATTTGCAGCGTCTCCAGCAACCTCTTTACCTGGTGGCTTTTCATGAAAGCAAATGGGGTGGTTTTCCCTCCTGGATCACAGGTGCCAGTATAAGGTTTTAAATGCGAGGAGTCTGTGTGTGTTTTAAGGCTGAACGGTTCATTGCAGTGAAGGGTCCAGTTCCAGGTAAATAAATGCAAAAGGCTTCTATTGCTATAATACCCAGGGTTACAAAGATAATACATGAGCGTATGAGAGATTGCATCCGACAGAGAGGATAAAAGCCCTACTCCTCCTACCGACAGTGGGTAGAGATTTTCCCTTCCAATGGTGAAGGCCTGTGCTCTTGGAGTTGTAGGTTGGTTCTGTTCCTGATGTGTGTGGATTAGCTGACATGTGTGGTCCGTGTGTCCACTGTTCTGTTACAGAATAGGTTTTAGCATCTCTTTGAAGGTGAATGGGGGACTTCCATCCTGAGCGTGCAGGAAGGATGGGACTGTATGCTTTCATAGACTCTCTCCTGCTGCTTTAATCAAACGTACGCATGGTACGATATGGGAGTCCTCCAACGGCCAAAGCCGTGTTTGTAAATTGCCGTGGATGCAAACCAAAGGCTGTAGCCAGTTGCCCGAAGTCCCTGTGTCTCATTGTTGGCGCTGTGGACTGGAGCAGGTCAAAAAAAAAAGAAAAGAAAATATCTTTTGTGGATTTTTTTTTTTTTTTTTTTGTGAAATGCGTCCCTTTTTTTCCATTTCAAAATTTCAACTTTTGCACTTCACTGGCTGGCCCTACTTTACTCACTTTTCTGAATGCAACCCTGCTTCAGCAACAAAGTCAGACTGGGTTGTGACTCGGGGGTAGCCTTGCACCACAGTCTGGCTAAGGAATTATGCTCTGCTTTGCTGAGGTTTGGCTTGTGGGAGAGGGGAAATGATTCCATGAGGTTGTTGCTACTTGGGCCAAAATCTTGCAAAACCAGCTGATGAGCTTGCTGGGCTGTTGATTCTCAGTCTAAAGCTATTCTGGATGGGGTAGCCCCATGTCATCATCTCAGCCATCTCTGGTTACAATTACCCATTTATGCAATGTTCCTGTTCCCTCCCCATCCAACTCCTGCCTTCCATCACTGGATCACTGCAGTGACCCATGGAACGTGCTCTCCATTGTTTGAAGCTAACAAATGCTTCCCTAGATTCCAGCGACTGGCTGCAGACCAGTGCTGGAGGCAGCTAGCTTTGTCTGCGCTGTGTGTGTGTGTGTGTGTGTTGTGAGAGACAGCAGCCTCTGCTCAGTCACAGATGGATGGCCACAACCTGCTCTCTGGACAGATCTGTAGTCTGCCATCTATGACTTTTCTCAGTACGGAGTCTCCTGTTGATTGAAAATTAACCCCTGAGCATGCTTAGTAGTGGTTGGTGTATATTTCTGAATGGGCCTATCTATGTAATGTCCTACCAGGGTCCATAATTCAGTCTAGGTCTCAGGTCTATAAAACACAGAACCCTGCTTGCTAAGTCTTCTTTGAAGTCTCTGCTGTTTTCACCAAAGATTACAATTTACTCTAACCTTGCTAGAGATATAAGTACTGTACAGATAGATGGGTCTGTCCCAGGGAGTCTAAATTCAGAACTCAGAATTGCCAATCCCAAAAGTCAGGAGGTCACGTTCCCCGAAATCACAAGATTTATGTAAACATCATGAGATTTAATATGTACATGAACTTTGGGTTCTTTTTATTTGCCTTCTGCTGTTGGAGCATTTCTCTACAACCACGTGGCTAGAAACTTCCTTTTCCTTTAAATGAATATAATCACATGACTCGGGCAGCTGAGGATCTAAGCAAAACATTGCAAGACTTTCAATAAAATGACGGGTACTTCTCCAGAGTCCAGGGATGTTATATCCTCTCTGTGGGTGTGAGGAATGGGTGTCAGAGGGAAGCCGTCTATTCTTTTGCTTTTTAAGCCTCTCTGGGAGGAAACGATCGGAAAATGCCCCGAAAGGACATTCCAAGTCTAGCAGGAAAGCAGTAGGTTTGCCTGGCAGGAATGTGCTATTGTCTCCCCTTGTGGCTGGCAGGGATTCCTTGAGCTGTGTCTGGAAGAAGAAATGTATATGTGTTCTTATTTTTTCCTCTCTCTCCCCTGTCTCGAGGGTGCATGGAGGCTGCAGCTTTTGCAGTGTGCAACGACCGCTGGTATTTTACAGCCACCCCGTGGCGCTTAGTGTTAACTGTGCAGTGTGCAGATGGGGAGATGGGTTTAATGCAACGGGGAGGGTGAGGGAGATGGACGCTCAGGTTTTCACTGCCTGTGGTGACTGTCGTCCCGGTCTTCCATGGTAGAAGTTGCTGCTGGAGGGAGGATCCTGCAGTTACTGCGTTTATAGCCTGGTTGTCAGGATTGGCGGTGGGCTCATGTGAGGAGCTCACCAGGTACCCTGGTCAAATGCAGGAATATATTTGTATTTCTCTCTGCCTTGACACGTGCTAGCAAAAGTACCTTGCAAAAAAGTCCCTCCTATGTGAGGGCCAAGGTGCTTTGGCTGCTGGGCTGAAGCAGGGACTGCAGGCAGGGTGTCCATGGTAGCAATTCCCCAGCTGTGGAGCTTGCTCCTCGGGCTTTTTGATTTCCAAGGGCTCATCCTTGTGCCTGATGGTTTCCCCAGCAGGGCTCTCTCTAGAGCTGTGATTTTCCTCAGTGCTCTGCTACACCAAACCAGGATTTCAATTCGGGCCTGTCTCCAAGTGGGGGAGACTCTCAGATGAACACTGCAGCTCTGGGAAGGATCTGATAGATGTATTTTCTATCAGGAACTGGCACTTCCAAGTTGAGTGGTGTCAGGAATCAGGGGTCATAGGGGTGTCCAATCATTCATCATTTTCAATGCAAACCTGGGCTGAATTTGACCTGTGTCCGGAGGTAAGAAGTGCCTTTTCCCTATGCCAATGCCAATCCCCAGAGCCATTCGATTTCCCTACCTCCAGACGGTCGTTATGTATGGGGAACAGTTGCTATCACCTGGAAAGGGCTTGGTGTTGTGCTTTATCTAGGAATGACTGACTGCCCTTCTCCTGAAAGTGTTGATGCCTGGAGGAGCAACGGGCAAGACTAGGTAACTCTTCTGGTCCACTGGGTCTGGCAACTGTGGCCTTTCAGAGGAGAGTAAATACAGAACAAAGTAAGGTGAACGCATCCAGGGCCTGATGCATGAGCTTGTTGAATTCTCAAGGGCTGGTCTAAAACCCAGTGGAATCAAAGGCTATGTCTACATGGCCCCTCAGTTTGGACTTCGGGGGTTGAAAACAGGACTACATTAACATGAACTAGGTACTTTTAAGGTCACACCAGGAGCGTCCACTTGGGGCAGTCAAAGCCACAGCACGTCCACTCTCACTGTGGTTCACACCCCGTAGGCCGTGCAACGTCTACACGGCCCTGTCAGCCGTGTGGTGGAGCCATCTAGGCGTAGCCTTTGACCCCATTGGGTTTTGAATCAGGCTTTTAGACCATTTTAATAAATAACATGCTCTAAAGAGGATTTTCCCACCTGGCTCCACTTCCCCTAGCCAGCTCTTGCTTTGAACTTTTTTTTGCCTTTTTTTCTTTTTCTTCTTTTTTTGTATAATATTTTGCACGGTTAACCCCTTCCATCCCAGTCTCTTGCAGTGTGAATGACCAGCTCCTTTGCAGCGATAGGTAAGTAGTATCCCTTTCATTTGACATCAGAACAACGTGGCTCCCTTTTGGGCACCTGAATAAGAAGACCTATGCACGCTGGATGCTGAACGCCTCTGAAAATGTGGCCGCAGTTGCGGGCGCTGAGTTGGCAAATTAGGCCCTGACCTCTTTTTAAAACCAGGCTCCACATGATTTACCGAGAGGAGCCAGCATCAGAACAGAATCTGAGCATGCTGACTCCCGGACCTTCACTGTTCAGTCGGTCTCCACATCTTTGGCTGCTGCAAGAGCCCTTTCAAATCAAGTCCCCTTCGTGTCGGTTTAGCACCTAGCTGAGAGCACTACAGTTGCCAGAGAAGGGATTTATTTTTAACCTCAAACAATACTAGAACCAGTTGGCATAGCAGAGTATGTACTTGTCCTCTCTTTCTGAGACAAGGAGGGCTGGAATTGCCAGGGTAACAAATAGCTGTGATTGCCTCTAATTGGACCCTTTTTATTGCTCATCCTGTGCTTTGGCTGTTTGAGAGGGTTTGTTTGGATGTGGCTTTCTTCCCCCTCCCAACGCGCCCCCCCCCCTTTTTTTTTTAAAGCTGGGTTTCAAAAGGCTCAATGAGCGTTGTGCATTCCCTTCTGAGTTAGCTGCAGAAACGCCGGTGCATCGTTGGGGAAGCTGAACGTTGCTGGAATGTATTGTCCTGTGTGTGCGTGCGCCACTCTCTCGATGCATGCTGCAGCCAGAACCATGTTCGCTGCAGTAGGACTCAGACAAGCACTTGGGAGCATATCCTCTCTACTGCAGGGAGCGGAAGGGACCAACTGCTCTTCGACGCCTTGCTAGACTCTGTCCTTCATTCCGTCCCACCCATAGCACTTGGTGCAGGTGCGTAGTTGCCTTGACTGACCCCTCCTTGAACACATGTGGTTTGGAAGTCCCTCAGATGTTCCTGCATGTGCTGCCAAAGCACACAGCTTCTCCACGGAACATCCTCTTGGCAAGACCGCGTCGGACCTACCGGAGCTGGACGCTCAGAGCCCCTGTTTCTTTCATTGCCAGTTGTTTTTCCTGTGGGATAAATAATGGGAAACATTTGACCCATTTTACGTGTTAGGAGCAGCATTTGTCCCCGGGGTTCAGGGCTGTTGTATTTCCACTGTGAGGCACTCCTTGGCCAGCACACGGGATCTGTTGCATTTGGAGACCCTCCAACGGAAAGGTGCAATAGACATGGAAGTGTCCATTGAAGTTCTGTTATTACATTGTCCCACCCAACCGTGTTCCTCCTCCTCCTCAACAGGTTTTATTTTATGTCACTTTAGGGAGGACGCAGCTTAACTCCCTGCAATCGCAGGAAACTGATTGCATGGAGGACAGTCTCCCTGGTCTTATCACATGCTTCAGCTGAAGCGAGGCTAGAAATCACCCTCCAGTCTCTGCCTAGGTGTCTGGGGCAGAAATCTGGCGATTTCTATTCCTCACGCTGGTTTCATTATGTGCCTGTGAACAGGAACGAGAGAGTGTCTTGTAGCCAGCAGTAGGGTCAGCAGGACAATCAGCAAGAGTGAGTTTTACCCAGGGGATGAAGAAGGAGGGCAGCGATCGTGCACCACCCTGTTTTCCGTGCTGGAACAAGAACATCCTGGGCCTACTTCTAGCCAGGTCTGTATGAGGCCCCGTCCTGTGTAGCTGAGCCAAGCCGGTCTTAATGCAAGCAAGTTAACATTTGCTGACTAGTAACTACAGAGAGAAACTCCATATACGGCCACAGAGTAGCTTTGGTAAGGGCCTTGGCCCTAGTGAAGTTGCTACTCCCTGAATACAAGGCCTCCAAAAGTTCAGGTGGTGCCAGTCCAGGGGTGGATATTTTTAAAGAGTCTGCCCTGGCATTTTGAGCCATCCTGTTACGGAATAAACAGGAGAGATAGGATCAAGTTTTAGCCAGGAAGGGTGGCACAACCCAGGGGGAGAATTGCAGGATGTGCCATAAAGAAATAATAATTCAGAAAGAAAAGCCGCACAGCTACTGTTGGGAAATTTTGTCACCATCGCAAGATCTTTAAGTCCTTGGACTTATGGGGCCAGCTCCTTAGCCTAGCTCCACTGACGTCAACGAGCCAACAGCCTGAAGGGGAGAAATTCCCTAGGGAGTCAACACAGCAGGGCGATTTGAGACAGGCAGTTGCTGGGGGTCTCCCAAAGCTCTCCCACCACGGGGTTGCTCAGATCGTCTCTAGGAGGGTGCGGTGCTGCAGTGCAAGTGACGGCTGCATGAGCTGATGTGAAGCACCCGCTCTAGCCCTCTGCACTGAGCAGGAGTGAGTCACAAGGCCCAGCCGCGTGTCTGAGCTGACATGGGCTTAAACATGATCCTCACCGTGCTAAAGAGGGCTTTAGCCTCACACTCTCCACCTCATCTAATGAAGGCAGCCTGCTTATACCAGTGAAGGATCTGGTCCCATACATTGCTAGTGGATAAGTGTCCACATCACCCAAACAAACTCAGCCTTGGGACAGCTCTTCTTAGGATTCTCAGCAGGGTATCCAAGAACTACAAGCCATGTAGACCAAACTCTCCTCTACCCATCAGAGGTCATTCCTCCTAGGCCAAGCACCAAGCAAGCCATGGTTCGGGACATGCGTTAGGAGTGGAAGACTTCAGCCTTTCAGACTGGCATCTTTCCCTGATACTAAGTTCACTCAATTCTCCCTCCCCACCACAAAAAAGGAATCGTTAAAGGAGAAGATCTGTTACATGAAGACATTTTCCATGTGCCAAGCCAATTGTTCCTGTTCCCATTGTCTGCTGAACAGAAGAGCCTCTTGAGCAGAGTAGCTGAGACTGTTAGAAAAGGCCTGTTAGTGGAACAAGCCCTGTAACAAGATAACTGGGTTTCTTTTCTCTCTCTCTCTCTCTCTCTCTCTCTGTTCAGCAAACTGTATAATAAAAATACGAGGCCCTTTTCAAACAGACACTTATCAAAGTAACAAGCCTATTTTAAGAGTAAACTTCCAGTGGCTCAGAAAGGTTAAGTACAATGGAAATCTGACCTGCTGGCGGAATGGAACTTTCCTTTTGTGTGCTCTTTAAAAATGAATACATTTTCACTGCGCCACAAACCGATTGTTCCTGGTTTTCCCCATTGTCCAGGCGACAAGGCAGCCCTCTTACAGGGCTACATACCAGTGAGAAGGAGAGAGACCTATGACAAGAACAGGCTAGTCTTTATCTCCCCTCTCCCCTGCACAATGGGGTTGTGCATGGAACAGGTTTTTTTGCAGTAATAAGAGCTAGAATGAGACCCTGAATATTTTTTTTCCCCTTGCTCAGTTAATTTCCATTCCTGATCTGTTGTGAATCCACAGGGCAGATCGCCTAGATGGTCCCATCCCAGTTCTCTCAGGCCAACCGTTTTAGGTTAGTTAAGGTCTTCTGAAAATGAATTGGGGGGTGTGTGTGCGTGTGTGTGTGTGCATGTTTTTACGCACAAGAGAATGTCATGGGGGTGGGGAGATCAATGCTGGATTGACCGCCCTGGGGGTGGAATTTCTCAGCTGGACTGTGGCATCATGGGCCCTGGCAAAGCGAGCATCCACTGCCAGTGCAGCTCCTTCCTCAGCCCAGGGGGCCCTCCTGGGAACTTCTCCGGGCGTGGGAAAGTTTATTCTCATCTTCCTCCCCCCCACCCCGGAGCTATTATACCCATCCATGCTACTGCTGGGGAACTGAGGCACAAAGAGACTACGTGCCTTGCCCAAAAGCACACAGGAAGCCCATTGCAGCACAAGGCATTGAACCCAGCTCTCCCGAATCCCAGCTTAGCCCCCTAACCAAAGACCCATCCATCCTCCCGTGCAATGGGTGGCTTGCGGTTTAGCTGCAAGTGAACCCAAGGACCACTACAGGAAACGGGATTGAGTCGCGGGCTTCCATCAGTGCTGAGTGTGCCCGTGCAGTGTAGATCTGCCAGAGACTCGGCGGGGGTTATTAGTCTCAAAGTATATCATTTTTGCTGTGAGGCCTTCAGGATGTTTTCATCCGAGTCTCTTTCTCTGGTGAAAGGCTAAAGAACCAGGTCATGCACCGCACTAAATACCCTCTGACAGATGGTTGGGAGACCTCAAGTTCTCACTGAAACACTCACTTGCCCCATGCTAGGAGATACTGGCTTTGCACTTAGTGCCGATGTAAGGTAACCTGACTGGACCAGTGCATTGGCCATGCATGAGCAGAAAGCAAGGAAACCTCAGAGTTTGGATTCCTTTACCCATCCCTGGAATGCTCTCAGAGGCAGGGAGTGGTGTCTAGTGGTTAAAGTAGGGAAGGCAAGTTGGACTCCTGGCTTTTATTCCCTCACCCTTGCTGTGTGAACTTGGGCAAGTTGCTTAAATACCCACACTTCTCTGCCTTCGTTTTCCTATCTGTAAAACAGGAATAATACTAACAACTGTGTGGGAGGTGGACAGAGGATTTGAGGCTTAATTGAGCTGCTCTCAGAGCCAAAGAAGAAAAGAGCTAACTAATAATGTGCATTTAAATTGTACCTTTCTCCTCAAGGTCTCCAGAGTGACAGCTCAGTTGGAATGAAGCCCCCTCTGGGGTAGAAACCAACAGATGCCCAGTGTGCTCCACAACTGGGAAGTGGGAAGAATTTTCACCTGGAACGCTATGGCCAACCCCTACTCTCTCAGAAAATGCCATGGGATATTTAATGGCCACCGATGAATGAGTCTAACCTGAGAGACCACAATCATAGTCAGTTGCAGGGAAGTCAACATCGCTAATTTGTGGAAGGCTAAGAGCAAAGAGATGGTTTGGTCATAAGGAGTCTAGAGATTACCCAACCTGTGCAAGCCAACACCTGTGAACATGATCCAAAGTGGCTCGGAGAGGTAGAGATCTTCCCCCGACAGTAATGGTCTAGATGGGGTTTACCAAAGGCTAAAATCCTCCTCCGTTGAGCTGTCCTCAGATACATTCATTTTTGCCTTGGCTGAAGTCCATCAAATGTAATTGATGTGTTTTATCAGGGGCCCCTGTGTGGGGGCACTTGGTCAGTCTCCTGATCAGTCTCTCAGGACCTTCCTCTCCAACTCGCGGGGATGAGTCTGTTCAGTCTCTGGGGATGGGATGGGGTGGGAAAGCTGTGGGGCCAGAGAGAAGCAGGACTGTGCTGGGGATTAGAATTAAAAGATGTAGGTCTCCAACTGGAGTTACTGTACAAGCCAAAAGGAAACCCAATAGCCTGGAAAGCGCAATGATTTGTTCAGAGAAGGGCAGGGAACTGAGATAAAAAAGCCCTGCTAAGATCAGAAACTCTGGCGTGCACAGTGCCCCATTGTTGAGCTGTCACACTTCCCTTTACTTTATTGCTTTTGTCCAACACCCTATTGTTCCACTTCCTTTTGTCCCCTATTCAGAGCACTGGCTTTTCATTACCCAGCCGGCCTTGTTGTTTTCATTTCTTTTGTTTGAAGTTCCTGAGAGGAAGGTTTTATTTTCAGCGGTTTGATTAATTCACAGCTTGAGCTGGGCTTTGTTTGTTATGTAATTGCTGCCCTGCGCTTTTCCAGAGCCCCCAGAGCCTCGGCGCAGCCGCTGCTCTGGCCTCACTCCCCTCCTTCTCTGGCTTGAAATGGCCTGGAGCGTGCAGCATCGTTCCAGGTGCGTGTTCTTTCTATGGGGTCTTTGGGGGTCTCCATCAAGTCACGTTTTAGAACATAAAAATTGCCACTTCAGAGCATAACTAGCCCTCTGTCCAGCCCAGTGTCCCGCTACCTGCAGCACCAGAACAGACCCAACGGTCCGTCTGGTCTGGTATCCCTCCGCCTTCCACGCCACAACCGACCCAACGGTCCGTCTGGTCTGGTATCCCTCCGCCTCCCGCGCCACAACCGACCCAACGGTCCGTCTGGTCTGGTATCCCTCCGCCTCCCGCGCCACAACCGACGCAACGGTCCGTCTGGTCCGGTATCCCTCCGCCTTCCACGCCACAACCGACCCAACGGTCCGTCTGGTCTGGTATCCCTCCGCCTTCCACGCCACAACCGACCCAACGGTTCGTCTGGTCTGGTATCCCTCCGCCTGCCGCGCCACAACCGACCCAACGGTCCATCTGGTCTGGTATCCCTCCACCTGCTGCGCCACGACAGACCCAACGGTCCATCTGGTCTGGTATCCCTCCACCTGCCGCGCCACGACAGACCCAACGGTCCATCTGGTCTGGTATCCCTCCACCTGCCGCGCCACGACAGACCCAACGGTCCATCTGGTCTGGTATCCCTCCACCTGCCGCGCCACGACAGACCCAACGGTCCATTTAGTCCGGTATTCCTCCTCCTGCCATGGCACAAGACCCAGTGATCTGTCTAGCCTGGGATCCTGTCTCCAACAGTGGCCAATGTCAGGGAGAGTGTAAATCCCCTCCTTAATGCCTCTATATTTTCATTATTTCCCTCTGGAGGGAGTGGTGAGGGAAGGGGTAATTTTTTTCCTGGTCCCCTACCGCTGACTAATTCATGCTCTGGGGCATCAGGGCTGGTGGCTCTTATTAGGCAAATCCCTGCCAGAGCAGTTGTAGATGATCTCTTTCCCCATAGACATGTCTAGTCCTTTCTGGGACTTTGCCTCAGTAGAACCAGTGAGCACGGGGCTCGTACCTGGCTCGTGAGACGAGCCGTGGTCTATATCCTGGATTGTTGTATATTCACCTGGAAGCCTTGACTCTGGCACCACAAGCAGCTGCTACAGTGCAAATGGGTTTGCAAATAACATGGATGCTTTTTTTATCTCCCTTTAAATTGCAGGCACTTCCCAGGCACGGGTTCCCCTTTTGCCTTGACTCACTTTGATTTTTTTTTTTTTTTTTTTTAAATCCCTTGTAACGTTTAGTGGTTATTTCTGCTTCCTGACCCCCTGAGCAGAGCCACTTGCACAGGGTTCTCCTGGCGTCCTGCTTGCCAAGTGTTCCTCTGGAGAATCTGACCTTTTATAGTAAACTTGGATGAAGGGGGGCGGGGGTGTTAGCCTGGCTCCAGCCAAACTTCAGCGGATGGAAGTTAGGAAGAAATTTTCTTATTGGGCGGGCTGCTCTTCAACCTTACTTTGAAGCAGTTGGCACTGGCTAGTGGCAAAGACAGGAGACTGGGTGGGTTCGAGGGACCCTGGTCTGGGGACTCCTCAGAGAGGGAGGGAGAGAGACTTTTGTGGTAAAAGAAGCTTCTTCTAATTAATCTGGTTGAAATCCTGGCCTTGTTGAAGTCAGTGAGAGCTTTGCGATTGACTTGAGTGGGACTGGTATTTTACCTTCCCTTTTCAACAGGAAACATGTCTGACTTTGGCGTTTTGGAGACTTTTCTTGGTGCTGCCGTCTAGGGTAGTTGGGAGCCCCTTCTGTAGATGTCTGGCTTGTCTGGCCACAATACCATGAGCAAGGAGTTCCTCAAGTCTCCTGCAGGTTCAACATATCCTTAGGCATGTCACCTTGGGCCCAGTTCTTCAAAGGAGCTGAGCCCCTGCAGCTCCCATTGACTTCCACTGGAGTTATGGGCACCCAGCATCTTTTGAAAAGTTGGGCCCTTGACCTGTCCAGGCCTCATCTGGAATGTGGGGGTAAGAACAGTTGTCTTCTTCCTGGGGGTGTGCGTGTGGAAGGTAATGAGTTAATCTTCGTAGAGCATGTTGAAGCATTCTCAGGTACAGCTGGGGGGAAAGCGACTCTCTATATAACTGTGGGCAGCTCAGTGGCAGAGCTTGGGTGCAGAACCTGGGTCTCCTGACTCCTTGTATCCTGTCCTCTGACCAATATTGAATAGGAGCCAGAGCTCCCGGGCTCTGTTTTCAGCTTTGTCGATGACTTGTTGCACCTCAGATTGCTCATCTATGCAATGGGTACCGCTGTTCTTCTCACTCGTGCTCTGGAGGGTTGTGAGACTTCATAAAGTGGTGCAGGATCCTTTCCGGAAAGCGGCTAGGTAAATACAAAGTACAGTCGTTTCTTCAGGAGTTCACACGCTTGTTTTCGCCGCAAATCCCATGCCTCTATGCATTTTGGTTTTTACTAGACCAACATCACCGCATGGCATCACACGCAGGAGGGTGGTTGGGTTTGTTCTCCTGGGAGCTTCTGGTCTCTGGAGCCGGTATCCTCAGCAGGGAACATTAAGGAAACTACAAATAATGGGGTCTGCAAACGGCAGCAAAACTCAAGACCATTGTCCCACTCCTGGTGGCACAGCAAACCAGCCAGATGGAGTGAATCCAGTGGGTTCCCGTACTTGCTCCAGGGGGGTGACTGTGCTGCAGGGCTGTTGGAGGAATTGGGAGCAAAAGGGTGATGCAGTGCGGTCTGTTAGGAGCCAGAGGGAAGGAGTAATAGCTGTTACACCGTTGCATAGATGTCCCTCTGTGGGGACAAGCTTCCTGCCAACAGTGCTGAATGTGCATTTAAACAGTGCAGAGACCTAAGCTCTTGGAATGTGCAGGCTGGGAGGAAGGAGGCACTGACTGGTTTATTCCTGGGCTGTTCCCTCTTGAAACATGCTCCTAGCAGTTCTGTGTCCAGAACTTCGGTACCGTTGCTGAATGGCAAGCACAACCACTCTGGCCCCGTCACCACGCTGACCTCTCTCTCCTCCCCTAGGATGTCCATGAGGAACCCTGTTTCTCCCCACCTGGAACTCGATGGAGCTGGGAACATGGTGAACTGCACCATCAAGACGGAAGAGAAGACAGACAGCTGCCATGAGTCCCCCCAAGGAGGACCCACCAGCTCCGATCCCCACTCCAGCGATTTGCACGGAGTGCCGCTGTCACTGAGAGAGAGTGCTGAGCCCCGGACTCTTCCACAGGTTGGGCTAAGTCTCCTGGGTCCCTTCTCTCCTCATTGCCTACAGGCTCGGGCTCGGGTTCTCCCCTTTCCCACCCAACTCACAGGGCCCAATCCCAACCTGTTGTAAGCAGGTACAGTTGCATAGAGGCAAATTTGGTGCTGATTTATGAAGTCAATAGGATTCCTTGTGGTATATGTCTGTGCCTTGAATGCAGTTGCACCTGCTGACCCCAGGTCTGGCTATTGAATTCATCTGTCTAACCCAGGAATCTCTAATGCACTTATCACTCTGGTAACCAAGCTCCTTTGGCCTACCAAGTCTTCAAGCATACTAAGGGTATGTCAGAGGTGTGACAGTCTCCTGAGTTCCTGGCTAGCACCTAACCACTAAACCATCTTTCTTCCCACCTTTCTGCGCTGTCTGGCACTATGAGGTTACCCTTTCCTGCCAGTAGTTGGAGACAGAAGCCAACTTGTCCTCCTAGACTTGAGAGAGTAATGCCACATTGCAACCTAGACCCCACAGCCGTGCAGCAATGTGGTCTGTAGGTAAGAGAAAATGGTTGTTACCCTGTCCACTGCCTGCATTTAATCCTTATCCATAGGAAATAAAGCTGAAGTTTGAGGCTCCCCCAGGCTTTCTGCCCATTCCTGATATTATCGAGTCAGTCTTGGGATTTGAACAACGGCCTTCAGAACAGAGCCAGCAGCCCCAGAACAGATGTGCTGCCTTAGAAGCTGCTCCGGGTCCACTGGGGAAACCTGTGGCTATGCTTTAATTTTCCCTTTTTAATTGCTCTTGGGTGCTGAGCCACTCCCGCTTGCATAGCCTCAGACCCTGCTGCTTTCAATTCCTGCCTTCCCAGAGGCGGTCGCATTTGCAGCGAGGCATAGCAGTCTAAATAAAAAATTGAAAACGATTGCAAACAAGTGTTTGCAGCGTGAAAAGAATAAGTTACCTTCAGTGCATTAGAGGCTCATGGGGCTGGTGTCGGTCAGGATTAAGGAGTCTCCAGTTGAGAAGTGCTGTCTAGTGGTCAGAGCTCAGAGGCAGGCTGGGCTTTTCAAAGGAGCCCAGAGAAGTTAGGCACCCAATACCCATTGACTTCTCCTTGGAAATGCCAGCCAGCACTCCTAGGCTCTGTTCCTACCCCTCCTACTCTCCCAGGACCTGTTCAATAGCCCATTAAGGACAATGGGAGTCCTTCCATGCCATTATGTCAGGCCCTTCCCTAGAGACTGTGGGTAAGTTGCTTAACCTCTCCCATGGTTTCTCCATCTGTAAGCATCCTGCCTTTTTCGAAAGGTTGTGAAACTGCTTCTTTATAAAGTGCTTTGAGAGCCTCTGAGAGGGTCTATGTCAGGAGTGCGCAGGGATATTTCTTGGAAAGCGGAGCTCAGGATGGTATTTTATACCCTTCAGTGTATTTTCTCTCCTCCCTGCTTCATCCCATCACAGGAGCTACTGAGTCTGGTGCTCTGGCCTGTGTTACATAGGAGATTAGATGTTTGCGGTGGTCCAGTCTGTCCTTAGAACCTATGAATCTTATCCCTTTGGAGGTTTGTGGTGATAGGTGGGAAATTGGGAGTCACTTTTTGTACATTGCAGGAATCCCGGTCTCCTGTGAGCAATGCGTTAGATTCCAGGAGGTCTGCGTTTGAGCCTGCCGTCAGCAGCCAGGAAAAGTTAGATTTCAACAGAAACTTGAAAGAGGGTAAGAAGGGTTTCTGATCATCTGTCTCCATTGAAATCCCCCTGATCTACAGACAGCTTTATCCTGGTCCTATATTTTGGGGGTATCTTTTATTTTTCTAAAGTTTTGAAAGAGGCCTCCGGTATAAAAATAAACATACTTTGAACAAGATCCTGAACTGGTGATAAGCAGTGTAGCCTCATAGATAGGGCCCTGTCAAATTCACAGTCCATTTTGGTCAATGTTATGGTCATAGGATTTAAAAAATCTTAAATTTCATGATTTCAGAGATTTAAATCTGAAATTTCATGGTGGTGTAACTGCAGGGGTCCTGACCCAAAAGTGTGTGTGTGCGTGTGGGGGGGGGCGGGGGCTGGTGTCACAGGTTTATTGTAGGGGGGTTATGGTATTGCCACCCTTACTTCTGTGCTGCTGCTGGTACGGCGCTCCCTTCAGATCTGGGCACCTAGCCAGCAGCTGCCGCTCTCTGGCCACCCAGCTCTGAAGGCAGCACAGAAGTAAGGATGGAAATACTATGCCCCCGCTTCCCCCAATAACCTTGCGACACCCCCCTCCTGCAGCCCCCTTTGGGTTGTGACTCCCAGTTTGAGAAATGCTGGTCTCCGCTGTGAAATCTGTATAGTAGGATAAAAATACATAAAAGATCAGATTTCACGGTCCGTGAATTTGGTAGGGCCCTACTCATAGACAGTGATGACAATCAGTGGCCATGACTAAAATTGTTTCTCCTGCTTCTCCCTCTCTCTCTCCTCACCCTGTACACTCCTGTGGTGACAGTTATGCCAACCATTGAGAAGTTACTCTCCAGTGACTGGAAAGAAAGGCTTCTGGGTAGAAACACCATGGAATCCAAAGAGGTGAAAGGTGAGCAGTACAGTAACTACCATGCCCTCCTGGGCCCTTAACTTCCCATCTGCCCCCTGCCCTTTTTCTCCTTTGTCTTGTGTGTATGAATGTTACAGCAGGTTGGAAAGGGGGTATGAATGGGGGGCAAGTTTTGCCTACATCCTCCCTCCCCCACTTTTTGGTTTTGGTCAAAACTGGAAATATCAGTAACAATTTTCATCGGAATTTTGTAGAAAAGTTCTGACCAGTCCTAGTGAATATTCATCTGGTCTGAACTCGAATATGTGACTCACTGGAGTGCATGCTAAAGGGATGAAATACAATGCAACCCCTTCAATAAAGTATCTAGAGAATTTGTGGCCAAGTCCCAGCTAAGCTCTCTGCTGGCTCTAAGGCAAGGTTCTCAAACTTCATTGTACCGCAACCCCATTCTGACAACAAAAATTACATGACCGCAGGAGAGGGGGGGTCAAAGCCCAAGCCCACTGCCCTGACCGGGGAGGGGGGGGGGGTGTGCGCACGCGCAAAGCCAAAACCCAAGCCCAAGGCTTCAGCCCCAGGCAGGGGGCCTGTAACCTGAGCCCCGCAACCCAGAGCTGAAGCACTTGGGCTTCGGCCCCCGGTGGTGGGGCTCAGGCTTTGGCCCCGGGCTTCGGCCCTGGCCCCAGCAAGTCTAACGCCAGCCCTGGCGACCCCATTAAAACGGGGTCATGACCCACTTTGGGGTCCCGACCCACAGTTTGAGAGCGGCTGCTCTAAGGGTATGGCTGTGCCTCAGTTAGAGGTGTGACTGCAGCATGTATTGACCCCAGCGAGCTTTGATCTAGCTCGCTGGAATGACAGTCGTAGTGAAGCCGTGACAGCGTGGGCTAGCCACTCAAGTATATACCCAGGGTCCTGGGTGGGGCTATACATCTGGTGCTCCCCAGGTACCCAAGGTAGCCAGCTCACAGCTAGCTCAAGTATGTCTACATGTGCTCACACCTCTGACACCAGTGTAGACGTACCCTAAACCGTGTAGAATAATTGCGGTATCGTCTGTTCAGCCAGCCAGCCCTTGTTTACCCACCCTCCTCTGTTTGGTTACTTGCTTGGCCCAGGAACCCAGGAGAGCTTAGCGGAGAAGGAGCTGCAGTTGCTTGTCATGATCAACCAGCTCTCCACCTTGCGGGACCAGCTGCTGACGGCCCATTCGGAGCAGAAGAACATGGCAGCCATGCTGTTTGAGAAGCAGCAGCAGCAGATGGAGCTGGCTCGGCAGCAACAGGAGCAGGTATTTGGCCAGTGCTCTGGGGTATCTATTTCCCATGCCCTGTCTCCCATCTCAAGGGGTTAGTTTCAGAACCAGGGCAGGTAGCCCACATTGGTAGGGCTTCCCACAGTCTTGGCTCCACCTGAGCTGCACCTCAGAATTGGCTGGAGCACCAGGACCAAGCAGGGAATAAAATATAAAGCCAGGTGAACATCAGATTTTGGCAATTCCGGAGAGGGGGGCAGGGGGCCGGGATTGCGTCGGGACACGCTACGTGTTTTGTTTCCATTGTGACCATTTTAAAGCTTTCAAAATGAAATTGTTTTTTTTAATAAACTTAAAGAAATTCGGGAATGGAAAGTCGTTTCCAAACCGACAATTGAACTGTTTACAAAATGAGGAAACGTTTTTCCAAATTAAGGCTAAATGAAGCACCCAGGGGCTAGTGCAACAGTTAGTGTCAGGTCTGTGGCGCTTGATCCATTCCAGGGGATTAAGCTGCAGTGTTTCATGTTTTTTGAAATTAGATAAAAGCAAATTTCAGGTGGAAACTTGGGACGTGTGCCAGGACGGACAGTTTTGTGGGCAAGTCACTGGGTTGGGACTCAGGAGATTTGGCTTCAATTCCTGGCTCTGCCACAGTCTCCTTGCATGACCTCACGTGGGTCACTGCATCTCTCTGTGCCTCGGTTTCCCCATCTGTAAATGGGGTGATTAATCCTTCCTTTATCCCAGCTGTTGTGTCTCTTTTATTTCCTCCAGAGGGAAGTTCAAATATAACTTTTAAATGACTTAAGGCTCCTTTTTTTGTTTTCCCATGATTTAAAAAAAAACATTGTCATAATTCTGTCCTTTCAAGCTGGGATCATCTTGGCCCAGGGAGTCTTCCCGGGTGGAAGGTAGGGGACAATTTTTGAGGCTAACCCTAGGTACCAAACAGCTTGCTCCTGGATTTGGCTGGTGGTTGCCTTGTTCAGGTGATACAGGGCTTCTGGGGTAGCGAGGCAGGCTGAATCTATCAGTCAGGACGGAGAGCTTGCTGGGGTGGCAGTGGGGATGTTTCTCTTTCACCGTGGAAGAATCGTGACCACCATCTTGGTCATCAGTGGTTCCTTCCAGATCTAGACCTGGGGTGCCTCAGCTTGAGCTAAAGGCCCAAGGCCTTGTCTACACACTGACGTACCCCGATTGAGTTAAACCAGTGCGAATACCTGTGCGGACCCTCTCAGTGCAGTTGAAGAGCAGTGCGGTTTAGCTTAGTTTAAACCTGCTTGACTTAAGCTACCCAAATGAGAGCATCCAGGCAGCCAGTTCAGCACCGTTACGCCTTGAGTTAAGAGGCCCCTCGCTGGCAGCTGTAGCTTTACCCCACTCTGGGGATCACCACATGGGGATGGGGGACACATTCTAACCAGTGGGATGCTGGCAGTCCTGGGTGTATCCTCTCTTGAATCTGCCCGTCAGAGACGCCGAGCCCTCCATTGCCCTTATGTCCTTGGCATCTCCGCAGACCAGTTGTGTTTGTGGCTTGTTTTGCTAGGCCTCGGTGCGTTGCACCCCTCCCGTAGCCCCTCGGAGGCGAGCCCAGGCTAATGGCCCTTGGAAGGCTCGGTTAGCCGGCATTTTCCAGCCGCCGTATCATTGCTGTTTCCCCCCCCGACAGATTGCCAAGCAGCAGCAGCAGCTCATTCAGCAGCAGCACAAGATTAACCTGCTGCAGCAACAGATCCAGGTAAGGGGGAGCTTTCCCGCCCTGCCCCCCTTGTGCAGTCCGTACTCTGGTCCCCCTTCGAAGCGCTAATGTGCCCCCTCCTCTTCACCCCACGACCTCGGCTCCTGCCTGCATGGGAAACTCCTTTACCATTGCGAGTGGGGATTAGCCCCCCGCGGCCCAGCTGCCCTGTCCCGCAAAGGTGATTTGGTGTCTCTCTCTCCAGCAGGTCAATATGCCCTATGTGATGATTCCAGCCTTTCCTCCCAGCCACCAGCCTCTCCCTGTGACCTCAGACTCCCAGCTAGCACTTCCCATCCAGCCCATCCCTTGCAAGCCAGGTAAGGAAGGCAGAGGGGGTACAGTATTATGGGAATCAGGGCAGGGAAAACGACTGCAGTGAGCAGAAAGGGGGAGAGGTGGCTTTCAAAGGGTGGGGGAAGAGGTCTGGGTGGGAGCGTGGACTCCCCTCAGAAATACCCTCTACATAATCAGGACACTCTCCCTTTCCTGCCATTCCTCGGGCTGCGAACTCGGGGTTTGGAAGCTCAGGGAGAGCCAGGGAAAGTTGTCTAAGAAGCTGAGATGGGGTGGGGTGGTGGGGGAGATAGACCGTGACTTTTTTTGGCTGGTGGTAGGGAGGCAAATTGCTTTCCCTGGCAGGTTTCTGGTGATCTGACTGAGGTCACCTTGGCCCATCTCTGGCTGGCCATCCGGGTGGGAGTGAAACCACTCCTGAAAGCCCAGGCGGTGCGAGCCGGCTTTCCTGTTGTCACTGAATCTGGCTGCAGCGTCCTTGGTGCTGTGCAAGCCAACAGCTGAGCGCGGACTGGCTGCTGGATTAGCTGGTCCGGCCACCTCGCTGCCGGCGCTCTGTGGGGCCACTTGGGCAGGGTAGTGGCATGCAGAGAGTGGAACTCGCACTGCTGCTGCCCTTCCCCTCTCTAGGTCAGTTGGGACCTCTAGGTGCGACCGTAATAGAAATAATCGTAATATACTTGAATCCTTGCTATCCCGTGGGTCTGCACTTTGAACTAGCCCCGCTGGCAGGCTGGTTTCTAGCAGGGGTTAGCTCCCCCCATGCAAATCTCTCGTGCAGTGCCACGGTGCTGGGCTGGAAATCGGGGCCAGTTCCAGGCCCAGACAAGGCCTAAGTAGATCCCACCTGCCCTTTGCTTCTGGTAGCAGGCTGCGTGCGAAGTACCTGTTGTGACCTCATTGGCCAACTTCCCTCTCGCTGTCCTCTCTGCAGTGGAGTACCCCATTCAGTTGCTGCACAGCCCTCCCCCTCCGACACTGAAGAGACCCGCCGGCTCAGGCCACCTCCAGATGCAGGTACTGTCCTGAATCTGCCGTCCTCCTGGGGACCCAGCATGACCCAGGGACGTGCCTCACTCTTCCCTTCTCCCTGTCTCCTCCCCTCCACCCAGGAGTCTTCACAGCCACTGAACCTAACGGCCAAACCCAAAAGCTCTGAGCTCTCCAGTGCCTCCAGCTCACCCAGCTTGAAGATGATCAGCTGCCGGTCCCTCACTCCTAACCACGGGGTCACGAGAGACCTTCAGTCCAGCCCTCCCAGTCTGCCTCTGGGTAGGTACCCTCAGACGTGCTCTCTGCTGGGCGTCCCTTGCCTTCATCCCCAGCCTGCTCTGTCATTCGGGTGTGTTGCTTACAGAGGAAACACGCTCGCGGGATCCTAGTGGTTCTCCATCTCCCTCCTCCCCACGGGGAGAGAATCTCTCCCTAAAGACCAGGGGAGCTGGTCCATTGTTCAGGGACTTGCCTGCTCTGATGTTCAGGGCAGTTCTGGGGAAAGCAAGATGGGCGACTCTCTCTGGGAGAAACCGAGTTGTCTGTGCTGATGCTGGGAGATGGAAGGGTCTCTAGGCAGCCTTCTCAAACCCCACCCACCCAAAGAGAGATCCAGGGTGGAAGAAGAAATGTGCGCCATGCCCAGAGGAAGAAGAAAACCACCTACTGGGAAGAAGCACCCAGGCTGGAGGGCTCCCTGGGTGGAGTAGCTGGAGTCCTGGGTGGTGCGGATGGAATAGTGGGAGACCAAGCTTTCTGATTTGAACCCTCTGCTTCCCTTGCTCGATGCTAATAGGGAATGTGTCGGCAATGAGAAACTAGAGGCTCTAGATGTCTCTTAGCTAGATTCATGGCTCCGATGGCTGGGAGTAACCCCATTCGTTCTTGGGTGTACGGGGCCTATGCAAGGACAAGGTGCTGGCTGTGACGTGTTCTGCGCTGGGTGTTCATCCTCAGGATTTCTGGGAGAGGGGGACGCCATCACTAAAGCACTCCAGGATGCACGGCAACTCCTGCACTGCCATAGCGGGGTGACGGAGAGCTCTCTGAATAACCCCTACCGGAAGGTGAGTGACATTGGGACTGGCAGTGCCAAGAGGCTGGTCCCTGGTAGAAGGGGGAGATCTGAGAGGAGACAGCTCAGCGCAGAGCGACCAGGGGGAGGGTGTGAATGGATATAAAGGAGGGGGGGCTTAGGGGAAGAGCCCTATAGGATGTAATAGAAAATCTCTTTTCTATAGGTTCCTTCAGACTATCTTCTAGAATTGAATGGAGAATTGTCTCCAGGCTGTAGCATTCCGTAGGTTGGTTGAGAAACACCCTCTGGAGAAAGAACCTCATTCCTATGAAACCCTATTGAGGTTCCCAGGCATGTCTGCAGAGTGCTATTGGTTGTCTCTCTTGTTATACCATATAGGCCCCCTTTTCCATAAGGGCACTGCGGGTTGGGAGTGGAGCATCCTCCCCAGGTAGACAATGCTGAGTGTGGTGTATGCCGGAGACCCAGGGAGTGGATCTCAGGGATTGTGTACCACACACTAGAACCCAGGCAATCCTGTCCGAAACTCATCCCTGTGTTGTGCACATGGCTGAAGTCCTTGCCTGACAGTTGCCCAGTCAAGAGCTGCTGGCTGGATTGCCTGCCCATGAGACAAGGAAGTGCTGGACATGCTCCCATGGGGGATGGTTCACTGCCGGTCAGTCTGCCACCAGTGACCTTACTTGTGTTGGTAACTGGCCATAATTTCTGCTCTCCACGGGCCTGCAGGACCAAATGGGCTTGGATTCCTCGCCCATGAAGGAGCGGATGGAGGAGACGTGCATGCACAGACTGGACGAGTCCATGTTAACCTGCGATGTGGATGGTAAGGACACATTCTCTATGTGAGGCTTTCTCCAAAGTCAACTCTGGGCCTGATCATGAGAGATGCTAAGCACTTTGGACACCCACTGCAGTGGGGATTCCCTGGGGCTGGGCTGAATGGGAGAAAATGCTTCTCTTTTCTTCTGTTCTTCTCTTATTTTTTCCTTTTTCCATTCTTCCCCCACCCCTTCTTCTTTCTTGACCTGGCTACCTAGCCCCGTGTCTCTCTTCGGGTTGCGCTATATACGTTGAAATAAACAGCCAGAAGAGAATAGCAAAGACCTAATATAAGGGAAGTGCTTATTTGAGATGGGTAGGAGTTTCATTTGTGGTCACTTGGTTGATTTCCTGCAGCCCTGCTCTGCTGCCCCAGCTGATGGGGATGGTCAGTGTAACAGCTAAATTAGCACTTTTTGTATTGAAATGGCGCTGTTGATACAGAGTGAACATGTGATGCTCCGAGGCATAGGAAGCCATGAAGAGAGGTGGCAGGCAGCCAGGGAAGGCCACGCTAACCACTTGTGGCTGGGCCCATCCCCCAGAGGGCTCAGAAAGGGGAAGTAGAAACGTGGCATCTTGCACCATTGTGTAGTTCACTTAATTCCACTTTTATTTTGCTTGGTTTCATCTTCATTTAAAAAAAAAAAGTCAATTTTTGATCCTTTTGCTCAAATCCCGTTAGTTACTATGGAGACAATGATGTCATGGAAGTGGGTGGAGCTTCATGTCATCCACAAGGGTGGCATAAAGTCTTTGAGAAAAGGCTAGATTGAGGCGGGGACCATCAGGGAGCGGGTTATGGCTCCTTGATTCTGGGGGTGGTCTGCACCAAGGGATCTCTACGCCAACAGAGACTCAACGAACCACAGCTGCACCCTAGCGCCGCCAGCATGGCCCCTGTGCCCACTGGTGTGGGAGCTGCTCCTGGTGGGCTTATGATAGACAGGAGCCAGTCCCTGCCCTTCTCCTCAGCTGGCCAGGTACAGCCAAATCCTGGCTCTTGATTGGTCCAAAAGAGCCAGCGGGAGGGAAGGTAGCCTAAGGGATGGGCCATGGCTTGGGAAGGGTTCAAGGGTCTCTGGCCCCACAGGTGGGGCGGCCAAGTGCCTGTGCGTGGACTGACTTTGACTAATGCCAGTGATGGACTAAAAGTCCTGGCACGAGACGTGCACAGTACAGACGGGCTGTTCACGCTGCTCTCACCTCCGCCTCTGCTGTTCTAGTCAGGGACCCCTCCCCCAGTGCAGCTGAGGCCCCTCGGGGTCGATGCTAAGCCTTTCCTAAAGGTTAAAGGGGCTAAATGTCAACTAGGGACTGAGCTAAGACCCAGCCAGTCCCCTTAGGCCAGACTTCCCCAAAGCGCCTGTTAGCTTTGCGTGCCCCAGCTTCTGAGTGCCTGACAGGAGACACCCAGGGCCTGCTTTTCAGAACTGCTGACTCCAGTGAAAGTTCAGGGGAGCTGCAAGTGCTCAGCACCCCTGAAAAATCAGGCTCTTAAAGACAGGAGATTTATTTTTCCAGAGGATCTGAGAACTCACAACCCCAGGATTTGTCCAGTTGGGCTCCTAAAAATGGAGGCTCTCAAGGATTTGAGCCTCAGTCTCTGTGGTGAGAATCCAGTGCAGCATCAAGTGCCCCTTATTCTTATGTGTAAAACCCCCTTGCAGGGGAGACTCTTACCACCTTGGTCACCGTTTTGTATCTTGTGTTTGGTCCTCACTTTCCCTGTCTTTTAACTGGCTCTTCCTTGCTGTGCTCCTAACAGGCTCACGACACTTCCCCGAGTCCAGGAACAACAACCACATAAAGCGGCCCATGAATGCTTTCATGGTGTGGGCCAAGGATGAGAGGCGAAAGATTTTGCAGGCCTTCCCGGACATGCACAACTCCAGTATCAGCAAGATCCTGGGTAAATGTCCCGCGGGCAAGCGAGGGTGGGGTGGGCTTTCCGTGCTGGGCTACTCCCAATGATGTGGAATCTGCCGAGCTGTTTTGCTGACCCATGCAACCATCAGCCACTGCCTACTGCTAATGCCATGCACCCTACAGCTGGCCAAAGGGCTCTGAGCTAGGATGAAATGACAGAAGCAGCCCCCTCCTCTCTCCCAGGACAGCTTGTTGCAAGAGTCTGGATCCTCCAAACCGGTACATGGATGCACTGACCCAGCAAAGCAGCAGGGCCATAAAAACACACCATTCTGCACCAAGAGGAGGAAGGAAAGGCTGGTGCTGAATATCACTTCACTGGCCACAAGTGGCTAGGACCACTCTTTTGTGCGTCTCTCCCCAAAGTCAGCCTCTCCAGCAGCACGGTGCCCCTTGGCATCACATTGGGTCCTGGGGCTGTGCATTGTTTTTTGGAGGAAAGCATCAGATGTTGCCCCATTTTCTGCAGCACTTGGTGCTTTCCCTCAATGCCAACCATCAACCAGGCCTAAATGTGCTTAGCGTGTGAGCTCTGAGGATAAGAACCAGTGTGGTTCCTGGCTATGGAAAGAGGGGTTGGTAGTGAGGAGATAATCTTCAAAAGACAAGGCTATCTGTCCATCCTTATCTAATCTTTTCTGAGCTTGTCTAAGCATGTCTTAGCTGGGGTGAGAGGGAGATAAGACACCAGTGAGATGCACTGGTATCTGGTATGATTTGACTAGCTCATTCCCACAGCTCTAATGTGTCTCCACTAATCGTGCAGAGGAGAAAGCTTCCCTGGTGGAGAGGTCAGTGGTGGGACATGATGGAGAGCGGCAGGCTTTTGTTTCCCTGGTGTCCGAGCTGGAATCGGAATGGCAGGTGTTTGGGCAGCTAGGAGCTAGCTCACTTTGACAATGATCCCCGGTAAAGACCAGGATATTTCTTATAGCAGCTGGGCTTTCCCCGAGCCCCGTTCATTGATGGATTGTAACCTCAGTTCCACAGCCCGAATGTTCCCTCCAGGATGGATTTGATTTAAGTCACTACTAGTCAGGAAGGCTCAATTTAATCATGGATTTCTACATAAAAGTGCATTCTTGTTGGTTGTTCTAACCTTAATACATATTCTTCACAACTCAGAGACAGATGTAGGTTTCATTTTTAGAAGGTGCACACTACATTTTTAACGTGATTTATTTTGAAAACTTTTCAAATTAGTTTTACATCTATATCAGAAAATGAATGTTTGTTTTTTTTCATTTACCAAAGGTAATTGAAGCAGATAGTTCACTTCCCAATGATTTCATAAATATCTCCAATTCACCAGGTTAACATTAATATTTGGAGAATTTTCTTGCCATGTGTATTAGGAGGAGAACATCATCAGACAGACATTTTAAATTGTTTTATTTAACTAAAACAACAACGTTATGTATTCTGGATTCTTTTCTTCAACAGCAAACATATAATACTTTAACAAAACAAGTATATGAATTTTTGAATTTAATTAAACATTCCAGTTTTTTAAAATCAGGTTTGTTTTTGTTAAAATTGTTTTTAACTAACATAGTTACAAGAAATATTAAAAAAAAAAATTAAATTGACCATGTCAGCCAGGTCAACATGAGAATCTTAAAATATTGGCTTTTACAGCTAACTCAGTTGTCTTCACCTTCATTTTCCTGTTTGTTCATAATTTGGAAAAGAAAAACAAGCTTTCCTGCTTTTTCAGGTCCCAAACGATTTCTCAATTTGGAATGAATTAGTCCAAAGGAAGAAAATATTCTCTCTACACCAGCAAAAGAAGCTACTGCTGTTAAAAGTGAGATTATCACTTCAACAGTCTCTGAATCCAAGTGCTTAAGTGACTTCCACCAGTTCACTGGTGTGACTTTCTTTAAAACATCATCAGCAAACATATATTTCTTGAATGGGTCTTATTCCGAAACTGGGTCTCTTTTATGGCCTGCTGCCATTATAAGTTTTCCTTTCTAGTGAGAGAAGGGTATGGTAGATCTCAAATCAATGAAGGCTACACTCAAAAAGACCTCAAGATTTCTGGAATATGCTGCTCAAACAGTTACACTTTTGTTTCTACTGCCTGTCCCTCTCTTCTCACATTTATCTCCAGACTCCTTCTCCTTGTCCGGATCTATTCCGCCCTCAAGAATCTTCTATTCATTGAACTTTTTGAAATTTTGCACTTGTAGAGAGAGGTAAGGGGTTGGCTCTGTGTACACAAATTTGCAGAGGGACAATAGGATTGAGGTCTGTTATTTCTCACCTCTGTATATTATTTAATTAATTAATTAATTTAAAACCGTTTTGCTGTTAACACGCATGTTATCTCTGGAGACAAATCCAGTTTGAGAAGTGCAAAACTAATCATCTATGACAGTATCTTCTAGACTGAGCACTGAGTCCCATTGGGTAGATAGAAAGATTTACCTAAATACTCTGTATGGAAGACCCTGGAACCCCGTAAGATTGGGTCCCTAATCCATGAACTACTGGAACTCATTTACAAAACTTTTCTTAAACATTACATGAATATACTGTCTCATACTATAGAATTAGAATTTATAATCCCTATTCCATGATGAGATATCTTTGAGCTATAATGTATCTTAATTAAAACTATCTTTAGATAGATTTTTTCCTCAAAAAGCATTTTATCAAAAAAATCCGATTTAAATTAAAAAAAAAAAGATTTAAAAAAAAAAATCATTGATTTTTATCAACCCTGGTTCCCTCCTTCCCCCACTCTTCTTTCAGATGATCCTCAGTGTCGCAGGCTAGAAACCAGAACCCAGATCAAATCCTGGCTCAAGTCAGATGGGAGGCCAGGGGTCAGAGAACTGGCCATGCAAATGCAGCTGTAAAAGGAAGCCTCTTCCCTGGTGGTCTATGGCATGGGGCTCATGAAAGTAATGGACTAATAGTGCAAGCAAACTTCCCCCACCCAGCTCTGCCCGTGTACCTAATTCCCGATCTGCTCCAACCCCGTTAGTCCAGTCCTGAGTCCCCCGACCGCTCTGCCAGTGCATCTCCTTCCAGGCCAGCCAGACGTCTGCTACCCTGCCAATGCACCTGAACCCTGGCCAGCCATTTCCCTGCTGTGAAGCTGCAGAATGTCCCCTGGACTGAGACAACAGGGACAATTTTTGTGACGTGCATGTGGGAAATGTCCATGAGAGCGTAGTCTGATCCCACCAAATTCAGCGCACTTGTGGCATAAGCATGGTGTGACCCCCCCCCACTCCCCCGCCCCAAATAAATCCAGAGGTGAAGGGCAGGCGTGTTTACACCTGGCACTATGCGCTTCAGTTTTAATTCAAATAATATTCTGCAGTTACAGCACTTTTCATCGGAACATCTGAAAGCGCTTTTACATGCATTAAGCCTTACTCTGCCCTGTGAGACGTAAATTCTTCTAGCTCTGTTCCACAGAAGGGCAAAACTTCTCCAGCCTGCAGAGGGGCTGGGTGCTGCTATCTGATCCCGCTGAAGACAATGGGATCTCACAGCATTTAGCCCCTAAGTGACCTCCCCAAGATCATAACACTGTCCGAGCTGGGAAATAGAACCCAGGAGTCCTGACGCACAGTGATCTGCTCTGAACCACACTCTCCTCCCAGAGCTGGGAACAGAACCCAGGAGTCCTGACTCCCAGAGCCCTGCACCAACCAAGAGGTGACAGTAATAAGATTTTACCTTTCTAGAATATTATAATGACTCTCTCTACATGAGGGTTCAATCCTGAGCTTTTCCTGTCACTGTGTCTTGTTTTACAATTTTAAGTGTTGGGTGTAAATATTTCATATAGATTTTTATATCACAAGAGTGTCTGTCAGACCCTCACACCCTTTATTCTGCTCCGTGTATCAACGCCCCTGGACTAGCATTCTGCAAAGGCCTCCAACACACCTCACCATGCACCCCGCGCCGTGGTCTCATGTCGAATTGCTTTGTCCCAGCTTCAGTAGGCTTGCTATTTAAAGCCTCTGGTGTGGTCTCTGAGGAGTCCATCCAGACTGCTAGTAACAAGTGTGCATTAGCACAATGCAGGGGTTTGTGGGTTACCCTCAGAGCATGCTTTTAATTTGGTCTCTTGCTCCTTTTAGCAGCTCTGCAATGAACAAAGCTTCTCCCTCTGAAGAATCACTATGTTAGGATCTGATCTGTTACTTATGGCAACCCACAGCGTTTGGGGGGTGTCAGGAACAGCCACGTTGTGGTGTGCTGGCTGCTAATGTAATTATGTAGCTTTAAATAACTGGTGAGGTTCTTGTTTTGGCAGTCTGTATTCATTTCTGCACATTTAGCAGAGGTGGAGAACACTAGTGGTGGGTGTCTTTTTGTATCCAGAGGCATGGAGCTGGTACTTGCCCAATCTGTGGTTGTCCGTGTGTATCTTCCGGAGGCATGGCTGGTCCTGGCGATCTGTGCATAAGATACTTCTATGGGAGTGTCGCCCTGTTGGCTAGAACAGAGGAGTGGGAGTCCCGACTCCTGGGTTCTATTCCAGCTCATGCTCTGAATTGCTGTATGACCTGGGGCAAGTCCATTAACACCCCTGTGCCTCAATTCCACATTGGTATAATATTTCCCTACTGCACAGGGGTGTTGTCAGGTTTAAGTGCTTTGAGATCTTTGAGTAAAACATGCCATGCAGTTGGTCGGTAATCTGAACAAACATGACATGCGTTTGCAGGCATTTTACCCTAATGTACAGCGTGACAGACCGTCAGTGCTATGCTGTGTGCACAGCTAGGGGCTACTCCCAAAACACTTGTTCTCCTGCATATTTCATATCTGATCTATGCTGGATTCTCCCTTTCCCTATGCCATGTACAATATTTACATCGGTACAAAGGAATTGGATTGGAAAGCCCCTGGTTTGCACTTGTGTAAATAACTCTCCAGGCAACAGAGATCCGGACCCATTGTGTTTGAACCTTACTATTGCTTTTTGACGTGAAATGTAACAGCTGAGGCAGAGGTAGAGATGGTTTGAGTGTTTGCCAGCTGGCGGGTGCGTCGCTCCATCCACACATAACAAGTGGGACCGACTGGGATTGTGTGCCGTAGAACCTGGGTTCTGTCTCCTGTGAGTGGCTTAGCTCTCAGCTGGTTTTCGCTGCCTTGCAGCTGTGGATCGGTTAGACTGGACACACAATAGTCTTCCAGGGCAGTGTGAGGTTCATATGGCTGTACTAGAAGGGAGAGTTTCCGCTCCCCCAATCCCTGGCAGTTCTGGGAGTAGGGAGAGCTGGGTGTAGTGTAAAAGGCAGGAGAGAAAGGATGAGTCTGAGACTGTACTTTGCCAGGAGCGTGGGACCCCCTACGCTGACCGTATTCTTTAAACTTGGTCGCGGTGCAGCAGGTGAGATCTAAGCTCCTGTGCGGGCTAGCTGTGCATGTCTTTGTATTCACAGCATCCATGGCACGATGGACATGAAAGCATCTGGGACAAAGGGGAGGGCGAGAGAAGGGCCATCAGATGTAAGGTTTGACTTTGTCTAGCTCTGAGCAGGGGTCTGTCTTGTATCTGAACTGACCCACTTTTACCCTGAGGCCTGATCCAAAGGCCCCCGTTATTTTCTGGGGAGCAGGCCCCGTTCCCGTGACAAAAGTAAGGTGTTTCTCTCCTGCCCCTTCCCCAGGCTTGCTGGTTGAGTGTGACCTTCCCTTTCTGTCCGGCCTGCATTCTGTGCACCGCTCCCCTGTTTTCCCCGCCTGCTCTGGACCTTGGCAGGGATGACAACAAAGGTCAGCGAGCCCGGGGAATTCGAGTCACATGGCAGGACTGTCTATTTTAGCTGCAGCACCTGCTTGCCATACCTTTTGTGAGGGAAAAAGAATGAAAAGTCCAGGACGGAGAGGTGACGCAGAAAGGTCAGCGGCAGGGAAGGGCGGGGGGAGGCATTCTCTTTCACGACAGGTGGACTGGCTGTTAACAATGGCCTGGATAATCACATTTAAATGGGAGCAGGCTCCGTGGAATAGCCCTACATTCCTCTGTGCCCTTGATATCCTGTGTCCCCTGTGACTGCATTGTCTTGCTGCGGCTTGGCATACCTCTCAGCACCTGCCAATCAAAGACAATGTCCTGCACAAGTCACTTGAGTTGAGTGGCTCCTCTTTTTTTCAGATGTCGTTGTATGCAAATAACAGTTTCTTCCCCTGCCTCCATAACGTCTATTTGATTGTTAGCACAGTAGCTCCTAGACTGAGGCCTTGTCTACATGGGGAAATTGCATTGGTTTAATTTAAATTGGTTCAGTTACACCGGTGCAAAGTCCCGTGTGGACTCTCTTATTGTGGTTTAACTGAAGCTAGTTAGGAATGGGTTTAAGCTAAATGGAAAAACCCACTCTTAAGTGTCCACTTGGGAGTTAGACTGATATAACCACAGTATACTGGTATAACCAGCAAAACTTTCCCATGTAGACAAGACCTAAGTGATGTGCCCAAGGTCACAAGTGGAGGCTGTTGCAGAGCCAGGAATTGAACCCCCATCTCCTGAGTCTCCATCCAGTGCCTTAACCCTAATGGCAGCCTTCTCCAAAGAAGGATTTATTTATTTAATTTGGTTGGTTATCTAAACTCGGAACTTCCCAGGCAAACAGAGATGCTTTATTATAGACTGTTAATTTTACAGAGCTAGCAGTGTGCTAGGCACCTCACAGATGGGAAGTGCTGTGTGCATCCATTTTACAGATGCAGAAACTGAGGCAGTGGAAAATTATGACTTGCCTAAGGCTCTAGAAGGATTTGGGAATAGAACCCTGGGCTGTCTTGCTCCCAGACTACTGTTTGGACCACTAGCCATGGTGTTTTGAAGGAAAGGACTGATACTGTGGCAGGCTAAAGCATTGTGGCTCCTGGATTCTTTTCCAAGCTCTGACACAGACTCACTGTGCAGCCTTGGGCAAATCGCTTTCCCGAAGCTCTGTGGCTCAGTTTCCCTATATGTAAAATTGGGGATATGGACCTACCTTTGAAGAGGATTGGGGGGCTTCATTAATGTTTGTGAAGCATTGGGAGCACTCCTGGAGAATCGCTTATCTGGTGAGGCACTTTGTTGTTGCTCAGGCCCAGAGGTAGAGAGAAGAAAATATCCCCGCTGCTTCTGTTGCCACTCTGGGAGTTTGGGGAAGATTGTGAGAGTCCTTATCTAATGCCTTCCTCCCTCCATCCAGCCTGTTCAGCTTCAGGAGAGAGGGCTTTAAAGGTGTAACAGAATGTGCTGCAAAATCTGTGCTGCATCAAGTGGCAGGTAACTTGAGTGGATAACAGCCTACTACTGCTACCAGCTAACATGGTTATTCTTCCAGCTCAAATGTTAGAGGCATTGGAGGAGGACCTGGGTTTTGTCCCCAGTGATGGCCACGGATGGTGAGGAGTTTCAAAAGGCAAACATAACAGCTCAGTGAATCTCTCTACCTTGCATTCTCTCTTCCCAGGATCCCGGTGGAAATCGATGACGAACCAAGAGAAGCAGCCCTATTATGAGGAGCAGGCGCGGCTGAGCCGGCAGCACCTGGAGAAGTATCCCGACTACAAATACAAGCCGCGGCCAAAGCGCACCTGCATTGTGGAGGGGAAGCGGCTGCGCGTGGGCGAGTACAAGGCGCTGATGAGGAACAGACGGCAAGACACCAGGCAGGGCTACTTGATAGCGTGAGGCTCCATCTCTTTTGATCCCCGTATACCTGCATTTCCCCTTCCCCCCCACTGCCCTGAAAAAGTGCCTTTGTAGCTGCCAGCTGCTGAATTGCAAACAATGCTGGGGTGGAACACAGGGCATAACAGTGCTGCACAGAAGTTTAGACAGGAAGTGAAGAGCAGTACTGCATCCTGTTGAAATCGCAGTGCAGGTTAGATCAGCAGGACATGATTAGCAGTGTCAGTATATGTCCAGGGCAATGGGGAACCCTAGGATCTCCCAGTAGTCGTTGTGTTACATACCTTGGCCACTAAGAACTTATTTTGGGTGTAGTGAGGATGAAACCCCACATCCTGATGCCCTAGAAGCACCACTTCTGGTTGGAAAGGAGACTCTCCATTAGCTGTTAGCAGTTGCGGGTTCTATGACACACAGCTGAGCCCATCCAGTAAGGTGTAGTGGTGCACAGACATGCTAGCCAGTTTATTGCGCTGTATCTATCCATGTATACGGTAGCCGAGAGAAAGGTGGTTAATTCAATACTGCAAAGGGGCTGTGGGCCAGAAAGACCAGAAGGAAGAGAGAATCCCCAGTAAGGCTTGTCAATAATTTCCCCTCAAAACTGTTTTTAATGGAAAATAAGAGTTTTCAATTGCATGACATTTTTTATGAAAACTTTCTGCTTTCCGAGGAAAATTTTGGATTTTTCGTCTTGAAAACTGACGCATTTTGGTTCAAAAATGCCACTGGGGTGCCTCATGGGAGATGTAGTTCAGTTTCCCCCATGAGCTGGGCTCCTCAGCTGGAATACATCTCCCATGATTCAACTGCCTCCTTTCACCATGAGGAGAGACCAGGGTGCATCATGGCAGGTGTTGCCCAAACAGGGAGCCGAACCTATAGAAGAAAATGGGGTCATGAGACACCAGAACTGCAACTCCCATGAGACACCACGGCAGCCTTTCCTAATTGAAATATTTGTGTTTGGCCAAAATATTTCTGGTTTGGGGTTTTCCACTGAAAACTCTAATTTTCTGGAGAAAATTTCAACATGCCTTTTTTTTTTTACCCCTCATTTTCATTGGAATTTTCCAAGGGAGGGTGGGAGCCCCTTTCCCAACCAGCTCTAATGCCCAGGGACGGTGACTGTGATCTCCTGCTTTGCAGGCCCCAGGGTAGTCAGATGCAAGCCTCTTCATCAGATGCCCTGTACCAGAGGCCGGTGAGCATGCAGCTGATGCCACCGCTGGTGGAGCACTGCCTGCCCCGCAGCATGGACCCCAACATGCCGGTCATTGTCAACACACGCAGCCTCAAGTCGCAAGAGGGTGACGGCGGGGAGGACGGGCACTCGGTGGCGGATGGCGAGATGTACCGGTACAGCGAGGACGAGGACTCCGAGGGCGAGGACAAGAGCGACGGGGAGCTGGTGGTGCTCACAGACTGAGCAGAGCGCCAGGGCGGGGTGGGGTGCGCGTGTGTGAAGCGGGGAGCAGCAGCAGATTTTGCAGTGTTCCCCCGCCTGGGACTGGAACTGAAGACCTGACTGAGTGGGGAGGAGATGGGAATGGGGGCTTGGGGAGAACTGCCGTCACAGCATGGCTCCCTGATCTAGGAAGTGACTAGATTCAGGGGGTCGCTTGCGAACCCCTCTGCGTGCAGAGCTCTTTGCAGCTGGGCCGCCCTTGCCCCCCGAATGGCCTGGCATGCAGGGCTGTGCTGGATGTATATAGTGGTGTGCGGGGGACAACGGGAAGTGTGCATGCCAACGCACACAGCATGGGGGGAGCCTTGGCTCATTCGCCCACGCAGAAGGAAGAGGTTCCAGCTCTGCTGTATAATGCATTTACCCAAGCAGCAACGGGGATGGTGCTTGGCATGAGCTGACATCTGGATATTTCCTTGTGGCACAGAGGTGGGAGGTGCCTGGCCCCTCAGCATGGGGGCAGAGCAATCCCAAGGCTGTGTAAAAGCTAGCTAAAGCGGGAGGGGATGTAGCTCTAGGATGGCGGAGCTGTGAACGTGGGGAGCTACTGCACAGCGGATCCAGAAACTGCCCCTGTGGAATCCAGCTTTCTCCCTCCGGAGGTTGCAGGGGCATGGGTTAATGGCTCCCTGCCGGGCAGGCCTCTCGCCAGCATGAGCAGCAGGAAGTTTAAAGACGGGCTTGCGGGTGAGGTGCTGCAGGGTTAGTTGGATGTGGAGGAGTCCAGCTCCCCTTGGCTGAGCCATGTTGTGCGCGGAGAGCCAGGCCTGTGGGGGAGAAATCCCCGCACAGAGGAGATGCAGGTAGGGGTGGGCTTCCCTCCACTCCCTCTTATCCTTAGGCACCAAGGTCCATCCGGAGTCCCCCACTGCATTGGGGACGGGTGCTACCTCCTCCTGGCTCCCTGCTGGCTAAGGAACAAACCCACTTCATGGGAGCCCTCTCTCTAGGGCTGCAGATCCAGGCCCGCTTGGAGCATGGGGCTCAGAGCAGTTGGTGGAGGGTCCCAAGTGAGCTACAAACAGACCATATGGGAAACGCCTCCCGAGACTCTCCTGCCGTTAAGCTAACAGGACGCGTGGGGATGGGGGAAGAGGGCTGGAAAACTTAACCTGCCCCCAGCGTTACAAATGCATTTGCCTCTGGGCAGCCCTGGCTCTGCGAGGGTTAAATAAGGAAAGACCCCAGCGGCTGGGAAGACCTTTGTCCATTGTCTTCCCCCCGCCCCCCCATCCCGGGCCTGTGGTGCAGCCAGCTGAGGAGAATCCTCACCTGTTCGGGGCCCTGCCAGCTGCAACAGGAACAACACAGTTGCCACCATTCAGCCAGGCTCTCTGGGGCCTTTTCATTTCTCCAAAGCAAATGTCTGGGTGGAACACTTGTTCCTCATTCAGTCTGTGTGCCAGCCCACCCCGCCCTCGCCCCCCGCTCCTTTGCTCGGGCCTTTCTTTCTCTCGTTCCCCCCCCTTGGTCTCTGAACCCTGCCAGTAAATTCCCATGGAGCCATTTTTAGCTCTTGACTAGCATGAGTAAGAGCCAAGGTCTCAGAGGAGCCTTTTATCCTCCTGACAGCTCTGGCCCAGTTTGTAAATAAAGCTGCTGCCCGTTTCTTTGCAGTGGCATGGCAGGGCATTCTGCTGCAGAGGGCTCAGCTCCCGGCATGGGACGGGCACGGAGCCCCAGCCTGTCCCAGCGGCACGGCATTGGCTAACGGTGCCTGTAGCAGACTGGGACCCTCGGGTTGGGATTCCCCTGCGGCTCCCCCAGGTGAACCCCATTGGCTACCGGAGGGCCTGTGCTGCTCTTGCGGGTCTCCTACAGCTTTGCAGATCCGTCTGAGCCGATGCACTTTGCCAGCCACTGTTGCAACGGAGCATGCCAGCTGTGTTCTCTTCACCTCCCCAAGCAAATCCTCCTGGCTGGAGGTATGATACAGGCTATGCCTCAGGGCTGGAAACCAGGTCCCAGCATGGGACCCTGGCTCTCCCTGGTGGCAGGAGCTGAAACGGCATCCAAAACAAGCCAGCAGCCCACAGGCAGGGAGTTAGTCCTGGCTGGCAGGAAGGCGAGGTCCATTCTGACAGCTGGGATCCTGTCACCTGCAGAGTCCCTTCCCTAGCATGGCCCAGGCTGCAGTGGGAGGGAAGAGCCCCAGCAGCTCAGGTGGCCGCTAACAGCGAGAGCTGCTGGACGTCCCCCTGGCCTGCGCTGTGGATGGAGGCGAGGGGAGGTGGTCCTCTGCAGGTGCTTCTCTTCTCCGCCCCCTCTCTGATCTGGCTTTAATGCTGCTTGGCAAAGATTCCCCCTCAGGATCGTGTTATTGGAGGGGGGTTCTGCTTTACTTACACACCTCCGGACTCTGGCGCCCAAGCTGGTGGCTGCTAGAGTCGTACGGCCTGGGGCCTTGATAGGGAACACGCGGCCCCTGGAGAAGAGCTGCCCGAGATCACTTTGCTGTAACTGGTTGCCTTTATGGAGGGAGGCAGGCCCAGGCAGGCCTGGGTTAAATGGGGTGAGTCCCTGAATCTCCAGGGTAGACATGGCAACAACTGGCTGACCTGACTTGGCCGCTCGATCTTGTATCCAGCTTAAGAACTGTGCATCAGAGCCCCAGCTGGTCTAAATCAGCATAGCTGTATTGAAGCTGATGGACCTCTGCTGATTTACACAAGCTGAGGATCTGGCCCTCTTTCTTCTTCTTTTTCTTCTTCTCTCACCTGCTGCTGTCCTTATTTCAACTGCTGTCACCTATACGCAGCACTCCCTTTCTGGCCTGGGGCGTGGGCCCCTTTCCTGGCTTGGGCTTGGTTCCTCGCAACCTCGAATTTCTTGTGGTTTGTTTTGCTTGTTCCTTTGTCAGTGCAGCAACTTCCAGACAGGGGGCATCCCCAGGCTGAGAAAAGTGTCTCCTTCCTAAACTGCTGCACAAGTCAGCCATGCTGGGAGAAGGAGAGCTTCTCTAGAGTTCTCTCGTAACCCCCTGTAGTGATTTGGGGTCCCGTCACCCTGGTGTCCAGCCGAAGGTAGGCACAGCACAGGTTGCTCTGTCAGAAAGCGGCGCGTTTGTATGCGAGACAGAGAGCGTCTGAGTGAACAGTGGTCCCCAGATTCAGGGCAAAACCGAACTGAGGGGACGGGTGCGTGCGAGTAGGCTGAACCTCAGGATCCCCTCAAAGGCCCGGTGGCATATCTGCCCCAGCTGGTGCTGGCTTTTCCATGGCAGGGCTCAGCCCCTGTAAGGGTCCCTTTCTCCGTTATTTATTACACCTGCCCCTCCTGTGGTGTCCTTGACAAGCCCCTGGGGTCGAGGTTAGGGGGGCTAAGGGGGAAGGGACGGGAGGAAGGGGACTGGACAGGCAGGAATGCATTGGAAATAGGAATTATCCCCCGTTCTGTAAATCGGCCCCAGATGTGCCCAAGGAACCAGCTGTTTTTTGGTTTTTTTTATGACTGTAAATATAGATAGAGCTTTATTTTGTTAATAAGACGACGAGTAACTTAACCTGTATATTTCACATACTTGTTTACAACGGTGGGGTTTTTGTTTTTGTTTTTCCCCTCTTGGCTCAATAAAGAGGATGTTTTGGAGCAGAGATCTGGGCTGTTCTGCTTTGGGGAACAGATCACAGGGAGGGAGAGGGGTGCGGTTTCTCTTCCTCCCTCCCCGCCCCTCCTCATTCTCCTTCACTTTCGTCCTTCCTGATGCTTTTTCTTTCCTGGTGTGGCCTCTCTTGTCTTACTATCAGCACTCTCTTCATTGTGCCCCTCCACCCCTTGTCTAGATTGATCGTCAGCACCAGGATCAACCCCACCACCTTTGGCTGTCAAAGCACCTGTCTCGACTCCCTGAGCTCCACGGCTGACGTTGGCTGGCAAACATCCATGTGGTCCGGGACAGAGATCCCCATTGGGTCGGCATGGGTGACAGCATTGCGAAGTCCTGTCTGTAGTCTGTCTCCGCCTAACGATTCCTACCTCTTGCCTGCCTACCTCATTTTCCTTTTCTCCCACCCATCACTCTTGTATCAAGCCTCTGGCTGCAGGCTCAGCCGGCTGAGAAATGGGTGTCCTGCGGCCCCCTTGGTGCATGGCGGTGGGTTTCCGAGGGTGCCCTTGTGCTGATGAATCTGAGAGGAGTCTGCTCCAAATGTCGCCTGGGGTTAGATACTTTCCACTGCCCAGCATCTGGATGCGATGGCCCTATTGGGGGGCGGAGGGGGCTTCCATCCCCTGCACCCGATGCCTCATGCAGAGTAGCCGAGGAACCCACACGTTTTGTGCTGTGGCCCCCTTTGGACATTGATGTTGCTGTTCACCCAGAGGTTGTTAATAAACGGAACTGATCCTCGCGCTCTGCCCCCCGCCCGCACCGGGCGTGCCCCCCAGTTTGAAACCCAGGGCTGGGCGTGCAAGCCAAACGCTATGGCCCCCTGCCCTCTAGTGGCAAGGGGGGGAACTGCTGCTGTTTACGAAGTTTCACTTGTTTCTGCTTGTGAGTGGATGACTATAGAACACAATCTGGGTCTGAAAAATGAAAGCGAATGATAAGGAGGGGTGTCTGTGGGGGAAAGGCGTTACCCAGCGTTTAATTCCCTTGGGTGCTGGGGGTTATGTTCCTCTTGGTTTTCATATCACACCGTGGGGAATTAATCCAGCTGCTTCTCAGCCTGGTTGCTTTAAAGGTCTTTCTTTGGGGGTGAGAGACGGGGGGAAAGGTCTCCTTTCGGACTCACGAGCCACATGGCCGAGAAGAAGCAGCAGCTGAAGAGAAGTCGGTGTGAAATAACAGTGAGGAAAGGGGGGAGGGCACAGAGTCCCTGGGAAGGAGGGAGAGAATGCAGGACCTTGGTATAGAGTGAAGGGAGAATGGGGTCCCACATAATCCCAGGCAAGGGGGGGAACCCTGGTATGGCGGTAAGGGGTGTAGGGGCACACACAGCCCCTGGCTTGTGGGGAAGGTTAATGGGGAAGCCCACAGAGCCCCTGGTATGAGAGGAAGAATGGGGGGAGAGGGCAGTGGAGGGAGGTTGGGGAGATGTAAGGGGGTGGGAGGGATGCAGGGAACTTGCAAGGGAGAATAGCAGCCCTAGTTCACGCAAAGCACTACCCCCAGCCTGTGTGAGCTCCACAGGAGGTGTCGCTGTGAAACAATCTTCATATTAAAGGTTTTTACATGCAGATAGAGGTCTGTGGAAATTCTGGTCCCCTCGCAGAGTGGAGCGGAGTCACTGAGGGGTCTTTGCCCTCGCTGCTGACCTGTGAACCGGGTGTAGCAGGTCTTTATTTGGAAAGGAAGTAATTTGCAGAAAGGTGGTCCCTGCTCCTCACCCATCTCCGAAAGCCAGGGTGGCATAGCCACCTCTTCCTAAATAATATCTGCTGTTCTCAGTGGGGCCACCAGCTACACAAATTCAGCAGTGACCACTCTCCCAATTGTGGCTTGAGTCTCTGTTAGGGGAGACAGTGCACCCTGGTAGATAGTGCAGCGCACTGGGAGCCAGGAGAGCTGGGTCCTGTTCTTCTTTCTGCCGTTGGCCTGCTGGGTGACCTTGTGCAAGATTCACAAAGGGGACTTGTGAATTCACAGCCCTGAGCTGGCTCCCCAGGCCCTGAAGAGAGAGAGTGAGGCTCCTCGCAAAGGTATTCACAGAAAGCAGCAAGCTGCGCAGGGAGCCCCTGAGCTAAGCCAGCAAGAAAAAGGGAGGAGGGGCCTCAAAGGTGGTCAGGTGCCTAACGCTGGCCTAAGGAGAGCCACCGCCAGCCGCTGGGGATTCTCAGCTCCGAACGGGCTCTTGGAGTTCTGTGACTGACCCACCTGTGCCCTAGAAGCAGAGAGAGGCCCCCCCCCCTTGCTATTGCTACGTGCCCAGGATTTAGGCCACTTGCGTGAGAGGTGAGAGACATGTTTTCCAATGCCTGCTCTGGCTGATTTGCAGCAGGGATTTTGAACCTAGGTTTTCCACTTCTTGGGAGAATGCTCTAGCCCCCTGAGGACAGGGTATCGGGGTAGGCCTCTCCTGGGGAAACTTCCACTTTTTATAAATAATAAAAGATATTTTGGACCAGCGCGCAAGAGAGGGAGGCTCTAACCCAGTGGTTCGGGAGCTCTCTGGGGCTATGAACTAGTCAGCTTTCTTTCCTTGCCCCAATTCCCAGCATACAAAACGCCAGCTCCAAACCAGGGATTCAGAGGGTGTTCTACACTGGAGGAAAGGGGCCTGGCTGCTGGGATGAGGGGTGGAGCTGCCTGCCTCAAGAATTCAAACATCCCGCTATACTCTGGGCATGGTGGATGTGCTCTGAATACCTAGCGTGAGAGCCCTGACACCAAGAAGCTCAGTGGCACCAGGAAGGCAGCTTGACACACCCTTAGCAATAGGGCTTGGGAGGCAGTTAATCTCTCTGTCCCAACACATGTTTACTTGTTAAAGCTGTCCCACTGTGTATTAAACAGGAGAGATCAAGGGACGGGGAGTATCCTGAAGGTTGGTGGCTAGTACATGGCCCTAGTATGTAGGAGGCCTTGATTTGAGCTCTGCTCCAAATCAGGAATTCAGAGGTGGGGTTTCCCCTTTCAGGTGCGTGTCCTGAAGTGTGGGGTGGAGAGATGTGTGTGCATTAAAAACTCCTACGGTCAGCTCCAAGCACTTACCTGTGTGATGGGCTCCACCGGCAAAAAATGAACTCAAGAATTGGCAGCATCAAGACCTAGGTGGCTTCACACGTCTCTAGGCAGGGACTTGATCCTGACTCGGATACCTCACAGCTGAGAGGCCCCAGCTACTGGGCTGCAGAGTCAAACTGTTTCTCATGTTCTCTCTGGCCAATGTATATGTATGTTTGTTTAATACCAAGTGGAACACCTTCAACAGGAGAGATTGAGGGTGCCTTGCTCTGGGTTACCCTGGAGCCTTGTACTTAGAGCTCGGTGTGGAAAGGTAGAAGACCTGGTCCAAAGCAGGAATAAAAGCTTCCCACACCTCAGGTGAGGGGATCTGGCTGCAAAAAGTCTTAATGTCTCGCTCCCTTTTGAACAGGGCAGAAAACTCTGTGCACACACGTACACACCTAGCTTGAGAGTCCTGCTGGAGCTGAGCCATAGGCTACAGGCAGCGTTGCACACTCCTACGTATGGAAATTTAAATAGAGACGTGACCATGAGTGGAGGAGGGGCTGAGCTGTGGGTCCCCCAAAATAGCTAATCTGCAGCTATCTTTTGTGCAGGGTGGACGCACTCGGAACACGCACCCTGACTGTGAGAGCCCCACTAGGTCTTCAGCCCAGAGCAACTGGGCACAATCAGGACACACAACGAAACGGGGAGGGAACTGAAGTGGCCCGATCAATCTCATAGGCAAGGCAAGCACCTAAGCCATTCTCTCTGGCCCAATGCATAGCCAATTACTTACTGCACAGCGGAGCAGGAGCAGTTGCTGCCCCCTGGCGGATGCCCTAACCCACCCTGGGGGTAGAGTGTAGGAAGAGCACAGCTGCTTTCTTTCTGTCGCCCCCTGCATATTTCATTATTTACATACAACGTGGCACTGCTTTGCAAGGAAGATGGGTTCCCCGATAGGCTCGTGGTTAGGCTTTGCCGTGGGGGTGTGGGGACCCGGGGTGAGGCCCTGCTCCAAATTAGGGGCGTGCAGGTGGGCGTTTCCCAGCCAAGGCACATGTCCCATCCCTGGAGCTGTTTGGTGGAGGAGCAAAAAGCTGTATGGGGGTTCTATTTTGTGCCGGGCAGAAAAAGCTCTACAACTCCTACTAAGCTTGACAGTCCTGCCAGGGCTCAGGAACCAAGGTCTAATGGGGAAGCCTCACACGCGTGCAGAGAAATGAACACCAGGACTGGAACCTGAGGCTCAGCCAGCCCCGTTGAATGTGCAGACCACTGGCCTAGACCGGGAACGGCTGGAGTAGTCTCTCTGGCCCAGCACATAGTTGACTATGGCTACTAAGTGCAATAGCTTCAACAGGAAAGAGTGAGCCCCTTCAGCTAAGGACAAGCTCTGGCATGTGGGTTAAGGCACGGTGCTGGACTGTGAGAGCATCCCTGGTTCAAATCCCTGCTGCTGGAGTGGAGGGGTGCTTTCCTCCCAGGCCATAAGAGTGGCAGATGTGCCAGCTGCCAAAGTATTTTTACCAGACAACTGTATTTTGGGCACAGCAGACCCACTCTGAATCCACCTGCTCATCTGAGAGCCTCACTAGGTCCTGGCACTGAGCAAAGCAGCACCAATAGGAGACACACACAGAGCCATACTGGTTTGGGCAAGTCCCATAACCCTCTCCTTGCTTCACCTTGCCCCTGTGTAAGCTGGAAATAATACTGTTCACAAAGGGGTTGTAAGGCTTCATTATCAAATGTACTTGGCTTAAAGAGGCTGTGGCAGAGTGAAGCAGTGGTTCTGGGAAAGATCCGTGGCAGGCTGCTCCGGGGTAGGGGCGCTAACCTAGCTGGTGGGTAGTTCTACCCTGCGTCCCTAAGTCCCCGAGCCAGAGTCTCCGCTGGCATCAGTCAGCAGGATCCCAGTGCCATCAACAGAGCAACGCGGCTTGACACCAGCTGAGGAGTTGACCTGGTCTCTGCACATTCCCTTGCACGTGGCATTCGCCTTCAATTCACTCCCTGCCCCGTGCTTCATTGCTGGATGCTGTGTGTCAGACGACCAGGGCATGCTGCTCTCTCACGGGGGGTGGCTGCATTTCAGAAGCGGTGCGGTTGTTCCAGTGTACAGGGGCTGACCCTGCTCTCGCTGGAGTCCTCTGCAAAACTCCCATTGGCATCACTGGGGGGCAAAATAAGGGCTGAGGCTAAACTGAGGACGTGTGCTCCAGGGCCCTGCAGCATGGACGTTACATCACCTTGGACTCAGCAAAGAGGCGCCGCGAGATGGTGTTAGCCTCCCTTACTCACACCCACTTGCCCAGGTGTATCTTGCCTTCACCCCTTGCCCAACACCATTGAACTTGGCTCACAGCCTTTCACGCACTTTGGCAGCCATGGAGCGGAAAGGCACCATAAGACTGCGAGACATGACTGGTATTGAGGCTGCATGGAGCACTCCATGTCTAGGAACCCTCTAGTACCTAGTGCAGCAGGCAGGGTGGAGGGAGGGGGGGTGTATCTTTAGCAGAGCCTAAGGGACACAGGTGCATGTTAATGGGATTGGGTGCAGGGCCGTCCTTAGGATTTATGGGGCCCTATGCAGTGTTATTAAACTGGTGCCCCTATGCCCGACGGCAGCCCGGGCTCACAGGTGTCTTTTCGATAAGGGTGGGCTTTTGAAGGATTTATTTAAAAAAATGACATGGCTGAAGAGCCAAGCATTTAAGGTTAAAGATGCGTACTCAGCTCATACATCTAAAAAACCCAAAATCTATGGAAGGCTTTTTTTAAAGAGACGTGGTTTTTTATAATCGTCAGCAACACACGACTGAAATATTTTTAAAGCCATTTTTAAACTAAGGTCTTGTAGACTAACATGTTCTGAGTAAATATGACAGTAACACCCAACTGTTCGTGTCAGTAAATTCAGAAAGTGACAGTATATACTTGGGAGTTGGCAAATGCCTGTTAGATGGCTTCTTTACCACTTGAATGGCTCTTTAACAGTTTCAATGTTGACCTAATAGGACTGGCAGGTTGGAAGGCCTTTTCACTTTTAAGTACTAGATTCCCCTCTGAAGGAAGACTCACCAGGCTGCAGCAACCAGCTGTGGTGGGAGCCTGCAGGAAGGGTCAGAACAGGGATAGGAAGAGGCGGTGGGAGACACTAAGACCCACTGCTGTAGCTCGCTGACCTGCCTTGTGCCTTCCTGCTGAGTGGCATGTAAGGGCATCACCGCGGGGACGAGCCAAGCCGGGACATGGCTGCATCTCGCACACGTTGCCCCACCCATCACACCCAAGAAAGCCTGGCGCAGAATCAGGGAGCCGAATGCAGACTGTTCCCAGGAGGGGGAATGGGAGCCCTTAACACTGCACTGCACCAATGCTGCTGTTTATTGAAGTCCCGGTACAGCAAGTCCTGGTCGGCTCTAGGAACAGGAGGGGCCAAGAACTCTCTGGTTGTAACATCAGAACGTCGCAGGGCTCATAGATGTTGGAGATGGAAAAGCCCGGTTAGAGAGAGTGTAGGACTGTGCAATGAGTGCCAAGCCAGGTGCCCCCATTTACAGCACTTAATGCCGTTCCACGCTAGTTTGAACTCAAAATTTGGGGGTGGCAGTTTTGTATCACATGGTTAAAAACCCAGAGAAAACAGTCATCTCTTCATGCCCTGTGAAGCAAACCGGCTGGGTTTTGCCCAGCTCTGGAGATCTCCTAACGGGTGCCTCTAGAGGCAGGACAGTGGTTTTGCACAATCCTCCCCCCTTGGCTGGCTGGAATAGGAGCCCTGTAGCTTTAAAATCTTTTCTCTCCTGCAGGAAGGAATTGCACCTGGTGCTAGTCAATGGATTGGACCCTGCCAAGATGGAGCCTTAAGATTGCAGGACTAGCTAGAAAACAGTGAGCTGGGGCTTGCAGAGACTCTCAGCACAGTAGGTGCATGTTTGAGGGGGCTGGGCACTGTTAAAATGAGACCTGCTGGGTGCTGTACATATTTGAAAACCTTGCTCTGATTTAGGCCCTTAAATGGATGCTGAGCTCCTCTGAAAACCTGTCCCTGAGAGGGGATGCTGAGGTCTTGAAAATCTGGCCCTGGGAGGAATAATTAATAATAACAAAGACATAAATGAATTTCACATTTCTGTTGGAGCTGCATCCAGCCACCGTAGTCAGGATATTGGCCTGTTGTGTTAGGTGCTAGATTGAGTTTAGCTGGCATAGATTGGCATTGGCTCATTGAGTTCAATGGAGCTATGTTCATTTACACTAGGTGGGGACCTGGTTCATTCTAGTTCTGTTTGCTGGAGTGCTGGCTTTTTTTCCTACAGCTCTGGCCAGGCCTAGCCCCTAATTATTGCTCAGCACTGTTGTGAGGGATGGCAAGGGTTTGTGAAGGCGGAACCTCTATCCTCCCCTCCATCAGAGAAGCTGAAGCGAATAGATCTGACTAGCAACTTCATCTCCTGGGTGGGCGAGGACTCCTTCCGGCTGCTGAGCACCCTGCAAGAGCTCATCCTAGCTGAGAACAGGCTGACTGCGCTGCCCACATTGCCCAGCAGCATCGTGCGGCTCGATGCCCGGCTCAATAGGATCCAGAGCTCCGGTGTCAGACCTGAAGCCTTCAGGGTGAGTCTGTGCCCAGTGCCTGGTGGCCGCCCCAAGATTCCAAAAGGGGTCCCTAAATTTCACAGCTTCTTTTCCACCCTCCAAGAGGGCTGGGGGGTCTCTTGGGGTATGTCAAGTGAGTGTAGATGCTCAACCCCTAAGTTAACAAACTCAGGGTCTGCTAACTTGGGTTCTATAACCCTGAGCTTACTCTGCAGCAAAGACAGAAACTTTCAACTTTAGCTGTATTTCCTCCAGCTTTCACTTTCACCCCACTACAGGGTGCAACAGAACACGTGTCAAAACCCACCCATCCCTGTGTCTTTCTCGCCTAATCTCTGCTCTTTATTTCCCTTCTGCTTTGTCTCATCATTTAAACCCATTGTCTCCATAAATGAGATTGATTCAATTTCTCCTTCCTAACAAAGAGAGTGGACTTGAGCAGGGAACTCAGCCTAGGAGTCCTGTTAAAGTTCCTCTTTAATTAACCACTAATTGGACCAAAAGAAAAGTAGCCCCCAAAAGTTAGTGCTCAGTAGAAATCCTGATGAGCTTGGTTCAGTTCCTCTGTCTACCCCCTGAAAAGAGGGATTTCCATAAGGTGCTCATGGAAACTTTTCCTCTTGAAGCTGGTCCACTTTAACTCAATAGTAATTGGAACAAACGAAGACATTAAAGCAAGAAGCCCTCTATAGCCTAGTGGCGAGGGCTCTCTGCTGGGATACTGGAGTCCTTGGTTCAATTCACTCCTCCGGCTGCTAAGAGAGGTGCTGGTCAGTTGGGAGGGTGCTCACTTTTCCTCTTGAAGCTGGTCCACTTTAACTCAATAGTAATTGGGCCAAACGAAGACATTAAAGCAAGAAGCCCTCTATAGCCTAGTGGTGAGGGCTCTCTGCTGGGATGCTGGAGTCCTTGGTTCAATTCACTCCTCTGGCTGGTGAGAGGGGTGCTGGTCAGTTGGGAGGGTGCTTACTTTTCCTCTTGAAGCTGGTCCACTTTAACTCAATAGTAATTGGAACAAATGAAGACATTAAAGCAAGAAGCCCTCTATAGCCTAGTGGTGAGGGCTCTCTGCTGGGATACTGGAGTCCTTGGTTCAATTCACACTTCCGGCTGCTGAGAGAGGTGCTGGTCAGTTGGGAGGGTGCTCACTTTTCCTCTTGAAGCTGGTCCACTTTAACTCAATAGTAATTGGGCCAAACGAAGACATTAAAGCAAGAAGCCCTCTATAGCCTAGTGGTGAGGGCTCTCTGCTGGGATGCTGGAGGCCTTGGTTCAAGTCCCCAGGGCCTGAGATGGAAGAAATCTTTGAAGAGGGTGTTGCTGTCTGAGCAGCAGCTTTTACTTTAATATTTAGTGGCCACCAGCCCCGGCCCCAGCAAAAGCTGAATCACTCTTTCGCCCCCGCTGGTCGGACTCCCGCCTAGGCTGTAGGAGATCCCAGTTCCAATCCCTTCTCCGCGAAGGGACTGGAACGAGGAGCTCCTACATCCCAGGGACCACCCCTCCTCCCTCCACCCCCCGCCCTGCCCCACCCCCCTACCCCCACCTCCCCTCCACCCCCCTACCCCACCAACCCCACCTCCCCTCCACCCCCCTAAGAGGTGAGAGACCCCTGTTCAAGCCCCCTCCTTTTGCCTGGAAGACAAGGGCCTCCTGCAAAGGAGAGGGGACTTAAACAGAAATTTCCCATCTCACTGGTCACCTGGGAGATAGGATGTCCTCATTCCAACCCCTTCTTAAGGGGCAGAGGCAGGATTTGAACCAGAAATTTCAGGGATCTCCCACTTCCTAAGCAAGCACCCAACCACTGGGCTACAGAGTGATCCTAGCTCTCATAGCTCCCCAATTAATAGTTAAGTAAAGCGGACCAGTTCCAAGAGGAAAGCTTAAAGGTGCTCCCTCTTCAAAGGGCACCACATTTCCTGGCCTTCTGAGGGACTTGAACCCAGGTCTCTCACATTCCTGGTAGGCAGCCTAACCACTTGGCTAGAGACACCTTCTGATTTTCTCTTTGGCCTTGCTAATAGTTAAGTAAAGTGGAACAGTTTCAACAAGCAAACTAAAGGGAAGCTCTCTTCAGAGAGCAACTCAGCACCCAGAGGGCATTTGCAGCCACAGTGCTAGGAACACAAGGTGGGATTTGAACCTGCCTTGCAAAGGCCCCCAAGCCAACACCCAAGCCACCAGGCTAGGAAGGGATACAAGCCCCAGCCCTGTTTTCTATCTCTAGTCCCAGACAGAGTCAATTAGCAATGACTATAGAGTGGAACAGCTTCAACAGGAGAGCTTGAGAGGTTCTAACTAGTGGCTTCTCTATAGCCTTGTGTGAGGGCCTGTGCCTAGGGTGTAGGAGATGCTGGTTTGAGGCCGTGCTCTGACTCGGAGGTGGCAGCCTTCCCTGGTGAGTGTGCTGGCAGGCTGGTGCTGCTTGCTGTGGCCAGTCTAAGGCATAATCCCTTTTGTGTCAGGAAAAAAAGCTCTACACGCACTGCCAAGAGGGGAGAGCGCTGCCCAGCCTCCAGGAAGCCTCAACAACCTCACACACACGTCGCCAATTACCAAGGCAAGATTTAAACCTGTCACCGAACCAGCCCAACAGCGTGCTCACACCACAGGACTCGAGAGTCAACTGCTTGAGCAGCCTCGCTGGCCCAGGACAGCGGTAAGGATGGCTTCACCGTGGCACAGCTTCCAGAGCGGTAACTGAGGGATGTTGGTTAGGAATGACTCTCTAGCATGGGGCTAAGGCCTCTTTGTGGGAGTGCTGAGTTCAAATACCACCATCAGGGACAGGAAGGTGGGGCTCCTGTCCTGTTGGCTGACGAGCAGAGCATACTGCTGGGAGAGCTGCTGCCCACAAAATTTCAACTACACAACTATGTTTGGGGCCCAGAAGACAGTCTCTGAAGATCCCTTGTTTGAAGCACTCACTACTTCTGCCACATTCAGCACCCAAACCACTGCACTAGCAAGGGACTCAAATGCAGCTCGCCCCTTGCTCTCTCTGTTGCCCAATACAGATTGAATTTGTTATAAATATAAAGTGGATCAGCTGCAACAGGGGAGATTAAGAAACTCCAGCTGTGGGTTCCCCTGTAGCCTTGTGGTTAGGCTATGCATGAGGGGTGGGAGAGATGCTGGTTTGAGAGTGTGAGCCAGCTCTAGGATTTCATGGTGACCCTCCTAGGTGAGTGTCCCAGTCTCTGGGATGGGTAGAGCTGGGAGTAGTTTAAGGCCTGATCTATTTTGTGCTGGGCAGAAAAGGCTCTGGGCACACCTACTGAGAGCACTACAATGGTCCAACCTCAAGACCTGCTCATGAGGCAGCCAGCTTTGTACTCACATGCCTGTAGGTGCTGCAGCAAGGACCTGAACCCAACGCTGCCTTAGCCTAGCTGAGTGCCCACGTGGCTGGGCTAGAGACAACTGCTTGGTTTTGCTCTCTGGCCCAACACACAGTTAACTATGGCTACTAAGTGCAACAGCTTCAGCAGACATGACTGGGAGGCTCTGCTTAGAAAAGATTCTCTAGCCTGTTGGTTAAGACCCAGTGGTGGGACAAGGGTAGAGCCCTGTTCCCTTCTCAAGGAGTTCAAAGGGGGGGCGTCTATCCCTGTTGTCTGACCGGTGGAGTGTGCTGCTGTCTACAAAGTTTCTAATATGTGACCATAGCTTGTGCACATCAACTATTCTCGAAGGACACCTGACCAGTTTGAAAGGCTCACTAGCTCTTCAGACCTCAGCACCAGCCCGACACATGCACCCTCTGTACTGGAAACCTATGAAAGGAACCGGACTCGCCCTCCCATGACACCCCCACACCCGGGCTGCCGAAGAACTGGAACACACCTCCCTTTTTTCGCTCTCTGGCCCAATACCTATTTAATTATTTCAATACAACGTGCAACAACTTCACAAGGAACGGTTGAGAAAGTCCCACCATGGTTGGCTGGGCACCTGGGTTGTGGGAAGCCCAGGTTTGAGGTGCTGCTCACAAGCCAGCATTTGTTGGTGGCCTTCCTCAAAGTGTGGCTAGTTACTGGAGGTCTGGCAGCACTTGCTGTGTAAAGTCAAATGCACGCTCTATTTTGTACTGGAACAAAAACGCTTTGCAGAGACATTCCTAGCTTGAGAATCCTGCCAGCTGTGGAACTAAGGCCACAGGCAGCTTTCAGCTGAAACGAAGACAGGGACTTGAACCTGACATGCATACAGCTCAGCCAAATGCTTAGACCACAGCACTCAACTACTTAGGCTGGCCCCACACAGAGTTAACTAGGGCTACACAGTGGAGTAGCTTCAACAGAAGAGATTGGGAGACCTTAGCTAGGAAAGACTCTCTAGCATGTTGGTTAAGGCCTATGCGTGGGGTGTGGGAAAGCCTAGTTCAAGTCTATGCTCAGAAGGATGCAGTGGGGGGGCTTGTCCCTAACCAGGCAGGCTGGAGTGTGTTAGCTGGTGGAGTGTAAGTGTGACAGAAGTGCTGTCCACTAAAATATTTTTAATAACCTGCAACTCTATTTTGGCCACAGCAGACCCCCTTGGAGAACACAGCCCACGTTTGAGCCACTCAGCACCCAAGGGCGCACACAGCCACCAACATAGGAAGGATTGGAACCTGCTTCACTGACCCCCCAGGCAAACAATCTTTTACGTACTTGAAAACTGTTATGTCTCCCCCTTAGTCTTCTCTTCTCCAGACTAAACAAACTGAATTTTTTCAATCTTCCCTCATAGGTCGTGTTATAGTAGCTTATAGTAGCTTACAGTAGCTCCACCTAGGTTGTATTTCCCTAGTTTGTTTATGAGAAGGTCAGGTGAGAGAACGTCAGAAGCCTTACTAAGGTCAAGATAGACCACATCTGCCGCTTCCCCCCTATCCACAAGGCTGGTTACCCCATCAAAGAAAGCTATCAGGTTAGTTTGACAGGATTTGTTCTTGATGGGAGGAGATCCTTTCTCATGCTGGTTTTTCATGAGAGAGGGACGCTGACCTGCATGAGGCATCTCACTCCAGAAGTGGGTTCATGGCGGAGTCTCCTAAGCAGCCATAGACCCCTCCTGCCTGTCAGCCAGGCACCTGAGACCCAGAGGAGTGGGAACCAGGCCCCCACATGGTGTTGCAGATGGGGGCCCTAAGCGCAGCCCCTACCCTCTGTTATTAAAGAGCCTCCTTCCACTAAGATCCAGACAACAGCAGCGTTTTATTATCACCGTTTGAGACAACACCGGACATACTGGCTCTTGCAGGGTAAGGATGCGAGATTTGTTCTTCCGCGCTCGTTCTCCTGGCAGAAGGCACAGCTGTTTAACACCACGGGTAATTGCAGACACCAATCAGCCTAGATTTGAACCACAAGTATCGAAGGCAGGACAGAGCAGGGCAGGGGGACAACAGGCTGAACGGGCCCTACGCCAGCAGTCTGCGGCCGCCCTGACAACTTGAGCCAACGGTGGGAATGCAGCTGGAGTGCTCAGCCAGCCCGTGGGCCCGATGAAGGGAGCAGGGTTAACCCCTGCCAAACCAGCCACTAAGCAGCACATGGGACGCTGGCTTGGCATCCAACTGGGAGAAACATGCCTATTTTGCAATGCACACCCTCTCCCCCGGGTTATAGCACCCATTGTAGGCTCTGGTCTGCAGTAGGATCTGATATTGCCCTGGTTAACCCTCTGCCAGAATAAACGGGGTGCTCCCAGCTGCTGCACAAGACTCAAAGGATCAGCACTGGCCGCACAACTCCCCAGCAGTTGGAGCTGGGGGTGCGCTTCCCATCGCCCGTAGACATACCCGCTTTGGCTCTCACTGAGCTCCACATTCCTGATGCTTGCGCTGTCAGGGGTGGTCCCAGCCACCCGGGCAAAGCCGAGGTGCCCTCACTAGGACCTCCGGGCCCACTGCACAGCCAGGGCCATTGGTTCCGCCAGCGTGACCCCTGCTGCTGCCGTGATCCCTGTTGTGCTCTTCCCGCACGCCAGGGGCTTATGGCCCCTTTCTGCCAGCAAGGCCGGCATAAAGGTGCAGGGCACGAATGACTCAGGCACTGAGAACGTGTGTGTGTGGGGGGAATTAGCAGTCACAAGGAGAGTGCGGGGGTTGTACCTTTTCTATCTGCTTCTCCTGCAGACTCCTTACATGTCTCAGGGAGGCTGTGGGGTACAGCAGTCCCTGGGCTGGTGGAAACACTGTGAGGAGACCAGAGTGCGTGGCCCCATAGATCTGAGGCAAAAGAAAAAACTTGTGCAAAACCACACACCTAGGAAAGTATTTGCGGGGGGTCCAGTGGAAGCTGACTGCACAGCACCCCCACCCCAAACATACCATGTCCTGGGTAGTGTTAAAGGGAGATTCCAAGCCAGATTCGGGGATCTGGTTCTAGTGAGCTAAGCAAACTCCAGTTCCCAACGTGCTCCCCAAATTCAGGGAAAGTTCACATCTAAACTTAGCAGCTTGGGGCCAGCTGTGCTTTATAGCAAGTTACATGCTGTCCTCGCTGCCAGAGGAGTGTGCTGGATGGGGGAGGGGGAGGGAAGGGGTACGTGCAGCCTCGGCCACGTCTCCAGGACACCCAGCTGTGGGACAAGGCACCAGGTGAGCAGCCCTATTTGGGAAGAGAAGTTTATTTTGGGCACGCGGGACCATTCTTCATAGTCGGGATCTTCAACTCCTCCTCGGCATACTTAGGCAAACACAACGCTGAGTGGTGAGGGTGGAGAGGTCACTGCCAGCTGCTGTGACCTCTATGATTAAGGCCCCCCTTTTTCTCCCATGTGCCATGGCAGGGCCTAGCGGCAGACCCTTCTCCAGACCCTCTGACTGCAGACCTGTGCAGGCCACCTTGTGTAACCCCTAAGTGTGCATTCAGAAATAAAGGGGGAGGGGTCTAGAGCCAGCCCCTCACAGTGTGGGGCAGAAGGGAGTTGTGGGGGTGAGAGGCACAGAGTCAGCCCCATCCCCACCTGAGACAGGATTGACCGAGCAGAATTCCCCATACCCTGTGGAGGATGTGACACCAAACAGCAGCACGGTTTGTTTCAGTAAAGCACATACCTGCCGGGTCGCCCGGCCCAAGGAACACAGCTCCAATCTTAAGGCGATACTAATCTGCAAGACAGTCCCAAAATCTTTAAGTCCAGCTGAGCTCATGGCCTTCCTGAATGTCTCACGTTCCAGTCTTGGAACCAAGTGTCTTGCCAGCAGCCAAGGCCTGTCGTCATTCCCCGGAATGGCACCAACAGCAAAATCAACCATGGGGCTAAATCCAGAGATGGGATAACTGTGCTCCAGGGGCTTCGTTTAATCTTTGGCTTCCCAGAAAGTCTTCTTTCCCCTTCCCTCTCTAGACTATCTGCCCCCTCCACTAGCCAGTGGCTGACTGAGGTCTGAGGTCATGGCAGCAGCTGACTCGTGCAGGAGAAAATAACGGGGAATCTTGTGGCCCTGAAGCAGCCTTGAGACGTCATTTTGGCATCTCCAGGGCTGTCACCACAGACTTTGCCTTGAAGTACTGTTTAAATCTTAGCCTTGCATACCTGTGAAGAGAGACAGAGACAGATCTTACACAAGAGAGTGGGAACATCTGACTGCCTCCACCCTGTCAGTGCTACGGGGACTTCCCCTCACCTCCTTTCAAGGGTGAAGCCCAGGGCCTTGCTTACTCACGTCTGCTGCAATGAAGGAGAGGGGCGATTTAGGGTGTGGAATAATCTCCAAGGGGAAATGCTGGAATCCTGATTGCTTGAGCTGTTGGGTAAGGAGCTAGATGGGATTGGAGAGAGATGGTCTGCCTTCATTCTAGCAATTTCTGGTCCAAACTCTGCAGGAGATAACAGATCAAGGGGCAGCCCTGTCTTCCTGGGGCTCACTGCGTTCTCCTGTGCTTGCAGCAGAATGCTGATACACTGGGTGTCCGTAACACCGCGGCAATCTGGGGCTGGGCTACGTATCTGAAGAGCCTGCCGCAGCTCGGGCTAACAGAGGTGTGTCTTTTAGCCCAGGTTGGAGCGGCAATCCTGTTAGGATCCATGGGTCCCAGCGTCGATCCCTGCCGCGTTACACATCCCATCACACTGCACCTCCCCACGTGCTCTGTCTGGGTGCTGCAGTGACCCACGGATCCAACGAGGACCTCGGTGCTGATCACTGCAGCCAAAACAGGAGAGGAATTCATGCCAGCCTGGGTGCAGAAGTAGCGTGGCAGCCTGCTCGTGCCGTGGCAAAGGGGAAGCCCTACCCACCACCAGCCCTGCTGCAGGGACCTGCTCACCTGAAGAAGTTAAAGTCTATGGTGGAATATTTATCCTGGATCAGGGCCCAGCATGCCCAAAGGAAATGAGAGGCCTGCAACAGAGAGAAGAATCAGGAACCTGCCTAGAGCTTCCCATACCACTGCAGGACGATAAAGCCTTTCACATCACCCTCTTCTCCCAGCACTCAGGGCCAGATCCTCAGCTGGTTTAAGTCAGCTCCACTAGCTTCAATGAATCTATGCTGATTTGCAGTCAGCTGGGGATCTGGCCCATGAGCTTTTTAATGCTAATGAACAGTCAGCTCCTGTCTTATTAACGATTATCTGTGTGATGTTTTTATGGAGCAGGATCCCGTTGTGCTAGGTGCTGTACAAACACAGAACAAAAGGGCTGTCCCCGCCCCAAAGATCTTACAGTCATAAGTAAGCGAAATGTTATCCCCTTCCTTGCACGGGGTGGGGGGAAGGGGGTGTTACCACCTGGTCCCTCTGAGTGGGACAGCCTTGGGTTTGATCCATCCTTGGCTGGCAGCACCTGGGTCACAGCACCTCTAGGATGATCCCCTACCCCTGCATGTTTGAAATAGCAAGAGCATGTTCCGTAACGTGTCCACTGACAATTCTTCTCTAAATGTTTCGGAGTTAAAATACAGGCAACTAGCTCCACAAGCCCTCGGCTTCCTTATCACGATGGATAGGTCTGAAGTTGTTTACTGCCTGGCTCTCAGCTAAGGTAAATTCCCCTCTAGCTGCTCGGTTCAAAGGTTGCTGTAGCAGCTCCAACAGGGTCATTGCTCTCTCTGGAGATTTTATGTAAGTAACCTTGGCAAAGTCAGATTTCCTTGTATTCCAGGGCTCAGCGGGCTCTGGCCCAGGTTCAGGCCAACAGGTCACTGCAGTCTTTGCTCACCTGTTGTTAGTACCCCACTGACCTACAGTCAAAGCGCATCACTCTTTATTTTGGCCTCCTGTCTCATGGAAGATGTGGCCACCTCTCTTCTCCAGCTTATGAGCAGGTGGCTACCAGTGCAAAAACTTCTTCCTTGAGCTCTCCCAGTCTTGCTGCCATAGAGGACAGAAACTCCGGTCCTCAGAAACTATAGGCCAGAACATTTCTCAGCTGGTGTAAGTCAGTGCAGCTCCGTTGACTTCACCTGTTTGTACCAGCTGAGAATCTGGCTCTAAATTTCCAGGGCTCCACATGCCCCATACATCCTGCCCCATGTGCACGGCTGACAGCCAGTTTTCTGGGATTCTTGCTGTCCGGCAGAGGATGCACAAGATAATGGCTAACAGGGCACCACCGTCTGTCCATCAGCCAGGCAACCTGAGACCACCCAGTCAGATGTGTCTTTATGCTCACCGAGAAAGAGCTCAGAGCCAGATTTTCAAGTGGCTAACCCCAACGTGCAGGTCTCTCTCAAAAACCTGGCCGCTTATTTTGGTGTCTAAATGGGTTCGTAGCCCTTTGAGAAATCTCAAAGTGACACAGAGTCTTGGATCCCATGTAAGCTCTGCTACTTGTGGGATAGCTCCTCAAGCAGGGCAGGGGGAAGAGAGGAAGCCACCCACTGCCTGGCCTGATTTCCTCCACTGCCCCTCCTCAGTGGCAGGAGAAGAGCTGTAATTCAACCCAGAGCCTGATTGTGGCTTCTGGGGGGCCTGCTCTTTCTCGCAACTCTGCAAACCATAAAGCAAGCCCACAGGTTCATGGGCCAGTGTTGCCAACTCCTGTGGTTTTAACAGCACTTTTGTGATAGCTGGTGGGTTTCTTAAAACCCCATCAAGAGACTGCATGGGAATGTCGGCTTTCACTTAAAAGAGAGAAAGGGTGTGGGTGTGTGTGTGTGTGTGGTTGCAGAGGAAAAACTTGAAAAGGTGACCTGCTTGTCAAAGCCATTCTCATGATTTCTGGAGTGCCTGAGGCTGGCGATGCTGTTAACCCCTGAACAACAGGTACCTACGAGTTGTAAATGTTACACAAGGTGGAAGGCAGTAGAGAACCACGATGGCTGGAGGGAAAAGCGATCAGGGAAGGGCCTCTGGCTGCTCCATCCAGTGCTCTCCCCCACTGAGCACTCTGCTCAAAGTCAGTGGTGGCATTAGGTCTGGATTCCTGAGGAATTAAGTGGCACTCAGAGCTCTTGGCCATCTGACTCCTAGAGAGGATCTGCCTTATTGTCGGAGGAACTTAATAACGTGAAGGACTTCCAGCTAGGCAGGCAGACTCTGCTGATGTACATTGGACCAGGCCTCTAACGGCTCTGAACGTACCACTCCGCCTAAGTCTTCAAATAAACAAACAAAAAAACAAAAACAAAAAAAACCAACACGTGCTCAACCTACTGAGCTCTTTAGCAAGATCTGATCCATCACATCTGTTCCCTCTCTGCTTCCACAGCAGTTCCCTTCCCTCCGCTGGAGAACTTTAATTCTAGGGCTTCTTGCATCTCCCTCTAAAGAATCTGGTGCTGGCCATGGAACCATAGAATCATAGACTATCAGGGTTGAAAGGGACCTCGGGAGGTCATCTAGTCCAACCCCCAACTAAATCATCCCAGCCAGGGCTTTGTCAAGCCTGACCTTAAAAACTTCTAAGGAAGGAGACTCCACCACCTCCCTAGGAAACCCATTCCAGTGCTTCACCACCCTCCTAGTGAAAAAGTTTTTCCTAATATCCAACCTAAACCTCCCCCACTGCAACTTGAGACCATTACTCCTCATTCTGTCATCTGCTACCACTGAGAACAGTCTAGATCCATCCTCTTTGGAACCCCCTTTCAGGTAGTTGAAAGCAGCTATCAAATCCCCCCTCATTCTTCTCTTCCGCAGACTAAACAATCCCAGTTCCCTTGGCCTCTCCTCATAAGTCATGTGCTCCAGCCCCTTAATCATTTTTGTTGCCCTCCACTGGACGCTTTCCAATTTTTCCACATCCTTCTTGTAGTTTGGGGCCCAAAACTGGACACAGTACTCCAGACGAGGCCTCACCAATGTCGAATAGAGGGGAACGATCACGTCCCTCGATCTGCTGGCAATGACCCTACATATACATCCCAAAATGCCATTGGCCTTCTTGGCAACAAGAGCACACTGTTGACTCATATCCAGCTTCTCGTCCACTGTAACCCCTAGGTCCTTTTCTGCAGAACTGCTGCCGAGCTACTGCTCCTGGACCATTACTCTAGTCAGGTACGGCAATTCCTATGTTCCTTTCATGAACGGTGGAGCTCCAGGACCATGAGGACGGAGTTGGTTCACTCCTGGGCCTGGGGCTGCAGCGATGTTAAACGCAGAGCGGACACACAGGCACAGTGAAGAATTTCAGTGTCTTTGAGCCACTGGACCAGCTCCTATTTCCTCTCCCTGTCCACTCCCGTAACTGAATCCCAGAGTGCATTTCAGGGCAGATTAACTCTCCCACCCAAGAGCCCTGGGTCTTGCCTGTCAGAGAAGAACATGCTCCAGTGGATGGTAAATATACCTCTTCTATTCCCCAACAATCAATTCTCCCGTGGGTTCAGTATATTCGGAACCCCCGCCCCAGCGCGCATCACTTGGTCAGCCCTGCCTCCTCCCACCGCCCCGCCGGGCGCCCACTCACTAAAGCAAACTGGTTCGCTTGCACGTAGAGGGTCTCCAGCTCCTGGTCAGAGATGACTCCCCCTCCGCTTCCCTGGTTCTCCCGGCTCAGTTGCTTGTAGGCTTGCAGGTAATGCCTCAGCCACTGCAGCTGGGTGTCTCTGCTGGGATATAGGCTGTAATCCACCTCGTTCACGCCTGCAAACAGAAGCTAGCAATTAGGAGGACTGGAGGCGGACAAGGAGAACAAGGCAGCTCCTCTAGGGCAAAGTGCTGATGAAGATGGGCTCTCCCAGGCCATGAGCCACAGCCCATTGAAGTCAGTGGGAATCTTTCAACTGCTGTTGGACCAGCCCCTGGGAGAAAAACACTATGTAAGTCCAGGGCCATTCTAGTGGAAGACAAGGTATTTCCCCAGAGCTAGGGATGGGGTGCAAGTACACTGATCCTATCTACTTGTTACAAGATCCTGTTAGCAAGTGGGTCCTATCCGTCCCTCTCTGGTGCTGGGATTTTGGCCCTGAAGTTACAATCTAAATGTAATTTCCCTCTCCAGAGCACACGAGCTGATTCCTAATCTTCCCTGTGCTCCATGTGAATTTTACTCCTAGAAGTTCTTCAGAGGCTTTAAAATAATTTGGGATGATCTCTGAGAAAGGCCACTGAATTAGGAAACAACAGGGAGCCACGATATATACCAAGCCCCTCTTCCCCCTAGATCTAGTCCAGCCCATGAGCACCTTGTCATGCATGAGCCTGGATTCGATCTCTTTTACTGTTTGCTCTCAGCAGTGGCGCGCAGAAGGGGACTTAAAAGTTTCAGTGTGGGTTTGTGCTTCAGGCTGCAATAATCCTGCTTAAGTCTTCAAGGTAAAAATTACTGGTACATCTACAACCCCTTTTGTCTTCCAAGTGCAAGGAGTAACTTCCTGTAGCCTCCTCTGGCGAGGAACGTGGCAGCTATTCATTCAACCACGTGCAGCAACGCTGCTCGGAAGTTTAGGGCTGGGAGAGAAGCCAACAGAGACCACATTGGGAAATCGGGTAGGCAGAACAGAATGACCCAGGCACTCTGATGTTATTGCCATGGCAACTTTAATGCCCACAAGTGGCCAGGAGCTCAGTTTTAGGTCTCATTTGAAAGATGCCGGCAACTCCACCGGCATAATCCCCCCGAACGTGGCTCTTGACTCAGTAGTCACTTGAAGGGAGAAGGACCAAACACTGAATCACCCACAACACTTCCTCCAAATCCTCTTAGAGGTTTCCACGCCCAGTGCTGACCTGGTCCAACCCTACTTAGCTTGTGAGAGCTGAAGGCTACACAGTACAAGCTGAAATGGCTATCGACATGCATAAATATTACCTGCACTCGGGGCTACACATGGGGAGAGGAAGGAATATTTCCTACAGTTACTTACATTAATGAAATATCCTCATCAGTTACCCTGTAAGTAAACATGGCCAAAGGGAAACATTCCACCAAACTGGGGGGCCCAGCTTTCAGGCTAGGGAAAGAAGGGGGCGGGGGAGCTTGACTCACCTGCAAATTCATTAAAGTGGTTCCCAATGTCGAAAGCCTGGTAATTGTAACCAGCGTATTCGTAGTCTATGAACCGCACGTGACCTGTGGAAGGCAAAACGGGGAGCGGTTAGAGTAGACGCCTCTGGTTCTTCAAGCATCCTTGTACCCCTTGGAAGCCACCATCAGGGGAAGGGACACGTGTGCAAAGCTCGTGTGCACTGGACAGGAATGGAACAAACCTTCGGTCTCGTTGTAGATGATGTTTTTGCACAGCAAGTCATTATGGCACAGCACAATGGGAGAGCCCAGCTGGGAGAGAGATTCCTTCAGCCAGGCAACCTCTTGCTCCAGCACCTCCAGACTGGGCACTTCCTGATGGAACCTAGGGGAGAAAAGGATGTGAGGTCATGTCCATGCACAGTAAGCTTCTTTTCAAATGTGGGTTATTTTTTTAAATAATGCAAAGCTCAGTAACATTCAATAACTGGAGAGAGAGAGAGAGCGCGCGCGGGCAGATCTCCTAGGGCAGCACAGTCTTGGAGAATCACATCGCATGGGTACTTGGTCCAGCAAAAACCTCTTTGTTCACTGGAAGATCAATGGGGACTAAACACCAGGCTGGGAGCCATGCACTTTCAAGTTCTGATACTCAGCAGCGGTGAATGGCTTGACAGTCCTGGAGATTGGGATCCTCTACTTAGCCTCAGAGCAGGGACAAATCAAGCAGCAGAAGCTTCCCCATGTTATCCTATCAACGTGCCTCCATGGTGATGTGGATGGACTCTCTCTAGGCGGAAAAAGGATAATTCTATCTCCGTGCCCCGCTGACTCTTTAGCCTCTAGGTGGAGTTTGCTAACAAGTGAGCTCAATTGCACTGGTGGTTTTGGTGATGTAAAACCCTGTCCCACAGGGAACTAGACCAAGACTCAAACCCGTCTCACATATAGGGCACAAACCAGCAACAATCAGATCAGTCAAATCAGGAGCAGAAGACTCTCATTGCAATTCGCCTTCAAAGGGTCCGTGTGGATCAAAATGATGGTTCAGTTCCCCGAGCTCCCAGGCCCAGAGCCACAAGGACAACGGGATTTTTCAAGACCCCACAGTGACACATGTTGTACTAATAACCTCAAGCAACCCGGTGATTCCAAAAAAATGAACTAGTTAATAATTAAATCTAACTGGCCATTTAATGCACTCTGTGTGCCACCTAGTTCATTCACCTTCACTGTTTATGGGTACTGATGGCGTCCAAGTAGGTGGATCCTGACGCAGGTTGAGACTTCCTCTAGATCCACCCACCTGGAATGGATTAAATCTCCCTCGAGGCCTTGTCTGCACTGGACATTAGATGGACTGGTTTTAAACGTGCATTGTCTGGATCACCGAAAAACAGCTTTAGGCCTATGATGGTTTTAAAGCCAGTGTCCTGGAGCTACAAGGGCCCCTGGTTTAACCCCTATTTACCCTGAACTAGGTGTAAAATCAGCCCATGTAATTGGGATCAATGCCCAGTGTAAGTGGGGCTCAGGTCCCAGTTTAATCCCAGCTGGGGTGATTTTCCTGGGAGTTATTACTGCTAGTAACAGAGGAATCCTAGTCATGGCCCAGGACCCCACTGTGCTAGGCGCAGTACAGACACAGAACAACAAGACAGTCCCTGCCCCAGAGAGCTTACAATCAAAGTTGTCTCCACTTTGATCGCTCCAAAGTCTTTGTCTGTGACACAGCGAAGGTCTCTCCAAGGCAACTCAGAGCAAAGGCTGGGCAGCGTAATCGGAGAGTTAAGTGTTGAGAGAGATCTCCCATTTCAACCAGGTTCATTCTCCCGTGCGGTCTCGTCTATACTGGGAAGTCTGCTTGTCGGTGGGCCCAGATACAAAAATTGGCCAATCTTGTAGAGTAGACAGACCATAGCTATATTTAGACCATGTTTCCCTGTTGCGTTATGGAAGGGCCCACCTTGGTTTGCTCCTTAACATGAAAAATTTCAAACCTTGCTGTAATTGTGTCAGCTGCTCCGCTGACAAACGCCACCCCACGTTACGTCTAGAGCTCTGCCACACTCAGCAGTTCAGTTCTGATGTTCACCTTTCTTTCCTTGCATTTTTAGCTCACGTGTTTTGCCTTCCCTGCAGTTTGGGGATTCAAACAAGCCCCCAAACGCACCCAAAGCCCTCAAAATTTTGTCTTGTTTCAGGTCAGAGTCTCAGAGTTACATGGTTTCAACCCAAAACTTGGCCTGGTTTTGCCCAATCCCTGGACTGGCCTGACTCCCCGGAGCTAAGCTGAATGTTTTACTGACCTCTCTGAATCTTTGGACAAACCTGTTGTGAATTGTAGGTTTGTGACAAACCCCAGCAAGGGCTTTGCCTGTTGCCTGGTTTTTTCACTCTGGTTTTGCCCAGTTCCAGTTAAGTTCAGTGTGGAGGGCTTTAACCTAGCTTCACCGGGGGAAGGAGACCAAAGCCCTGAGGTAAGTGGGGAAGTGGGATACTGGGAGGAAGCACGAGCAGGAGAGCGCAAGAGGGGACGGCTCCTGCCTCATACTGAGAAAGCGGGACAAACAGCAAGTTATCTCAAGTGCCTATACACGAGTGCAAGAAGCCTGGGAAACAAGCAGGGAGAACTGCAAGTCCTGGAACAGTCAAGGAATTATGACGTGATTGGAATAACACAGACTTGGTGGGATAACTCACGTGACTGGAGCACTGTCATGGATGGATATAAACTGTTCAGGAAGGACAGGTAGGGCAGAAAAGGTGGAGGACTTGCATGGTATGTAAGGGAGCAGTATGACTGCTCAGAGCTCCGGTATGAAACTGCAGAAAAACCCGAGAGTCTCTGGATTAAGTTTAGAAGTGTGAGCAACAAGGGTGATGTCGTGGTGGGAGTCTGCTATAGACCACCTGACCAGGGGGATGAGGAGGACGAGGCTTTCTTCCGGCAACTCACGGAAGTTACTAGATCGCAGGCCCTGGTTCTCATGGGAGACTTCAATCACCCTGATATCTGCTGGGAGAGCAATACAGCGGTGCACAGACAATCCAGGAAGTTTTGGGAAGTGTAGGGGACAATTTCCTGGTGCAAGTGCTGGAGGAACCAACTGGGGCAGAGCTCTTCTTGACCTGCTGCTCACAAACCGGGAAGAATTAGTAGGGCAAGCAAAAGTGGATGGGAACCTGGGAGGCAGTGACCATGAGATGGTCGAGTTCAGGATCCTGACACAGGGAAGAAAGGAGAGCAGCAGAATATGGACCCAGGACTTCAGAAAAGCAGACTTTGACAACCTCAGGGAACTGATGGGCAGGATCCCCTGGGAGAATAACATGACGGGGAAAGGAGTCCAGGAGAGCTGGCTTTATTTTAAAGAATCCTTATTGAGGTTACAGGGACAAACCATCCCGATGTGTAGAAAGAATAGTAAATATGGGAGGCAACCAGCTTGGCTTAACAGTGAAATCCTTGCTGATCTTAAACACAAAAAAGAAGCTTACAAGAAGTGGAAGATTGGACAAATGACCAGAGAGGAGTATAAAAATATTGCTCGGGCATGCAGGAGTGAAATCAGAAAGGCCAAATCACACTTGGAGTTGCAGCTAGCAAGAAATATTAAGAGTAACAAGAAGGGTTTCTTCAGGTATGTTAGCAACAAGAAGAAAGTCAAGGAAAGTGTGGGCCCCTTACTGAATGAGGGAGGCAACCTAGTGACAAAGGATGTGGAAAAAGCTAATGTACTCAATGCTTTTTTTGCCCGTCTTCACAAGGTCAGCTCCCAGACTACTGCACTGGGCAGCACAGCATGGGGAGGAGACCACCAACCCTCTGTGGAGAAAGAAGTGGTTCAGGATGATTTAGAAAAGCTGGACGAGCACAAGTCCATGGGGCCGGATGTGTTGCATCCGAGAGTGCTAAAGGAGTTGGCGGCTGTGATTGCAGAGCCATTGGCCATTATCTTTGAAAATTCATGGCAATCGGGGGAGGTCCCGGACGACTGGAAAAAAGCTTAGGTCGTGCCCATCTTTAAAAAAGGGAAGGAGGAGGATCCAGGGAACTACAGGCCAGTCAGCCTCACCTCAGTCCCTGGAAAAATCATGGAGCAGGTCCTCAAGGAATCAATTCTGAAGCACTTAGAGGAGAGGAAAGTGATCAGGACCAGTCAGCATGGATTCACCAAGGGCAAGTCATGCCTGACTAATCTAATAGCCTTCTATGACGAGATAACTGGCTCTGTGGATGAGGGGAAAGGAGTGGACGTGTTATTCCTTGACTTTAGCAAAGCTTTTGATACAGTCTCCCACAGTATTCTTGCCAGCAAGTTAATGAAGTATGGGCTGGATGAATGGACTATAAGGTGGATAGAAAGCTGGCTAGATTGTCGAGCTCAACGGGTAGTGATCAATGGCTCCATGTCTAGTTGGCAGCCGGTATCAAGTGGAGTGCCCCAAGGGTCGGTCCTCGGGCCGGTTTTGTTCAATATCTTCATTAATGATCTGGAGGATGGCATGGATTGCACCCTCAGCAAGTTTGCAGATGACACTAAACTGGGAGGAGTGGTAGATACGCTGGAGGATAGGGATAGGATACAGAAGGACCTAGACAAATTAGAGGATTGAGCCAAAACAAATCTGATGAGGTTCAACAAGGACAAGTGCAGAGTCCTGCACTTAGGATGGAAGAATCCCATTCACCGCTACAGACTAGGGACCGAATGGCTAGCCAGCAGTTCTGCAGAAAAGGACCTAGGGGTTACAGTGGATGAGAAGCTGGAGTCAACAGTGTGCTGTTGTTGTTAAGAAGGCCAATGGCATTTTGGGATGTATAAGTAGGGGCATTGCCAGCAGATCGAGGGACGTGATCGTTCCCCTCTATTCGACATTGGTGAGGCCTCATCTGGAGTACTGTGTCCAGTTTTGGGCCCCACACTACAAGAAGGATGTGGAAAAATTGGAAAGCGTCCAGCGGAGGGCAACAAAAATGATTAAGGGTCTGGAGCACATGACTTAGGAGGAGAGGCTGAGGGAACTGTGATTATTTAGTCTGCAGAAGAGAAGAGTAAGGGGGGGATTTGATAGCTGCTTTCAACTATCTGAAGGGGGGTTCCAAAGAGGATGGAGCTTGGCTGTTCTCAGTGGGAGCAGATGACAAAACAAGGAGTAATGGTCTCAAGTTGCAGTGGGGGAGGTTTAGGTTGGATATTAGGAAAAACTTTTTCACTAGGAGGGTGGTGAAACACTGGAATGTGTTACCTAGGGGGGTGGTGGAATCTCTTTCCTTTGAGGTTTTTAAGGTCAGGCTTGACAAAGCCCTGGCTGGGATGATTTAGTTGGGGATTGGTCCTGCTTTGAGCAGGGGTTGGACTAGATGACCTCCTGAGGTCTCTTCCAACCCTGATATTCTATGATTCTATGTCACTTACCCTTCCCACAACTGCCTGGCTGCATTGCCTGAACCCATACGCAGGACTAGAGATGAGCCCAGTGCAGCTGGCTAGAACTGCGTGGATACAGGATGCCCTTAGCAGGAGTCTTGTTGCTGGGTTCTCTCTCTCTCTTTACCTGGGGTTGGATGCCTTGGTGATGAGATCAGTTTTCATGATGGTGAGGTACTTGTGTATCTTGTGCCACAGGCTGGGTTTGGGGAGGCTCCCGTTGGCGTGAATTGCGTGCATTTTGGCCATTTCCCAGGCTATCAACCTATAACAAATCACACGGGCAGCGATAATAGGTGGCTACACTTCGAGATTCTGCCAATGGGAAATGCTCAGCACCTTCTGTCAGCCACACCCCAGGGACATCAAGTTGGGCACCCACAAAACCAGCGCCCACTGTTAAAAATTCAGGCTGAAAGTGTCTAAATTCTCTCTCCATTTTAGCAGCGTGACTTCCAAAAGCTTCAAGGTACCATCTCAAAAATCTCCAAACTCACTGGGCCAAATTCTCTGCTGGTATAAGTCTCTGGAGAAATGCCAATTTCAGCATTGCCAACCTCAATGATTCAAAAATCATGGGATATTTTTAAAAAATCATCTTGTGATTTTCAAGCCAAATTTTTGTTGTTGTTGTTCCTGTGATTTGCTCTCTGGTTTCTGAGCCCTCAGGTTGCAATTGCATCATGTTTTCAAGTTCTTCACAACAACCCTGAGGGTTACAAGTTACTTCTTTTTAAATGAAACCTGAGATTCTGATGTGATCACTTGATTCCAGCAGCTGGGGCTTCAATCAGTACACCCCAAATTACGAGACTTGTGAGAAAACCAGGAGAGTTGGCAATACTGCTGGCATTTACACGAGCAGGGAATCTGGTTGGCGACTGCAGTTACCAGAGAATGCTGCCGTCCTGGTTCTATCTAGGCAAATGGTATGGGAGACTTCGGGGGAACGGCCTCTGTGGGGCTTGCAATGGCTGTGCGCACTACGCATCTGCCGGACGAAAGGCCAGTCTGCAAGAGAAAGGCAACACCCACCCCCCTGCCAGCAGCTGCCTCTGGTTGCTGGGAGAAAGGATGCCCTATGCTGCCTCCCACCCAAGTTCCTGCTAGCAGCCCAATACGGGGCATTGCAGAGGTGTCAGGAACCTATTCCCTGATCTGGCTTGGCTTGGAGATTGGTCCTGCTTTTGAGCAGGGGGTTGGCCTAGATGACCTCCTGAGGTCCCTTCCAACCCTGATCTTCTATGATTCTATGATTCTCCCAAACGTCACTCCCTGCATGCAGCACCCTAAGACCGATAGCAGAATCAGGCCCATAGCAATCCACCCAAGTGCCTTTCCCCTCCCAAGGCAGGGCCACGGAGGAAGGAAACGTGGCACAAACTACACACACACACACACACACACACACTCACCTGAAGATTTGCGGCTGCCGCACATGCTCAGGTTCCAGCGCCATCCCCTGCATGAACTCGTAACACAAGCCGTTTTGGAAGGTGCAGTAGAGGTTGGGGGCGCAGCCGTGGGCTCGCAGCACCTGGAAATTCTTCAGCTCATTTTCCCTGTCCACAAAGAGCTCCGTCTTCCGGCCGTAGACCCGCACCAGGACCGCGTCCGCCATCCCCTCGTCCACGTAGCAGGCCATGAGCTTGTTGGTGATGCCATCGGTGAAGAGCTGGCGAGGGAGGGACAGAGGGAGAGGGTCAGGGCGTGGTGTGGGGAAAAGCAGCCAGGCCTTAGGGGCCATTAACAAGTGTGTGCGCAGGGGAATGCCCTGTGGGAAGGGGAAAAAGAGACACTAATGTAGAATCCGAACAGCCCCGAGTGTAAAAGGAAAAAGGTTGGCACAGGAGTCTGTCCATGGTACTTATCTGGCTGCCACAACCGTTACATGTGAGTGGCTCACACTCCAATGGATTTGACCTAGGCAGGCAGTGTGGTCTAGTGGACAGAGCACTCCACCTGCCTTCAAGTCCCAGCTCAATGCCCAGCCTGCTTGGGCAAGGAACTGCCCAGTTCTCCCATCTGTGAAAGGGGATAACGAAACCGATCTCCATGGGAAAGTGCTCCGAGATCTGATGAAATGCACTATATAAAAGCTAGCCATTGCTATCACCATCCTCACAGCACCCCGGCGAGGCGGGGCTATTATTTCCATTGTACAGATGGGCAACTGAGGCCCAGAGAGCTAAGGGACTTGCCCAAGGTTGCACAGGGGTCTGTGGTGAAGCAGGGAATTGAGTCCCAGGCAACCACCCTCTCTCTCTTTGCCACTGTCGCCAGTCAAAATGCTGACTAGGGAACAGCACAGACACTTGGAACGGAGTCCTAGCCAGGTCACCAGCCTTTGGCTCAGGATGGAGGTTGTGACTCAGGGCACATGGGCTGAGGCTGTTAAATGCGCAGCGTGGCGCAATATTATTTGAACAGTGTCCGAGTTGCACTAGGCACTTTACAAGGACAGATTGCAAGATACCGGGTCTGATTCTCCCCCGCCTTGCAACTTGGGTCATTGCTGGAGCCGTTCTGTTTTGTGCCCTCTGGGTGCTGCTTGTGAATGAATGTGTGCACCTGTGCACGGTCCCTGCCAAAAGAGGCTGCAGTAAGATGTGGGGGGAACAGAGAACAGGAAAGGGACAAGGTGAGGAAAGAAGGGGTCTCAGCAGCACCACTGCATGGAACCGCATGGTTTAATTAAGAGCTTGGTTATGATCAGCGGGCACTCTCTCTGGAGACCTTTCTTGTCGGTTCGCCTCAGGAGACGCACCAGTCACAAGACAACGTACGTTTGGGAGGTCTCGACAGCATCCCAAACATGGGCCTGTCTTGCACTCCTCATACGGCCCAGGCTTATAAGTGGAGCTTGGAGATTTAGTAGCAAAGCATGACACTGGGTTAAGTTACAAACCTGACACTCAATCCCAGTTCAATAGGGGCGCTCAGCAGGGTTTCGAACCGGGGTGGGGTGGGGGAGGGGGCTGTGATAAGTTCTCAGCTAGCTGGAGGCGCTAGGCACCAGGCACAGCTGGGTGGTTTGGGCTGTTTTCCGGCTGGCAACTCAAGAGAGCTAAAAGAACCGTTCCACCTTGAGGTGTTGAGGGCCGCGGCTCAGGCCTCTGTAGGTTCTGAGCTGCCCCGCGGGCAGAATCCCTGAACTGGCACAGAGCCTCAAGCACAAAACACAGCGAGGAGCAAATGAAACAAACCAACCAACCGCAGGGATCATTGACAGCGCTGAGATCATTGACAGCGGGGATGTCTCTGCTGGGGATGCCTCTGTCACTAATCTGATGGCTCCTCACAGATGGAAAGAGGGTTTTGTTCGGGCTTCTCCTTAACTTGGCTGGATGCCCGGATACACAGAGTCTTCTCCCCTTCCCCCGTCCTCTCCAACTCAATGACCCTTCTTCCTGCAGATCTCTCCCTCTATGCTCCTGTCTATGCTCTCTCTTGGGAAGCAGAGGAAACGCACAGAGGTGTGGATTGATGGGGAAGGGAGGCCATTCCAGATGGTCTGGGGACGGCAAGAAATATTGGCCTGATTCCCCTCTCATTTACTCCAGCGTGAGTGAGGAGTAACTCCACGGAAGTCAAAGGAGCCAACGAGATGGGGGCGAAGCAGAACCCTTAGCCCCGGGTTAAGTCGAGATTAATGCTGTTTCCAAGGGCCACTTTTCTCCTCTTCGATTTTTTAAAAGTTGGGAGAATCTGACGCTTGTGGAAAGAAGCGAGGGGCTGCTAGCTCCGGCTGCAAGCCAGTGCTGAGCAAGGCGCCCCCGCAAAGGCAATCCTTGCCATCCACCGAGCCATCCTGCTGTGGGAAATGCAGGCTTGGATCCTTGGGCCTTTCAGAAGGCAGATCTGGTGCTGCCTGGGAGTGCAATGGGACGGGCAGAGTCAGACTGGAGCAGGACCTGTGACACAATGTGCTGATGAGACAGTGGCACTGAGGGTGCAATCCGATGGGGCTTGTTTTGCCTGGGCGGGCAGTGCCCAGCATTATGGCCTGATGCACAGGGGAGGGATGCCACGCCCAAAGCAGGCATTGCTCAGGCTACCCGCTGTTGCAGAACCGGCAGCACCAAGGACACAGCCTAGTGCCGTACCGCCCAAGCTGATGCTACCTTTGTCCAGCACTGCCCGGGACATGATCTGAAGCTTTAGTAGCTTCGCTGTAGGTGACAATATGCTTTTCCCCTATAAGTAAAAAGGAAACTGATTTGAGCTTCACAGGCCAGAGAGAAGTAAATACCATAAGACTCATATTTCCTTAAAGTCTTCGCCCTCAGCCTCTCCCTGTCCTCCTCCTTTCAGATCCAATGGGCCAAATCCTCAGCTGGTACAAACCAGCATAGTTCCATTGATATCACTGGAACTATCCAGATTTACACCAGCTAAGGGTGGGACCCACTGAAACTAGCCCCCTGCACATGGAATAGAATAGCCCCAGGTTACGTGAGGGCAAGAACAGGAATTTCCTGTGGACAGGTCCCACTCCCCCAGCAGTTCTAGCTCAGCAGCCCCTTCCTCTTCTGCAAACTGAACTCTGCCTCAGTTCTTCTCCATTTTCGGATCTGAAGTCCATTCAGATCTTTCCTGTGGGTGTGAATTGGACTGTTGGTATTGATCCTGCTGGCATTCCATGACGTTCATTTCAGCACTGCTGATGACCTGCGTACCCAGCATCTCACAGCTCCTCCAGCTTCCAGGAACAAGGGCAGCTGCTCAAGAGACCACCTGAGACGTTCCCGGAAGTGTCAACTGCAGAGTGAATGTGACACACACACACACATCTCTGCCTATTCAGACATCCTCACAGACATTCTTCACCCCAAAGTGCTCCCGTGCATCTGCTGTCTCTTTCATTGGATGGTAACTCCATGAGTATTTAAGCAGGGGCCTTTCTGTGTTGCCAACACAGCCTTAAAGATACTGGAATGCAGAGCATAGATCTCCAACCTGCTGCAGTCCAGACAGGGCTTCAGCGTTGAAAGTATTGTGCTGGCTCTCCTTATCACATCTACGGTGAGAGAGAAGCAGGCACCCCTCTGATAGTATGCGATCAAGCTTGCTTACAATGCCCTGAAGCTCTCCAGCATAGAATCATAGGAGTGGAAGGGACCTCGAGAGGTCATCTAGTCCAGTCCCCTGCAGGGAGATGCTTTCTGCTTAGTGGCAGAACTAGGGGATGCGCTGATGGTGGGGCCAGATCCTTGGAGACCACTGCAGTTGGGCATAACCTAGTGCAACCTGTAGGCTCCTTTTACTTGCACTGGGGGGGGCTGGACAATCTTCAGCTGGCCCCAGAATTGTGTGTGGGCATGGGGGGGGGGGCAGGGGGCGTACAGCCACCTTTACCCAGCTTTCCTGGATCCTACACCGAGCAGACCTTGGCCACTCTAAAGACTTAGCCTTTAACATCTGCAGTGGTGCACAGTACCTAAGAGGCTGGCACTGACATCATGGAGCTAGGCAGGGTAAATCAGCGTCACCCCATCACGATGCTGATACGTACCAGCTAAGGATCTGCTCCAATTCTCTCTTTAATAAAAAAAATGGTCTTTTTGAAAAAAATTTTTTTAAAAAGAAAGTCTCTCTCCCCATGTTTAAAAAAAACAAAAACAAATATAAAGTAACATCAGCTGGGGCTACGATTTAAGGCTTCCCCTTAGGCTTACACAAGTAAGATCTGCTGTTCAACACAACATCAACGCATGGATACAAGACGGCTGACAAGAGTCTTATTACGAACGCTTTGTATTATAGGTAGCAGTTAGAGGGCTCAGCTGAGACCGGGGCTCAAGGGGCTGTACAAACACATGACAGACAGTCCCTGCCCTGAAGAGATCACAGCCTTAACTCAAGAGTCTCCTGTCTATTAGCAGCTGCCCTGGCACAGATATTTTGACACAGCTTCTTGTATTTAAATGACTCTGGGCTACTAATATATTACTAAAGATGCTCCAGGCACACTGGAAATAAGCGCACGGGCTTGTCTGAGTGCTAGATTACATCGATACTGTACTAGTACTGTGCCCTCGCTGCCCAGCTACAGAACATTTTCATGCAGGGATCTCAAAGCACTTTACAAATACTGATGAGCTAAGCTAGGCAATGTGTCATTACCATCCCTATAAAAACAACAAGGAATCTGGTGGCACCTTAAAGACAGGCAGATTTATTTGGCCATAAGCTTTTGTGGGTAAAAACCCCACTTCTTCAGGTGCCTATTACCATCCCTATTTTACAGATGGGGAAACCGAGGCACAGAGCAGCAAAGCCAGTTAGTGGCACAACCAGGAACAGATTCTTGGAGTCCCAGTGCCTGGTCTCTGGCTTTAAGGATCGATGCCTCTGCCTGGGGAGAACCAGGATTCATAGATCACAGAATCACAGGACTGGAAGGGCCCTCGAGAGGTCATCTAGCCCAGCCCCCTGCACCCACAGCAGGCCCAGGTATTCTCCAGACCACTGCTTCTCCCGCTATCTGAGGTGGGGGGGCTGGCAATGCTCTTCCCACTGTGCGGGCAGACCGGCAGCCGATGGCCCGCGGACCACCACTTGGAGGAGCGCTGGCCTCCAGCGTCCCTGGCAGGTGCCCGTCTAACCTGCTCTTAAAAATCTCCAACGTGCAACAGGCATTTCAGAGTTCTGCAGGGAACATGAATCCGCCCAGTCACTCCTCAGCTCTTCGCGGCCACCCTTGCGCCCCTGGGACCGCCCGGGGGGGGGCTGCGAAAAGGTGCCCGGCAACATCCCCCGGCGAGGGAGGAAAGACCCGGAGCAGGTCACTGGGCGCAAACCTCGCCCCTTCCAGGGGCTTGTCTAGCTCCAGAGCCCAGGCGAACTTGCACCGCCCCCGGGGTGCTGCGGGAGGCGGCTGCCCAGACCAGATCTCGCCCCAGCAAGCGGTTTCCCTTCCGCCTGCCTGGGCGAGAGCCATGGAAACCGGGCTGGCCGGGAGCGGCGGCGGCGGCGGGGGGCAGCCGGTCCAGCCCGGCCCCTCGCAGCCCCCGGGAGGGGACGGGACGCTCGCCCCGTACCTTGGTTTTCACGCGCTCCGGCGCCCACTGCGGTCTCAGCTCGCGGATCAGCCGCAGCGCGCCGGGCCGGACGTTGTCTTCGTCCACCGCGATGCCCAGGCAGCGCACGGCCGGCTGGCCCCGGCGGCCGGGCAGCCCGGCGTGGGGGGCGGCGGCGGCGGCGGCGGCCGAGAGCTTCTCCTCCATGGCCCACGTGCGGCGCGGGCAGACCCGCGGCCTCTGCCGGGCCGGAGCGGCAGGCGGGGAGCGGGCACCGGCGACTCCACCCCCGCTAGCCGCGGAGCGCTGGGGCAGCGGCCCATGGGCAGGGGCTGGAGAGGGGCTGGGCGGGGAGGAGCCGCCGCCGCCGCCGCCGGGAACCCATGAGTCAGCCCCGCCGCCGCCGCCGCCGCCCCTCCGTGCCCAGCCCGGCGCTCGGGCCGGCCACCATTGTGATGTCACCGGGGTCCCCCGGCGCCGCCATCCCGCCCCGGGGCGGGCCCCCTGCGCGGCTCGGCCGGGACGAGCAGCCGGGGAGCCGCTCCGCCCGCGTCCCGCCGGCCCTGCGCACTGCGGAGGGGCCGCTCCGCTCCGGGCAGGTGCGCCGGGGCCGGGCGCAGGCTGAGCCTGGCAGGGGGAGCCCCCCCCGGGGCAGCGCTGGTGCTGCAGGCCGTGGGCAGGACTGTGGGGGCGGCCCAGAGGGGTCTGGGCTCGCGGGCGCAGCCCCCGGGGTTGGACACCAAAGCGCAGCCCCTCGCAGGTATTTCCCCAGGGGCTTGTTGTTCAGTGGGCGGGAGCCCTGGGCCTGCTTTGAAAAGGTCACCGCACAAACCTGCGGCCCCTCCAGGCTTACTCTGGGCCCTGCCCCCTGGGGAAGGCTCCCTGGCCCAGTGAGGGCCAGTCTTAGGAACAGGAACTTTTAGGACAGTTGAAGATTCAAGGCAGGGAAGGTGGCATCTCACTGCTATTTAGGGCAGGGCGACCAGAGAGCAAGTATGAAAACTCAGGGGGTAGGGGGAACAGGTGCCTATATAAGCAAAAGCCCTGAATATCTGGACTGTCCCTGTAAAATGGGGGCATCTGGTCACCCTAATTTAGGAATTCGTCTCCTTTGCCCCTGCTCTCTGCTGCGTGTTGGCGTGGTCCGGATTGGCCTGATTATCCAAGGAAAGTATGGATATGGGGTAAGAGAGCCCTCTCCAAAGCACTCAGACAACAGTTAGAGCTGGCTAAATGGGACAGGTTTCAGAGTAACAGCCGGGTTAGTCTGTATTCGCAAAAAGAAAAGGAGGACTTGTGGCACCTTAGAGACTAACCAATTTATTTGAGCATAAGCTTTCGTGAGCTACAGCTCACTTCATCGGATGCATACTTATGATGCATACTTAGTATGCATCCGATGAAGTGAGCTGTAGCTCACAAAAGCTTATGCTCAGATAAATTGGTTAGTCTCTAAGGTGCCACAAGTCCTCCTTTTCTTTTTGCTAAATGGGACACAGTCCGTCAGGAAAGTCACTTTACCCTCAGGAAGCTGAGTCCCCCTCCGCCAGCCTATAAATAGAAGGGGAGCTGTCACTTTAATAGGACGGTCATAATTGCTCCTGCCATTGTGCTAGGCTGAGTGTGGCCTAATTGCCTTGTCCAGTGCAATCAGAAGTGTGAATGCTCATCAGTTGCCAGTCCCCAGGGGCTCCCGGCCAGTGCTCTCTGCCTGTTGCAGAGTGGTCGCCAGGAAGTGGGCCTGTCAATTACTGAGGCCTAAGGCTCTGAGGGGGCTGTTTCGTTACCACAGGACGGTTCAGAAGGACTTTGTTGAAATGGGAAGGCTGTTTTAGGAGACACCTTTGAATCTACTGACCTATATCCCCTTTAAGTAATGTTAATAGATTACAGCTGCAAGCTATAGCCAGAAACAGCCATGGGGCATAGGTATGAAGCTTCTTAGCTGAGGCTGAAATATACCAGTGAAGGATGGAGAAGCAGATCAGTCATTTATTGAATATACTGGGCCTGCTTCTCCACTCTCCAACCCAGGAGTAACTCTCCCAAAGTCAAAAGAAAAGGAGGACTTGTGGCACCTTAGAGACTAACCAATTTATTTGAGCATGAGCTCCCAAAGTCCTCCCCTCTCCCCTGCCATGACCCTCGGGGACTGGGGGAACAGAAATGGGGTAGGGCTGGCCAAACTGGGGGGGAGCTAGATGCTGTCCAGCACCTCTGTGCCTCCCAAATGATGTAAAGAAGTGAGAATGCGGCCCAGGAGCTGGCCTGTGGTCTGCCCATTAAAAACACCACCCCACCCTTTCCTAGCAGGGTTCTGCAGCCTGTCCAGGACACACTCCAGCCCTAGGATCTAGCTTTATTAAGAGGTTGCCATAAGCACAACGCACACCTTAGTACACACCACAGCACTTAACACAGGAGCCCACCAGCATGGGGAAACGGAGCAGGAGGTACCCCTGTACCATGCAGGTACCTATCCTTTGGGGGATGCAAGCTTTTCCACACAAATCTACTGAGCTGTAAAACACATCTGCCGCTGGTTCCCTGTGCTCTCAGGAGTTAAGCTGGCCCCTAGCACCACCCCTTTTTGCTCCTCAGGGGTTACCTGATCCCACTCCCTACCCTCCCTTACTGCTGCACAGAGGCTGCTATTTAATGAAAGCCGCCCTGTGAATTGAATGGCAAGAAGTGTCATTAAACTAGAGAAGCGTTTTTCCCTTGGATTTAGCTGGAGCCTGAAAGTTGGAGATCGCAGTCGGAGAACTATCTTACGACACATGACTTATGAGGAGAGGCTGAGGGAACTGGGATTGTTTAGTCTGCAGAAGAGAAGAATGAGGGGGGATTTGATAGCTGTTTTCAACTACCTGAGAGGTGGTTCCAGAGAGGATGGTTCTAGACTATTCTCAGTGGTAGATGAGGACAGGACAAGGAGTAGTGGTCTCAAGTTGCAGTGGGGGAGGTTTAGGTTGGATATTAGGAAAAACTTTTTCACTAGGAGGGTGGTGAAACACTGGAATGCGTTACCTAGGGAGGTGGTGGAATCTCCTTCCTTAGAAGTTTTTAAGGTCAGGCTTGACAAAGCCCTGGCTGGGATGATTTAATTGGGGATTGGTCCTTCTTTGAGCAGGGGGTTGGACTAGATGACCTCCTGAGGTCCCTTCCAACCCTGATATTCTATGATTCTATGAACTATCCCACGTCCCAACTGTGTACGCAGGCAATGCCGATAGTTCAATGAGCAGCTGATGAGGGGGACACAGTGCACAGACTAGGATTAGGAGCTTCCAGTAGATGTTTGTGCTTGTCACTCAGCGCGGGTGCGTCTTGGCTCCGCTCCAAGCTCAGACTTCTCTCCCGCAACACACAAATGTTGCTCTGTAGTCGTCCGTATGGTTGAGTGGAGGGAGATATTAAAAGGACACCTTCCCTTTGTCTCCCCTCGGGAGACGGAAGTGAGGCCTCGTTGGACATGCACCATAGAGACATTCCCCCCCCGAAAGTTAGTGTTAAAACCCAAACAGACATGTCCAGAGGATACAACCAGGGCTCCTAAAAAGACCTAAAGCACCTCGCTGTAAGCAACTGGTAGGTAAAGGCTGTTACCTGTGGTTATTTTTTAGGAAAATGTGTTGCCCTTTTAGACACCGCACAACTGCCTGCAAAGCTCTTTACAAACATTCTACAGCCCTCCTACAAGCATTGGCTCCTGAAAAGCAAAGCCAGGTATTTTAGTCCAGCCTTTCACACCTACGATCTATGTTCTTCATCACCAGAGCATTCAAGTGTCTCGCATGAATTTACCCCTCTGGGGCACGGAAGCAGCATCCTCTTTTAACAAATGGAGAATTGAGGCACAGATCAGTTTGCAGAATTTCACCTCCCGCATAGACGTCGTGGTGTTGTTATTTGTACCATGTAGAAGCCCAGGTCGTGGACCAGGCCCCCATTGCACTAGGCGCCGTACAAACACAGAAACAAAGAGACAGATTGCCTCAGAGCGTTTACGATCGAAGTAGTGACTAATCTTTCGTACCTACCTGGGTATTGCTAACTCTATAGCTGTGAATGAAAGCATGCTGCTTTGCGACAAAAACGAACACGAACAAGCTGACAAAAGCATGTACGGCTAAACGTCTTGACCCAATTATTTAAACGGATACTGTCTGTAAACATAACAGCAATCTGAAATGGGAGAAAGCAGGCAGCATTAATGTAAGATTTTAGCATTGGGCAATCACTAGTTTTGTTTCTATACATACATGCACAGACGCTTATGTAGCAGTCGTCGTCTTTGTCCTCACTGGGGACTGAACCTGGGACACAGGCCGGGCTCAGCTCCCTGGGAAGAGCCGGACCTTCAAACCTACAGAGGGTATTGTTTAACGCTGTCCCCGTGTCCATGCTATGAAAGGGAGGTAAGTAGGGGCCTCTTTGGAGTGCTCCAGGGTCAAGCTGGGAGGAAGCACAGGTGTACTCTATGCTGCTGCCCCCACACAGATGGCTTGGGCTTTGGGGGAGTCTAGAACCCCTTCTCCAGTGCTGGAGGTAATGTGGGGAAGGAGGGGAGCAGTGCAGGGAAGGGGAACGTCAGAGCTCACTTCCGCTGCTGAGCACAGCAGTCGTGGGGAGGAATTGTGACCCCCCCACACACACACACACTATGCTGCTACCTCCCCCACACTCTCTCCTCATATTGCTCCCCACTCTCCTGTCTCCCCATCTTCTGACCCCCCCGACTACCACACATCCCCCCCACTGCTCCAACTCCTCACTCTGACTTCCTTACTCTCTGCTCTCCAATCTCTCACCCATTCCTTGAGTACTCCCCCACGCTCAAGACTTGCCCTTGGACTCTTCTGGGGGGGAGGGGGCAAGGCTGATCACCCCCAACTTTGTACTTCAGGAAACGGCCATGGCTCCCAATCTAGGGGGAAGCCTTTTAGGGGGCCTGAGCTCCAGCCCAGCCCTCCACAGGCTGAGTGGGGGGAAGCCATGCCCTCCAGTAGAAGGGGTCCCCTGTGAAGGAGGCCCCCCCATATGGCATGGGCCTGCTGAGGCCCCACCCCCTGTTTGCAGGGGTTCCCTTGCTGTTTGGACCAGACCATATATGGTAGGATCCTCCCTCCCAAGGAACCCCTCTCTCAAGGATAGAATAGGAAAGGTTTTCCTTAAGCCTTTAATTCAAACCACCTTTTAAATAGAGCTCGTTAACCCATGCCAGTCCCTGGGTGCATACCTTTACACTGGGTTAGCAGGGTGTGTATGTAGGGCAGCCTCTCATACTCTGTGAGGGGATTGTATAGCCTACTTCAAGCCTGCGGCTCCGTTTAATTCTTCTCCAGATACTTGGATGTTGTTCCTCTTGGCTAGAGAAGTGATGTGCCCTGCCTGGAATCACATGCCCCGGGGACGGGGACGGCCGAGCTGCGTCTAGACTAGAGCTCGGTCTCCTGCTGCCGCTCCGTGACCTCATGCTCCACTTCCTGGTGGGTTATCCCCGGCAGGCCGCCCCCGGGGAATCACGATGTCAGCATGAGGCCAGGAGAGCATCTATTTATTAGTGGAAAAGGGCACAGAGGCAGCTGCTATTACACTATTGCCCATTCTTCCAGAAGCAGACACACCCCAGAACTTCCCCCCAGAGGCACTGCTTGAAACCCTCTCTGAGCAGCCCCATCTCTTGGGGTTGGTCTGCGGGCGCACCAAGAAACACCGCCTACCCTCTGCCAGCATAGCAACTGGTATAACACTCTATTCAACTCCACGGGGTCCCTGAGTGACTGCCACAGACCCCTGTTTAATGCCTATAGACTCCTACTTGTTTCATTCCCGTCAAATTCTTTAGCTTAGGCTCATGGGAGGAGCTTGAGCAGGTTAGTGCCCCCTTTCCCCTCCCAGGCACATCCGTTCCCTGACCCAAAGAGTTTCTCTCTCATCTATTTAGCTTGTAAAGGGTGGGAGAGAAGTCTTATCTCCATGAACCAGGGCACAGAGAGATTAACAGTCAGATTTTCAAAAGAGCCCAGGGCGTTGGGTGCTGTACATCTGACACTGCGCCCCTTTGAAAATCGGGCCCTGGCTGACGTACGTGAGGTCACACTGTGTGTCTGGCAGAGCCGGGAATTGAACTCGGGGCTCCCTCTGAGCAGCCCGGCCCTCAGGCAGGAGACCTTTCTTTTGCTCTAGCCCCGTGTTTCTCAGTTGCTGCATTGCGATCCCCGGGGGTGTAACAAAAACCAGCCTGAGGGGTTGTGAGAGGTTGAAAATATGAATACAGTCCAAAGCAAAGCAAATCTCGCTCCCCACTCTCCGCAGCCCCGCGCTCTTCACGGCCACGTATTTTCAGTCAAACTCTGGAAACGCACACACAAAATGCAGTTATGTAGGCACGAGCATTCAAGAAGGAATACATTGTTTTCATTTCAACAGGACTAACTTTTTAATGATTTGGATTTTGGCCACATATACTAAATATCCGTAGTGTGTTTAGATTCACTGATGGAGTATTTTGTGGTTGCCTTTTCTTATATTGTACATACACTGAGGGTCTGTCTACACTGCAGCTAGGAGTAAAGAGAAGGAGAAGCTACCATGAGTCTGTCCACCTCCCAGCTCAGGTGGACAGACTCATGGTAGCTTCACTCAAGCTAACACGCCAAAAATCGCAGAGTGGCTAGTGGCTCACAGGTGGCATTACGAGCTAGCCACCTGAACTCAGACAGAGAGAGTTGGGCAGGCTTTGACTCCAGCAGCTAGCCTGTGCCATCTCCCAGCTGCAGTATCGACATACACGTTGTGTCTGTTATGGTAAACCCGGATAAAGAAACACTTGTTATGCTCTTAAATCCGTTTGCTTTCTCTTGCATCTGCAATAACAAACAACATCAGTTCAGAGTCCTTGTTGCTTTGAGCCTTTGTTTAATACAAAAGGTCATGGAGTAGGCAGGATTAACACAAGCTATAAATATATCATTAAACTACACATGAATTGTTTTTCTACCACTCAAAACCAAACAAACAGCATGGAAAAGTTTGACAAAACACTGAGCTGTTCCTGGCAGGCAGCCATCGGCAACCTGGTAGCATCCCCAGTGTTCTGTCCACTAGTAAGTTGACTGTTAATACTTTTAACTTAAGACTGTTACCTTAAAGTGTGCCCCTGCTCTGAGAAAAATTTCTACAAATGACACTCTGGAGATCCAGGTCTGTTGTGCAGATTTGGATTTCCAGATCAAATACACTCAGTTTAAAAGATTTTTAAAAAAAGGTTTGTTGTACCCCCATTTATACTCCGTCCAACTCCACTGGAGGTAGAGGAGTTGACCTTGCCCCTTGCTCCCTTAACTGAAAGCTACCTGCGCTCACCCTGGGATCTGAAAAGCAAGCTGGTTCCATTTGGCTCATGAATTATGAAACCCTGGCTAGTGCCAAATAAAATTCTGCCCTGAACTATCCCTCTGTATCCTCCTCCTCCTCAGCAATGGAGTTGCACAGGTGGTGGTGTAACGGAGGGCAGATTAACGTTGCTGTCAGCGATGCGTAAGCCAGAGGACAGTTCGGCTCCCTCTCCTGCAGCAGCACTAGCTTTGCAGGTCTAATAGGATCTGCAAGACAAGATCCAACTGCATGTGCAACGGGGCAGTGGGGGTGGGGAGGAAAGGAATTCACCATTGCCCCGCACCTTGGGCAGTCATTTACACCAGATCAGAATAGCAGTGTGTTGCAGGGGGGAGGGTCAGTCAAACCCAGGGAGTTGATTGGTTGAGTAGGAAGGAACCACTTTTTACACGGTCACTTTTCAGAACGGAAGCCCACTTTAAAGTCTGAAAAGGTTGTAAGGATTTAGGGCACCTTCCTGGAACTGACTGTCCAGTGCCAGCACGGGGGGAATAGAGGCCTCCAACCTTCCACCTGATTTCCAGGGCCTGCTGGGTTTTAAGGTTCCAACTTTTTGGATCCCTGCAAGCACTTCCAGAGAGCCAGGCACCAATCTGAGAGGTGCAGCTTCAAGGGAGTATTTCACAGAGCTCTTCCCTTTAATCCTGGCAGTGCCGTTAAGCATCAGCACACTAAAGGTGACCCACTAAGGGGGAATAAAATGAGCTTTTGCCCTTTTTTTAGGTTGGAAAAAGGAAGCTTGAAAGATTTTTCTTTTAAAGGCTTTTTTTCGTTCGCTTGATATTTTCAAGGGAACATTTCAGGAATGCAGAGTCTGGTTCTATTGGGTTTTGTCAGAGGGGTTCTGGGATGGGTGCTTTCCCAGCCCTTACTTCAAAGGTTCTCAAACTGGGATAGACGAACCGCTGTGGAGACTTGCTGGTGGTTTATGGAGAGCTGGCTGATTTATGGTGCCCAGCTCCTCCGCCTCATTTCTCCTGCTAAATTGCATCAGCAGCCAGCTAAAAATCTATTTAAGCCTTTCCGGTTATCGCTCTTCCATCTCAGCAATCGCCACAGGGCTGCTACGTGACGGCAAATGGAAGGGGAGACTGTGGAAGAGAGAGGTGTCTCTATCAAGATGTGGTCCCTTCACGACCATCTGAGCATCTTTCTGCCTTAAGGGTTTGCTGCCCCGTCCTCCTCATGAACAAAAAGAGCTTCTCTCTCAAACATCTGCACTAGGCATGAACAAAAAGGAGCAAGAGCAACAAAAATGCATTCTGAGGCATCTGGAATGAAAAAAAATCACATAGCCTCCCAATTAAGATTGGATGTCTCCTTCTAAAAACATATTCTCTGCTCAAATTCTCAGATATGGGCTCGAGGGAGGAATTTCTGGGAAATTCTCTGGCCTGTGTTATGCAGGAGGTCAGATCACAAAGGTCTCTTCTGGCCTTAAAAAACAACAACAAAGAAACAAAACTATGGATCCATCAGGTTTCACTTTCCTGGAGTCTGATGTCATACTCCTACCTGTTCTCCAGTCATCCATATGGTCTGTCAGGGGAGAGAAAATCTGAAATGCTAATGTAAATAAACAACCTGGGGCGGGGGACGGGAGGAAATATCCCCCTTAAAAACACCACCTCGGTTTTATATTAAAAATAGACTTTTTTTGGTAGGTCACCTTTCCAAAACATTCTTATCACTGTGCCAATAAGGTCCTAATTTTTCAGAAGAGCTCAGGGCCCAATTTCCAAGCACTTAGTACGCCCAATTAGGGCCAGATCTTCTAAAGTTCTCAGCTCTCATTTAGGCACCTAGGTAGAGGTCAAATTCACCCAAATATACCGTATTACACCCATAGAAAATTCGGGCCTATGGGAAAGCGTCTCTCTCAGCTGACTCATAGGGTAGGAAAGTAGCAGTAAGTCCAGCTGTGGCAAAAAGAGGCTCAAAACAGATTGGAAAAATAAAAGTTGAAGTGATGAGACCCAGTCCCTGGGGAAGAGGAGATCAGTGCCTGCGTGATGGGGACAGTGGAGTGGAGGAGTCCTGGAGCAAAGAGGGTTAATTCTGAGGCTTATCACTGAAGTGTAGCATTGATTTTCAAAGTGGACTAATAAGGGGGTTTTACTTAAATATAGACAGAATGTGTTTTCTGTGCCTTTAAGGAACTACTCCGCTAAGCTATTTTCTTTCACAGTTTAAAATGCTTCTCCTTGGCAGTCTTGTGTTTCTTCTCCAAACCGATACCCTCTCTCCTCTCCCCCACACCCCTCTCCCCCACTCCTGCTGTCAGAGGGAGGTGGCGAAGCCGATCCGGTTGCTCCGCCGGTCGAATTCAGTGTAGTATTGCCCGATGAAGCTGGCTCCCAGAATCCAGAGGGGGCCGGTTGGAGGAGGAATGTCCAGACCTGCGAATGCCACAGTGCAGATGTCCTCTCCATATTGGGATTGCTATGAAAGGAAAGAGACCCAGCTCATGAGGAGAGAGACGCCAGGGGGAGAGAATCCTGCCCTGGATTGGAATTTGTTTCCCTAGATCCTGAAATGCCCCAGGTGACTGCCTCCTCCCGGTTGCTACTTAGCTCCACAACTCTCCCAGGAATCTGGTCCACACTTCAGTTTATGCTTTCCAGCCAGGCCTGCTCCAGATTTCTGCTCCCCACCTCAGGTCCTGCCCCGCACACCAGATTCTCCTGCTTCACTCTGAGATTTTGCTGTGAACATGAGAAATTACCCAAAGAGAGTTTGTGTTTTGTAAAAGCAGGGGGTGGGGTTTGGAGTCAGGTCCTAGTTTATCCAGACACCTCCACAAACTTCGTGAGCTTTGAAAAAACTAGTTCCGGTTTAGGCTTATCTTTATTCCTAGGTGTGTTATGGGTACAATATACAGGGCATAAGTCTGGAGTCCACGGCTGATGAAATTCAAAATAACAGCTCTGAACCAGATAAAGAACACAACTGGGGAACTGCCTGCAGTGATCTCTTACTAAACCCTTCTCTGCCCTTAACACGATCACACATGTTCTTTAGTGGGCATCACCTAGAAATCCCTTGTCAGGAGCAGCAGTTGCCTTATCCACTCCCACCGCCAGGAATAACAAGACAGGCGTCTCACCTGGAGGACGTAGGCCGAGCCACTGAGTGCGTAGACCTTCCCGCCAAGGTGGAAGGAGATATCGGGCAGCAGGTGGACTTTGTCACAGTCAACAATATACTGGAGCAGAGGAAGGAAGGAGAAGGCGATTAGGTCCTATAGAGGTGGTCTCCTGGGGTTCAGAGAAGGATGGTCCAGCAAAGAATCTACTGTAGGCACAAGTAGCCTCAGCTAGAGGCTGTTGCAACTCATTTGATAAAGCAGACCCATGCTAGCAACAGAGACTGAACAGTGTGGGGGCATCCCATATCACCCCCCTCCCACCTCACTGCTCATTTGGGCTTCTTGGACTACCTCACTCGGTCTCCCAAAGAGGTGCAACCACACAGAACAAGCTGGAAGGAGATCAAGAGCGCGTTAACAAGACAGTAAAAACCTGGGGGCCAGGGATCCTGTTCTGCCTCCCTCTGCCTGGGGTTGTGACTATGCTCCCAAAAGGAATCTCTCTCCTTATCCACCCCTGGCCAGCCTTAACGCACATGGAGTCTTTGACCCCTGGCTTCATAAAGGAGAAGTCATCAACACACTCCATCTGCTCCTGCACCGCTGGGAGAGGATGAGATGACCTGTCTCTGCCAGTGGGAATGGCCAGTGCTACCCCATGGTCTGGAAGAACAGGGGCCCTGTCACAGCCAAGTAGAGGCAAGCTGAGTACTCTCCCCTGGGAATCAATTGTAATCTCATCCCTATCATCCCTAGCACCTGCCCTAGTTCCCAGGTCGGGACCTAATGAAGCTGGCTGCTTGGTCACATGCCAACCAGCGAGCAGATGGACAGGAGCGAAGGGTGGGTTTGCTCACCCCTCCTTCCGCCAGCTCCGTTGCCTGGATGGCTTTCATCAGCACAGCTATGGAGCCTGCTGGGCCGGTGATGTAAGAAGCCCCCGTGTCGATGGCCACCGAACAACCTTCTTTGCAGAACAACGTTTCAGCACCGACAGACACCCTAGGGAGTGAAGGAAAGAGCTCTGACTTTCCCCTAACCTCTCCCTCCCGACAGCACTCCGGTCACCTCTGCCCTTTAATACCAAGGTCAACAGGAGCCTTAGAAATTACATTCATCTAGGTACCTCCCTCTCTCTGCTTGCCCCTCCAATCAGCACCAACTCTTTCCCTCCCAGTCCATTTCCTTCCACCTCCCTTCACATCCTTCTGCTAGGTGCTGACGTACATCTGCTCTGACCCTTCCAACAGACCCAAGCGCTCTTCTTGGGCCCTGACCCCATCAGTCTGCTAGCTCCTACACATTCCTCCCAGCCCCAACCCTGTAACACACACAGTTCAGGGTCAGGAACCCCAGGGCATGGGGCGGCTTGTGTGCACGTGCGTGCTGAATGGGTTCTTGCCCTGCGTTGCCAATGACTCTGTGTCTCCTTGGACAAGTCACACCCAGTGTCTCAGTCTCCCTGCCTGTGAACTGGGCTTACCGACCTCTCAGGACTGGACCGTGGGGTAATCCTCTCATGTTGAACACAAGGAGGGCTACACACGGACTCAGCACTATTCTTGTTAACCTTTGGGATCCAATGTTACTTGTCCCCCAGCACTTTTTGCAGGCATTAGAGGGGTTAACCCCAGTGATCCAGCCTGATTCCAGCCTTGATAACTCTATCGTGCCTCCCCAAATCCCTCCCCACCTCGGAGGGAGGGAGCTATGTAAGGCCTAGGTGTGCTCCCTGCTACTGACCCCTTCATGCTGATCTGCCAGTAGCCGTTCTTGTTGACATTCAGGTAGTGGAAATCCCCAGTGTAGTAGGCTGGATCACTTCCTCCAAGGATAATTTCCCCTCCGGGTTTCAGAAGAGAGTTCCTAGGACATAAAACACAACAGAGTAACTTCCTATCTTGTCCCTTCTCTAGGTCTCCACTCCAGAAAGGCAGGGGATGGGGAAACCCCATAAGGACCAAGACATGATGCCTTGCAGATTTCCCATGTGCTAGATGAATCGAGTGAGGGGAGTTAGCGGGCATGGTGACTAGCATCTGGGAGGTGGCTCCAGCATGCAGAAAGCTCTGTTTAGAGGCTTCTTGAGAATCTCAAGTTCACACCTAGCAAAGCTGCCACCAGGCTGCTTGTGCAAGGCTGTGCTTTAGAGGCCGAAGAGTGTTCCAGCAAGTGTAATTGACCTTGTGTCAGTGGCCCAATAAGTGCAGAGGGAGCTCATACTAACCAGTACTGGGCTGCTAAAGGGAGTCATTTTTTGGTATGTTTCTGGCAGAGCTAGCAGAGTTTACCGCCCAGAACCGGGGTGCAAGGGTGATTGTTAGTGTGGTGATGCCTTGAGAGGGTTTGTGTTTGATCATCTTCTTACTTCGAAGCTCTGCAAAGAAAGAGAAATCTAATAAAACAAGGGTCCTAGGGAGATTTTGCCTTCAGGAGCTCTGCATACCAGCTGGCCAGATCCGTAGCTGGTGCAAGCTGGCCTTGAGCTACACTCATTTACACCAGCTGAGGATTTGGCCTAGGACTGCAGACCAAGGACTTTGGGAAAGGAGTCATTAGGCTCTGTCCATCACTGACAATCGCACCTTTATTAGGGAGCACGAGATCCACAGGTTTCGCTTCACATTCTGATTTCTGGATTTGTTTCTCATTATTTTTTGTCTCTTGAATTTAGTTTTACTGCTCATAAAAGCCAGGAAGTGACAGCACCAGTGTGGGCTGGGCACTGTGCAGATGGCTTCCCCCAAGGCACGCTTCCAAAAGCCTTTCCCTAAAGCTGGCTGGGAAGCGGGGTCGATGCCACACACATTGTTGCTGGAAATGGAGACATTTTTATTTCCATCAATATTTTTCCTCAAAAGTTTTCGGAGTTTCATTGAAAAACCGACTTCTCCTCCGCCCATTTTCACCTGCGGAAAACCCAAACAATTTCGGTTTGGGGGTTTTCCAGTTTTTCACAAGAACCTGAACATTTTTGGGGGGTCCCAAATGGGTATTTCTTACAGAAAAATTATTTTTTTCACAAAAAAGTCATTTTCCACCAAAACATGTTTTGAATGACAATTTTTGACCAGGTCTGCCTTTCACTCTGACCTGCAACACCCTGGTTATTCCAGTAATGGGTCCCCAACACAACTGTGCCCTGCCTTTCAATCTTGGTCCACAGCCCCTCTTCCTACTATTCCAGTCCTTGGCACCTGAGCTCTGCCCTGTGCCCTTCCATCCTGGCCCATAGCTCCCCGCTTCTTCAGTTCCAAGGCTGCACCCCAACCCTGCCAACCTTCCGCCTCTTCTGTTTCTTGGACAATGAAGGCCATGCTAAACAAGGCCATAATTCTGAACCCAGACAACTTTTATACTCATTGCTCTTGCAGCAGTGAACCCCGGGGACCCCCACCACACTATACAAGACTAATAGACTCATGCAGCGCTCCCAGTTCCTCTGTGGTACGGGCTGCTTGCTCCTAGCGACACCCACCTACTGTAGTAGACGGAGAACACATCCTCCTTCAGGACCTGCTGGGAGAGGATCCGGTCAAACACTGGGGTGATGCCATCGATTGCCTGGCTGGGGTACCCCATGCCCAGCACCCCATCAAACCTGGCAAAGATGAAGGGGAAGGCAGGCAGCGCCGTGGCTTCAGCAAAAACTTGGATGATGGGGATATCAGCCACCTGGGGAGAGGAGAGTATGAGACAGTGCAGATCAGTGGAGCGTACAAGGGGGTCTGGTGCTCTTTTCTTTGGTGCACAAATATCGTGCACTCGGGTATTCTGCATGTTGCTCATTTAAACACTCAAGAGGGCTGGTAGCACATAGGATCCTGATTCATCCATGCGCCGGTGCAGAGCCCAGCTCAGGGACCAAGGGATAAGCAGCGAAGCTCCCTGATCCTGGGGTTTTCAGGGGCTGCTGCAGTCTGCAGTGCGGGTTAGAGCTGCCACAGGGGCTGCTCTAACCTGTGCACACCTGTCCACAGCCACTGTGAACCACTGCAGAAGCTGCCCTGCCCCCCATCCACCCCAAACACTCCTGCTGCTCAAGGGACTGCAAGCGAATGGAGATCATCCCTCTCAAAAGCCTGATTTTCATGCTGAGCCCCACAACTCCCACTGACCTCTGAGGGGAGTTGGTGGTGCTCAACCAGGCTCCAGATCACAGCAGGTGGAGCCACAAAAACCCTGGCTTCTCCTGTATTTTGGGGGAAAGCTGGACAGGCTCCTCGCCCTGTGTAACTTAACAATGCCTGTGGTGACATGAGTTTAAACAAAACCCACTACACTCTTCGCTTTGGACATTCCAGTGTTGCCAGCTCTCTCGATTTTTTCAGGACCCTTCCCATTCTTGGCATGGTTCTTAAAGCACGAAACTCCAGGAATCCAGTGATTATGGGAGAATCTCTGCTTTCATTTACAGGGAAAAGGAAGGGTTTGTCCACGTGAACACTTAGCTTGAGGCAAGATGAGGTGTAAATCGACCCCTCTGTAGCCTGCCGCACACTAACTGTCCGTGTGGACGCTGCTGCCGTGCACTCAAAGTGCTGTAATCTACTTTGCTCTACCCAGCTTTGGAACGTGGTTGTCTGGCGTGTCCATGTTCCAGGACACACAGCTGGCTTGACTGATGGGGGAAGCAATCCTGTCAGTCTGTAAAGTGCTTTGGGATCTTTGCAGATGAAAGGTGTGACAGAAATCCACTGAGTCAATGGGCCAGATCCCCAGCTGGTGCAATGGGTATGTCTACACTGAAGTCAATGGTGCTCTACTGAGTGGAAGATTTGACCTATACCGGGGGGGAGGGGAGGGGGGTTATGGCCTGATACAAAGCTTAGTGGAGTCAATGGGTGTCTTTCCATTGACTTCAATGGGCTTTGGAGTTTATCCTTAGCATGGCTTTGCCAGCACTTACCATGACAACGTCCTGGCTGAGGAAGCCTTTCACGCTTCCTGATCCATACTGGATAGCAAAGCCCGTTCCGTTCTCCAGGTACGTGCGTGATTTGGAAGAGTCGTAGCGGTTGTGAGACACTGGGGATACATTAGAAAGGAGGGTGGCGGGAGTTAAAGTCAATCAGCATGACAGGCTGGTGCTATCTGCTTCCATCGCTATAGTATGTGAGTGCCTCACGAAGGTTAATTAATTCCTCCACCCCCTGCAATGCAGGGGAGAATTATCCCCTTTTTACAGCAAGAACCTGAGCCAAAGCCCATCCAAGTCAATGGGAGTATTTCAACTGACTTCAGTGGGCTTTGGATCAGGCTCAGAGGGATGAAGGGACTTCCCCAAGGTCACACAGGGGGTCAGTGTCAGAGTGGGGAATAGATGCCCAGATCTCCGTTTCCCTTCATCACAAGCTCAGACTGCCTCCACAGGTGCTTGTGGTTTCCGGCAGTTTTCCCACATTCCCAACTCCCTGAGATCTGTTCTGAGATGTCATTCAAGTCCTTTCCTCCCATCAACCATGCTCTCTCCTGCTATGATCACGTATATGCTCCCACCAAGCGGCTGAGTCCAGAACCCTTCTCTGCATCGTGACACATACAGTCCCACCTGGAAGTAGTATTTCCCTATCATTTCACATGCACGTTGAGGTGTGAGTGTGCACTTTTGTTACACCATAGGCTTCTTCCATACTCCCTACTCGGGTCCTATGCAACCTTCCTACTGAAAATGATACAGGCTGATTGCAGGAGCCACAAGAAGTGGGGTCTAATTCTGCTCTCAATCCATTGACTCAAATGGAGTCAGTCCTGATTTGCACAAGCCCAGAATCTGGCCCCTGACAGTGGGCATGAGACGCTCCAGGGCTCACCGCAGGCGCTGTAGAGTGGAGAGCATCTGTAGGAAGGCACCCAAAGGTTGGCCGAGCCCGTGTCAAAGACCACTTTGAAGGTCTGCGCTGGTGTGCCAATGCTGATCTCGCCAAAGTACTGGGTCTGGAGAATACACGACAGGAGGAGCATTAGAACTGAATGTGAGCCCTGGCAATCCTGATTTGTGCTGGAGAGAGCATTATTCTTAGGAGAAATGACCTGCATTCCCATCGATGCACCCTAAGCGTAACAAGAGCCCCATCAGAGGGCCTCAAAGCCATTAGCAAGCTTTAATGCTTAAGTCACTCCCTGCAAGCCTGGTCGTGAGGTATCATCATCCCCATTTGGGCAATGGGAGACCTGCTCCTTCTCCACCACAGACATGCTGGGGGACCTTGGGCAAGGCACTTAGGCCCAGATTATTAAAGGGATTTAGGCTGAGCATTGCCAGGCCTGAGCAATTTCCAAAACCGATGTAGGCACTTCAGAGCCCATGTCCCATTGACTTGCAAACAGCCTGAGTCCCTTTTGAAAATGGGACTTTAGCCATCTAAATCGCTTAAGCCGGGCATCACCGAGACTGAAACAGGGCTAGGCCCCCGTGTCTCTGAACAGCTCCCCCTCCACCCCCATAAAATACTACTCCACTACCACTCGGGGGAAACAGGGGGGTGAGGATAAACTCATTCAGTGTTGTGAAGCACTCAGATACATTGGCAACGGGGACGGTCTAAGCACCTAAGACAGGGCGGTATTACATGCGTGTAAATGGAGATGCACTGGGTACGTTTACACAGCCCATGGCAGCAAGCCTCTGAGCCCAGGCCGACAGACTCGGGCTCGCAGGGGTTGCGCTACCCTGCTAAAAGGAGCTGTGTCAACTTTGCAGCTCAGTCCTGAAGCCTAGGGAAGGGGGTGGGCCCGACACACAATTTAAGAATGCTGCCCACACAGCTGGTTTTAGCACTGTAGCGGGAGCCCTGCGAGCCCCAGTCTGTGGACCCGGGCTCAGAGGTACCTGTAGAGGTGAAGAGACCTGCCCAACATCACCCAGCGAGTCAGAAGCAGAAACAATGAGCCCCGACTCCGGCTCTAAACACTAGACCATGCTGCCCCCCGACAGCAGTCTTATTTAAGTGGTGTCAGGGTGACACAAGATTGTTCCTGCCCCGAAGAGGTCTCTGTATTTCACGGTCCTGTCTGTTTCCCTCAGTGCTTCCGTGTAAATGGTAACGAACCTTTGGAACATGGCAGATTCTCCGTCACTTGAAGTCTTTTAATCAAGTCCAGATGTCATTCTAAAAGACATACTATAGCTCGGCCAGAAGTTATCGGCTCCCTGCGTGGCAATAGCTTTGTCAGTAGAGAGTGCTACGTCCACGCTATGGGGATTGTACCGCTTTAACGACAGCAGGACAGATAAAGCAGTACAACTCTTGTGTTGACAAGCCCGTAGGCCCGGAAGGAGACCTGGGGATGGGTCCTGAAGCAATAGGGGAACTCACGTCCAGGTAGTTGGTGAGGATGGTGGGGGCCGTCCCGTTCCGAGGGCCTGCGACACCGGCGTACTTATTCTGCTTCAGGGCAGGGAAGACATCCGACACTTTCACACCCATCTCCTGCAAGCTCTGACGGATTGAGGGCATTTTCTTTAGTGGGATCCTATACATTGGGGGAAGAAGGAAAAATGCCAGGGGCTTAGGGTGACGGTTGCAAGGTGCCTGGAGTGAGCAGCAAGATAAGATGCCGGATAGCTTGTCAGATTTCCTCTGCATCTCAGGGAAGACGGGGCCAGACCCCAGCTGGGGTCATATAAGTCAAAGGAGGCAACGCCGACAGCAGTTGAGGAGCTGACCCGTTACGCACAAACACTTGAAAATCCCCATGTTCCTGTTCTTTAATCTGGGCCCGATTCTGCTCTGATGCTGGTGTAAATCAGGAGTGACTCCACTGAAGTCAGCCAAGCAACTCCACTGCAGAACTGGTCTGAGAACAGAATCGGGCCTGTAGAAAGCCACGCTGGGCGAGAGACCCGGCGTTCCTCTAGGCTAAGCCACGGCAGCTGGCCTGGCGAATGCAACTCAGTTACTCTAGGTGGCAGCAGACACCTGGCTCAGAATGGCAGATCTGCCAGCCTGACTGGAGTCTGGAGCTCACAGGCTGCCCCAAACTGCCCCTCTTATCCCAGTGGAAGATGAAGCAGCTCGGTGGCCGGCACAATCAGCACAGAGCTATGGAAACGTATCCCCAGATGACCGGTTGCTGCTCACGCCTAAGGCCAGTCACAGCTGAGTAGAGCAAAACGACTGCATGAGGCCAGATCCCATGCTCACGGGGCCAAGGATGCAGGAGACTATTATATTCTATGGACACTGCAGAGGGAGTTTAAGGAGGTGGAATTTGGCCAGGGCACGGTAGTTCCTCCCCTCTGCAGTTGCAGAATATGCCACTGGACCTTTCAGACCCTCATGCGGTCACTCGGGTTGCTGGACTTCAGTCTCATGCTGCACCCCTGAGTGCTGTATCAGAGCATTGGTGTAGCACTGACTCCGAGGGGAGACCGCTCCTTACGGAGTCCCAGCAGCTGGTGGGCTGCACCCCTATGGGATGGGACAGGATCACAATACAGGGTATCAGTTGCCACGAATAGCTTTATAAAGTCACTTTTCTTTTCCCTCCTTTATTTTATTTTAAGCTTTATTTTAGCCAGTTGAAAAGTCGAATGAAATATTGTTTCGGGTTGAACAAAATGTTTTGTTTAGATTTTGAGCATTTTATAAAATAAAAGGGAAAGAAATTTGGAAATGAAAAGTGGTTTCAAACAAAAAATAATCAAAACCTTTCAATTGTTTCAGAATTTGCAGAGTTTTCCCTCCTGCCCAACATAAACAATTTGGCAAAAACCAACACGAATGTGGGAAGCGTTTCCATGACTCCAAGTTTGCATTTTTTGCCAAAAAAAGAATTCAACCGAAAAATATCACCTGCTCTACGAGAGGAGGACCCAAGCAGCCAAATTCAGGTCCCGCCTTTCCCAAAGCTCAGAAGCAATGGGGTCCAGTGTTCCAGTCTAGGACCAACCCTTGGGTGACCAATTCACTAATACCCCCCCTCACCTCATCGTTGGGCCCTGAGGCAAGGTCCCAATAAGCGTTTACAAGGCAAAAAAAATTACTTGGTTCTCAGAGACCTGACTCAGGTTCTTATTTTGTCAGTAAGAGACGTCTCCTAAGGGGCAACAAAGCCTCCAACTTGCCATTCCAGTGAAGTTTCTGCCCCAGAGACTCTCTACCAGGAGTGGAGAATGCTCTGTCCTGGCCCTGCAGCCATCACCCAGGGGTAGGAACTTCTCCCACAACCCCTTCAAAGGCCTAACTTAAATTGTGCGGGACGGATCCTCATCTCATTTGCACTGGGGAAATCTGGAGTCACTCCGTTAGTCTCAGTGGCATTACTCTGAATTTATACCAGTGTAAATGAGATCTGAATCTGCCTGGAGAAATGCATTTAGAAACAGAGGAAGCCCTTGCTGTGCGCTACCTGTCCTTCTCTGAGTGACATGGCAGAGGTTGGCAATCGCTGGTGGGGTCTCTAAGTAGGCAAACGGGCCAAAATAGTTGTAAATGCTCGGGCTGCTCTGGAGACACAAAGCAGAAATAAACCCAGCTCAGCTGGCTAAGGACAGCACAGCCTCTGCTTCACCCGTTCCACAGCTAATCTAAGACTTAAATTAAAACCCTTCGTCTTCCCCTCTTCATTTTTAAAAATAGAGACACTGCTGACCAATGCAACCTCCCCAAGGGACCAAGAGCGAAGCAAGCCCAGACCCGTTGAGTGAACTTTTAAAAAGTGAGGGCCAGATCCTCAGCTGGTGTAAATCAGCATCGTTCCATGGAAGTCAACAGAGCTGCATTGATTTACACCAGCTGAAGATCTGGGCCTCTGTCATCAGTTACAGCCAAAGTGAAAAGAAACATGCAAGAGAGATTAACACACACACACACACTCCATCCCTTAGGCCTTTAGTAACATACAGAACGTTACCTTTGGAAAGCATCAATTGAAGAGCAGAAGAGTCCTGCACCCCAGGTAGCCATCGCAAAGATCAGAAAGTGCTGCATTCTTCTAATTTGCTCCATTTGCATGGACCCCCCTCTCTCTCCACTGCTATAACCTTTCTCTAGGACAGCAGATTCCTGCTTGCATCAAAGGAGAGGAAAAACTCATTGTGTTTTTATAGCCAAACCTTCTGCATCTGTTTAGGTTTGTGCTCAATGCGGATTGGAGGAAGACTGGGGGATAAGAAATCCTGCAAATGGGGACGCTCCATAGGTACACAGATTTTGGAGCTGAGCTTGACCTCACTTCCTGGCAAAGGGCAGTTTGGATGACACACACACACACACACACAAACACACACACAGAATGCGGTGTACATCCCAATAATGCAGATCAAATCTCTTCAGGTATACTACGGCAAAAGATTTAATAAAAGGATTTAAAAAATAAAATTTCTCCATGTAGCTAACCTGTGCTCTTTTAATTTATTAGCATTTCCAGAGTCATCTCAAAGTATTTAATAACACTTGGCATCTACACCACATGGGCCAGACCGTCAGCTGGCGTAAATCAGGCTAGCTCTATGGAAATCCATAGAATGAGGGTGAATTGGCCCCAGCTGAGCCCATAATAATGCCGTTCATTCTCGGAACTTGATAGACTTTGCAAAAGTGGGTGAATTTTATCCTCCCCAAGGCCTGGACAGGCGGAGTGATTCGCCCAAAAGTTGCACAGCTGGGAATAGAACCCAGGGAACTTGGTCCCAGTCCCCTCTGTTTTGACCACTAGCTCATGCTATCTCCACTGAAGCCCTGAGGCAGGATCTTCAGCTGATGTAAATCAGCACAGCCCCACTGACGTCAATGCAGAAGTGCCCAATTACACTACTCAAGGATCTGACCTGTCCGGTTGTCCTGCACAAGTCATGTAGGGAAAGGCTAATACTGTGGTTGCATCTCCTAACTCCATACTGAGGCACCAGTGTGAGTGGCCTGACTTAACGCTGAAACGAATGAGAGCTGTGGGCGCTCTGCAGCTCTGAAAAACTCGGGTGCCTGGCTTCAAGCAGTCAAGTAAACATGGAGGCCAACTCTATTTTGGACAAGAGAAATTGAGTCCCCTACCTTCTGGCAGGTGCCATTGCCCAGTGACACACAGCCACAGGCCTGTTCTTGAGTGGAGTACAGGAGACATAAGATGGGCCTTAAAGGGTCAGCAAAGGGGTTGGGTTTCTTTAATTGACTCTGTATTTATTTTCCCACAGGCTGCCTTGGACGCAGCCCTGATGAGCAGGGATTTTCCCAAACCCAGCTGTTTCACTCCCCTCCCCACAGGTTAAAGGGCACTGAGGGGCTGGCACACAGGTCAGACTACGTAAGAGCTCTGACTGTGTGTGGCAATCCAGTAAATAACGCAGGGTGGGAAGCGCTGGTTCAAATGAAATGTTGTGGCTTTGGTGCGATTCCTGCCAAGCCCAGGGAATCAGGCTGAAACCCTGGTCTCCCAATGAGCAGCAGAGCACTCCCTTTAGCTATCAGGCAAGGCATCAAAGCAAAGCATCCTTTCAAATGATCAAAATCTGGGACCCCGCTGGAAGCAGTGGTCACTGTCACATGCTAGCCAACACGTGGACCCGATTCCCCGCTGCCTTGTTCATTGTGGAGTCATTTACCCCTGTGCACAGCTGCTCCCAGAACAGAACACTTTGCCCAGGTGTAATCAAAAGATGAAAAAATAACACAGTGGAGATCTGGGAGCAGCTGATGCAAATCGGGATAGTTCCACGGCTTCACATATGCCAGCCAAGAATCTGGGCCTCACAACTCGATCCATCACCACCTTGCACTGTCATTTGCACCAATGCCAAGTTAATGCTGAATGCCACCAAATCAGAATGGTTGTGTTACGTCACCACTTTGCACTGGTGTAAATGATCGGGTGAGGTTCAAGGATGAATTGAGTTCTCCGTGGTCTTGTGAAAAGGGCTGGGGGTTAACCTATCCAATATTAACAAAGCCCAGACCAGCTTCTTTTTAAAGTTACATCTATGAGACAGTTGCATGCAACCAGCTAATAGGGTCACCAGAATGCAAGTGTGAAAATGGGGACACTTTTCTTTTTCGGGGGTGGGAGGGTATAGTTGCATATATAAGACAACGCCCCTAACATTGGGACGTCTGATCACGCTACCAGCAAAACACACAGGCCACGATTTAAAATGAATAACTCCATCCATAACTCATAGCGCAAGCTTCGCCAGATGGAATCTGTTTAGGCATTATTAGCATTCTTTGCAGAAGATACAGTGCTGGTCAACTCGTTTAAACTGGCATAATTGAAGCTAGGCTGATTTATTCTCATGGGGCATTTCCCCCATTGTGTGTAGAAAACTCAGTCTCACACATCAGCAAACGAGCCAATGGTCCAGTGCAAGCTGAAGTCAATAGGAATCTTTGTATTGACTTCAAGAGGCCTTGGATAAGGCCCTCGGAGCATTCAGCCAGGGGAACGATCTCAATGGCTCAGAGACCGCAGTGGGAAATTACTTGGAAGGCAATAAAAATGTTTTCTCAAGGAACCTGGTTACATAACGGCCCATGCCATGAAATAACTAGCTAAACAAACAAACCAATGCATTCCTAGTTCAAACAGCATGTTGGTTTGGAACGCAGCTGTTGCACTCTGCCAGCAGTGCCCGAGGAAGGGAAAGACTTGAAGAACATCTGAGAAGAGGACTCCAGATCCCCCATCCACCCTTAACACTGGAGACCACGCTTAGAGGTGTGAAACATCTCTGGGACAAAGAGAAAAGGAGGACTTGTGGCACCTTAGAGACTAACATTTATTTGAGCATAAGCTTTCGTGAACTACAGACTAACACAGCTGCTACTCTGAAACCTGTCATCTCTGGGACAGGGTCCAAACTTCCTATCTCCGTAACAGGCTGATCCTAATTCCAAGATGAAAACTCGCCAAACGCCAGGGTTTGCAATCCGGACCCAAAAATCAAATTCGTCCAAATATCAGGGCTCGAAATCTGGATTCAGATCCACACCTCCCCGGGGTCAGGGCTTTGGATTAGGCCTTCAGACCCAACCAGTGAACAGAGACAAGGGGAAGCTCTGAACACAGATCTGGGGCCTAGAGCTGGGAGTTTGGTTCAGGCTAAGCATAGAGCAGAGATGATATGCTGGGCCCTATGTCAGCTGCGGAAACGAATACTGAAAAGAGCAGTTGGAGCAGATTCTGTGCCTGGCCCCCGCCTCAATCTGCCACCATTAATGCAAATTCCCCTAGGGTACCAACACAGCATAGGCTCATTGTGAGCAGCCCTCTTCTGCCGGCCCCCCTCACCAGCCCCAGTGCAGGGGGTTATGTTGGGGTGAGACATACAGGGTGGGCCTACAGGGATCCGGGGCGCTACTGGGATGTGTTGCTGTAAATGAGAGCGGCTGGGGTCTGCTGGGGCTGCAGCCCAGAATCTGGCAGACAGACAACTGGTGCACAGTCCGCTCATCCTCAGATCTGTGCCTCCAGCCCTCAAGCACACAGTCAGAGCCAGCGTGTTTAGATGCTCCCTGGATGCAGTTTGTTCTGACTTGGCAGCTTGTTTCTGGCCCCACAGCTAAATCCGCCCCCCCAGTGAAACTGGCCCCTGGGGACTTTCCCTTGTAATGCTGGTTCTGCTCCATGTCCCCGCATGCTCGGGGAAGGCAACTGTTCATTCTCATCTTTGCGCCTTTGCTTTGCATGGCCCAGCGGGGTCATGGCTGAGCTACCTCTGTCCCATGAGCCAGTCCTGCCTGTCGTCATTTCCCATAGAGGGACTCGGAGACTCCGTCCCTCTGGGACCAGGGGCTCCGGGATGCGTCACACCAAGGAACCTGGTGCCCTCTGAGCTGGCTGCTCAGAGGAAAGGGTCACAAACCACCAGCCTCCTGCTTGCGTTTCTGAGCTGTGTACGGGGGCAGCAGGAACATGAGAAATAGCTGGGCCAGGAGCCGGCAGATATAAATCCCCTTCCAGGGCATCCCGCGGGCTTTGTTTACATAGCAGAGCTGAGTTTCCTAGAGGAGAGGCTTTCACAATGAAGGGTTCCACTTAAATTGATGGCTCCTGGAAGGGAAGAGGGTCTCATGGTCAGGACACAAGACTGGGAGCAAGGGGCCTGGGGACATATTCCAGCTCTGCTTTAGGCCCTGAGCGAGTCATGGGGGGGCCACATTGCCAGGAGCACCTGGCCCCATCTGGGGCCTGGATCCCATTCTGGATGGGCTTCTGCGGGGCTGAGGGGGAAGCACGTTATGAGGCTGGACTTGTGCCTTAACCTCTGGCCATGTCTGGGGGGATTTGGCTCTTGTCATAAAAGCAGCGGGGGTGGGGAGCATTGGGGCCTTTAATCTCCGTCACCCATCTGTAGAGGAAGAATAATACTCTCCTGACCTGGCGTGCAAAGGGGAAGGGGCATGGGTCTCAATTCAGTGATGCGTGAGGCCACGTCAACGCTACTGGAGGCATGGCAGCGTCGTCATGGCACTGTGGCCGTGCTTCTACGAGGCCGTAGTGTAGACGCAGACTCCAGCCCCGGAAGAGGTTTCCCCATCTCTGTAGGAACTCCCCCTCCCCGAGCACGAGTCGCTAGGTCAACAGAAGGAGGGCTTACTCACTCTGCGCAGGAAATGTGGCTCTTGGAGATGCGTGGCGCGCCCATAGGGACTCTTCTCCATGCCTTCTTCTGTAGACCCACCCAGCACAGTGCTTGTGGGCGTGGAGTTTTCACACCCCAGCGCCGGAGCTACGTTGACCTAAGTTTCAAGCATAGAGCAGGCCTCGGAATCCATGCGAGAGGCTCAGAGGGCAAGTTCTGCCAAAATGCAGAGAATATTGTAGCTGGAGGAAGAGCGACCATACTCCACAGCTGGATCGTGGGAATAGCCCTTTGCCCCCCTACAGCATCCTGCATCTGAGGAACTCAACACCATGAATGAATTAAGCTTCATCCTGTAAGGGAGGTGAGCGCTATGATCGCCTTTTACAGGTGGGGAAACTGAGGCAGAGAGTGAGGCAGTGACTTGCCCAGAGTCACACACAGCAACAAAGCGGCAAGAATCGAACCCTGGAGTCCTGGCTTCCAATCCCTTGCTCTCACCACTAGACAGCTGCCTTCCAGTGGGATCGGGATGGAGTGGCTAAAGAGAACCTGCTAGTGGAATAAAGCAGCATGATTGAGGAGATCAGCTGATCAGGTGCCCCCAATTGGTAGGAAAGTCCCAGAAGCTCTGTGACAGCCCACCCTTCCCCCACTCTGCCCTGGATTGCATTTAACTCAGGTGCCCCCCTTGGGAAGGCTCCCCTGGCACCTGCCCATCACTTGTGCATGTGGACTGCCAGCAGCGCTCCTCCAAGGCCCAAGTAGCTCCCGGGGCCCTGAGCGCTTTCAAGGACACGAGTCACGTCTCCCCCATCCTGTCCCAGCTGTTCAAGAACCTCCCCTGTCCTTTACCTGGTCCCAGGCCAGCTGGGACAGCTGCTCTCATACTCACCACAGCCCCTCAAGGAATTTTTCAATCACCTTGTCCGGTGGCCCAGAGCCTCGCCTGCGAGATTAGCAGCTGGGGCCGGAGGCAGAACTGAAAAGGCCCATCCAGGGCTTTTATTACCCGCTCAGGGCTGGCATTGTGTGAGGGCTACAGGAACCCAGGAGCCTTGATTAGCAAATTAATGAGCATAACGAGCCAGTGGCTGGGCTCAGATGAAGGGAGGGGAGAGACAAGCTGGGAGGGCCAGATTCTGGGCTGTGTCTCACCAAAGAGGAGCAGGACAGATGTAGCTTTATGCCTCCTGGATTCTGGGATGCTCTAACTTACAGCAGAGCCCTCCAGCTGCTGGTGGGGAAGGCCAAATCCCCTGAGCACAGAGCACTCTGGTCATCACCCTTGCAGTCCCCAGACACCCCTGCGCTACATGCTGTGAGGTGGGGCAGCGTAGGGCCATGGGAACCAGCTCTAGGCTGCTCCTGAGCCGGGGGATTCATCCCGGAACTGCTGTGGCCCGTCTTTGCCACCAGCACAGTGTCAAAGGGCTGGAACCGGCATTGACTCACTGTCCACGCAGTACAGTCCACAGTGGCGAGTGCAGGAGCTGGATTCTCCTCTCCTTTACCGAAGTGTAAGTCGAAAGTAACTCCATGGTAGCAGAGGTGTAAATGCAGTGAGTGGGAAGGGAATGGGGCCCTGCGACAGGCCCAGATGGAAGAGGGCTTTGCCCCGGTCTGGCTGAGCAAAGGACAGACTGGGAATCTGTCCTTTGCGTGTTTCAAATTTAAACGTAGCAAGGATCATCTGTAGCCTTCCAGGCCCTAAGGGGGGGCTCTGCCTTCACGCCCTGAGCTCGGCTGCAGCAGAGGACATTGGGAGGGTTGCAGCAGGGGAAGCTCAGAGCAGGTTTTCCTTAAAGCAGCTGCAGCCAGTTCAGAGTTCTGGTGCAGCCCCTCTGTTGGGGGCTCAGCTGCTAGGGAGGAGCCCCAAAGCCAGTTGACCGACTCCCTGGGAATACCCCCGAGCTCAGGGTGGCCTACGCTGCCCCAAAGCAGCCGGGGGTGTGTGTGTGTGTCTGGGGAGACTCTTCTGCAGTTTAATCAGACCTTACCACTCGGCCGATTTTCCTGACTCTCAGCCAGTTTGCCTTTGCTCAGTATTACCCCTCACTTCTTCCTTGGACAGCGATTCTGCTACAGTCCCTGTGCGATAATGGTAGCTGCTGGGTGCTGGAGCACACCAAACCCTAAGGCAGCAGTAGCATGCCAGGTACGTCACAGCTCTGACAGGGCTTTCAGGTGCTAGCCCGGGGGGTCCCAAGAACCACGCAGACACATGGCTAAGGGAAAGGGCACTTTGCTCGGGCTGGCAGGAGAGGGAAAGGTTGCAGATGCCTTAGGTCCAGTGGCTTAAACGGTTACAGTCCAAAGTGAGCTATAGCGGTTCCTGGTTGAGTCCCGGGGGCAGGCCAATGGAGAGGCAAAGCTCCTCAGGGCTAGTCCCTGGGGTGCCCTCTCCAGTCCAGTCTCTGTGCAAGCAGGCATCCAGGCCAGGATCACTTAGTGGTGTCTCTCTCACTGGGGCCCCTCTGCACTGGCTCCCTACCCAGTCGTCACTGCTCCCCGTAAAGTCCCGCACAGATTTTCACCCAGCTGTAACATCTGGTAGCTGCAGCCTGTTCCACACGCGGCTCTGCACAGAGCTCCTGGGAATTCCTCTCCGTGTGCGGCTTCTCTGCACCTCCGGGCTAGCCACGTGGCCACTGCCTCCCAAAAGTGCCTCCTGCCGGAGTCCTTCCTCCGCTGTACAGTGGGGAAGGTTCCAACAGGAGTGGTCTCCTGCTTAGCAGGTTCATCACACATGTATCCAGCCATCGTGGTGCTGTAGGAGTACTCAAGTCTCCCCACCCTGCCCGTCTGTTTGCAAAGCACGTTGCACAGCCCTGATGGCTGGAGGATATTTTAGTTGGCTGCGTCTTTGCTCCCTTTGCCCCGGGCATCGCAGCTCTTGCTGATCAAGACGCTACTTTTTATAAAATGCCTAACGTGCTGCTGATAGCGCCCTGAGGGGAGAAGATTTGACAACACACAGAGGAGGAAGATAGAGCTGCCTTTATTGAACCATGTCAGAGAATCACAGGCACCCACAGAAAAACTCGGATGACAAGAGGTGACTTCTAAAACAGCCTTTCCCCCTTCTTGCTTCCCAAAAGCTTAGCAAACGGTACAATCAAGTGTCCACCTGGGGACTTATTTACAGCGGACCTTATCCCTAGAATCCTTACTCAGAGTATCCTCAGGCATCACTCAGTGAGTAGAGCCCAAGTAAGGATCAGGTTCAATAATAGGTCTGCGAGAATTGCTGGGACACTGACTAATGCCAAGGGTCACAACACGTTTCACCCAAGAGCGCGTGAGTATTTAAATGCCAAAGGCTTGGTAGCCAGGATGGGCCCATTGCAGTTCTCAGTGACTTCAGCTGACTCCGTTTTGTGTGCTCAGCACCCCTGGAAATCAGAGCCAACATGAGGGAACAACGAAGGGGGAAGAAGAATTTCAATCCTTCATCCCTCTATACTGGAGGGTTCAGAGATTCTTGAGCTGAGAGCTCCCATCCCAGCAAATGTGGAGCCTGGTTCCGCATTCCTTGTGGACTTCAATGGGAGTTTGGAGCGCACCTGATCCACGCTAGGCAAGTGCACCGTGAGCAGGCTCCATGTAACTATTATTTATGAAGCTCTGATTACGTGCTTTGAGATCCAGAAGGCCCAGGTTTGCTGCCAACGTCACACCCAAGGGCACTGCATTATATGAGCAATTGCTGTGGTTGCTACAGGGACATTACACAACTGCAGCTGGGAGAAGAAGAGGTCCATGAGATTGGGTGTTGCTTAAAAGGGAGGTGAATGAGGGGGGCATGGTAAAAGTATATTCAATAATGAATAGTAGGGAGATGGGGAGCTTTGATCCTTCCTGCTCCATTACACAAGAACAAGGGGCCAGTCAATCAAATTCTAAAGGGATTAAAGGAAACAAACACTTGAACACAACACGCAGTTGGACTCCGGAACTCATTGCCACAGGGTGTGGCCAAAAATGAGCAAGATTTAAAAAGAATATCCAGAGTTATAATTGAGGCTAACAATTTTGGAAGGGACATTAAACCTCATGCCTAAGGGCTTAAGCCAATCTCCTCTCAACTATTAGAGACCTAATATGTGGGGCAGATTATTCCACATTAGCCTGTGGCAAGATTTCTTATACCTTCCTCTGAGGCATCAGAGACAGCGTACTGAGCTAGATGGACCCTGGTCTGATTCAGTCTGGCAATCCCTGTGTTTCTACAAACAGGGCGGGAAGTGGTCTGCAGAATCGCAAATGGGATGGGATGTGACGCAACCAGGAGTCACTCTTTCTCTTCTAAGATGTGGGCCACGCAATGGAAAATTTTGAGACTCCCAGAAGGTGTGGACTGGTTCATATACAGGGGATGATGGGGGCTAGTCAACCAACCAGACACCTGAATACCATGTGTGCATCAAAGGGGGAATGTGTGCAAAAGCATGCTGCACATTCAGGGCTGGAAGCGGGCTCCACAATGGAACATCTAAACCAAGTCCCCCTGTGGGCCCTCCCGTTGGTATGTATGGACCTGGTTCGATTTCACTATCCAAATGTGAGATCTGGGTGACCCACAGGGGTCCTTCCTCTGTTGAAAACGCCATGCTCAGAATGCTACAGGACTGGCGAGCTTCCTGCGTCGCTGTTCCTCAGAATCAGGCCCTGTGCGAGGACTGAGAGAGAAAGAGGCCCTGGGGGTCTTAGCAGATCAGGCTCTTGGGCAAGGATGTCCCTACACTTGAGCCTTTACAGAAACTACCCATGCAGCACCATCTATACCAATTTGATTCTGACTTCAGCCTTGCGGTCACATATGCCTCTGGGGCCAACATTTTCAGCAGTGCCCTCTGATTTGAAGATCCTCCATTTTTTAAGTGCCCAAACTCATAAGATCGGCCAGACTGGGTCAGACCAAAGGTCCATCTAGCCCAGTATGCTGTCTTCTGACAGTGGCCGATGCCATGGGCTTCAGAGGGAATGAACAGAACAGGGAATCACCAAGTGATCCATCCCCTGTCACCCATCCCCAGCTTCTGGCAAACAGAGGCTAGCAACACTTATGACGATTTGGGGCTGGTTTTCGCAGATGTGGCGCACCCCACAAATCAAACTGAAGTCAATGGGAACTGTGAGTGCTTGGCCCCCTTAGAAAATCAGGCCTGAGGTATCTCAGATTGACTCCCTCCCGCCAAACAGAAACTCTCCCAATCCCTCTGGAAAGTTATGGCCGTGCTGCATATCAGCCCCCCCCATCCCCCTCCAACCCACCCCATGCCTTCCTCCTGCACCCTTAGGACAGAAAGCAGAGAATGCTGGAGAATCCATCATAAAGCTACACTTGCCGCAATTGATCCCCCCACCCTCACCCCCAGCTCCAGCTGCTCCTTGGTGTCACAATATTTTCACCTTGGCTTCCCCGATGGCCGCTTGCCTCTTGCCATATCTCAAGCCGAATGTGTTCCAGTTGTAGGCGGAGAGATCTTTCTCCTGCTCCATGAGCGGCGAGCCCTGGGGGACAGAGACGGCTCTGCTCCTGGCCGGATGGATCCCTTGCCCCAGCTGGACCTGGCTCTCCTCCTGAGGCTTGCACAGCAGGGGCAGCACGGATTTCGGTTCTGCCTTCCCAGGGCTGGGCTTGCTTTCTGAGCAAGGAATGGCTTGATCCCCGTGGGCCGGGCTGGCCAGGTGTTTGAAATGGTCACCTACAGAGACAGGCGCAGACAGAGGTGATGAGGGAAAGTGGTCAGCGTCAGACACACCAGTGGCAAAGTCTTTGGGGCAGGGTCTGTCTTTTTGTTCTGCGTCTGCACTGCACCCAGCACATGAGGTCCTGGTGCATGACTGGGGCTCCTATGCACCACTGCAATCCAAACAACTAATAGTAAAGAATTCACTGGCTGCCTCTCGTTGTCCAGGGCCTGCCATAATCTTACCCCCACATTTCCCCCAACTCCCTCTCTTTGCCTCCTCTCCATCCTGCTCCCCACGTTCACCCGCCAAGCTTTGGAAATTTAGCAATGTGTTCGGTGCTGTACAGACCTACAGTCTCTGTCCCCAAGAGCTCACAGGCACTTGAATATGGATTCTATTGTCAAAAGAGCTCTGCATCCAATATGCCGAGCACTTCGGAAAAACCGGGCCCCAACTGTGGGAGCGCTGAGCATTTGAAAATCTCGCCCTGAGCTCTTCTGAAAATGCAGCCCTCGGGGATTTGTTTTTCGGGGGGGGGGAGGGGACTGAGCACCTGCAGCTCCCCGTGCCTTTCACTTGAGCTGTGGGTGCTTAGCACCTCTGAAAATCAGATTAATTTAGACTGAGGGCAGCCTGAACAGTTACACCTGACCAAATAAAAACATTTTTAATTTTTAAAAACATGGAAGCTGTTTGGGGCAGGGACTGTCTTTCTGTTCTGTGTTTGTACAGCCCCTGGCACAATGGGCTCCTGGCCTCAAGGCATCAATTAACAACCAGCAGTGCTTAATTTGTAATGAAAGTGGTGCCCGGGCTCAAGCAATTTTTGTACTTTCATAACTGGACAGGCCCCGAGGTGCCGGGGCTCAGCACCGCCAGGCCCCGAGGTGCCGGGGCTCTGCACCGCCAGGCCCCGAGGTGCCGGGGCTCTGCACCAAGCTCACACAACCTCTTTGGGAGACGTGACCCTTTTGATTCCAAGGGAGTGGCTCTCAATGCAGGATCTCCACGAGCAGACGCACTACCTGTGTGTCGAGGGCTCCAGAGGGGGAGATATCTTTCTGTGGGTTCCCCGAACAGAGCATTGGAGAAGAAGAGAAGCAGGAGCATGGAGCTCAAGGGATTCATCCCGGGCTGGCCCAGACCTGAATTATCAGACAAAGGGGAAGAGAACACAGAGGAAGGAAGAAGAAAACAACAACAATTGGTCAGATGGTTTCCAGTCTCCAGGAACGTTCTGCTCTTTAAACAGAGCTCTTTAAAAGGAGAGTCTCTGGGCTATAGCCTGCTCTCGGTGACACAGATACAAACCCGGGGTGGCTTTGTGCTCTGCAGTGGAATCACTGCAGTGTCACTCTGCTGGAAATAGCAAGCTCAGCTGAGTAAAATTGAAAATGGCTCCCCCTTTTGCAGGGAATTGTGAGTAGACTATAGAGTTGAGTCCAAGATGCAAGGCATTCAGACACCCTTCATCCCCCCTCCCCATCCCCGCCCCATCTGTCTCCCACCAAAATTGCTGCTCCCCTGCACAAAGCGAAGCACACGATGCACGGGACATGCGTGTGGGATCGGCGCCTTACAGAGGGTTTTTGATGGGATACAAAGCAAAACAGGGACAAAGGTGGCAGGACGGCCACCCCCCTCCCTTTCATCCACCTGCCAGCAGCTACAGGAGCGGCGATAAAAGCTACAGGGAGTGGCTAACAGTGTACGGAGCCTTTGAACAAGGGGATCAATATGGTCAGATGAAAGATTTGCTCAGCAAGCAAGCCCAGCCAAAGACGCATCAAAAAACACCCCCGTCCCTGCAGGTGGGAGTCAGTGATGCAGCAGAGTAATGCCAAAGGCAGCTACAAAGGGCTCCCTGCTGAAACGAGAGGTGGCCAGGAGAGAGGAGGAAAAGGAGATGGTGAAGTCCCTTGGGACATACCAGGCTTAGGCTGGTGGGGGCCGAAGCTGCTTTTGGAAATGGGACTTACACACTTTTGAGACCTTTACCATGACGCCTTTTATGTCTAGGCCACGAATTTGGATCCTGCCTGTCTCTCTTAAGCTGAGGTACTTGTCTGGCCCCCATATTGGTAGGATCTGAACGTCTCGCAGTCTTTTATTTCCATGTTACTGAGGGAGAACTGAGGCAGAGAGAGACCAAGGGCGCCCAGGGAGTGGCAGAGCTGGGCATGGCACCTGGATGCCCCACGTTCCAAGGCAGCCCCCTAACCACAGGGACGTCCTTCTTTCCGTCAGCAGCTGTTGGGGCTCTTCAGTGGCCCATACGAGCCGACAGCCCTATCTCAGCCCTGTTCCTTCAATTAACCGCATAGACACGTCATCACTGCCGGCTCCCATTCACTGGCAGCATCAACAAGGTAGCAACGCAGCCCGCGGGCTGGAATGGAACACGGGCCTGAATTCTCTCACTGGCAAGGGACGCCTGCTGCTCAGAATTGAGGCTCGTTCCTGGGGGGGTGGGGGAAGCTTGCATTGCTGTACCTGTTCTGTAGCTGATGAACTTCTGGGCCTGACTCTCAGAAGCACCGAGCACCCAGAGCCCTACGTGAGGCCAGCGGGAGCTGCTGGTGAATTGGCACCTCTGAAAAATCAGGCCTGTTCGGTCTGTTTCTTATGCTCTCCCATCTGTCTGTCTCCGACTGTCATCTCACCTTCGACTGTGAGCTTCCTGGAGCATCCCTGGACTATCCTTTTGTTCTGTGTTTATCCAGCACCAAGTACAATGGGTCCTGGGCCAGGACTGGGTTTCTAGGCGCTACTGCCATCATAAAGAGAAGGAGGACTTGTGGCACCTTAGAGACTAACCAATTTATTTGAGCATGAGCTTTCGTGAGCTACAGCTCACTTCATCGGATGCATGCAGTGGAAAATACAATAGGGAGATTTTATATACACAGAAAACATGAAACAATGGGTAGCTCACCTTACCTGATCACTCTGGTTACAGTGTGTATGGTAACACCCATTATTTCATGTTCTCTGTGTATATAAATCTCCCCACTGTATTTTCCACTGAATGCATCCGATGAAGTGAGCTGTAGCTCACGAAAGCTTATGCTCAAATAAATTGGTTAGTCTCTAAGGTGCCACAAGTCCTCCTTTTCTTTTTGTGGATACAGACTAACACGGCTGCTACTCTGAAACCTGTCATCATAAATAAAGAGACTCATCTCCAGGGCTGCCAATCCCACACTCTTTGTTGGCAATAAGGACCCTTAACTAAACTGCACAAAGAATTCTCGTGGGTCCTTGGACCCTTCACTGTGCTCTGTTAGTGGAGTTAATGTGCTTATCTTAAGGAGTCCCCAAGTTTACTGCATCAGGCTAACACTGCAATTTCTCCTGGTTGATTGAGACACTTTGGTCTGTCACCTGCTACGGATCACAGCAACCGGCTGATATTTTATTTCCGTATCTCTCTAAACAGAGCAGCCTATCTGGAACGAACAGGGCTGCTCACCCTTTTCGTTTGCTCCCTTGCATCTTACAAGACGTCAAATGGGCTTTTAATCAATTCCAGGAAACTGTCCCTATCTTCTAAAGAAAAAGGACGCTGCATTCCCTCAAAGTGCACATGCTCCCTTTTAACGCAGGGCAGATCCGAACACTCAAAAAAAAGAGCCTTGATACACAGGGTAATTAGGACATGCAGGAACATCCTAAAATTAGATTGAATGATTCTTATTCCTTTCTAGGTCTTTGGAGTTCTTGAGAAAACATAAGAAACACAGGCTTATGTGATCATTTTTCCACTTAGCAACATACACGCACACACGACTGTAAATGTGGAGAAATTTGTTGGACTGACAGTCCCTGCAAAATTCCTCTTCGAGCTACTTTAAATATTTGAGGTATAAGAGCAAGTGGTCATGCAGATAAGGGAGACATTAAAGGGTGAAATCTTGGCCTCACTGAAGTCAGTGGGAGTTTTGCCATTGACTTCTACGGAGCCAGGATTCCACCCAAAGTGTTTAGTTTAGCCCCAAATTGCTCCTCATGGCAGGGTCCAAAAGCAATTCCATGCTCTTGGGGCAAAGCCAGGGCAGGAACAGGAGCCAGAAGCCCAAAACTCGGCCCCCAGCTCATTGTAGCCTGGTCTACACTGGGGACATTTTGAAAAATTCCCATTTTTGCTAACACCAATTCATATCTATCAGTGGTAGCAACGTAGGGAGTCACCTGCTGCTACCAGTGTTTTAAGTTCCATTTTGACTAGCCTGATTTTGAACACGGTTAGACAACACGGTGTTTCAAATGCTGGCGGGAGCCTGGGCTATGTTCATGCTCAGTGTTGCTTCCCCCGGTGCAACAGAACTGGTGTTAGCAGCAGTCTTGGGTGATTTTGAGGAGAGTTGCTTCCCTTCTCTGTGCCTCAGTTTCCCCATCTGTACAATGGTGCGGAAAACCATTTCGCTGTCTGGGAAAACCCTAGTGATCAAACAGTGTCTAACTCCTCGAGAGCTTGGGGTCCTTTCACTACCAAAGCACAAAGCATGGTCATATTCTATTTGATGACGATGAGGATGAGGATGAGTTTGACCATTTAAAATCTGTCTCTTTCCTTGACCAAAATTCAACATACCCTTCCCCGCAAAACAGGACATTTGGGTTTTAATTTTAAAAAGTTTTCATGAAAAGCGAACCCAAATTTTCATCAGGGGAGAAATGAAAAATGAACCACAGCTTAGTTCTTATGAGATCTTATCCTCCACTTACCTCTGCTGCTCTTGGACCTTCGTGTGCAAAGTGTGGGAGGCAACTGATGAGACACTTCTCCCCACTCTGGTTCCTTACAAAGAAGCTGCCCTGGCTGGCTGGATCTCTCTCATCTTCAGTATAAACCTCTCCCCCTTATTATAGGGGCTAGTTGTGATGTCAGCAAGGCTTGGACCCACCTCTGCTTTCCCCCCACCCTCCCAGCCATTTCACTTCAGAAAATTGCCACTTTTCTTCTTCTCTTGATTGCTTATTGCTGTGACATTCAGTTTTACTATACAGCACTTTAAACAAGAGAACGCAACTTGCCTCTCTCTGGGCAGGATCATCAGCTGGTATAAACTGGCCTAATTCTATTGATTTCAACAAGGCTACACTGATTTAGATTAGCTGGGGATCTGGCTCCCCACCCCCCCCAAACTCTTTTCCTTTTCACTCAGGGTACATCTGTACTACAGAGGCTATACCAATGTACCTATACTGGCATAACTTCCTGGTTTGCAGAATGTCACAACGGGCTGTTCCAGCAATTTCCAAGCCTTCTTCCCCAAACGTGTGTCAAGTCAGAAGAGGCGTCGACACTCACTCACCCTGCTTTGCAAAGCTCCGGTTTCTGCATTCTGCAGCCAAACAACGGTTGGGTGGAAAATGCCCGAACAGCTTCACTCCCCATGTTATTCTCAGAGCTGGACAGCCCCGGGATGCCAGAGAGCATGGCTGCAGCCAGCAGTGGCAGGAGCTAAGAGGCTTCAAACTAAAGTTTGTTATTTAAAGAAATCTATGGGATAAAGAGACATGGGCTAAAATTCACCAGTTCAGAGTGCCGGCTCAGCACTTAGGCATCACTTTCATCCTCAAAATAGGGTGGAAATGGCCTTAGCACTGACAGGGCCACAGGAAGCAAAGCAAAGAACCTACAGTGACCTCCAAGTAAGGAGATGGAAGCTCCATTGTGGATGGCCTTGCTGTTAAACAATATGCTCCCACAAACCAATACCATTTGCCATGGCCTGCCGACTCCCAGGACGGTCTCCAGAGGGCCTAGATCACAATGAGTTGCATCAGTCAAGGTCCCTCATGTATTTTCTCCTTCTTTCTCAAGGAGATGCACCTAACGAATACGAGCCGTTTTAACAGGGCACGCGGGGGGAACAGCAAGCTCTAGTGAGAGGCTCCCAAGGAAGCCAGCTGAGCTGCCCATAACCTGACGCTCCCATCACACCAGGCCCAAGGCTTCCCTGGGAATGGCCATGGAGGAATTCAGCAGCTAGCTCAGTTTCATAGAGATATTGCACAGCTATAGAACCACAGAGACGTGCTGCTCCGTTGGTCACTGGGCGAGGGGCAAGTCTAGTAGCCCATACCCAGGGCTTACTCGGGCAAGTCCTGGGAGTTGACCCTGGATATGAAGCTGCTGTCAGTGCTGCAGAGGGCCAGTGGTGTGGAGCACTGGGGATTCAGGAGGGACCCACCGCACAGAGGCGATGACAAGTGGCCAGGGAGTGGGAGTTGCCCACCTCTGTGTGCCCTGCTCTTGCCAATGACAGGTCAAGTTGATGTGACGGTCACCTGCAGGAAGGGAGCCAGCAGGATTGGCTTTGTGGCCTCCTTAGAACTAGGGTAGCTAAGAATGTGCCCTCGAGGGCGAGAGATGGGAGAGCGCGTGCTCCTTTTGCCCTCCATGGCACCTTGCCAAAAGAGGGCTGTTAAGTGCCCCTGCTTGCTTCAATATTCAGCTGCCTCTTTGCTGAGACAGCCCTAGGGTTGCTATTGTTTCTGATGGAGATGCCCGGCCAGCAGGAACCGGCCTGAGACCCAACACACTCATTCCACACCGGGGCCACCAAACAGCGCTCTGAGATGTAGCTGCTTTTCTGTCCCTATGCAACAAGGCTGGGCTTGAACTGGGGGTGCTGCGGAGCTTCCTAGCCCATGACCTTGCACTTCGTACCCTGCTGGCCCCCACCGCAGCGCTTCGTGCAATCCGCCCCCCCCCCGCCCCGTGCTGGGCGACACAGGGCTTGTGCAGCCCTTTGCATAAGAACAGGGTGGGAGGGGGAATGACCAGAGTGTTCAGTGCTCTGGCTTTTCGGGCGGCAGAACAGCCAACAGGCACCCAGGCAAGGGCTTAAGACAAGGCTGAGCCCAAAGTCAGCGAGAACATTCGACTAAGGATGCGATCTTGTGATCACCGCTGCGTTAGAATGCAAGGTAACGGGGCCAGATTCTCAGCTGTTGTATGTCGGCATCACTCCATTAACTTCCAACGGATCCGCGCAGAATTACACCAGCGGCAGATCTGGCCTTGTTCCGGCAGCAGCTTAGCGCTCTGCCTGTCCTTTCCCCCATGCACCACTGTCTGTGGAACCTGCCTCATAGAAGACAAGATGGGTTCACTCCTCCTGCTTCCCCATGTGTCCTCAGCCAGATTCGTGGCCTCCAGCTTCCATGCGGGCTCCGGAGAGGCCCCATTGTTTCTGAAGTCCTTTAGTACTTAATCATAGCATCCGCAGCCAGCGGTGGATTGAAAAGAACATGCCCTACTTCTCAATACATCAGCCATGAGCTATCGGCTTGGCATCTGGGCTTCCAATACAGTACATTCCTCCTCGCTCAGCTTTCTCCTGTTTGGCAGCAGAATGGTCTTTAAAAAATGAGAGATAATTATCGGAAGTAATCATCGGTCTACGGCTGTGTTCTCTCCCCCGCAACCACCTGCTCACCCCTCTGCAGCTCTTTATTAATTAATGGCCCCAAATCTCATTTGGTTTCTCATGGTCATTGCACACGAAAAGGGTAATTTACTCTCCCTGGATCGGGTCATGAAATGTTAATGGGGCTTAACAGGAGTTTTCATAACTTCCCCTGTCCTCTCTCAGAGCGGCTGCATGCTAAGGGGCAGATTCTGTGCTGTGCCCCGTGGGAAGAGCAGTCCAGGCAGGGGGAGCTCCAGGGTAGCTTTATAACTCCGTGGTACCTCCCAGATCCTAGGCTGCTCCAGAGACGTGCAGGTGACCTCTGCAGTAAGTTAGAGCAGCCCTTGGCCTTTAAGGCCTCCTTGCATGGCTGCCTGATGGCTGTTCTGCAGCCCAGAAGAGATGGAGCACAGAGCTCTCTGATCATTCCCCGGCGGCTTTTGCCGCGCCCCTAAGCTATGTCACTCCTGCACTGGGAGAATTCCCCAACATGCTGCAGTGGGGTGCAGAATCCGGCCTCAAGGAGCTGGCGCCATCAGTGGGTTGGCCCAGGGAATGAGACTTCACCTTATTTCGTACTGAATGCCACAACGCCCTTTAAGAGCCTGATCCTGTACAGTTTAATGTGATGAGGAACTTTTGCCACTGACTTCGATGGGAGCAAACTCTGGTTCAGAAAGGCGCCTTGAGCTTTTACAAAAGGCACAATGTAAGCAGTTGGACTGCTCGGTCAGAGAATGTAGCTCACTGTTTCACAGCTAAGACTCAGAGCCCGGAGAGGAACATTATCGTACTCAGCAATTTGAGCACCTGCTGCATAGTGATTTTTAAAATATTACAAAACCAGGATTAAAACCATAGCATCAGAATGTGTCTCTTGTACCAGATCTTTCCCATTTATAGGAATGAGACAGGGTCTGAGGTGCTCATTGGCCTTGCAGGACTCAATGTTCCCTAGACACTCTGCATTGCTTCCCATCTCACCCCGGAGGCATCAGACATGACCCTTGTTTTTAGCTTTGAGCTTAAACACCCACTGAAATCTGGCAGCTTCTTTCCAAGTTCCTGTTTCATTTTTGTTTCTGTCAGAGCCCTTCAAGGGCTGGGAAAGCCTGTTTCCCACCTCTTCCTGACCCTCTCCAGGAAAAAGCACAACAATAAAACTCCCCCATTAAAAAGAACAAGAAGAGCTTTTAATAAGGTATTTTGTCCAGAGTGATTCCTGAGAGCTACACATACAGGGTATGTCTACACTGCGGCCAGGAGGTGTGACTGCAGCATGTGTAGACATACCTGAACTGGTTTTGATCTAGCGGACGTGAGCTAAAGGAATAAGTCCTCTCCCTCCAAGCTGTAGTAGGCTCCTACTCTGTATGGAGCAGCCATCAGAATGGGGACATATTAACACTCTGAGCAATGTGTTAACAGCAGCATGTCCTTCTAATGGGACAAGGATGCAATGTTATCTCAGATGTGCTTTTTAATCTACATACAATTTCACTCTCATGAGGACCTGACAAAAGAGTAAATCAACAACTTGCACAACCATCTGGCTTGGGAAATTCAGTCATTCCAGCGTAGCTCATGGGAAGGTGAGAATCTCCGCCAGATCTGTCTGACTGAGAGCAATTTGGATTTTGGGGTCAATTGGTAGCAGGATCTGTTGGCTCCAAGCTTCTTCCGTCACACAATAAAAGAGCATGTCCAGTCCAGGTGGCTCTTGGCTTGGAGAGACTGCAGATTAGTGTCTGTGCAATGACAGCCAGCTGCCCAGGGATCCGGGTGTCTATAGCAGGTGACCTTATCTCCACTAACTGTTGGAAACTCTTCCAGGTCACACCAAAGAGCTGGCGTCTCCTAGTTTCTGGAATAGCTGCAACAATGACAATTCATTAGCAGCAGTAATAAACTCCAGCGTGCTGTACAATGGGCTGAACATAACGGTGACTCTTGCATTGCAGCACAACTGTGCCTGTATTTCCCTTAGAGATTCAGCAAGGGCACCCACGGGCAGGCTTCCGGCTTCCCAGCTTGTTGCCTTTCTTGGGTGGAGCCCTGCGTCTCTCCCTTCTGACTGAGGTATTCCCAGGCTGAGCGGTTCCCTGCCTTCACTGTGCTATTCCCAGGAAAAGACAGACTGCTTAAGCAGAACTCCTTGCTTCCTCTTCAGACACTAGAACAGTGTATCTGCCAGCAGGTAAGCTACCATACAGCTCATGATGCAAGCTGATTTATCCTTAAGGTGAAAGCATTACAGAGAAAATTTATTAAAAACAAAAAGGAACCAACATACATGCTAATAAGCTTCTCAGAGATCACTCCAACGGGCTCTGGTGGCTAATTTGTCCTTCAAAACCCCATAAAGAGGGGCTCCTCTGTGGTCACAAGTTCAATTCAGCCTCAATTCAGAACTCGCACATTCAGGTAAAGTTTAGTCCATCTATTATACAGTTTAAGGGTCTTTGATCTCAAGTTTCCAGGAGCAAGTAACCACTAGAAAGGGGCGGGGGGGGGGGGGGGAAGAGTCTTGCTCCCCAGGACATAGCTTCAAAAAGCTGGTTTCCTAGGGGAGAATTTGCATTTCCTTCCTCTCAAATACTTTCCAGGATAGCCACATCAGAGAGATTGTCCTCCAAAGGCCTTTGAAGTTCCTAATACTTTCAGAGATTTAATTGGTCAGGCTTCTAGAGAATCCCACAATAATCCAGGCACAACTGCATTTTGAAGAAATGGACCACAAAGGTATTGAACTTAATTCAATAATGTTTGTCCAGGACAGTGTCAGTCTCTCCCAGACTTGCCCCAGGACATAGAATCATAGAATCATAGAATATCAGGGTTGGAAGGGACCTCAGGAGGTCATCTAGTCCAACCCCCTGCTCAAAGCAGGACCAATCCCCAATTAAATCATCCCAGCCAGGGCTTTGTCAAGCCTGACCTTAAAAACTTCTAAGGAAGGAGATTCAACCACCTCCCTAGGTAACGCATTCCAGTGTTTCACCACCCTCCTAGTGAAAAAGTTTTTCCTAATATCCAACCTAAACCTCCCCCACTGCAACTTGAGACCATTACTCCTTGTCCTGTCATCTTGTACCACTGAGAATAGTCTAGAACCATCCTCTTTGGAACCACCTCTCAGGTAGTTGAAAGCAGCTATCAAAGTTGGTTGGCATTGTAACAAGGAATGACCAGTTGAAGTCCTGATGCTATTTGCTATTGAGTACAATCCGTCTCCTCAGCAACTCTGTATTCACAGTTTAAGACTTTTTTCTACACAGAAGATACAGTCCAGACCTCTGGCAAACAGATACACATTGTTGCCTATGAATTAGTGCTGGTCAAAACTGTTCCTGTTGGTGACATTTCAACAAAAATTGTCAAATATTTTTCACAATTTTTTGACCAATTCTAATATCAATGAGAGTCTAGAGTTGAATGTGGACAAGGCAAAAACTATGGTGATATGCAAGGATCCTGGGAAAACACGCAAGATTCCAGCGAGTGACACACTTGTACAACACGTGAGAAATTACTGTTACTTAGGAAGCATCATTGCAGAAGACGGAAGATCAGCTAACGAAGTCGGCAGCAGAATAGCAGGAGAAAAAGAGACGTTCTGGAAGAATTAACATCGGATGAGAAGGAACATCAAATCTGAAGACTTTTTAAAATCCCAACTCTTAAAAACTTGCACTTGGTCTGTGTTAAATTATGTCTGAGAAACACAGACATTCAAACAATTCAAGTGTAACTGAGGGCAGAAATGAAACTGCCTCTTTTGACCAGATTTTCCTCTCCCTTTCACCTGTAAATCGGGAGTGACTCATTTGAAATCACATCAAACGAGATGTGAAGCCAGTGTGAGAGGAGAATGGGCCAAATTCTCAGGAGGTGTAAATCTGTGAAGCTTTGGAAATGTCAATAAAGATCTGTTGATTTACACCAGTTCAGAATTTGGTCCAGTATCCTTACTGGGATCTTCTGCCAGTACCTTGCAAAACCAAAGCCCCCAACTCTGCATGAAATCCAACCCCAAAGCCCTGCTTACCTTGCTCAGCAGTGGAATATTTCCCAAAGCTCCCAGAAATCCAAAGATGACTGGGAAAAAATTCCTGGAGCAAAACAAAGATCATTGTTAATCACTTGGTGGAAGCTGAGGAAGGCTGATTTAGGGTCGGGGAAGGATTTTCCCCATGATCTATAACTGGGTAAAGTAAACCCAGGTCTAAAAAGTTCCTGTGAGCTTTCACTAGCTGGGAAATATTGTCCCATCCAGCTGCTTGCCAGGTTTTCCCTGTTGTTGCCAGCACACAAGCGGCCATGTGCATTTGGTATGGATATGGGGCCTGGTAGAATTTCTTTTGGCTCACAGTGTTTGAAATCAGAGCCTTGCAAACAACAGGGGAGTTGATCCTGTGACATTTGTGTGGCTTTCTGGGGAGCTTTGGATGCTTGCTAAGGAATTCCTTAGGGGAATGAGAATGGGGTTTCCTTGATAGCCTCTTGCACCCACAATGCTCCACACCTATGGAGTTTTGCCAGTTACCCTAGCAAGGCTATTGGCAAAGGCCAAAACTAAAGGCATTTAGAGAACAAGTCACCTGAAGAGGGTAATGAAGCCATAGGTCTCCAGCAACATGCCCAGAAGAGGCCATCTCAGGAGCACAATGAGAATGCCTCCCAGGAAGAAGCTGGTGCCCTTTAGCTTTTCCTTCTGGAAGAAGAAGCTGAAAGTCCTTCTCAGTCCGATGATGATGGCCAAGCCAGAAAGGAACAGGAGCTAAGCGGAGGAAATGGAGTTGCACAGGACTTGTTAGAGGACAGAAGGTCTACACATTCCCTTCATTCATTCCTAGTCGGGCGTCGACTTTAGCTCCTCTTTCCTGTGTGCATCAAAGAGAACCCTTGTCTATCCCATCAGCTGACATGGGCATCCCCCTCTCCCATCACCCAGGCACCATCCATCAAGTTAACGCAGCAGCCTACTTGCCTGCTTTTGCAATCCATGTAACCCTTACAAAGGACAATGCATATAAGCCACAGAAGGCTTAGTTCCACCATAGCAGCTCCAGGAGAAAGCCGCTGTAATAAAGCAGTAAGGCAACAGGCTTGCATTTCTGGCCTAAGTCCCACACAACAGAAATGCAGTAGATAAGAGAATGAAGGGCTAAATTCTGCTCTCAGTTATAATAATACCTAGGTCTTACACAGCACTTTGCATTCGTAGATATCAAAGGAGGTCAGTATCATTACCCCACTGTAGTTGTTACAGTTTCACCAGTAGAGCCCCACTAGGATTGCACTGACTGCGGTAGAATTCCGATGCCAGCTGATCCCCTCAGTGTTAGAAGGAAACATCTCTGATATATCATGAGAATGAAACCGTGTTCGTGTTATAGGGCTCGTCTATGTGGAGAGTTATTCCAGAATAGCTATTCCTCATTAACTCTTCCTAATTCATGCCATGCACTGATGCTCTTATCCCAGAGTAAGAGTGCCTTATTTCAAATTAGTTTAATCCACTCTGGAAATGGATTAAACTACTTTGGAATAAAAGCATCCATCCATGGAGTTAATCAGGAATAGATAATCCACTTTAAATTTACACCCTACCTGAATCTGAATGAACTTCCACGTGTAGACAAGCCCTTAGTTCTTTTTATTTGTAAATTCAAGACAACTTTTAGAAGGACTTTAGTGCCTGGGAGGAGAGGTGCTGGGCTGACTTCCCTGGAGACTGAACTGCTCGGTTTACCGCCCACAGGTATGGGCTGCACCATACGAGAGTCCCCCACACCATGTGTCTCAACCCTGATTGGGAAGGAGCATCCCCCATAGGGAGATAAGAGTTTAGTCTCCATGTGATTAGATTCTTGGCTTCTCTTTCAAGGTTGCCTACAAGGGGATCAGTTAGCACCAGTTGTGGTGAGTGTAAGGATGGGGACACCAGTACAGCTGGACTGAAACCCAGCAAGTTTATGTCACTCAAACCTGAGTGGGATTTGAACAGAGACTAGCCCTGTTCCTCTCATAATAGGAAGCTGTACAGGGCCAAAGGGCTAGCACGCTTCACCATGGGAGCCGTGACTGTTTGCAGAGGGTTTGTGGTGTCTGGGCCCCTGTCCTAGTGCTATATTTTGCCCTCAGGAGTGGCAAGGAAGGGGGTCAAGGTTTTGAGGTACTCACATTTCCAAAGGCCAGCAGTACTGAGTCAAAGTACAAGAGCACCCCAAAAAAGATGAAAAATAGGCCAAAGCCCACAAGACCGACACCAATCTCTGCAACAGATGGAGGGTCAGCAATTAGGAGCACAGCAGCCAGATGTAGTTACTACGAAGGAAGTGTTGGATGGTGCCAGTTTAGGTCACCAAATCCTCCCCTGTGGTTCCTCTTTGCATCACCACCTCAGCAAGGAAGTTTAATTTGTGGGTTGCGTCAAATATTTAGAAACACGTCAAGACAATTTCTATCTATTGTAGGTTTTTGAGAGCTCACCCATCACCCTGGCCTCGGAGCACCTCTCTCCCCACATGTATCTAGGGAGAAGGAGACAGTCTGATGTTAAACCAGCTGGAACTAGGAAAATGGTTTCCTGAAAAGATGTGAAGTGGTTTCTATATGGCAGGGGTCACCTCCTAATCCCCACCCTCTTCAAAATGGAGCTGATCCAAAGCTCTGGACTCACTAAGTCTTCCCATTGCCTCGAGTGGGCTTTGGGTCAGGCCCAGGGCTCTCCAACTTATTTATCAGCCAAACAGTAGCTAAGGATGGGATGTCGTGGGGGTTTAGAGCAATGAGAAGCTGATCTGAAAACCCAGGAGGCACCAGCAAACCTTGTGTGTGTCAGGGCATGAGTTACTCACTTATTGTCTTCTGCAGGGAGATTTGGCGCTCACTAACAGTGCTGAGAGAAGGGCAGGTTCAGCAAACCTCCAACACACCCAGCTCTGCCAATGGCTCTCACCCATAACCCCCCTCTGCAATTCCAGTCCTGAACTCCCCACACACCCCCCGAGCTATGCCAATGCCCCATAGTCCTGACCCACAGCCCCCTCCCTCTGCTATTCCAGGCCTGAGCTCTCCCCAAACACCCCCACCTGTGCCAATGCCCCATAGTCCTGACCCACAGCCCCCTCCCTCTGCTATTCCAGGCCTGAGCTCTCCCCAAACACCCCTACCTGTGCCAATGCCCCATAGTCCTGACCCACAGCCCCCCCCCCCCGCTATTCCAGGCCTGAGCTCCCCCCAAACACCCCCACCTGTGCCAATGCCCCATAGTCCTGACCCACAGCCCCCCCCCCTCTGCTATTCCAGGCCTGAGCTCCCCCCAAACACCCCCACCTGTGCCAATGCCCCATAGTCCTGACCCACAGACCCCCTCTGCTATTCCAGGCCTGAGCTCCCCCCAAACACCCCCACCTGTGCCAATGCCCCATAGTCCTGACCCACAGACCCCCTCTGCTATTCCAGTCCTGAGCTCTCCCCCACTAGCTCTGCCAGCGCCTCTCCATCCTGACCCACAGCCCACTGCTATGCCAGTCCTGGGCTCCCCCACTCCAAACCTCAAGAACTGCCAGCTCACCCTTGATCTACACCCCCCGGCCTTGGCATCGTAGACCCAGACCTCATCTGAGCAGACGCTGCCAGTTGTGGTGAGTTAGGGGTTCTGCAGAGCCGCGAAATCCATGTTTCCCTCTTCTGTGGAATGGTGTTTCTGTGGTGTTGACAAACAGCCATCAAGGTTTGCAGGGACAGTACCAGACTCAGGGTCTTTGGGGCAGGGGCAGGACAGTAGTTCAGTTTGCCTCTGACACTCCCTGATCTGCTGTGACCGGTGCTGACAGAGCAACCTCCAGCTCCAGCCCAGACTTGGCTCTGAGCTCCGGCCGTGGCAGCATTGCACACTGGACGGAGCAGATAAGCCCCAGCCTCTGAGCCAGGCTGTTCTCCAGGTTCACCGAGTATCACTGATGAGTTAACAACCAACCCCCCTGAGGCTGCCTCCCTTACTCACTCTGAAACTCCGTGAGAGACACCATCTTTCCTGGCATAAGCCTGGAGTGAAACAAGGTGTGTGTGGAGAGGGGTGTGGTGGGGAGGGGGGCGGACCCACAGCTTCCACGAGCTCCCAACCGGTGACCCTTGGAAAGGTCTTTAATCCCTACCTCATCATGCTGCAAATCATTAACTCCCCAGCAGTGGCAATCACCTTAAAAGGCCCAGCTGTAAATGTGGTGCTCATCACCGTTAGGTCCCCGCTCTGAAACCAGCACCGGCCTGTGGTCACTTACCCGGAGCGTCTTCTGCATAAAGTACCCCAGGGGATTCTGCCACCACTGTTACCTGGGAGAGCAGAGTTCTGTATTGCCCCCCTCTGTTGTTCCTACTTCCCAGAGACCTCTATTAATGGCCCATTCTTGCCTAGCAAGGGCCTGATTCGAATCTGACCTACACCATTGTAAATTGGGACGAAAGAAGAGAATTTGCAAGGCCTGAGTCTCCCCTGCTTTGTATTGTTTTTAGTGCCTAGGAGCTCTAACTGTGGTCCTGCTTTGAGCAAGGGATTGGACTCGATGACCTCCTGAGGTCTCTTCCAACCTTAATATTCTATGATTCTGTGTGCTAGGCACTGTACAGACAGAACAAAAAGACAGCCTCCGCCCCAGAGAGCTGACGCTTCTCCGGGACCGGGCTTGTGCTTCTGAGCCACATAAGCTTTGCTGCCTCTAATTCTAATTAGCATGTGGCTAATTTCTTTTCCACCAGAAAACTGCCCCATTGCCAGACCCCAAATCTGCTACCAATTGATCCAAGGAGCAGCAATGTCTACCTCATGCACACATCCCGCTGGGTTAAACCTTACCCCGTGACTCAGCTGTGGCAGGATTCTCTATTCTACTGCACAGCCTTGCTCCAGAACAGAGCGCGCTCATTCCATATGCAAGTCCCCGTTTGAATAGCAAGTGGAGAATCTTTATTGTGCGAGGCTAAGTACACAGCCAGGCACATCTGTTGCCATCTGTCTGATGCAGGGAGCGTGCTCTGGCGTGCCGTACACCTGATTCACCAGACATGGGCTCCAGCCATCCACATGCAGGATGGATCATTTGTGAGAATTTAATTATTCATCAGCAATTGGTCTCTTTTTCTGTCTGTGAAACATTCGCAAGGAGGTTGGGAAATGCTCAGACGCGTTTGCTATTCACAATTGTCCCTCTATAGGTCTATTTCTGCCCCATGTACTCACATTGAGCAGTCCCATCCCACCCTACTGCTTTCTGGAGTTGGGTTGTACCCTCAGAGCATCCCGATGAGTATGGATTTGCTCCCCACTGAACCTGTAGTTAGCTCTTACCCTTCAAGAATCCCCATTAAGCCATGGATTGCATACTCACCTTTTCATTATTAATTGCCTCTCATGGGCAGCAGAGTTGGAACTCCCCTGCTTGAGTTTCCCTCTTTGGAAATGATGCTGGAGCCAAGGGACTTGTGGGATTTGCTCTGGAGTTTCCACAAAGGATAGTGGGAGTTTGGCCTCTCCTCCCATAGTTCCCTCGGGTGGCCATCTGGATTCCCACAAGGTCCTTCAAAATCACCCAGAAGGCATTGCTACGGAGCTGTGTACGTGGAACTCTAGGATAACCATCCCAGAGGGCAGTGCAGCTGAGCTGGTGTAGAAGTGGGATATAGTCTTCAATTACATGGTCATATACTATTTTTCCCATAGGGCCCCTCTTTGGAGTCTTTGGAGAATTTACCTGCCAAACTCGAACATATCTCTATCTCCACTGAGCATGTGTGAACTGAGATTTTCAGAGGCTCATAACTTGGGCAAATTTGGGTGAAATTTCACATGGATGGTAAAAGACACATCCCCTGCTCCATGGCGACCTGCACCCCAAATTTCAAGTCCTTCATTCAAAGTATGGTGGTGCTAGAATTTTGTTTTTAAAACATTGGCAAAGCAATGTATTCCCCCCTAGCCTCATTCCTTGAAATGGCCAAACTCTTTAAGCTGAAACTTTAAAACAATAATCAGCTTGGGGTAGACAGTCATTATGAAAAATTTCAGCCTGAATGGTTAGTTTGGCAAAGCTATACTCAACTCAGACAAGGTCTTACAACAGATATTATGATCTGTTCCAATGATAATAAAGGACCCACAACTCAAGTCAACATCAACGGAAGCTGCAGCACCTCTGAAAATCGGTCCCCTAAATATATCCAAGCATGTCCGTCCCCTAGCTATAGTCGCAAGAAGGACAAGCTCAACAAATGATCTATTTACAAACCAGCAATTTTTATTTTATACAAACTTGCAAAGTACAAATGCATTTTTTTTCCTTGTGTGAGATTGGATCTTTTAGTAGCTACATCTAAAACAAACGCTGTTGGGAAAATTACAAAGCAAACTACCACTGATTTAATTACTGGGAAGATTGGTGTGAAGAATTCAAGCTGCTGAAATGTGACAGCCATTTGACCATGGTCTCTTCGATCTAATGTTATAGTAGTTGTCATCTAAGGTCACTTTTATACAGAAAGAAAGACACCAACATCACATTGTTTCTTGGATAGTTTTATTTGCCTAACACTAGCAAAAATCAATTTTTTGCCACTCCTCCCACCCCACGCCCCCAAAATAATGTGCATAAATAGATCTTTTTTTGATGCAAACAGGTTTTTTTTGTTTTGTTTTGTTTTTTTAACAAGAGTCGCTGGTATATGAAGGTGTTATGAAAAAATAACCAAAATAAAATTAAAAATTAAAATAATTAAAAAAAGTTCCACAATACTGCAATATTGTGATCCTCAGCCATGCCACCAAGAACTCACAACTTGTAACTTAGGAAACTCTTAAAGTGACAGTAGCAGGGATTGGTCACAGACACTACGTTGTTATTCGCTTAGTGGGGAGGTTTCCTCGCTGTCCCCTCTACATCTGCTAGGTCATGCCTTAATGCCAGGAAGGTTCTTCTAGGAGCTCCCTGTGTCCTTCGTGGGAATCCCTATACCTTTCAAGGATGCTTACCAGTGGGGTTGCCTTGCTCCCCCACCCCTTCCCTTAAATGTACAATACCCTCCCCTAGGAACCATGTTGTTGGAGCTGAGATGCAGGAGAGCCCTCTTCATGATGGGAGACTGGACTGACTGGAGAGTCAAGGGGGAGCCCGTTTGGGGGCTGACACACTGGTGGGAATTCCAGGTTATCTCTTGGTTCCATCCATGACGCAAAGGCCACTAATGTCAGTGAGAGTCTTTCCATTGATGTTGGTGGGTTTTCAATTGGGCCGCTAGAAACAATCCTCCTAACCATCCACCTCTCTCCTGCCTCTGCTCAGCTCCTGCACCCCAGTTTGGTCCTGGGGGTTCTCCTACCTTGGCTGCATTTTTCTCAGTTCAGCCACCCCATTTTACGTCTGGGGACACATCCACCATGCAGAGACCATCCTCCCCGGGGGCCTATGCCCTTGGGTATACATTTCGGGTGTGTTGGTGAGGTTAGCAGCTAGGCTACCGATAGCCCTCTGCACTAGTCACACCATCACAGAGAAACCATTCACAAAAACAAAAGGGAGGTAAAAATGTAACATTGAAACTCAAGTTTAAAAATTCCACATACAGTCACAAGGATCCATGATTGACAGCTGTGTACCAGCAAGACATCCTCTGCAATCCCCAATAGGGTACAGTCCTATATGTCTTCACATACTGTGCCTCGTGGACCAGCTTTTCAGCATCTGCAAATCAGCCTCGCTCTAATGACTTCAGAACTATGCCAGTTTACACCAGCTGAGGACCTGGCCGTATACAGAGCACTACCTATTCAGTAACAGGGAAATAAATGCATCATTTCTCAAAACTTACAGTTTTTATATTTTATTTTAAATAAATTTGCTTTTAATAAAAGCAGAAAATATATATATGTATATTTAAATAGGTCTTTTTTTTTTCTGATGAACTGGCAAAGAATCTCCATTTGTAACTTTCCAGCGGGGCTGATGCCAACAGCCCAGCAGAAAGAGAGAGAAAGTTAGCATAAAACAGTACCACCCGGAAAAGGAGAGAAAAACAAATATATATATATATATTATATAAATGTATAATTTCCATAAAACATATATTAAGGCATGTATAGCAAAATAAAGGGCCAGCTTCATGAGCTAACAGGGGCTGTTTGGGATTCCATTATGGGAGCAGGACTGTTTTATCCCCAGGGATGTTCTATGTATTGCTAAAAGAAAAAGAAAAAGAAAAAGAAAGAAAGATTGATTCATAGATCTGATTCTGGGGAAAGTTCTGTCTCCTGGGACGTTTTGTGTATTGCCAAAATTAAAAATAGATAGACAGATAATCTAGGGAGATGCTAGATAGATCCCATTGGGCAGAGAGGATCTGTTTCCTTGGATTTTATGTGTATTGCCAAACTAGAAAGAAAAATTGATTCCCAGGCTACAGCAGGCAGGCAGCCAGCTCCCATTTCACTCAACTGGTGGCATGGCTGGGAAGAAGTAGAAATCTTGTTAGATGCTGAGCATCTGCACCCTCTCTAGATTTCAGCTGGAGATGTGGGTTCTCAGCACCAATCAGGATCAGGCCAATGGAGAAAGAAAGCTAAGCAATAGATTGAGCTTGATTGCGCATCTACATCACATTGCCTTTTTCAGAACTATCCCCTGGAGTTTCAAGTGCTGGGACAAGACAGTTCTTCATCCATGTAGTGAATTGACAAAGCCCCAGTCTCTAGTATAAGGTACAGAGCTTGATTGTCCACTCCTACGCTCTGCTCTGAATTCAGTTTGTCTTCATTTGAGTTAATCCTGACTTGCACCAGTGTAGGTAAAAGCAGAATCAGGTGCAGAAGTCCAATACTGACCGATGTTAGAACAGGGCATCTAACTGTATTGGAAAGTCCATAGGAAGAGGGGCTCTTGTCAGAGGAGCTCAGATAATATTCACAGCAACACTGGGACAGCTTGACACTTGGGGCTTTTCTATTTCAGGTCAGTATCCTTACACCAGATCATTTTGCATACAGCCAGCAACATTTCACAGCTTTGCGCTTGAAAAAGTAGATTTTGGAGTGCAAAAGCAAGCCCATATTGAACCCAGATTGGTCTTGTTTTTGAGCGTAGGCCTCAATTTCTGATCTGGGAATTTTAAAATTCCATTCTATCAAAAAACTGAAATTTCAAAAGAATTCATCTCCCACTTAAGCACCAAAATAAGTGGCCAGATTTTCAGTGCTGTTTTGAAAATCTGCCCATCAATATCACAGAGGGAGCTGCTGGGTGTGGGCACTTTTTAAAAAATCTTGCCCGTGTTTAGATGCCTAAATGCGAGCTGAGTACTTGCAAATCCACTCCGTGGTGGAAAATATATTTGCATCTGCATACAGCCCTAATTTTGAGAAGGGACAAGGAAACCAACTTGGATAGATATAAGAAACCTCCTTCCTCCAAACCATTGCTTGAACTGAGCTGAGGTCTAGATGGACCTTCTCACTTCCCGTTGGGAAGCAGCAGTGCTGAAATAATGCTAGATTCTGCAGACCCCGATGGTTCAGGTAGTTCTGACAAGCTTCAGAAGAACCGACAATCTCTTGGATGCTTCTCTGAACTATGTCTCTTCCATCACCCCCGATACGTCCCCCTGCGATGATGATTCTCTCAATGTATTCAGAAAACTATGAAGCCACATCTGGAAGAGCAGGCTTATCTCATAAGGTACTGCAGGAACGGAGAACGTGGAAGAGAGACCATGCAGCAGTGACTCAGCACCATGCACACCTGATCTCAGTCACTCCAAAAAGTCAGAGGAACTATTCTAGCTCGCTGTTCTTCAGGAGAAAAGAACTTCTGGGGCATGCTTGTCTCAGCGCAGTGAGTTAGGAGTGTCAGTTGCCTGCGTGCCGTTCCAGATGCAAATATAGCAGGGAGCCATAGAAGTTAGAGATGGGTATCTCGCCCCTTTCCCTAAGCCCAGAGCAGGATTATTCTCTATGCAGGGATTGCCAGACCAGGGGGCCATCCAGTGCAATATCCCAAGTCTCCAGTAGCAGCTGCTTCAGAGAAAGGTGCAACAACCCTGCAGTGGGCGATTATGTAATCACCTGTCCATGGGGAAGCTTCTCCCTTGTCCCATCCATAAGAAGTTGGCTTCTAGCCTGAAAACAGAAGGGATTAGGTCCCCTCCCAGCTATGCTCCTATTCCCTTGGGCCTCACAGCTCTGGTGTCCCCTCCATTTTGGGGGCAAGGCAGTGCTTTCCAGATGGAGGCAAGAGACAGTGACAGCATCGACATAGTACCTGCCAAAACCACTGCAGGGAAAGCCCCTCTAGGTCCACTCTAGGCCATTCAGAATTAGATACCAAGGGTTAGATGGGGCACTCAGATCCAAGGTGATAAGATGCCCTAGAAATGCCATAGACAGCGAGACAGTGCTGTTCCTTCAGCCATTTCTCCAGTATTTTGCCCAACCTAGTATTAAGTATGTGGGCAGCAACCCTCGATTTCACCCCACTCCCATCCCCATAAAAATGCAAGAAATGAGCATTGCACTGGGTAAAACAAAACTCTGAGGAAGGGCACCTGTTGCTACCATCCAGAACCTGCTCTGGTCCAAGAAAAAAAAATATCCTGAAGCCTGTCCCCCTTTCTCCTCATTGTCTCTATGTGCAAACAGATCCCTCCTGGCCTCAGAAAGCATCAAGACTTCGCCTGGTCACCAACACCAGCCACTTGGGCTCTCCTAGCCCCGTCCCCCTGTATCGTTCAGCTAATTCCCTTACTACATGTCCGCATACATTGCACAGACCTGCTGTTCCACACCACCCTTCGCCCTGGGAGGGGAAACACTAGTATTTCACAGATATAGCTATATCCTAATTTTGCAGATCCCATCACCTCTCCCATTTTCTGCCCAGGAGCCTTTTCCCTCCTTGGCTCCTGTTTCCATCTGTCCATCCCAGATGCCCACTCCTTCCCTCCGTGGATGCTCATGCGTGTGAGTGGAGAAATGCGGCTGGGCACAGGTGGCTAGCTCCAGAGATTAAAGATGCTAGTAGCCGTTCCAGACCAGGGCCTGGGGAGGTGGAAGGTGCACAGAGAATGGAAATAGGGTGCTCACGTCAGTGGAGGGCAAGAGCAAGCTCCAACTGCAGCGACGGCTCGGTCCCCATGCAAAAGCCCCTTCAGGACACGAGCTTTGGGAGACAAATATTTCAGTGCAGGAAGCAAAGGGAAAACGCCCCAGCCTCCAGTGCGACGCCATCCCCTCCGTGAGATATTCCGGCCATGGAACAGACTGGTGGGTAGCTGTCAGATCCCCTGCCCTGAAGTTCACGCCGGCTGTGGAGTGGGCCCATCTCCCAGACTGCAATACATCTCACACAAAACATCCATCATTGCAGGAGCAGTGATTTACCAGCGCCTCTCTGCCGCTCTGTGCTCCAGCGGGCAGCCCACCCATGGCACTTCCTCCCAGGATGGTACACGGCCAGTTGGGGGGACCAGTGCAAGGATAAGGCTCCCGTGTTCTCTTGGCGACAGGTGCCGACGCACACCATCTTCGTCCTGGACGATCTCACCGTTGGTTAGCGGCAGGGGTTCGGGGAGAACCAAAAGCGATGAGCGGGGAAAGATTTGGTTGTCGAGTCGGGACGCACATGTTTGTGTGTTAAAACGTGGCTCCGTGGAACTTCACGGCGTTCACAGCAGCCAGGGCTTGTGCTGGAGGGAAGAGAGGAGAGGGGAGAAGGAGTCAGAAAGCCGAGCCCTCCACCCACCGGGAAGCGTGGCAGAACTGCACCTGCATCACGCCCCAGGGCAGGAACGCTCAGGAGCGAATGGGATTTTTGTCCACTCTTGAAAAAAATAAATGACCCTTGTTAGGCCTGGTCTGTACTGAGGATTCAACCCAGATACAGTCACCTCAAATGCTGCACAAGTGCAAAGCCAGGGTAAACAGAGGGATGCCCCAATCTCCACCCGTGCAAACCAGGGGGCTCTGCACCCCTGCAAACCACACTGCGCTGGGGTGAACTGTATCTATGCCAGGGGTGTGCAGTGCTGCTGCTCCACCAATGGCTAAAATCCCAGGGCAGAAAAGGCCGTTGTTCGGTAACTGGCCACTTTCACCAAAAAGAATTAGGGACATTTTGGAGGCACTCTAGTGCTGGTGACAGGAGCTGGGCCAACAGCCATGGAAAACAGGCTCCACTATTCATCCGCAGACCAAGTCCAGCACAAGCAGCCTTTCCGCCTGCACTGCCCTGCTGATGGGCCTCGGCCCAGCCCCGGAGGGCTGTCCCCCAGGGATGGGAGGAGAATTCCGTTTCCATGGCCATTTAGTCCCTAGCATCTCTGCTGAGGCTGCTGACAAAGCAGTGCCAGCGTGGTGCTGTGTGTCCACTAGAACCTGCACTGAGAGCCACCAATCTCATCTCACGCAGGCCAACACACAGCCACCAGATTGTAACAGCTTCCAGTGACTCACTACTGACCTGGCCTGGATTTGAACCTGCTACCTAGAGGCAAAGGGTTTCTGGAGCTCATGCTCATCCTGTTTCCTTGGTTTATGGCCATCATTCCCAATGTCGGTTATTTACATGGCTTTGTCTATGCAGTGAACGGAACCAGTCTCTCTCGGTGCAGGATGTGTCGTTTTTCTTGCCTGTTTTCTCCTCTAATTTGCACCCTTGGATTTCAGCTGGGGTCACTTCTAATTTACAGTGGATCTAAGTGAGGCGAGAATTTGGCCCACAACATCAGCTTATTCCATTCAATGCATGGCCAAAGTAGGCTATAAGGAATGGCTTTGGCGTAGCCAGGACCCACTTAGTCCTGGAATGGGCAGAAACCACATGCTCCCATCCAGCTGCATTCTACCAAGTAACCGAACCCTTAGTACAACTTAGCTACACCATTAGCTTTTCCTTTGTGCCCAGAAATCCTGGAAAAGACTCTTGATCCTGAAGAGGGATGGGGCCAGCTCCTCCACCGGTGGAAAGCAGTGTAGCACGGTGGATAAAAATGAATGATTTTAAAAATGGACTTTTTTAAAATTTAAATCAATTTTAAAAAAATTTAAATTCAATACATCATTCTTTTTAAAAATAAATGTATTTAAAATTAAAAGTGAAATTATGACAACCTACATTCAGGCCTAAACTTACTATAGACGATTCAAATAATTTAAATTTACTTAAAAAAATATAATATTCAAGCAGTGCATGTTTACTGCCGAAGTTTTAGAGAAAGTCAAAGCACTGAACTGGTCAAAGTCACTGGCTAAGCAGCTGGAACCTGACGTGCAAAACTAGCTTTTGACAGCACTAGTCTCTTCTCCAGGTGCAGAGAGTATTTTCTTCAGTTCAGTTTATTCAGTTCAATGACTACGCATTCAAAGCCGAGAAATCAACGAGGAATTGAAACAACATGCAACATTGCTCTCCTCTTCCAGCTGTGACTGAAAACAAGGTGTAAGAGGATCAGATCTACTAATTCTAAAATCATGATGGACAGGGTGACCAGAAGCAATCAGGGCTATTCACTAACTACAGATGATGCTTCCTTTGTTTATCAAAACATGTTTTGCATTTAAAATTGATTTATTCAACTTTTATTCCTTATGTATTCAGCACATTTAAGGTACTTTTATTTAACTAATTAAAACATTTTAAAATGTTCTTCTTGTGGCTTTTAAATTGAATTCTAATTTTCATCCAATTAGGTTGGCACAAATCATGAGTAAAAATGAATCATAATCTAGTACATAAGAAATGCATCATTCCCATTTCCTAACATCATAAAAAGCTACAATTCAGAATAAACATATGGTAAGCAATATAACTGTTTAAATAAATGTGTATGGACATAGTGTAACATCCTGGTTAGCAAAAAGAAGTACCAAATTGTACCAACCAATGAGAATCAACTTTATAATAAGTAAATAACTGAAAAGTATAAATGCAAAACAAAAATTAAAATTGGTTATTTAAATCAAGGCTTGTTGATTTTAAATCACTGTGATTTAAATCAATCCACCCTGCAGGGCAGTTCTATTGACTTTAGTGGAGCTATGCCAGTTTATCCTAGTGGAGGATCTGACCCAGGAACTCGAAACAAGGTCCGGGACCCTCAGTGTTTCAAGTTCTAAGCCCCTTGTGCTCGTTCCATGGGAAGAGACTGGGCTAACGTGGCAGAGGAGAGTGTTAGCTTGGTGAGAAGCAATGTATGAATGGATGGGAAGAGGAGACTCTTGAATGAGGTTCTTCCCATCGCCCCAGGACGCTGAGATGTACACAGGATGAGATGAAGTACAATAGAAAAGGTGCTTACTTCATGGCTCAAACACGCATAAAATGGCTGCTGTCGACGACCCGGGATGACTCAGACGAGAGGGGGTTTGTCGGTGGAGTCGGGGAGGCTGGGGAAGTGGGAGGACTCGGGGTGGCACATTGAGCTGGAAACAAGAAATGGAAAAGGACGTGAAGAACACAGCGCTGCAGCCGGCAAGGAGAGAAAGGAAACAAAGCATGGAGCAAATTCCAGAGGAAGGCAGAGAGGTTAGAGACGACAGGGGAATATAAAAAAGGAAGGGAAGCGAGGTCAGAAACAACAGAGACACACAAATGGTTCCCCCCCAGCACGCACACATGAGCTCCATGCTGGGATCCTCATGGACTAAGGCAAAGATGGGAGGCAGTGCCTGTCTGCAGGGAGACGGGCATGGGCCACAGCATGACACCCCCTCGCCAGTACAGCCTCCCACAACGCACTGCACACACCAGGGCTCAGGCGTTTCCTAGTCTACTCCAGAGCTGGGGCGAGACAGTGCAAAGCTTTTGACCAGAAAAGGATGGATTAATTTTGTGACAAGTTTTGCGAAAAACGTAGTTTTGACATTTTTTGACAGAGAAAAAGGGTTATATTTTTTCATAAGACTTCCCCCCAGACGCATCCCTTTCTTCAGCTGGTTCCCCTGCAGAACGCCACAGTTCCATCGAAGATCCTGGGAAACAGGCCCTTCCAGAGAGATGCCCAACCCAACCCGCACCTTCCAACATACACCATATTCTAGTCTGGTCTAGCGACATACACAGCTCCCATTACTGTAGTATCTGAGTGCCCCACATTATCCCCACAGCATTCCTGTCAGGAAGGGCGGCGCTACCCTCACCACTGGGCCATCCTCCCTCTCTCCACGCACAACCCCCTCCATCCAATATCGCTCATCAGCTCCATGTGCATTGGAGGCTGTCCCATCTTCCCAGCTGGTTTTTGCCACGAGGAATGATTCTTCACCAGCTGGCTAGCCCAGAAGCTGGGATCTCCAGGCACAGGTGTGCTGCCGCGGCAAGAGCTGAGGGTTTGCCGCTTCCCAAAGGTTCATGGTTGAATAGCACCAATGCAAAATAAGATGGGTCAGCCCAGGGAGGACAGGTGCAGACCACCAAAAGCACTGAGAGTATAAATCTGGTGTGACTCCACTGACATCAACAGGCCAGATCCTCCTCTGGTATATAGTGGTACAGCTTCCTTGACTTCAGTGATTTACACCAGTGGAGGATCTGGCCCCCTAGAGTTTCACTGCTGTAAGTGAAAGGAGAACAAGACTGTTGACTCTCTATTCTCTGCCCTTGTCTGTTCATGATGACGCCCGTTGAAGTTCACAGAAGTACGATGCATGACCAAGGACAGCAATGAGAGTCAGAGCTCCACTATTTACCCCAGCTGCGGATTTGGCCCATTACATGCGTGCACATTGTATGAATACGCCCGAGTCTGCTCCTACATGCGTGTCATTTCACTGACTTCAGTGGCGTTATTCCTGATTTACACAGGTGAGAGAGGAGAGTCACACCTGTGGTTATTACTGGAATTGCCGGGGTAAGTCGACGGGATTGATCGGCCAGGGCGCTAATTCACTTTTACACTGGTGTAACTCCACTGATTTCAGTACAGGAAAATGGAATAGCCCAGTGGTGGATCTGTCTCTGTGGGCCAGATTCTTACCTGGCGCAAATTGGCATAGCTCTATCAAAATTATAGGAGTTACCCCAATTTATACCAGCTGAGGATCTTGGCCTATATACCTATCTGTCTTATTTCTAAAGGCCCTTTCGCTGTATCTAGCCTTTTGCCTACACCCCGCTGCTGCCAGGTGCATTGCCTGGTCATCCTCAACACTCATTTTACCCTGAGTTCAGTCTTCTGCCCTTAAGGCCGATAAATCCATGATGATTAGGAATTGTCCATGTCATAAGTACCTCCCAGCTTTGATCTGCCCCTCCTTGATTGAGGCATCCAAGGCATCTCCTGTGCCTCATATTTTTACCATGAAACTGCAGTTCTTCGCCTCCCTAGTGCCTTACCGGAGAGCATGCGGCCCAGCCTGGAGGCTTCTGTAGCCAAGGTGCAGGATATCTCTATCCTCTTCTCCTGCTCCTGGAGCTGGGTTTCTGCATCCTGGGGCACGTCCACCTCTCCCTCGCTTAGAGGGACCACATTCTGCAAGCTGCGGCAGAGAGAGTTCGGTGTTACTGTCCCAGTGCCCCTGGAGCGATGGCCCGGCCCGAACTACAGGGCATGCTTGCAAGGATGCAGGATATGGCTGGGCAGAACGACAGGGTGAGCAGGTAGAAGGTTAGGTAGAAGAGATGAATGGGTAGAGGGGAGGTGGGTGAATGCATGAGTGGAATGGCAGATAGCTGGGTGGCTGGATGGGCGAGGAGTTTAATGAGTTAGTGGGCGACTGAATAGATGAATCAGGAGGCTCCATGAACAGATAGCTGAATGGATTTGCAGGTGCACGAAGGGAGGGTGGACAGACAAACAGCGGCTGTAGTGGATGGGTGGAAGGTCAGACACGGGCACGAGAGAAAGGGTACGATGGAGGAGGTGGCGGTGTGGCCCAGCCGGTGCTGAAATGGGCACAGAACAGTACCATCACCTGGATTTGGCAATGAGCGTCTTTATCCTTTCCACTTTCTTCTGCTTCTCCTTCATCTCTTCGGGGCTTAGGGGGGTGTCCGGTTCCAGCTCAATGTACCGCTCCGGAATGAGGACCTTGTCTGGGGTAGAGAGCTAGGAGGAGGCAAAGGCAGGTTTTAAGTCCGGGGTCTGAAGTCAACATGAGCATTCTGTAACTGCATGCATAGGGGAGAGCACCGCAGCCAGCCTCGGTCCCTTCTCCAGCGCCCAGTCCCTCCTTCAGGGCTCACCCAGCCTGTTCCAGCACTCGTATATCACCTGTTCCTGCTCCAGCAACTCTCTGTAATCCAGAACCAGCACAACACTCATCCCTGGCCCAGAGCCCACATGACACTCACCCTACACTGCATTCTTCTCTGCCCAGTGCCCAGCCCTGGTATCTGCTCCAGCCCCCAGGCCCAGGAGATGGGACGTAAGAGCCTGGGCAACACGAACGCCAAGAGGGACCTGTCCCTTCAGCCCAGGCCCCATTTTCTCCCGCCTGCCCTGGGCCCACGTCACCTCAGAGGAGCTGTCTCCCCGCACCATGCACACGGTCTCCATAGCAACCTGCCCCCATTGCCATCCCTCAGGTGTGTTGCGCCAGTGGGGCCAGGCCTCACCTCCTTACTGATGTCAACGTCATAGTGCTGGGGCTCCAGCTCCATCTTGCGTAGCCGGGCGATCTCCTCCCTCGGCGTCTCGTAGACTTTGCCGGAGTCCTCGGTGCGTAGCGCTGCCTCCAGGTCGGAGATGTCCACCTCGTGGATGCTGCGGTGTCGGCGCACCTGGAATGGGCCCCAGAGCTGCCACCTAAGAGCCAGGTCGGTCCCCCAGCAGGGTCATGCCCCTGCTCGCTCACAAATGCAAGAGGTGGCTCTGTCTCGCTGGCCTTTTCCCCTCCTCTTCCTCCCCCACTCCTCCAGAAACCCCAGGGTTTGTTCTGTCCGTCCATCTGTGCCCATCACCATAGCTTCAGAGCAACACCCACACCTACCTTCCCTGGGTAAGCACTTCCCTATGTCCCCATCTCTCACATCCTTCAAGCACCCCACCTTGGGCCCCACCGGCTCTGACTTCATGCCCCCAAACATCTGACTGCTGACCCATGGCAGGCCCCAGCCTTAGTAATAATTGTACCATCTGGTTCTTCTGCAGCACTTTCCATGAGAACATCTCAAGGTGCTTTTCAGAGAAAGAGCCCCAATTCACAGATGGGAAAACTGAGGCATGGGGAGGGGAAGTGACTCGCCCACCCAGTGGACCAGTGGCAAAGCTGGCAAGAGAACCAGGTGTCCCAAGTCCCAGTTCAGTGCTCTGGCCACTAGACCACACTGCCTCCAGGCAAATCCAAACAGGGCCTTTCGGTCAGGGGAGGACTTGCAGTCCCGGATCTGAAAACCCTCTTTCTGGGAGACAGCAGGGACTAACCCACGCCAAGGGAGCTGGCCCAGAAACCCCAGAGGAGCCTGGGGACTGGACAAGCTCAGGGATGTCATTCAGAGGAAGGCCTGTGGCATAAATGCAAATTCCACCCCCAAACCTCACGACTGACATGGGAAGACCGTACCACTTTGTATGACGCGGGTGCCTTCGTGCTGGGAGCGTCTGGCTGCTGATTGGCCGGGAGCTGCAAACTCCGCCTTTTTTCCTTCATGGATCCACTTTGGTGGCGTTTCATTCGATCGATCTGCTCCTCCACGCTCATTTTTGCCTTCATCTCATTGGAGAACACGGCGCTTTTTGGCCTCTCCTGGGGAGAATCCCAAAAGCCCCACGGTTACAGAAGGGCCTTAACATGGGTTGGTACCCTAGTGTCCCCCAGTAGTGGGTTCAGATGTGCTGCTCTCAACTTGCTGTCTAAGGGAAAGGCTTCTACGCTAGACAATTAGCATCTCAGCAGCTGTTCCTGGGAAACTCAGGGTGGGAAGAACACGGGGGGCTGGACTGAAGAGCATCAGTTGGAGCAGAGGAGTGCAGGGCTGGGCTAGCAGGGGGCCGTGGGTTGGGATTGAAGGGCACTGGCAGAGTGGTGCGTACTGGTGAAGGTGGGAGGGCAGGTCAGGAGAGAAGCGCCGTGGGTGGGACAGTGGCATGGAGAAGCCTCGGCTCGGCTGTGGGGCAGCCAGGGAGGTGCAGACAGTCACTGAATTGGAGCTCAGACATTCAGACCAAGGTCAATAGCCGGGGGGAGGATTCCCAGGCCTTGCAGGGGCAGGCAGAGGCTAATCCGGTTAGTGAAGCCAGGGGGTTCTCCACAGGTGGTATTTCCTGCTAAAAGCTTCAAATGCCACCTCCTTGTGCCAACACAGCTCCTGTGCCCCTCTCCTGAATGCTCCAGGGAAGCTGGCAAATGGGCTGTGAGCCCGACACCTCCTATGGGCTTCCTTTATCTTATCCCACTCTCTTCCACCTTTGCACCAGTCCCACCTCCCCACAGCCCATTCCAGCACCCTGTACAGTCTCCCATCTCCTACCCCAGCCCTGATCCACACCCCTGCATCCCCTCCATTTCCTCCCAGGTCCCTGCACCCCATCCCAGGATCCCCAGTGACATGCAAAGCCGAGAGCCGCAGCCTACCCCGGAGGTCAGTCCATTGGCCATGTTGCTGGTGCTCCTCCTGACCACGCCTGAAGTGGGAGCCAAGTCCTCATCGGTGGGAGACTTGGTCCTCGGGGGAACGATACCAACTGGGGAGAAGCAGAAGAGAAGATAAATGCTTGAACCCAAATCAGCTGGCTGCTCACGGCACTGCAGGCCCAGAGGGTGGCTCCAGGGCCCCATGCTGGTTTGGGACATGGCAACAGCTCTCCTGAGCTGCAGGTTGCCTGGGTGGTTCACTGCTCCTTGCCCTCTCTCTACACTGCTCATCTTTGCTGGGTGCAGAGGATATGCTCCCACAGCCGCTGGTGGGGGGTGGCTACGTACTCACTGTGTACTCCGGGGAGTGTTACCGGGCCACTCGGCACTGGGAATGCGTAAGGATGCATGGCCAATCCCTCATACCTTTCCCCTGAGTGTCTCACAGCCCCAGCACCCCAAGAGAATATTATTAACCCCATTTTACAGTGAGGGGAAACTGAGGCATGGAGCCAGAATCACAGAATATCAGGGTTGGAAGGGACCTCAGGAGGTCATCTAGTCCAACCCCCTGCTCAAAGCAGGACCAATCCCCAATTTTTGCCCCAGATCCCTAAATGGCCCCCTCAAGGATTGAACTCATAACCCTGGGTTTAGCAGGCCAATGCTCAAACCACTGAGCTATCCCTCCCCACAAAGTAACATAGCCAGTCAGTGGCAGAGCCAGAAATAGAACCCAGGAGTCCTATCCTCCAACTGCCTGCTGGGATTACTAGATCAATGCAATCATACTGTGTGCTTCATATGGAGCATGCAGAGGAAGGGCTGGGGAGCTGATCTGTTAATGCACCAAAGAGCCCCCAGACAGCAGATGACATGGAGGCGCAGAGCCTCCTAACCCCACTGAAGGAGTATCCCCAGCTGCAGAGGGACCTCGGCATCCTGGGGGCCTAGTGACAAGACCCTGACTCTCCCAGGTGTAATAGCCTCTACCCAGAGGGGCAGGAGGAAATATTAGGGTAATAGTCTCCTCCCAACTCACTCCCTCTCTTTCGGTAGCATGCTCCACTGGGCGCAAGCAGATGGCCCCAGCGAGCTCTGAACCCAGCTTACTGCGTCCTCTTAAATTGTGCTCTGCGCTCATAAGGTACCATGGATTTTGATAAGGAGATCCCCAGACCCAAAATCCAAGAGATGAAGCCTCCCTCAGGGGCCACCCAAAGCTTCTGCTGGCCAGTGCCTCCAGCCCTGATCTCCCCTTCTTGGACGTTATTTATGGTGACAGAGGAGCTGCTGCCCCCACTGAGATGGCGAGGCCATGGGAGGTACCTTTGTTGAGAGCCGCTTGCTTCTCAGCATCTGGCTCTTGCCTCGTCTGCGTGAGCCTGGCCTCTGTGGGTGGGATGGGGGCGGAGCTCCGATGAGCATCTTGCTTCTTCTGCTCAAAGCTGGACTTGGACTGCGGAAAGAGAGTGGATTCGCTGGTGAGCAGCTGACCTGCTCAGGAGGAGCTGTTGGCAGGGCAGCTGGGGAGACACCCTGCCTTCAGACCTCTGCCACTCATTAGCCGGGGGACAGCGGACGTAAAGGACACACACACCGAAAAGACCAAAACACACACACACACGCACACGAACGAAATAGCAATCGGGAGAGGCACTTAGGCAGGTTTTCATTTTGATCAACATCCTTCGCCCCTCAGCCCAGACACGCTCAAAGCACGAGATCCAATCGTCTGGACAGAGAGAAAGGCAAAATCCAGGCTGGGCTTGGAGCTGCAGAGCCATAACCAGGCATGGTCTGGGACACCCCTTTCGCCAAAGTGTTGAAGGCTGGGGCTACGGGTAGATCGGGGTACGCTGTCCTGGCTTTGCCCCATCTCTCGGCAGGATCGTTACTGAACTAGTTTGTGCAGGACATTTTGCTCACCTTGTGAAATATGAGACACCTTTGCCCCATGGTCAGACCCTTTGCTATTTTTCTTTTGGGTTTGGGAATGTGGAAGTAGTCTCCTGGGATCTGACCCAAAGCCCTTTGAAGTCAATGGAAAGATTCCCGCTGATTTCCACGGGCCGTGATCATCAGCCCGAGGTTGCTGACAGACAGCCTGAACTAACTCTCGTTAAAGTCTGTGGAAAGGCTCCCACTAACTCCAGCGGGATTTGGGTTGGGCTGCTGAGCTCCAGGCCCCACACCTTAACCACAGGGAAGGTTAACCAAAGCTTATGTTTGTGTTGATCCATGAACTAGAGGTGGGAGATGCTCAAGTGATTTGGGCTCCTCAGGTTGGACGAGCCAGCAACTCTGGATCCTGCTCCCCAGTCTCTGAAGTTCATGAGTCTGCAAAGCAGGGACAGGAGGCTGCACGGATGAGCCATGTAAATCAGGTTCTGGCCACTACACCCTGAAGAGCAGCCGGGGCCTGGAGAAGGGTTCCTCTGTAGGTCTATTCCTCTATCCTCCTTCCCACAATGTCTGCAATGAACCTGCTCAAGTTCATCTTCCTCCTGCTTCCATTTCAGCTCAGACAACATTCCCTGTGGACAAGATCTGCTACAGTGTGTCAATGAATACAGCAGGAATGGGGGAGTGGGCAAGGTAGGCCATGGGTGTAGATGACATGGGATGGGTTGGAAGAATGAGCCAGCAGGGGTTGCAACCATTACATCAGCCACTTGCACTGAATCCCCTCCTACCCTCAGCCCCAGCTTGGCACCTCCTTGCAGCTCATCTCCTTTCCAAGGGCCTCAGTCGGCTTCATGAGGGTCAGTTAAGCCTCGGAGCGGCCAGCATTCATAACGAGCGCATCTCAGAACATTGTCATCAAAAAACTCCCCAAATGAAAAAGGCTTCTTGACCGAAACAACCATTTTTTTGGAACATTTTCATTTTGGTCAAATCTTTTTCCTTTTTCAATGAAACATTTTGACCAAAAAGAAAAACAATTTCAAGGAAAAAATTCCAAGTGAAAATTTTAAAAAATTGAATTTCATTTTGGTGGGAATTTTTTTTAAAAAATTCTCTTTTTTTCTATGGGAGGATAACAAAAAAGTTTAAAAATAGGTTATTCCTTAATTCCTCTCTCTTTCTTTAAAAACAAAACAAACCCACCCCCTTCTTTACTTCAGTGGGGGAGGGAGGGAGAAAGTTTAAAAAGTGGGATTTATCCCCCCCAACTAAACAAAACAATTTTTAATAAAAAAAAAATTCCAGAAAATTTCAGGAAAAGTTTCAAACGAAATGGAAACATTGTTTCCTTTCAAATATTTGTACAAAATATTCTTATCTTTTCCAGCCAGCTCTATTATTACCCCATTAGACGCGACTGGCCCCAACATACACAGCGAGCCAATGACAGAGCTGGGGACAGAACTCAAGAGTCCGGGATCCCCCACAGTCCACTGTGGTTCTTATTTAAGAATCCCCTTTCATGACATAAAAGGCTGAAGCCACAAGAAACATTAAATATTGCAAAGACATCCTGTGATAAAATTAAATAGGCCACATTTATCCCCTGGCTTCAACGGGCTCACGCCAGTAAATATTCCTGCCCAATATTTCCATGGCAAGGCAAATTCTCAAATAACTTTGCCTTGGGTAAACTGCACCCTTCCCAAAAAAGAGACTGCACATGCAACCAGGGAACTGTTTGCATGTTTTCAACAGCTGACTGCAAGCTCAGATAGCTGTTTGCACGCATAGCCACCTATTTTACATGTGCAGCTGCATGCGGGTCAAGTCTGCATGTGCAAAAAGTTGTCTTCCTGCCCGTTTGCATTTATACATGCAACCTCTGTATGCACAAATCACCTATCTGCACTCACAATTAACTAGCTCGTTCATGCTGTTACTTGATGGTGCATGTGCATTGTACTGCATGCCCAAGTATCCATCCACACACACTAGCATGCCTTTCGCACATGTGAGATCACTTGGCTGCATGAATGCTTGTGCTTTTTTTGTGCGAGTGAGTATTTCGAATTTTACACGTGGGTATAAATCAGGAGTAACGCACCCGAACTTAATGCAGTTATGCTGGCGTGAGATCAGAATCAGGCCCTGTACAATTAGTTCGCTACAGCCGAGTGCTTGTTTGCAGATGACAACTGGAAGTGCAATTATCCAGGCTGGAGTAAAGAAAGCCAGAGGGAGAATGGAAGAGAAAAGCAAACAGGAACCAGGCTGCTCAGCATGTGACGCTGCACATTTGAGTCTCCCCTCCTACTGGTGTCAGTCAGAAATAAATTGGCTACTCACATCAATGGTGTTACATTGGACCAAGCAAGAATCACAGTGAGGCCAGCAAGAGGCCCTGGAATTCTCCCTCTATCCCGCTGTGTGGTGGGCTCATAATGGTTGCATCCCTGCACCCAGGCTTTTACAGCATCCTAGTGACTGGCATAGTATCCCCTTTTCCACACTGAGACGAGACTGGCTTTAAGGGTGTTTCAGAGTATTTGCCTTTGAGCATCAGTCACCTCAGTTCAAATGGATCCAGCAGCAGTTTAGCTTAACGGCCTTACCAGAAACAGGCTTGAGTGCCCTCTCTGGGCAAAGTTTTATGGACCATTGATTTCCCTGAACAGTAAGAATACTCTGCTCTTGCATGGCGAGTGTCACTATGCACTGATCTCAAAGGAGGGCATCATTACCCCTGTTGGGCATATGGGGAAACCGAGGCACAGAGTAAGGCAGTGATTTGCTCATGGTCAGTTGCACAGCTGGGAATAGATCCTGGGTCCAGGCCAGTGCCCTATTCTTTAGACAATGCTGCCTGCCAATAAGCCATTAAGGGGACAGAGCTCACTAAGTTCCCCAAAGGGGGAGGGATTCTAGTTACAGTGCCCACCTTAAAATGCCTGCATACATCTAGAATTCAATACAAGTATTTCCTGTTTGACAGGGCCTGGCTGCAGAGAGGGCTCAAGCATGGCCTCTGACCCTGGGAAAGCCCCTGCCCGTGCTGGGGGTCCGGATGCCCGGAGTGTGCCATGCTTCTCCAGCTTGACCGAGGGCAGTCACGGAGCTAAGCCCCTCTCTGTCTGTTCCCTGGGGCAGCTTGCTCCCCATACCTCTCCAGCGTTTGCTGCTGTAGGGAGAGGGTCAGCTCTGCTTTGCCCCCTCCCAGCTATCCCCGTGGCTCTCCCCTTAGCTGGCTTCGGTTCCCAGTGGGGAATGGGGATACTGTGTGCTGCTGGATGCCGAGGTCCGCTCTGGAGGCGCTTGGATACCTGTCCCCTCTTCGCCTCGCCGCTTTGCTGCCAGGAAGGGGAGTTAGGGTACGGCCAGAAGCGGCTCTCGCTAGGGAGTGGAGGAACAGTTGGAGGAGACTCCAGAGGGACATACGATTTGGGCAGGGGAGGTCGAGGCGGGCCTGGTTCCTGGGGCAGAGAGGAAGCCAGAGTGTTAGGCGCAACAGCAGAAAAACTGAGAGAATAGGAAGGAAAAGACAGTTAGCAAGAGACTGAGACAAACAAAGGCACAGCCCAGGGCGAGGGCAGCTGGAGCCCAGACAGTACCGCTGGTCCCTCCCCATCCAGGGTGAGCACTCGCTCTGGGACCCAGCAATTCCAACTCGCCCCATTAGCCTAGGGCCCAGACCCACACATCCAGCACCCCCTGCTATGTCACAGCTCTCAACAGAGGGACCACTTACCTGGATGTCATGTGTTTATGCCAATGGGAGCCTGGCAGAGTAACCCCACCTGCTGCTGTGAATGCGCCCCCAGGAGAAAGGACAAGTAGGTCCACTTACCCAGCCCTGGCCATTCTTCCCATTTTCTGAGGCTGGGCGCTTGCCCTTTGGTTCAGCTTCACAGTGAATCTTTGGTACCAGCTGGGCAGACAGCAGCAAATGAGAAGCCCCACAAAACAAGCCGAACCACAGAGCAGAGCATAACTCTCTGGCTTAGGTTTGAGTTTCTCCCTCTCTACCTAGAAAATGTCCAACGTGCCCAACACCGTGGCATCTAGGCACTGTTGTGGTTTTGTCTGATGGGCTCCAACGAAAGCCAGACTCAAACCCAAACTAGGAGAGTAGAGCACAATGGGCTGAACTAAAACCCTGGTTCTCCACGCCCCAGGACTTCAGAGCATCCGGACCCAAGTCTGCACCCAAAATGTGCATGTCCCACCCTCCCCCAATCTTCCCAAGGGGCCAAACCAAAGCCCCAGGTCCAAATCCACCTTCACTTTGCCCCTGACTTGTGCAGCCTGATCCCAGCTCTAGTTAGAACCCACAGTTCACGCCGTTCTCCCGGGCCATCGGATGAGAAAGCCGGGAGCGCCACCTGCTGGTGCAAAGAGAATCTCAAGAGGAGAAAAGCCACAGACACTTCCTGCCCAGGGCTACTATTCTAGCCCCACGCAACAGCGGCTCCACTCACCTCGCTTGCCCCTTGCTTGGTGGGCGACCCCTGTGAGCCTGACACAAGGGAGAAAGGGCTCAGTGGGCTAGTGAGGCTGGCTGAGCTCAAGGGGCTAGCGGGGCTGTTGGAGCTGTAGGTTCCCGAGGGGCCAGCGGCCACTGTGGAGAAACAAGAGAGGAGAGAGCGGAAGTGAGCGTGCAGCTCATTCACACTGAGCAAGGGGGGGATGGCACAGCAGGGAAGGGGCCAATGAACCAGGGCCCGGGGCTTCTGAGCTGCATTCAACGCCAGGCCAGAGGCCAATGTGCCCAGGGTGGTCGTTGCACGGTCTTCTCTCTCTCCTGGACTTATCAAGAGCAAGCAGCAGACACCTTCAGGCAGAAGCAGCAGAGGGACCTCCAGAGAACCGGCAGGGATGTCTAGAGAGGTGTGTGATGTACAGAAACTACAGGTACCTGCCATAGGGACCCTGCCAGATACCATGGCCACCGGCGGGACTGCGTTTAATGCGGCACTGGGGCTGCAACCCACATCCTTTTGCTCCAAAAAAAAAAACTCACAGAGCCCTTGCTGTCAGATTCTCCATTAGCCTTAGGGCTCCTGCCCTCTGCGGGCTGCAGCCACAGGACAGCGACGTGATGGCAGAGCCGGGATGTGGCATTCTGAGCCAATACAAAGCAGTGTGACTGTGTGAACAGGGAGGACGACAGGTGCATTGAGACACCCGGGCAGCCAGCGGCCTCTAGCTCTGCGGCCAGGGAAAGGGAGGGAGTGGCAGGCCCATGCCGGGTAGGGAGGAGTCAGCGCTCACCTCTGTGTTTGGCCGTGTCCGTGCCCCGGGAGGGGTTGTTCTTCCTCAGCCCCTCCATCACGTCCTGGATGCGCCAGATCTCCTTCTGGATTTGCCGGTTGAGCATTTCGTTCTGGAAGGGCCGAGGTGCGGCGAGTCAGAGCAGCTGGCAGGCGCCGCACCGCACTTCGCAGCCAGCCACCCCGAGCCACAGGGGCGTGGCACGGCCCAGCTAACCTGCCCTCTGAGGCGAGGTCTATGTGACAGCCACAACAGCTGCCTAGCAACGGAGCTGCAGCTGTGCCACTGTACCGTGGGTGCTTGCTACAGCAATGGAAGAGGTTTTCCTGTCGCCGTAGTTAATCTACCCCGCCGAGAAGCTGTAGCAGGGGGAATTTGTCCGTCCACCTAGTGTTGTCTATACTGGGGCTTAGGTTGGCTTGACAACCTCTTTCAGGGGTGTGAATTTTTACACCCCCCGAGCAAAGTAGCTAGGCGACTTAAGTGTTGGATGCAGGCCAGGCCTGGCTGACCCTGTGTCCCTGTGTCTCTGTGCTCGTCGCCCGACAGTAAAAATACCCAGCACCTCCTCCCGCCCACTAATACCGTAGCACCAACCCGTGGGGCCTTCACTCTGAGTTCACTCCGAGGGAGCTCCCAGTGCCATCACTGAGGGGGGTGTCTGAGCAAGGAGCGGGACCTGCAGGGATTTGGCCCCAGGAGTCACTGGAAGGTGGCATGAGCAAGGACTGAATAATGAGGGGCTTTGCAGGGGAAGCTGGCCCCAGCATGACTGGAGCACACAATAGGCTCGTTCACCAGGGCACTGGCAAGGCAGGCCAGGACTACCGACCTCTCCCTCCCACCGTCTGGTGTCACAGACAAAGGGGGCCTGCACCAGAACACTGCCTCAGAATCAGTCACCTGCTCGGAAAATGAACAGCTAGGGTGGGATCCACAAAGGTATTTCGGCATTTAACTCCCACTGAAATCAATGGGAGTTAGGCACCTCAATCCCCACCTCAATGTTTATCTTGCAAAGATTCCTCCATGCTGCTGCCAGGGCATTTCTATAGCAGCAGGTGACAATTATCCTGTGAATTCATCCCTCCTGGTAACCCTGGGCCTTTCCCGAGAGCAGCGTATTAATGAGAGCTTCGTTACAGAACAGCAGAGGGTAAGTGCCGTCTAGTGGCGTGAGTCCTGGGGCACTTAGAACTCCTGTGCTGTAATCCCAGCTCTGCCACTGACTGGCTCAGTGGTCTTAAGCGAGTCGCGTTTTTGCTGTGCCTTGCCTTCCCCCTCGGCCACATGGGGATAACACTGCTTACCCAGCGGGGCAGCTGCGAAGACGGGCTGGGTAATATTGGCATGGCGCTCTGTTTAAGTGTTATATCACAGCAACTGCTACCTTAGAACGAGGGACGTTAATGCCCAGTTTACCTTGGCTCCATCTCTGAAGCAGACAGACCCCAATAAATACGTTATTGGAACGGAAGAGTGAGTAATTACCCACAGAGGCAGAGCTTGCTTAATACAGAGGTAAAGGCGAAGCTTGAAGAGGCTGAGCTAGGATTATATCCCAGTCGAGTTTAGTTTTCAAAGGAGCAGGGTTTAGTCTAGGATGACTGACATGGTTCAAGCAGAAGGAAGGAAGGTTACTGGGCTGGCTTTAGAAAGATAGTTTTGGATGGGGTGTACTTTGACCCTGCTTTGGGCAGATCCTGTTGAATTTCTATCCCCATGTCATTAGTCAATCCCAAGTCATTTTTAGGGGTCAAATTCTGCTCAATGTTACATAGTGTGATTATGGAGTAATGAGTATTGAATTCAATGGAATTACTCTGGATTTATGAGAACTTGACTCTATTTTCAGAACCATGTGTGCAAATGACTGTGCGTAAACTCCACGCGGATTTGCGTTCCTAATTTGCACAGGCAGTTATTGAGCTTGTACATGTAATCCCAGTAATTGCACGACCACTTGTGCATCTAACTGGCCATTTACTGCACAAATAGCATGGCACAGTCATGATAATTGTGCACACAAAAACACGTGCTTGTTTTTGCACATGAAGGTTTCTGAAAAGCAGGTCCTGAAGTTGTGACTTAAACCCAAAGAACTCCAAGTGATGGGCTCTTAGGGCTAGAATTTACTCTTATTTACACCAATTTTACAGAGGAGAACTCTACTGACCTCAATGGAGTTACTCCTGATTTACATCAGAGCAGAATCAGGCCCCAGTGAACTGGTCTAGCTGCCCAGAATGGCTGAGATCTCCATTTCCATGCACCCCGCCAGATCCCAGACTGCTTGGATTCACTAGCACTGGCCTGAAAGGGCACGGTCCCATTCTCTCACCTGGATATCCAAGTTCAGCTGTTCCCACAGGTCATCGTGCAGGGCTGACACCTCGCCCTCCAAGTTCTCATACTCTATGGTGCTGTTGGCCAAGGCCTGTAGGAATTTCCAAACATTTCCATCAGAAAATCAATTAGTCTGTCTGTGTCCATGGCGGGCACAGGGAATATATGCCAGCACACAGCCCTCACCAGCCTGCCAGAGCCAGGATGGGCTGCTAAGAGGGGGGTCCCCACCTTGGAGAAAGAGGCACTTGGGCAGCGGGTGGGCCCTGGCATGCGTGTAGTAGCAAGGGGCTGAGTATGGGGCTAGGATACAGTCAGCAAGGCCATAGCCCATACCCTCTGCGAGCGGATGCTCAACTCATTCTCCAGGGACAAGCTTACTCCTCGTACATTTCCACCTAGGGAAAGGCATCCTTTGTTTTAGCTGTCTGTTGGAAATACCAGGCCTGGCTGTGAATGGCATTGAGCCAGGGGGCATATCAGGGGAAGGCAACAGAAAATGGTTTGGGGGATTTGTTCACAGGGAACAGCAGACAGTGGGGGAGGTGATCCATGGAGAGATGGTGGCAATAGTGGATTAGGCAGGATGTAATGACAGGTGTCATCTGTACAGAATGACCCCCTGGGTAGACAGGGAATTGTGGCCATCTCTTATCTGCAGTTACTTGGGAGCTGGCAGGACCGGTGCTGGAAGCAAAGGGAAGCAAGTGATGACTGTATTGCATCATTAGGGATCAGGGGTTGGAAGGCAAAACAGGAGTGCAGAAAAGCAAGGAATGCAAACTGCAAGTGGGAACCCAAAATATTGCTCCCTGGCATGCACCCCCCAACTCGGCGCTGGAGGGGTTAATAGTTTTTGTCCCTGTACGAGATGCTTTGGCTCGTCTCAGTTCCCAGTGGGATGATGGGATTTGCCCCCCCCCCTTTTTAATGAAAGAAAAAGAGAAGGGGGTGATGCACAGACAAAGGAGAGGAAAGCGGAGAAGAGATTTATCCCCCCAGGCTGAGGTGGTAGAGACATTCCCCCCTCCAGCACCAGCAAGGTCCATGCTTGCTGCCTGCCAAGTGGGCAGCATGCAGACACCAGGATCTATGCCGGGGCAGCTGCTCCCCTCAGAAGCAGAACAGTGGGGGTGCATGGCACTGCGTGAGTTAAAATTGCACGGCACTTTGCGGCCCAGGGAACATGGGCCTCTTCCTGCATCCCATCCTCCCCAAAGTTAAGAAGTACCCAAGCGTGTAGTGCCCCATCCAACCCATTGATATAGTGCAAGGCCTCTCTAGTGACTTGAGGACCACTGGCCCTTACCATGTCATTTTTTCACTTTCAGGCAGGGCACAGGGGAAATTGAAGCACTGGGCCAGTTTGGGTCCCCATGACACCCTCAGAAGGAGGAGGGGACCCCAGCAGTCTCATGGACCGGCAGGTAGAGGAGAGTCTGTTACCGTGCTGGCCTGGGACAGCTCCACCCGGATGTTGATCAGCTGGTTCTGGAGGGATTCCTTCTTGTGCAGCAGCTTCTCAGGGTAGGCTGGCTGGCTCCCGAACATCTCCAGTTCTTGGTGGGTCCCCATCAGGGCGCTCTCAAGACTCTCCTAATGGTAGGGAAAGATGGTAATTAAACCCTCATCACCTCCCTCCCCTCGTACGCGCAAAGCACTCGGCGTTGGCAAGCCCGGAGGTTGGCATCTGAAAGGGCCATTTTTGCAGCAGAATGGTCTGTGGGTAACCATGCTCCCGTCTTGATCAATACCAGCGGGTAAGCATATCTGGCTGACCTGGGGATGGGGCTGCAGGCAGCCAGCAATGCCCAGCCCTGCAAGCAGGGAGGTTGGTCATCACAGGGTTAAGGCACTAGCCTGGGACTCAGGAGATCTGGGTTCATTTCCCAGCCCTGCCTCAGTCTCCCTGTGACCTCAGGCAAGTCACTTGGCCCCTCTGCGCCTCCATTCCCTATCTGCAACGTGGGCAGAACACCTGCCCTCTTGCCAGGTGGTGTCAGGAGTGGACCGTAATTACCATATGAGGCACTCTGTCACTACCGTGATGGGGGCCAGGTGAGAACTGAAAGCTGCTAGCACTGTGTAACTGCCCGGGCAGAAATACCCACCCTGGCGGGAGGCCTGTGCATGCTTCATCCACCCACCATGGGGGATGGCGTAGGGATCCCTGCTAACAGCTACAACCCTGCTACTGGTGAAGTGTTCACCAACAGAAGACACGGCTAGCCCCAGCACCTGGGTGCCCCCACGGTGGTAGGAACCAGCCTGCTCCAGTCCCCTCCCTCAGCCACTTACCTTCTCCGCTCGGAGCTGCTGCACCAGCCTGTCCTGCTCCCTCACCACCTTGTTTTGCTCACACAGTTTTCCCAGTAGCTTCTGTCCTCAGGCAAGGAAAGAAAAGGGGAAGGTGGGGAGAATGAAGAGCAAGGGCCACTGGGGTCCAAGGTGTAAAGGTGCATGGGGACATCAGATCAGGCACAAAGCTGGCCTAGCCAGTAACAACCACTTCCAGGCTCTGGGTTGCAATGCTGCCTGGTATGTGTGAAGCTTCCCCATTCCTGTCTTGAGATCACTTTGGGCAAACAAGGGAGAGGCCTGGGTATTTTAATAGCATTTGATCAGCTGGAAACTAAGGCAGTTTAGGGCAGGTTGGAAGGCTGGGGCTTCCCCACTCCACGCATCTCCCCACGCCCCAGGGTGCTGTATGACCTCTGCACCTCTGATTATTGATCGGCCAATGTACCACCCGTCTGAGGCCCGACTGCGGGGAGTCCACCGCAACAGGGAGTGATGAGCCGCAAAGGGATGGGGATTGCACCTCTTCCCAGCCCCATTCCCCTGGAGCCCTTCAGCGTGGAAGCCCTTCCTTGGCTTTTACCATGGGCCTCAGAGCCCTGATGCCAAGCCAGCTGTGGATAATTGACAGGAGAGAGGAGATAGGGTCTGTTCTGCCATTGTGCCATGGTGCACAGTTAAGGATGGAGAAGGCTCATTATGGTGGATCAGCGAGTCTGTTATCTTCACCTGGGCAGGGCACAGATCCAAACTCTGATTCCACTCAGGTCAGTGGCTCCCAGTGATTTGATTGGGAAGAGGATTTGGCACCCAGTCCACCTGACAGCAGTTTAGCACCTGATACATCTTCTATGACGCTAGCTTATAGCCCAGAGACTCTACAGTATCTCATTTCTAGTCTTCATTCAGTGGGCCTCTTCCCCTTTTCCCCAGCTCAGAAGCAGATGGGTCAGTCACACTTGGCAGCACAGAAAATGAGAAGTCAGTAGGATCCACTGGGTTTCCTAGGAACTGAGTTTCATTTCCAAGGTGACTTATCAGGCCACAGATATAGGGCAAGACCCCTCTAGCAATTAGAGGGGCCACTGTCTATTTACCACGTCATTGTGTCACAGGTGGGCAGGGTACAGGGGAAATCCCTTTGGGATCTGCACAGTGGGGACCTGCAGCAACCTGCCATCTTCCAGGGGACATTTACTACGCAAATACCCACGCAGGTCACACACAAGCCCAGCAGACAGGAAGCACACACAATTACACAGCACGAGCGATTCACGCACAGCAGGAGGGAGGGAGGCAGTGGAAAGGAAGCTGAGAACTAGAGAGGACAAGCAAGCAACACGAGTGAGCGACAGAAATGATACTGATCGTGCCCGCGTCTTTCTAGCTCTGCTCTGAGAGAGGATGTTCGTCCAATGATAAATAGCCTCACAGAAAGAGGCAGGGGAAGGCATAGCTGCTGCGGGGCGGAGGATGGGTGGGTGACAGCAGGGGGGCAGGGCGGACAAGCAAGCAGAGAGCGTGGATCTTACATCAGTGTCTTGCTCGCTTATCTTGTAGGCGTGCAGAGTCTCTCTGTAGGCCTCTGGGAAGGGAGACACCTGCAACAACAGGAACCAGTCACTGCTGCTCCCTCCTGCGGGGAGCACATCACGACAAGCCTCTTGGGAGAGCTGAAGTGGCTGCTGGAGCCCTTGGTGAGAAAGGTTTCCAGCCCAACCGTCCCCCTTTCCCTACCGATCGAGTCCTCTTTCCCCACAACACTTAGCATGGGGTGCAATGATGAGGGGTGAAGGGCGTGCACGTGCAGTGCATTGGCCTTCAGTGATTAGAAGGATGACCCAGTTCCCCAGAGTCAGGCCAGTGATGGGCTCTGATGGTGACTTAGAAATGCCTCCTCAGTATACAGTTAGTCCTGGAGAAGCCAAGAAAGCACGCACTTCCATGTACAAACCAAGAGAGAACTGCCAAGCAAATGCTCCTTTCCCAGCCACTTCAGCAAAGGATTTCCAATATTTAACCACATCTGGGGCCTGGATTTGTAAACAGGTTAGACGCGGCCTTGTGAACAATGGTAATTAGCCACCTGCACGTGCAGTTACCCCGTTTCCATTCACAGCCAGAGGAGCTTGGTGTGCAAATCGGTGTGGTGCCTTTGTGGGTGCCATCGTGCACGAAATTGCTTTCACAATGTGCCTCAGTTTCTCAGAACGAAGCTGTTCTAGATGAGCGGGGGCTCCTCAAAACGCGAGAGCTCTAAAGAAAGGCCGGGCCTTGCCTGCCCTTGTAACATAGGAGGGTGCTGGAGTGCACGTGTGCTTAGGAGGAGCTAAAGACTCAGCATGTAGCTTACAAGAGGCAAGAAGAAATAGCTGAATAAGGTCCCAGAGTGCCCCTTTCATGGCAGGCTGAGACAAGCTGATCGTCACCGGAGTGGTGGGCTAAGGGGTAGCGACCAACAGCAGACCAAAAGAAACAGCTGCTGCAGTCACTAGGGGACACTGCACCGACATTCCCCACTGAGGGCTTACTTTCAGTGAGATGCTGGTGTTAGGCTCTTTATTTGGGGTCCTTCTATTTTAGCTCCCCAACTTTTTACTCCAACCATTTTACAGATGGGAAAACTAAGGCAGAGAGCTAAAGGCACAACATTTTAAAAAATGGCCACTCATTTTGGGTGCCTCAAGCTTTGGGTGTCCAACTAGAGACATTATGGGCCTGATTTGCACAAGGTGCTGAGCACCCACCATTTCCACTGACTTCAACTGATTGGTGGGTGCTAGCACCTCTGAAACGCTGGCCTATGGTGTCTCAAGTGGGGCACCAAAGTCAGTGGGCACGTCTGAAAACGTTTACTCTAAAGAACTTTTCCTTCCCTTGGAAAACTAGAGTAATGGTGATTCCCCAGGGCGACGCACAGGATGCACGGAGACCTCAAATCAGTGTCTAAGAGGTGAAAGGTCTACAATAAGAGCATGGGATTATTACTGTGATATGGCAAGGGACCACCACGACAACCCACAGCTGCAAATAGGTCCTGACCCTATGCTGAGCTCAGCATTCTGCAGGATTTGGCCCAAGGGACCCTGCTGTCTCAGAGCAGGACAGGAGAGCCAGTGAGAGACTTCTTTTGTGTTCCAGGCTTGTATTCAATCCTCCATGACTGCACCATCCGTCCCAGCCGGGGGCATGTTCCATTTACACACCGGATACAAACTTCTTCACTTTTCCATCCATAGCTATCCCTTCCTCAGTGCGATACAGCCCAACATGCCCAACAACCCACCTAGCGAGACAACCAGGAGGTTACACTGAACAGAACAGCCCAGGGGTCCAGTACAAGAAGGCAGAGCTAGCTCTACGTACATTGACCAACGCCCTGCCTAAGGTCCTGCCTGACCACTGCTATGTCCATCAACGGCCCACTGTGTTCTGTACAAACGTCTGGAAAATATACATCGGAAACATTCAGCAAAAGTGAGTTCGGTTAACACAGATGGCAGATCTATGAATGAGACTTTGAAAACATGAATGGGTGACGCTAAGCTTTCCTTGATGTGACTTTTATGAATGGGCCCTGGTTGGCGTGTGTTTGCAGTTTGGAATTACAGGAGGAAAGAATAATACTACTTAGTTCTTATATGTACTTTCTGTATACAAAGCACTGTGCAGAAGTAACATGCTTGCTGTGTGTGTCACATCCCTCCTCTGGTGGCTCAGAAAAGATAAAAGCCTATTTCTGCTCCCAGCTAATGGGGTTGCTCTTGCAGCTCAAAGGACAGAGGATTGTGCTTTGGAGATGAAGACCCTGGGTTATTATTATTTGTATTATTGTTGTGCACCGTAGCCCCAATCATGGCCCAGGACTCCACTGCGCTAGGTGCTGTACAAAGAGAACAAAAAGACAGTGCCTGCCCCAAAGTCTAAACCTGCTGATACCCAGTGGTGGTGGGGTCTTTAACTAATTAATTCTCATAGACACATAAAGTATTTATCACCTTCATTTCACAGATGGGAGCTGCAAGGCAGAGAGAGGGTAAGTGTCTCTCCCGAGGCTGCCCAGGGAGTTGATGGGAGAGGGGGATTAGAACTCAGGACTTCCTATGTCCCTTCAGACGGTAGGTTTTGGAATGGCTTATGGATGTCCCAGCAAAGCTTGTGATGGAGCCATCGCAGGCGGGTGAGGCATTGCAATGAGCTGAGATGGGGGTGGCGCATTCCCGAATGAACTGCGTGTGTGGGAGGAAGCTGGACGATGGGTCTGCCATGCAAAAGCAGCTGGAATGGCACTATCGATGGCAGAGCTGCTGTGGTGTCTTACTTGCATGTACAGCTGGGCCCTAGGGGAGGAGTTCTCCACCATTCTGTTCACCATACTGATCAAAGTTTCGCTCTCACTCATCTGCGACAGACAAGGAAGGAAATTTCAGACGTCAGAAGAGACATGGATTCTCCCTCGGTTCCAGCATTAACGGTCATGACATAGTACGGGGTGATCTTCGGCGTCGGTTAGGGAGGCTTTGGACAGGGCTCTTCAGGCCTCATGCTGCAAGGTGCTGAGTGCCACCAATTCTGCTGGAAGCCGACAGGGGCCGGGATCAAACAGGACCTCACAGGAGGTGCTCAGCCCCGTGCAGGGTTGGCACATCTGGGGCATTGCTGCCCAGTTTCTATGAAGTCAGCTTGGCTCCCTGCCTGGCCACCTGTCAAAGCTCTGGAGACACGGCGAAAACCTTCATGGGTCAGAAGTGAGCTGGTCTGGAAGGCCACCCTACTGTCCACAGAGAGGCAAGCCTGGCACCAGCCACAGTCCTGGGGGATAGACCAAAGGGCATGTGTCCCGCAGGGTCACTAAAATTCCCTTGCTCTCACAAAGTGATGAGAAGCAGCGGTTCTGCTCTACAAAGACAGGAGGCTGCAGGCGTACTTCCTTCCCCATGCTGTGAACCTCATGCCCCCCATGGCTGCACAAGACTTCATGGTCTGCAGCTATTCCTTGCACCATGAGAAGACTGACTCCCCAAGGTCCTCAACAGAGGGGGAGCCCAGGGACTTTCTCTCCAAGAACCTTGAGCTAAGGAAGGAACTAGAGTTCTCCTTTCACTGCTGAGCTGAATGCTCCCAGAGAAGAGTTACATCGGAACTCGGGAGCAGGGTCTGACCTCACAGCAGCCCATGGCTCTAGTTCCAAAGATCAGGATCAGTTGCTTTGTTTCCATTAACATCTACGCTACTGCGACAGTATTATTGCAGTGCTGGAGAGGCTGCACAGGGTTACAAGGCACGTGAACGACGGGGAATCTTTCAGGGTCTCTTGGTAAGGAAAGCCTGTGTTGTATCACACGTATGTCACTAACTTCTCCCACCCCGTCGCTCACTGTCCGTGGTCTGCCTGGGGGCGAGATGGCACGTTGGGTGGTGCTGCAGAAGGAAGCGTCCTGCCCTCGGAGCTGGAGTTCGCTCTATGTTGCAGTGTTTGCTATGCCCCAGGCCTTGCATGAATGGAGAGTTGAGATGTGCGAGGCAGAAACGAGCCTTTGCACCCTGCTACATGGAAACTAACTCAGTCACTGAGACACACCGACTGAATCCAAGAGAGTCAGATCTCAACGCTGGATCTATTTAGGAGTAGCTGAAAGGAATTTTAGGCCTAAAATTCAGCCTGTCAAGAATCATAGAATATCAGGGTTGGAAGGGACCTCAGGAGGTCATCTAGTCCAACCCACTGCTCAAAGCAGGACTAATCCCGAATTTTTGCCCCAGATCCCTAAATGGCCCCCTCAAGGATTGAACTCACAACCCTGGATTTAGCAAGCCAATGCTCAAACCACTGAGCTATCCCTCCCCCCAAGAGTGTTATTATCTGGGGAGCAAGAGTCTCAGGATTCTACATATTCCTTTAAAAAAATTAAAAAAAAAAACAGTCTTAATTGTGAAATAAAAAGATAAACAAAGACACCATTTATGTCAGACCTACATATTAAAAATTGGGTTCTAATGTGCCCTCTGCTGGTCTGAGCATATTAATGAATAAACACTGCCCCCAGAATGATGCTGGTAACACGTAGATAGGGGATATCTTGATGATCCCACTGAATAGAATAAAAGGAAGCAAAAGCACATGCACCAGATTCTTTAAGACGACATTCTTACAGTTGTTCATAACAACCCCTTGGAAACTTAACATTGAAATCTCTTATCTTGCTGGGTTTCCCCCCTCTTCCTAGGGCGAGGATAACCTGGTTCGTTATTGCAGGGCTGTGCAAACTGCTTTGTTCAAGTGACTGGCAGCTTGGTAGACTCCAGTTTGCAAGTGTAGTGTTTCACCCACCAGTTTGTGACTGACTGTCGGGCTACCCACCACATAGGCGTGTATTGTGGGAAGATTGCACAAGATAGCTTATTATTGTAGGGTTGGTCATTAGTACTTGGCTACTGGGATTTATTTCCTTTTTAAAATTATAAACAGCACTAATGTTTTTGTTTGTTTTGGTGGATGGGATCCACATGTAATCAGCATTGCGAACAACCAGACAAACACCACAATTAGGAGATCTAATTCTGCACCATGAAATCTTGCCATTGTCCCTTTCCTTTCATGCTCCACCAGTAACCACACAGGGTTAGGGGTCAGTTTAGCACAAAAAGGGCCAGATCCTCAACTGATGTCACTGGGCATAGCTGTAGAGAAGCCAATGGCGCTGCGTCAGCAAACACTAGCTGAGGATCATGTTTAAGATGTTCCGTTCCGGCTTCCCGGACAAACAGGGAATGAGAAAATAAAGAAGCAAACAGTGCTTTAAAGGGACTCTTGATTAGTCTCTCCAAAGGGCAGCAGGGAAGGAGGAGACAGAAGGCCTTTGAGGGAGCATTTTCAAAGAACTCAGAGAGGAAACCCTGCTGCTGATGGCTGTGAAATAATCTAAAGAGCTTTTTATTTTACTGCCTTCTCCTCGCTCATCTCTGGCTCTGCTCCAAGCCAGCCAGACACACCTCGGGGAGTACCCTACCAATGGGCATATATGACTCTGGCTCTGGAGCAGCTTCCCTATTGAAAATACAGACTTCTGCAGGCAAACATCAGGCTGCAGCACTTGCCTGGGGAATTTCTTTTTCTTTCCCTTTTTAATCTCACGCCTCGTCTGTAATTTTCATCTCAATGCTCCTGCAGATGTTCCCCAAAAGGCTTTCCTACTCCTAGGACGATGTGGAGTTTACAACCTGCCTCAAACACACCCTCGCATGCAGTGGAGGGTTGGCTTGGGGGATGCTTGTCCAGGGCAGTTCTTGTATCAGAACCGCATGATGCTTCCACAAGACCTGCATCAAGTCTCTCACCTATGAGAGGGAACTGGTTTTTATGCTATTGAATTTCTTAACAATTATCTCCAATTTCTGCTGGGCCCTGAATCTGCTGGGTCCTGGCTGTCCCCTCCTCATGGTATCGTGTGCGAAAACAGTCTGCTGCCGCATCCCAGAAAACTACCTGCCTCCCACCCCCAGCACTCCATGATCTGCCACCTCCGTACACTCAATCAGACTCAGCGTAAGCAGATGCACGGCTCCCGGAGAATTCACTGCACCATATTCAGTGGTGACCCAGAGCAGGTGGAGAACCTGAGCACCAGTTTCTGCTCCCCTTCCTTCCACTGAGTCATGCTGTACCAATCGACAGGCTCCCAGAAGAGTAAGGAACTCGGATGAGTGAGGTGGGATGGAATCTGGTCCCACATTAGCATAATCTGTGCTGGTCTGCTGCCAGATTCTGCTCTCACTTACGCTGGTGCAAATCAGGAATGAGCCCACTGGAATCAGTACAGTTTTATTAGTGACACATGGGTGTGCGAGGAGAATCCAGGCCCCAGACTGGTGAAATTTACATTTACATACGCACCCATTTTCTGATCCAATCACATCTGGACAGGCCACGTTCTCCTCCCACTCGCCCCAGCCAATCTCCAGTGACCCAACCCAAGTTACTCCTGATTCGCACCAGCGTGAAGGGGCATTCAATAAACACATATTCATTGCACCGCTGACTCTGGTGTGGTACCTTGCAGTCATTTGACGCACAGAAGGCATTTGTCCAGCCAAGTGATGGGTGACCCTGGAGAAGGGAAGAATGGAGGAAGCAAACCAAAGATGGCTTATGCTGCCGGGCTGCCAAGAAAGGCTGCAGAATGGATGTTCAGGGAAGGGGCAGGGAATGACACTGTACTGAAGGCAGAGGGGACATGGCGCAGTGACGGAGGCAGGAGGGGACATGAGCAGCGTGACGTTCGCGGCCAGCTCTGCCTACCTGCTGGTCCAAATATTCTAGGTTTCTTTGCAACTGAAGGTCTAAAAGTTCATCCTATCAGGAGCCAACAGACATGCAGCAAAAACGGAAACACAAACAAACACACAAAGAAGAAGCAAAGCGGTTAGGTGAAGGCTGCAGAAAGGCAAAGAGCTCTCGGGCTGGGAGGCCAAGTACTGCCTCCTGCGGCGAAGCAGCCCCGAACACAGGACTGGCGGTGTGTGCTTTAGCACGAGCAGCCTTTTCAAGAGCTCTGTCTGTGCTCCTGGCAGGGGCTCCTGCTGGGAGCGTCCTCACAGCCCGTGCTCCTGCTCCATTCCCTAGAGCGCCTCCTGCTGGGTCGGGCTGGGACTGCAGTGAATGCTCCCCTACAGCCAATGCTCCTTCCCCATTTCCCAGAGCACCTCCGGCAGGGAGAGGCTGGGTTCAAAGCAGCTAGGAGCTCCCCGACAGCCAGCATTGCATCGCCTTCTGCTAGGAGAGGCTGGGTCTGCAGCAGCTGGGAGCTTCCACACGGCTAGGGCTCCTGCATTATTGCCATTAGTGCCTCTTGCTCCATGTGAGGGGAGCTGGCAGAGCCAGCAGCTCCTCTAACGAGCTGCCACACCCCACTGCTCGTTGCTTTCCCTGCCCCTTTGCCCTGCAGCATGGGAAGTTGGGAATGGAGCTTTTTGACATGGTTCCTGGATCGGCTCAATGGAATCAATGGCAGCAGGATTCCAGTCACACCTTTCCAGCTCAGCCACATGCATTTACCGATCAGACTGAAACCCTGTGTGCATAGCTAGGCAACAAGACAGGAGTAGTGAGGGGGAGAAGCTGCGTGCAGCAGGGGTGTGCGGCTCAAGTCCGTTCCGTGAGGCGTCTAAATCCCGGTCTGGGGTCTACCCACTGCTCCCCAGTTAAAAGATCAGGTCAGAAAGATCAAGGCCCTGGCACAGAGCAGTTAAGTCCCAGGCTGGAGGTTCCAGCCCAGTCAAGTGGATTCTGGCTGCTGCCCCCTGACCTATTATAAGACCCAAATCAAAAAGCAAAGCTAAGGCTGGTTGGGAAAAGAAAAGCAGCTATTGAAGCCAAAACTGGGGAATGGAAGAGAAAGAGGAAATGGAGGGCTCGATCCATCCTTCGCATCCACACCCCCCTTCCCCAACCCCCCGGCTGAAAGCCCTACAGCAAGGTGATAGGATACCGGGATTTCCAAACATTTGTGCACCTTCGTTACCCCTTGAGGGGCGTCAGAGTGATGAGTCCTAGGGTAGGCAAGTACCCCCAGGGTAACACATGCCCACCTTCCAATACCCTCCGCTCCACAGTGAGTACGCCACTCTGCAGTGGACAAGGTGGGGAAAGGTGGGAGCGCATTTCCATATGGTGTTCACTGGACCCAGCCCCGAATGGCACCCCCGCTGCCAGATGGTGCATCCCCTTCAAATCTTTGCAAAGGACTCAGAGCAGATCGGTTTCCTCCTCAGTCTTCCGAGAATGGATGCACCCCACTACCCAGCCTCCCGCCCCGCGGATGAGAAGTCAGTCTAGTCTGAGTCCCAGCTATGCTCCCTGCACATCCAGGCAGCAGGACTCACAGGGTGTCCGGTGCAATGAATAGAGAGGAAAGGGAAATACACCCCAGCTGCCACACATGTCCCTTGGCTGGACACACTCGCGATCTCAGGAAGCTCTAAACTTCCGGCCCCACGCCAGCAAAGCAGGCATCTCAGTATCACTTCCTTTATCCCTGACTCCAGCAGCTCCCGTGAGCTCCGCTGGCTAGAAACCAGCTCAGGAGAGACAAGGTCAGCAACAAAACGCCCGGACACCGACAGCACATACCATTTTGTCGTGGACTGTAGGGGACGCCGGGTAGTTGTAGGGATACATTCCCGCAGGGACAGGCCTCCTGTCACCCAGATAATCATACTAAGAAAAGAAGAGACCCCCCCCCACAAGACATGTGAGATGTTTATACCACTCCACAAACTGACTGTGGTCGCTCACACTGTGCAGTTGGATCTCAGCTCGCTCAGTTTAAATTATGCCCATTTTAGGGATGGAGAAGCTGAGGTAGTGAGCTTGCATGCCCAAGATCACACAGTGAGCCACTCGCAGAGATGGGAGCAGAACCCAACTCACTTGGCTCCAAGTTGTTTGCCTTATGGACAGCTCCCACTCCTTAGGAGGAGATTTTCTAGTGGGGAAGGGGGCAGGAAAGGAAAAAGGGTTCTGGCTACAAGTGGGTCTGAGTTCAGACACAGATCCCAGGTCTACAGTACGGGGGTGTTTGGATCCAGGTTTTGGGTCGGGCCCATCTCTAGCTCTGGCTGCACAACAGCTCAGCCAGTGTTCCCTTGCGCTGTCACAGCTCCGAGACCCCTGCGCTTACTGTCAGGGAAACCCAGAGGGGGCTCCTCAAGCCACTAATGGCTCAGATAACAGAATTACCCTGTGCCCCTGAGAGCATTGCCATCTCTCCCCGCTGTATCCCCTGCCCTGGCACGCTAACACAGGCTTGCCCTCTTTGCTCATCTTACGAGGAGAAGCAGGAAGGAAACAAACACAAATAACCTTGCAGGGTATCTTCACGGGGAGGCAGAGGAGGTAGGCCAGGAGGAAGCTCTGAAGGCCAGCGCCCTGGTCTAAGGACATCTGGCACAAGCAGAGCAGTCATGAAGGAGAGAAACTAACTCCCCCACCCTGAGCCAGGGACAGTGCAAGCGGGGGTGCAAGTTGAGCTTGCAATCTGGACCTGCAGACCATTGTTATTCCAGACCTGGGCTCCCCCCATCCAGCTCTGCGAATGCCCCTCGATCCTGACCTGCAGTCCCCCTTGCTGTTCCTCTAAAGGGCAGGCATTTACCTTTGGGGAACTGACCGATCGCCTCATCATGTAGGCCGTGGGGTCAGCATAGATCTCCTCGCTCCTGGATGGCATCCTCTCAAAGCGGGTGCTGGGCGACCTGACCGGGGAGTACATCCTAGCCCTGTTGTAGGTGCCCTGGCTGGGCGAACGGGGCACGGACCTGGAGCGGGGCTGAAGGGACATCCTCCGCAGGGAGTCTGACGCAGCATCCATCTCGTCGTAATAAACGGGCTGCCGGCCAGAGCCGGGGATCCAGATGGGGACGTCCTGCCTGCCGTAACCTGGGTGCTCCTTCCACTCACGCAGCTGGTAGGGGCCTCCATTGCGGAAGGAGTGGCGCTTGTCCTCCACAGCCCACTGTGGGCTCACCCGCTCGTAGGCGGGCATGGAGCAGATGCTGTCGGGGCGCACGCCGGGTGGGTAGTACTGGTAATCCTCAGGGTACTGGGGCGAGTAAGGGGCGTAGTAGTCAGGGACCCTTCGAGACATCGGGAAAAACCTGGTGGGGCTACAACCCCGCAAGGAAGGAAGGAAGGAAGGAAGAGAGAGAATCGTAAAACCTGGATCCAGCGCCTCAACGCCATCTGGCTCTGCAGGCTTTTCCCCATGGGAAAGCCACGACCTCGGACTGCGCTGACGGGCCAGTGCCCACCTGCCACCTGCTAGCAGGGCAGATCTTGCGAGGGATGCCCAAGGTGCTGAGCAGTGCGGCATCCCCTGCCAGCGATGGGGCAGACCTCTGGACCCCATCCGGAGGGCAATCTGCTAGAACTCTGACACGGCGCTGCTCCCCACTGCACCAGCCTTTGGATCTCAGAGCAGGGGCCCACACAGCCGCCTTAAGAAACTAACTGGAGTCAGTGTAGGTCCTGGAAGACCTTAGGCCACGACTTTCCCCTCTGCCTAGCCACCTCCCCTGGGCATGGCTGGCACACAGCTGCTCCCCTATGCCGGTGGGCAGGCTGCAGCAGCGAGTTAGGCTTTGTGATCACTTCTACGTCTGGCCCCCTTTGCTTATGCTGCTGCTCCCCACACTCCAAACTCACTGCCCTCTAGTCCCAGTCCTGGGGGGCAGGCCTATTGGTTTGCAAGGCCCAGCAGCACGTAGTTTGGTGCTGGCACTGGGGTACCACTTGGGATGGAGGTTTCCTGGCCCTCCCCCCGTCCCTGTGGATGGAGAACAGGACGGGGAACGCTCCCCACCCATCAGCTGGGAAGGATGGGAATGCTGCTCAGCCAGGGAGAGGAGAATATCTGCAGCCCTTTCCCTTATGTTAACCCCAGCACGGCACACCATGCAGCCCTCTCACCTCCTCAGCTCCTCTGGCGGGGCAGCCCCCCGGCGCAGGTTCACCCACTGCTGCAGCTGCGTCATGGAGCTCTTCCTCTGGGCGATCTTCTCCGGGTTGGTGCGTGGCACAAAGCCCTGCCGGTGCACCACGCTCTCCCCATCCTGCGGCGGGTAGGCGGCGCTGCCGGGGCGGCTGGGGGAAGAGTACTGCCAGCCGTTGGGCTGCGTGGACCTCTCCACCCCCGCCGGAAACCGTGGGGCTTCAGGGTAAGGGCTGCTGGGCTCAGATGGCATCTCCTGGCCCACAATACCATTGGCTTTCACCAGGGGTTCCTTCTTGCTGTCGATCCTTTCTGGCTTCCTTTCAATCTTCTCTGAACCACGCCCGTCACCCTCCCCTCTGGTCTTGGCTTCCAGGTCTGCTTTGGGGTGCTCCCGGTGAGCGGTGGTCCGGTGGTGGTGGTGCTTGCTGGGGGGGATGTTCTCAGAGTCCGTCTTCTCACGCCTGCCAGGCACAGAAACGCAGAGCGTCACCTCCTGCTGGACAGCAACCCTGGGCCCAAATCATCCCAGAACAGCGGGGCCGATCCAGTCCCTGCACCCCTAGTGGATGGTTACTGACCCTCTTGGCTCTGACGTTCCCCAAATTGCTGCACACCCTGCATGCTCCAAAGGACTTCAGTTTTCTAGCCACTGTCCCTCCAAGTGCTGAAAGGACCACATAGTTAATGGCCACTTCCCCTCATCTCCAAAGGGACCCCAAGTTACCTAGCAACTGTGCCCCCAAGTTAATAGCCACTGTATCCTCCAGTGTGCCCCCCAACTTGAGCCAGGACACCCTCCCCCCAATTCTCTAAAGAGACCCAGAGTCTTTGGCCACTGTTGCACAGCGTATGGGGCCTGTCGTGCTGACCTTTGGGGGGGTGGGATCTGCACCCGGGCAGCCTCGCCCATGGCTTGGATCCAGGACTCCTGCTCTTCGGTGTTCTCGGCGCTGAAGAAGTAGGTTCGGATGCCGGCGTGCTCGGCCTGGGGAGAGAGGGACTGCGTGTGACGCCCCAGTGCCTCCTCCACCCAGCACACGGTCACCTACAGGGAGGGAGAGAAGCACAGACACAGAGGAAGAAGAGAGAAGTCAGTCGTCCAGCTGAGGGCGCCTGGAATCGTAGGCAAAGCCATGACAGCTCTCCCCCAGGGCCAAGTCCACCACACGCCCCGCCACAGGGTCAGAGAGATGGACACAGACGCAACAAATCATCAGGTCCGTCCCCCGGCCAGTCGGGTGAAAATGACCCAATGCCCTGGGACATCGGGAGAGGTCAGATTTGGGTAACATGCCATCGCTAGGGGTCTCCCGACAGCCCATTCGAGCAAGACACACAAAGCAAATGCAAGGCTCTTTCTCTTGGATTCACTGACTCAGGAAGACCCATATCTAGTGATGGGCAGGATCTGGACAGGTTCAGATGAGCACCATCTTATCATAAGCTCTCCCCATACCCTGAGATGTGAAAAACCGCAGCAGAATGGGCCCCCTCTGGGAATTCCTGGCATGGAACCCTTATTAAAAATAAAATACTACAGCACTCTGCAGTACTGATCCCAAGCAGGACAGCTTGTTCCAGGGATGCTGCAAGGCTTGGGGCAGTCACTGCACAATACCGGAGCACTGATTTAACAAGAGTTCACAATTCTGACCCTGACCAGGAATAGTGAGGAGAACATTTTTAGGACTTCTGGTTTCTGGCTTGGACCAGGGGCAGAACTGGACAGAGAAACCCACCTCCATATGCTCCTGATCCCTTCCGAAGGGTGGAGTCCAGCTCTGCACATCACTGTTACCGCTCCCTAGTCTTGTCACTACTCCCACCCTGCACCAGAGCAGGATCTGCTAGTTATCACAGCATACAAATAAAGGCTCTACCCTGGGGCAGGCACAGGTAAATCCTGAACTGGAGGAAGATGTCCCACCAGGAATGGATTTATCCAGGCTCATCCAGCTCACAACTTCAACTATAGACGGGCCTGAATCAAAACCTCCCCGATTGAAACAGCTGATCATCAAGGAAGTTCAGATCCAGGAAGTGGCAAGATGCTACACTGAGCCAAACTCCAGATCCAAATGCTCTTTGCAAATATGGATGCAAATCTTGCAGGTTGGCCACTGATGTCAGTGCATGTCCCCTACATGGATGTTCAGAGCTCAAAAAGGAGATGACTGGCAATGGTAAGATAAGAACAGAGCTGGTCAAAATATTCTCACTGGTTCCCTGGGTTTCCCCTTCCCTCCTCACCAACCCCAAAGACTGAAAACCACAGTTTTGACATTTGTTTTGCCAAAAAACCCCAAATATTCCAACAAAATGGAAAATTCTTCCTTATGTTCGAACCCGTCCCCCCTGGGGCAATATGTAGCTTTTTTTGACCAACTGCTGTTACTAGTCAAGGGCTCCCAGCCCCAGAGGAATCTTTCCTGCCAGGCTCATACAAACCTCGGTCTTTCCACCAAGTTCCCTATACTGGGAAGGTCTAAGCATGCGAGCCGCAAGAGAGAGAGATAAACCCCAGTGTTTCGTCCCCCTTCGTCGGGTGGGGGTGAATAAGGCATGCTGGGCAATCTGTGACCGGCCGCATCCCTTCTCTTTCTGGCATGCATTTGGAAATGGAAGGAGCATACTACCTATGTGGTGGCTGTGTGCTGGCATTGCAGACAGGCACTTGGAAGAAACCTCCTCTCCAGGGGGGAGATCCTCACGTGGAAGAAAGGAGGAAACACAGAGAACAGGTCAAACCACCCAGCAGAGAATTCAACCGGGAGATGCATCAGGCAGGCAGAGCATGGCAGGAGCAGCACCGTCACCAAAGAAGGGCAGATGGAGGGTAGCCGAGGGCATGGTCAGCGCTGGGTTAGCCTGTCTGTTTAGCTGACCAGTTTAGTTCTAAGGCACTAGCCATTCGAGTCCCTAAGCCCCGTACAGAATTAAGAAATATCGGCGTCCATAAGAAAAATGGTTCTCTGTGCAGCGCTGTTTGGAAAATGTCAGTTTACTCCAATTTGAAACACTGATGTTTTTATCCAAATTTCCCATGAAAACGTCCAGTTTTTCAGTGAAAAACAAAATAAAAAAGCTTTTCAGGCTTTTTTGGGAAGGAGAAAAAAAATGGTTTTCAGTAAAAAAAAAGTCACCCAAACACATGTGGGTCAAAATTTTTCTTTTGCAACGAAAAATGGCGTTTTGGGGTCAGAGAATTGTATGTCGATGGGAACCTTGCACCCAGCTCCAGTGGAAAGGGGTACGTGAGTGTAAGCACGCTCCATGAGTGGCACCAAGGCTCAGCACAGTCCCTAGGAACCAGACAAGCTCTAGAGAGGCGCTCCAGTGATGCGCTGAGGTTAATTTTGCCCTCAGTGCTGGCATCCGCCAGGCCCCAAATCCTGCCCCGCTTCACCAGAGACTTTGTTGAATCAGGGCCTAGGCACGTGCTTGAGTCCTATTGCAGTCAATGGGACGTAAGCATGTGCTTTGCCCAAGTGGCACCTTCCAGCCGCTGCAGCTCCACAGAAGCCAAAGGGACGGCACAGAGTAAGTGGGGGCACAAACCAGCTACTAAGTGCTTCTCTGACCTCCCCCAAACCCTGGCCTGGGTCAGGAAGGAGGCGGCTGAGGAGAGTAATAAAAAATGATAAAGCCTTAAATCTCTCATTTTTCCCTTGGCTGACGTTGGGTCTGAGCCGCGTTTTCTCTAACCCGGGCTCCCTCTGTTCCCCTGAAGGGGTTAACCTGACTGGCAGCGAGTTCAGGAGGCAGGATCCATTCTTTATTAATGACCCAAACATTCCCAGGACTTGCCAGTTCTTGAAGGCTCCTTCCCTTGCTCTCTTCTTTTATTGCCACTGATAGGACAGGGAGACTGGAGCTCAGGCTCTGGAGGGCGGAGCAGACCTTTCGCCCTGTGCTGAATGTTGCAATATAAGGTTTGGAGCAGGAGTGAATGTGCAAACAATATGCCAGTGATGCGCACCCAAAAATGCCTCAGAATAAAAACAAAATAGAGGGGTGGGCGTAGCACGGCCCAGGCGGGAGAGAATCAAGGTTGTGTGTGTAGCATTGCCCCCAGCTGCAGAGAATCCAGACTCTGTGTGCGTCTCTGTCCCCAGCTGGAGAGAATCAAGGCACTGTGCGTGCAAGCACTCTGCGTAGGAGTGTGTTTTTGTGACTTGCGGATTTTTGTTTCTGTGTGTACGTTTGCGTGCATCAGTGGGCGAGCCGGGTTTTCTTTGAGCGAGAGCGGAGCGTAAAACGTGTGCAAGTGAGTGGGTGTTTGTGTGCGGGAGTATGTTTGTGTGTGTGTGTTCACACGCGAGGTGTGTTTGGTCTGTGTGCTCGTGCAAGTGTGAATATGCCTATGTACAAGTGTGAAAAAAAATTAAGCCTCTGAGTCTGTGCTTGGCCCATGGGTTGGATGCAAACTTCAATGTGCATATGTGAAGGTACAGGTTATTCTAGTCTAGGTGAGTTGCACGTGTACCACGTGTACAACGGTGCTTGTGCGTGTATGAGCGTGCGTGCGTAACACGAAGTGTTCTTGGGAGGATGAAACCAAACGGCTCCTTTGGCCCACAGCGCAGCAGGAATTTCACAGCTTCAGTCGCTGCTCCACCGCAGCTGCGTCCCTCAGCACAGAAGTTTGACAAGTAGAAACTAATTACGTGCTAAACCATGACAATTTATTGCCGTGTGTGTGTGAGAGAGTGTGTGTGTGAGAGAGTGTGTGAACACTCGTCTCAACTAGTTGAGAAGGGAGATGGGGGAAGCCCTCCTGCACATAGCAACGCTGGCTTACGTATGTTTGTTGTTTTTATTGAAATGGGAGAGTAATTCAAAACAGGGGGAACGGCTGAGCAGAAGTCTTGTGAAAACCCTCTCATGACACCACAGCTGTCAGCTAAGAAGGAGAAGCCCCTCCTTGGCATTGGGTTACTAGCACGCTTTGATCACCTCCGGCTAGGAGCAATTCACTCTTGTGCAGCAGGCTCACACACTTAAACCCATGTGGTTGACACAAGGCTTCCAGTTAGAGGCAGTGTGGCCTAGTGACTAGAGCACTGGACTGGACATCAGGAGACCTGGGTTCTGTTCTTGGCTCTGCCACAGGCCTGCTGGATGACCTTGGGCAAGTCACTTGCCTTCCGTGTGCCTCAGTTACCCCATCTGTACAACAGGGGTAATGATCCTGACCTCCTTCGTAAAGTGCTTTGAGAGCTATGGTGTAAAGCACTCGGTGGTGTTATTATTGTGCTGCTTTCTGCACAGGGGTCAATTTCACCCCGTATTAGCAGCAAGACTGCTAAGCACCCTCAACGCCCACTGAAGGCAGTAGGGGCTGAAGGCACTCACCATCACACAGGCTCTAACCCAGTCTGGATCTGCACGCCAGCTCCTCCACCCATCTCTCTTACGGACAGAGGGACAGCCTCAGAGGAGGAAGAAGCAGCAGGATTCCTCCTACAATCCAAGCCCCCTACCCAAATCATGGGGCAGTTTGGTTTGGATCTGGTCTTTGCTTTCTGGCTAAACGTTATTGGACAGGAAACCTAGAGACCCAATTCCCCTCTGCTTTACCTCTCATGTGGTCCTCTTCACATCTGAGCAAAGCAGGTGGCTCAGAGTGGGGGTGCCATATGCCCCCCACCCCGCTTGGTGCAGGTGTGGCCAGGGACAAAAGGGGCAGGGCTGGGTCACGCCCGAGAAGGCTAAAAGAACTGGACCCCTTAATCCTGCTCTGAGCATGGTGAGAGGACACAGCGGAAGTTCTCTCTGGGGCAGAGCTTCCACCGCCACTACTCCTAGTGGTGTGTCAAGGACCCCATTTTGCAGCAGGCAACCAGGTCACTAATGCCCGTTCTTCCCCTTCAGGTACATGCCTGTCTTTAGCGACCGTCCACAGCAGCTCTCACCTCCCCCAAGCGCCGGTCACCACAGGCAGCGGAGAGCACAAGCTAAGAGACCTCTGAGCGTTGCTGTTACCAGACAGCCTACGTCCGGCCCTACCAGGCAGCTAGGTTCTCGGAAGAGAGGGTCACACTACAAACTGCGGGACCATTTGTGGCCTCCGGGAACCGGGCCAACGAATGGGAGCGCAATGCTGCCCCCGAGACGCCGTCACGGTCACACACTGACCTTGAAGGTATGTTTCCTGCTGATGTTGTCCGACGGCTGGATGGCCGCCACCCGGAAGCTGAGGAGAGGGATGCTGCCCAAGATGCTGTCCTCCTTCTCATCTGCATTGACCCAGGGGGAGAAATGGGAGTTAGATAAGGAGAGGGGAGTTCCCCTCCTTAGGCCGGTTTGGAGATGCCAAGTGGTTAACAAGACCTGTCTCCCCTTTAAAGCTGGAGAGCGAGGAGAGAGGGAAGTGGCCGAGGTGCCTCTGACTAGGAATGCATCCCTCCCTTCTCCTGCTGAAATGGGAGCTGGGCTCCTGAGAGCGACCACAGCCCAGGGCGCTGAGAACGCCGCACCTGGACTGGAGCCAGCCTACCTGTGGAAGCCGGCTTCCTCCCTGTCGCATTTGCCCATCTGTTGTTCTCTTCTTGCCCCTCCCCACCGCCCCCGCAAAAACCTATCAGTGTCAGCTCACAATACAGGCTGGTTAATTATTCATGCCCGCCCTCCAGACCTGCTGCCAGGGATTAGGCCGAGCCAGCGGCCTGCTGGAAAGCGAAGGTTGCAAAAGGTGTGGGCTGTGTGAAGGGGTGAATCTCCATACCGAGGGGTGTTCCAGCCCGAATGAGGCCAGGGCTGGGTGGGGAGAAGGTTGGGGACTGATTTGGCACCCAAATTCAGGACTGGCTTCCGTCACTCCTTTATGGCATGGGGCGGCTGTTTCCCATGGACCTGGAGCTGCTGTATGGTCCCTCATGCCTTCTTTGTTTCTTGGCACCATTGATAACAGTTGCTCGAAAAGCCAACCTGGCCCTAGGAGGTCCAGGCAAAAGGGTGACGGGTTTGTCTGCGGATGTTAATCATTTACACAGGGATGCTGGATTCGGAGTCTTGAGCATTCAGAACCGGGGCATGCCAAGAGCAGCACCTCTGGAATTCAGACCCACAGCTCCCCACAGAGAGAGGCAGGGTTAGCTTCTGGTCTCCTTTGGGCCAGGTGAGTAAGGGAACAGCTGAATTTGTACCAAGCACGATCCCTTGCACAGTGTTTAACCAGAAGGCCGTGCAACCTTCCCCCCCACCTTGAATACTATAAGAGAAAAGGCTACAGAAAAACAAACCTAAGGATGCATGGACGAAGCTACCTTCCGCAGCATTCACCCCTGGGAGCACCTTGTACAATCTCTCTCCGAGCCCTGTCCTGCGAGGTGCTAACTGTATATGGCTCCCATTGAGGGGGAAGATGCTCGGCACTCCCTCAGCTCCTCGTAATAGCAGAGCCTTCCCTTTGAAGAGGAGGGTTTTAACTCCTCCTCTGACTGGCCGCACCCCTCTCCCTGCAGCCACCTGCTCGGTGGGACTCACTCTGCATCAAACAAACTGGGTTTCTTCCCTGGCGCTGGACTCTGAGATCCCACCCCAGCTGCCCAGATTGAACCCTGGCCACCTGGCTTTGGGGCTGTGAGTGCACCAGGAGCTGCCACAGCCCTGCCCCATCAGGACTGGGCCCATGGGAAGGCTCTTTAGACCTCGGCCCCACCACATACCTTTGTAATAGAAGAGGCAGCGATCCACCAGCACAAACCAGCGCTTATTCCACTGCTTCACGCCAGAACTGGCCTGCAAGAGAGGCACGAGTGAGAGGGCGCCCCAGACCTGTAGCTGCTTGTAAAGCAGAGAGAGGGGAAAGTGGGGGAAGCAGCAGCATCTTGTGCATCACAGGGAGAGCTTGGGATGAGCTCCATTGAGGAGAGGGCGCAGGGTGGCAGAGAGCCCAGCTGCACGGCTTGCAGGAGCCATTGCGAGAGGGATTTACTGGGGAGAGGTGCAGGCCAGATGAGGCAGGCACCCAGCAGCAGCGCTCCCTGCTGTCACAGCCAGATCCTGGGGATGCACCGGAGAGAGGTTGGGACAGATAGAGGGCAGCCCGCCCTGCATAACACCTCATGCTTTTACATGGAGACCCTCCGGGGCGGGGGGAGTTTGGCAGGTGCCTAGAATGGGCACCCAAGAGCCATGCCCCATGCAGTCCCACACCAGTCCTAGTGCAGCATGGGGCCTAGGGTCACCACATCGTCCCAACAGAGGAAGGTGGCACTGCGAGATGCCTGGCTCAGCCAGGGGAATGCTACCTGCTTGAACAGCCAGCCGCTTTTGGTCACCGTGGCACTGGGGTTCCGCTTCATGGAGTTGGAGCGTTTCCCAAAGGCGATCCCCTTCCGGGAAGGGCGCGAGGCCTTTGGAGAAGGAGAGAGGAGGCTCTCAGAATGCACCGGCTTTAGCAGGCTGTGGAACAGCCTCTCCCAGGGGTGGCAGCAGCAGCTGTTGGGGGCGTTTGCTTTTCAGGCAAACCCACGGGGAATAGTAAGACCCAGCCATGCAGCTCACTGAGCATGCGGCTGAGGGATGCCATGCAATGCTGCCATCTGGCGAGCGAGGGAGAGCCGCATCTTACCGCCAGTGCACCTACCACATCACCCCTGGGGAAATCTCAGCCTTTTATCTACTTGTCCCAGGCTTGCAATTGCTTCCTTCTTGCAACCAGCTCCCAGCTCGGCCTATCTTTTCCATACTGCAAAATAGGGTTGGATCCTAATCGCTGTCTTTACTTTGCTGATGCTCTGATCCCAGCCAGCTACTTCCCCTTGGTTTGGAAGGAGCATGACAATCACCTCGCTGCTATGCCGCATTTTTCATTCCCACATCTCAAAGAACCTCACAAAGGTGAGTCAGTATCATTGGCCCCATTTTACAGAGGGGAAAACTGAGGCACAGAGCAGGGAAGCCACTTGGCCGAAAGCAGAGGGTCTGTGGCAGAGCTGAGAAATGAACCTAGATCTCCTGAGTGCCAGTCCAGTGCCTAAACACCCATCTCCCTCCCTGAATGCCTTTTGTGCGGGCTGGGGGCTTCTGGTCGCCCACAGCGACTCCAGCAGGCCAAATACATCTGCTTACCAGCAGGCATCCGCCAGGGCAGGTGTGCTTGGTTACCCCCAGCCCATTAAGCAAGAAGAAAGGCCCTTTCAGATGTCCAGAGGCAATGAGAACATTAGGTGTAAGGGGCAGCTTAGATCCAGCTGACTAGTGGCATGGTTGGGAATAGATTCCTAGGGTCCCAGGCCAGTGCCCAGTGTTCCATGAACACACCCTGCCGTTTGGTCGCTCCTGAGGCATCTCTGACACCATGGTGTGGTTGGATGATTCGCTGCTGATGGTCGCCGGTCGCTTCCCACCTGCTTTGCTGGACATGTCCACTGTAGAGCTGCCATCAAGACAGAGAGGGAAGGGAGAGAAAGAAGCTTATTAGCGATCTCTGCAAGGACGGCCTAAGCGCCTGCCCCATACGTAAGACAGACTGATACACTTACGGTGCTTGCCTATATGCACAGGGCTGGAGCCGAAGCTAATTGCAACCAGCAGAGGGTCCTTCCATTGACTTCCACAGATGAGGCCCATGCTGTGCAAACACACAGACTACACATACATACATAGCAAAGTAAGGCTGTCCCTCATCTCACAGCAAAGCCCCTACTCCCTACCATGCCTGACCCGTAGATCCCCTGCTGTGGTCTTTGCTCTCAATATTTCCTTGGTATTATTAGTTCTTTTCTCCTCTGGTTCACTCACTCACACTCACACACACACCATTCTAAAGCAAACCTACTTCTGTAAGTGTAAGTCAAATCTTGCGTTTTCTTCTGGGATGTGTCCAGTCACGGGATGCAGGAACGTGTTCCGTCTTTCATTGTGGCTGGAAAACACAGAGGAGAATTTGCAGGAATTAAGCGGCTTTGGAGTGAATGGAGTGGCTGAGCTATGGTTAAGCATCACGGCCCTTCTTTTGCTTCGTATACCAGTTCAAAACGCTGAAAATTGCTGCTTCAGGATATTACGGAGGCAAATAACTGAAGGCTTGACTGTGCCTAGCCTACGGCTTGTTTCTGACACGGCTCATGAATGAATTTCAACTCACTAAGGGTGGAAGCAACATTTGCAGTGACTCTACACTAGTAAAAATGATCCGGGTTTACCAAGCCACATGCTTCAGGGCATATGTTTATCACCAGATGGGGTCAGGAAGGATTCCCCTCCTCTACCATAGAGTATGTATACAAGGTCACCTCCTCCAAATGTACCTATTGGCATTGTACCAATAGGTACATTTTGAGGAGGTGACCTTGTATACATATCCCTGAAACTTCCTGCACTGCCCACTGCTGGAGATGGGTTGCCAGCCTAGGTGGCAACTGGTCTCTTCTTGTCTAGCTGGTCTCATGACTAAGAATGAGTGAACCTTGGGTAGTTTGAGGTGGATAGAACCTCAGTATGTTTTGGGGATTTGTAAAATTAATTCATGTCTAGGAGATGCAGGAACTTGAAACATTGGTGGGTTGTGGGGGTGGGGGAGAAGGAGAGGGTTTGGTGATTCAGTTATAACTGCCCCCTCCCATCTTTCAGCCCGGTTATTTATTAGGGACAGAAGAATCTGTCTGCCCCACAAGCTGGACAGAACACAAGCCGTGCTAGTCCCAGTCATGTGCCCATTTCAGCCCTAAATTCTTGGGCTTTGTGGTTGTAATTTCAACTCCGCCCTAGGTGTATGCCAATAAGAGGTGACTACTACTTTAAGACAAGGTGGGATTGTACGCAGGAGGCTTGGCAAACCAGCTGGACCATCTTTGTGGGTGAAGAGAGACAAGGTCAGGGCAGAGTGTGGAGATAAAAACACATGGTAAAGCCCACCTAGCAGCTGCCAGTAGGCCTGGCCGACATATGGTGCCGGGAGACGGAGTTCATCCATGCACAATGCTCTCCCTCTCCTCTTCTCACTGAGCAATGATGCCACAAAGGCAGATCCTCCTCAGGCCAGTATCCACAGTACATCCACTTTCCCAGGTACACGACCAGATGGATGGAAGCGTGTATGCCACATTTGCACAGACCCGGCACACAAAACCAGACTAGCATTAGCCCCTTCACTGCCAGCTAGTCCATGTTTGAATCCCACAGGCTGTTTCCTATGGAGCATCCATTTGGATGAGCGGCATGTATTGGAAGAGAAGCTTTCACAGGTGTCAATAGACGGGACTAATGAATAGCCCCCTAGTGGCATTCACTTGTTAAAACAACCTATTACGTCTCAGTCTTCAGGGGGGTTTCCTCCCTATTAATTTTCCTGTGTGACGCAGCCACGTGTTCTAACAGCCAAAGAAACAGCAAGCCCGTTGGTGTACATTGTTACAAGGCACCGATGTACATAATGCAGCACGGACAGGGTTATGCAGGCACTTGTAAATAAAGAATGAGTGACACGCCCAAAGCCACACCGATATCGCCAGTCGGCCCCTGGAAAGACCTGGCTTTCCCGTGGTTCTTTACCGGCTCCAGATCCTCGCTATCGGCGTGGCAGTCAGTACCCATAGCAATCACCCTGCGCTGTTATCACACAGCACTTTTCAGACCTGGATCTCAAAGCCCCTTACAGAGATGGGTTGATATTAGTCGTCCCATTTTATGATCAAGAAATGGAGGCACAGAGCGGTTAAAAGGGACTGATTTTCAGAGGGACTGAGCTGCCGCAGCTCTTACAGACTTTATCTGAATTCATTTGCACGCTGCAAGGGTCAGATCCAGACACCCTCACACAGAACAGGACTTTCCTCCTTGAGTGTTGTATTGGAATGACTCAGACCACATGTGGAGTACAGCATTACTGATCATGAGTGAGGGTATCAGCATCTGCACTAAATCCACAGTCAGTCCGCGGCAACTGGGAATAAAATCCAGGAGTCCTGGCTCCTTGTCCTCTGCTCTAACCAGTAGACTACACCAGCTCCCAACTAACTGTTGTCAAACCCAGTCTGTGGGACCAGTGGCTACTGGATGCACAGGCCCATATCTTGCTCCCAAGCCCTCTGATTTCCACAGCCCTGAGCATAGGGCTTCACTACAGAGACAAGACTCTCTGCCTCACATTTTGTCTGAGACTGACCAGGAGAGAACATTCTCTGCCAGTGATTGGCACCCACACTTGCAGGAACAAATTGGATTTCTCCATTCCAGACAATAGGCACAGTCTTCCCAGGTATGGCAGCAGTCTGAATCCCCTGGGGGAGCTCTGCAAGTGGGATTTAAAGGAGCGGGCTGTGGCTACTGGCTTTGGCTGCAGGGAGAAGCAGATGAGATGCCAGCTTGCAACTAGGGCAGAAAACGGGCACAATAACACCAGAGCAAACATCTGTTTACCTTTGTCCCCCTTCTACGCGCCGCTCACAGACGTTAAGAACAGATCCGCTCTTTCACGAAGGATCTGAATGGAGGTAGAACCCCAGATCATGTGCAGATGCCGGCAGAGGGCTCCAAAGCAGCACAAGCCACATGACTTCATCCAACAGCCTGGTAGCCACAACAGGGCACGAAGAGCCACTTGCAAAAGCTGATGGATTTGCAACACTTAATGAATGGCAAATTGCAGCAGATTCTCCCTTTGCTAATCCACACGCTGCATAATTTGCACAACAAATTTCATCTGCACTTCCCAGCAGAGCTTGCGGAATGGAGAGCCGAAGGGAGGTCTCTGATTGCTGAGACCTTATTAGCTTTACAGGACATATCACAGGACACCGACTGCGACATGATGAGTTATTAACATAAGACTGAACTACTGCTGTCCAACTAAATTAGCGCGGTAATGTTCTCCGACACGCTGGCTGTAAGTGGGGAAAACTCAACGCTGGTGTAACTCCACTTGGCCTGCTGTTTTTTCACTTACCCCTTTATTCGGAAAAGAGTCATTCACAATATTAATGGCCCTGCACCCCTCCTAAATGCAAATTAGTGAGATTAGACTGCACGTGGGAAGTCTGTTTATAATTAGAGATGGCATTGCGTCACTAAGAGCTTGATTCTGCCATGCGTGTGAGTAGAACCTTGTGCCTTAAGCAGCCCCAAGGAAACCAATGGCCTGATCCTACTCTCAGAGTCAATGGAAGCCTTTCACTGACGTTAATGGTGGTTGGATTGAGCCCTGAATTAAAATCACAAAAGATGTACCAGATTAACTATACCAGTGTAGTTAAAACAATCTAACCTCCCTAGTACAGTTACACTGATATAAAATCTTAGAGCTTATTCCTGTAGAGGAAGGGGAATACGTTGCACTGATATAAAGCACCTTTTTACTGGTATAACTGTGTCCACATTATGGGTTGAACTGGCAGAGCTATTTCGGTAAACGACCCCATCCAGACTATTATATCAGCATAAAAACGAAGCAGATTACAGAATTGTATTCAGTTCCTAACACCCCTAAAAAGGGCGCGACTTTCAAGATCAGCGGTTCTGGGCGCGGCTGACTTGCAACGTTTGAATCAGAATTTGCTCAGCAGACCCAGCGTTCTGGCGAGGCCCCAGTTCCATTTCCAAAGCTTTGCTCCCTGTTTCCTGCAGGCCAGATAACTGATTTGATTGTGGGCCTGTTCAGAAATTGCTTTCAGTGGGTAAGAAAATCCAGCCGTTAATTTAAATTAAAGCATTTACAAAGTGAAAACGCGACCACTGCCAAGTGCGGTTACGTGAACAAAACTCAAAGTCAACAAATTAAGGAGCAGAAAACCCGGCAGTTTCGGCAAAGCCCCCAAACCACTAGCATATATCCAAAAACAGAGGGACCTAGACAAATTAGAGGATTGGCCCAAAAGAAATCTGATGAGGTTCAAAAAGGACAAGTGTAGAGTCCTGCACTTAGGACGGAACAATCCCATGCACCGCTACAGACTAGGGACCGAATGGCTTGGCAGCAGCTCTGCAGAAAAGGACCTAGGGGTTACAGTGGATGAGAAGCTGGATATGAGTCAACAGTGTGCCCTTGTTGCCAAGAAGGCCAATGCATTTTGGGATGTATAAGTAGGGGCATTGCCAGCAGATTGAGGGACGTGATCGTTCCCCTCTATTCGACATTGGTGAGGCCTCATCTGGAGTACTATGTCCAGTTTTGGGCCCCACACTACAAGAAGGATGTGGAAAAATTGGAGAGAGTCCAGCGGAGGGCAACAAAAATGATTAGGGGACTGGAACACATGACTTATGAGGAGAGGCTGAGGGAACTGGGATTGTTTAGTCTGCAGAAGAGAAGAATGAGGGGGGATTTGATAGCTGCTTTCAACTACCTGAAAGGGGGTTCCAAAGAGGATGGATCTAGACTGTTCTCAGTGGTGGCAGATGACAGAACAAGGAGTAATGGTCTCAAGTTGCAGTGAGGGAGGTTTAGGTTGGATATCAGGAAACACTATTTCACTAGGAGGGTGGTGAAACACTGGAATGTGTTACCTAGGGAGGTGGTGAAATCTCCTTCCTTAGAAGTTTTTAAGGTCAGGCTTGACAAAGCCCTGGCTGGGATGATTTAGTTGGGGATTGGTCCTGCTTTGAGCAGGGGGTTGGACTAGATGACCCCCTGAGGTCCCTTCCAACCCTGATCTGCTAGTCTATGATTCTATGAAAAACGCTTTAAACTGGCTAATTGCCCTGTTATGTTATAAAAACGCAGGCAGCACTAATGCCAGGGGCCTTGGGTATGCGAGGAAAACCAGCCACCAGAGGTGCAGCTCCAAGGGTTGTAGTAATCTATTTAGCTAAGGTACTTAGACTGTACACTGACTGGGGGCAGAGACGTCTCTTTGCTCTGTGTTTGTACAGCACCCAGCACAATGGCAGCCTGCGCCATGACCAGGGACCCTAGGCTCTCCTGTAGGACACAAATAATTTTGTCCCCCCTCCCCATTACCGTACTATCTGAGCACCTCACAATCTTTAATGTATGCATCCTCCCTACACCCCTGGGAGGTCGGGCACGGCTATCATCCCCATTGTACAGATGGGAAACTGAGGCACAGAGAGAGAGAGACTAAGTGACTTGTCCAAGGTCACTCACAGATTCTGTGTCAGAGCAGTGGCTAAATCCTAGGCTAGTGCCCTAACCATTGGACCCTAATGTAGACAGAACTCAGGCGCTTTTACCACTGTGGTGTCTAACCCTAAATGCCCAGTACAGTTTCCACTGGTCAAGAGTTATGGGTCCCTAATTTCCTAGTATGGATGGAGCCAGCCAGGGTCTGAGTCCTCTCTGCCTCATACCTTTGTAGCCATTTGCACCTGTGTACAGTGAATACAAACCAGGGCAACTTTGCATGTAGATGCTCAACTTGGTTTAAACCTGGTTTATAGTGATTTAGCTTGTACCTTACATCAGCTAAACCAACATAAGCCAGATTTAAACCAATATGAGGAATATCCACACACAAATTTGCACCAGTTTAACATCACACTTTCATTTAATCCAGTGCAACTCCCACATGCGGACAAACTCCAAGTTGCGACTGATTGAAAACAGCAGCATTTTATACTCCACTCAGGTGTGGATGGTTGCGGGAAGTCCAAAGCAGTGGAGGATGACTCAGCCCGCAAGCTCCTCCTCATTCCAGTAGAGACAGGATGAAAAACACCTTCCACACATTCAGTTAGTGGGCCTGATTTGCCACTCACTAAAATCAAGGGGAATTTTCCCCAAGGACTTCGCTGACTTTTGAGTCAGGCCTTTGACTGCCAGGTTGGAGAACCCCAGTGATGAGCAGGTTTCAGGTGCAGCCTGTGTTACAACCCTGGGTCTCTCCTCACTTTGGTGAGTTAGAAGTCAAGATTAAGGCACAAATACCAGTTCAGTACCAGCTTTGCTTGATCCTGTTCAATGGCTGTTTGCAATGTTCTTCAAGGGCACAGAGAATGGCTGCAATATAAATTACCTCCCCTCCAGCTCCCATCGTCCTAGGAAGACACCGGCTACCTGCACACGGCTGTCTGCGTATAACATGGCCCCCCAGCCTCACAGAATCTGAGCACTGACATGCAGCACAGCTGGGCACCAGGCCACTGTGCACTGAATGCCCACCTATGAAGTCTCCATGCAAACAGCCAGACTCTGCATAGAGTCAGCAAAACGGTGAAAGTTGGAGCAAGAAAAATAGCTACCACGACCGCTCATCCCTCCACCCAGCCACTTGCAAGTTTCACCTGAATGTCTGAGATAAGGCCAGGGTTAGAGGATATTAAAATGTTTGCTGGTAGGAATCCTGCTAAAAGGAGGGCTTCCTGCTTAGCACCATTACTGCCCAAACCCCAGTACCCTTGGCCAATACTATTTCTCTTTCAGTTGCTTCCTTCCCTCCTCGGTTAGCTTAAAGGGCTTTTGTTAGCATGCGCCCCTGGTGAAAGAGGGGGGAAATCTCATTCTCCAAACTGGGCCAGCCGTATTATTATTTTTATAAATAAGGAAGCTGATTTAACAAAGAAATTGACACCATTAAATAACCCCACTTCCTTACTGCTACTTTTCTAACTAGATCTGATGGGCAGGGGAGGGGGGCTGTGTTTTGGTTGCTCTTGGTTGCACCTGGTTTTAAAAATAATCTCATAAACACCAGTGACTTTAGAAGGATCACAATGGCATTACATAGGCAGGCGAGAAAAGTCCCTTCTGCCCCACTCTAGCTTGCAGGGAATGTCCATTCAAGGGGAAGCACCTTTTGCTATAGCAAGCGTTTCTGCACCCAGGAGCTGAGATCCTGGAGGACCCCATTCGCAAAGCTGACGTTCCCAGTGCTGCCGGAATTAGCGTCTGTGGACGGGGCTCAACCATACGGTTCTTAGCCTGCCTGCAGCTTTTGGTCAGAGGTTCATTCATTCTGCCAGCCGGCAGCAGGTTTCTCTTTATCCTCGGGCACAGTTCCCCCACCCCAGCTTCCATCCTTGGTAGCTCCGTGCAGCTCCTCCTGGCACTCATTCAATTGCCTCCTTCCATCCCACCCACCACCCTCTCCTCCAGCTTCCCAGGCCCCCTCCAAAGCAAAGTCACTTCCTCAGAACCTCCTTAAATAATTCCTCTCCTGGCAGCTGCCTTGCCTGACCCGGCTGTATAAACTCCTGAGTTAAGCATCTCCTCTGAAGCACTGCAATGCAGCAATTACTGACCAAGCTGAAGTTCCCTCATCCACTTCATGACACACAGACACACACACAAAGCCCCCCATAGGCGACGAACCGGGCCTGCCTTCCTGGCCTGCTTCCTCTTCCCCCCGCCAGCCCTGCTGTTATCACCAGGTGAGCCCTACCTGACCCGACGGTCTGCCCGGAACTTTAGCATCGTGACAGGTCCCCTTGCCAAGCTCAGTAGGGATCCCCAGCTACAACCATCCCGTGGGAGAGAGGTAAGTCTTCCTGCCACTCCAGTGGCTCTTCTATTGCACTAGGCAATATACCGTGGGGGATGATCCTGCACTGGCAGGGAGACAGAGTGGGTGATCTAATAAGCTTTCCATCCTTATCTTCAACTTGTCCGATTCCCTTGAGTTCCACGCTGGTTGCATTTGCTTCCCGCTCCTTCTCTCTCCCCTTTATTCCTGGGCACACGCGGGGAGAGAGAGGCACCCGTTCTCTCTAGGCAGCGGGGTCTATTCTGGCCCCGTCCAGGCTCATCATTCAAAGCGAACGACGCTTGCAGCCTCGCGTGTTGGAGCAGCTAGCAGGCATGCCGAGCATGGAGTGAGAAGAAAAAAAAATAGATCCCCAGCACGGCTCCCCAAGGAGAGAAAGGTGAAGGGCAGAGACACGGCTGCACACTCATGCGGCAGGTGCAGACAGAGGAGGATTTATGCTGCAGCCTGGCCGTACCCACTTGGGCATAAGGGAGCAGCTCTTTGCCAAGCTGAAGGTGAAAAGCGGAGGGTGCTGGGTTTTCTTGAGACACAAACACTCGGCTACCCTGACCCCTCCCGGGGAATTATTCGTATCCCGCGCTGGAGAAATCTGCAGCTCAACAAGGGAAGGAGCATACTACAGGAATGGGAGTGATTAGACAGACAGACTGACCGACCGACCTCTGTCAACAGAGTAAATTGCAGACACACTGAGCAGACATTTACTGCTAACCTGGGTCATGGCACAGGATTTATTAAACTGGGCCCACCCCCTGCTGCTCTTTTTTACAGTCGCTCATCTTCAGAGAGTTCTAGTGTGGCCTTATATTCCTCCCTGCACTTAGTCACTATTGCTTCTTCCTAGGCGAAGGCCCAGCGGTCTCCTTTTAGGAAGGGAGTGTGGCCTGAGAGTCAGGACTCCTGGGTTCCATTCCTGACCAGACTGCCCTCTAGAGTAAGAGCTAGCACAGGGGGCTGAGAGGCAGAAAAGCTGGTTTCTCCTGACGGTGGGACTGATTGCAAGAATGCTTCCCTTGTTCCCAGAGCGGGGTCGTTAGGGTTTATAAAGCCCTGTGCAACCCCAGATTTAAAGGGGAAAGCACTGGAGGCCGGGGGCGGCATCACTGACACAGCAAACCACTCTCCCCCTTAGGCCAACGCTTTAAAAAACACATTTCAGTCCATCCCGATTGTTAGCATTAGACGCTGGGGTGGGGAGGAGGGCCGGGGGGAATGAAGCAGTGACATTTAAAGGAAACCTCCAAACAAGGAAGTAGAGCTTGGGATACCAGCTGGCTTATATCACACAGTATTTCGCTCCCCCTTGCCAGGATCGCAGCAGTACAGCCAGCCCGGGGCTGCAAGCACCTTGGCACGCTACCGCCGCAGAGCTCTGGGGAGGCGCGACGTATCCAAAGGGTGTCACGAGTAGCTGACGAATCGGCACTTCTGCTACCATCGCATCATTCCGCTGGGTAATTCCAAAAGGCCGTCGCTTCCCGGAAGCCCTTAAAACCGAGCCAGCATCCCGAGGGGACAGGCGACAGCCCATGCGGCAACGCTAAGCTTCCCGCTCCACCACTTGGGCAGGGAGACAAAGACTCTCAGGCCAGAAGGGACCATTATGATCATCTAGTCAGACCTGCTGCGTGACCCAGGCCAATGGGAGGACAGGCAGGCCTGGAGGATGGATGCTCATCCCTCTTGTTGCTCTATAATATGCTGCATCTGTGTAGACAGTTGATAGAAAGACCACCACTTATGGACACATGCGGATGTGTAGCATTGTGTGTGAATCAGTTAATTCACTGCCTCTGGTTGCTGGTGTGCAGCTCCTGACACTTCCAAGCTGGAGGGAGCAACATTTGTTCCTTCCAAGGAGCTGCCTCTGGACAACACAGGTGTCCTGCCCTCCTTGGCTGCAGTGAGAGTGGCAGCCTGAGGGGGAACCTTTAAGATGGGGGTAGGGGATGTGGAGTGATCTGACCGGACTTCCCACCACCACACATGTACGTGTGCTTGGATGTGACTCCATGTTACAGGGGTTCCCTGAACTTTAGCTGGAGACAGCTCATTCTGGGCCTGGGGCCCTCACACGGAGGAGTTAATCCTAAACAAATGAGCTGGGCTCTAAACACACAGCGGGTTCCTCATCCATCCCTGGCATGAATCAGGTGTAACCTCCTGGAAGTCCGTGGAGAGAAGGGTCAGGCCCCAAAACACCCACACATTAGCCCCAGCCCCATTCGTCACAGAATTTTTAATTCCTGGCGTACGCTTCTAGTCACTGATCATCAGACTGACCGTCTAGCTTCAGTTCATCCTGACAGCAGCCAACTTTGTTAATTCCGTTGGGGATTCAGCCCCATTCACAGCTGGATGCATAACACAGAAACCCCACACAGGCTCCTCTGAGCCCTGAAAGTGTCTGCACTGAGATCACGCAGCTGTGCTCGAGGAAGGCGCTGTCCCCTCTCCTCGCAGCAGTTACCAGATGAGTTGGACGCAGGAGATAACTCCTCCCCTGGGCCCTGCCGAGAGTGGTCCCAGCAGAGCTAGGCAGGGGAAATGCTGCCTAGTGCTTAGAGCAGGGCTGTGTTATCCGCAGGGAAGAAGGAGCCAATGAATGATTTGCCCAAGGCCACGCACTGAGTCGGGGCAGAGCCAGGATTAGAATTAGGGAAAGCCTGGCTCCTCTGCCTGTGCTCAGGCCGCTGGGCCTCACCCTCTCCAGCGCATCCCTCTGGCTTATGGCAGCAGTGGGAGAAGTTTGGATATTCAAGGCACGTACCGATTACGTTACTCATCTCAGTGAGGTGGGAAGGGAATTTGAGAGGGCGGGGGATAGAAAGCGGGGAGTAACAACTCCCTGGGGGAGGAAACTCTGGGTGAGATCAGGGTGCTGCACTGATTGCCCTAATGCTGGGGCATAATACAGGCTGCCAGTTAAGAAGGGTTTCTGGGGGCACAGCAACGGGTACAGGGAGAGCCTCTCGCCTCCCCAGCAGCAGGGACCCGAGTGTCAGGTTAACCACCAGTGCTTGGCAGCTGGGCCAGCAATGGAGGAAATGCCACAGAGGTCACTGTCGAAATTATTGCCTCTGCATCCTCCCTGGTTTTACGCCAGGCTTTAGGAGGAGAGGGGCAGCCTGTCCTTAGCTCCTCGATCCTCTCTCCTTCTCTAAATCACACGCAGCGGCCATTTCATGCATAAGCACCATCAATCAAAGTCAATAAGGGACAGAGCTGAGTACCTATAAAACTCCCCACACATGATACGCATATCGCCCCATCTGCTTTGTGGCCTCGGACAAGGGGAGGTGTCCCCCACAAAGCAGTTGTCTGTTTCCTAATCAGTGCCGCTCGCCTCTGGAACATCCTGATAACTAGCCAGTTTCACAGGCCCATAAATGTCTCTTGTATTTTACTTCTCCAGTTATAATTTGTTGTATCAAAGGAGCACCAAGACCCCCCACAGAAGATTGAGGCCCCATTGTGCTAGGCGGTACATATACGTATACAGCAGAACCTCAGAGTTACAAACACCAGAGTTAGGAACTCACGGGCCAACCACACACCTCATTTGGAACCGGAAGTACGCAATCAGGCAGCAGCAGAGACCAAAAAAGCCCCAAAATATAGTACAGTACTGTGCTAAACTACTAAAAATAAAGGGAAAGTTGGAAAAAAGATTTGACAAGGTAAGGAAACTGTTTCTGGGTTTGTTTCATTTAAATTAAGATGGTTAAAAGCGGCATTTTTCTTCTGCAGATTAAAGTTCCGGAGCTGTATTAAGTCAATGTTCAGTTGTAAATTCTGAAAGAACAATGATAACATTTTGTTCTGAGTTATGAATAACCTCCATTCCTGAGGTGTTCGTAATTCTGAGGTTCTACTGTAGTGAGAGCCTCTGCCCCAAATAGCTGAGAGTCAAAATAGACAAGACAAAGGATGGGAGAAAGGAAATATTATTACCCTAACTTTATAGAAGGGGGAGGGAGAAGTGAGGCACAGAGAAATTAAGTGACTTGCTCAAGGTCACACAGATTGGACCCAGCTCTCCTGAGTCCCAGCCCACAAGACCATCCTGCTCTGAACAGACTAGAATCATCTTACACGTATGGTACACAGCGCCTTTCACTTGAGATGCATTCCCTGCTCTGAAAAGTGTACCAGCACCTCTGAAATGCAGCCACCTCTGGGGGGTGTGAGAGAGAGAAACCAACCAGGAGAAACATGGACCCAGTGCAGCAGGACAAACCGCCTGTCATCATCACTAAAACAGCTCTGCTTAGGCTTTGGTGTTAAGGGTCTTATTTTTAAGGTTAAAGCACGGTGGAATCTATACTAGGCCAGGGTGAAGCGTGCCCCACTGCTCAGTCACTGATGCCATCCCCCTCAAAGTCCCCCATCTACTAGTGACCTGGGCCCACCCTCTTTAGGTTGTGAAATCTACCAGGGTCTCACCCAACAGATGCCAAGGGTGCAGTTTATCTCCTATGCGTCACCCAGCCTGGGCAGTAAAACCAGAACGGTTACTTTCCTAGTCAGTTTCAGTGGGCAGCAGCATTGTGTATTTAATGATCATTTGACAGAGCTGAGTACACAGTGGATCGCCAGAAGCTTACGCTCCTTGGAGCGCCACCCGTTTTCGTTAATAACCATAACATCCTTATCACGATCCCACCCACAGCTGGGAGTGCACAGTCCCTGCTGACTGGCTGACGCAAGCCATGGTACTTTCAAAACACACTGCCCCAGCACTCAGAAACACCGCCCATAGATAATGAGGTGCACTGCTCGGCTCTGCCCAGGGAGACGCTCTGCTCCCTCTCTAGTGCATTTACACAACTGCCCAGTGAGAGGAGGGGAGGTATATTAGGTCTCAGCTTTCCTGATTTCTTTTCAACTCATCTCTGCCTCTGGTGACTCATCTCTGTCTCTGGCTATTAGTCACGATGGACAAGGATGGTGTCCCTAGCCTCTGCTTGCCAGAAGCTGGGAATGAGCAACAGGGGATGGATCACTTGATGATTACCGGTTTGTTCCCTTTGGGGCATCTGCCATTGGCCACTGTCGGAAGACAGGATACTGGGCTAGATGGACCTTTGGTCTGACCCACTATGGCTGTTCTTATGTTCTTGTAGACCAAGGTAACTTACTATGGCAACTTCCCAACATCATCATCTCCTTAGCTGCAAATCAATGACAACCCTTCACTGTTGTATTACCCCCTACGTAAGTATCTCTTCTATGCACCACACAGGCCTTCATAAAAATCCCCTCCGTGCAAAACTGTTCAGAAATATCCCCCCTCTGTGCAGGGTAACCTCCATAAACAGAGTCAGCCTAAGGCCATGGCGGCTGGAACTGTGTCAACAGCAGTGGAGAAGAGCTTAACCCTAAGAACAAAGAACCTCAGCACAAGATAAAAGGAAGTTTCTGCAGTGGAGCTGGAATTTAGGAACAAACATCCATGCATGGCCTTGTACCCCAAGTCAGTGCTAACACACTGGCAATGGTGTGACGAACAGGAATCCCCCTTCGGTGCCCAGTCTGCCCCCTCCACCTCCGGTTTGTGATGGACAGAACAAGAGCAGTCGTGCTTCCAGCAGCTTTGTGGAAATATGTGGTGGGCCTCCGGAAACGGGTCAGAACCAGCAGCCTGGATTTAAGCTCTCCCAAACCTTGGGAAGTTTCAGATCTAGATCCAGGCCTGAACTACTTGGTGACGAGTGGGTCTAGCTGTGCTCTCTATATACAACCCAGTTCGTTTCAGGGTTATTAAAACCGACACGTGGGGGTACGTACGCATGCATGCACCCGGAGTCCTGCACACAAGATCAGCTCAGTGCAGTTCCATACGTCAGCGCCTCTAACTTTAGTGTACAAATGCCCTAAAAAGGAAGTTCAGCAGGAAGGGGTGGCCCTACCCAGGCTTCCTACTACAGCTGCCAGAAAAATGCAAATTCTTTTTCCATGGGGAATTTTGAACATATTTCATTTTTATTCAAATTTCCCATGGTTTCCCCCCCCCAGTTTTTGAAAACTGACTATTTTAACTGAATATTCAAATTTGTTTTTCCTCAAAAAAACCCAAATATTTAATTGAAAATGAAAAAAAAAGTTTTCTACACAACCATTTTTCAAAGAAATTATGTTTCCACAGATACATTTTGACCAGCTCTACCCTCAGACTCATCCTCCACTTGTATCTTCATGAGATGTCTGAGATGGCATTAACGTAAGAACAGCCCTACTGGGTCAGACCAAAGGTCCCTCCAGCCCAGTGTCCTGTCTTCTGGCAGTGGCCAGGTGCCCCAGAGGGAATGAACAGACCAGGGAATCATCCAGTGATCCATCCCCTCTCACCCATTTCCAGCTTCTGACAAACGGAGGCTGGGGACACCATCCCTGCCCATCCTGGCTAATAGCCACTGGTGGACCTATCCTCCATGAACTTATCTAGTTCTTTTTTGAGCCCTCTTATAGTCTTGGCTTTCACAACATCCTCTGGCAAAGAGTTCCACAGACTGACTGTGCATTGTGTAAAGAAATACTTCCTTTTGTTTGTTTTAAACCTGCTGCCTGTTAATTTCATTTGGTGGCCCCTAGTTCTTGTGTTATGAGAAGGAGTCAATAACACTTCCTTATTTACTTTCTCCACAGCAGTCATGATTTTATAGACCTGTATCATATCCCCCCTTACCTTCTCTTTTCCTAGCTGAAAAGTCCCAGTCTTATTAATCTCTCCTCATACGGAAGCTGTTCCATACCCCTTATCATTTTTGCTGCCCTTTTCTGATTCCAATATATCTTTTTTGAGATGGGAGACCACATCTGCACGCAGTATTTAAGATGCGGGTGTACCATGGATTTACATAGAGGCAATATGATATTTTCTGTCTTCTTATTTATCCCTTTCTTAATGATTCCCAACATTCTGTTCGCTTTTTTAACTGCCGCTGCACATTGGACAGGATGTTAGTCTCACGATACATGGAAGAGCCCTAGGGTGACTACAGGGTCCTTTTTCAGTCAGTGGAGGCCACTGATGGATTTAAAGTACCTGTAAGCCAAGCCCTGGATCAGACCCGAAGTTAAACAGAGCAAAGGGTTACCCGTGAGTCTCCATTCAAGTTTTCCCCAGCTGTGCCTAATTTGACCAGCTTGTGTTGTGTTCGGGTGGCATTGTTCCTAACTCAGATACTGTGCCTTATGCTCCCCATCACCATTAATAAAGGTCTCAGTCACAGTGTTAGTCAGCCACCAATTCAAGATCTGCTTGGCAATATTAGTTACCAGCCCCACCGGTGACCAATGAACGGGCAGGGGGTGGTATGATTCCCCCGCCCCCCCCCGACCTCCACCTTCCTGCCCTTGTGGCAAGCAGGCACCGGTTTTAGTCTCACCCCAGGGAAAGAGTTAATCTGCCAAAGGCTGGGGATATTTGAATACAGGCAGGCGGAACAGACAGTTCCCGAGCAATGGCGGAGAGTCATGCTGCACGCAAGTCAGAGCCCAGGCAGCAGTGGATAAGGACTGTACTGCACCCTGGTCAATATGAGGGTAGCACACACAGTGAGCGTGAGCAAGGACTGCCCTGCACGCGAGTCAGCTCCAGGGTAGCAGACGCAACCACCTGGGCTGCATCCTGCCACGGATCTCTAGAGATGCAGCAGGGTACCCGCTGGCAGTCTCGTCTTCCCTCCATGCAATATTCATAGGCTCAGTTGTCGATGCATCAACATTACACGCATCCCTCTGGCCAGCTCTCCACCAGCCATCTGGGGCGTGGTTTCATTTCTTTGGCACGGGGCCTCGCCCCAGTTCCTGCAAACAGTTGTTTTCCTTGATTTTATTTTTTTGATTCTTCCCTCCCCCCTCCACGTGAACCACAAGCAGGGCCTAAGGGCAGGGCAATTTGTGAGCAGGCCATTCTTGGCAGGAGCTCTGCCGTGTCCCTCTCACCTCCACGCAGCCATGTTGAGATGCTTTCTGAACAAAGCTATGGCTCAGAGCCAGCCAATGCAATACCCCAAGGCTCAGCAAGCGGCTGGACTGGCTTCCAGCGAGGCCTGGGTGCAGTCACCTATGCCCCTGCCTTCCTCGCTGAATCACAGCCAGCCCCACCCCCCCCAAGCACACCCCAGCCTCACCTGCCTCGGGCTAATTGGCAGCTGCTGCCCGCAGTTTACAAAGTGACTCAGGCTCCTCTTTAATTACACTGGAAGCAGGGGAGGTGGGCACCAGCCACATGGCTCACTTCTGTGCTTCTCTTCCCTTCTCTGCAACGGTCAGATCTCTGTAACCTAATGGGCAGAACACACACCGCCCAGCAGTGACCTGGCGGGCATCTGCGTCCCAGGGCATGGTGGGGTGTGCACCGAGCCACGGCCAATGGCCTCAGTGTAGGCCCTGCTGGAAACGTAACCCTTCAGGGTGACCCCCAATGCTCTCATTTTGGACAGGTTACAGTAAATCACAAGGCTGGCACCCACCTGTGGATATACAGGAAACCAACCCAAAAATCAGGCTTCCTGGGACAGAGACCGCGGGGTGAAGCTCGCTCTAATGATTATCCAGTGACTACGCTCATGATGACCTTACAACATCTTTCACCTGAAGGATCCTAAGCCGGATGCCCATGTCTCTGAAGCCACAGGGGCTCTGCATGTAAGGCCATTGCAGGCTCTGGTTTTTAAGTGGGTCTCTTCATAGCAGCCAACATTTTCAACGGTGGCCACCGGTTCTGCCTCCTGTGGGCACTCGGCACCCCTGAAAATCCGGCTAAGGCGGCTCAAGGTGCACACGCTCACAAACTGAAAAGCCAGTGGCCACTTTGGAAAGCCTGACTGAGGGTTCGTTTCCCCACCACTGAGATGCAGCCTCGTGTCTGGGTTGAGACAGGACAGCTGTTTACCTATCTCCCAGGAATACTGGGATTAGCCAGTTAACCAAACTGTATACCCAGAAGCCAGCTTGGGAGAGGAAATGAAGAGAACCCCTGCCCCTCCCCGGCCTATTGAAACCCCAACGGGGAATTCAGGTACAGAATTTAACTCTGCCTACTTTACACATCAGCTTGACTAACGCAGCGTCCAAACCCCATGTATAAGACGACATGCAATTACCATGACAAGATGTCATTACAAAGGAGGCAGTGAAGGCCTGGAAGAGGAGGTGATCGCACCCAATGGTGGAGTGGAATGACCCTCTCCCCCACCCCCATGAAAGACACTAGCTCCCCACCCCCTTGCTTGAGATAGTTTCCATTTCTCCCTGCAAAGGGGTTGGCCGGAGAGAGGGCCACCCGTGTGAGCCACCGCCGCTAAAAATACACAGTGATTCAGGTCCAACAGGCCTATGCCCACAGGGCTGCAGCAGGGGGTTTCCCCTTCGTTACACAATCGGTTCCTTGACTTTGGCTGGTTACATTCACAGAGCGGGCACCAGCCGTGTTGCCATCCACGGGGATGCAGCGCCTTCGATAAGCGAGCACCGGCCCAGGGCAAGACTCACCCAAGCTGTTCTGAGCCACAGCAAACCAGCTTGTGGCATTGGCATGGCCACAGCTGTTTGCTTGCCAGCCTTTGGGTGGAAACTGGAAATCTGTGGAGGGCACTGGGCAGGCAGGGAGTGCCAAGCATGCGAGGTGCGGGGGGCACTGGACATCCCAGACACTGGCTCTAGCATTGGAGGGTATATGTTTAGTACACACCTCCAGATCAATGCAAGGGGATGCTTCCTCATGCATTTGCCTTCAGCCCTAGAGCTGGCTAGACTTCATCCTAGGGTACGGTCTCTCTGGGGCTCATGCGCCACGAGAGAACGCGCCCGGATGTCGCACTGAGAGCGAAATGCAGCCACCACATCCCTCACTGTTGGCCGGGACTGATGTGGTTAACCACCCTGATTCACACACACACACACACGCCCCCCATGTGTGGGATACACAGGCTAATGGAAACCATCTCCCCGAGCCCCTGCCCTTGCTGGAGCATCTGGGATTCCTGCAGGCCCGAGGTAATGGTCAGACTGGTGGGGCCTTCATGAAAGGGGAGGAAAAAAAAAAATCCAGCCCGGCCTGGGCCTCCCCTCTGCACTGAGCCGTTTGGGTGCTGAGCTCTCAACCCAGGCCAGACTGGAAAGGGAGATGGGAACTGGGATGTGAGGGAGGGGGAACCCGACACAACCACCCCTTCCCCCAGTTGTCTCACCTGTCAGAGCCCACAGTACAGATCCCCCCCCCAGAGCCTGCTTCCATTTTCGCTGGAGAGGAGCCGGGGGCTCCAATGAAATCCCACCAGCATCTGCACTAGGTTTATATGAAAGCACAACCCTGTCTGCTCCAGCACCCCAACCAAATCTAAACTCAGATGCTTCCATTCTGCCCCGCCCCACCCCAGCTGTTTCAGATGGAAGCTACTCCTCCCCTCTCTTTCCCACCCTCTCCAAAGCCCTGTTGCTCATGCAGAACGGGCTACCTCCTCATCCCCACCCCAGAGACAGCTGCATTTCAGCGGCAGGCACAGCGACGGGTACGAGCACTTTGAGGCAGCAGGGACCACGCATGTCAGCAGGGGCTGAGGATTAACTGGGCTGTCGTTGGAGGAAAGTCAACATTTGGCCAACAATTTGCCGTAACCTTTTCAAAAGCGAAGAATAAAATGATTTGTCTAGAGATTTTGCACATGTTCTTAGACACGGCTCTGGGGCAAGGAGCCAGGCTGCTCTAAACCTAGGGGGCTGGCGTGGCTGCAGTCCAAACCAGTCCTTGGCCGCCTCCTTTGTTTTCCTATCCCTTCTTTCACCTCTCCCCCTCCCCCAAATCCATATCACTCTCTTCCGATTAAGGCATTGCTGGAGCCTTTGGAAGCACTTTCTGCTGAGGAAGCAATTTGCTGCAATGCGTTTGGGACCGGAGGGGAGGGCAGCAATTGAACAAAGTAGCCTGGGTCTAACTTGCGTTCTCAGCACCGGGCCGTCACCTCGTGACTATGCGGGCACCTGCTACCCAGCGTCGCTCAGACTGCAGCGGACACTTGGATGTCCTCGGTTTTGTCAAAAAACAAACCAACCCACCTCACCGGAGACGTTGGCGTATCAGGCTGAATTCTGAGCACACTTGCCAAGTCCTGATTGAAAAGCCTCTCCACAATGGTACAGTTTAGCATGGACGTGACACTAGGCATCCACTTGTTGTTTGTACAGCACCTAGCACCACCTGCCTTGGATCTAGGACTGGGTCCCCCCGGCCCTGCTGCCATACAAATAATAATCAGCCACACATATCAAAATGGGAGATAAGTATTGTTACCCCCCATTGTGGAAAGTGAGTAAGGACACCTGGGCTGTAAATGCAGGGTAGCCATAGCTCATGCTTCCTGATGTAACTACAAGCTGCCCCGAACAGCTACGAATTCCTTGCATGCTTTGGCCCCACAGCACCGTAGGCTAGTGCTGTCAGATTGCCTCAGCTAATTAACTCTAGTGCTGTCAGATTGCCTCAGCTAATTAACCTAGGTCAGGTTGGTTCAGTCTGTGGATGGGAGACCTGCAAGGACAGCCAATGCAGAATGCTAGGTGAGTTCTTCGCTGCAGGTACAGCAAATGAAAACCCAAAAGCTGCTGCCCACTTGTGGCCGGTGAAGATCTGGAAGTTGCGGCAAATGTGGATCCCTGCAAGGCAGGAACTTAGGTCAGTCTCTCCCTGTGTTTTACAGATGGAGAAAACGAGGTAGAGAGCAGGGATGTACCTTGCCCAAGGCCACCCAGCGAGTGAGTGGCAGAGGCAGGTCTGCTGAGTCCCAAACCTGAGCTCTAGCTACTACACCCTCCTGCCTTGTGAAACTCTCCATCCCTGGGAACAGCAGCCACATTGAAAGCACTGCCTAGAGAGAGAGATTTTCAGGGCCTGACTTTCAAAGGAGCTGAGCGCCCAAAGCTCCCATTCACTTCAAGGAGAGCTGCAGGCCCTCAGCCCCTCCGAGAATCCAGCCCCTAAGCATCGAGCTACGTTCCAAACTGCCATTGTTTTAAACTCCCACCTCCACCGAACCCCAGACCCAGCAGCCTCCCTCTGCTGGCTACCAATCCAGAAGGCATCTATCTACACGGCAGCTGCCTCCAGCCCGTCAGACAAAGGGACACAGCGGGTCGGAGGCAGATAGAGAGAGGGGAAAAAAAGAAAGGAAACATTCTCTCCTCCAGCGGCACGTCTGTGCCCAGATAAACCAGGCAGGAGCACAAAGGGGAGGCTTTGTCTGGGGCCGAGGAGCCAGAGGAATCAATCAGCACACAGCAAGGAGGGAGAAGGAGAGTAGCGGCGCTTTGGAAGGATTTATTATTTTCCCCAAATAATAATAAACCGGCCGTTGATTTTTTTTTCCCCCACTGGCTGTTGAGTTTCTTCCCCTACGAGCATTTTACCCCCTGCCTGGCTTGCTCCTTATCAGCCAGCCTTGCCAAGTGAGGGCAGCTTATCGGAGAGTACCAATCAAGCCCTGCAGTTGAGGGCTGTGGCTTGGAGAAAACACATAGCCACTCGACTTGCCTTTCCCCATCTGTGGGCTGCAACCTCCCGGGGTGGTGGGCAGAGGGGTGTTGTAGTCCTGCAGTCCAGCCTCCTGCTGGGTCAGTCGCATCAGATGGGATTCTGTTCTCAAAGGCCAAAAATCTGTGGGCCACTGCCCAGCTGGGAGCTCCACTGATTTATACCAGCTGGGGATCTGGCCGTAGCTAGCTTCCGGGTTTTCCTGTGCCACCTAACCCCATGTTGTCTCAGTGCTTCAAAGTTACCCATGAGCACGTCTGACTCGGGGCCTTAGAGGAGGAAATGAAAAAAGAAAAAGAAGTGGGACGGGGAGCAAAGGGGCTGCAGAAGGCCAAGGAGTGAGGAAATGGAGGAAAGTCCCACAGCTGAACCAGCCAGCCGGTCGATCCTCTACCCCCCACTTGCCCTCCCACCAATACAGCTCAAGTTCAAAGCCTGAGCTGCCAGCATTTTGGATGGGGAGCTCTTTGGGGCATGGCCTGTCATTTCCTCTGCCTACCGCGGTGCCCAGAACAATGGGGCCCCGGACCTGAGTAGCCTCCAGGCATTGGCCCAATATCAGTGTTATAAGATAACCATGAGGAACTACAGGTCTTAAAATGCCAGCCCTGAGCCGATTCCCAGGTTAGAAGGTGCTGAGCTCTTTTAAAAATGTGCCCTGGATGGAGGGTGCTGAGCATTTGAAGACTGAGTCCCAGGTGTGGAGTTGCACCCGGGGGTTTCTTACAAAAATGTATAAAGCTGATCAGCAGACCCACTCCCCACCCCTGGGTGTGGATCATTCTCTAATCACATTAGGGAACGGGGGGACTTTTCCTGCCTCAGGCAGTGGTTTCTCCTCTTTCCCCTGCCACTCAGCGGAGCAGCATTTTCCTCTCTGCACTCAATCAGCCAAGGTAGAAACTAAGAGCTTGCTGTGTTGCATGTTCACCACCTCCACTGTATCATCAGTAGATCTCAAAGCACTTTGCAAAGGAGGTCAGTATCATTATCCCCATTTTAGAGATGGGGAAACTGAGGCACAGGACATGACTTGCCCAAGGTCACCTAACGGCTCAGCAGCAGAGCTGGGAAGAGAATCCACAGCCCATGTCCCCCTCCAGTGCCCTCTCCACTAGGCTCATCGAGCAGACAGCCTGCAGAGCAGAGTCCCCAGCCGGGTATGCTCACACAGGACTGCATATTCTCACGCAGTGTAGGGCTCAAATGCAAGCAAGCCCATAAACTTGCAGGCTCCTTGGGAATCTCGCCACCCGCTCTGGACCTAACATGGTCACTAAGCAGTGCAGAGGCTGGGGCTCCTTCCCTTGAGAATCCAATAGCACCTGACCTTCATCAGAAGTCTGTATCCCCTTTGGGAACAACCGTAGTGTGGCATCGTGTGACACCAGGCAACCTGAGCAGTTTACCATAGATACAGGAATGACTACGCTAGCCACTGAAAGGCAGCCACCTCTGGGGTGGAGTGCAAAAGTAACGCTACGTAATGGTTTAGGGCACGAAGAGAAGGATACCGTGTCCAAATGAAACTGCAGGGGGAATTAGGGAAGCAGAAGGTAATGACCTAATCTGGGATTTGGCCAGGGCACTGCCTACACCCGTGCATGCAGCCAGGGGCAATTTAATGCCTAGGCAAGTCAGGATCATGGATCAGAATGATGCCTTGAATATCACAGCCCCTCTGACCACCAAGCTGGGGCACTGGTTTGTTTTGGAAGAAAGCCCCATCACACCCACACCACTTCTGGCAGCAACTTGGCGCTGTAGTCTAGGGGATACAAGGAAACCCCAGCCACAGGGGGCCGGACTGAATCGGCAGCATGGACGGATAACGCTGAGCCTTCGGTGGCTTTATGTGAGCCCCTTGTGGAACAGGGAAGAGAAAATCAAACCAAGTGGGAATTGACACTCCTGCTTCTGTTCTGGCTCAGCAAAGGGCCCATGTGGCTCCCAGACTGGTGCTCGTGGCCCTGAGGAATGGAGACTGGCCCAGGTGTTGACAGATTGGAGGGGAATTTTAAACATCTCCATCCGCCAGGATTGAACAGTGGAAGGTAAAGGGGAAAAGAGAGAAAGACACATACACTGTTATGCTCGCTGACGGCCATCCGACAGGAGCAAGAGAGGACCCTGCACTAGAGGGAGAAATGACCCCAGGATGACCATTGTGTTCAGGAGAGGAAGAGCCGGACTGGCAGCCCGTGAGTCCAGGGCAACAGCTGAGCTCCAGGCCCCTCTGCTCCCCCCGCCGGGTGAACCTAGCATCTGAGATCAGAACCACGGCATGATCTCATCATGCTGGTGACAGGGCAGCAGGGAGGGGAGGACCCAAGTGAATAATTCACCAGGGCTCAAGACTCACATCTACAGATGAGCAAAGCTTCCCCCTCCCCAATGCATAACGATGATCACTTGCCTGTGACCAAGCTCAAGGGCAACTGTCTGGAAAGAGACTCGTATTAAAGGGCACCAGGCAGGGGGACAGAGGCTTTAACATGGCTTGATGCCGTGACCAACTGGCCCTCTGCCCCAGAGGGAACCTTCAGCCTAGGACAGTCCAACGGAGCCAGACTGAGGGGGCTCCATGTGGCTAGAGGCATCCCAGCTCGGATTTTCCCCAGCTCTCGGGAATGAAAGGAGTTAGCTCTCAAAGCCTGCCCACGAGGGCACCACCCTGAGAAGAGAGAAATGGGGGAATCCTGAGTTGGATTTGACCTCCCTGGACATTAGTTCCAGGTATCCTCCCATGGGCTCTGCTCAGATTCCTCTGCCTACCCATAATGGACACGTTGGGCATAATCCTCAGGAGAGGACCTGGAACTTGGGCACCACGCCCTCCTGGAATGGACTCCCTGAACTCCTACCCCTCATGGGGTACAACCGTCTTCTCCCCATCCCACCCAGCAGCGTCACAAAGGCTGGCCGTTCTGGGGACATGGCGCTGCACCTGCGGGAGACACAACTGGCCGGGGCTGTGGGATCCGCTCCAGAGCAGGTTTTCCCAGAGTCAAGCAGGGTGGGAGAGGGAGCTGGTTACGGACAGGTCTAGAGAACTGACAGACCGGCTTGAAATCCCCGCCCCCCCCCCCCTTCGCTATCTCTCCGACTTGGCCAGGCCCTGGCATGTATTTTTCTTTTGTCTGCTCTCCTCACTCAGACCTGCTGGCCTGGCAGAAGGCAGAGAGTGGCAGGCTGGGCGCTGCACGGGGAGAGACCCCTTTGCTTTGCAAGGGGCTCCAGATGCTGGGGTGGGAGGGAGCCCCAAGGCATGCATGCTTGGGGAATCACTCCCGAGATGTCAGGCTGCCTCTGCATTAGTTTGAGAACATGGGGACTTTCCAGAGAACACTGCGTTCCTGGCAAACAAACAGCACCTGACTGCGTGAAGAACCGGCCCTTTTACCACTACCCAGCTCTGAAACAGACAGCAAGGAGGTAGCACTGGGTGCTTCTATTTCTATCTCCCTGGCAGTCCCAGCTTCACCACAGCCTGGAGATCCTTTGGCAGCTTGAGAAACAAGCCGAGGGAAGGAAATAGAATCGGGTCAGCCCCCAGGCTGGCTCAGGAGAAAGGCTCTGCTGGGGGGGCACTGAGCCTGAAGCCTAGTGGAGGAGGGGTCCAGAGATGCATAGGTGGGTGCAGTAGGGGAGAGACCACAGTGGCTCTGGGCAGAGCCCTGCCACGCAACCCAAACCCGGTGGGATCAGACTGCAAGTGCCGGGTTCGGGAGGGAAAACAACTCTCTCAGGTCAAGTTGGGTCACCGCTGAAGGCCTTCTCCTGCCTGTGGGGTCGGCGTGGTGGTGGCTGCGTGGCCCGCTCCTGCCAGGCACCGCCACTGAGCGTGCATGGCGAGGCATTGCAGCACCTCTCACTGCACCGTACAGCACCGTGCACAGTGCAGCTGGGGGCGGCGGCCGGTGGGAGTGGGGCCACGCAGCTGCCATCACGCCCACCCTACAGACAAGAGGTAGGATCAAGCCAGAAAATGACTCGGCCCTCTCCGGCGCAGGTCGGGTCAGGTGTGCGCTAGGGCCTGGCTCAAGCACCGCGGCACAACACGGGCATCCCCTCTGCGTCCAGTCAGCCACGAGGGAAGCTCAGAGCTGAGGGCGCTGGCCACGCACCGCCACCCCCACCACGGGCCTGACGGGACTTTGGAAACTCATCATTGCAGGATGGATCTGCTGAAGCTGGAGCTGCCCTGGGCATTCCAGAATGCTTGGCTCCCCTCCAAGCCCCAGCCTCCTGCTCCTGTGCTAGGCTCCAGCCTCCTTGGTGGTCTGCTCGGCCCCATGGTTAACCAGGTTGTTTTTCTTTTCACGGGTAGAACAGAAACTGCTTAAGTCCAAAAAATTCCCCTCTCTGTTTTCAATTGTCCAATGCAAACAACTGCAAGCTACCAACCCTGGGGTCGCAGAGGGAACTCCCGGAGAGCAGGCTAGAGGCACACAGCTAGGCTGGAACATCCCAAACCCTTCGTCCTCCCCCTCACTGGGGACAGGGACCTTCGCAGATTCCACCACGTGCATTTCAGTGAAGCAGCTGGGACCTCCCGGATTTCAACGGGAAACAGCCGCAGCAAGAAGAGGCCACGCTGGATGGATGGACTGCTAGTTCCCTGCTTTGGGGATGGCTCACTGAGGGGCTAGGGAAGGCAGGTACAACCCCAGAGCGTGTGTCACTGGCAGCCAGACACTGGTCTCTGGGCTTGCTCCGTGTCTCAGAGAGGAGACCCTAGTGTTCCTGGCTGCTAGGCTCGTCTCTCCCAGCAGTGCCGTCCACTGCACAGAAAAGCCTGAATTAAGTGCTCACCCAAGGGGCCAGCGAAAAAATCACTTGTGGAGCAGAGGTTGCTCTTTAAGCACTGGTTGAAAGAAATTGCACTGGGAGCCTTGGGGATGCTTTAAAGTGGTTGCTCCCAGACCCTGAGCTGCCTGTCAGAGGCAAGACCACTGTGCATGCTTAATGGGACCCCACCCTGCACAGAGTAAACACTAGAGTCTGCAGGGAAGGATCCTATAGCTCAGGCCAGTCAGTTTAGACAGACTCCAGCAGCACCTCGCTACCATCACTCTCGCGCTCTAGATTTACAGCTCAGGGTATTACCCCTCTGCCCTGCCTGGCTGTTTTTACAGCATCTTCTTTCAAATCAACCAGGTGGAGAACAAGGAGCCGCACCCCCTACGCCATGTGCTCCGGATGCTGTTCCCCGCACAGGTTCCTGCGGAATTTGTGGCAGGGACATACCTCCCTGAGCAGTGATCTCTTCCCCACTCCCCCTGCAGACAAGGGGTTGGAAGGGGAAGGAGGGTGCTGGGGGTGGGGGGGAAGGTGCTGAGGTTTGCACTGTGTGCCCCACACTATCGAGTTGTGCACTGACTCCCTTGCACACCCACCTCCCTGCCCCACTCCTCCAGTGCCGCCACATCCCCTCTCTGGATTCCCAGCCCCAAGCCTCGGTGGTTTTCATGCTGCTGAAAAACGTTTTTCCTTAAAACCCACAAGCCGGTCATTATCATCAATCATTAACAGCCACCTAAGCTGCGAGAGGTCTTTAACCCCTTCGCTGCCCCACGCCAGCAGGGCTGCCCAATGCTCCCACACTGCTAACGGCCAGGCAAGCCTTGCATTTGTTACAGCGGGCCTGTGCTTCTGGCACCATCCAGACCCGACCATAACACGGCGCTTACCTGAGGAGTGCCCCCACCTTCCACGTGGCCAAGCTCAGCTCCAGCTCCTCCCCACCCCAGGCCTCCCTCCTGGCATTGGGGCAGCCGTGAAAGCCAGGGCAGTCATGCACCAGCGTTTCGGCCCATCCAGTGAGCTTACGCTTGCTGGGCCGGCTGGGAGAGACCTAGGCAACATGGGGACTGTCTGAAGTAATGGACAGGCACAAGAGCAGACATGGTCATGCCCAGGTTCCCGGGAGGAGATGGAGGGTGTCAAGGTGGTCTCTGCTAGCTATGGCTTTTGCTTGCCAGCTTCCACTGGCATATGCCCTCTCTTGTCCAGAGGGCTAAACTCCAGCCTTCCTGTTCCATGGAGTATTTATATAGGACCCCCAGGGCCAGAGTTCCAAGGGCACAGCACCCAGATTTTCCAAAGAGCTCAGCACCCAACATGCACCCGGTGGGGCTCTCAGCAGCTCCTTCCACCCCCTCCCCTTTTTCTTCAGCTTCAGAGATCCTGCCAGTCCAGCAGCCTGAGCCCCCAACCTGCCCTGCCTCCAACCCCTTCCTCCGACCCCGGGCACCACGCCCTCCGCTTCCTGCTCACCTAGCAGCCAGCCCAGCCAGAACAAAGGCACGCCAGAGGCTGAGCCCAGACCCGCCTTATCTTACCTCCCGTCTTGGCTCCTCTAGTCAACATCTCCCGGCTGGGCTGTGTGCACTGAACAGAGTCTTAAAGGAACAGCACCTGCAATGCCCCAGCCGCCGTTAGGAACCACCTGCGAGGCCTAGAGTGGAGCGAGCGCTCAGCTGGATGCTGGACCAGCCCTTCCCCACAGTGACCCTGCTGGCCTCTACAGAATTTAATGCCTGGCATAATGACAGGATTCAGAGTAGCAGCCATATTAGTCTGTATCTGCAAAAAGAAAAGGAGGTCTTATGGCACCTTAGAGACTAACCAATTTATTTGAGCATAAGCTTTCGTGAGCTACAGCTGAATGCATCCAATGAAGTGAGCTGCAGCTCACGAAAGCTTATGCTCAAATAAATTGGTTAGTCTCTAAGGTGCCACAAGCCCTCCTTTTCTTTTTACAGAATTTAAAGCTTTCATTTCAAAGTTAAAAAATGTTTCTGGCCATGGGGTCGTGGAGGAAACTTCCCAGACATGCCGTGCCCCCGCCCCCCAGGCTGCCTGCCTGAAGTGTGAAACAATAGCTCTGAGCTGCCCACATTCCACTCAAGGAGGTGTTGACGCTGAAACCTAATGATGACAGTTAAACACATGGACTGTGTCACGGCTGATCATTTTACCTGAAACACCCAACTGCTCTGTGATTCTGGGAGGCTCTTGAGCTCCCCACTTCCCGCCTCCCCTCAGTCTGACCCCTGCCACCCATGTCCCCACACCATCACCTCAGGCAGAGCAAACTGACTCTCCTAAGCCCACTGTCAGGAGGTATATGTGTGAGGGCATCCCGATGGCATATGGTCACACAACAACTCCATTATTTCATACCATCTGTGGGCCTGTTCCCATAATGACTGCTGAGCACCTGCCCCATGGACCCCACTGGGCTTTCCCTCGAAAGGAGGTGATGGGAGGAGACCACCAAGTCCAAGCTATGAAGACAGACTGACCGACCTTCGGGGTCATGAGATATGGAACCACTTGCCTCATGGTAGCAGGTTCAAAACCAACTCGGACCGACAGCAACACTGCAGGAAGGCTGATTGGTGGCTCTATGAGCTTGGTGGGTCTCAGCCCAGCTTCTAGCAGGCAGGCACCCGGATCGCACCTGGCTCCCATCAGCCCCTTCACAGGCACCATCCGCAGAGAGGCCCAGAGCTGAACTGAGTGGCTCTCTCCACCTCAGAGCTGGTCTCACGTTGGATCTGCGCATAGCTGGGAGACGCTGGGCCAGCCTCCAGACCCGTCGAGCCGGATTCTCTCCTGACAGAAGCTAGGTGGCTCGGTAGCAATTTCAGTGTCCTACATGGTGATACTGAGGGTGTAGGGGTGGAAGGGAGGGGGTGGGGGAACCTCGCACAGAAAAGATGACTGAATTGCCCCTTGGGGCATGGTGCCATGAGCCGGGGAAGCCCAAGGGTCCGCTTGGGGGAAGCTCCTCACCCTGCCCTGGGTTACCGAGCAGGTGCTAGCAACATCGGCTCCTCCTCAAAGAGAAGGCAAACACGGGGCGCCCTTTGGAGCACATGGTCCCCTGGTGCTTGGCTGGCAGCAGCACAAGCCCACGGAGCGCAGTCCACACCTCCGCGCTTTGCTGCTCTGCTCCCGCATCGGACACATGCTGTCCGGCACGCCTCAAAAGCTCTCCCCCAGCAAGGCCTCAGCCACCCCCTTTGGCCTGGCCGGGCATAATGGCAGCTTCACTGGCACCCCCACGATGGCTGCCCTCAGCCCAGCAGCTCCCCCCCACGCCGGGGGTCCGTCGCCAGCTCGGATCAGGACTGATGACGCCTCGGCCTCAGCACCGGCGGCTGTGCCCAGCAGAGAGGCCTTTTCTGCCCAGGGCTGGAGCAGCGGCGGGGCTGGGACTGAGGGGCATTGGCAGAGCTGCAGGGGAGGGGAGACCCAGGCAGAGCAGGGGGTGGCAGGTCAGGAATGGGATGCATTTGGCAGCACTACATGCGAAGTGAGGACCCAGGACTGGAACTGCAGGGAGGCTCCAAATCAGGCGGGAGGTGCTCTGGCCTGTGGGGAAGGAGCCCTGGGCTGGAACACCATGGCATGCTGCCCGTCAGGAGGACGTGCAGTCAGCGGCAGAACGGCGGCGTGGGTGAATCTTGCATGCCCTCTGCCTAACTCGAGCCACGGCTTTCCATCCCCCACTTGGACAAGCACAGAAATGTAAAAGCAGTCAAAGGCTATTCTGGCAGGCAAAGCTGCAGCTGGATGCTGTTACCCCGCTCCCTGCCTCGGACACTAACGCTGCTCCTCTCATCCCCAGCCCCACACGCTCCTCCAGCTGGAAACAAAACAGCAGCCCGCAAATCCCACTTGCATGTGTCCGATCAGCTCCTGGCCAGGAGCCCGGCCAAAAACCCCACACTGGAGAGGCAAAAGGACAAAGAACGCCTGAGTGTAAACACGGCCGGAAGGGCGGGGAGAGTTACCCAACCTCTCTGGACAGAGCAGGCCTGCAGCAAGAAGAGACGCTCTCCTCCAGAAAGGAGCTGCCCTAACAAGAGGCCCCCTCTGATGCAACATCAGAAGGCAAGGGCTTCTCTGGCCACACACAGATTCTGGGGTTGAGGACACCTGGGAGGATTTAGGTGCTGACTCTCCTCTTGTCAATCAGGAGCAACTCCAGTGTGGGGGGCCAATCCGGCCTTTCACTTGCAAGGAGCAATGCAATGCGGCTTATTCCAGCATCAGCTGAGCTGAGGACACCATTGCACACAGTGAGAGAGTCTCTGCCTCAACCAGTTTACAATAGACTACACAGACAAAGGGCACTACGGATGCCGAGAGACTAAGTCCCACAAGGAGTCTGTCGCAGAGCCAGGAATTGAACCCAGCTCTCCTGAGGCCCACGACAATGCCTCGGCCACAAGTCTGCCCTCCCTTTCCTACTCTTGGAGCATTTGCTAGAACTATATTATTTGCCACCTCATATTGTGCCCATCATTCTGACCCAGCTCCCTGCCTCCCCCTGGGCAGTAGCCAACAGCCACCGCTTGCGAGGACGACAGAAACTCTTCCAGAATACACTTGAGCCATGCAATGCAGGGGGTAGGGGGAAAATTCCTTCCACACTCACCCCCTGCAAACAGCCAGCTTAGCCATGAAGTAGGAGATTTCATTACCAGGAGCCTGTAATGACAGGAGCAGTCAGAGAAGGAAGAGACCGATTAGCTCATTGGCTCCCTTTGGATCTTAGCCTGCACTATCTACAAAGGTGATTAATGGCTGTAACATTAGCCAACCCTGTTTAACATCCAGCTGCAGGATTTGGCTCCCTCTCCCGCAGGGCCGTACGACAGAGTCAGAAGTAGGACGAGTTCCCAAGGGTCCTGCTCAGTTGTCACTTGGGGAGCTTGCAAGCAGAACTCCCAGCTATCTGCCTTGGATATTTACCTGGCCCCTCATTACGGTCGTGACTGAGCAGCTCACGACCATGAATGTATCTAGCCTCACAGCACCCAGTGAGGTAAGAAGTATTATCTCCATTGCACAGATGGGGAACTGAGCCACAGAGAGGTTAAGTGACTTGCCCCTGGTCACACATTATACCACTGAGACACTGGTACTTTAAGGGGCTAGAGGTTTATTATTGTAGGATGAAGGGGTTAGTTAATCCCACAGGAATATAATGCTCCCCGCCTCCCCCTCAGGAGCCTTGGCCAGGCTTGGGAAGATGTTGAATTATTAACCTCAAAACTATGCAGTTGTTCCCTGTAACCTAGGAAGCCTGGCTCTGCAATTGGAGATTAAAACCCCCTGGTGTTAGCATGACTGCATGTGTTTACATGTACGTGCCAGGGTGTAGGAGTGCGAGTGTGCATGCGTGTTGTGTGCACTGGTGTGTGTGCACATGCAGGCATGACGTGAATGACCGTGTGCAAGAGCCTCTGGAGGGGAAGGTGAATGAGGTGGACCAGCGAGTGGCGACCCCGAAATCAGTCCCTTTGCTAGTGCAGCTGGTGCCAGCCCTGAGCAGCAGGAGACGGCCTGGGGGTACATCATCAGGTGGTAGGATCCCAGTTCCTGTGACTCACAAGATCCAGCTAGGGTTGCCAATTTTGGCTGGAAGGTTGTGTCACATGACGTAATCTTTCAGTCAAGATTAATCTTTAAATTCCTGGAGACCGCAGGACAATCCTGGAGGGATGGCAACTCTAGATGCAGCAGGCAACTAGCTTTACAGCTCTGGGCCAGGGAGCACCTTCCCACAGAGAGGGAGGCACCTGGGGCTCCGTCTGGTCTCCTCACTGCTCCAGCACTCCACTTTTTAACCGAGGTGGAATCAAAAATCAAAGCTCCCCAGCTCCCTGCTGCTTGGAAAGCCCAGCCCCTCACATTCCATCTCCAGCCATGAACACAGTGGCCAGGCTTTGACCTTCACAGCGCGGCTGATGTGTGCATTGCTGAAATATCCTGGCTTCTACTTATCCCCCACCCGCCCCTTTCCTGTTCGGCGGCCCCTTCGCCAAGGCAAACGCCCTGAGCACATCTGGCTCGGTCGGATCAGAGGCAGCTAACGAGTCCCACTGCAACTGGAATCACAGCCTGTGATTGCAAAAAACGACAGGCCCGGCTGTCTCCCAAATGAGCGCCAGGCTCTCTCTCCCCTTCGCCTCCGAGATCTGGAGCATTCTCCAGGCCTGCTGGCTGCTGCTGCACAGGGAGAGACAGGGACCAGCAAGGCAAGAACAAAAGACATTAAAAAAACAAAACATAAAAAGCAACACCAGTTCCATTGTGGCTCTGGACTCCAACCCTGTCCATTTGCTCTGCTTGGGGTTACTTTAATAACAGTACTTGATCTCTTTTCATCCCTGGATCTCAAAGCGCTTTACAAAAGGTGGAAAAGGGTCATTATTCCCATTTTATAGACTGGGGAAACCGAGGCAGACAGGTGACGTGACATGCTCCAAGTCACACAGGAAGGCAGTGGCAGGGTTGCAAACGAAACCCAGATCTCTGGACTCCCCATCTTGTGCTTTATCCACTGCACCATGGTGCAGCCAGAGCTTTGAGATACACTACAGAGACTGGCTCATCCCTGGCCTCCGCATTCCACATAGTTCAACCCTAAACCTAAACCTAAGTGGATCTTTTCAAGCACTAGCTACAACAGCCAACCTCTGCCGGGGCCCAGGATATACATTTGGATTGATCTATGGCTTGCTAGAGACAGCAGACATGATACTTGCATCTGGATCTGAACGGCCCCCACATTAGAGGCTGTTTGAGTATTTCTGACCTCTCCTCCCTCCCCTCCACTATTCCTGACATTCATCCACTGGGTCTGGCCTCTCCGCGCATGTGACCATGTTAAACACCTTCCATACCTGGAAAACAAAACGGTAGTAGTGTTGGCGGGAAGAGGGGAAAGAGATGGGAGACTGGCCCATCAGTTTCAAACCAAGCATTTCAAGACTTCTGCTGGCTTTGAAATTATTCTTCCCATTGTATGGATGGGGAAAACAGAGCTAAAGAGAAGGTTTAGAGAACCCAGGAGTCCTTGCTCTAAGCACTAGGCTACATGCCACTCAGAACGGTCTAAATTCCTGAGTAGCTACCTAAGAGACAGAGCAAGAACTCTCCCAAAATATTTATACTCAAACTAGGATGCCACCAGAGGGTGACTAGCTCATGGCTTTGACATCACAGCTGCAACCTTTCACTTCCTGAAATCATAAGAAATGCCCGGGACAACTTTTTGCAGCAGCATTTCAAAAACCAATAGGGTAGCACCAGGGGCATGAACTTCACCTCCGCCCGACAATCACTGGCTGAATGGGCCAACAACCCCAGCATCCCGGCTGTCCAACTATCGTGAACAAAAATCTCAGAGCTCTGCTGTTATCGTTACCCTAATATCATCTGTACCCTTTAGCATATGGAGGTAGGCTTCTAATTCACACCTGTCTAGGTAGCATCTCACACAGTATAATGCGGTTTTGCACGTTGAGAATGCTTCGTGAACCACCGCCACCGAAATGCAGCTACCTCTGGGGTGGAAGGTGGCAGCCAGCTAGCATGCAGCAGAACAATACATGTAAAGGGAAACATTTTGGCCAAGGCCATCTGAACAAAACCCCTGCTCATCTATAAAGTGCCTCTGGATCTTTGAGGTCTGGGTAGAGCAAGCAGGAGTTCAAGTTCTTGCTGGGAAAAACCCTTCCATGCCACATTGGACTCAAGCTTTGGTTGAGGGGCTCATTCAGACCTGCAGGGATTTGAACCTGTGGCTATAAGGAGGGTTTCCCTTTAGGGGGCAGGGGGCATCCGGGGCTCAGCCCAGCATTTTAAAATGATCAGGCACATTATAGCTCAGAGAGCCATAACCAGGGCCCCAGTGACCAAAGATCACCCGAGGTCTGTTCTCCGGCCCTAGGGGCTCCCCACTATGGAACCACAGCCCCAGTGAGATACCTTTATTTATTGCTGATGTAAGAGCCTCGTTGGTGACAAGAAGCCTCCTGGAAGCTCTTAGAAGGGAAGTGAATTACCCAGTACCTGGCTGACAAGAACAGGGCTCGCCTTCCCTCTGCTACCAGCAGCCATCACAGCGGGCCTCTTGGTAACTCCATTACATGCCCCGGCTCCTGCTAATCGAACAGCAAATCTGAATGATGGAACCATCACTTGAAATTTCAGCCCCGTCTCCATGTGCTAGACAGCTTCATCGTCCCCCTGCACTCAAGGTCTGTGCCTTTAAGATACTGGAGCTGGGCTAGCTTCACCCCACCTGCTATCTATCCTTGGCTCTAACCAGGTGCTTCTTGTTCCTAAGGCAACAGACCCTCAGCCCAGTTAGCTCCCTGGAACATTTCTTGTTAATTTCATCACATGCTGTATATGCCCTGGCTGAAAGGCAGCATCTGCCTCTTGTCCCTAGAGGCTGCAACCCCCCGAGACACCTGGTTACTATAAGATCTCACCCTCAAACCGGCGGATATTACATAAGAACAGCCATACTAGGTCAGCCCAGTTCTGTATCCTGTCTACTGACAGTGGCCAGTGCCAGATGCTTCACAGGGAATGAACAGAACAGGGCAATTATCGAGTGATCCATACCCTGTCATCCAGTCCCAGCTTCTGGCAGTCGGAGATTTAGGGACACCCGGAGCATGGGGTTGCATCCCTGACCATCTTGGCTAACAGCCACTAATGGACCTTTCCTCCATGAATTTATCTAATTCTTTTTTTAATCCAGTTATACTTTTGGCCTTCACAACATCCCAAGGCAATGAGTTCCACAGGTTGACCATGCACTGTGTGAAGTACTTCCTTTTGTTTTAAACATGCTGCCTATTAATTTTACCAAGTGACCTTTACTTCTTGTGTTATATAAAATGGTAGATGTCATGTCTCTATTCATTTTCTCCATTCATTATTTTATAGACTTTTTAGTCATCTGTTTTCTAAACTGAACAGTCACAGTATAGACTGTTTTTAGTCTCTCCTTGTATGGAAGCTGTTCCATCCCCTAATCAATTTTGTTGCCCTTTTCTGCACCTTTTCCATTTCTAATATATCTTTTTTGAGATTGAGCAGCCAGGCCTGTATGCAGTATTCAGGGTGTAGGCATACCATGGATTTATATACTGGCAGTATTATATTTTCTATTTTAGTAGCTATCCCTTTCCTAATGGATCCTACCATTCTGTTACGACAAACCATTTCGCAGTTTTGTCCCATCCTTCACCATCTTGGGTGGGCTCATGGCACCTGAGCTGCACAAAGCTACACAAAGCGCCACTGTCCTCTGTCCTACTACTCACTAGAAGGGAACAAGAAAGAACCAAAGTGAAGTCTCCTCGCCAACATCTGCACTGAACTGGACACAGCAGCCATCTCTTCTTTACAGGTAAGCAGAATCCTTCCAAAATTTAAAAAGGTGCAGTACAGAGAACACAAAGGCATAACAATTGTGTGGCTAAAACACTACACTTTGTGTCAGGGACTGTACAGAACAATACTGAAAGCTGTACTGTAGCACTTTAACTGAAGAGTTCAAGCACAAGGTGAAGGACATTAAAATAATTCATAATAATTACCCAATTCGCTTTTCATCGGTAGAACTCAAAGTGCTTTAAAAAGCAGGTCAGTATCATGATCCCTATTTTACAAATGAGGAAACTGAGGCACAGGGCAAGGAAATGACTTGCCCAAGGTCTGCCCTCTGTCTGTTTATTTTCCCTGTCCTGGGCACACAAAAAAGAGGTCAGCCCTGGGGGTTCAGGCAGAGACAATCCAGCAGATTGGATTGTACAATTTCCTAGGAGAGACATTCCTCATGGCAGCTGGCAGGTTTCCACTACTCTTTGTCATATCTTTCATTAGCACCCTGTTAGGTCTCGGGGTCGAAATGTTCCTGCCTCTGTTAGTGATCTGTATGTGTGCAGGTATATACCTACGTGCTCTATAAATAAAAATATCCATTGTTAATAGAGATAGAAATCCTTGGAGGAGAGAAGGAGCAGTAGATTTCCAGTTGCCCTCATCGCCCTCTGACAGCATCATTCAGCTGCTGGGGCATTCCACCGCCCTGATCTCCTGCCGGTTTTGTCCTTCTTGGCAGAGCTGGGCCCCGCACTCAGTCCAAGAGCAGGAAGCATCTCTCTTTGAAAAGCTCAGGACTATGCCATCGTTTGTTCATGTGCAGCTGGAACCGTTGTCAGTCTGACAACCATTTCCTCACTGGACGCTGAATCCTTCTCTCTGTTCCCCCGAGACACACTGCGCTGCATGGGAGCAGGGACAGGTCAGGATCTAGCCAGAGGATCACAGGGGAGAAACCCCACTCTTCTTGGAGCACATCATCTATCCATGGGCAATGCAGAGGCTGTTGCAGCTTTGCTTGGCTTCTTCTTCGGTCTGCGGCCTGGCTAGGTCTCAGATTGTTTTTGCCTGAGGCCCGGGTGATTTCTCAGCTGTTGTGGCTGCTCTGTGAAGCATCCTCACACAGTCAGGTAATGACAGGATCTGCAGATTCCATGCATACCTGGCCTGTCCATCCTGCTGTTGCATTGAGCTCGTTACCTGTCAGCACTGCAGCAACACAGATAGGGATGAGGCAAACTAAAGGCATCTAAATAACTGACAAGAGTGTGTGTGGGTGTTCGCACGCACCTCTGCCCTCTAAAGAATAAACTGACAGAAATCAGACGTCAAGAATTATAACATTGAAAAACCAGTCGGAGAACACTTCAATCTCTCTGGTCACTCGATTACAGACCTAAAAGTCGCAATATTACAACAAAAAAAACTTCAAAAACAGACTCCAACAAGAGACTGCTGAATTGCAATTAATTTGCAAACTGGGCACCGTTACATTAGGCTTGAATAGAGCCTGGGAGTTGCTGTGTCATTACACAAAGTAAAACTATTTCCCCATGTTTATATTCCCCCCTGTACTGTTCCTCACACGTTCTTGTCAACTGCTGGAAATGACCCAACTTGATTATCACTACAAAAGGGTTTTTTTTCTCTCCTGCTTATGGTAACACCCATTGTTCCATGTTCTCTGTGTATATAAAATCTCCCCACTGTATTTTCCACTGCATGCATCCCATGAAGTGGGCTGTAGCTCACGAAAGCTTATGCTCTAGTAAACTGTTAGTCTCCATTAGCAATTGGAGTCCTCCTTTTCTTTTTAGCCTTTTTCCAGTCCTCCAGGACTTCCCCGGATCACCATGAGTTTTCAAAGATAATGGACAATGGCTCCGCAATCACATCCGCCAACTCCTTTAGCACTCTCGGATGCAACGCATCCAGCCCCATGGACTTGTGCACGTCCAGCTTTTCTAAATAGTCCCAAACCACTTCTTTCTCCACAGAGGGCTGGTCACCTCCTCCCCATGCTGTGCTGCCCAGTGCAGTAGTCTGGGAGCTGACCTTGTTCGTGAAGACAGAGGCAAAAAAAGCACTGAGTACATTAGCTTTTTCCACATCCTCTGTCACTAGGTTGCCTCCCTCATTCAGTAAGGGGCCCACACTTTCCTTGACTTTCTTCTTGTTGCCAACATACCTGAAGAAACCCTTCTTGTTACTCTTAACATCTCTTGCTAGCTGCAACTCCAGATGTGATTTGGCTTTCCTGATTTCACTCCTGCATGCCCGAGCAATATTTTTATACTCTTCCCTGGCAGCGAGGTTCCTAGATTGGCCATCAAATTCTCCCCACAACCAGGTTCTATTGGTAACACAATGGTTTCCTGTACATGGCTGTCTCTCTCTCTCTCTCTCTCTCACACACACACACTTACTTATTTGTGGGGAGGTTCTCACAGTTTTGACTCTGGTCATCTGGTTTCGTGGACACTGAACAACTTGCAATGGATTCTGTAACATGGCCACACAGACACACTGGGTGTGCAAGTTCAACACGTGCATACAACTCACACTGACTGCAATGGAAGTGGTGAGCATGTATTTGAGGGTAGAAGTGGGCCCAGAATACTTCAAGTAGCAATTCTAATTATGAGACTTAGTGCAAGAAGGGGCTGGTGGACTCTGAAACCCAGAATTCGTAGCAGCAAGCTGGATGTGTCTGTGTTTTGAGTGAAAGAATAATAAAGCATGGTGGATTATTATCAGCATACTCTACTCCAGTGCATTTCACGGGCTGTATAGTGATAGAACATTCCGTATAATGATAGATTGAGCTCCCTGAGCCTATTCACCTTAATAAAACGAAGGTTGAAGAGTGACTTGATCACAGTCTGTACATACTTTCATAGGGAACAAATATTTGATAATGGGCTCATGAGTATAGCAGACAAAAAGAGCCAACAGCTGGAAGTCGAAGCTAGACAAATTCAGACTGGACATAAGGTATATATGTTTTTAACAGTGAGGGTAATTAACCATTGGAACAGCTTACTAAGGGTTGTGCTGGATATGCCATCACTGGCAGTTCTTAAATTAAGATTGGATGTTTTTCTAGAAGACCGGCTCGAATTCAATCAGGAATTATTTCAGTGACGTTCTGTGGCCTGTGCTATACAGGAGGTCAGACTACATTCCGGCCTTAGAATCTATGAACTATGTAACTGTGACATGTAGTGCCAGGACATACAGAAAGCAGCCATGTTTGTCCCCAGAGCTGTTGCAGCTTATTACAAAGGAGATGCAACACACTGTACGCTCTCTCTCTCTCTCTCTCAGGGAGACATTACTGTTGTTTTTCCTTGCAGCCACTTTCTGAAATCTGAACTTAAGAGTTCAAAAATCAGGACTCTAGCCCCACCAAAAATGAGAAGATTTGCTCAAAAATCTGGAGGTTGAAAAAATAACGTATTTTGGGTTCCTTTATTGGCCTTTTAGTGCTGGAACATTTTGGGGTCACATTTTTAAAGATTTTCTCTGCAACCACAAGAGCTAAAAAACAGACTTTAAAAAAACAGAGCTCCTCAGCTAATAACCTGATTCCAACAGCTGGGGATTTAAGAAAAATACCAAATATTGTGAGACTCATAATAAAATCATGAGAGTTGCTAACATACAAGGACTACAATTTCCATACATAAAAAAAGAAATAAGCATACCAGGAGTCTTCAATAAACCAGATGCACTGTACACAGCAACCAAACAAACCCCCAGCATCGCTTTACCCAAAGTGCAAGGAGACAGCATTTAAATCGAGAGAGAGGCATCACTAAACACATCTTTTGAATGCTGGGATCTGATTGGCTAAAGACTATTAATCACATGACCTTGGAATTTCATAACATTCCACGCATATTTACTGCAAGTGGACTAGTTCTGTGAATGAAAACAAGGCGTTCCCCTCCTCGGCCTTTTGGCCCATCCCCAGCACTGGGTGCTTCATGCTCATATAAATAGCTCAGCCCATTTTTGCAGAGACTGAAGGGGTTGGACGAGCACCACTATGACCTCAGCACTTTGTTTTTTAAGAAAGAAGAGCCTGAAAAATACTCCCTCTTCCTGAGTTTTAAAGGCACCAGGCCATGGTCTCGCCCTCACCCTGCAAGTTTTACCCTGCCTGGATCCCTCCTGGATTTCAGCTCATTTCCTCCTACGCACCACCCAATCATCTCTGCTGAGTGTTTTCTTAGAGCATGACTTCATGTCTCCTTCCACACAGCTCATCTCTCCACCCTCACACCTGCTCAGCCTTCCAGAGTCAACCTGTTCTCCGACGCTGCCTGCTCCCAATGCTAGCAACTGATCTCTTCTTTTTGTGTGGCATTGTAACAAATCTGAGACTGCTAGGCATGTTAGCTGCTGGGCTATGCCCCAGGGCAGTTGGAACTTCATGGCAGCAGCAGGGATAATAATTCAGGCCCTCCTACTCCAAAAGCACAGAACTTCACAGCTTGAATCAAAGGTGACTCTTTTTGGGTGTATAGGGGATACGCGACACAGCTGAGCCATTCCAGTCTCATCCCCTAGAGGACTGTGTTGCACACACTGGTCAGTTACGGTATTTCTCTTGGGGACAGATAACTGATACCTTCCCTTCCTCTGTGTTTGTAAGATGCTCTTTGCCCCTACAGCCATCGGTCCCAAAGTTTGAACTCCAGGGATGGACATCAGTGTCCCTAGAGGAAAGCCCTATGCTCTGGAATTTACTCCCTCTTCTGGTCCAGAGCCAGAGCACGGCTGCTGTTAAGAGTGCAGTGCACTTTGGCTTCGTCTACACTGGGGTATTTAGCCACAAGTGTAAACCTCTAGTGTAGATGCACCGCACCAATGTGGTTTGCAGTCATGGTAAGTTGCACCATTGCAAGCTGTATCTTACACCAATGCAGCGTCTACACTAGAGGTTTCCATTGATGTAGCTACAAGCGTGGCTAAAAGCCCCTAGTGTGGACAAGACCTATAGCCAGAGTGCATTTATCCTGCGCATGGCCAGGGATGGTAGACGTTGGATAATAATAATAGTACAGAGGAAGGACAGTCTAGCTTCAGACTTGGGAAGAACTGGGTCTCCCACAATTCCTTGCTCTGCCACAGACTTCCTGTGTGATGTTGGACAAGTCACTTTGCCTCTCTGTGCCTCAGTTCCCCATCAGAGCACTGCTCTACATCAGAAGGGTGTTAAAGAGTGTGAGGTGCTCAGTTACTACGGTGATGAAAACCATATAAGTACCTTAGACAAATAGGATGGTTTCGATTTGGGCCACTTCACTTCAATTTCTGCAAGGAGCACAGCTACCCTACCAATGGATGCAGGATAAATAAGCAGCCTGGAATAATTATACTGAGCCAGTAGCTCTCCTAGCTGGTCATTAAACACTCTCAGTGCCCCAAGGCTTGGAGCACTGGGCCTCAAACCGGTCATTAAAAGAAGCGTCAGGGCCAGATCAGCAATTTACTTGCTGCCTTCGGTGCAGAGACATTGCACGGACAGTTTGTGGGCCTGACTTTATAGCTATCACTGGTCTGCCATGCCCTTTGATCACAGAAGCTGTGACTGTACAGGGTTTAACACCAGGCAGCAGCATGATAGAGAGTTAGGTGGGTGCAAAGGGGACAGGGTGTAGCTGGGACTGAGATGTACAGTGCCCTGTGAATCATGGGCATCTCCCCAACACCCAATCAGACTCGAATTAGTGCCTAGAACCTACCACCGCCACGCAAGCAAGCGCTGGATCACCAGCAGAGAGATTCTACAGCAGCTTAAAAGCACGCAGGCTTGAGAGGTCCGGAGAAATTGAGGCTGCAGGTGCTCAGCACCTCTCAGGACTGGGCCCTTATGGTTTGCCAGGCCCATGCAAAATCATGGAGGCTTTCAAAGGGAGATTCCCAATTCACAGTCACGCTTGTCACTCTTCCGACTCATCACCCCCCTGCGAGATGAGCCAGGATCGTTATCCCCATTTTACAGTAGGGGAAACTGAGGCACAGAACGGGGGAGTAACTTGCTGTTGGATCACACAGTGGAAGTGCTGGAAATAAAAGCGGGATTTTCACCTACAAAGGCAGGGGGCACATGTCCGGGCACAGCACCAGGAACCAGGAAGCTGTTGCCTCCTCTGGCTGTGGAGGGAGTTGGGAGGTCACTTCCCCTCAGTGTGTTTCCGTAGAATGGGGACAAGGATACAGCCCTAATTCATGGACACGTGGGAGGTTGGGAGGACTGAGCATGTGCGCATGCAGGGGTCTCCTTTAGCTCAAGTGCTGCAACTCTGAAGGTCCTGCATTCACATCCTGCTTACCTCCCATGCACGGGGTGGGGGACACCATGTGCTCATCTTCCTCAAGATCACCAGTGCCATCCTCACAGCTATACTCAAGGAGAACCCACCGGACGCGATGCAGGAAGCTGGGGTGGCATTCTCTGGCCTGTGTTATGCATCAGATTGGGGATTGTCCTGTCCCTTCTGACCTCAAAACCTAGTCATTGTCCTAACGCCCATGGCCCTGCTCTGCCCCCATACCACCACCAAGTAAAAGAGGAAACAGGCTGGAAAGAGATGCCTGCTTGTGTCCAACCTGAATCAGCATCCGCAGACCTGTCTGGCTGTGATTTTAAGTTTGGTTTGAAGATCTAACCCCCTGTGCATGCCTAAGGTTAGCGGTTATGGGCAGCTTTAATGATTAGGCCTTCTAACAGTTCTAACAGTCCTGGGGCCGAGCAGCCCTTTAAATGACTGGAAGTACTAGGAAGAAAAACCACCACCTAGCTGCATTCCTCACCTAATTATCATAATCAGAGCAGAGCTGGGGGTACCGGGGGGGGGGGAGGTGGGGGGGAGACGACGACTTCCTGCTGCCAGAAATAGGCAAGGGCCCTGCAAACCCACCTGTGGCATGGGAGGGAAGTCCACTGTTGGCAAACAAGCCCCAGCCTGGAGAGCCAATTGGTTGCAGAGAGGGAGGAGAACAGAAGGAAGAAAAAAGAAAAGAAAAAGAAAAGAAAAAAAAAGGCGGCAGCCTCTTTCAAAACCCAGGGCCGCCCCTTGTTTTCTGGAGGTGTTATGATTCAAATGGCACCAGTCACACATCACGGGCTGGCTCACTGAGAGCTGACACAACCAGGCAAGGTAAGTGGCAGTTGCTGCCCTCATCATCTTGATGGCACCTGGAGATAAGAGACCAGACGCTGCCCTAATGGGTTGCTTGCCTTGGGGCACAGTGGCCACTGCCTCCCTAGAGGCAGGTTTCCTGCTTGCCAGTGACCAAAGACATCTCCTGCATGAAGTCAGGTCTTGCCAAACCCCTAGAAAGAACTGCTGTAGCCTAGCATTCGTCACACTGCAGCGTTGCCGCATGCACCAGGCGTCTGCACCAGCGTGGCTATGCCAGGGGCTGGAATTGGGGCAAACCTGGTGTGCAGCCAAGGCCCTAGCCAGCCCCGAGTTCCCAGGGCATGCTGACGGTGGGAGGGGGCTAGTAAGAAAACAAAGTGGATCGGAGAGTCGGGCTTGCACTAGAGTCACGCAAGGCTTCGGCAACAAACCCCAGCAGCCTTGCGGATGGCGCCCTGGCTTTGATGCGGCTCCAAGAGGCACGGTGGCTGAGTGGTTAAGGCGCTTGACAGCATTCCTGAAGGTTGTGAATTTGAGTCTGACGTGATCTCACACTGAAAGGTCACCTCCAGTTCACCTAGCTGCAAAACGGGTACCTGGTCCATCAGGTTAGGCCAATCAAAGGTGGTCGGACACGATGCTGGCCACATCATTGCCTTGTGTATCATTGGCTATGAAACTAATGTGTCTTAACCTTGTCAGCCCGATGAGCCAGACTGAAACCAGATTTGGGGAAGGACAAGCACAGTATGTGGATGGGAATTAAAAACTGGGACAGAGGTTCCCCTCCCTGCACTACTTGACGCTGGCCCTTCGAGGTTCTCGGAGAGGGGAGGGCAGACATGTTTCTCCCCCGCACCCTCCCTGAGTCTTCATGGCCAATGTTCCAGGCCATTCTCAAAACTGAAATCAAACCAACCTGCTGCATTGCAAGAAATAAAGGATTTTTCCTAATGGAAACACTGATCCCAGCGGCAATGGGGAATGTAGCACTGCGGGATCTGCCAGCTGATATTCGACGCTTCGGAGGGAAGCAAACCCTTCCGCATCGGGCCATGCTGGGCCCAATGGGGTACAATTCCTTCCTGCCCCCTGCAGCGATGGATGGACAGGAGGCTGGATTTGTCCTTCGCTTCCCCAGGCAGGAGTGTTAGTAGCAGTCAGGACATTTTCGAGCCCAACAAGGCGAGCATCTCAGTCATCTCCGTGGCCAGGGAATTAGTGCACTTCATACCTACTCTGCCTAAGCAAGAGGAGAAAGAAGCAGCTACAGGTGGGATTTTTGGAAGCACTTAGCATTGGCCTAGCTCTGCCCCATTGACTTCAATGAGCGTTTTGCCAATGACTCCAACAGGAGTGGAGTGCTATAGGAGATCCCATGCTCCACATATACACCCCAGTCTCTGGGTGGCTAACACAGGTTATCAACCCTCAGCCTCACCTTCCCCTAGGGAGTCTCCCTTATAAAGAGATACTGCTCACCACGATTTCTTGTCTGAGCAGTGTGGCCTATTGGATAGAACACTGGACTGGAACTCAGGAGACATATTCCTAACTCTGACCTGCTGGGTCAGCTCAGGCATATCACTTCCCTGCTCCGTGCCTCAGTTTCCCCATCTGTGAAACTGGGATAATGACGCGGACCTCTTTTGTAAAGTGTTATGAAATCTACTGCTGGGAAAGTGCCATATAAGAGCTTGGCATTAAGGTTCAATTTCTAAGCAGTCATTAAAGGGTTAAATCAATGATCAATAGAGGTTTTCATAAACAGTAATCAATTCTTAGATGTCAGTGTGTTGTCTATAACTGTCTTCTGACGTGCTTACAACCATCTCGCATATATGCTACTCGTGTCTGCAACATGCCCATAGTAGGGGGTTCATCGTTTATTAACCCTTTATACCAGAGGTTCCATTTCTAAAGGGTTTAGAAAGCAGAAACAACAGAGTACAGCAAGGCACACCACACTGCAGTCTCTGCTATAAGCGGTACACATTTGTACAAGGGCTAGTCAGAAATTTTGCCTAAATGTGTTTTGGTTTTTTTGCCCCAAAATGCCAATTCATCAAAACCAAAACTGTTTGCAAAACCGGGCGTGGTTCAACAAGACACCTGCTTTGAAAAACGTTGGTAAAAAGAGTTTAGAGATTGTCGAAACATCCTGTTTCTAACACTGAACTGGAAAGTTTTTGGGGGCGGGGGTTGAGTGAAATGACTTTTCATTTAGAAATTTTCATAATTTACACTGAAAGGTTAAAAAAAAAGGTTGAAATTGAAATGAAATGTTTCAATTGACATGAACCAAAAACACTGAGGATCTCGGTTTGCAAAAATTGTCAGGATTTTGACTTTCCCTTCTGATTTGGGACAGGAGAGTTTTTTGAAATGTCAAAAATTCTCATGGGACGGGAAAACCATTTCTTGGCCAGCCCTAATTTGGATGGTTACAGTGGAGAACTGCATTCCCAGAGTATTTATAAAGTATCATGTAACCGCCCACCTTGTCTGGGTTACAGGAAAACATGAAGGCTACGTTTATTTTGCCGGAGGGAGGCAGGTTCTGGGCAATTAAACTTTGATCTTGGGGTTTGTGCCATCACTAAAACTTCAAGTTGGAACAATGATGGAAAACTGTAAGCTCTTTGGGGCAGGGTCTGTCTTTTTGTCCTGTGTTTGTACAGTGTCTAGCGCATCGGAGTCCTGGACCATGACTGGAGCTCCTAGGGGCTACCGCAAGACGAATCATGTATATATTAAAGCAGGCCAACACAAGGACCTAGGAACAACAGAGTTCTAGTCCAGGTTTCAACACAGACTTGGTACGAAGCCTTGGGCAAGTCACTTCCCTCTTCTGCACTTCAGTTTTCCTAGCCTGTAAAATGGAGGGGCCAGTCCTGAACGGCACCATGGGCTGGGAGTACTGTTTAATGTTTACAAGGTGCAGCCGCTAGATTTGCTTGCAAAGCCCAGTATCCTGCTGCTTTGTATAAGACCAGGGGGAGAGAAGGAGGAGTTATCAAATGGATTGGGAACAGCTCCTGGCTGTATGGGGGAAACCATTCTAACCGGATGGTTGGAACTGACCAGCTAGCCACATAGCCCGCAATTTATTAACAGAGGGAACACCAGGCTGCTTCAAGGAGTGAGGCTGGGGACTGTGCCCTGGGGTTGCCCCTCCAGTGGCTGCAGATGGCCAGCCTCCAGAGCCTATCCAGTGTCAGTTCAAAAGGCAGACGACTGGACAGTCTGACAGCTCAAAATGGCTTGATCATATGTACATGCGCGTGTCTTTCATACAGGTCTGTCTTTTTACACACCCACTTCCTCCTTTGTGAGGCACTGAAAAGACTTCACAAAGAATAATCAAAGCTGTCAATAAAGGCTGGATCTCTCTCTTATACCAGAGCCCGACTTGAACTGTTCTGCCAAGAGATCTCAGCCGTATCTGTGTTTCTCTCTGGATTTATTGCCTGACTTTGCTCACCGGGCTCGGACAGTAGAACATCCTTTTCAGAGCAAGCCGACAGCCCTTCACAAACCACAGTCTGTCTGCAGCCCCTACAGCACAATGTGCCCACAGCCCAGCCACCCGCCCCATGGCATGGTCAATTACCCTAGAGAAATTGACCCTTCCTGGGCCATAAGCCACTGAACACTCTGGAGCAGAGACAGGAACCAATTTCTGCTCAACACATCTCAGGCAGTGTAAAGTTAATGCTTTATGCATACATATGTTCACCTCCCGCCCTATAGTGCATAACTCTACTCATTCTTTCAGAGACGCCAGCCTTATTAGGCACTTCCTACACCTTTCATTTATCTCAGTCCCACGATGAAGTGGTTTAACCCGTTGGAGACCTAACTATAAACTCCACAAAGCAGAGACTTTATATAGCTAAAGCCCCATGCACTTCTAATCCCCACAAACAGCAGGGTTCATTGCAAGTCAGGTGAATGTCAGTCCAAACACCAGGGTAAGTAGTAAAATCTTTTAGCTTGCACCGACATGGCATTCGGTGTAACTTACACTCTGAGGCAGCAGAAAGGGGGTGTGAGACAAAACAGCTTGTCTCTCCCTCCCTTCCCCCTGCCCTCCATTTCTGAGCACAAGTCTGAATTTGGTAAAGAGCCGCCGATCTATATCGTGGGCCAATCCAAAATCCCGGGTCCACAAACTTTGGCATGTTCGAAATCCGGAGGCAACTCTACGTGCCGGGAAATGCTCTCTTGCAGCCATCTTTTGAGGGGGAATCCCAGACAAGGCACATCCTTTCCGAACCCCAGCCCGCAGCAGACTGCACTGTAACCATGTAACGGTCTTCACACCACCCTTTGCCAGAGGCACGGGAACTAGGGGTGCTGCCACACCCCCTGGCTTGAAGTGGTTTCCATCTTATACAGCGTTTACAGTTTGGTTCAATGGCTCTCAGCCCCCCAACTATACAAACTGTTCCAGCACCACTGCCCTTTACAAACACCTAGGAAAACATTTCCCCCACGCTTCTGTCTGACAGCAGATCCTCTTTGTGCTAGATTGACCCCCAGGACATTCCCTGTCACCCCCATACCCTGCTGCAAAGTCAGGGCAGCCATGGGAACCAGACACCCAGATTTACCTCGACTCCAGAGACTGCCACGTCTGCCGATGCCAAGGAATGAGAGGGCTAAAAATCCAACCTGTGGCTCCAATGTGGAGGGACTGGAGGCAGAGCTGGGAAAGCAAGGGAAGCTCCCGGTAGAAGGGGAAAGGGGGGAAAAAGGGAAGGGAAAGAAGTGGCAACAACTTCTCTCCTTGTCCTGGTAGGGCTGTCTGTGAGAAAGGACCGTCCCAATGCTGGAGGGGCTGATAAGCGAGGTTTGAAATCTGAAACTGCAGGTTGGCTCAGTCATATATAAACACACACACACACACACACACACACACCCATTCATTCTGCTCTCACGCCACCCCTGCACGCTTCCTTGGTAACATCAGGCAGCCCTCTAGCTGTACCACTGGAAAATAGGCGCTCAATGAAATTCACAGGGGGCGGGGGCAGAGAGAGACCTGTCAAAAAAAGCAGTCCGCCCCCGTGTCTTCTCAGGATCAGTTCTGGAAGAAAAGCTGCTCAGAGAACAAAATCAAAACCTGACATCCGTTTTCTCCAATGCCGTTGAGGGAACCGATCTGTTTTATATCCCCTGGAGGACAGCTCTGATTCCACAGCCTGCCAGGCAGGGGGGTGGGAACCATTTGTACAGTGGGGGTGCTGAGAGTCATTGAACCAAAACTAAACCCTGCATATGACGGAAACCACTTCAAGCCACCATGCTGCCAGCATAGAAACATCCTGCTCTTGATTGCAAAGCGGTTTGCGAAGGAGGGCAAGGCTCACCAACCCCATTTCACAGACAGGAGACCCAAGACACAGAAGTGACTCACCCACGGCCACGGTCACCCAATGGCAGAGCTGCAAACAGAACCCAGGGCTCCGGAGTCCTGTTTTAAGGAACAGCAGCTAGTGTGTTTACTCCAGCACATTTCTGACCTGCACAGCTGTCATGTTTACTAATATCAACACCACCACCGGGCACTTCCATCAAACAGAGCATTGAAGTCCAGACCAAACATTATTAACTCACCCATGCAACGCTGCAATGTGATGGCATCGCCACCCCCATTTTCCAGAAGGGGAAATTGAGGCACAGTGAGATTTTTTTTTTTTTAATGGCCTACTGCTAAGCGTGAAATCCTGACCCTATGAAACCGAGCAGAGGATCTGTGTCATTGATCTCCACAGGGCCAGAATCCAGAGATCTCAAAGCACATTGGAAAGGAAAGTCAGTATCATCGCTGCTATTTTACAGGTGAGGAAACGGAGTTGCAAAAAGGGGAAGTGACTTGCCCAAGGTCACATGAGGTCAGTGGCAGAGATGGGAATAAGATACAGGTCTTCCAACTCCCAGGAACTATCCCAGGAGGGAACTATCCAGTGCTCTAGCTGCTGGATAGAGCTGCCTCTCTCAGGCAATGAAATAGTATCTATACTGTATGATACACTGTATGCATTTATATGTACTAATATTACATTACTTAGGGCATATTGTCTTATCGCCATTTCAGAGCCTGACCGGGCGAGACCACTGCAAGACGGGACCCCAAATGAAGTGACTCACAAAGGGCTTGTGAGCTCGGCGCTGGCTCTCAGACTGCAATGAAAGCTCCTGGACAATCATAGTGCCTCTTTTTAAGACAGGACCTTCAGTCTGCAAACTGCACAGCAGCTGGCCCAGATACACGGCATGGCGTCAGGTTGACCGGTGCTCCATTCCGAAGCGCCACTGAGCTCATCTGACGTGGCTTTTCAGCCCAACAGCAGATTCGCCTCGCTCCCCAGCCTGTGGCCAGTATCCGACAGGGTTTTCCGGTAATCCAGTATTTCTAAAAACAAACATTCACCGGTGCTGGAGGGAACTCTCCTGTAGTGTCAGGAGAGGAAAAGAACTACCTAACCTATGAGCCGGACTTTCCCAGCTCTGAGTTCTACAGCCCAAACCCTGCTGCCATCAAAATCAACGGCCTTGAGGTCAGTGGGATCCAAATTCAGTCCCATGCTACCTTATTCTTTCTGAGATTATTTACAGGGTCCAAATGGTGCTGCTGTGATCATTCTGTTAAAAGGAGATTCCAGGATCCTGAGAGCCTGGGAAGTCCATAAGCATGTTAAATGCACCAACCAAATGAAACAGGATTTCAGAGCCAAACCTGCATCTCCAAGAGGGGCAGGTGGTCAGAGCTTTGGCCAAACCACACCAGGCTGGAGTCATCACAATAATATTACCTAGCTCTTACGTAGCACTTTTCACCCATAGATCCCAAAGCATTTGACAAACCTGGTCAGTATTATTATCCCCATTTTATGCCTGGGAAACTCAGGGCACAAGGAGATGAAGTGACTTGCCCAAGGTTACTGCTGATGTGCCATCATATGACCCAGAGCTGTTCGGTGACCACAGAGAGAATTAAGCAAGATAAACAAAGGCATTTTGATACCCAAAGTAGAGAGCTAACGCTGTCGACCAAGACACCCTGCAAGATTTCCTCATGCCAATGTTATAACGATCCTCACTCACTTCCACTGAAAGAAATGAATTGAGCAAAACCAAGACACTCACAAGGGAGGCTCATTTCATGGGGAGCTCACCCTGCCTGGCCTCTTGGCACAGTTAGGAAACCTACTGACTTTGACGGTCACCTCCCCTGTTTTCAAAACGCTGTGCTCACCTATGTCCCACAGCTGGAACAGCTGTACACCTGGGCTCCTATGCTGAACAGCGAATACTGGACTGTGCCTAGTGCCTTTCATTAGACAGTTCAAATTAGGGAGCGAGGAAGGATGGGCTTGGAGCTATGGCACTGGATGGAGGATCTAGGTTCGTTCTCTCTCCAGACCTCAGGTCCCCATCTCTGAAATGGGGGGGTTGGTCTCCTATATTTCAATTTGTGCAGGGACTGTCTCTTGCTAGGTGTCTGTGCGGCGTGTAGTGAAGTGAGGTAGGCCTCCCAGGAGCTACTGTGACACACACACTAAACACAACTGCAACATTGCTTATGAGCAACAGATGCCAACGCTGGGCTGAGAAGAACCCTGTTGGACTGGCCTGAGCTGCCTGGGGAGTAGACACCCATCCGAGACATTCACAGGACTCCCCCAAGCCACCTGGCTGGTTACTCGGCTCGATGACAGCTAATGTCTCGCAAAGGAAAAAGAGACACGCCAATCCTTAATTAACTGCATCAGCTGGATAAACTCCACCTTGCCACGCCAAATAGCTTGGCCCGCTGCCCAGTCTGGCCCCTTCCCAGCCTCTCCTTTAAGAGGAGAGGGCAGTAGGGAGGACACTACATCCATATGGACAGATATACATTCACTCTGGAGCTCACCTCTGTTCCCGTCGCTTGCAGGGCAGCAGGCAGTCGCTACCTCAGTTGGTTTAGCCCTTGGAAGGGTGAGGTAAATTTTACTTTCCCCCCCCACCCCCCTGGCCCCCCCTGTTGGCCTCCTTTATCCAGAAAGTCTTTACTAAAATTCTGCCAAATTGGAAGGGGGTTTGGAGGATTTCTGTGTCTTGGTTGGCGTCCCCAAATGCTGTTAAATTATCCCTGCTGCCGGGGGCTTATCCCTGGGGCTCGTAAAAATACCTTGGGAAAGCAAATTTGCCCTTGGAGTGGACCAGATTGCATCAAGCATGGTATAGACCAAACTGCCTCAAGCATCAGGTATTTTCATTGCAGCTGATCATGACCCCAGCTGATCATAGGTCTGCAAGAGCAATATAGTCAGTATAGTTCGGCAGGAACAGGCATATCCGAACTGGAGTGGCAGGGGGTGCTGCACATCAGTCTAGAGATGCTTTGGCCATGCTTGTCCAGGGACCCAGGTGGGGGCTGCCGATCAGGAATAAAAGCCAAAGAGGGAACAAGCATGGAATCTTATCACTGACTGGAACGGGAAGAGATCGGCTGATCTAGGGACACAAGGAGGAGTGTTCAGATGGTTAGTATCTGGTCAGGCAGAATTAGCCCAGCTTCAAGGGACATCTGGGCCTGGTTTGTAAGGCTGCCACTCATTTGCTGTGGGACCCTACCAATTTTGAATCAGCTGCCTCCAACCCTGATGCCTAGATGCTGGGGGCATTAAGAAAGCTGTAGCTCGAATGAGGGCTGCAGGCCATTTCCCTGCAGTAGCCGAACTCAGCTCCAGACTTCTGAGCAATGCTTGCTATAGGATGTACAGTACCAGGTACATGGGAGAGTACTGGAGTGGGACAGCACCAGAGAGGAGCCGTATCCCCTCTCCCCGACACGTCCCGAATGTGCTGTGCGATGCAGAAAGGCTGCATTTGTGACGCAACGGTGCTCATGGCACAACATCCAGATGTGACGAGTCGGGGCCCAGACGGTAAACACAAGGTGGAAGCCCTAGAGTGAACCCAAGGCTGCCCCTATCTCCTGCAGCCTCAGGCAGGAATGCCCAACGATAATGTAGGCATTATGAGGGATAAGATAAGGGCCCGTCAGGCTACACACTATCAAGCACCCCTCCTAAAAGGGATCTAAGGAAGCTAACTTGTCTGCAAAAGTTTCCCCAAGGCCGAGAGTTGGCATGCAAGGTCTCGACCTCCAGGAGTGGGATTCCAAGGAGAGTCGAGGGGGGTTTAAAGCCGTTTAAATTATGTCACTCATTATTTAGGCAGTGTCTGGACAGGGAGATGAGAAGGATTTTAATTGATTCATGGTCAGAGTCTCTCCCTTCCACACCCCGTTCCACACATGGAAGTCGCCTTTTGGTTTTGGTTTTTCGCATGTGAGAGAGAGGAAATCAAGGTCTTATACTTGCCCCACACATAAACAGGCCTCCAGTCCCATTAGTCCCCTGGATTTCATTCCAAGTTGTTGCTTGCCGCTCCACAGCACTGGAGCGTGTTGGAGTGACACGTCCCTGCCGAGCACCTACCGGCTACCTCCCAGGCTGCACATCGGGACATGTCCCACATCAACAGCCAACTGCCAAGGGGTTTGTGGCAGACAGCTCTCCTCATCCAGACACCAAACAAGCTGTTCCCAGGGCTGGCAAAGAGAGGAAAGCGGAGGCTAACAGAGTTAGTGAGCTCGCCTTTCCCTAGAGACGCCGGCTGGAATCTGGCTTGGCAATGTGAGTCCAGTCTAGTTCCATGCAGAACTGGTGGTTTGTGTCACAGAGCATAGCAGGCTGAACAAACAGCCACACCGGGCCTTTCTGCATGTAGCCCCTTCAAGCCAAAGGCCTCCAAACGCCCTCCCGTATGAATGGATTTAGCCTCACAGCTTCTCCAGGGAGGCAGGACATCGTTGTCATCACCATTTACACACAAGGAGAGCGCGTGTTAGCTGACTCGCCCAAGGCCCCAAAGTGAATCAATGTCAGAGCTGGAATCCAGAACTCCTGACTGCCAGTCCCGTTATTTAACCAGTAGGCCTTCCCCATCTGGTCCCTGCTCAGGAGAGGACCAGGAGGGGTGGGATGACAGGGAGAGCAGCACATTAGGATTGAGGGGCATTGGCAGAGCCAAGAACTGGGATCAGGAGGGTTGCTGTGTGTCAGGACAAAGGTGCATTGGCGGAGCTGGGGAGAGGTACATCTGGAATAAGAGGTTAGAACGGAGAAGCACTGGCAGGGCTGAGTCAAGGAAGCTTGTACAGCACCTGTTTGCTCTACCCCTGGCTCCAGCTCCCACTGTCAATCCCTCACTTTGATGCACTTTAAAGAATTCATTACATTCACACTCCAGCAGTTGCTTGTTGTTTCCAAATAGGACAATCTATTTGATTCAGAAAACACCAAAGCAAACAATTTGTCTCACACAAGCTGGCAGCCGATTCCCCTTGACAGGAAGAGAGCGCGGCGTGCACCTCAGGGAGGTAGGAATGGAAAACAAGGATGCATTAGACTTACAAAACCCGGAACAGCTCATCATTGCTGTTCAGCCAACCTGAAAAGATACACAGTGCTAGGGAAAATGAACATGGTGAATGTGGGAGCAGGGGCATGCAGAGTGCAGCGGCCCAACCTCACCATGCACAGATGGACTGTGAGCAAGAGAGATGACCAAAGACACCACCCCAGCCATCCATGGCCCCTCCTCTCCAGCCTACAATTTGCCACCCAGCAAACCCACTCAGGTATCTTATCTCCAGCAGTGGCCAAGAGCTGATGCTGCAGAGGAAGGAGAACTGCCCTCCCCAGAAGGCACCAGATCCCTTAATCCTTACCCAAGACACACTCCCTCCCTCATCCTCCCCTCTTCAGTGCCGTCTCCCCTCTGCTGTTAGTTGTCTCCTTGTACTCTGCCCCACGTGCACCAGGGGCTGTGTTAAAATGACTGACAATCCCACTCTCTACTGGGCAGCAGTGACAGCTGTGATGGTGACTTGGGTGTTAGTGGCATGCTCATCTGGCAGTCTTAGCGCTGAACGGCATTGCAGGGGCCTCAGGCATTGGTGCACCTTGGCCCCTCTTCTTCTCTGCCTGTGGCACATAGGCTAGGCTGCTGTGGGCTGAACTACTTGGCTCTTTTTTGGTTGCTGGATTTAGCGTGTGGGTGCTGGTGGCTAGTGATGTATACAGGAGGCCAGACTGGGATGATCTGGGGGTCCCGTCTAGCCTTAAATGCTAGGATTCCGTGAACCCCCATCCTATAGGCATGGGCGCGCAGCTCTGCCATTCTGCATCAGGCTATGACAAGCATCAGAATCAGACCAGTCCAGGCTGTAGGGATGTGGGGGTGGCTTGGCAAGGCCTGGCATTCGGGGCAGCCTGCAGGCAAATACCAAGGCATGTTGGGACAGAGGCAGCCTCAGCCAAGCAGGGCCCTGGGACCGCAGAGGAGAAACAGAGAGACAGTACAAGTGATGGGGGAGAGAGACCGAAGAGGCTTTGGCTAGGGAACGTTACAGTGTTTGACGAAGAGTACTCAGGGGTGATGGACCCAAGCCAACATGGGCCCGCTGGGATGGGGCCAGATAAGAGAGAGGGACACCCTATTGTGGCTAATGAGCCAGATACAGGGTCTGTCTAGATTAGAGACATGTCTTGATGGAGATTCAAAGGTGTGGCTTTTGGGGGTGGGGGGGGGGTAGCCAACCCATGCTAACACTCCTGTGTAGACTCTGGCAGGGGGCTAAGATGGTCAAGCTGAAATCTAGACTTCCTCCCTCGGGATCACCACCGCCAGCTAACAAGCGTTAGTATTACTTGCCCTGTCTACACTAGGGTTTGACATTGGGAAGGCAGGTACTTGGCAAGGTCTGCCCATGCCCCTTGACCCTGCCCCGCAGCCCCCTTGCTGTTCCAGTCCCGGGCTCCCACACACACAACTGCCAGAGCAGCAGAGCCACCCGGGCGCCGAGCAAGGAGAAAAGGCATCGGGTTCCCTAGCAACCACTGGCAGGCTCTTAAACAAATCACTCCGCTGTTTATTACACATGCTCCTGCCGCCTGCCAGTCAGCCACAAACCAGCACTCCCCTGCCTGGCAGCCCTCCCGCCACAGGCTCTGCCTACGCTAAACTATGGGCCACACCCTCAGCAGGTGTGAACTGGCCTAGCTCCACCACAGTCCCCTGTCTACTGCAGGTGCCCTGTCTACACTAGGGCTCCCATCATCCCTGCCACGTGTGCCGCTGAACCAGCTCAGTGGTGACAAAATGTACACTCGTTATCCCTAGCCTGATTCTTGCTTGCATATTTATACCTGCCTCTGGAAATTTCCACTACATGCATCCGACAAAGTGGGTATTCACCCACGAAAGCTTATGCTCCAATACGTCTGTTAGTCTATAAGGTGCCACAGGACTCTTTGCCGCTTTTACAGATCCAGACTAACCCAGCTACCCCTCTGATACTTGACAAAATGTACACTGAACCTTAGGACAATGCTTTCCCCCAGCAGCAGAAATACTGGGGGGAGAGGAGGGAGAATGGCCTTGCGATTTGACTGCGCCTTCAGGATGGCCAAGAACTCCAGCCTTGCAATGTCCTGGGCACCACTGATTCTTCGGCTCACTGCTAGTGCTGGCCTGGCGCTGCGATGCTGCTGTGCCAGTCATCAGGTCTCGCCACTTGAGCAGAGCAATTCCGGGCTTCTCCGTCTGCACACAGGTGGCCTCTAATGACTGGCACAGGAATGCTAAGCAGGCATGAACTAGCAATGCAGAAACCATGAGTTTGGCACCCTCGTCCTGGGTATGAGGTAGCCCCATCCTCTTGAATTGCGTGGGTGGGGAGGGGGGGAAAGGGAAAAAAACAAGTTAGCCTCTAAGTGCCTATCCCAGCCTATAAATAAACTGAACTCTCAGTACTGGGCTCCGGGGATTCTGCCATCCCCTGTCCTGAATAGCAGTTTGTAAAGTTGAGATTAAAAGGAGAAACGGCGGAAAACTCCCCCAAAGCTTCTAAAGAGGGAGGTGGGGCTGGGACAGAAGGAACCAGCCAAATCGGGTCACATTTCAGCCGACCCTTCCTCCAGCTCTCATGCCTTTGACAGAACACGTGTTCTTCTTGATGGAGTCCATACCAGTGCAGGGTCCCCAGTCAATCCAGTGCTGCAGCTTCTGTGTGCATGGAGCTCTCCAGCAGCAGTGACTGGCCTATCACAGGAACACAGGGACTGTCTGGGGACCATCGGCTTTGGATAGGCAGGACGCTCACCCAGCTGGTCACAGTTTGGGCTCTCTTGAGTGCCTGCTCAGCAGCAGGTGCAGGGTTCCCCGCCACTCGCCTGGGGAGATAGGCAGCCCCAGGAAGGGCAGGTGCGAGGGAGGAATGTGCCTCTCACCTCGTGTCACCCACTGGCAGATTTACGGCTCCTGGTTCCCACCGGAATGCAGGCTAGTGAAGGCAAGAGATTTTTGTTCCAGGGCAGCTGTCCCCGCGGGCTGCATAATCCACGTGTCCGCATGCATGCCCGTGTGTGTGTTCAAAAATCCATGCGCGTGCTGGTATGCAAGTGTGTACGGCACAGGATTGCTGAGGGGAGAGTGAGGTGCCGGTGTAGGTGCGTGCCTGGAGAGGCCACATGGGAGCCATGTGCTACTCTCTGTTACACCAACATACATTTGGGTGACCAAATAGCAAGTCTGAAAAACCAGGCTCCTATATAAGACAAAGCCCCCAATATTGGGACATCTGCTCACCCGAATGTAAATCCCAAGCTGTTCCAACAAGTTTCATTGACCCAGGCCTGCTCCCCAGGTGTTACTCCAGATTTACACCCGTGTAACAGAACAGGATTGAGCCCTGGTTGTGTAAAACACACTAAGCGTGGCTTCAAAGCACTGTACAGGCTTTCGCTAATTCTACTTCACACTGTCAGGTAGGTGAGAGTCATTATCCCCACTGGGGAAACCGAGGCACAGAAAGGCCTTGCCCAATGTCACACAGCACATCAGCAGCAGAGTAGAGATTAAAACCAGGCAGCATCTATTTCCAAGTCCTAGACTGCTGCTATCTCTGTGTGCTGGGGAGAGAGCATGCAGTCTAATGGTTAGAGCACAGGAGTCAGGAGAAATGGGCTTGATTCCCCACAGAGCTACTGCCTCACTGTCCCTTGCTTTCTCCACCTGTAAAATGGGGCTACCCCCTTTGCAAGCCTCTTTATAGCCCTTTTCCACAGGGTCCCAGAAGCACATGGTGTCATTGGTTGGAGGGCAGGGAGAACGCAGGTACATAAAACTGCTATTTACAGCTTTGCCTGAGTTACACACTGATGAATGCCATTTAAGGGGCTGGGATTCAGCCAACAAGCCTTCCCCTGGCGTGCCCATGTAGGGTGGGGCAGCGGCCCGTGACCTTTGGGCTGGGAACAGCTCGCTCCTTCTACTTGAACATGGCCCCCAGAGTTCTTCCCCGACTGGACAGGGGCTTGGGCGGCCGAACGTTCCCAGGGGAAATGAGAACGGCGCGTCTGAGGAGATTTCTAATGGGCCCTGGAGGCTGAGGGAGCCGGTGCCAGCAGGGAGTGAAAGGGAGTGTCGATGGAGGGATCTGGCTCACAGCCCCGGCTGCCCCAGTTTCTGTAGCTGGAACCTCCCAGATGTAATGGCGATTCCTCCCCAAAGGGCTGACGTCTCTGCTCTCCAACTTCCCCGCCAGACCTCTGCTGTATCTCTAGCTCCTCAACCTCTCCCGGTATCCCACAGCAGCGACCATCAGTAGGGCGAACCCAGGTGAAGAGAAGGGATGAGCCTTGGTTTGTTCATGGGGGACCACTCCTGGCAGTGTCGAAACACACACACACACACACACAGGCGTTCCAACCAGCCATCTTTGGCTGGCAAGGATAAGTGTGATGCACAGGCTCATGAGAACAAGGAGGAAAAGGGCCCCTTTCGGGACATCCTATTCCAGAGCTCACTGTCAGCCCCCCATCCACCAGCAAAGAGAAGAACAGCACTGTACTTCTCCATACGTACTGGTCAGGTGCGTAGACTATGCAGAAGAGGGTGTGTGCAACCAGCTACCAGGCTACAGGACTCTGCTGGGGTGCAGGGTTCTTCTGCTGCCTCAGCCCTGCAGCCAGATCAGGGAGGTTTCATTAAGTCCAGCAGGACACAAAAGGCTGAGGGCCTTTCTCTGCCAGACAGACAGAGGGAAAGGCAGGAAGCCCAGTAGAGAAATGCCCTTTACGTTGCACGTATAATCCTGCCATAGGGATTTGTCACCTCATTTGAGACTAATTATTAAATATTTCTGTTACAATAGCACCCAAAGGTCCCGATCAGGCTCTGAAACTGGTTGTGCCAGGCACCTGGAGAGACAGTCTCCACCCCAGGGAATTTATCAACCAGAAGCAAAAAAGCAGAATGGCCATGTGGGCCAGGAACTGGACTGGGACTCAGGAGGTCTGAAAGTTTCAAAGCCTGGCTCTGCCAACAGATTTCCTCACTTCTTCTCTTTGTACCTCAGCTCCCCATCTGTAAAATGATCCTTCCTTTCCCCCCAGTCCTGTCTGCCTTGTCGATTTAGAGCATAAGCTCTTTGGGGCAGGAACAGTCTCTTAAAATGGGTACGGACAGCACCTAGCGCAAGGGGCTCCCGATCTCAGTTGGAGCCTCTAGCTGCTGCGAGACAAATAAACCAAAATCACAGAGGCCAGGCAGGGGCCGAGTGGTCAGACTATACCCTATCTCCTGCATGTGGCACATGCGGGGAATGTGTGGCATGGGGACTCCCCCCACTCACACGGAATGATGTAAAGAAGGAAATTGCACAGTTAGCCCCCATATGAACAGCAAGGAATAGACTTGCACCTCCCTGCCCGGCAGAGGCTCTTACTGTTTGGCAAGAGAATGAGAGGTGGCAGCTTTGATGAGCGGCACAGCCCTGCCTTAATAATAGCGAGCATTTACCCAGCGCTTGGCACTGGCTGACTGCTCTACTGTCTAATGCTGCCTTTCTCTGCCACATAATTAACCCTGTGCGGCATCAATGAGTGTTTGCTCAGTGGATGCACAGAAAGGCAGCACTGGATAGATACGGCCTGTATCTAAACCCACGGACTCCAGGGACGCTGCCCTTCTGAGCGTCTGCTACCTGCACGGCTCCATTCCCCCCCTCGCTGCACCGTTAATGGTATGAGAAGCTTGAAATAGACCAGGCTATGGGCACGCTGCAAAAACCACTTCTCCTGGAACGGGTCAGGGGATAAGGCCGAGGCTTTTGTTCCCAATGGAGGGGGCTATAGGGGCTGGTTTGATGTACTGGTTGACTGAGTTGATTCACGAGTCTCACGCAATTGTTTTTTGCTGTGGGACTGTCATCAGGTGCAGCCGTATGTTTACTTGTTCGGGTGCCTGGAGCTTTCAGTATGGGCGTTTTGGATGGTTATCTCCATGAACAAACAACAATAAAAATAATACAGGGCTGTGTGTGTTCAAAGCACAGCCGAGACATGCCTCTCTCCACCATGCCTCTTTTGCCTGAGGGGAAAACAGATACAGACCAGACTGGTCCAGGGTCAGTGGCAGAACCCGGATTCTAGCTGCCAGGGTTCTCAATGCCCAGCCCTGTGCTCTGTCCACTGTCTGTTGAGATATTAAAAGGAGGCCCCTCAAAAACCCACAGCCAACATGAACCAGTGTCTCAGCCTCCACCAGGCTGTTTCCTCCACCTGTTTTTAAGTGGATGAAGCACTGAATACACGGGGAGCATCTCAGGGAGGAGATGCCCCAGTGACTGCATTGAGCCAGTAAACCAATCCACCAGCGATCCCCAAGCACCCAGGAAGGGTCTTTCCTGCCATCACAGCCTTGAGGTCCCTGTGGCTGCTCCGAAGCAGAGCTCGGCTCACAGTGGGGAGCTGGGCCCCTGGTAACAGAATGGGCCTGTTCACTGAAGAGATCCACCATCTGCCCTGGATTCAACCATCTGACTGCTGATAGGGCCAGGGAGCATCCTCCTTTGCACCCCCAGAGCCGACTGGGAAGCAGGGGTTACGGTAGCCCCTGCTGCTGCTTCAGCTGGCCATGGCAAGGCAGAGCTCTGCACCCCAGCTTCTCAGTCCATTTCTCACTAGGCGAGCGTCCCCAACCCCCAAAACCAACATCCTGCTTGCCCCCCCGCCTTTGTCTGCAAAGCCAGCAGAGAGGCCAAAGGCTGAACCAGTCAAGAGGCAGAAGTGCCCCCTCCCACCCAAGTCAGGATGGGGGCACATTGCTCGGCGGCATGCAGGACACTTGCCTAGGCTCTGTCTGTCCCCTATAGATCATCAGAAGGCACCAGCTTCCCAGGGTGTCAGCCCAGCACCCTTCACTGTAGGGCTCAGCTGTGCAGCCACTGACCAGGGACAAAGGGAGCCATGCAGGAGGTAACTGGAGGCATCAATCGGTCTCCTCCCAAGGGACCCCAGTCAATCAGCTAAATGCCCTGGTCTGCTCTAGAAAATCCCATTTTGTTGCCCCAGGCAAAAAAGAACAAACAAGGATGTTCGTGTGCAGCCCAATCCCCCCGACAGGGGCCATCGAACCTACAGTTCATGCTGGGGCTGACTCCTGGAGCCACTGACGGGGAGCCAGAGAAACTGACAGCGGCAATTCCTAAAGCAGGCCAGCACCAGCTACTCCAGCGCTCAGCTAGGCTGCGGTCTCGCAGCCACGGGCAGAAGCGTCCGTCTCTCTGAGGTAGGGATGCTCTGAATTGAACGGGAAGGCGACACTAACAGCGCAGCTCAGGACCCCACACGCGCGACATACAGGATGGAAACATGGCCTCGAGTATGAACCGATTCCAAAGCCTCAGACCTAAGCCCAGAGGAGCAGAGCGCCAGGGAACACGCAGGTAACAACTGAACTTTAACCGCATAAGTAACATTCCTAGTGGCTCCAATTCGTCACAAATACTGATAACGGCAGGGCTGGAGGCTCGCACAAGCCTGTTCCTAGAGAAGCAGAGCCCTCGGCGCAAAGGAAGCCAGAGGTTTTTATCTCTCTGCACAAGGACACTCCGAAGAAGAACCACCACTGGCGATTAAAGAGTAGCTACATCTTCTAGAGTCAGCCCTTTATCGAAACAGCACCAGGAGCAGAGGACTGACCTACTGCAGGGAGTGAAAGAAAGATGCCAGAAAAAGGCATTTGTCTTCTCTGTTATGAAGGGTTCAGTTTTAAAGCGTGAATGACCTTGCACTGCACAATAAGCCACCCCCTGGATTCACATTCAAAGGCACTTTTCATACATTTTGAAAGATTGGCTGTGAATAAAGAGCTTTTTCTACAGACATTCAGGAAGGAAGCATCACCTAGTGGTTGGAGCAAGGGGGCCAGGAGCCAGCACTCCAGAGTTCTCTTCTCTGCTTTGTCACTGACTCACTTGTCTGATCTTGGGCAAGTGACTGCTCCTCTCTGCCTCAGTTTCTCTACTAATAAAATGATATCATCTTTGCTTCCATCACCAGTGTGATGTGAAGATAAATTAATGTTTGCAATATGCTCTAAGACCTTCTGTTGGAAGGTTAAAGTATTAGTATGGCCACCGTTTCCCTTTGGATAATGGGCTTGGATCAGTCAGCAGCGTGTCTGCTTGCTAGGTCCCTGCTCTTGGATTTGAATGACGACGATAGCCACTTATTACAGTTCAAAGTGGCACAGAGTAGCCTCCCGACCCAGTTCCCTGGGGCCAGTGTGGGTGCAGAAGATCCATTCGCACCACAAATCTGACCAGTTGCTGCAATCACGTGCAGAGTGAACAAAGCCATTTGCAGCAGTAGGTTGGTTTCCTAAAGAAGATGGGGTGAGAGCAAAGCTTTGACAGGCAGCTGTCCTGCAGCACTCAGCGGAGGAAGCGCTCTGGGATCTGTGCTGCGTTCAGCATGCGTGCGGCTGTTGAACAGAAAGAGTGAACCAGAAAACCTGCCTTAATTAACCCACGCTAATTACATGCCGGCACTGCTCACTGACACTTTCCTCCCACTTCTGAATTAATCCAGGCCACCGCGTCAGGCTTCTCTGACCATTTACGTTTCCTTGCGAACCCAATTTTAAAAGACCAGGCTACAGAGCTAACGAAGGGACAGATCCCTGTACAGCAGGGTCACTCCTAGTGCCTGGAGGGTGTAAGAGACTCAGTCCTACGGGACCGTAGTTTGTGCCCTCTCTGGATTCCAGTCCGGAACCGTGCTCTCAAGCCCTGGTCATTTATCTCAGCATACCCGGGGTGGGGCTTTCAAATAATCCTGACACGGGCCCATGTCCCACTTTCAAAGACACTGGGTGAGCCTGGGGCTGCAAGTGAGGGACACGGACCACCAAAGCCAGGTGCAAGGGAGGTAAGTGCTGTGTAAGCTCCACTCACACAGCTGTCTCTATCAATGCACCTCCGTTCTAACCTGCTGCCCGCCCTGCTCTTCCAGTCCTGCCCTGGGCTTCTCTTTTGCAATGACTTGCCAGTGATACCAGACTGTTCAGGGCAGGTATTGCCAAACAGCCACAAGAAACTAGGTTATTCCACCTGGGCCCTAAGAAAAGACACAGCAAGCCTGTTCTCCAGAGCTGACAGGCCAGTGCGGTACCTTTCTCTGCCACCCATACGGTCTCCCAGCACCTCAAGAAGCCCCCCTATGTCCAGCCGCTCCCCTGCTCGCCTCTGCCTTGGGGGGCGGGGCGCAGGGGCGGGCTTGTTAATTGTTAGCCCGCTTTCACTCTGCGCTAAGGTACCATGGGAATCACAGGTCCAAACCACACAGTGGGGTGGAGGGGGGAGTTAACGGGCAGCAGGGGAGTCTCAAAAAGCAGAGCAGATGGAAGCCACATCGGGGACGTGGGAGCAAGGTGCTCAGAAGTTGATCTGTACCCCGCCATTCTTAGGGCCGCTCCCTCCCTCGCCCGTCTCCACCTCCCTCTGCTCCTTCCTGAGAAGGGACACCTACCTACGTGGGAATCTTCTGCAGGCTCCCTCCCCAGTCCCCAAGGATGGCTTTGGGGAAAGCAAGGACTTCATATGCATATGTAGATTAGTCTCTCTAATTGGCATATGTGTGGGATATTTCTTCCACCTTTGCTCTCTTATTTTGTCCTGTCCTCTGGCTGCTGCCCTCCACCCCAGAAATGGCTGCATTTGAACAGTGCTGCACAGATGTAGTTTACAAAGCACTCTGGGATAAAAGGAACATGTTACCACCTAGCTCCCACCCCCCTTTCCTGACCCACACTGAAGATATAGGTAAATCCAGTGGGGGGGGGGGGAGGGGTGCTACTGCAATCATGTGACCATAGCTGCCTAATTCACGGTCAGGCACCACCAGCAAATTTCATCCAGGAGCTTAAAAAAAAGGATAGCATGTCCAAACATGACCAGTTCTATTGGGCTGAGACACACGTGACGGAAACAAACAAGGCCTACACACACAAGCGATGGAATGAAACTAGGAAGGCTGAGAAATTCAATCTGATACATTTCTATTAACACCCCAAGTCCTGGCACCGCAGGGGCTCGGATAGCATCCGTTAAAAAAAAAAAAAAGTGTCAATGTTAAATACAAGTCCCATCTGGATCCTGGATTTGGGATTTCATCCAGCAGAGGTCATTTGAAAAGGAAAATGTTAATGCCTGCCCACGGACCGGGCTATGGGTAAATGTTACGCTCTATGCCACTGTAATTTACCATGGCTAAATACATGCCGGGCAATTTCAGCACCCCAATAGGTCTTCAGACATGGAGCTAAAGGGGTATGCCTGCAAGCAGGCTGTTGTATTTGCTGGAGCAAGGTACAGAGATATACACACACACACGCACGCACGCGATTACTCAGGCCTGATCTAAATAGAGATGTTTTACCAGTAGATCTATTTTGGTTAGGGGTATGATTTTTTATTGATCGGATTGTAGCCGTATAACCTCAGAGAACTGATGTAGCAGAAAGGTGCCTTAAACCAGGATAGTTTATTGCCATATTGGAGGAGCTGAAATAAGCTCTTGTAGACCACTGTAATTGTGTCCACCCAGGGGGAGGTGGGAGGAAATTGTACTGCTTTAATTATACCATTACAACTTGTGTGGGTAGACAAGCCTTTAGATAGTACATCACATTGTGTCAGCTAAGAGAAGGGCTAAATCTGCTCAGGAATAGTTTCACCACTTACGTAGGTTTCGTTTTTTTATTCCTCTTCCAAAGCCAAATTAAAACAAAACCAAACACGCAAAACTGTGAGCATGGGCGGGGATGCGGGGGGAGACACACTCACAAACAACAAGATCGTGGGCGGAAGAGACAAAAATGAGTTGCAACAAAAGCTAATTCCACATCTCTCCATTCAACTCCGCCAGACTCTGGAGAACAGCCCTGGCACTTTGCACCTGCTATCGGATTAAGCCTGGTCATGCCCACATCCCTGCATAGTCGGTTCATCTTATTCTCCTTTTCCCCATTTCACAGAGGAACGAAGATGGCAAGCTTTTCTCAGGGCCACGGAGCAGGAACAGAACCCAGGAGTCCTGCCTCCCAGTCCCCTGTTCCAACCATTGGACTACACTGTTCACTGAGCAGCTGGGCAATATCCGATCACCTCCCTCCTCCAGTGACCAACTCCCAGCGTGCCATTAACAGGCAACACATGGGTTGTGCCATCCGGTTGGGGGCAGGGGACAGAGAATATTTGACATGCCACGCTGTTTGGCTTAGTCAGCCTGATCAGCCGCACAGCAGGGAGTCCTCCAGACCCAGAGCACAATGTCCTTCTGGGACAGAGGAGAAGGGAAGGAATTAATGCCAGACTGCCAACCCAAAACCCAGGCTGGTCTCCCCTCATGAGCCAGAGCTGAACAGAGGTCGCTCACCGTGGTGAGGAGGCTAGAGACTTCTTGCAGCAGGTGACCCAGCTGCTGATTAATCAGACAGGATGGGCTGTCAAGAGGAATAAGCCCGGGCAGCCCCACCTCAATGCAACTGACGTTTACAGCCTGTTCCAGCTAACGAGTGGGTCAGGGCACCGCATACCTTCCTCCCTCCCCTCCTACCATGCCAGCCTGCCAACCAGGTGGGGGGGGGGAGGCACTGCCTTCCGAGCGACTGCCCAGCGCAATTGCTCTCAAGAATGGCTTGTGGTGCAGCAAGCCCCTCTCCCAGCGTCAGAGCGCCACCCAGAGCATAACCCAAGTAATAAAATACAGATGGCACGAGTCTGTCAGGTTCACAGGTTTGCGGAAAGACGGGCCGGGGTTAAGGCACTGGGCTGGGACTCAGGAGATTTGAGTTCAGTGCCTATGTGACTTTGGGCCAGTCACTTGATCTCTCTGGGCCTCAGTTCCCCCTCTGAGAGATGGGGCTGATAATACTCCATTTGTTGACATGCCTATTTGGGATGGGAACTATCTACAGTGCTTGGTGCAAAGAGGCCCTGATCTCAGCTGTGGTCTCCAGGGGATACAAGAAAACAAATATTCATCATTATGCCAGGGTAATTCAAAGTCACCCCAAAAGGAAAGAACATGCAGAACATCACCGACACAGCTCCACAAGGCTGAGCCAGCCAAATTCAGCATCCTGGTGTCACATACGTCCCTGTGGTGACTTCCCTACGTGGCCGTGAATCGGCTGCTGGACATAGGGCCCCCTCAACGGGAAAGGGGTCTGCTTTTAAAGGCAGAATTGGAAAGGCACAGGCACCGACAGCCACTACATGGGGCTGGCTGCCAAAACACTCCCATTCACACCGCCTCCCCCTCTGCCAATGGCCCTGAATCCCTTTCCCCTGGACATTTAAAGGCATTCCTCCTTGCAACATGGCCGGCATGGAGATGGGGGTGCAGAGGAACGGGGGGAGGGGGGTGCAAGCAGTGATGCCAGTCCCATGCAGGGGGGCGAGGGGAGGCAGGGCTCGGGCGAGCAGTGACACCAGCCCCAGCCTTTGGGAAATATGGTCACCCTATGCAGTATGTGCATTGCTGGTCACCCAAGCCCTACCTGCCCCCCATGCAGGGAAGGGGGCTCGGGCAAGCCCCGTGCAGGGTACTGTTTTCCCTTTGGGAAATACTGTCGCCCTACTTGGAAGCGAACAAGAGAAGACGCTTCCTGCATTCCTGACACAAGCCTCAGGTAGAAAACTGCCCTCAAAGGAGGGCAGCTGGGAGCGTAAGAATCCCCGCCATGCCCCTGGACAGAGATGACTGATCACCCTAACCGAGCCCCCATGCTACAGCGGACGTGGCCAAGGTCATGCTGATAATAGATAGCAGCTACGAGGGAGCAAGGGACTTCGTTAAGACGAGGGCGAGATGAAGAATGCTAGCACTGACATCTGATTAAAAACAAAAAGTTACATCCCCATCAAACCACAGCAAAACAAAATTCTTTCCGCCCCTCCAGGAACTCATCACTCAGATTGCAACTGAGTGTTGGAGCCCAGAGGTCCCAGCGTTTGCGCACAGCTCTTGAAAGCCTGATCTCCCTGGCGAGATGGGGAGCAGACGGCAGTCAGAGCTGGGATTCCAATTAGACCCAGATAAAGGTCACTACAGCTGCAGATTTAGGGGGGGGAAACCCACCACCGCACACTACCTTAATTTACACTAATATAGCCGTTGCAAAGGATCCTCTGCACAAAACCAGCTAGCGGGAAGCCAGGTTATAAACTACACCCTACCTATAGATAGGAAGATTAGCCTTGTGCTTTGGATTCCGACTGGGAGTCGGGAGATTTAGGTTCAATCCCTTCTGTGCCACAGACTCCCTGTGTGACCCTGGACCTATCACTTAGTCCCTCTGTACACCAGTCCTCTACCTACAGCATTGGCAACCTCAAGCATTCAAAAGGCAGCCAGGCCTCTAAAATTATGAGATTGGCTTAAAACTCATGAGATTTTAAATTGTAGATTGGGTGGGGGGTCTTTTTATTTGCCTTCTGAGTGCATTTGTGTTGCACTTCTAACCTATTCTCCACACACGAGGGCTAGACACTTACGTTGTTATAAAACGAGAGCTGAGATTCTCACCTAATCCCCTGACTCCGGGAGCTGGGGCTTGAAGAAAAAACCCAAATATTGCAAAACATGCAACAACAATTACAAGAGTTGGCAATAGTGCATCTAAAATGGGGAGAACACTCCTTCCTTTGTCTGTCACGTCTATGTAGATTGTACGCTCTTTGGGATCGGGACAGTCTCGTACTCTGAATATGTACAGCACCTAGCACAATGAGGCCCTGTAGGATGATGTGACAAAGCACCAGGCTCCCGTTTGAGGAGTTGATCAGTATGAAGTTCCCATCTGTCAACTTCAATTAATGGCCAGAGAAACACTGACCAGAACAAGTTTGTGTGTGGGGATAAGTCTCTCCCCCTCCGATGGGGGCGCATGGTCACCAGTGGAATGCTCTAATGTATATAGAAAAGCTATCACCATCATATTGCTGACATTGCCTACACTAAGGATTTCAGCCATTCACACCCTACACCAGTGGAGAACCTTTGGGGCAGCCCCCCAAAACTTCTATATGGGGCAGTCTGCAACAGTGGGGCTTCACCCTGCTTGAACCCCACGTAAGCTGCAAACCCCGGTTCACCCTGCCTGTGCCAGACATTTGGGTTGTTTGGCCACCAGTGGCAGTAAGTGGGGCAAATCGCCAGCACAGACAAGGCTTCAGCACAGCTTCCTGAGACAGGGGCATGGAAATTGGAGTTAGAAGCTAGCCAAAGGGGGAGAGAATCAGGCACCAAGCCCACATCAGAGCAAAACCCTGAGCACCACCCAATATAGGATAAAAACAGCATAAACCCCCCAGAAAGCGATGTAGCTGCTCAGCTGGGCCTGCAGAAGGGAAACTGGCCCTTTGCCCGGCTACGGAATCACAAAGAGAGCCGGGAAACGAGCAAGCAGGCAATCCATGGGCCAGCTTCACAGTTGGTGTCAATAACCAGAGCTCCGCCAATTTCACTGGAGCCGGGCCCGTTCATGCCAGATGATCTGCCCCCAGATTTCCAGGGTGTAACTGGAAGATTCAGAAATGGAGAACCTGCCAGTGTTCAGATTGTGAGAGCCAGCCGGAGCCGGAGCCAAGAATATCATCATCCATGATGCAGCTGTCTCCTACCATTACTCGTGTCCAGGTACACACTGGAGGTCTTGCATCACCTTTGGCAAACACTCACTGTTGTGGGTCACCCACAGTCATTCACTCTCTTGCTCTCCCTCTCTTACCCCCACACACCCCTTAGCTTCTTGGGTCCCCACAGACCTTCCCCAGAGCAGACTTTGCTGTACTGAGAAACATTTGTCCAGCTGCTATTAAGCAGGGGTGAGCAGGTCTCAGGGTGGAGAGGTGCCTGAAATGAGGCCACAAGAGAATATCAGAAGCAGGAAGCCTGCCAAACAATCATTAGGGCCACTGCATGTTGAAGGTGCTAAAAAGCACTCAAGGAAGACAAGACACTGCAGAGCAGCTAAATGAACGTTTTGTATCAATCTTCACTGCAGAGAATGAGAGGGAGATTTTCACACCTAAGCCATTCTTTGTAGGTGACAAATCGGAGGAACTGTCCCCGACTGAGGTGCCAAGAAAGGTGGTTTTGGAACAAATTGATAAATTAAACAGTAATCAGTCACCAGAACCTGATGGTCTTTGCCCAAGACTTCTGAAGAAACTTAGATATGAAACTGCAGAACTACTAACTGTGATATGTAACCTGTCACTTAAATCAGCCTCTGTACCAGATGACTGGAGGAAAGCCAATGTAACGTCGATTTTTTTAAAAGGCTCTAGAGGTGATCCTGGCAATTACAGGCCAGTAAGCCTAACTTTAGTACCAGGCAAACTGGTTGAAACTGTAGTCAATAACAGAATTTTCAGACACATAGATTAACACAATTCGTAAGGGAAGAGTCAACACAGCTTTTGTAAAGAGAAATCGTGCCTCACCAATCTATTAGAATTCTTTGAGGGGGTCAACAAACATGTGGACAAGGGTGACCCAGTGGATATAGTGTAGTTGAACTTTCAGAAAGTCTTTGACAAGGTCCCACACCAAAGGTTCTTAAGCAGAGTAAGCAGTCATGGGATAGGAGAGAAGCAGTCATAGATGAGTAACTGATAGGATATAAAAGATAGGAAACAAAGGATAGGAATAAATAATCAGTTTTCAGAATGGAAAGAGGTAAATAGCGGGGGTGCTCCAAGGATCTGCATGGGGACCCATGCTGTTCAACATATTCATAAATAATCTGGAAAAGGGGTAAACAATAAGGTAGCAACATTTACAGATGATACCAAATTACTCATGATAGTTAAATCCAAAGCTGACTGAATAGTTAAAGGAATCTCACAAAAGTGGGTGACTGGGCAATGAAATGGCAGATGAAATTCAATGTTAGTAAGTACACAGAAATGCACATTGGAAAAAATAATCCCAACTATACATACGAAATGATGGGTTCTAAATTAACTGTCCCTACTCAAGAAAGATCTTGGAATCATCGTGAACAGTTGTCTGAAAACACTTGCTCGATGTGCAGCAGCAAAGAGAATGTTAGGAACCATTAGGAAAGGGACAGAGATAATGCAGAAAATATCATATTGACATATATAAATCCATAATATGCCCACACCTTGAATACTGCATGCAGTTCTGGTCACCCCATCTCAAAAAAAACATATCTAAGAATTGGAAAAGGTACAGAGATGGGCAAGAAAAATGACTGGGTTATGGAACAGCTTCCATATGAGGAGAGATTAAAGAGACGGACAGTTCATCTTAGAAAACAGACGACTATGGAGGATATGATAGAGATCTATAAAATCATGACAGTTAAGAAAGTGTTATTTACCCTTTCACATAACAGGGGACGAAATAATGGGCAGTGTTAACAGCTTGCGCGCGCCTTGGGCCTCATGCATGGGGCTGTTATGCCATGGAGAACAGACCAACCAGAGGGCTTTGCACTTAACGAGTGGAGAAAGGCAGAGATCTCAGTTTAAAAGAAAGGCTATAGCTAGCAAGGGTCAGACGTGCCCACACAGCCCCCTCGGCCTCAAGCCAAACTCCTTCGACAATAGGACCCCGCCCCAGGAAATACTCTGGGCAACCAGAAAGAACAGAGACTTGAAATAGGAGCGCTGGTCTCTAGAAATCCTTCCTTTGGAATCCACGGCTCAGACTCCTTTCCCCACAGCCCCTGACTTGGGCTCAGAACAGGTCAAGACAAGTTAAAGCCGATTGAGCTAATCCGTCACTTTCTTACACCCGGCCGAGGATTACGTGGAGGTTGGTTTTATTTTCCAATGTGCCTCCCACCGTCAAACCCTAGGCCTGTCCCCACTGCACAGCTGGATCTCAAGTAAAATCCAAGGGCTGCACAGAGACCACTACCACGGCTCTTCATCTGGGGACCTCAAAGCCTTTTACAACGAGCAATCACTTAGCTCCTCCAATGGCCTTGTGAATTAGCCCCTTTTTGCAGGAGTGGAAATTGAGGCATGGAGAGGGACTCAGTGAAGGTCACACTGAGTCAGTGGCAGAGCTGCGAATAGGACCCAGGAGTCCTGGGCTCCCCATACCCTGTTTTTCCCCTGAAGTTTTTGCCCTGCAGTGATCGTGCATGTTGATGGAAAAAAGCGCTCTGGGTGCTGAACAATCACAAAAACAATTTCTTATTCATTAATAAAAAAGCTTTTTTTTTTTTTTTTAAATTAACCCTTGAATGGGAGGGGAAAAAAAAAAGCATCCCATGAAAAGCCAGCTGGCAGTTTCTGTCCAGCTCTGCTGCTGAGCCCCTGGCTCTCCTAACTTCACCCAGAGCCGGGGGACAGCGTAGTAAAGCCCTAGGGACAGGCAGATTGTATGCACGCGTGTGCACATTTTCACCTCATTGTGCAGGGCTGCCTTTTCCCCTAGCCTCTCCGTCCCCAGGACCTCATCCAAAGACAAGTGAAGTCAATGGAAAGATTCCCATAGACTTTGGATCAGGCCCTGTGTATACAGAGATGCTTGGTCTGCTGCAGTCCACAGTCACTTGCTATGACAGGATATTGGGAGAGGCGTGCTGGGCACCCCCCAGACCCCCAGGGGCATCACCCATCTTCCCCCAGCCCATGAGGCAAGACTGTCTCAAGCCCAGCGTGGGCAGCAATGGGAGGAGGGGGGAAGAAGAGAGAAGTCTCCAGACTCCCTGTGCCACCCCTTCCCTAAACCTCCATCTGTGCTCCAGCACCCCTGTAAAGGAGACCGCAGACAGCACAGAACCCCAGCAGCGAGAACCCGACGGCCCATGGCAAGGGACACACAGCAAGGGATCCCAGCTGAATGCTACTGCCACCCCACGCAACCCCAGGAAAATCAACTGCCTCCACCACCCTCCCCAGCTAACGCCAGCCCTGATACACATCTGATCTGGTTGTGCACGGACACATTCCCGCAAGCACAATCCAACAGGTCCCACAGTGGCTTCTGCACAGGCTTAGAAGAGCTGTGGGATGAGAGCTCAGACCACACCGCCTGCCCCTCCCCAGCAGCACCTGTACTGGAAGAGCCGAGAAAGCCGTTGGAGGCAAACTGGGGGTGCACTGTAATTAGCTCTCACCAGCTCCACCACTCACCCAGCCCCTGGGACTGCTCCGTAGCCAGAGGGGGTGGGCCCCCTGCCTGTTCTTAAATAAGATACTGTGTCACCTCTCAAAGTCAGGAGGCACCTGGGTTAAGATTTTCTCACATTGACTCCCCATATGCTGCGTCTCTTTTCGCAGCTCAGCGGGGGGTTGTTGAGACCAGTAAGAGACTAAGGGACAATCTGGAACGGAGAACATTCCCAATTGGGTGGGGTTTTCTATCCGTTTTCTGTAACCGCCTGGGATTTTCTGCCCCCTCTCACCATTCACAGTCAGCATTCGTGCCCCCCTCTTGCTTTTTCCTGCTCTCTGGCAGAGGACCATTCGCCCCAGGAACCAGCAGGCTACCCCCCACCAGGGTCCTCTTGCAAACATCCAGAACATGCCCTGCTCCCCTTCCCAATGAGGGCGAGTGGGCTGCAGACTGAATCTGTGGGCAAGTCATCTGTGGTACCAGACAGCCGGCCCTCCCCCCCAGAGCACCCAGATAAAGCACGCCAGAACAATGCTCTTCCGGACATGCGGCCTGGCACTGAGAACGACAGATGAGAGAATCAGTCCCAAAATCAGCAGCAGGCCGCTGCCGGCTGGGGAGAGCAAGTGGAACCGGTATAGCAGGGCTGGCAGTGTCATGCCCCCCGCCCCCCCCCCCAAATCCCCGGTACAGGAATATGGGTGCTGTCCGGCTAGTCTTGGCTTTGCAACTCCTCCATGCTTGGATGTCACTCCCAACGGGAGCTCGGTAACACTGCGAGCCTAGCTGTGTACACGCCTTGCAGCGGCTGACTTCAAACCTCTTCATCGTCCATTCCGATCCACGGGGACGCCTCCCACAGCCGGCCTAGCTAGCCAGAACCAGCGGGCACCACCAGAGCCAGCATGTTTTTGAGGCTGACTGGCCTGAGCCTGCAGGCACGGTCAGCTGCCAGTGAAGTCACCGTGCAGAGGGAGCTCAGCAGCCTGCATGATCAGCCCCTACGCGTGGGGGAGGGAACGGAGGGCAGCAGTTCTGCGCTGCCCTCAATTCGTCTGGGCGGCCCAGGCCCCGACCTTCCCTTCCCTTCCCTTGAGCGCTAATGGCTGGGCGCCCCCCCGAGCGGGGCTCAGGTGGAGACTTGGATCCATGGCTGCTTTGAGCCGGGCGCCATTTCTGCACCACCAGCGCTGCGGCTGCTGAACTGTCGAGGGTTACATAATTAGCCCGGGAAAGCGAGTGCTGACCCTGAAGGAGGAACAAGAGCCTCTTGCTGTTTGGCAGCAGCTCCTGTCCCTGCTCGCCCGGGAAAGCCACAGAAGGAAAAAGGAGGAGGGGGGCCTGAGTTTGGATAGCCAAGGAAGGTGCAGGGCAGCCCAGAGACAGTATACGGGGGCGGGGGCTCGCCCAGCCTGGCTCTCCCATGAAAACGCTCCGTGCGCCCCCGTGGCCTGAATGAGCCACCCAAACGAGCCTCCTTTCCCTTCTCGACCTAGGCTCTTCTTTGGCTTCCCCCGCTGCACTCTCGGAGCCCGCACCCTCCTGAGGGAGGGAGGGAGGCATAGGCTCTGTTTCACAGCAGGGGCACTGTCAAGGCGCTCGTCGACACATGGAGTTATTCCTGACGATCTCCTTGGGGTGGACTCTCTAGTCTGGACTAGGCCTGCCTTGTTCCGGGTCCATGGCTTACGCTAACTCGGGACAACTCTCATTCCACAGGAACGGCCACACTTGACGTTTAAACGCTACCTTGAAAACCACGGGGAAGTGGGGAAAGCCACAGGGGAGCCAACCCAAAGTACTGGGGACCTGCCAATTTAAAAGCAGCAGCAGCTGGAGTTGGGCAGGGAGGGCGGAGGATTGGTACCAAGAGGAATCCTGCAGGGGCAGCCCTGAGGAAGCCAGGGCAGACTACACCCTGGGTACCACCAGCTCAGAAGGAAGCGAGCTGGGAGGCTGGCTCTGCGTGAGAGGGGGAGGAACCAGGCTGTTTAGCAACAAAACAGGGTGTTTGTCGACATGGAGCACCGGTTGCCAGCTTCCCACAAAAGCCGTCTCATTATCCCCTAATTATTGCCTTGGCAGCTCCTGCAATTAACGCCTGCTTGAGTGGCTGCTGTAGGGGGAAATAAAGGGTTAGAGAGACATTACAGTCAATCAGGCCGCTGGAGGGTTGATCAGAGCCCAGACCACCAAACTCCTGTGCTACGGGGCCCTGGGGGCAATGGAGGAGAACCCAGAGGCATGTGGCCCCTACCTGAGATGGCTCAGGCCTAGCAGAGGTAACCAGGAGTCTCTTGGACCGAACCCCACAGAGAGTCACCCACTTCCAGCTTCCCTGATGTCATGGAGACCAAAATGCTCTTCCTCTCTTTGGGGTTTGGGGGGGATGCAGTAGAACTTCACCCCCTTGGCTGGGAGGATTCCCACCTGCCAGAAGCTGCCTTTTCCATTGCAAATCAAACAAGGAGGGACAAAAGCTTTGATTTTCCTGCAAATGGGGCATTTTTCACCACTTCACACTCCCCGAACCCCGGACCGTCAGGAATGGTTCTGCATTGCTCAGGAGAGAGGAAGACTGGCAGCTAGGCAGCAGCAGACTCCGGGAAGTGGGGATTTCATTACATGAGAAGCTTGTGTTGCTTCCAGCAAAGGATCTCAAAACGCTTTGCAGACACTGATAAATGGAGTTGCATACATCCCTGTAAGGTGGGTCTTATCCTCAGTGTACCGATGGGGAAACTGAGGCACAGAAGACTTGACAGTGCCAAAAGGGGCCTTAACAAATTGGGGCAGATTAGAATCCACATTTCCTGACTCCCAGTGTCTTAATGGTGACTGGTCAAGGGGATGTGAGAGAGAGCAGAACGCTTCAGTGTCCGTTTGCTTCACTCTGATGTATGAAGGTTGCATCGAAAAGGTATTTTCCCCAAAAGTCCTTCCCCCCGCCACTTAGAAATACCAAGACTCTCAAGTCTCCCTGGTTTAAAATGAAGGTCGCCTTGGATGACCCAGAAATAGGGAGTGGGAGGTCTCTTCCCTTCTTTGGGGGATTAGGGTGTCAAATCTTTATCAAAGAGCTTTTATCTTTGTCGATTTTAAGACCAGAAGGCACCCTTATGATCTAGTCTGACCTCCTGCATAACACTGACCAGAGAATCTCCCCCGGTGATTCCCGCATCCAGCAGAATTGTCTCCTGACTCTTTGAAAGGTCTTTGGGTTTAACAGAAAAAGAGAAAAATGCCTACAAAGTGTTACACAACCCAAGTACAATTTGCTTCCTCTCTTAAGTAAGTTAGCTTTCCCTGCCTTGTATCCCCAACATCAAAACACTCCTAGGTCTTTACTCTACTGGAGTTTCCCATGAAAAACAGGTTTTGACAAGAGCTGATTTTCTAGTGTAAAACCAAGTTCCAAGCATCTCTATGCATCACAAAGGGCTCAAGCTGATTTCCCCCCCACCCTTCTACCTCCCAGCTGCAGGTCACCTCTAGCCACAAGTATTGTCCTTCCTTCAGCTCACTCCAGAAACTGCTCCACCCTGCACGCTGATGAACCCTGCTCAACAAGAGACAGACTCATCCCACCGCCACTCTGACTGCAACGCACAGAACCAGGGCTGCATATCAAACAGCTGCAGCCAGAGCCCTGCTGGAAGAGAGGGAGACGCTTTGGAGGGAGCTGTACCCATGGGCTAGGTTCGCTGTGGCCAAGCAGCAGGAGACAGGAACAGCCCTCTGAAGAGCTGGCTGGGCATGCCGGGGGACGCTGTCTAGCAATCTTCTTCTTCTGCCCAGCCCTGGCTTGTGGGGCAAAAACACCAGGTGCAGGAGCAGAGGTGACTCTGTCTAGTACAGCAGTTCTCAACCAGGGGTCAGAGGCCCCCTGGGGGGCCACGAGCAGGTTTCAGGCGGTCTGCCAAATAGGGCTGGCATTAGACTCATTGGGGCCCACCACTGCCCTGAGCCCCACCACCTGGGGCTGAAGCCAAAGCTTGAGCAGCTTAGCCTTGCAGTGCCCCCCATGGCATGGGCCCCCATGCAATTGCCCTGCTTGCTACCCACGAATGCCAGCCCTGGCTTTTTTATGGCACAGCTGGGCTGTGGAGTTTTTATAGCATGTTGGGGGGTGGGGGGTTAAAAAAGAAAAAAGTTGAGAACCCCTAGTCTAGTACACTGGCAGTATGATGGACCCCTCCAATAGATGTCGTGTCCTTTTTATTAATTAATTAATTATTATTATTACCACCTTTCTCGATTCTAATCCTTCGAGGTGCTCTCCGGTCACATGTTCCAGCTTTGCTATGCAGCTGAGGGCTTGCAACTTTCATTAAAACAAAACACAATCCCCCCCCCCACCCACACACACACCATTTTCCCACCAGGAGCTGCAACTTTAAGAAATACCCTGACTACCGAGAGAGCTGGCAACGTTGCAGAGAAAAGGAACCCACCAGCCACAGTGATGGCAGGGGGAAGTGACAGGTAAGGGGGAGTGATTTCCCCCCATATGCAAAGCACAAGATATTTATTTGAAATACAGATTATTTTATTTCAGATTAAGGAAAACAAAGTCAAGCGGGAGAGACAACAAGCGAGCAGCGACTGCCTCTAACATTCCATATCTGGAAGGCAACACAAGAGAGAACTGGGGTGGCCGCAGGTAGAAGAAATTCCTCCCACGCCTAAAAGATACCCTGCACAGAAAGCTTAATGACGCCTCTCCTTTAGTTTCCCAGCTCCCACACAGAACAGGGGCGTTGGTAGGAGAGGAAACAGCAAGGCAAAAATCCTGCAGGGCTACTAAGGGTTAACCAAACCTCACCAACCACCAGGGAGGATTAGGCCGTAATGCACATGTCTGGATGGTGTTTGCACTGAATTCTATTCCAACTGACATAAGGTCTGGGCTGGAGATTGAGCAGGGCTCTGGGATCGGTCTGGCCACCGCCCAGGAGACAGGAGGGCGTGCAAACACGCACACAACCCTCTCCAAACCACTACCAGGGAAAACAGGAGACGCTGGCACTGAGCAGCACTGCAGGATGCTAGCGGGAGGGAGCCACTGAGCAGTGAGGGGCTCAGCAAGCCAGCTGCTAAGACCGTGCCCGCACGGCCCAATGCCTTTGCCCTATGCCAGTCGAGGACAGAGGCTAGGCAGCACTGACAATTGCCTGCCATGGGATTTGACAAAGCAGTTCATTGGCAAAGGGCTTGCCAGGCACTGACAGCCCATGAAGAAGCCATGGGCCTGGATTTCTCCATCAAGAATGGGGACCCGCTCCACTGGGATGTGGCATGCACCGCTAGGAGATGGCAGCATGCATCCCCAGCAAGTGAGCCCCCAGACACAGGCACGTCCAGCACCATCTCCTTAGAACTCAGGCGCCGCCCAACCCTTGCACCCCTCTTCTCTCGTACAAGATCTCTGCCTGGACAATCTCCTCTGGCCGCAACGGCGCCGGCTCCCAGCTCTGTCTCCAGAGGGCATGATTCACTGAACGCCAGGCTCATCCCCTCTCTGGCGCTCCAGCCTCAGAGAATCTCACCGTTAGCCCTTCCTTCTTCCTCCCCAGCTTCTCCAAGGCCAATTACTGCTACCCTCTGGTTTCCATGGGAACTCCACAGGCAAAGCTGGCTCCCCAGCAAGGTCAAAGATTACCCAGCGTGGATGCCGAAATGCAGCCGCGTGTGCAGCTGCTGGAGGCATAGTCCCATTCCAGAGATAAAGCCTAAAGCCCAGTGCACCTCCACCCCCATCTCACCTGCCCCCCCGTCCTTTGGGAAGAAAGGGATGCAGGGCCCTACGGAGCCCAAAATTGGCGCTGTATCTTTATCACAAACCTGCTTCCCTTTCTGGACCAGAGAGCTAGCGAGGCCATAGACACACGCGGGCCAAAAAGGACAGCACCCTCGGGACCTGCTGGGTTGAGCGCTGCAATGGACGGATGAGGCAGGAGGGGCTCATTTGGGGAAGCAGCTGAACATTCGGGTACACTCGTTAGGTGAGACTTAAAATGGGGCCACGTGTCTCCCTACATACAACACCCGGCGCTTTTAAACAACGCCTCCCACCGACTTCGGGGGAACCGTCCCCCGCGCAAACAGGTTTGGGCTGAGGTCTCAGAGGGTGGCTACTGTAACCCAGCCAGTTCACCCTGCCCGACTCGTTAATCAGCCCAGCTGGATGGGCCACCCTTCGCACGGACCGCATATGGTTACCAGACATGCAAGAATTTTAATATCTCTGCCCTTCTCACCAGGAGTTCCAGAGTTTACTGGGTTCTGGGAGACCAAATTTTTTCAACCTTAAGTGCCTACAGTTATACCTCTAACGAAGAGGCCTAATGGCAAAGGTTCTGAGCACCCTATTTCCGAACAGAGTCAAAACTTCTGAGAACGAGAAGTGTCAGGCCGTTGATTACAGCGTCTAACGCTCTTTCAGCCTCTCTGTGCCCCCGTGTTTCCATCTGTAAGACGTGGGTGAGAACACTGGCCTGCTTTCATTCATTACTGACTGTAAAGTACTTTGAGGTCCTCAGACAAAAGGCACCACAGAAGCCTACTGCAGGCAGCTGAGTAGCGTGCGTGAGGGCTTGTCTATAAGGAGAGTTAGTGCACGGCCAGTCAGGGCCTCAGTCCGCAGCACGCCAAGACTTTTACTGCACGGTTGCAGCGTCCACATAGTGAGCTACTGCACAGCAAGCTGGTGGACTACACCCTACACACTGAGTAGACAAGCCCTTTGAAAGATATATATACACTCCCTCCCCCCACTGCTATCTACTGGAGAAAATCAGAATAGTTGACCTGTGTATCATACACTCCATACTGCAAACACCTAAGGGAGAGTCTCCTTTAGCTCAGGGGCCTGTGCTTTTGTAATCAGAGGGTCTAGATTGGCCCTGGGAATGAAGCTCTGAATAGTTATGGTTGTCAGCAGATTGAACACTGTCCAGGTCCCAGGTGCTGCAGATTTGTTGAAAACCATTATTATTGGGTTTTAAGGGCTTGGCAGGCTGCCTCCTGCTGGAATTGCAACTGCTTGACAGCTCCATTCCCCATGTGGCTCATTCTGTCCTAATTTGCCATTTCTCAAGGTGGCAAAAAACACACTCCAAGACATTCAGAGTGATGGGAGAGTGGGAAGAAAAGGACCAGAAGAGCAGCTGCAGCTTCCCCTCCAAAGAGGCACTGCTCCCCCGCCTCTGGGCTGTGCACAGCAGCCCGGAAGAGCTGTCCACGCGGGTGCTCTGACAGCAATAAGCCTGGCTGGGGAAACAGGAGGTAATTAATTCAGATGTGTGTGTGTGGATGTGAAGAAGAAGGGGAAAAAAAGCCATCTCCCTCCTCCCGAGGGGCTCGTTCCGCCTTCACTCCAGCCAAGTGCTAGAAAGCCAATATGGTCTTATTAATTCCAGGCTGCAGAGCAACATGCAGTGCCTGATAATGTCCTTGTTCCAAAGGAAACTGTTTCCTCTGGTAAAAATAAATCCCCTGTCCAAGGAGCCCTCCCCCACTCGAGGATACTTTCTAAGGCCGCTTCAGCCACTTGTGATGTTTAAGTTTCCTGGGTAGCGCTGCCAGCCGTGCCGCCCTACATCTCCTCCTGTACCTACGAGTGTGCCTCCCTGGAGACCTCTCAGGCTGGATTTCAGAACACAAGGACCCCTTGTGTGAACAAGGAAACATCCTTCCAGGGAACCTCCCAGGAACAACGCCTGCCTCTTCTCCCCTCTCTGCTGGAGCATTTCAGTGAGGATCTGCCACTCTCGGTTTCACTTCCGACTCCCAGATCTGTGCAGATTACACAGCCATCACAGTAGCCATCTGGCAAAGGGGTAAGCTGTGCCCAGCATGGCCTTGAGGGATAACAGGCTTGGAGTATTCACGATGGGAGGATGTCATTAACGTCATTCAGGGATCAGATGAGGCCAGGTCAGGGGTTGCTGGGCACCGTTCCAAGTGAAAGGTACTTGGTGTGTTTTTTATTGGACCAGTGAATTAGTTTATTTACACTGGACTTCAGACCAACAAAGTCCTTACACGTGAACCTAAGACAGCTCCTACAATGCACCTCCCATCTGACCTGCCCATCTCTAGTCCAGCTCTAGAGTATGCCCACCCTCAGCTCCTTTGATGCACCTTATTCTTGCTCTCGATTTATTCCTGTGCCCTCCCACAGCTGTGGATACACCTCACTCCTGACCTGCAAATCCCGCCTCTCCCCCAGTACTGCCCTCACCCCCACCAGAGCTCTGCCAATGCACCTCAACCCCAGAGCTGCAGCCTCCCCCTGCTACTCCAGTTCTGGGCTTCACCTGAACAGAGAAACAGCCTGTCATGCAGAGTTGTGTGAAGAGCTGTACAATGCCCACTCGGGTTTCTCTAATTCCTCCCAGGCATGGGTGCGAATGAGCTGCTGGCATTTTGTCGAGCCCCACTTCAAAGAAGTCTAGATACCACCAGAGTGTCTACACAAAGACTCCCACCACTGTGAGCACAGATGGAGCCATACTAGTGGGAGAATCCTGCGGGCAAGCAAGGCCTAGGAGCTAGAATGAGACACACACAATTCCTGCTGACTTAGGCCCCTATGAGTCTCTGGAAGAGACAGTGAATGTAACTCTTTCTGCCACTGTGGCATCTTTTAAGGGCACAGCCTTTTGCTTTGCTGACCGAGATGCTCTTTTTATTCATCTGTTTCAAACACCATAACCCACAGCACCTGGAGCAAGCTCTGTGCAGCGGGGATGGGCACACATGCAGAGTTCTTTCAGCTCCCAACTAAAACCTTCCAACGCATCATCAAGGATCTACAACCTATCCTGAAGGACAACCCATCACTCTCACAGATCTTGGGAGACAGGCCAGTCCTTGCCTACAGACAGCCCCCCAACCTGAAGCAAATACTCACCAGCAACCAGACACCACACAACAGAATCACTAACCCAGGAACCCATCCTTGCAACAAAGCCCATTGCCAACTGTGTCCACATATCTATTCAGGGGACACCATCATAGGGCTTAATCACATCAGCCACACTACCAGAGGCTCATTGACCTGCACATCTACCAATGTGATATATGCCATCATGTGCCAGCAATGCCCCTCTGCCATGTACATTGGTCAAACTGGACACTCTCTACGTAAAAGAATAAATGGACACAAATCAGATGTCAAGAATTATAATGTTCAAAAACCAGTCGGAGAACACTTCAGTCTCTCTGGTCACTCAATTACAGACCTAAAAGTGGCAATTCTTCAACAAAAAACTTCAAAAACAGACTCCAACGAGAAACTGCTGAATTGGAATTAATTTGCAAACTGGATACAATTAACCTAGGCTTGAATAGAGACTGGGAGTGGATGGGTCATTACACAAAGTAAAACTATTTCCCCATGTTTACTTCTCCCCCCACCCCCCACTGTTCCTCAGATGTTCTTGTCAACTGCTGGAAATGGCCCACCTTGATTATCACTACAAAAGATCCCCCACCCCCGCTGGTAATAGCTCATCTTAAGTGATCACTCTCATTATAGTGTGTATGGTAACACCCATTGTTTCATGTTCTCTAGGTATATAAATCTCCGCACTGTATTTTCCACTGAAGGCATCAGATGAAGTGAGCTGTACTTCACGAAAGCTTATGCTCAAATAAATTTGTTAGTGTCTAAGGTGCAACAAGTCCTCCTTCTCTTTATGCAGAGTTCTGGGATCTGACTCTCCCTAGGTCAGGGGTCTGTGGATGTACATGTGTAAGAGGAAAAAGAAAAGGAGTACTTTATGCATCCGATGAAGCAAGCTGTAGCTCACGAAAGCTTATGCTCAAATAAATTGGTTAGTCTCTAAAGTGCCACAAGTCCGCCTTTTCTTTTTGCGAATACAGACTAACACAGCTGCTACTCTGAAACATGTGTAAGAGGAGGGGCACACACTGGTCTAAGTTTTAACCATCTCATCTGCAGTGACAAACCCTTCAAGGCCACGCGTGGCTCCCCAATTCCGTGGAAATCTCCAGTTCCCAGTACGACACCTGAAAGAGTCAGAGGTTCTGCTCCTCAACAAGAATTGCTTCTCAGTCATCTTCCAAGCCTGTGTTTCTAAGGCCCTTCCTGCTGGACACGGCAGCTGCAAGCCACAGCCAGGAAACATAGAGCACTCTTCTCCTGCCCCTCAGGAGGGAATACTCTGCTCTCTCCATTGCCGACTCACCCTGAGCAGGGGGAACATGGCTGTTGGGACCAGCCGGAACATTCCTGCCACTAACGAGGGCAGGAGAGAAGAAGTGACCTCAGTGATGAGGGGGATGCTTGAATCTCATTACCAGCACAAGACAAATGAAAGACTCATCACTGAGTGAATTCATGCAGATTTATTCACACCTGGGGCAGAGACATCTTGGGATCGGTCAATGCCCACACCTGAAATGCCACCGTGTAAATGCACAGTATTCTGATTGCCTGTCTGCCCAGGGGAGACGGTGTCAGCTCCTAATGCCCCCTGCCCCAGAGGGGCCAAGAAAGCAAAGGGTGAACCGAGCCACATAGCTACTTCTGAGAGGCTGCCGTTAAGGAGGGGGGATCTCCCTTGGGGCTGGGGGTAGGGATGTCTGGTAGAAAAGAACAGAGCTAGCCCAGAAGAGAAAGAGGAGATTGGAGTGCTGGGTATAAGAAACTATTTGGAAAGAGAAGATGTGCCAAGTAGTAGGAAGTTAAGAGGCCTGGCAAAGGCTGCCCCACTCACCTAGTTTTAATTCTGCTGGTCTTGGATTTGTTTTGTATTAGAGAGGGTAACAATTCACCAGCCCATGCACCAGCATTCAGAGGCCCCCTCCACAGAGCATCCCAGACTCCACTATTGCATGGGAGCTTTCCTCTGGTCCTGCCCCAGGTGGGGAAGGGACTTTGATCCCTCCCGCTCCCATGATGCATCTCTAATCTTCGTTTCACTTGGACTAAACAGAATCACGAAGGGCAACGGGATGCTCGGGGGATTCAGAGATGGAGAATTTTACCTTAAGGCCCAGTTGTTGGCCAGTAGGGGGGACTACATGAAGAGAATTTGCTGGGTTCAGTCCAACTCCGAGCAGATATGACCACAGTGGAGACAAGCCACCCACCACCCAACAGTCCCATTGTGAGCAAGCTTAGAAGAGGACTGTCTGCGCCATGGGGGGCTGAATTCCCCTTTCACCCATCGAGCAAGTGCCACCAGGCCAGGGATGAGGCACAGCAGCAGGGTGAGGCTCACCTGTACCATGCCTGCTCTGGGGACGGAGAGGCAGGTACTCTCCAGAACGGTCAAGCCAGCTCCTCACACCAGCATTAAGTTCACAAAGCAAAACTACACCACAATGTAATAGACTTGATGATGCATGCAAAATCAGCCCAGGTGATGAATCAGAACATGTTCCTTGAGGTTTAACAGCAACATACTAAGGCATCACTTGAATGACAGGCTCATAACAATCAGCCAGGATTTATTCGTTCAGCCCCTGCGTAGTAGAACACCTGCATGCACTGGCTAGTTGAGTGCATTTGGGATCTTTAATAACAAATACACATAAATAAGTATTGACCATGGCTCCTGGCAGAAGAGGAATGTGCTTGTTTTCTGGTAGAGACACCAACAATTGGAAGTCCCAGAGACAGGCTGGGATTTCCTTTAAGTGTCAGACAACATCTCAGACGACATCGATCGTGGTCTGTTTAGGCTGCAGCCTAAGCAAAAGATCTCTCCAGATCTGAGACTAGACCCAACAATGCACGGCTGCTAGGGAAGATATGGGTTCGGCCTATTACAAACAAATCGTTAGGCATAGAGGCCTTTCTGTATGTCACTAGACTGTACAATGTGGCCATTTTGGACTTCAGAGGGGCAGCAGGCATAGAACCCAGATCCTCCTGTTCCCAAAGCCCAGGCCTCTGTCGACTGGGCTAAAGGAGAGTCTCCAACCACACTATACTAGTAGGACATGCAGTTGAGTATGTCCAGGTCCATTCAGTAGAGCACAATGACAATATCTATTACATTTATACTTCCCCTTTTTTTACTGAGAGGTCTCTCAAGTACACACATGCAGGAATCACTTCTCCAGCACTGAAATGCAGCCATGGCTGGTGCAGAGCATGACAGTTGTTGCTGGCACAGATGCATCACACAAAAACACAAGGTGATGAAGAATTCTGTATCGAACTGAAACTGCAGGGGAAATTTAGTTTGGCAGAATGTAGCAATCCACACTGGAATTTGGCCAAGACAATGGGTCCCCCCAGCCCCCAATGAAATATGCCAGGGATCTTTACTGAACATACTGGTCAGGGCTCAGTTTTGCCTGGCACCTTCTCCAGCAACATAGCACCTCTGGGGCATTGGCTACAGGACTGTCTTAGAGGGGAGACTGCCACATTCTCAATCACCACCAGCACTCCCTCAGGACAGTGCACTGATTCCAGTTAGCCCGTCCAAGCAGCATCCTGCAATGGAAGCACATTGTAGTCTAAGGGTCAGAGAACAGGACCAGGAAGTCAAGTTCTAACCTCAGCTCTGCCACATCACTTTCCCTCTGTGCCTCACTTTCCCCACCTGGAAAATGAAGAGCCCCAAAACCACAACAGATCCCCCCCTTACCTCACAGATGTGGTGTTCCTCCAATCTCACCTGATGCGTTCTCCCTCTCTCACCATATCCCAGGCCCCCCCTCTGAATGTGCTCTGTCCCTTTGAACACTGTTGCCTCATGCCTACAGACCTTCTTTCCTCCAAGAGGACATACACTCAGAAAGCCATTTGTGCAAAGGCAGGGCCCACCCCTGGCTGCTTAGATCCCCTTTCCCTTAAGAAGGGCTCAGGTCCCCAGCACTGGTGGGATGCCAAAAACCAACTGATACAAACTGACAAGCTCATCAGGGTGTCACCGCAACAGGGACGCGAGATCACTACAGCCTCATGAGAGCTTGTCAAAGCCCCCTCTATGGACATTCGTCCACTCACACGCTATAAACATACACCCAGGCATGCACCACAAACGCATACAGAGCAGGGGAGCCTCTTGCTGCCCATGAAGCCGGCCGACACACACTGCCCCCAGGAGCATGCACTGGCTGGCACATTCAGCCCTGGTTGTGGCAGCAAAGCTCAGTAATATTCATGGCACAGCGCAGCAAGACGGCTGTCCATACAGAAACTGGGGGGGGGAAGGGGGGGGGATGCAATTCAAGTGCAGGCTGCAATAGACCAGGAATCTGGCATCTAGAAGCCTCCTTGCCAGGCAGATTCCCTGCACTGGAGGAGGGGAGCTCTGCGCTTGAAACATTTATCCTTCACCCTGGATATAATTAGCATCCTCACAGCCTCCATGATCCAGGCACCTGCCAGGGAAGCAGCCCAGGTCGGGCGCCGTGGTGAAAGCGGTTGCCAGCACAAGACTGTGCATGATGTCAGCTATTTGAGGCATTAAACAAGGACTCACCGTGCTGCCGCTCCGCATCCCTCCTTGCCGTGTGGCTAGATCCCAAGCCATGGTGACCCTTCCTTGCAACTTCCTCCGGCCAGATCCCCTTCTCCTTCCCTGCAGAGCTCCCTGGGGAATGGAAGCCGCTGTCTCTCTCCCCCCCACCCACTCAGATCCCCCCTCCCTCCCTTGCTAGTCACTCATCTCTGTCTCCAGACAGTCACCGGGCTCAGCTCGGCAAGAAGATGCTGCTGCGGAATCCGGCATCCTTCCCTGGGAGCCGGAGCTGGGCATGCTCCATGCGCTCCCGAGGGTACTTAAAGGTCACGTGATGCCTGAGCTGTCATTTCGAGCAAGAAGTAAGTAGTAGGGGAGCAGGATTAACTCTGTCCTGATCCTAGGAAGAGCAGTGACAGCAGCCCCCCACAGCTGGGTGACCCCTTACAACCTGGCAGGCCACGCAGTTTAATCATTACTGTCACCCGCATGGAAAGGTGGCTAACGTAGGGGATGGGGCCATGCCAGGACCACTGAGCGGTTCCCAATCCTGCAGCCTTGACTCCCATGAGTAACCCCGCCGCTGTCAGGGAGGCAACTCAACAGAGTAAATGCACCAGGATCCACCCCTGTACAGTGGGGCTGGGTGTGGATTTTTTGGCTAACCCTTTGGGGTTTTTTGCTGCAAATGGTTTTGGTTAAAACCAAAACTGTTCATGACACAGGGTCAATTTCTACGAATCTCCCGTCTGGAAGAGAGCTTTGAAATGGTCACCATGCCCCATGCCGACATTTTTGAACAGGAAAGTTTCAGTTTTTCGAGTCAAAATGACTTTTTCATTTAGAAATTTGAGTCAATGAAGACTTAAAGAGATGAAGAAGAAGAATCATAGAATCTCAGGGTTGGAAGGGACTTCAGGAGGTCATCCAGTCCAACCCCCTGCTCAAAGCAGGACCAATCTCCACAACCCATTTCAACTGAAGCGAACTCAACAACCTTTTGGTTGGCAAAATTTGAGGTTTCAACTTTTCAGCCCAATTCGGGATGGGAAGCATATGTCAATCTTGAAAATGTTCACAGGAGAGGAAAACGGCTTCCTGCCCCACTCTCCAGTACATCACCCAAGGCATGCAGTGCCAACTCTCACCAGTGCAGGATGGGCATCAGACAGTGTCTTGTTCAACCTAGCTTTATTCATGCCATGTGACTGGGCACCACTCCTTCCCCTGGGAAACAATTCCCAGCTGGAAAGGTCTCACTACGGGGGTGTCTGTACTTGGATTCTTACAGTGGATTTTTCAATAGCACTCAGCCCTGGCTTAACTCAGCTCCCATTAAGTCAGTGGGAGGTTTACTACCTATCTCTGGTACTTATCTGCCCCCCATTGCTGTAGTATCTGGACATATTTAGTGTATTTATCCACACAACACCCCTCTGAGGCAAGGCATGGCTATTATCCCCATTGTACAGATAGGGAACTGAGGCACAGAGAGACCAAGTGACTGTCCCATGGCCACACACGGGGTCTGTGGCAGAGCAGGGAATTAAACCCACATCTCCCAAGTGCTAGGCTAGTGCCCTAACCACTGGGCCATCCTCTTATCAACTCCAATGGCCTAACCCCGTGGACAATGCTGAGTGCTTCTGAAATCCTGTACATATCCATGATCTAACCTGTGTTACTATAACAGCATTATAGAGCCTAGGCTGCAGCTTAGGGTTAAAACACTGCTGGGGCAAATGTTTGCATGTTGTCCACATTCACTTCCGTCCCAGTGTTCCCAATTACAGCCCCAGCAGCAGCAGGGAACACGATCGGGGGGTTGTTTGAAGACTTAGCTGCCCCGGGGAAGCAGCTGCCCACAGCCACCTTGGGTTTGACTTGTGGTTGCTGGGAAAGGCTCTCTAAGGAGCACAGCCCTTGAGCATCTGGATGTCCAATTATTGATGCAGCATGGACGTCAGCATGAAGGGGAACTGGTAACAGGCTGATAGGAGGGAAGAGAAGCAGTGAGACAGACAGACAGACAGACTCGTCCTCAGCAGCCAGCAGACAGACACTCTACAGCTAACTTTCAGCACAACCCTGAATGGGCACAGGCCTCTTTAAGACACTGATTAACCAGACTGTCTGGCCACAGCTGTTCATTGTTGTCCCGTTTGAGCAATAAGAACCTCACGGTACCTTGCTGAGCAGAAGGGTGAGACACCAAGATCCTGGCGCTCAGGGATCAGAGCCAGAGATTTTCTGAGCAACAGCGGGCAGGCGGAGAGTTCTTAACTGAAGAGGGTCCCTTGCTGGTGCAGGGGCCTGGCACACAGCACTGCTCTGGTTCTCCTTGCCCTGCCGGGGACCACAACATTAAGAGAAGTCACCATGCTGGGGGGAGGCGGGGGGAGAGAGGCTATTCTCTCCCCCCTCCAGCAGTGCAGGACTCTCTGGCACTGGAGCAGAGCCAGAGATGTGGCTGGCACAGGGTGGGGGAGGGTCACAGGTTCTCTGAAAAGAAAAACACCCTTGATCCTCTAATCCATGTTAGCCGGAAGCTTTAGGGGCTGAGAGGGGATTGGCTTTCACTGAATTCCCTACCCCACATCTCCAAACCCCTCCCTCACCGGTGATGGGCTGAGGACCCAGGTTAACCCCCTCCCTGCCAGGCTTGTAGGGCTAAGGTGACCTTGGACCAACAGCACTGCTAATGAATAGCTACGTAGGTGCAGGGCCAGCACCATCTGGGGGCACGAGGCCTTCCAGCCCGAGTCAACAGACTAGGGCTAGCAGGGCTCATGCTCGCGCTCTAAAACAGCTGTGTAGAGTAGACAACGCTTTGAAGTCGCATCTCAGGCTGCAGGGAGCTCAGGCCCTGAAGCCTAGGGAAGGGCGGGCTTCAGAGCTCCAGCCACAGCTTCAAATACAGCTAATTTTAGAGAGCCAGCTGAGCCTTAGCCTTTCATCCTGGGTCAACAGACTCACTCCAACATCCTGTGTGGGCACCTCTTTCGCAGTCCCTTCCCCTGTTCCATCGGTCTCTCTCTTCCCCCTCCACCCAGCTCGCCCATCGCTGACCTCTGACAACCGCAGGCCCCACAGCCCCACCGTAAATTTGGCCTTGTCCTGCAGCCCTCTCCCCCACTGCCAAAATGCCCTGCTCCCCACCCCACAGCCCAGAGATTTCTAGGGGCCCAAAAGCCAGCACTAGGAGAAGGTCAAGGGCAAACGCAATTGGCGAGGCAGGCTGTCCTTAAGGAGGTGAAAGTTACACCACAGCCAGGCCCAAAGGAGGAAAAGAGATATGCCAGCACAAGAGACCAGGGGAACCTCACGAGCACCCTTGCATCGGCACCTGGGGCTGGAGGGGCAGGGGGCTTGGCACAGCTCCTGACAAGAGTCAGCCCTCAGCTGGGGGCTGTTTCAATCCCTTACCCCTCACCACAGTGGGAGAAGCCGTGGCCCACAGGCCGGTGGTCAGTTCTAGAGCCCCTGTGCCTAGAGCCCCTGCTTCCTGCTCTGGGCACAAAAGGGCCCTTCTTTTTCAGGGCACAATTCTGATGAACAGAGCGAGGCGAGGCAGCAAGAGAGGAAAGCGCTTTCTCCTTGCCGCCTCCGTGCTGGGGAGAGGAGTCCAAGCCCCCAGCCAGCACGGAAAGCAACAGCCAACGCTCCCTTCCTCCCCAGAGGGCCAGGCTGACCGAGGGGCTGGAGCAGACAGGGCAGGGAGCGATTTCACAGAGCCAGTCACACTAAAATGGTGGCTAAGGAGGACCAATCTAGTAGCCCTGATGCTAAGCTGTGTTCTCTTACCACCCACCACCCTCCCCCGCATCACACTGGCACCAAAGGACACTCAAGCAAGACTCTGCCCACCACGCATTTTACCATGGAGGGTTGCGCCTCACGTGTGTGGAAATGTGAAGGGACACACACACACAAAAACAGACCTCTAAAGCTGCCCGTTGTACATTTCCTGCACACTTTGGCACCACCTTGTGGGAAGCTGTTGCAAATGCGGCCACACCACCAGCACCTTGCATGGCGGAGCACTTTGCAGGGAATATGCAGATAGTATGGAGAGCAGCAGGCAAACAGACAGGAGGGGTGGCAGAGGAGGAAGCTCTAGCCAAGGCACCTGGGCAAACCCTCTGCTTACAGCTTATTATTTGGTAGCTCCTAGGAGCCCAATCAAGGCTCAGGGCTCAGCTGCACTGCGTGCTACACAAGCAAGTAACAGAAGACAGTCGTTGCCTAGAGAGAGTACGATCTAGGCCGCTAATCAGCCACCTTAGGATTTTTGATCTCTCAAGGTATTTATTGCACCCAGTGCTGTGGCCTCTTCAGATTCTGTGATGTCACTCTGCAAAGCAGATAGCACCATGGTGTAGAGATCTCCTCTGAAACGCCAGCCACAAAGCAAGCTGGAACTCTGCTTAGTGCCTTGGCAGAAAGGAAGGCTGAACCAAGTGGCCCAGGAGCCATAATCCTCCCATCTGGGGCGTCAGCATCCTTTCCACAGCAGCCCACTGCAGAGTTACAGACAAGATGGCCCCGATTTAAGGCAGGAAGTGAATCAGAGAGAAAGCACCACTGCTCCCCCCAAAAAAATCGTTGAGGGAAAAGTCCTATAGAATGCAACAGGGAAGAAGGCAACAGGGTTCTAGGAAGGGTACAGTAGGGCCAGATCCTTAGCTGGTGGAAATCAAAGGAGTTGTGCTAATTTACTTAGGGTGCAAGCTTTTGGGCAGTACTGTCCCTTTGCCCTGTGTTTATACAGTGCCTAGCACCATGGGGTCCTTGGCCAAGCCTGCCGCAATACAAATAATCAACAATCGTTTCCATCTGCTGGGGATCCGGCCCATAGAACCGGAGAGCCTGACCAGGGTTTGGTTTAAAACCGTGCTGTAGCAGCGACAGCGTTCTGTATTTGGTTCTCTAGGAGGATCCAAAAAGGCTTGAGAAAGTTCTTACTCAGCAAGACTTTTCCCTAAGAGAAGAGCCTATTTTCATGCAAATAGGGCTGGATACCGGATGGTCTGGGCTGGTTGGTTTTGCCCGCGATGTTGCAGAGTCCTCTGAAGTCCCTGCTAGAAGTGTCTGCATCTAAAATACCAGTGTGGCACAGGGGGCTCTCGTCCATGCACGGGAACCAACCCTAAATGTGGTCCCCAGTTTCTCCTGGCACAAGGTCTCTCAGCAGATGCTGAGAGCGACCCAATGGGGAACCTCCCAGCTTGTGTATCTAAGATCAAAGCTGGTGCTGCACCAGCCCTGTCTCCTGGACAGAGGGTCAGCAGGGGGTGTCTGCTTCTGATGCAGCCTCTCCAGAAGAGGGGATCCTTCCTGTGGGAAAGGATGGCATGCGGGGTGGGCGGGAAATTCAGCTATCCATGGATGTGCCTGGTTGCAGAGCCTATGACCCGAGTCATCCCACCAGCCAGAGCGTAAGCTCAGCCTATGGCTGGGCAGGCTATAGAAACTTTAGGACAGATCCTCAGCTCCTGTCAATGGAGCTACACCAATTTACCCTCTATGTGGATTTGGTAGGAGGTGTGGGAGGAGTTTGCACTGAGGAACGAAAGATATGAGACAACGCCAATCACAGCAGGCCTCGTCTACAGATCCCGTCATCCATGCAGCAAGTTGGAACCCAGCCAAAGTAGTGAGTGGGCTGGACCTGACAGGATGAAGACAGGTTGGAATTAGCCACTGGGACCACAGCCAGTGTTAGCTACTGAAAAGACCACACCGGGGTCTGGGAGAGCTGTGGGCAGTGCCCAATTGGAGGAGCGCCAAGCCCCATCCCTCCTCAACAACAACTGGCAGGAGTCCTGGCTCCAGCAAAGCTCCTGTTTAAGAGATATGCAACCCCTAAGCATGATGGGAGGATTTTGCTGATTGCAGCAGGTCATTTAGGCCTCTGAAAGGCATTGTCTGGGTATACAAGGACAAGGCACCGCATGCTGCTATCAAGCTTCTACCTAGTTTCCGACAGTGCTAACACAGGTTCCACTCCACGGCTTGTAGCAACACTGGGAGCTCTGCCACCGATGAGGTTTTGGCTGCTACCCTCCTTTTCAGCATTGTCCTTTAGTCCCACTGAGGGCAGGTGCAACTGACTCAGTGCTGCCGGAGCAATGCGTGATCTGAAGATAGCAATTGTCCACCCAACTCCACACCCCCACCCACTCACCCTCCACCAGCACAGCGGCGTCTGAAGCAATCCTACCCGCAGCATAGCTGCATACTGTGCACAAGGAGCTATCAAATGTTATAGCAGCGTCAGCCCCACTTGCCCTTCCAACATTTCAGTAATTACCCAATAGTTCTGTCCTCCCAGTTTATACCCACTCCCCCAGCCCAGAAAACAGCTAAAGGCATTTGCTGGGGGTGGGGGGGAGTAGCTCCTAAAGTTAGCAAACAGCAAGAAACAACAATAAAAACCTTCCCACTTACTTGATAAAATATATGGCCCCCTGGCATGTGGTGCCTGTCTCCCAGCCTTTGGGCAAGTCTGAAAAGATACAACAGCAAAAGCAGACGTCATTCATCTGTTCAAGAGCGGAACTCCCTGTTGCAGGATATTACAGATGCAATTTTTAGCTTATTACCTTTCAAGAAAGCACTCATTTGAATAAGAATATCTTATGCAGTTACATTAGGCAAGCTCAAAATTATTCCAGGATACCAGCTTTTGGGGCACAAACTGATTGCCAGCTAAGCTCAGAGGAGCTTCCCTCACGTGAGGTAGTATTGCACAGTTACCTGCAATCTTTCCAGTCTCCCACCCATCATTGGTCACTGTTGAGAAAAGGGAGGGACCAGAGAGACAATGAGCTAGTTCTAGGGAGGCAGCAGGTGGGGTACCGGAATAGAAGGGCCACTGAGTCAGTTCCAGTCTGACAACTCTGTCTGTTCCCGAGTTACAAACCCATTACTATGCACCTGGAATGCGGCATCTCAGGAAATTTCAGCTGAAAGTGACCCGTCTTGACACCCTCCCTCCCAACCCATGCGGAGTCAGAAATTACAACCCATGTTGTTTTTAGCTCTTCCCCTATGGTTTTACGAGGGTCTGGCTGAAGCACACAGAGGACAGCAGCACAGAACTAGATTGTGGGACAATTCGCTTGTTCAGACGCTCACAGCATTTCCAAGGGCCTAGTGATTTGAGCCCCTGCCTCAAATGTGAGGCCCCGTAAAGAGATCCAATTTTCAGAGAGAGCTGAGCACCCGCCCTTGGGAAATTAGGCTCCTTACAGGCCTTTCAAGTCAGGCCCAGTTATGTTCCCTGCATGTGTGCTGTGAAGTTACATAAAAACAAATACTCTTGCCAGAAGGTTGTAATGTAACATGACTTGATTTCTTAGAATTCAGAAGAATAACACAAAGAACCCCAAATCAGAGACACACAAAGCAGGCTGCACCCTAAAACTGAGAGGCACAACTGACCCCCAACTTACTGGCTGCAAACTGACACCTGCTCCCAGGCTTCACTGCAGGGGCCCCCTAGCATGCAAGCAGGGCCAGGGAACCCTTCCCCCCAACCTCCACATTCAAAGAGATAACTTGCAACTCCCACAATCCTCAGTACATCACAGCTCACCCACTCCCATTCTGAAACCCTTTGGGTGTGTGCAGAGAGACAAATTCAGTGTCCCTGAATTGGAGTAGAACGTTGCAGACCACTGGAAGCGGAACAGTTTGTTAAGCTAGTTTAGTTTTCACCGCTGAGGCTACAAGAGGATTTCCAGTATTTCACTCAGCTTGGTATAACTCTTATTTCTAGCCAGTTTTGCTCTCTGGCTCCCTCTCACAGCAATCCAATGCTAGCATGTCTGGGTTCTCAGCAATACAAGGAATCAACCCCCCTTTTCAACACTGTTAGAGACAAACACTGCTAAAACTAGCCGACATTTCACATTGGCTCTTGAAAGAGGTTGATAGTATTGGCGTAAGGAGCAAAATGTATTAACCCCTTCATCTCTGGATTGTTTACAAGATAGCTCTAGAAAAGATCCTCTAACACTGACAGCTGCAGGATGTTCTATTAACTGTGCAGAGGGGGAAGGGGAAACACATGTGACCAGGAGAGCAGCTGCAGTCTTGACAACACAGTCGGCCATTGGCAGTTTTAGCAGGCTTGTTCCTTACCTCTGCTGGCAAAGTGCCCACTCTGGATGGGGGATCCGGTGCCTGGGTGCACCCAGCTGGTAGATTTTGTCTCATCGCTGTGAGGGACAACAACAGAAAGTCAGAACATGCACTTGACTCTGGGGAGGACTCCTATCCTGGCTTCCCAAATACATCACACCTGTCTGGAGGAGCGGGGTAGGTGCTCGCCCTGCTGCCTGCAGAGGGGAGCTTTACAAGGGCCCTTTTCTATCCCTTTTCTGGAGGTCCCTAGTAGCATGAATGGGAAGCAGAAGGGAGAAGGTGAAGATCAGGGATAGGGCTGGTCTACAGCTTCCTCAAAGGGCTTGCCAGACAGCAGATCCTATCAGTGGCTGCACTATGGAGGGGCTCCACTCCTTCCAATAGTTGTGCCAGGCTCCAGGGCACGAGAGAAGGAGTATCAGCCAGGTCACCCCTGAACTCCTCCCAGGCAGTGAAATAAAAGGGGGGGAAGGGAATGAGGAATAACAATGCCTGAGGTCTGTGTAGGGTCAGGTGTGGAGGCATCAAGGGGACTAGTAAGAACTGGGGGTAAACCCCTAACTCCCACAGCCCCCAGTAATTGTTACTCCCTACACTTGGCCACAATCCCCCTCTTCTTCTCTGTGCCATTCCTTCTGCCTTGTCCCCCTCTCCCACAGCTCTTCTGCCAAGCCCCCTTTCCCACCACTGTCCAGACACCACCTGCTCAGAACATGCACTAAATTGTAGAGGGGGGAGATGAAAAACACACACACACACACTGCAAGTAGGAAAACAAAGAAAGCCAGCTGAACATACTTGATGAAGAAGACTCGCCCGCCTCCACACACTCCATACGTCCACCTGCCAGGCAGGTCCAGCCAGTCAATGTCATCAGCCATGGAGCCCCTCTGCTGCAGGACACCAGCAGATGGAGAGAAATCCAAAGCCACCCAACTCAGAAGTCAGCCACTCCCACCTGAGTGCTCCTTGCAAGGCAGGGCTGGAGGGGAGAGAAGGCTGGCTGCTGCTTAGTACCTAGAGAAACCCTCTACAGCCAGTTCCACCAGGAGACAAACACTTGTTTAGTTCAGACCTTCCAGCGAGATTCTGTTTGCTGCAAACAGCCGCGAGGGGTGGGGGGACCCATAAATTTAACCCTGTCAGAGGCAACCTGCTGATTTGCCCATGACCTGGAGCACACAGGACATTCCTGCAGCACCAGCTCGCTGCATGACTCTTAGGGCTAGTGCATAGCCACTTCCTTCACTGCCTACTTTATTTAATTACTATCAATTAACTCGTGAGTAGTTATGACATCTTCACTCCCTTCTCCTGTTAACTTTAAACACTGTCAAATTCTTCTGCTCTTCAGATCTCAAAGCCAAGTGGAGGCAGTATGCAGGGATCGTGGTTACTATTCACAGTAGTATCTGGGCTGTCCAACAGGTATTCGCTCTCGCTCTTCACAGCCTCTTTTAAAGGGGATAGGTGGAGTTTGGGTGGCACCTCTTACAGGGCTGGGGAGACTGGAAACAAGGTGATCCCAAGTGGCTGCACGTCTGCAGTACTTTTCAAAACCCCTGATGGCAGTAGGGGGAAGATTCATTTTGAAACATTGTCTGAAAAAGATAATGCAACAAATGAAGGACTCTCTCTCCACATGAGTGGGACTGGACAGGGCTGAGCTCCCTGCTCAAACTGTGGGGAATGGAGCTTGCCTAAAGCCTGGGAGAGGGACATTTCAATAGCTCTTTGAATGACTGGGAGCGACAAACATGTCTGATAAGTCACACTGTAGCACTGAAGAAATGGATGAGCTTGGTTTTGATTTAGAGTCAGTCCTTGAGTGATGGTTTTGCACGACAGAGGTGCCACCATGTTGGTGGATTGGCTAGGCTAATGTTGGTCGTGAGAAGAAGGATGGCATTACGGTTAAGGTGCTACCCTGGGAGATCTGGGTTCAATGCCTGGTTCCGTGTGACCTTTCGTAAGTCACTTAGGCCTCACTACATCAACCACCTATGCGTAGCAGTCCTGTTGAAATTAATTCCATTACTCATGAGCCTAAAGTTAAGCGTGTGATTGGGGCTTTAATCTCTCTGGGCCTAAGTTCCCCATCGTTAAAATAGGAATACTACTACTTCATTTGTCCCACCCTATGACGGCAAGAGTGAAATCCCGGCCCCATTGACTTCACCCTAAATTCTTTGGAGGGCAGGGACGGTCTCTTACTGTGCGGCTGTACCACACCTGGCACAATGGGGTCAGGGTCTCGGCCGCATACCATAACAGAAATAACAAACAGGGAGCCTTCCAACCCAGATGCTTTCAGATTTGTAGGCAAGGTACTACAGTAATATAAATAGTGAATAATCGTAATAAACAGCTAAGGATTGGTGCTTAGAGCTGGTGCACAAAGGGACAGCGCGTACTGTCACTTTTGGCAGACACTTCTAATGGACAGACTCCTAGAACCACAGCAGCAGGGGTGACTCAGCCGTGGCTTCTTTTGATCCTGGGATCTGGAACATGTGGTTTCAGGCCAGGAACAGATTCTGTGATCTGTTTGGCCAAGTTAAATAGTTTCAGCCTTTTTCAATAGATGAGGAGGGAACAACAGAGTTGGCTTGGGGACAGGGATTGGGGTTTTGAGCTGGTTTAAGTTTAAAAAAAAGAAAGGTTTTAAAAGTCAAATGTCACAAGAGATCTGTTCATAAGATGCCCTAATCCTAGGTGAGGTGCTGTGAGGTTAAAAAAAAAAAAATCACATTTTTCAATCCCAAACTTCTTTTCCCACCCTTGAGCCTGCAAACCTACACATCCGTAACTTTACTTATGGGAGCAGCCTCATTAACTGTAACAGGGCTCCCCACATGTGCAAGGGCCCACTTGTGCTTAAGGGTTTGCAGGCTCTCTAATGCCCTACTCCTGCAAACTGCTCTGGACAAGTAAAACCTCTGTGCCCATGATTCACCCTATTTAAGTTAACAGGGCTCTATCTGGGCATAGGGGTTTGCCCTAATGGCATGGCTTCCTGGATCAAGGGCCAAACTCAAACTCATTGACTTCCTGGATCAAGGAGATGACAGGAAGAAGCAGGGCCCATCACTACTCACTGTGCAGTTGCAGGATCCTGAACCAGATCCTCATCCTGCAAACACTGGTTCACAGACCTAACACTAAACATGGTGTGAAGTCCCACTGAGTTCAATGGAACTGTTAGAAGTTAAACACAAGCACAAGGGTTTGCAGGATCAGGGAACATGTGGTATACGCTCATTTGATCTTAAAAAGAGTCTCTTCCTTCCCAGGGTAATTCTCCCGGGTAAGCTGATTCTCCCCCCACCCTGTGGCTCCTTTTCCCTATGTACTCGGGGGAAATGCCTATGGCAATTAAGAACTTGCTAGTCCAATATTACCATAAGGAACCAGCATGAGCTGTTCCAGACTCCAGGGTAAATAATATGTGGATTTTTGGAGAGATTTAATACTCTCCTTGCCAAGAATCCAGAGCTGCACCAGGCTCTGTCCTGTCAGGTGAATAAATCAACTTTTGTTACTTTCCACAAGAGATTTTTTCCCTTCTTTATTTCTTAATCCAATGGAAACTCAAGGGGAAAATACCAGCAGGGTGTTGGGTTTTTTAAAAACCTTCCTTAAACATTCCTTCACCAAAAATACACATCTTAGGAAGTGAACAGGCACACAGATGCACCATACAAACTACTGTTGTGGTAAGACTTTGCACTTGTCTGCAGCATGTCCACTGAGGCTTTCAAAGCACTTTGCAGATCTACATCCATCAAACATCACAACCGGCCTTGGTGGTAGGTCCGATTACTGCCCTTTTGACAGATGGAGAAATCAAGGCACAGAGAGGTGAAGAAACTTCCCAGAACATCTTGAGAAGAGAACCCAGGAGTCCCCATTCCACTTTTTCTCAGAGAGCTTCATCAATGGGCTCCCAGCTAAAAAGATCCAGATCTGTTAAGACTATGACACAAATGCAGGAAAACTCAGGAGATACAGAGAAAAGCTGAGTTAACTCACACACTGCCTGTCAGCTTTCCTGGCATAGGCTGGTGTGTGTTGCAACCTTGACATTGCAGTACTAAAGGTGTCATTACAGTACTAAAAGGAGGGTGTAGGGAAGAATGCATGAATTACATTAATAGTAGGGCACGTCAGGGTGAGGTGCAGTCTGAAAAGGAGGAGACTTGCCAAGCATCCCTGTGCATAAGGAGGAGCGCAGTCAATCACAGCTTATTTTTAAAAGAAAGGATGGGAGCTCAGAAATGACGTTCTGCCAATTAGTTGCTATCTGTCAGCTGGTGAGAAGTCCAGTCTGTACGGCGCTGTTTCTGTGCTGAGGCCGCTTCCCAGCCAAGCGTACTTGGTGCAGTCCAGTTCTGGTTTAGGGGCTGGAGCCAGCTCAGCACTGTAATGAGGTTTGTAATACAAGTGGCTAGACTGACCACTGATTACCTCTAGATAATGCTAAAAGCCTTTGCTTGCAGAGATTGTGAATAGCAGTGCGATGTGTGTGGCTCAGTTTAAAAAAGGAAAGGGGGGCAATGCAATCTACTCATTCTAGGTCACTCTTTTAGGTCAAAGTACGTTGAAAAGGACTGTGATAGGTGGAGCACTGATGCTATACACACACAGGTACAGCTTAATGGTTGAAGAGTTAAGTAGGAAATTCCTCCCGTCCTTGGAACCACAAATTCAAACTGTCAGGGCAAACTTAGCCCTTCATCCTTCTGAGGCAGATAAATCAAATGCTCTGAGGTTTATTTTATGCAGATCTTTCATCTGGGACCTTATCTACTAAGATTCCAGGAATGTTAAAGATGTACAGGATTTCGTTCTGTATGGGAAGGAGCCACGCCACTGCCTTTGGCCCACGTTCCCCTATCTATGCTGTGCTACTGGCTAGTCAACCCCAGAAATGCATAAAGCACTTGGAGCTCCTTGCAGACGAACGTGTAGACATAAAATATATCCAGGCTGTCAACTATATGAATGCATAGCAATACATACATACATATACACACACATTTAACAAAGGGTACTGACTATTTATTTCTATTAAGATAAAATCCATATTATATCAGTAACGCTCTCAGCAGTGTATGGTGGCCATAATATAACACACACCTCAGACTACCCTTGCTCACAGTAACCCCGGATGGAGTTCACATTTCTTAATAGTGTCAGAAAGACTATGCTGATTAGAGGAATAAGTCACAACCAGGCACCTATTTATAATCTGCACTTCAATAAAGGAATTCTGGCACCACCTTCTGGACAAAAGATTTTCTTCTCCGAATGAAAATTCTACACCAGAACTAGTTTGTCAGGAAGACATTTTCAAGCAGTCCAACGGAATGTATCGATAAGGTGTTTATAAGGGGTCTAGCGCATCTCAGTAATATACTATTAATTGTACAATAGGATTAAGCCCAGGGAATGGGCCCAATTCCCGCCTAAATAATAATTCTTCCTACCTAATTTCAAGTGAATCTACACTTGCAATTTATTTCACCATGACCACCTCTCTCCCTTAAAAAAATCACTCTTGATTTCTGCTATGCAGTTTGGTTACTCTGTTCAACCTCAGAGATACGGCTCATTCAACTGCCTATGCAATTAAACTACTCTACAGTGCTTGAAACATGTTGGGGACCATTGAGGATAAGGAGGAGGTAAATTTAAATCACGGGTAAGTTAGCTGAAAGGTCATATCATGTAATGGACAATATAGGAGTCCATGAATTATAGTTAATAGAGCAGGGAATAGAGAGTCAGGAAACTTGATTCTAGAGCGAGTTTTGCCACCACCTTGCTTTATGACTTGGGTAAGTTATTTGCCCAGCTTGGCTTCCCCATCTGTAACATGGGGACAATGATATTCACCCTCTTTGAGATCTTTGGATGGTAAGTTCTAGCTAAATGGAAAGTATAATTATTCCATACTCCTGTCTGCATTGTTAAGGACTTAAAATTTAATATGTTGAGGAGCGTCACAGCTGCAAGTTTTGCTGTAAAGCCCGCAGTTGATCCTGCTGTGCTTTGCTAATAGCTGTAGAATACTAACCACAGGGAGAAAACGTAGGCTGGCAGGATGGAGTCCACAGAACTGCATTCCAAGCAGATGTCCAACAGCCTTATATTGGCAAGTATTACCACCACGCATGATGATTAAGTAACACTTTCTAGGTTTGTTCTAATCTCTCTCCATCCCTGTATTTACACAATGCTTGTCACCATGGCATTTGGGAGCCTCCACAAGTTGTGATGCTCCACAAGGATAACACTGTAAACCTGTTCTCCCACCCAGAGCCTCACAGTACAAATCCCAATCCCTAGCATTTCTCTGACTCTAATACAAATTCTATCTTTTCTCTGGGAGAAGAGTGGGCTTGAGCCTGAGATTTGGCCAACAAACTCATTGCTGAGAAGCAATCTTCTTAAAACCGAAAATTTAAAATAAGCAGCCCTGGTCACTGAGACATAGTAAAATGACACGAAGTATAAATACAGTGGAAGCCTCTTATCCTCTCCCTGCTCCCTGCCCCCAGAAAGCTTCATTCTGTGAAATTTCATTGGAACAGATTGCAACCTGTTCATTAAGATGCATTACAACATAGGACTTTCATCCAATTTCTCTATACACAGGTTTCAGAGTAGCAGCCGTGTTAGTCTGTATTCACAAAAAGAAAAGGAGGACTTGTGGCATCTTAGAGACTAACCAATTTATTTGAGCATAAGCTTTCGTGAGCTACAGCTCATTTCATCGGATGCATAAAGTGGAAAATGCAGTGAGGATGTTTTATACACACGGACCATGAAAAAATGGGTGTTTATCACTTCAAAAGGTTTTCTCTCCCTCCACCCCACTCTCCTGCTGGTAACAGCTTATCTATTACAGGGTCAGTGTTTTCACTATAAGAGGGCTCTAGTCTGTATAATTGTGTTTTTGTGCAGTTCCTCAACTAAACAATAACTACATTTTAACAGACGCTTAGTTCTGGGTTCAGTTTCCAGCTGCTACAAACTTTGTGTGTGACCATAAACAAATTGCTTAATCTCTGTGCCTCATGTCTGCTCCACACACAGAAGCTGCATCCATTTAACTAAAATTCGTTTGCAAACAGATTTAAACTGGCACAAACATGTCACATGTGGACACACCTTTGCTTATTTTGTCTTTACAACAGACATAGCAGATTTACCAACAAGTTAAACTGCTTAACTTGCTGAACTGCTGAAACAGTTGTACATCGATAAGTGTATTCTGCTAGGGGCGTGCACAGGTTTAACAAAATCAATTTTAAAAACCGAGATCTCTTTATACTGGTGCAAGTTTGTGTGTCAACAGGGCCTCAGTTCCCCATCAATAAAATGAGGATAATACTCCTTTCTCCCATCCTTAGCTAAATACACAAGACATGCTTATAAACTGTTCAGGACAGAGACTCTCTTACTGTATGTATGTACAGAATCAAGCACAATTGGACCCTGACCTTGGCTGGGGCTTTGCGTGCAACCTTAATACAAACAGATATTCTATAGGAACTTCTATGTACAACTTAATACAAATAGATATTTTATAGGAAAAATAGGAACTTCTATAGGCATTAAATCCCTCAATTAAAGGAACACTAATTTAAATGACCTCTCTGAAACTGTTCCACAAACTATTGCAGCATCTAACATTACTATAATTGAAATTTTAGACATTAGACAGCATTCTGCATACAGCTGGTTTTCCCCTAGCTTTGTGTCTTTTCTACACAGCTATAGCGGACAGAAAAAGAGTGTTGAACGCAAGATGTCCTCAAACAACCGGGCCAACTGGAAAGTAGCAATTGTTTTTGTTACCAACAGACCTGTCATTACGTGCTGTAGCATCAGGCAGCACTAACAGATGGATGCCTGCTACTAATAGTTTCTTGTGCTTCTTTCCCCCAAGGGAAATGGCCAGCATTTATAAGGTTGGGTTTTTGTTTTTTTTTTTAAATGTTGTCTCCCCATTGGTGAAACCACCAACCAGCCAAGAGCTGATGTAACCTGAGCTCCTTTCACAGTAACAGCTGATCAGTTCTACAGCATGGATAAAAGGTGCGAATGGAACTTTTCCTGAATTCCACTCATTAGGATCCAGTCATTGTGCAGTGTCCCTTCCTCCATCCACATGGTGGATTTTCTGAGGAAACCTGTTCTTTGGTAGGGCAAAACTATCTCCATGTAGTAATATCAAGCAATGCATAAATGGAATTTGGTGTTGATAGAGTGAACGGTAACAATAGCAGCTAGCATATTTACTCCGTGTGTCAATTATTCATAGCTGTTTAACTTGTCAGTAGTTACTCCTGTTAGGCCTGTGGAGATGATACAGAACTAGAGGACAGCAAAAGAAATTGTGCGCTGATACAGAACTAGAGGACAGCAAAAGAAATTGTGCGCTGCCTAATGTATCAGCTAAATTCAAAGTGCAGACTCTTTAGTACTAGTAGAATAAAAAGCAAAAAGTTACCAACAAGATTTTCACATTCCAGCTTGCAGCTAGATGTGCTGGCAGACAGGAGAAAAAAATAAAGTTTTTGACTCGTGAACCAATTAAAGGCTATGTTCAACTAAATAAGGTACCCTAGAGTGTTGATTTTTATTCATTATCTGCACCATAAGACAGACCTTAGAGCCATTTGAGAAAGGGGTTAAAACAGCTTTTCAGAAACACATTTATTGTCAGAATATGTGGAGACAATAGCTTTTGGACATTTGATAAGCTATTTGTGATTAACTCAGGTATTATTTCCAAGGATTTCCACAAGCTGAGCAGGATCTCTCTCACTGCCTAAGAATGATAATTTTCCCTCTAAGCCATTGTTATGGAAACAAGTGTGGCAATCTTGGTTCAAGAGAGATCAGGGAGAGCTGTGGGCTCAGACTCAGGTGCATTTTCTATGCTGCGAGGGGGGAAAACAGTGATACCCCACAGTAATGCCTGGCCCTAGCCAACATCATTAATTCCTCATATTTGTTGCTACTGACTTGATATTGAAAATTGAGTCAAATTTCAAATCTACAGTCTACTGAAACACTGCCTCTAGAACCACCATTGAAAGGTCCATTATCCAAAAGCACCAAGCCCCCCTGAAACAGTCACAATGGCAGTCTGCTGTTAGAAATGGTCAGCCAATTGAGCAGTGCAATTGTCTGAATGTCCATCAAGACTTTATACTGAAGGTTCCATTGTCAGCAGACTGCATGGCCTGGAGGGAAAGCACCAACAGCAGCAGACATTAGCTCCAAGCAGGCCATGTTTACTAAAAACAGAGGCACTCAAAGAATAGAACGGACCACGAGATGGCAAGGAAGCGCAGAGCACCATCTGCCTACTTAAAGCTCCAGTTTACACAGACCTGCCCCATCTCCCTATTCACATCTGCCAATTCTCCGATAACTGAAAAGTGCACAAAGCAGATTAAAATGGTTATTACACCCATACAGCTGCAACAGCAGCAAATACTAATCTGCACTATTAAGAATTTGCTTACCAAGAGACATTACATATCAATAGATTATGCTTTCAACAGGAAGAGCAATGAAGTAACTGATAACGCAAGACATCTTGAAACAGTTTTCACTTGTACTGTAATACCATGTTCCTGCTTTGCCAGGCTTGTCCAATGCCAGGCACTGAAATCTGCTTCCTCAATTTATTTCTACTCTTTGGTTTTGCATTTCCCTCATAAAGCATTCCAAATGAGTATTATTACTCTTTGAATGAATCAGCGAGGGCTCACTTCCCTCTTTATAGGAGATAATGCAAAAATGGTAGTTATTTGAAGCCTTTAATACAAACATCGGAAACAGTCATATTAATCCTTCAGATAATTTATTTTACTAATTAGCATAAACCCAACTTTTTTTTTAAACCACTCCTCTCAGCAAATTTTTCAGACCTACTATCTTTAGCATCCTATGATGTTGCTTCTTTAAAACAATTTGATCCTTCCTATGCTATATTGACCAATTGTGCATTCTATATTCAAGATGGGAACCTCTTAATTCAATTGACTTAACAACGCTTCCATTCACTAAATAGTAGAAGTCCCAAATCTGATGCATGATTTACACGGTAGTTGCATCACCTGATTTTGTGCATTCTATTCTGCTGCCAACAGTGACCTCTGTTGCCCTTTTAAGAAAACAGCTGTTGTACAGTTGTGATTTTTGCACTGCCACCTTCATAAACACTTACCTAAAAAGCATATTGTACATTTGAATACAGCATTTCATTGTGGTGCATCATGCCCCTTTCCTCCCTTCCCCCCCAAATACATTTTCATAACATTGTCAACTCGCTCCCATTTTATGTGTAACAAAATATTTTTCCTTGATCTACAAGAAATTTGGAATCATGAGCACGTTTGCATAAAATGGATACACCATCTTTTGGAAGGGGAAAAGAAATCAGTGACATGGGCTGGTACTAGCATGGATTAGGTCTCCACTGAATTTAGCCACCCTCTGGATCTGTGCGCCTGCTGTTCTGTACCAATCACCACACATTCATGGTCTATTACAGCCGTTGAAACACATACAGAAGAAAATGAAAAATTTAGACAGTGATGCCAGAAAGCAACACATGGAAAACATAAGTGATTCTAATTTAAAGCAGCATTAGATGTTTAGCTCATGAAACAAAACAAGTAATAAATTCCATGGAAGGAGGGGGGGAGAGCAAGTCTTTTTCGGAAGATCCCGAGATACTTTAGACTAACCAATTTATTTGAGCATAAGCTTATGCTCAAATAAATTGGTTAGTCTCTAAGGTGCCACAAGTACTCCTTTTCTTTTTGCGAATACAGACTAACACGACTGTTACTCTGAAACATGAGATACTTTATATATATTCACTTCACTATTAAAACACAACAGCTGTTTAACAGCATAATACTACATATCTTGACGAGAGAAGTATGTATACTACATCCAGTGTCAACTACAAGGGGAATTTCAGCAGACAAAATGTATTATCCAAATAGAAATCTGATCAAGATTAAAACCCTACTGTTCCAAAAAGGGACACAAGATCTTGACTGCATGTAGCCTGGACCCTAAACTTTATATTTTGGCCAAAAGGTAGACATTTCAGCTACAGAGTATCCCTTACCACCACGCAGAGCTATTGGGTCAGAGTGAAGAGTGACAACTTCTGAATCACCAATGTCACTTTTACATCACTTTGTTTTCCTTAAGATCTCTCCAACCTCTGATCAAGCCCATAGCAGCTTAGTTTAAGAAATAACAGCACAAAACTGCTCACATATCAAATAAAACAAGCTTGTTAAAGGAAAACAAAGCACTGTATTTCTCTTTTACAACAGCTGCACATCAAAATTCTATACACATTTATAGTTTTTACTGGACCACAGCTACTGTCTGAAACAAGGGTACAAGTTACATATAGATGTTTAGCAGACTGTTTGCAGTTCCACCCCTCATACCTCATGTAATACCCTTCAAAGACAAACAACTTGGCACTATCTTGCAAATATCTTTATTTCAATTTACACATTAGTTCTGAATAATTTTATTATATACAGAAATATAACATTAGATATAAAAACCCAACAAATTGGATACAATCAAATCAATTAAAATCTGTATAAATCCAATTTAGAAGGTTGTCAGGCTTCTAACTTCACCTCTCTAAAATTATATAAAAATAAAATCTGATAATTACAGCTTTGATTTAAAGTTCAAAATTAACAGGTGTTCTTTAGTGAAACACTTATACATACAAAAAACAGCCTTCCACATCCTTCATTACTATTTTAAGATATGTTGTAGAGAAAGGAAAGAGAATAGATAACTAAAATTGGTTTGCTTTTGTTTAGGGATTTTATTTTTGGATTTCTATGGCTGAGAGGTTAGTGCCAGAATCCCCCTCTTTTCATTTTGCACCTAATGCTTTGAAGGGGACAGCAATTTAGTTCGAAGTGCTTACCTATGCAGATATGTACCTCAATGAAAACTATGTTTATTGCTATGATGAAGATGTATGGAAAAGATTGAGATGCTGTCAGGTTGAAAATTAAGCAGATTCCTTACATTAAAAACTGACAGAATTTTAGTCTAATTTTACTTAATTAGGGACAATGAAAACCCACTAGTCAGCTTCACTTTTGAGCTCCTTTCTAGTTCTTTCCCCATTGAGTCAATATTTATATTCCTATAATGCTGTCTTTCACATGATCTCACAACACTAACAAATACTAATGAATTAAAACCTCACACAACCCTTTGAGGCAAGGGAGCATTCTTAATTTTACAGAGAAATCAAGGCAAAAAAGTGACTTGTCCGAACCTAGAGGGAGACTGGCAGAGCTGAGAAAAGAATGGGATCTCGTGTGCTTTAACCACAAGACCATCCTTCCTCTCACTATCACACTGTTTGGCTTGCAAGCACTGTAGGGAAACTGGTGGTTTAAGAGTTGTTGCCATTGGAATTTTTTTTTTAAATCATGGAAGCAGTTCTACTAGCTTTATGTTTTGTAAGTTTTTACATAACCCAATTTTGGGTTTAAATTTGACCTGAGATCATTTCTTAAATTGCTAGAAGCTGAAATGCCAAAAAAGATTCAAGAGGATTTCACCAGGACACACTAATTTAAGACAATTTGCAGGAAAAGGCAATCCAATTCATGCTTGCTTAATAGGGATTAAAAAAACCCCGAACAAGGTTGGTGTATAGTTTCTGTATAGCCAATTTTATGGCTATTCAAGTTTATCAGACAAGCTCTACAATAAAGTAGACCTTTAATTTTACAGGAAGACAGTATATCTTACTGTCTTTTTGAGCAATATTCAACTTCATTCAAATAAAGAAAGATTACTAGTTTAAAAGAATAAATAGCTTCCGATTGAAATCGTAAACTTAGAACGTGACTAAAGAATGCATTTTTCTTCAATTGGAGACATCTTAACTGTCAGTTTCCATGTATATGGTTTTATACTATCCGTTAAGTGGAGGTGCTGAGGCAGGGTGGTATTAATACTTGTTTTCTGTAAAGAACGTATGTACTTGGATGTAGCTTTAGAGCTTGACGAGTTGGTTCAAAAGGCCAAGAACCTGATGTAGAATTCCGCTTTTCACTGTCCTTTGCAGGTCAACTGCCACAAGCTGTTAAAGTGAAAACTAAAGCATAACCGGCAGATGCCTGCCCATGATACAGTCTAGGCTCAGACTGTCACCCTCAACATCAGTACATGTACTACATGTTGCATATGCTGATCAGGGTAACAGAGCTTTCCAGAGCTCTGAAAGAACCTGGACCTACTGCACAACTAGCTTTGATAAGTACCAGGCAAGAATTTTATATTTAGAAAACACAAGAACAGCAGCACTGGTAGTTTTCAGCTCTCCTGAAATCCAGCTTTAGTTCAAAATATTTAAATACATACATTATCAAAGGTGTTATGTAACAAAGAAAAAACCTGATAAGCAAAACTGAATTCTTGAGAAGGAGACCAAGCACTGTTAACTAATACAATTAGCAGGAAAAATAAAAAAAGAAGTTGAGAAAAAGACAACTGAACTGCAGCAACTACCAATTCAAACTTTAAATCAGAACTGTAATCATTGGGTTTTGAACCCTATAAATATTTCAGATTCTTGTTTTTTCAAAAGTGCAAAATTCCAACTTAATAGCCACTCTTCTCCTACATATGGCAGACAGAGGCACACAGAGACACAGCAGAGAGGGAAGCAGGGTATCCCTTCTCCCTCCTGGGCTTCCCGTGGACTGGGGGGGGATAGGGGTGGGTGGCATGCGCCACACAAGTCTTTGAACCACCGCCTTCCCTGGGCCGCAAAGCTCACAGAGCGCGCTAGGTACCCAGCTCCTGGTTGAGGGAAACTGCTCCAATCCCTCTGGGGTGCTCTCCCTTGCCGCTTCCGACCTATGGGGTAGGCAGGCAGTGATGGACGGCATACGGAGTGCTGCCCGGCACCCACCAGCCAGCTCTGCGTGACCTCAGGGGGCATCGTCCCAGAAGGCCCGCTGAGAAAGTGCTGCTGTGGCCTTGCCCTCTCCCAGGGATCCAGGGTTTCACTCTGTTCCCAGCATGACTGGGAGGTGGACATGACTGGGGCCACTGACTTTTTCCCTCCCCTCGTGCACCATCCCGGCCACACACCTGCATTGAGTTCCACCTCCCCCGGTCCAGGGTCAGTTGCCCACCCCGGTCCTGTCGCTCCCCACGCACCCCATTAATGACCCTTCATTAAGTTCACCTATGGAAACCTTGTTACAACTTTTACTTCCCCTAGATAGTCAAGTTTGACCATCTTCTCGGTACTCCACCATAGCCATGACCGACCCTAGCAGGGCCGATCCGAGGACCTCACTAAACCATCCAATCGGTTGTAGCGACGGACAGTGTGTACAAAAGGCATTTATGGACTGGATTTTACCTGAACAGTTGAGATACAAACTGCTTTCAGAGCAATACAATTACACCACTCTTATTCTTCAAGTTGACCAAGGTATTTTTTGTTTCCATGTCAAAACTGGACATAATTAGGTATATTTTATTGGCTGAACATTAAATTTGGAAGCAGTATTAAAGTTATGCTTAGCTCCCTGTTATAGGAACAGTAGGGTAGCAGGGCTACCAAATTTAGGGGGCTAGAAAACATCAAACCTTTTGTAGTACACCTCTACCCAGATATAATGCGGTCCTCAGAAGCCAAAAAATCTTACCGCATTATAGGCGAAACTGCATTATATCAAACTTGCTTTGGCCTCGAGCATTTCCATTATTAATAGTCACTTCCCACCCCCTGACTGGCCCCTCAGAACCCCCGACCCATCCAAGCCCCCGCTCCTTGTCCCCTGATTGACCCCTCCAGAGAACCCCCCCAAGACCCCAACCCCTATCTAAGCCCCCCTGCTCCTTGTCCCCAATCACCCCCTCCAGAAACCCCCCCATCTCTAATCACCCCCAGGACCCCAGCCTCACCCAACCCCCCTGCTCCCTGTTCCGACTGCCCCACCCCCATCCACACCTCTGCCCCTGACAGGCCCCCCGGGACTCCATGCCCTATCCAATGCCCCTATTCCCCATCCCCTGACCGCCCTGCCCCCAGAACCTCCGAACCATCCAACCTCCCCCACATCTCCCTGCCCCCTGACCGCCCCCCGAGACCCTCTGCCCCTTATCCAACCCCTCGGCCCCGGCCCGGCCGCCTTAACACGCCGCTCAGAGCTGCATGTCAGAGCCAGATACGCGGACGTGCCGATCCGCCAGAGTGCGCAGCCCTGCCCTCCAGAGCGCTGCTTTACTGCGCTATATCTGAATTCATGTTATATTGTGTCGTGTTATATCTGGGTAGGGGTGTATATTTCCTGGAGTCTATTAAATATCCTCTGTCTATGTTCTATGGTTAAGCAGTATCCAATAGCATCTTCTGTTTCTTGAATTCGTTTCTGGAACCTGCATCCATCCCGTGCAAGTTCTTCCCAGGGTCCTTTCCGATCTTCTTCACTGCTTACATAATACTCAGTAACTTCTTCAAGGAATGTTACCTATAAGAGATAAGATATTTATTAAAGCAGGAGTGCTCCACCTTTTTCTGAGGCCCTCCCCCCAACATGCTATAAAAACCTCCATGGCCCATATGTGCCACAACTGTTTTTCTGCATATAAAAACCAGGACCAGCATTAGGGGGTAGCAAGCAGGGCAACTGATCAGGGCCCCATGCCACCCGGGGCCCGTAAAGCTAAGTCGCTCAGGTTTGGGCTTCAGCTCCTTGTGGTGGGGCTTTGGATTTCTACCCTCGGCCCCAGCAAGTCTAATGGTGGCCCTACTTGGTGGACCCCCCTGAAACCTGCTTGTGGGCCCCCAGGGCGCTCCGGACCCCTGGTTGAGAGCCACTGTATTAAAGCACTGGACAATCATTTACGCAAAGCAATCTCATTCTTAATTAGTATTTGCAGTTACTGTTACCATATTTTGCCATGAGGGCTCTTAAATTAAGAACTGTTCCAAAAAACCTACTGAAAACATAATTCAATGTTGACTGACTTGTGCAGCGTGGTCTTTACACTAACATTGGACTATGACAACACAAGCCTGTTTTTAAATCGGTGTATTTTAGTTTCTCTTTACAAAGGTAAAAACAGGATAACTTAGTTCCTGAAGGTTACTTAAGTTGTGTACTGTTCTGAATAGACTGTATGGGTACTAAAGTGTAAACAAGAAGCCCCACATCAATATAGAGAAGAGGATGTCATACAGTTTTTAAAATTAAGGAAGCGGCACTCTTATTGCTACATGGCTAGGACAACACAGATCAGTTATTTAGGACTCTCAGCAAATTCAGCATGTCTATTTAAATACCACGAACAGAGTTTTGAAATTACAGTAATGGTATTTTCAAATGTCACAACCCTAAGCTTCATGATGCAGCAAATAAGTATATCTTTAAAGCTATGACCAAACCTTTGACAGGCATGCTACTAAAACAGAGGCAGTGTCCCCTTCCATAATGGTTATACAACATTTTCATTATATTTAAAATTCAAACAAAATATTTCGAATCATAGTATTAGCTCACCACCTAGCCAAATACTATTTTAAAGATTTAACTACTGTATTATCCTTCTGATCTTAGCTATTAATAGGCTAAAATGAATGCCATACTGTACTTTAAACTCAACATACAGTATCTAATTATGTACCTCTTCGTTTTGCTATGGTCAGTCTTTCAGATGCAATTTAAACCTGAAGCCCTGACTCTTTGTCATTAAAGATCCCATAGCAATATTCAGAACAAGTGTATTAATTCCAATTTCTTGGAAACACTCCACTTTGAACAATCAGCCCTGATCTACACTACAAACTTATGTCAGTATAACTACATTACTCAGGTGTTGCAAATCCACATCCCCAAGTGAAACAGTTATACTGACCTAACTCCCAATGCAGACAATGCTACAATAACGGAAGGGCTTCTCCCATGGACTTAGTTACCGCCTCTCAGGCAGGTGCAGTACCCATGCCAATGGGAGAAGCTCTAGGCGCCGCAGCTGTGTCACTGCAGTGCTGTAAGTGTAGACAGGCCCTTATACTCTGCAAAACATTCTCACTGAGAAGCTGTTCTTTGCATCTCTCTCCTCCCCCTCCGTCCCCCAAAAATGTATGACTGACATAGCTACTATGGAATCCTTCAAGAGAAAAAGAGCTTCTATAATTTAACAAAAAGGCAAAACCTTTGGTGCCAACATCTAGACAAAGGCATTTCCAATGCAAATGGATTCTGTACTCAAATAAAACCACAAGAGGGGCAATGTGAGTCTGTCAGAAGTTTAACTTAAGCTGTATAAACTTGCTTAATTTTTTTTTTAAAGCTAGCCACTCAGCCAAGAAGCACTTCATTTGCAACCTCAAAGTCATCCAAGAAGCACTTCATTTGCAACCTCAAAGTCATCCAGCTTTTTGTCAATTGCAAGTTAAAGTAATGTAAATGCAGAAATTGCCTAGAATAATTTTTTGTACCTCTTAAAATTACATACTTCGTACCAGGAACAGCCATCAGTGACAGCCTCCAGCATAGCTACACTACGGAGTTATCCCAGTTCAAACAGGCAAAGAGGCTATATGCACTTGTGTTCTTATCCCTGCTTGAAACAGGAGTAAAGCACACTGGTGCAGGCTGCAGCTTTGCCTTACACTGGGCATTTACTCCGGTGGTGCCAAAGATTGAAATCCCCAGTGTGCACAAGCCTTAGTTTTACACTTCCTCAAGGCTACTTCCAGGAGGTTTCAGTTACCATTGCCACCCTCACCCCACACCGGTGTACACTTTGAGCACTGGCAGTGAGGAAGATAAAGCTTCTATGTAGTGACCTACTGGGCTATTTATCAAAGGGATCATACAATGACTGATCAAAAAGAGTCATCATAGTCTTAAAACTAGTCCAGAAAACTCCGTTTTAGCTTTAATTCCCCATTGGAAGTCAAATCTTTAGTTAATTCAACATAGTGTGTTAATAACAGATACCCTGTTCCCCTATAAATTAAAGGGTCTTCAAGTTTTTAAAACCTGAACAGGAAAATGAACACAATGTTGTATGTTAAATTATTCAAGGTGATTTGCACAATTTGCACAAGGTGATTTGTCTAAAACCCTCTGGCACTTTTTAGCAATCTTTGGGTAATAGACCAGCCATACCTAATTAAATATCTGCTTTCAAATAAACTGGATAGTTACATCAGCCTGTCCCTTTGTGGCCTACTAATTTCATCCCCTTTACATCAGTCTACGACACGCCCTTGGGTACAATTATCAACTTTTGTAATATCAAGCTAGATATTGCATACAGATCATTGTTCATTCACTGTGTTACTAGGAAGGATTACGTAAAAGGTTTGAAAATTGTTTGAAAATTACTATATCTAAATTACCACTGCAAACAAGTGAAATAGGTAAGGTGGTCCTAAAAATTCAAGTTTCATGCACTCCAATAACATTTTTAAAAGCCTTCATCTGACATGCAGCAAGATACTGAAGATAAAAGAATAAGTACAGGAACCTTTATATAAGTGCACTATGTGGCTCTTTAGAATGCCTACACAAAGACAAAAAAATAAAGTATAATCGAAGAACAGAAAGTAAATATCTACTTGGAGTTAATTTGCACATAACTACACTGACATTAAACTAAAAGTTGCTACTATATGAAAACATTCCAGCTGCAATATCCACTAGCCACTTTGTATGTGTATGCGCTATGTAGTATACGTGCATACTCTTTAAAACTAAACCCTTCAGGTGAGGATTCCGATCTTTGTCTAACATACTGTCCATTATAAAGTGTTAAGTATACTTTCAACATTACACGAAGTGCACTTTGCACGAAATGGTTGCCTCTAAAATGAGTCACTTTCTAGAATCTTTTTTCAGTCTCATGTCTTCACTGTTTCCACAAAACAGAATGAAAAGCTATTCAGTGTTAAATTTGCATTAAGTTTTTAATGTTAATTTGCTGCTGCAACTCAGCTAATTTTTTTAAAATGCAGTTACACCTAATTTGAAGAGTTTCAAATTATGAAGTGGGACTTTACAGTGAAATCCTAAGAGCTGGACTTTTGACATATACACATGTACCCCAAGTGACTGTAGGGAAGTTCATCTTCACAGCAATTCATTAGTGCCTGCCCCAGGTCAGCTGACTGTCAAATTGCTATGTAAGCCTTCAGGCTCAGAGAGGAGCCAGAGCTTTGGGACCCGAGATGACCCCTGCCAAGCCACAGTTAGCCACAGCCCTGCCTTGGGTCTTTTATTCGAGTGTTGACATATCATTAGGGGGCGCTCCTTCAAACTCACCTTTGAGCTATGGCTCAGAAAATGCGAAGGCTGATCTAGATGGCTCTACTCTTTTAAAGGAATAGGACTCAATCTGATCAGAGAGCAGTTATGTGCTATAGGCCCTCTAATCCTTCGCTTCATCTTCAAAAGTATACTAGAAATGGACACAGGTCGAGCTACTTTCTGCTAAATAGCGGAAATGCTAAATTCCGATAATCATGGTAAAGGCTAACTTAGATATACATATAGTTTTAGGCTCAAACAGCCATAGTTTATATATTCCATCCCAGCAGCAGGAAAGGGTGGGGTCAACAGCATCCAAAGAAAACTATCAACCTCAAGCTCCCATCTCCCAGCAAGTTTGCTGTTGCAAAAATTCTGCTATTGTCAGGGGAAAGAAACCTAAGAATAGAAATATAATTTCTAAAATAAAGATTTTAAAGTAGAGATGTTAAAAACAAACTAAAATAAGACAAGCAGTAGCACCTGATGCTAGGTGAGTCAGGAAGTACAAAATGCCACTCCCTGACCTAGCAGAAGTTAAAAATACAACCATCATAAGATGGTGAGGGAGAGAAGATTGGAGATGTAGTTCTCCCTAGTCAAACCTCAGGGAGGTGCTCATAAGGGAAATGCTCTCCTTTCTCCTATAAGGAAAAGCTGGCAAACTACTTCAAATCACAATCTGATCAGATCATGTCTGGAAGAAAAGGTACTTGGAATGACAGGTGAAGGACTGGGAAATTGGGCTGTTCATGAAGCTGCAGGGCACAAGCCTTGAAAATCAGAATGCCCCCAAGCCAGGCTCTCAAAGTAATCACAAAATGGCCATACACTATGACCACTACAAAAACAGATTTTACTTGTTTCATCTATTTTGATAAGCTGTTACAGTATCATGGAACTCAATCTTACAAACCCTTATATGGGGTTTGCAAAATTTGACACCATTTTACAATATGCTTGTAAAGGGACTCAATCTATACTAGCCTAAAAGTAATGGTTAACTTTTTAGACAGCTATTTAAGCTAAATCCTAGTACACAAGATCAACATCCATCTAGCAAGCCAACTCCTCAGAGACTTGGTAGCAAAACCAGGGAACCCATACACAGATCTCCATACTTGTCTATTTGTATTTACAAGTATGGTGTTAAAATATTTTAACTAATTCCTTGGATTACTATAAGAATACTTCAATCTCACTAGTAAGAATTGTTGCTATCATTTAAACTCAATAGAAGTGTTACGATGCATTTTTAAAAGACTCAGACTGTTTGGAAAGTCTCTATAAGAACTAAGTTCTTGACTTCTGTTACCAAGTGTTAAGAAAAAAGGTACTTCCTCCCCCCCACCCCTTGCTGGTAATAGCTCACCTTACCTGATCATTCTCATTACAGTGTGTATGCTAACACCCATTGTTTCATGTTCTCTGTGTTTATAAATCTCCCCACTGTATTTTCCACTGAATGTATCCGATGAACTGAGCTGTAGCTCACGAAAGCTTATGCTCAAATAAATTGGTTAGTCTCTAAGGTGCCACAAGTACTCCTTTTCTTTTTATAGTATTAAACAGTTTCCTCTCACTGCACGAGAAGTATGATTAAAATGACTATGTGCTCTTACACAAACTAGTCTAAAAGTAACTTGGCTACAATCTGAAGAGATAATTTCTGGATAATTTATAAAATGCAAATAAGGGCCTGACACAAATACAAACATTTGTATGTCACATTAATTTTTTTTGTTAAGAAAAGATTAAAAGAAAACAAGGAATCTTTACTAAATCCTTAATGCTTCCTGATACTGCCAGAAGAAAAATAAAAACAAAAACAGTAGACAGTGTCAGAAAGCAGAAAGTACAAGGAAACCCTGCTTTAAAATGAAAGTTAAATTCCAGAACTCAGAGGATTACGGAAACAAAACTTTGTTAACTCACATCATACCAACACATCAAGTTTTTGATAAAATGGCAAACAACAATGTACACTCAAATATTAATTGAACAATTAGCTTCTAAGCTTGTTGGGGGGAGGGATCATCTCTTGCTATGGGTAAAAGTCCTGCCACCAATGACTTCAAAGGGCCAGAATATCTCCTTATGTGTTCACCTACTGTCCTAACCAATGGACCCCTGATCCTGAGTGAGGTGCCTAGGCACTAAAGCAGAACCTCAGTTAGGAACACCAACTGACTGCTCAACCACACACTTCATTTGGAACTGGAAGTACACAACCAGGCAGCAGCAGAGACCAAAAAAGCATATACAGTACAGTACTGTGTTACACAGAAGCTAGTAACAAAATAAAGGGAAAGTTTAAAAAAGATTTGACAAGGTAAGAACACTTTGTGCTTGTTCATTAAATTAAGATGTAAAAAGCACCATTTTTCTTCAGCATAGTAAAGTTTCAAAGCTGTATTAAGTCAATGTTCAGTTGTAAACTTTTGAAAGAATAACGTTTTGTTCAGAGGTATGAACATTTCAGAGTTATGAATAACCTCCACTCCAAAGATGTTCTTAACTTTAAGGTTCAACTGTACCACAATACCAGTACATAAGTACATGAATATGAAATATACCTTTTTTCTCTTGGTACTTGTATGTTTCTCTCCAAAAAGAATGCCATGCTGCACAATATCTGAGACCCCACAGTTATGGTTCTCCAGCAGCTGCACCTGACAGGTGAATAAGAGATTGCACTGAGAGCTGACCATACACAGCCCTGATGCTCCTTCTAAGTCATGCTTCCCTTTCTTTTTTGCAGTTTGAAATGGTGCCTTGAAATTGAAGGGGTTATAGGGATCATCTGAGTTACAGAATGAGTTCCAAAGTTTCAAATTATCTTCCTCATCTGCACTATTACACTCCCATTCATCATCCTCTTCAGAACTGAGGGCAGGAGAGCCAGGAAGGCTTTCAGCCCATGAAGAATCCTCCTCTACATATGACTCACCAGACAAAACCTTCTCTGAATTATTAACAGCAGTTCGAATAGCAGCTGTAAAGTTCTGAGGATTGTAAGGATCCAAACTGCAGAAGGAGTTCCAGAGGTGCTGGCTCTCACTATCCTGGCTAGTTGAGTCTGAATCTGAGAGGGACCCCTCGCTATCAAACCCATCATCATCCCCATCCCAGTCTTCCTCACCCTCTGAACTTTCCTCTCCACTGGAACTGCCCCTGATAATGTAGTCTATCAGTTTGTTAGCACAGGCAGGCCTGGATGACACTGGCAGGTCTTGCTCTATATCAGAATCCTCATCTTCATCCTCTTCCGAGATGGGCGCTTCCTCAGTTGCCTCCTTCTCAGGACGCCATACTTCCTGTTCTAGGGGGCTGTCTCCAGCTTGCCCCACTATGTTGTGCTCAGGCAGTTCCTCAGGGCCTCTCAGCATCCCAGCCTCTTGGCTGTTACCCCTGTGTTGCTGTTCCTCCTCCAGGCTGTGGTAGCCATGGTCCGGGTCAGGCACGGCCAAGCAATTAGTCGCCAGCTGCTGCTGCTGGAGAAACTCCAAGCGCTTGGTGCGGAGGTGCTGGATTTCTGGCAGCCCCTCCCGCGATGGGGGTCCTCGCCAGCCGTCCGCGGGAAGCTCGGCGCTCAAGGGCTGGGGCAGGTGGCTTTTGTCGGTGCAGCAAGCTTGGCCGTAGCCGGACCCCAGACTGCCGCCGGGGCCCAGCATGTAGGAGACCAGGTCCACTTGCCGGACGCTGAGCGGGGCCAGGCCGCTCCGCACCAGCCCAGCTCCCCACAGCGGCTGGGCAGGCTCCAGGCTACTCTTCCGGCGCATCTCCGGGGCGCCGTGCAGATGCCCGTCGGCCCAACTCAGTGAGGCGCTGGCCTCGGACAGCAGCAGAAGATTCGCGGCCTGAGATGCCCCCGCGGGAGGCTCCCCCGCCGCGGGGCACAGGGCGCTGCTCAGGCCCTGGCCGGGCAGCAGCCGCTGGAGGAGACCGGGCAGCGGGGAAAGCAGCTGCGAGAAGAGCCGCAGCCAGGAGAAGGGGGCGCTGAGCTGGGGCTGGGCCGCAACGTCAGGAGCCGGGGGACAGGGGCCGAGCTTCAGCCAGGTGAGTCCTAACCGGGAGCTGGCCTGGCCGAGCCCGGGGCTCGCCTGCTCCCGCTTCCTCGGCTCCATAGCGGGGCTCCTCAGCGCTCCCTGCGGCCCGGCCGCTTCTCCGGCGCCGGAATCCAGCTGCTGCCTGCGGAAGCTCGGGATCTCCTAGCGGCGTTGCAGTCTCCTCTCGGGCAGGGCTCCATAGTGCAGCGGGCCGGCAGTCCCCTCAGGCCCGCGGCGGCACCATAGAGCCCAGCCCGCCCGCGGACCCAGGCCAGCCCGGCCGGCCGCCTCGCCTAAAGGAGCGAGAGCAAAATGGCGTCGGAGCCGCGAGAGCGACGGTTAAACCGCCCACCCGGCGCGAGACCCACACGAGCCTGTGAGGCGCGCGCCCGCGGCCAACTCCCATTGACCTGACAGGGCTCAGGCTGTCGCAAGGGGAGAGTGGGCGGGGCCGTCCCGCAACATCCGGGCAACTGCGTCAGCGCCCCCGGCCTGTGATTGGTTCCCTGCTGGATTGCAACCGCCCTCCCGAGCTGCTGCCAGCTCGACTTACCGCCCGCACCCAGCCTGGAGAATTGCATCAGCCACGGAGGAGAAAGGGGGAAGAGCGCATGCGCTGCCCAGCCACCGCCTGTCACGCAAGGCCTTGCGGAGCCTGTTGCACGGCAGCGCCCCCTCTGGACACCCTGCGGGAACTGCACCCCTACTGCTGTCCTACCTCCAGCGCCTCCTGGCCGCATCCCAGATTTCCTCCCCCCCACACTCCAGCTCCCTCTGGTTCCCCGGGGGCTGCTCTGCAAACTACCAGCTCCCCTGTACCTTCCCCCCGGCTCTACAGCGCCCCTTTGCCTTGGGGGCAACAGGGATGGCGAGGCACTGCTGTGGCGCTGACCACTCCTGCTCCGGGCCCAGCTTGGCTTCTCCTAGGCAGGGCCCTGTCCCACTGAGCTGAGGTTCCCTGCGCTCCTGGGAACCTCCCTTAAAAAGCAGGGCCTGGCAGTCAACATCCCATCCCCAGCTGCAGGCTCCAGAGCGAGGACTGGGGTTCCTTCCCCTGCAGCCACTAATGGGGGCTGCAGGTAGCTGCTGCTGTAGGCAGGGTCTTCCTATATGTTCACCCCCTATGTTCCCCTGAGCCCAGGTTTCCAAGGCCCTTGCTACCCTCAACTCCCTGACCTCCATACTGGCAGCTACCCCATTGGCTTACCCCTGCAGGGGCTTCTCCACCTGGACCATGGATTTAATACTTCATGGAGAGTATTATTTCATTTCCGCAGGCCTTCGTCTTGCTGCCACCCTACTAGATGTCTAGCAAAGCCCCAGCTGCAATAGGGATCAGCTAGTACGTTTCAGCAGCTCTGCCTTAGAGGATATGGCAGTGGAGCAAAACATTGGTGGTAGGAGTGGGTGGGTACCTTTCCTACATCTTGTTGCAGTATCCTTGATCTCATGGAGGGGCAGCCACACAGGCTGGGAAACACTGTCCTAGAGGCTGCACTGCAGAACAGACTGGTAAACAGAATCTGCATTGTGTCCCGCAATCCATTCTGCACTCTCAGTTTAGAGATTCCAAATGATGAGACATTCCTCTTCTTCTTTCTTGGGGAGTTTGTTCCAGAGCCAATGAGGCCATTATTCCTAATATCCATCTTAAATTTTCCTTTTAATTTTATCGCATTTCTAATTACACCCCCTGTACTGTCCTGGTATCTTAGTGTTTTGCAGCTCCTCTTAGACTTATGAGAACCTCCACCTGAAACCCATGTTCTGCAGTTTGGCCAGGCTGTCTTAATTTAGTCCTTTTAATCTTTTATCGTGAGTCTACTGACTCCTTTATTTTTAGACGTGGCTAAGAGGCAAAGAACAATTATGAAACAAAATAGAAAGTGTGGGGGGAAAAGCCTGTGGTAGGTACCGTTATCAGCTGGCATAGGGTGAGGCTGCTCTGCAAACAGTGATAAGAGGCTGGTAACCACATTATCAAAGGGCATATTCATCAAGGTCACGGAGATTAGGGTGAGCAAGTTGCCAAAGGTCCACTCCACTCACCCTTTTAGGACATAGCTGGTTAAAAGTAAAAGTGAAGAAATCTGGGAAAGGAGCAGATAACTTCATTGCAGCTTATTTAATTGGCTATTTGGTTTATCATAGGCATCCTAAGACACCCTATTGCAGTCTTATGCAAACCAGAAAATATTGTATACAAGGATAAACTGTTCAGTGAAGCACCAGGAGACTTTGGTTCCAACGGGCAGAGGCTGCAGATGTTAAAGGGCAAATTTTTAATAGAAAGAGTGACATTGAGACATCTCTGAGCTTGAGGAAGAAATGGGAAGCGTGGAACTGATTGGGTGCATGAAGATCTTTTTCACATGAGAAGATATGCAGCAGAAACTGCAAATGGTAATCAGAGACTTAAGGATGAATGTGGACTAATAATAATAATAATTAATAATAATAATGTCCTGCTCTTATCTAGCACTTTTCAGCAGTAGATCTCAAAGTGTTTTACAAAGGACATCAATATTGTTATTCCCATTTTACAGATAGGGAAACTGAGGCATGGAGCCGTTAAGTGATTTGCCTGAGGACACTCAGCGGGCCAGCTCTCCCTAGTCTTAAGCCTACTGATTAGAACAGGGGAGTAGAGATTAGGATCACTGGGTTCTGTTCACCACTGCTAGTTGTTCTTGCACCATCCATTGAGGTCCACAGTGTAGTCAGTCATTGACTGTATGTGTGTTCTCTCTGCATGCGCAGGCCAGTTAGCCTATACAGCAGGCTCTGATCGAATGGCCCAAAAGACCACAGACTCTGTTTCTGTAACGAGGGCACTTGGCCAGGTTCATTGGCCATGAAGTATGGTCCTAGCTCCCCGGATCAGTGTCTACAATTACACTACGACATGTATGCCTGTGACAATGGATGTGGCTCAGTGAATGGGGAGACTTTCCATTCTCCCCGGCCCTTGGCGGGACAAAGACACGGACCCTGTGACCCCTCTTTTATAAAGCGATACAAACGAGTTACATATTGCCCCTCTGCCTCGTACATGTAGGTTCAGTGAAAACATCTCTATTCATCATCCTGACCTTGTCTTTTAGAGGGGTCATTGTTTCCTTGTATCATCTTCAGAGCGTTCGTTTACACTATAACCCTGTATCGGAGTGTTCTGGCACCAATTGTTTTTAGTCCTTTATGGTGGGACAGGGAATATTAGTCCCGGGACGATGATTGAGGAATGTAGTTTTATGTTTGAGCCTTGGGGGCACCCCCAAATAATTAAAATATATGGATATTTTATAGTTTTTTATATATTTTATTTTAAAATATTTGCAGTATATATAGGTATATATGTATAGCCTGTATGTGTACGTACGACACCACCTCATATCCAAGCATATCAATCCTTTTCCAATCTGGTGTTGTAGTCTGGCCCTTTTACTTCGCTACTTAGCAACACACTCCTATTAGGGCAATTACAGTTACCACCTGTATCATTATTAGTGGTAGGCTGAGTATTTTGAAATACTGGGTTAGGCATTATTACAATGTGTCCCACAGTGCTATGTATATGAGAAGTAAAACAGAAATTGGTAGTAGTGACATTACAAATGAGGCCTTTATATATAAATTTCTTGTAATTAGTTACTACACAGTACTGCCCATCCATGTTACAGGTTACCCTTACTGCTGGTTGTCACCCTCTGGTAAGCTTCGCTGCGCAAAAAAAGGAACAGCTAGCTTCTCTGTCCCATTGGTTGCATTGCTCTGTGACACACCAGTAGGTGACATGGATGCAGTTTGTTCCTAAAGATGCTGTCTTCCAGCTAACTTGAATGGATAGTAGCCAATTTATCAAATATTGCTGTGTCAGGTCCTAGTATCCGGACAATGAACAAGATTGTTTTGAATAACATTTGCCTCAGTTAGGATGCGGTGTCACTGACCCCAAGTTGTGACGAGTACTAACGGGATTTGCCTACACAATTCGTAGTTACTACAAAACGTAATTTCTTTACCAATTTGTTTTTTTTCCCTTGTCTTGTTGTTTGCTGCCATTAGTTTGTTAATTTTTACCTGTGTGTTGGTGAAACGGTTTAGCAATGTTATGCACACCGTGAATGGTGTACAACAATAATAGTTGCTTTTACGCAGTAGCCAAATTCATCCATATTTTGATGCTAAAGATTTAAAATCACTGACACATGAATCCACTTTGCTTAATATACAGTTTAAGTAACAGATAGACATGGTCCAGCTAGTGGTTTTTAGCTGATTGCCTACTTAATAGTCCATATACGGTAAACTGAGGTGTACTTGACCAGTCTGTTATTTATAAAGTACTTCATTTTTCTTTTCTTGATGCTTGGGGTTTTCTTCCGTGTGTACTGATATCTTCTAGTGTCTTCAGGGTGTGGTATCTTCTGGTGGCTTTGGTCTGTGGGATGCAACCTTAAACAGCTTAAATTAGTTAACATCATAATGTTTTGATTGCTTGTTTACATTTCTCTTGTTTTCAGTAACCCAAATTTAATACACAGATTAACTTTGTTTACAATGTAATAGGGACCAAGTGTTTTATAACACAAGCTATACTTTTGCAATTGTTGTATAGACGTTCATTTTCACTTGTGGGGCATCACTAATATTTTATACTAAATAAAATGTTTAACTGCTAAAATAGATGCTTACAATTTTCTAGGAGAGGGTGTATTGCTTTCCCCTGCTGAGCACTCTGTTGTAGCAAAAGAGTTAGTAAGAGAATTTTTACCCAAGCTTTTTAGAGTTAATTTGCTTGTGATACCAGTTCCACTTTTGCTAATTGTTTAGAAACACAAACTTTAATAAACACTCCTTTCCTTTAACATAACATAAAAGAGAATAAAAATGAAACCAAAATGAATTTTAAATACAAGTCTATGCAAATACCTGGAGGCTATTAGACTTTCATGACACTTGTGTTTGGGAGACAAAGATGAAAACCTGTTGAAATTGTTTGGTTAGCTTTATGCATAAACTGTTATTTTTAAACAAACATTCTTATAACTATATTTAAAAGTGAAAACAAGTTTATAAAAACCCAAACAAGAAATTGACATTTTGTTAATATTACCGTTACCTTAATGTTGTGGTTTCCCCTTACAATTTTTCTTTAAATTAAAAAAAACCCAAAACTTTGTGATTCATAAAAGAGATTTTTTTTTGGGAGGAGGGTGCAATTGCATTATTTGTTAAGGCAGAAATGTATGTTCATATCTTCAAAACTGAGACCTTTTGAACTTTGCAAAAAATAATAATTGGTGTTAATAATATTATGTTTATATCCCAACCACAATATTAAAATAGTGTGGCACTACTTCTATTAAAAAGAAGTATAACTGACTTTCATTGCAACAAAATAAAAACAAACAAAAAAAAGTAATTATGTGACACACACAACGTACATCACAGGACAACATATGTGACATACTGTACAGGACAAACTTACAATTAAAAGCAAATGGCACCAGAATTCTATTTATAACTATACAAGATAAGGCATTAAAACTTCAGTTACTAAAGCAATGCAGTTTAAAAATCAGACAAGTAAACAGAAGGGTTAAACATTTAAATAAGCAAGTTATTATCTTTTTATTGAATCTTTTAATAAAAATTGGTTACAAATTCATATTGTTATTTCCCCCCCTTTGTTGTATTAATTTAGTAACGTCAGGCATTTTCCTTTATTTTTCATTACTTTATTTAAAAACTCTGCTATATGGAAATAAGGAAAGCCCATGTTTCAAATAGCCGACAGTGGTTAGGATTAGAAGCGGAGTCGGAATTTCTGTTGCTAGGCAACCATATATTTAGGAAAGTTAGGAGTATTTCCAGCTGTTGCATTCCTGAAGGGTAGAAATAATTAATGTATTGGATTTATTGAAAGGTTTGACCTTGTTTTCTCTTTGCTTGTTTGCTGTTTTTGTTTTGTTTGCAGTTGCTTTATCTTTTTGGAGGTTCTGTAGAAACTGTAACTTTTAAAACAAAGAGGGAGACCAGGAGTGAGGAGAGGCAGGGAAAAGCGGGGGAAGAGCAGCCTAGGAAGGGAGGGATACCTGAGCCAAGAGAGATTAAGTCTATCAAGTTATCTGAAAGTACAGGCAGCAGCTGCAGTGAGTTTAGCAAACTGAGAAAGGATATAAAGGAAAACTTAACCAGTATGTACAAATATTTGAGAAATAAGGTTATATTATTAGCTCTGAGCAAAGAGTAGGGCTCCATGGGTTAAAGCAATTGGCAACCCGCACTCCTTGTTTTTATCCTGGCTCTAAGAGGAGAGATGGGGTCATTACTTACTCTTGTGAAACCTGAATTTGTTCCCCCAGTGTCTGTTGCTTTTGTCTGCACGCCAGATGGGTTGCAGGAGCACCCTTGTATGCTACAGTTAATTGTTTTTGGGCAACTTCATGTGTTAACACATCAATTCTAGCTGTTAAATCACTCAATCTCAGTTTTTCACTTTGAAATCCTTTATTCACTCCCCTGAGATTAAGTCACAACTCCTGTCTCCTAATGTGCTCTGTGAATTGTTCCATTTTTCCCTTTATCTGATTTACCAATCCAGTGAGAGTATTATTTGCTACTTCTCCCTCCCGTGCACTTACTTTTCCCATTGTGACAGGCACCAGTCTAGGTCTCTGTTTCAGTTTTACCAGAATCTGGCTTGTATCGTACGGTAGTGGTTCCAATGTGGTGGTCCCTGTTTCATTTTTTAATTTTGCTAGGGCCACCTTTTTCCATTTCTGTCCCCATTCTTCAGGCACTATATAGGTACCTGAAGCCCGTTGTTGACTACCAGTATTTATAACAAGGGACGCACTTCTCTTTGTTGCAGATTCTTTACAGCTGTTCCCAGTGGTTTAGTCTGTTCCTGTGCTTGCGGTCTCTGGCCTGCTTGCCACCCTGCTAGGAGAGTGGGAGCATTCCAGGGCTCTGTGGCTTCTCTTGCTTCTTTTAACTCTATCTTTGTTTCTGTTATTTGGCCTGCCAATTTTATGGTGTGTTGTCTTAACCATTTAACAGCCAAGGCTATAGTTTGCAATATTCTACATTTCTTACACTTGTTTTTCAAGGCTACAGTCTCTGCCCTAGCCTTACAGATTCCATTCCATGTTTCTTCCCCACTAGCTTTTTAAAATTCATATGGACCTCCTTTGCTGGCAACCCAGTGCAGCGTCCATACCTTATTAAACTCTATAAGGATTTGCAAGGAGGGATTAAGGGAGTTCCCTAGCTCGTAGCTTTCTGCCAGGTTAGATTGTGATTCCTACAGAGGACGGCTCACTTACATATCAGATCAGCGGTCAGGGTCACCAGTCTAGTCAGTCATTGCCTGCATTTGGGTTCTCCCTGCGTGCTTTACTGGCTCAGGCCAGATAGTTCGTACAGCAGGCTCCAGTCGAACTGCCCAAAAGACCACAGACTCTGTTTCTGTAGTGAAGGTACTCGGCCAGGTTTATTGGCCACAAAGCATAATCCCTGCTCCCCGGATCAGTGTCTACAGTTATACTAGGACATGTATGCCCATGACAATGGATGCAGCTCAGTGAATGGCAGGACTTTCCATTCCCCCCTTGTTCGGACAAAGACACAGACCCTGTGACCCCTCTTTTATACACTGATACGAACAAGTTACTTATTGCCCCTCGGAGGTGATTAGTTACCACCCTTTATCCTGTACATGTAAGTTAGATCAAAACATCTATAGTCATCACTTTGTCAGCCTGACATTATCTTTAAGAGGGGTCAGTGTGTCCTTGTATCGTCTTTGGAGAGTGCGTTCACACATAACCCTGTATGTTCTGGTGCTACCCTCCTGGAATGGGTTTATGTGAATATGTTGGGTTTTTGCAACTCCAGCCCTATTCTTGCCAACTTCATGTATGCGGCAGGGCCTGACTTCTGCTCACAGCTTGACTTTTGCTCACTTTGCTTTATATTGGCACGGCCTACTTTAGTTCAGGCCTTAGGCCTTTCATCAAGCCCCTTATACAAGGCCTTATGTCTTAGGCTCGTTCTTTCTACACACAGTATCAATAGAGTCCACTAATTTTGGGTGGCCAAATTATTTTTGGAGGTACCAACCATATGCAGCTCCCGCTGACTTGAGCTGGACTAGTGGGTGCTCAGCATCTCTGAAAATCAGGCCGAAGCCGTCTCACATTGAGCACCTAGAAATTAAGGTACCAAACTGAGTGACTGCTTTTGAAAATTTAGGCCTGAAAGACTCTCTGCCTCGGTTTCCCTGTTTATAAAACAAAGGATGATACTTATTTATAGCTCAGGTGTGTGATAAAGCAGCTACAGCTCCACAGGTGAAAGGTGCCGAGAGTTGGTTCTCGTTAGCTCTTCCTCTTAAGCTTCTGGTGTATTTTCAAGGACCAAGCTGTCACTGCTGAAAGAACATTACGTATCTGCACTAATGGAGAGACTGCCCTGCTACTCCTACGGAAAGAATAGTCTCTTTGTTCATCCTCCCACAGACATAGTCAAATATATATTACTATAATTTCCCCACTAAAACTCATACTGACGGGGATGACGTTTAATTTTTGTTAGTTAGCAAACTGAAAGACAGGCAGTTACAATGAAAATTCCAATACTGACACAAGAAGTCCCGGTGGACAGGAAATAGCCAGTTAATTTCCTTATTTTACCAAATAAGTGACCAGCCAGAGCATTAATAATCCTCGTGTCAGCTGTAATGTAGGGAGCGGCTAATGTTGAGCCGTGTGTTCATTAAAATTGTAACTGGTAATTAAGAAATTCTACCCTTCAAAATATTCATTTAGTAAGGGTGAGGCATTCAGGTCACTCCAAAGCCAGCATTTAGCAATAGGTGGGCTGGAGAACATCATTAACCCAGCAATCATTGTTTCTTAGGTGTGCGAGGAGAAAAAAAGACCCAATTAAACTATTACATTGTGTTCTCTGTTTGCTCAGCGTCTTTCAGCTCCTTGCATGTAAGCGCACGCTTTGTAATCCACATTGCTCCGCTCTGCTAGTGGCACTCTCTGCTGAATCACAGACATAACCTGACCAGGCCTTAGACTCAGCCTGAGGTGCAGGATTAATTTAAACCTTGTTTTTTTCCTGACAGATGAAGGCGTAGGAGGATGGAGAGTTGGTGTGGAAGTACACCATGAGGCCTTGAGCTTCTAAGGGTTAATTTGCTGTCTCACTTCCCTCAAAGGGTTAAATCTGTTAGCAGTATCTTGCCGTTCACACTCCTGCAAGCCCAACCCAAGGAACAGCCATCCTCAGCCCCAGCCTCCCTGCAGCAGCTAACATGCATCCCGGCCTGGCATCATGGTAACAGCAAAAGGTTCCTCCGCATTCCAGTTACGCATGGGAGCATGCTGTAGCTATGACTGATGCAGCCCCTCGGCAGTTGTAATTACAGGTGGTAGTTTAAGAACTAAGTATGTTTGTAACGTGGATTGTGTGTTGCTGTAGCAACAGCATCGGACAATAATAAAGCCGCTTCAGTAAGCGCGGAAGCCTGTGCTGGCCTTTCCATTCTCCACCCAGCACGCTCACAAGGAATGGATACTGTGAGCGAACTCCCATTTCTCCATGAGTGGTTTACTTTTTCCTCCTCTGCTCCGTGCCCTATGTTAGGTTTTCATCTTCTCTCTTTTAATATGAAAAGGAGTACTTGTGGCACCTTAGAGACTAACCAATTTATTTGAGCATGAGCTTTCGTGAGCTCAAATAAATTGGTTAGTCTCTAAGGTGCCACAAGTACTCCTTTTCTTTTTGCGAATACAGACTAACACGGCTGTTACTCTGAAACCTATCTTTTAATATGGTTTCTTTAGACACCTTTTATATTTTGATTTAGCGTTAGTGAGCACTGGTTTGACAACTAAGGGGACTGGAATCCTCTCTTTATGACAGGCAAAACAGCCCCAGGGCAAGATCCCATTTCCGGGCCCCATCAGTGTGCCTCAACTCTGACTTAGAGGGATGAAAAGGGGCCTTCAGTCCTTGGCCTCTCTGCTGAGATTGCAAGCAAGAGAGCGAACAGCAATGGCAGTTCTGTGATAGGGTCCTCTCCCTAGGAAAGTGGGCTGAGATCCACCAAAATCATTTCGCAAAGGCAAGTAGGTAGCCATCCCTTGGTATCTAGTTTCATTCACTACTGAGCTGGTCGGGATTTGATGTCATAGAGGCAAAAGGCTCCCTACCTCATTCCCGTTCTCCAGCGTGTCCCAGAAACACAGAGATACGGTGTCTGCCCCCCCTTCGCCGGGCTGGAGTGCAGTACAGCCCCTTTCACAGAGAAGCAGCCTCACCGGCGTGATTCTGAAATGCCGAGATTGCTGCTCAGTGGGCAGGTCCACCCTTGTGACACTGGCTTTGGGGATTCATGAGGCCACACGTTCTTCCATTGTATTTCATTTCCTTTTATTTTAATGCCACTATTTTACAACCGAGCGAGATGCAGGTATCTGAAAGGTGCCTCTTCAGGAGCCCGAACTGCACCCCAACACAGATTGTGGGGGAAAGAGCGTTGACTGAAGAACTTGGCTATATTTGAGGACATCTCCTTAATGCACCTCTCCCAAACCCACCGGTGGAGGTTCAGAGATGCCACCGCCCGACACATCTGCAACTAGTGAATACCATGGCATGGAGGGGGGGATCCTTTCCTCAACCCCAGCTTATTTAAACCCATTCACCTACTAGATACAATATTTAAAACTTTTAATATAAAGATAAGTTCATATTCTCGATCCTGAGAAATGTTTCATCTGTTTACGGAATTCTCACTGTAAACAAAGCACCATTGACACCTCGGGGGGGAGGGAGAGAAGAGGGGACAGGGGAGTGAGACAGCTGCTTGGGGTGGGAGGCGCCTGAGCCCTTGAACTCTGCAGTTTAGGGCAACCCCACTATTCTGCCTGCCCCATGGACGGAGCCCTCTCCCCTCTCTGACACCAAGTGGAAACAGGCATCCTTTAAAATCATTTTTACAATGGGAATTAGATCTTTAAAAACCAAAAAAGGTTAAGAAGGGGGTATTTCCTTTCCCCTCTACACAGACACACACAATATGAATGTAACAAAAACAAAAAATCATATCTTCTACAAATGTTTCTCTCCCCTGAAAGGCTGACGAGAGGAAGAGCAGAGCCTCTCTGCTCTTTGCGTGACCACCAGTGGCTCCTTCTCCTCCAGGCATGGAAAAGTCTCAGTAGAAATGGCATCGTGCTCAATACCAGCTTAATTCTTTAGCTGATCAGTGAGCAAGCCCCACCCTTCCCAGAGGGGCAGATTGGCATTGCACAAGCCCCACCCCATTTGGTACAAAGTGGTGGAGCTCCAAGTGACCAGCTCCTTCATGTGGAATCTCAAGCTCCGAGGAACAATTTCCAGAAGTCACCTGAATGAGGGATTAGATCATCTCCCGCTTCCAAGATTTGACTGCCTCCACCCCTAAGACTTAGCCCAGCCCAGCCCCTCGCAAAGTCTCCGCTGCTGCTTCTCCCTTGGAACAATTCAATCTAGTGAGCAGGGGACCGGGGGGGGGGGGGGAAAGAAAAACATGGACAGCCAAGTATGGTAAAAGTCATGCTTCTGAATGTCCAACATCGCCACAAGGCCAGAGTAAAGGGCCTTGGGGAGTGAAGCGCAGCTGGAATTGAAGTGAATATTGCTGGCATTTTTTCAGGGGGCAGGGGAGATAATCAACCGTGACAGTCATTCCCCAGGAGCAAGGTTCACAGACTTGCATGCTCTCTGGCGGGAATCCAGAACAGAAGGCTCTACACATTCACAAATTATACAGCTCTCCTTTGGAAGCAAATTCTCTGAGATGGACAGAGGAGGCAGCTTGGATCCTAGCATACCACCTCCTAAACCAGAGACAAGGAGGGCTTATCTGCTGCTTGTGGCCTTTAGGTCCCCCCCGCCCCCAGAAGTTCCTATGGATATATACATTCTTTTAAAACAAACTCCCTAGGGACAGTCCAATAAGAACCTTACTGATGAAGTATCTCTCCTCCCTCCACACCCACAGGTCTCTTCTCATCAAAGCCTCATGTCCCATCTGGACACAAATTACTTTTCATTATTTTTTAAAAATAAAAATCTCAAAGAAAAAAAAAAGTGTCCCCGATATTCCCCCCTCCCTCATTGTTGCTCCCTTGACACAAGGTAAACTTAAAAAAAAAAAAAAAATGACTGCAGCCTTTTCAAGTCACAATAGGATTTCCTATTGCGATGTTGAGTTCCCAGTTTCTACAGGGAAAACGTAACAAAAAACCACCCCCAAAAATGAACACCTTCATCTGCAGAGAGAGGGTTTGTCTCTAGCTCCTGCTTGCAGAAAACAAAATCCATCTGGATCCAGGATACAACTCCTGGGACTCGCGCCCATTCCCACGGCCTAGCACTGCAGGGCTGACGTGGTTCCAAAGACACTGCCACTGCTGTTGCTCTCCTCACATGGTCCCTTGGCTCCTGGAGCCCAGCTCAAACCAGCCCATCTTCTCTTGGGTCAGGTCCAGGTCCCGTAGCTTAATGCAGACCTCCCCGAGAAGGATGTTCTCCCAGAAGCTCTCCTCGCTCAGGACGCTCAGGCGCAGTTCCCGCTGCTGAAGGTCTCCTCTGGGAATCCCGTCGTAGACGAGCTGCAAGACAGAGAATGGGGAAGGCCCTTACCGGTCCGAACGCGGTACCTTGGCAGCCTGGAGAAGGAAGTTCTCGGTTACGGAATGGGGAGTCCCTACTGTTGCCCCATTACTGTGCTGCAACCATGCTCTGGAGGGAGAGTGTAGCTCAGTCTCCATGAGCCATTCAGTGCTTGGCCTCTCCGCTGAGAGGACCAAATAGGAGATGGGCCCTTTTCCCTGGAAACTGGTCTGAGACACCAGCTCATTTGACAAGCTGCTGAACGTTCCTCAGTCAGCAGCGATTTTTGATCCCTACTGACCCAAGCAATCCAGCCAGTGCACTAGTAGTGGCAGGCAACTGGAGTCCACCCTCGTCCGGGAAAGATGATAAAGATTCACTTAGCTGGCCCTAGATCTAACCTAACCCCATCACAGCTGAATGCTCTTTCCATGAGCCCTATATGAGGGTCAAAGGGAATTGGACGGTACCATTTCATTGTAAGTGGGGTTGCAGGTTTTCCGAGCCACTTTGGTTTTTCTCTTGGTGGTTTTCTGGGGGTCAGGCAAGAGATAGATCTTGACGTAAGGGTCAGGGTCATTCCCATCCTGGAGAGGCTGCTACAAGAGGGAGAGACCAAAAAAAACCCCCAGTCATTTCCACGGCACCAGGATACAGACAGAGCCTGCGCAGCAGCCATGGCTGCTGCTGGGATTACAGGCACCTACCAGGCCTCGGATGTGCATCACCATGATGAAGAGCTTGTTGTTCTTGTAAGAAACGGAGAGCTTCACCTCCCCTCCCACCTTCCCGATGGGCCGAGACCACGTGGCATCTGGAAAGAGGCAAAGGACAGAGATAGGGCGCAGTGCCTACCAGCACAGGGGGTGAGCTACAGAGGCCAGCACAGGTTAGAAACCAAGCAGCGACACAGCGGTGCAGCAGCAATTCAAAACCACATGCCAGCTTCTTAGGAAGAAGCGTAAAAGTCGTGCTTCTAAATACCCAACATCGCCACAATGGAATCCCCTGGAGGGGCTGTTTTTCCTTTAGGTAACCACTACTTTGACCCTCATTCTCCTGCTCCATCAAGGGGTCAGGAAGGAATCTACCGCTGTGGTTTAGTACAGCATAGTACAGGTACATTGCGTGGGTGTGTTACACCTTCCCTTTGACACGCCTGATATTGGCCTCCATACCAGACTAGATGGACCATATACAATGAATAGTGATACCTGCGGGCTTTGGAGCTGGATTGGTGCCTGCAGCCTTCTCATCCCGCGGGAGTGGTTGGAAGAACGTATACACAAGATCACACTGCAAGGCAAGAATAGCACAAGTCTGGCTTGTATTACACAACAGAGGTAACAGGCTCTTTTCTCCATCCGTAAGCATGTTCCGCAAACTTCAAAGCAAGATATGTAACGCCACCATCAGTTATTAATATAGCACCTTCCATCCTCCAGAATCTCAAGCCACAGGAACAACTCACCACTTCGATGGCGTGTCTGATCTTCAAATAACTTTACAAACTGGAATTAAGTTAAGACTTGCAAGCTCCCTGGGATCAAAGCTCATGTTCCTGTCCCCGTTTTACAGATGGGGAAACCGAGGCACAGAGAGACATGACTTGCCCACTTCTCACTAACACAGTCTGGAAAAGGGCCCAGGAATCCTTTCCCTTAGTCACTTGCTATACTCACTAGATAAGTTCTAGAAGGGAGTGTTATCTATTAAGCCGTGTATGCTAGATCCCTTCTCCACCGTAGACTGAGAGGCGCTGAGAAGAGAATCTTACCTCAGCCACCTCTGGGGCTGAGTGGATCAGATGCCAGATGTAGCCATTCAGCTCCTCTTTCCTCCTGTCGGCCATTGCCTCGCCTCGTGACCGGCCGATCACAAACCTACTGGGAAAACTGACCAGTTGTGTGGGTGTAGGCGAGAGAGAGAGAGAACAGTTAGCAAGTCCCCAGTCGAGGGCAGCAGAATGCACTGCTGAAGCAGTAGTACCCCTAAGTCATCTGCTCTTGCCAGAGGCAGCCAGTGTTGCACTGAGGCACATCACACCACAATGGTGCCGAGTCGATTAGATTCTGTTGCTGAGAAACAGAGGACTTTCCGGGCCAATCTGGACAGGTGCTGCCAGCAAAAACTGGAGGATGGGTGGGCAGGGAATACTGGCAGGGTGGGAGGGCCCTAAAGCCAAGGATAGCTGGATCCTGACAGGTGTCTCTCAGCACCAAGAGAATCAAGAAGGGCTCAGTCTGGGTGGGTGCTGTCTGGAGCCAGGGACAGCTGTAGTGGGCTGAGTCAAGTTACAGTGGTCTGGGAAAGCCAGGAAGCAGCATAGGGGAAAAAAAACAAAAACAAAAACAAAAAACCACGGGGAGACTTGTCATCGTGGGTGCTGCCTGGAGGCAGGCAAAGCCCATGAGGGAGGTGCATCCCCTCCTCCCAGCATGCACCAGCCCAGAGATGAACCAAGCCCCAAACCAGCTGCAGAACACAGCCCCTTTTCTCTGGGGGTGGGACAAGAAGTGGAGCTGAGGAAGAGAGGAGGGGCAGCAGGGCTACCTGGGCAGGTGGGAGGAGGGAAAGATGAGGCGTAGCTTGTTGTGCAGCTCCTGGAACTCCTCAAAGGTACGCTGGACATAGGTGACCTCGCAGGGGCTCTCCCGCTGCACCTTCACAACGTACGTCTGCAAGACAGGGAGGCAGAGCCTGTTACCGCTGGCATGCCTGCGTCTGATCTAACTTATTACCAGGACAGATCGGGAGTAGCCCAACTGACATCCAGATTAGCTCAGAATCAGACCCACCATGCATGCACTGAAATGCAAGAAGTTTGAAAATCAGACAGAGGTTAAATGGTTTCTTCTGGCATCACTTCAGACCCTGTTAAAAGCTGGGGAAAGTTTTCAGGAACATGCGTCTGAAGGGAGGCAGACATTCAAGTCAAGTCACCTTTGAAGGCCTCATGGAAGGGTAAGTGGAGAGACCTGGGTTCTAATGAAATCATACATGTAAGGGCAGCCATCCACTGAGAGGTCCCACATTTCCCTTCCTCCAGAGGACTGGGTTTGCCCCCTCTAAACCACTAAATGTTCCTAGTGAGGCCAGAATCAGGAACCGCTGCAGCAGCCTTAATTTGGTTTGTCTCTCTGCCCCTAGGACTCCACTGAATGGCAGTAGACCGGGCCTTCCTCCAAACCCACCCCCCAGCACAGAATCCCTCTCCCAGATCTCTCATCTCCCCCGGCACGTATCCGGAAGAAGCAGAGCTGCAGTGCTCACATAGCCTTTGCTGGGGTTGAAGACTTTCTCATGGCGGCAAAGGAAGACGTCGCGGATCCGGCCGGCTGTCTTGAGTGTGTGCATGCGGGGGGCGAAGGAAAGCACAGGGCGGGTGTCCGAGCCTGTGAACTTCATTTGCGCCAGGTTGTGGATGAAGAAGTTGAGCTTGGTGGCCACGCTGCCCAGGCTAGATTCGATCAACCTGCAATGAGGGAGGGCAGCGTCACAGTGAGAGAGGGGGGACGCCATCCTGGGCCAAAGGCAGCTGCCATTCTTGGCACCCCGGCCCCTAAACTCTCCTGAGTGCACAAAGGCCCCTCAACCAGGGATGCTGAGACACAAAGAGCTGGGCTCCTTTCCTAGGAGTGGGGTGTACAGCCACTGAAGGCCCTTCCATCTCTCCCTGGTGGCAGAGGGGCGCCCCCTTCCCCACCTGTCGCCCAGCACCAGGTGCACTCTTTTACCTGGTGAAATAGGTGGTGGCATCAGCCTCGGAGTCCTGCGGCCGCAGGGCGTCGTAGACATACTTGAGGTCCTCGAGGTCGGAGAGCTCCGGGATACCACAGGACAGCATCTGGGGAGCAGGGCAGCCAGGTCAGTGCCAGGCGCCCAGAGGTGGGGAAGGAGCAGGGAGAGAGAGATGGACCAGCCGATCCTGGGGCCTCTATGCTAAACACGGCCCAGGTGCGGGTCAAGATGGCCTGTCCAGCATCCCCACTGAAGTCTCCTTCAGTGGAGAGGGACGGGGGCCTTCTCCCCATCACTCACATCCACGCCCCATAAGATGTACTTAGCGAGCCCAGCCCAGCGCTGGGTGTGTCTGCCTGGATCCAAGTCACTCATGTGGGTGAGGACAGCGGCATGAGTTCCGTATGATCAGGCAGTCATTGCCGCACTTCAGACAGCTGGAGGGGTGCTTGCATGACACTAAGCACATGCCTCCCCCCAAGGGTGGAGCATGCTGCTTTCATAGCGCTGTCAGATGGGACCCAAGAGCCCAGGGTAGGGGGCAGAACCCGAGAGGCCAAGGGGCAGCTGTAGACTCAGAGGAGGAAGGGAATTTCCCCAGCACTGAGGGTGGGAGGCATCTCAAGGCATGGGCACGGAGGGTGGCCTGCTCTTTGGAGATCCTTTGGTAATGAGGCCCAGCGAGAGCAAAGCCGCCGCAGTGCCTGGACCAGGGCAACCCTCCCGTGTTCTCACCAGGCCTAGCAGGTTGAGGAAGAGGTGGGTATGCTTGCGGATCAGGTTGTACGCCTGGCAGCAGAGATCCACAAAGTCATGGAAGCGGCTGGAGGGCTTGTCACCACCATTAATAACATAGGCCATGTCCGAGGTGAAGACGAACGGGGCCCGGTCCCTGCACCAGAGAAAGAGACACGCATGCCCAGATCAGCACAGGGTGTGGAGCAGAGGGGTCGACCATGGGAAATGGAACAGATAGCCACTCCAGTCTGTCCTGCATCCGACAAAAGACACCCTGATCCAGCTGGGAACAGCCAGGCTCCCTGACAGCCGCACAGCAGACCTTCCAAACCACTGTATCCACAGTACAAACTGTAGCCCTGTAGTCTCACAGAAACATGGCCATCCCCAGCACAACAGCTGCAGGGAGAAGATATCTGGTAAAGGGAGCCAGGGCTAAGTTCTGCTCCAGCGTGCAATACAATGGGATTGTAGGTATCACCCCTCTGCCAGGCGCCTGTGGGTGACACCCACCTTTTGATGTTGCCAAACATCTGGGCATGGCCCAGGAACCTGCCGAAGTCGATGTGGAACATGTGGCCGGTGGTTTTGAGCATGATGTTGTCGTTGTGCCGGTCGCAGATCCCCAGCACATAGGTGGCCACGCAGCACCCAGCACATGAGTAGATGAAGTTCTCCACTGCCTGGGAGAGGGAGAAGGGGTTAAAGCAGGTGAGAGGGGAAGAGAGGGAGAGAGACTTCAAAAAGGAATTGAGAGGAAGGGGAGAGAGCATGGGAATGTTTAGTCCCTCACTCTCAGGAGCAAGCTTGGTCCGTGAGGTGGAGGGGGGCACTTAATGCTGCTCAGCTCCCCCACCCGCCTTCACCAGGAACTTGTTTTAAGTAACAAAGCATTAAAAAAAACAAAAAAACCTTTGCACTCTTGCTGTAGGTCCTACATATAAACAAACCTGTGGGTACAGAATCACAGAAACGCAGGGCTGGAAGGGACCTCAAAAAGCCATCGAGTTCAGGCCCCTGCACCAAGTCAGGACCAAGTATATCTAGACCATCCGTCCAGCTTGTCCTTAGATGCAGGCACAATCCAGGAGCACAGGTGCATCTGGCTGGCTTGCTTTATGCAAAAGGTCAAGATCAAGTTCACTTACCAAAGGGCCTAAACAAAGCCCAGCGCCATGCCCGAGCCGGGCTCAGGGTGCATCTGTCGGCCATTGTTTATGTGGAGGGCTTACAAGAAGTTAAGCATATTGGAAGGTGCATTCGTTTGTGCATCATCCCAAACTGCAGAGGCTATTTGCCTCCCTCGGACCCCTGCTCCCTTCCCTACAGAGGGATTTGTACGACCCCTTTCCATTCCAAAGTCACCCCGCTGCACTCCCACGTCACTACCTTCTCGTACTCATCCTCCGTGGGGTTGTGCTTCTGCAGCCAGTCTGCCAGGGGGCGATCCTTGAAGGAGCCCGTCACCCCATGCTCCACCTGGATCTTGCGCAGAGTCTCTGCGTTGGGGATCATCTCCACCATGCCTGGAAGGGGAGGCAGCAGGTACCAGGGTCAGCACCCAGAATCGCCACTCACTCTGTCCGTCCAAACCCTCCCCCTGCCCCGGGTGGCACAGAGAGATCCCAGCCTGGGTCCCCAAGGTCTCAGCAGCCCTCTGAGAGGTCAGCGTTCGGGGCCAGCCGTCACCAATCTGCATGCCTTCATTTGAGAGCCTGACTTGAGGCACTTCGGGCCTGATTTGCAGAAGGGCTGAATGTCTGCAGCTGCACGGACCAAAATCCGCCTCTGAAAATCGGGCCGTAAGAGTCTTCCGCGGCATCTCCCTCTGGTGGCAGCACAGAGACACCCAAAGGGACAGTTGCTGGGTTCGAGCACTGTTCATCCTGGCTCTGCAGCCGCTGGATTCCCGACAGTGTCCCCATGCCGAGAGCATCACAGCCCCAGAGGAGCAGCAACTTCCTGGGAGGGAAGCGGGAGACAGTCACACCCGGGCTCCGACTTACCCCGGCCCCGGCCAGTGGAGAAGCAGCGGAAGATGACCATGCGCATGTCCAGCCCCTCCTGCACCCAGATCTTATTCATAATCCGGATCATCTGCAGCGTCAGCATGTCCTGCCGGAGGTCGTCTCCACACTGGCAGTCACAGGAGGGAAGTTGCATGGTCACAACTGGCGTGTTTCCATGAAGGCAACAGCTCACTGTTCCCTCTCTGGGGTTCCCTCTCCCAGGAGCGATCTCGCACCCTCCCCACAGAGGCTCTTCTCAGATTTAGAGAGGGCACTGCCAGCTCTGCCCCTGCCCAGCAAAGCCTTCCCAAACCCCACGATTCATGAATGCAGGACCAGTCTCTTCCACCATGAGTCTGGGGCTAAGGGGGTTCACTTTTTTCGGGGACAGATGCGATTCTGTGGGAGCTGAGCAAGTGGGAACATCAGGGAGAGGTGCCAACAGTCAGGTCCAGATTGTGGAATAGGGAAGGGGTGGAAGCCTCCTCACTTGGGACACTGAAAGCGGGACTGAGCACCAGCCTGGGGGAATAGATTGTAGGGAACGACACTGCCCATGAGCTACATGATCCAACTGGCTTTTTAAACCTTCTGTGGCAGGGACTTTGTGGGTGAAGAACTAGACTCAAGTGCCTTCCATTGACGGTATCCAGAGGGCGCCCCCCATCTTGCTATTTAGTGAGGGCATTTCTCGGGGAACTAGGTTTGTCACGCAGCCATGGCTTGCGGTGGAGCTGGTTCCCATCACAGTTCGGAGACCTTTGCTCACTTTTTGCTTGGTCTCACAGCTGCTGCAGGGACGGGAGCAGCCAGAGAGGAGGACGTGCCCTACTGGCTACTACTCTGCAATGAACTCCTCCGCACTTTGACCCAGAAGCCTCAGCAATGGCTGTTTGATCAGAACCGCGTGCCAGAAGTGCAGGCACAGAGCCAACCGGATAAGCAGCGGCAGCAGGGCTCACCTTAAAGATCACGCGGATGTTCTCCCCGAGGGCATCCACGTTCTGGAAGGAGAGCTTCAGGGGCACGGCGTTGGAGTTGAAATAGGAGCAGTCCTGCCGCCAGGGAGGGAAGGAGGAGACTGTCAGAAAGAACCAGAGCTACCTAGGGATATGAACATTGCTGCAGCCCTGAGCATCCTAGGGTTATGATCTCAGTCTGCCGGGGGACACAGGCTCCCACTGGTCCATTGCCTGTCAGTAGGACAGCAGCATCGATCAACCTGCCCGCTGCAGGGATCACCACCGCTGGGCCCTGGCTATCTGTGATGCGTAGAGCCACCAGGCCCAACACTCGGGCCAGAGGATTTATGCACTAGCCAGTCACCAGGCTTCTCTCTGCCTCGCTCATGCAAGGTCCTTGGAGGCATTTGACTCACGTCCCCAAACCCACACCGAGGTTCAGCTAGATTGGCACTGCAGCTCGGGGGAGGCAGAGAGCTGGACACACCGCACTGAGGCAGGCGCAGGTGGGTGCATGGGGATGGGGTGCAGATCAGGAGACAATCTGGAACGTTGGGGCAGGTGGAGAGGAGACACAGGGCTGGTGGTCAGGAGCACATGGGTCTGAGGTACGCGGGCAGATACTGGTGCTCTTTGCGGGGTACATAGATTAGGGGGAAGAGCTGATGGATGGACAGTGCAAAAGGTCTTCTCATTAGAATCCGTTGTCTTGGAATTCTGTGCCTCTGGGGGAATTAGCCCTACCACAGCAGGTGGACCAGCAGCCCGGGTCCTGATTCCCTTCTCACCCCGGCTCAGTCACTCACCCTGGGCACGATCCCCTTCACCAACAGGCTGGGGCTAAGCGGCAGGCGGCAGGAGCCATTGGCGCTGAAGAACTGTTTCACATGGACCAGCCCGTCTCGGAGAATGGCCTGCCGGAGACGTGGGGAGGGGTGAGTCACAGCCTTGCATGCACATCCCTGCCAGCATGCCAGCCCTGCCAGCAACCCACTCCAGCATCAATGCCCCCCGGAGGGATCGACTGGCTGAGGGGGAGCTGCAGCTCTGCAATCCCTTTGCAACGGCAGCTTCTCACTCTCCAGCTGCAATGCGGATGCACCATGCCTGGGAACCCTGCTTTGCGCAGTGACCCCTGAAGGAGCGGCGCTAGGCAGGCCTGCCTAGTCACCCTCAACTGGAGGGAGGTGCCCGTGACCTCAAGGAATTATGGGTGAGGAGGCTGGGGGAGCCTCGGCACATGTGTGGAGTATGGAAGGCCCCTCAGTGGGGGATGGGAGTTGGAGGAAAAGGGGGAACAACGCTCCTATCCCATGACCCTTCAGCAACTCCGGAAGGGTGGGGCTGCAGCCAGCACTCCTACATGGCTCCCGACAGCGCCTCCCACTGGGCGAGGTGGGAACTGGGGCAGCTGGGAGGTCCCCTGACAGCCAGCGCTCTTGGCCTGCTCCCTGCAGACAGAGGAGTGCTGTCCGTAAGCAAAGCAAGCAGCTTTCAGTCGGACCCCCCTGCCGCTCATGCCCCTCCCAGAGGTACAGGCTAAGCACCAACCTGTCGCGAGGACGGAGCGGCCTCCCGAACCTGCTGGGCCAGCTTGGCCAAGGTGTTGACCAGGCAGCACTGCCGGTCGAACTCCTCTCTCAGGCCTTTGCCACAGCAGCAGAGCAGGGCCGCCAGCAGGTACTGGTAGCGGATGCTGAACTGGGAGTCCTTGAGTCCGTCCTTCAGCAGCCTGGGGGAAGAGGGCAGCATGGAGATGTCAGGACAAGGGGCCCCCAACCCCTCTCATTCCTACTTTCTCCAGTGCAGGAACTCCAGGGTGGGGAGCTGGGGCTTGTACCTCACAGGCTAAGAGGGGGACAAGTCATGGCTGGTGATGTTAAATGGTGGGATGCCCACTCCCCAGGCACCTCCCATCACTTGGGCAGGCCCCAGCTGAGCACAGACCCCTCCCAAAGGCTGCAGCACCCACACCAACATTACCAGAAGAAGTAGTGGGTGATTCTCAGGTCACAGATGGCTCGCTTCATAAGGAACCGCACCAGGGGGCTGTCGAGGTAGCACTCATACTTCAGGGCCTGGGAGGGGAGAAGCAAGGACATTTCTCCATCAGCAGGCAGGACAGTCGGACGGGCCTGGCCCTAACCATAGGCCATGCTGTGCACATTGGGCCGAATGACTCAGTGACTCACCTGCACCAGCTGCGGCAGGTAATCCAGCAGCTCTGCATCCGACATGGAGTCGATCCAGTGTACAGCTGTCCTCCTCACTTCCTGATCCGGGAACCTACAGCCACAAGCCCCGCATCACTGGGAGGAGGTCACAGCAGGCTCTCTCCAGAGGAACCCAGCCCACCTGCCTGCAGACGAGACCGCTGGGGTCCCTGCAGAGGGTCTGCTGCTGCCATCACAGCCTCTCATAGGCGCATTGTGGGGAAAGCACAGCCGCAGCCTCCCAGGCAAACCACATCATCCCACTGGGAATGCCACAAAACATGGGAACGGAGATGCTTGGCCCGTCTCCAGAAAGTCTCCTGGTCCTCTTATCCACCCTCTTATTTTCTGGGAGGGTTCCTGTTGGATCGGTCCCCCAGCTCCCCTACTGTGCTCACGACCAGGCAGTGGGTCGTGGCTGCCATATGACAGAGAACACTAGTAGGCAGTCGCCAGTCTGTGTCCACCTCCCCCATGCCCAACCTGTGGGCAAAGATTCTAAACCCATGTGCTAGATATGCCCAGCCCGCGCCCCACGTCCCCCCAAGCCCCATTCCTCCCCCTCCCCTCCAGCCTGACACAGCACAGCTTTAGGACTGTTTGGGGTTCAGATGTTCACAGGATGTGGCTGCATCTTAATGCGGCGACTGGCTGACAGGCAGAAGCCACAGCCCTCAGTGAGTGGCGGGGCGAGGGAAAGGAGGGATCTCTGCCCGCTGCACCTCTGCCCCCCGGGACGGATTCCCCAGGCAGTGGCTTACGTTGCATGCAAGAGCCCGAGGGCATCTTGGTGGTGCATGTAAGTCCATTGCTTCAGCAGGGCGTAGATGTCAGGCAGGCAGGCCCACTCCCAGCTGGGGGCACTGGTGAGCAACAGAGGCAGCGATCCAGGCTGTTCGTGGCAGAAATAGCGCTTCTCCCACAGTCTCTTCCGGTCGGCGTCCGTCAGCCTAGGGCAGCAAAGGTCACAAGACACAGACCTCAGTCCCCTGGGAGAGCAGTGTGTTTCCATCCCGGCTGGACGTCCCGGGGCCCTGAGGCCTGGAGCGGGGGAGTCAATTGCCCAGGGTCAAAGTGCCCGGGAGACAGGGCTTGACACTGGTGTTACTGGGAACAGAGTCTGGCTCTAGGAATCTCAGGAGCGGGACAAGAAATAAAAGGGTCAGTGCTCTGAGTGGCCACAAGAGAGCAGGAAAGTCAACCCTGGGACAGCCACTTTGGCTCCTGTTACTCGGGCTGGGTAGGGCTGCCTAAGAGGAGACCTGCAGCTTGTCGCTTTCACCTATGGAAACTGGTCCTATAAAAGATATTCCCTCACCCACCTTGTCTCTCTACTGTCCTGAGACGCATGCGGCTTAGTGGCTTCTGAATCAATCCCGTTTTCTGAGGAAGGCAGCTGGATCAAGTCCTGATCAAGCAGCATAAACCCTTTCACCTCAAGCCTGAGAGATCCAGGGGGTCAGCTGGCTGGGCAGAGGCAAGTGACATGGATTCCTCCGGACACATCTCAGCTGATTTTCAGCTTGCATTGAAATTGAGGAAGGTGAGACAAGGGGAATTTCAAACCCCCTCTGTTCTCTCCCCCTGAAAATCTGATCAGCAGGGTAGCAGCCTGGAGCCTCCGGGCTGCACACGATTTTCCATTCCAGTGACTGCAGGGAGTGACAATCCCTCACTCCTGGGCCTGGATCTTACAGAAGCACTAGTGCATTGTGGCCCCGGTGAAATGAGTTGGGCAGGTCTCAACTTAAGGTGTATCTCCACTACAATCATGGGGTGCGCTTGCAGCTCTCGTAGATTTACCTGAGCTAGATTCGATCTAGCTCGGGTCCCGGAGCAGTGAAGCTGCAGCAGCGTGTGCTTTAGCCACCTGAGTAATTTTCCGGCTGCAGGCAGGATTGTACAGACCGTGCCGCTGCGGCTTCAGCGCTCTGTTACCCAAGCTAGCTGGTAGACATAACCTGCATGCCTAGTGGACATTTCTCCATATCACAGACCAGTGCACAGTCCAATGTGACTGGCAGCTCCGGAGAGCTAAGAGCGGCAAGAGGGCAGGCTGGGGGCTGGCACTGAGGTGCATCGGCAGAGCCCTGTAGGGGGGAACTCAGGGCTGCAGATCGGTACTGAGGGGCATCAGCAGAGCTGGGGGTGTGGGAAACCGACCCTCCCAGCTCCCAGGCCTGGGTCCATTCCCAGACACTCCCTTTCACGATGACTCCAGAGCTCGCCCCAAACAAACAAAGGCAAAGGAAAGCGAATGCACTGCCTGCGTAGGAGAAGGTGGGAACGACCCACCCTGGCAATGAACCTGCGAGCTGTGGAGCAGGCGGGCCGGGCACTGCCCTCCCAGAGCACAATGCCAGGAAGGGCTGGGTGCCTTCTGCCGGTTCCCAGCACTGCGCCCTGTTCCTCTAGGAAGTGTCCCGTTTCAAGCCAACAGCTGCAGCGTGTGTGGGGTGACCACGTGGCCTGGATCAGCTGGCAAAGGAACAGGGACAGCAAGGCCCCTTATTCCCATTCGGTCCGAGACTGGAGCATACCTGGCTGGCAGCATTCCGGCCAGCAGGAGTGGGCTCGGATGCCTCATGTCCAGCCCTCCAGCTGTTCTCTGCTGAGCCTCTGTCTGTCTCTTCTGCCAGAGGGGGAGCACCCAATGCCACCTGGAGTCAGGACTCCGGGGGTGTTTTGCAGGGGATGGGGCGGGAAGTGCAGCCTGTGGGTTTGGGACCCAGCTCCACAGCCCCAGCTGGGAGTGACGAAGATGGAGGATTGAGCTGGGCCATGCTTGCCCACTTCTGGCTTTTTATTGCTCTTCTGGACCCAGCTGCTCTGGGAAGTTCGTCCCTGCACTAAGGCCCAATCCACCCCACAGCTGGGGAACGGGGTGCAGGTAGAACAGTCTCTGCAGAACTTAATTCCTCACCCTCCTACTTCTCTCTCCCAAGACAATTGTCTCGGTCTCCTCCTCCCAGCACCAATATCAAGTTCTGCTGCCTCTTCCCCTCTAATGTCTCCAACCCCCCCCACCCCAGCTGCTCCCAGCTCCCTAGTCTCTCGCTTGCCTCCCCCGCCCACCTCTCCCGGGCCTTGCTTAGCCCAGAAGCTCTGTGAGCACCCCTCTGTTCGCAGAGCACCCGGCACAGCGATGGTCATAAGGACCATTCCGAAGAAGAAGAAGAAGAACGCCGAAGCAGACGCTGTGCCCAGCACAGGAGCAGCTGGCAGAGAGTTTGTTGCCTGTGGGTGCCAGCAGGAGGCGTGTGGCTGTGGGGCAGATATCGCACTTGGCAACCGGGATGTGCCTGTGTTCTGGATTTGGCCTTAGGGGGTGGAGCTATTGTAAAGGGCACACAAAGGCAGGGGCAGGAGCCAGGGGTACATGCCTACAGGAGGCTGTGGGGAGGGAGCAAGGATGCAGAATGGCCCCTGAGCTTGGGGAAGAGTCAGCTCCCCAAAACCACAGGGATTGGGGGGAGCAGGAGAGATGAGATGGGGTTGGGCGGGGGGGTGCCAGGCCTCTGTGGTGCTTAGAGATGGAGAACTGGAGGAGAAGGAGGGAGAGGTGGGCCAGGTGCCATATGAGACAGGGGCTGTAATGAACCTTAGATTGGGGGTGGACCTCCCCGCTTCAGCAGGCACATGCGGGGCAGCCTGGCAGGAGGTGTGGACGCCCTGTGGAGCCATGTGTGGGGATGACTGACAGAGGGAGAACGTTGCTGGCTCTTCCCAGCCTGGCTCCAAGACACTGGGCCCTACCAGGTCCCCTGGGACCTTTCCATTTCCCACGGTCCATTAAAGAAGAGGTACAGATACTGCCCCCCCCCCTCCCTGCTCTGCTGGTCGGGATCATGCCCTAGGAGTGAGCTGCCTTGCGGGTGGCCAGCGACACCCGATCCTTCCTGTTTATAGACATGTCTGTGATGCAGAGGCGTGGGCCTCTGGGCGGGGGCGGGGGGGGAAGCGGGGTGAGGAGGAGAGATGGCTGGAGACACCTTCCTTGTACACACGTCTGGAGAAGGCAGTTTCTTCCCTCTCAGCCATCTGCCAGAGCACGAGGCTGGGCCGCTCCAGGGAAGGACAGGTGAACAGCCTGCGAACAGCTGCCTTCAGACAGGGAGAATGGGGGGCAGCCGCACACGCGGAAGCATCAAACCTGATCCCTGACCCTCAGCCCTCGCCACTCGCGAGGGAGCTTCCCAGCAACTTGTGTGGTTCTCAGGACCAGCACTGCCAGTAGTGGGGCCCCAGCCTGCCAGAGATGAGGGTCAGGTCCTCACATGACTCCCCTCTGGTCCTGCTGCTGACAGGCAGCACATGTGTGCAGGGCAGGGGTGGGGGTGGGAAAGAGTGTGGGATCGGGCTGGCCTGAGAGTCACAAACCTGCCTGGCCACAGACCCTGATCCAAAGGCTATTAAGGCAGAGGGAGCTTTTCTGTTGCCTTCAACTTCTCGATCAGGACCCAAGAGACCCCTCCTCCCACAGACAGACTTCTGAGGACAAAACCCAGTGGAGATCCACCCACCCCAGCGGGCCCCCCAGTCATGGATATCCACGTGTGACTGCTTCGTTGTGCAGTGCCGCGAGCTACAGTCCCCGGCAGCTGAGCTGGAGACACCATCTCGGCTGAGGTCTCGCCTCCCCATATGTCATCCCTGTGGAGTGTGCGTCCCCCCACCACGCGGGCACGGCCTCTCACCAGTACAACGATTCCTTCTGCATCACCTCCTTCAGCTTGCGCTGGTCCTCCTCGCCCAAGCTGCGGAACTCGTACTTGGGGCTGAACTCGGCAGCCGGTGGGCTTGTGAACTTCACGTTGAAGGCAGAGGCTGGGAAATCGATCTGCAGGTCGGGAGGAAGAGCAGGTCAGAGGTCACCCAGAAGGCTCTGTTAAGATGCTGCTGCCCTCCTCAAGGGCACCTGGGACACTTGGGATGCTCTTGCCTCATATTACTGACCCCAAGGCACATGGTTTTTCTCAGGATACCTGCATCCCCCACCCCATGTTACTGCTCCCCCACGGCAGGTGGGATTCTGGGAAGGCCGACACCCCCTCGCCCTGTGCTTCTGCTTTGAAGCAGATGCCCAGGCTTCCTGCAGCCCCATGTGCTGTGCAATTGCTATGTATTCTCTCAACTGGCCATTGCAACGCTCATTACTGAGGCTGTGAAACTCATCACACATGGGGCCCTCCCAGAGGGGAACGTGAAGCCGACAGGGGTGGGATTGCCCTTACGCCCGCCTCACTGCCAGGCCCTACTGACCCAGTGAGCCACGAACTGGGAAGTGTTGGGAAACTTCCAGGCCAGGTGCACGAAGGGCCATTAGGAATAAGGACCTGTGAGAAAAGAGACACACCGCTCACTCCACTCTGCGCAGTCTCTCAGTCTGGAGCCCAGTTAGCCAGGCCAGCTGACTCGGTCCCTGCCACTCCCAGCATTCCCTACTCTGGATCCAACAGAGCAACTGCTTCCTCTCCCCTGCATGTTCTGGATGCCACAGGCGGGTGAGGGGCACACAAGGACGCACAGCCGGCTGTCCCCATCTGATTGGCGTGACCAGACACAGAGTCCCAGCTGCATGACTAGTGACTGGCTGGTGCAGTGAGATGGAGGACCAGTCCTCTCACCCCTCTGCTGTGCTAAGACATTGCCCTGGATTTGAGGGGTGTGTATACCCCAGAATGTGAGCCAGTTAATTGCAACTATATTATGTGCATTCAGCCACCCTGAAGTAATGAAACAGAACACCACATAGTGAAGAGTTAATTTGGAGACAAGCTCTCAGAAGCAAGGTCATATCGAGCTGGCAGTTTCTATTCATCAGAATAGGAGGAGGGGACAGACAAGTAAACAACTGAGACTCAAAACCTTGGTGGTTGGAAAACCTCTATTCTAGATGCCTCTGAGATGAAAAGTTTATTGAAAGTTAGAAAAGTGACGACATAGTAGGAGTCATTATGACCTGTGCGTTTTGTAGACGTTAGTTATAAAAGATTAGTGAATAGAGTCTACTTGGGAGCAGTCCTCTGAAGCCATCTTGAGAGACATTTTCCCTGACACCCTTTTTCCCCGGGGGGTGAGCAACTGGCCACTGCGAACCTGCTGTTAATTACTTGAGACCGTTCCGGATGTTCTAAACCTATTGCTTATGTCTGTGTGTGCTTAAGTCTAATGAACTGCCGTGAAAACACACTGACTTGCATGAATCTTATCAAAGGGAAGTGCTGTGTTCCTGTTGATTTATTCCTTACACCGCCTGGAGTGAAATAGTTACGTTGCCCCTGTTGGGGGTTCTGAAAACCCCAGGTAACACTGCCATTGCCTGTTGGGCTCGGTCAGGTTAAGGAGAGGCTCCTGCTGGGGGATCCTCTCCTTCCTGGCCTGGAAGAGTTTGGGGGAAGAGTCCCACTTTCACAGCTGGGCCATCGTCTGCTGTGGCTCTAACACATTCCCTTCTTGCACTGAACGCTGGTTCACCCCAAGACCAAGCTGGGACAAACTGGGCCAGTTTCCATTCTGATCCTTCCTCAGGGAGGAAGAGGTGGTCAAGCTTCCCCGGCCCTGGAAAGCTGCAGCCTCACCCTGCCATTCCTCCTATCTGCAAGAGGAGCCGACGGGGCAGAGCAGGAACATGCTACAGCCAAGGCAGGTACCTTCACCGACAGGTCACGCAGGACCCTCTACCCACCCACCCAGCTGCCCCATTTTCAGTTGAAACTGTGATGGATTTGTCAATGGCTTTGGGGAAGCCCCAGTGGCTTGGACACTGAAGCAGGAGAGAGAGGAAAGACCGGAGCCGTAAGGACAAACAGAGCAGAGAGAAGGCAGGGCCGAGCGCTGTTTGCACTGCAATCCTCCCCCTTTAAGGCCAGCCCCAGCAACCCACAGGGAGGAGATTCTCAATCCATCCCAGCTGGAATATTGGTCTTCCAAAGCTGCCTCCTTCCCCTCTGCTCCGGGCCACAGCTGGCGCCTTGTGTGCGGGGCTGGTTTTGCCGCTGAGCACTCAGCCGAATCCTCGCCAGCACTCACAGGAAAGAGAGAAAGAGAGGCACAGCCGAGGGTGGAGGGAATGCAGACACGAGCTGGAGGGGGGGAAGAAGAAAGGAAACAGCCCAGGGGAAAATACAGAGCATCTATGGACCTGCCAAGAGGGTTTTTTTCCGCCCCCCCACGGATGACGAGCTATTAGGTTGGCAGCTCCTATCACAGGTGACATAGTTATGTTTTGTATCTGACTATTGACTTGGCAGAAGCCCAGAGCATAGCATCCACTTCCTAGCCCACTCTGTGATTGGGCCACCACCTCCAGGTCCCTGACCAGGCCTTTGGGACGAGCAAAGAAGAGACCAGCCCCCACAGCATCCACCCCAGGTTTCACACCGAGCCCAGCGCATGTTGGGACAGGAGTTTTCAAGAGTGGCCAGAGATGGGAGGATGCCCAGCTTGAGACCCCTTGGGCCTGGTTTGCAGAGGAGAGTGCTGAGCCCTGCCAGCTCTACCTGATTTCAATGCCCAGCTGCCTCCGAGAACCAGGCCCAGGGCGGCTCTAGCTGAGTCCCCCAAAACTGAGGGATCCAAAACCCAGAGTCCCATTTGGAAGATTTTTGGCCCAGAGAGTCAGACACTCACCTGCAGGATAACGCTGTCGGGCTGGTTGAAGTTGGGGGCACTCGACCTGGCACTGGAGTTGTCCTGAGTTGCTGGCCACAAGCCCAGGAGCTTCCGCCCACACGTCAAGACCCTGGAGAAAGGAAGGGGATAGGGTGTTATGACCTTCCCTAGCAGAGAAAAGTATAGCACCATCCAATGGCTGGAAGTTGAAGCTAGACAATGCAGATGGGAAATAAGGTGTACATTTTAAACAATTTACCAAGGGCTGGGGTGGATTCTCCATCACCGGCAATTTTTAAATCGATATTGGATGTTCTTCTGAATGACTTCCTCTAGGAATTATTGTGGGGCAGGTCTCTGGCCTGGGTTACACAGGAAGTCAGACTAGATAATGACAGTGGTCCCTTCTGGCCTTTGCATCTATGAATCTAGAGCCTTGGGCATTAGAACCTGCTTTGTTGAGGCTAAGAACAAGGAGAGGACCCAGGGGACAGTGGTTTCCTGAGTACGGGTGGCTTCATTGCAGAGCCCCTCCAGGATGGGAGCAGCCCATAGTGGGTTGGGTTTGACAGCTGCTGCCAGGCTCAGCAACAAGCCTGACACAAGGGCCAACTCAGCGACCTTGGTGCCAGGCAGGTGGGGCTCTGGCACCAGGAGATCCCCTGGGTTTGGTATCCCAGCTGAGTCGGTGCATTCGGTAAACACCCTCCAACATATCCTTTGTGCCCAGCCCCTTGCCCAGGGGATGGGGACAGGGAGGGTGCACGTACTGCCTGAAGTTGAAGAGCGGGGTGGTGACCCAGCCCAGAGCCTCAGGGACCCGCCGCTGCTTGTTGGTCTCAGAGGAGCTCCCCGGAGGCGGGATGGGCACAGCATAGAGCGTGGCGCTCAGCAGCGTCTCCCGCGGTAGCCGGTTCACTTGGATCGGAAAGCAGATCCTAGAAGAAATCACCCGGGGAGCTGCGAGTCAGAGCCTTGGCTTCACAGCCAGGGGATCCCTCTTCTCATAGTCAAGGGGCTCATTGTGCGTTATATCAGCATACTGCTCCTGGTAGCGCATCCCAGCCTAGTGCAGGCAGACAGTCGCCTTAGCTCCACTCAAGCGAATGTGCTAAAAATACCCAGTGGGTCCATGGTGGCATGGGCAGCAATGCAGGCTAGCCAGCCGAGTACAAACCCACCTGGCCCCCTGGGTACGTACTTCAGTGTGCAAGCTCGAGCAGAGCGAATGCATCTGTCTACCCAGGCTGGGAAGCACCCCCCCCAGCTGCTGTGCCCTCAGCCACACCAGGCTCTCCAGAGAGGGAGCTGCCTTTCCCCAGTCTGGACAGGGCTTGCACTACAGTGAACTGCTACAGATTGTAGGGCCCAACCCTAAGACTGCAGAGCAACCTCTGCAGCCACTGAAATTCAGGGGCGTTCGGGCATCGGTGCCTCTTGGTACTGAACCCAGGGGCTGGTGAGGGAATTTCCAGCCCCCGCTCAGAACCAGAGACGCCAGATCTGACAGAGTGGTTTCCCCACTATGTATCTAGGTGCTTATACGCTGCCTCCCGCCCCATTACGGTCATGTCTGAGCACCTCATACCAATGCACAGGTCAGGCCCCCAGCTGGTTGAAGTCACTGCAGCGCCATTGACTTGAATTGAGCTGTGCTAGTTCACACCAGCTGATGATGGCCCGATGTACCGATCCTCACAACACGCCTGGGATCTCCATTGTGCAGACAGGGAAACTGAGGCAGGGAGTGGGGCTGAGACCTGCCCCAGGTCATACAAGAGATCCCGACTCCTGATCCTAGGCTAGCCCAACAGAGGTTGCCCTCAGGAACAGGACCCACCAGTGGAAGGAGTGGGTTCTAGAAGAGCTTTGAAGTAACATGGAGATGAGGCAGGGTGGAAGGCAGATCTGTTCGGAGAGAGCACGGCTGCTCTCCCACTGTTCACTGGGACATTGGGGATCAGAGACACTCCTGCCTGATCAGCATTGCTCCTCAGCACTGCACGGGGAAGGGCAACAGCGAGAACTGCCATGAAAGCTAGAGCAACAGGCCAACAGCTACACATGCTGCTGTCAGGGGAGAGAACCCTGCCAACCCTTTACCTAAGAGAAGGGATCGGTTTAGGAGCATTCAATCCACCCCCTGCAAGGGGGGAGTGTTGGGAGGGAGATGGCCATGGATCCTGTGCAGGAAGCAGCTGGGTGGCCATGGTCCCTACTACCTCTTTGGTCTATAGAGGGAAGAAGGGGGTGAGTTCCCCCTCTATAGAGGATTCCTTTAGATCCTGCAGGGGATGGGGAAGAGCCTAGAATGAGCTCAGTTGATCTTCTATAGGGGAAGCCCCGCAGGCCCTACCAGAAAGGGCTGATCACTATAGATACCCCATAGGCATCAATGGAGGGGGCAAACGTATTCTATAAGGCAGCTCTGCCAGCCGACCTGTCTTGTCAGATTGCATGCTGGTGGATTTCACCTGGTCCTAGGGGACTGAGACAACAGCTCTGGGGAGCTTTCTTCACACCGGGGCTCAGAGGATCACATTTTACTTCTCCCCAATCCCTCCCCTTCTTTCCTCCCCCATCCTGTTCCCATGCCAAAGTCTGGTGGGGCCACCACCTGCAGGACTGGACACACCACCCTCTGGAGTCTGCCAGTGCTGCTCCAAAGCTTCCCAGTAAGGGGGATAGGGTGGGGGGAGAGGACACAGACACACACACACTAACCTCAACCCAGCTTGTTTGCCCAGCCCATGCAGTCACCTTAAAGGGCGGTGGCCCCCAGGGGTCCTGGAGCCAATCCTGCAGGGCTAGCAGAGCCCAGGGGTGTGCCAGACCAAAGCAGTATCATAGCTACCAAGAGGGCAATGCTGGCTGAAGCAGCTGACTCCCATGGCTGAGGTCCCTCGTGCAGCCAGCAAAGGGGACTCAGGGAGGTGGCTCAGAGCCCAGCCCATGCAACCTGGGCGTTAACCCCTCTGAACATGCAGTTTTCAGGGGGCAAAGAGCCACACAAAGGGAGTCATCTAATAACACCGCTCCGTGCCGGCACTGCTGTGTCTCTCTCCCTGGGTCCTTCTCAGGGGATGGGCTCCTTCTAAAATTAGCCCTTTCCCCTCCCCTTTGTGGGCTTAGTACACATGCCCTCTCAGCTGCTAGGGCTATTTTTAGATCAGATCCCCTTTCCCTGGAGTAGCTAGAGCCCCCAGAACAAACAGCCCCTGCACACAGGGTTAAAGGAGAAGACCCACCAGCAAGAGGTGAAGCAGGGAGCGCTTAGTTCTACCAGGGGATCTGACACCCCTCAGAAGTTATTTCACCAGGACCTCAGACGCTCCCACTGGCTTTATCTTAAAATTCTACATACTACATCTGCTTAGTCCCTGCAGGGCTTGTCTTCTGAATCACCCTGGATGCCAGTGCAAAAAGCCGGCACTGCGTTAGGTCATGCTTAGACATGCTGGCAGGTGGGTCCAATTAGCTCCAACCAGGCTATAACTGGGGCCAGGAGTGTCTCTGGGAGCTAGGAGTAAGAAGGAGGAGAGGCAGGGGATGATATACCAACTGACCGTGCAGGGGAGTCCCTGGAATAGCCGGGCTTTGGGAGGAAGCTGAAGCTCATGCTGTGTTAGAGTCACCAGTAGAGAACACCCCAGGGTTGGGGGTGGGTGGTGTAGATACTAAGGGCCACATTTTTCCAAAAATCTTACCATATAATCTGGCCACAAGGGTCCCAAAGGGAGCTGCTGGGTGCTGAGCCCTGGGACACCTGGCCCTGAGCTCTTTGGCAAAGCTGCACGCTCTCTGTGCGCTCTGCTGAGGGTGGGGTTGGCACTCGCCCCTGTTGTTCCAGAGCTGCATTTACCCCAACAGCAAGGAGTTGGGCTGACTATCGTCAGCCAGCAATGGTTCCAGAAGAGCCCCAGGGGTGATGACTGTATTGTAGAGATGGTGCTTGTCTACCGGGGGAACTGTGGTGGTATAATTATACAGCTGTGATTATACCAGTGTTGCTCCTGGCGAGGACTATACAGTCCAACTGTAGCAGTAGAATTAGACTGATATCATTTTGCTGGTAACTTTCCCCCTATAGACAAGCTCATGGAACAAAACCTTGTTCCCCTGGGCTTCTGGTTTTCCAGACCAGACCAGGGTGCAGTGTGGTACAGGGTCCATTTCCTCAGAAGCCCCTGAGTTCCGGGGGAACAAGTGGTTGGTATATGACTTGGGTTTGACCCACCCCACGGCTATCTCCCTGGGTACTCATTACAAAGCTTCTGGTGCTCTAATTCACCGGCAGCATTTCCCTCCAACAGAGGGTTTAAGCCCCAAGTGCTGTTCATGTTTCCTGCTGTGAGGACACCTGAAATGCCATCGCTCCCTGGCAGGGAGTGTTACAAGGGAACTCTGTGAATCCAGTTCTCATTCCCCTGTGAGATCTGGTGGGGCACTGAGCAAGAATGGAGGGTTCTCCCTAGCTTCCCCTTCTCCCCATCTCATTCCACGGGTTCAGCTCTGCCTCTGCCATAATTGCCTAGCCATCCGCATTCAGTCCTTGGCAGACTGCATCCAGCCCCCCTTCAACAGGACACCCGGCCTGTTGGGTGTCCCTCTTCTCCCCTCCCCACCGGAGGCCAAGGGAAGCAGGTCAGAGCTAAGCAGGGAGCTGCCTTACTGCTGGTCCCAGATGATGAGGTGGAAGAGGTACTTGTACACATGAGCCTTTCTGGTCTGCAGGGGGCTGCAGAGCTCCTTGCCGCCATGGGTGAGGGAGCAGGAGAGGTAAAAGTCTTCGTAACTGCAACAGGAGAAAATAAAGTGGAGAGATAAAGACATGCCTGCAACTTATAGCAAAGAAACAAAGGGGCCTCATCTCCGCTTTTCTCCAGTCACTGTGAGTGCGTCTACATGGACAACTGGTGCACTGTAAGCTGGGTGTGAATCTACAGCACATTAGCCTGCCACGCACTAACAGGCCATGTGGACCCTGCTACCGCACACTAAAAGTTCCATAGTGCACATTGACCTGCTCCCATTTCCATCTCCCTCTCCTCCAATTCCTCATCTCTTCCTTCCTTCTCTCCTCCCTGCCCCTTTCCCTCCTCCCGTCTCCTAGCGGTACCCAAAGCAGGAGCAGTGTGCGGGGGGAATGGCTTGGTTGATTCCAAATCCAGCAGGTGACAGGTAAACCGAAGCCTTTCAAATGCACCTGACCTCTTTCTAGGGGCCCCAATGGGATTGGACAAGCCATGGACTGAGCTCAGACGAAGATTCAGAGATCTGGATAAGTCTCCCTCCAGACTCGATTCCCCACTACCATGCACCTCGGGTCTGTAAAATGCTACCAGGTCAGACTTTCTCCACTCACTTGCATTGCTGTAGGGTTTGGTGCTTGCTTTGCATAGGGGTAAGTGATACCATCAGCTATGAGGCAAGGGGAGAACCAGGCCTTGGATCCTTAGCCCAGCTCTGGGGCCAAATTCTCAGCTGGTGCAATGCTCCATGGAAATCAGTGGCCCCAGAATATGGTCCGTGGGTCCATGAAACTAGGCTCAGAGATCTGGGGAGGACAGCTTCCCTCACCAGATTTCTGGAGCCTACCCAGAAGGGTCAGCAATGCTGCCCGGGGGTCCCCTGTTGTGGTCTGCGGCTGGAATCCAGAGGCGCGGGCACCTCCATGATAACGCAAGACACTGGGGAGGGGTGACACTAGACAAACATTTCTCAGATTTGGGTGGCCAGCAAGGCTGGAATTTCAGGCCAAGGTTCGTGGCAATCTTACTGTAATCCAAACTGGTTCATCTGCCCTGAGATCAGATGCACGACTCTCCCCAGAGGAGGCAGCTAAATCTGAGCACAAACTCCATGTCTCCTCTTAGCCCATTCCCCTCCCCAGAACATTTCAGCGCAGGGTGGAGGATTTTATCCCCTTTTCTCCACCGCCTCTCCAGATCAGCCATGGGATCTTTCTCCCAGGCTGTTATCCCTATGGGAAAGGGGTGGGAAGCTACCGAGAGAAGGCCCAACTCCTTCCACACAGCCAGATTGACATATGCCACTGAATGCCATCACATGGGGGTCTCCCAGAAGGACACGGCCATGTGACAGGTGCCGAGCGTGGATCCAGGGAGGGCCATGGGGTAACAAAGGTCAGAGGATGCCTGGATTTCCCAGGCTACTTCCTTTGTTCGGAGTCAGTCACCAACTGGAATACATTAAGGACGGGACAAAGGCGAGGGGTCCCTGGAGGGGCGGCTGCTACGACTGCTGCTGCCTCCTACCCCCGATGCCACCCCCCTTCGCAGGCTCGTGTTGCTGGAGCTGCAGAGCTCTGTAAGGCGGCCAGCCATAGCCAGGAGCGTGGTTTACCAATGGGCATCCTCCCTACGTTGGGTGAAACACACATATCTAAGCCCAGGCAGCTAACAAAGGAGCATCCCCTTCACCCCCCCTCAGCCCTCCCCACACACCACACACGTCTCATTGTCCCCTTATCCAGCCAGGATAAAAAGCCCAGGCAGCCATTGGCCGCCAGGGCCCAAGCCCTCGCTGAGAACGGGCCCATCTGTCACGGCCTGTAGGGCTGCAGCAGGCAGGAGCTGGGGGGAGCCTGCTGCAATGAGCTCTCCCAGCGCATTCCAGCGCAGCCTGCGCAAATGGGGCTGGGCTGGGCTACGGAGAGCGCTGCAGAGCTCAGCTGCACCGGGCCCCCGCGCCGGCACCACTCGCTCTCCGCAGCCTCTTTCAAGCCCCGCTCTCTGACTCCTCTCCCTGCGGCAAGAGGGAATGCTCAGCTGCCCTCCCGCCCTGCCAGCGCTTCCTCTAGCACCCACCAGCATGGCACCAACGGGCTGAATTTCCGGGGCCTCTGGCCTCCCAAGTTTTGATCCGGCCAGGGCCCATATTCCTGGCGTATTCTGTATTATCATTATGGGCCATGCAGGTAGGGAAGGGAAGGTCTCTTTTTGCTTCTAGATTATGGCAGGGATGAGACAACCATTCAGTGAACTAACTAACAGCTGTTGCAGCCTTTCCAGCTAGGAACGAACCCCTCAGCCAGCTCCAATTCTGTCTCTGACCTGTCTATCCCCAGGAGCCCACTGGCTCTGATACACCCCTCATCAGGGCGCTCTCTGCAGCCCTGCCAGGGCCGTGAGGGATGGACTATGAGCCGATATAGGCCTTTACCAGCTCTGAATTCTATGGTCCACTGCAGTACCCAGGGCCAAGACACCCACCTGTGCATTCCCTGCAGGAATCCAGCTGGAGCTCTGTACACATCTCACCACACAGGGGTGAGAGTAACATGGCATGGAAGGGCTGGGGGGAGGGGGTAGACATACATTATATGTTCACTGCAGCCAGGTATCCACATGACTCAGTAATGCCTAAGCTGGGTGTGGAACAGAGCCCATCAGTAGTGCTTCTGGTCCTAAGAGTGGCCTTTGCCAGAAGGTCCAGAGGAAGTTGTGCTAACCTCTGGCGTGAGATACCCATACTCCACCACAAAGGGAGATATCTCCCTGACCTCAGCTAGTGACGCCCTGGAACATGAGGACCGAGTGTCCTCGTAAAGGATGCTAAAAGCCTGTCATGCCGCCCCAGCTCATGTCTTGTCCCCTCCCAGCCCTGCTGCAGACTCTTCCCAATGCTGCCTGTAGGATCCCGGCCCAGAGGAGGCGAGAGGGCGACAGGGATCGGGGGCAATCAGCCCAGATGCTCTTTGTCAGACTAAGGCAGGGCAGAGAGCCTTAGAATGAGGGCAGGATTCCTTACACTGAACATGCCTTTGAACTCTGGGGAGAGTCCCCATGGGCTAGGTGGCCGCAGAGCAGACGGAGTGAAGGGGTATCCTGAGATGTCACTGCAGACAAGGAGCCAGGCGCCAGGACAGGGATCTACCCCAATCAGCCGTCACCGCCCAGCAGGGACACGCGGCTAAGCCCTCGTACCTTGCTGCCCAGGTGATAGGGATGCGGTGCGTGGCGTAGACAGTGAAGGAGAGGGGACAGGTGAGGAGACAGGCCTCCTGGCTCAGGTGGTGCTTCCTGTTTCCATGCACTGCCGTCTGGAAGTCGGCGTTGAAAGTGTTGCAGTAAAGCTCCACCAGATCCAAGATGGCAGCCGTCAAGGTCTCCACGACCTTCTCTGTAAGGGAGCGCAGATGAGGCATGAAACAGGGATGCTCTGGAAGGCTGCCTCCCCTCGCCCCCCATCTTCCCTTCCTCCATGCTGGGCCTTGGTCTCCAGTAGTGCCAGCCCATGATGAAAGCTGCGGTTGCCTCTATCCTGCTACAGATGGCCATGCCCTACTCACACCCTGCACAGTGACCTGCCTAGGGGCTCAAGCACATTGTGGGACGCTTTAGGGGGCTGATTAAGTTATTTCAAGCCAATGGGACTCTGCATGTGGATCTTTTTCAGGGGGAACAAACCGGGGGTGTAAAACCCCTGGAAACTGAAGAAAAAGAGGAAAGCTTATGTTCTAAGCTTTTTCTCTGGAAACAGAGAAAAAGTGATAAATCCCCTCCCTCAAAAGGCCATTTTTCCATCTAAAAAAGTTTTTTTTTTTTTTTAAAGATTGTCCCACTCTAAATAGGGGGAAAGGGTCTGCAGATCAAAAGCACCAAGAACTCTGCAACAGAATGAGCGGAGAAGAGAAATTACCCCGATTTTCCCTCACGGTCAGAACGTTTGGATCCTGTCGAGGAAAAAGAAACCAGAAAAGCAATGTTAAGGTTATTCCAGTGCCCTCAGACACAGCTGGAACCAATTGTCCAAGCCAGCTACTTTATGTAACAGCCTCCCAGAGCCTATCCATTCCCTGCCACTCAAGCTGCAGCAAGCAAGGAAATACAACAAAGGCAGTTGCACGGTCTTGGCTGTTCAGGAATTTTACATGTGGTATGCTGGCAAGAGGGGGATAAAAACGGATGAAAAGGGGCCAGATTCCCTTCATTTGCACCCACTATGCTACCTAAATGTGAATAGATGCCCTCTCCAGTCTGGGAAGCTGGGTTCTCACATATGGGCTCTTCACTGTTAGATTAACCAGCTCTTGGGAGTCCTTAAAATGAGACCGGATCTCTGCCTAGGAGATACAGTCCAGTTCAGGGGCGAGCTTCAAGGCTCAGAGTTTTGTAGCAGGGAAGAATGACATCTGCAGTGGAGGGAACCACTAGGTGACACTCTCTGGCCTTGGGCTACACAAGAGGTCAGGGGGATCCTGATCACTAGCTCATGGTAGCCTATCACAGCCTTGCTGGCTTTGAAATCTATGGGCCCTATCCAGTGTCCACTGAAGGACTCCCTCTGACTTTGGATCAAGCCCTATGAAGCCAGCCCATGGAAGGACTGCTCCCCACTGTCCTGTCTGTTATGTAGGGCTTGGCCAGACTCAAGAGACGAGGCTCACACCCTTCCCCAGGGAGATTATTCCACAGCCTAGAAAGATCTCCCCAGCCAGAAGCTCCCCCCGGCTCACATACACCGCTAATGCTCAGCCTCAGTTTCCCTTTAATTTCACCCCTTTCCTCCAAGCTCAGCCCCCGTGCTGAGGAGCTTCTGGGTCCTGGCTTCTTACCTTCTGGATTTTGGGCTGCATGCGAGAAGGGCAGGCTGGCAGCTGGTTCAGGGCTCCAGTGATTTCCTGAGACTCCACAGCAGCCAGGGCATTGCAAATGGCCATGACGGACTGGATCACCCGGTCGGCTTTCAGCTGAAAGTCTCCCTGGAAGGGAAGGCAGGAAGAGGCTTACTGCACAGTGTGGCGACGCAGCCAGATGGCTTCACCTGACCACCATTGCTGAGGTATGCTGACATGACAGCTATCTTAAGGACGTACAGCAAGGGCCATAAGGAGATCCACTGGGACTCTGGCCCAAGGACGCCGGCGTTTTAGCCACCTCTGTTCCACCACAGCACATTCTATCTGACTCCGGGATAGCATCCAGCCAGTCGCAGCTCTACCCCGGCTCAGGCATCCTGGGAGAGACAGACCTCTCTCTCTCTTGGGCCAGGTGAGTGGTGGTAAGGAGGCTGAGCGCAGAGGGATTATGCCTGAGATAAAGCAGCAGCCCAGGAGGAAGGGAGTGGATGGAAAGCCGAGGAGTTCCGGGTCTGGACCTGCCCAGAAGAGGTGGAGAGGAGGGTCCCATGGCAAATTGCTGCCCATGCTTCTGCATCCCAGCTACCAAAAACAGAGTTGGGGTGGGGGGAATGAGACCCTTTCCGATCTCTGCACTGTGCTGTCCCCCGTTTCTGTACCCCCTCCACCCTCGGGAGGTACATGTAGCCAGAAGGTGCCAGGAGAGGGCATGGCGAAAGAGGAGACTCTGTGGCACCTAAAGAAAGTCACATGCAACAGGAGGTGGTGGGAATAATGTTCTGTAGGTACCCATCTGCACCTGCATTCTCGTGTACCCTCCAACAGGACACCCCAAAAGGAAAGACACAGCCACTGCAGAGCAAGTTCCCAGGCCAGTATCTGTTGCCTCGCGGTTCATCGTACGTCCTTGAGTCTCTGCAGACCTGGCTTTCCTGGTTGGGAGCAGGCCTGCTGCTAAGCAGGCAGGATCCTGGCACCTTCGACGTGTGGGTTTGGCGATGGGAGAGCACCATCGGCTCCACAGAATCCCACAGGAGCTTGAGGCTCTTCCTCGCCTGGTCACATGCGAGAGATCCAGTGGCCATACCTCATCAGCTAAGCAAGGCTATGGCTCGTTCCCCAGGTCCCAATGTCACAGGGAGGTGGGACTCTCAGCACTCTTTAATCAGTTTGGCTTGAGACTTGATTCTCAGGACTGATTTTGGACTGGGTAGGGAGCGGATACCTACACTTATTGAAATGGAGGTGGCATGGTCTAACACTGAGGTTCCCAAGCTGAGCACTATGGACACTCATGATGCTGCCAGTTCCACTCCCTTATATGTAACTCTAGCCAGGACACCTCAAACCATGGAGCTGGAGTTGCCACTAGGGCTGCTGCTGTCCATGCTATGACAAAGTTTGGGAATCCTTGGTCTAGTGCACCAAGCTGGGAGCCAGGAGACCTGGCTTCCGCCCATGGCCCTCAAGTGTGACTCTGAGCGGGTCACTTCACTGGTCTGTGCCTCGGTTTCCCCATCTGTAAAAATGGCGATAATGGCCTCTACCCTCCTTTGCCAAGCACTTTGAGATCCACACATGAAAGGTGCATATAGAGCAAGTGCCTGGTCTTCTTATCAGTTAAAGACTGTGTAAATATTAATGACCAAGAATAAAGGGTCAGCTTTTGTTTTGGATCACAGTAATTATACACATTCTATAGCTCCTTCCGTCATGGGATCTCAAAGCACTTTACAATCATTAATGACTTAACTCTCACAGCCATCCCAGCAGGTAGGTAAGTTCTATCTTCATCTTATAGATGGGGAACCAAGACACAGGGAGGTGAAACGACTTGCCTGAGGGGAGTCAGTGGCAAAAACATAAAAGAACCCAGGAGTCCTGACGCTCAGTTCTCTGCTCTAACCCCTAGGTGGGGATCACTCTTCTAGACTTATTTCAGCCTCCTGTGTCTGCGAAGCTGGGCTGGAAAACTGGTGAGCACTGGCTCTGATGAGGAATCCCTGACTGCAATGAGGAAGTAGAGAGTCAACACAATGTGAAATAAGGCGGACAAGGTTCAGGTTCAGGATCAGGTCAGCAATCCTTTTACAGGCGTGGCCATGCCTAGTGAAAACAAGAGAGGTTTATTGGCCCTAGGGTTTAGCAGGAAAAACCTGCATGTGGGTGACTGGCAGACATGCACCGGGTCCCAGAGGACAGGACTGAAAATGAAGTAACTAAGTAACCGCCCCCACCCCAAAAACAGAAAGCCCCATGCGACCTTCATTACAGGAATCAGCATTCCCTAGTGGTCAGAGCAAAGGACTGGAAGTCAGGAGATCTGGGCTCTGGCCCCACTCCCTTGAGCCAGTCTCTTCCCATCTCCGTAGAACGGGGAGAACACTGACCCACATATGGAGGGTGCTCTGAGATCTGTACATGAAACGTGCTATGGAGTGGCAAAGTATTGTTAGAAGCACTAAGACTGGCATTGTGGAGTCCAATCACACTCTCAACTCTGGTCTTCACACACAAATTGCACTGGATTAACTAATGGTGTGGTTTTAAACTGATTTAGTTAAGCTGTTGCAACTGTGTGTGTGGATATTCTGAAACCAGATCTACTCTACAAACTTTTCCTGGCACCACTATGTTGGTCAGGGGTGGGAGAAGATGTGGTCTGTGACTGACACAGCTGTGCAATTTTGCTGGTATAAGCTCTATCCACACTGGGGTCTGGTCTACACTTAAAATATAGGTCAACATAACTATATGGGTCAGGGGGACACAGCTATGCTGACGGAAGAACACTTGTGTCAACCTAACTACCATCGTTCAGGGAGGTGGAGTTCCTACAGTGACGGAAAAACTCCTGTCGGCAGTGTCACAGAGTAGGGTTATGCTGGCATAGCTATGGCTGTAGCTATGAGTCCCTAGAGTGCAGACATGGCCTAGGAGCGCTTTGCCGGTATATTATACTGATGTAGCTATACCAGCAAAGTCTTCCAAGCCTGGACCTGAGTTTAGATCAGTTTAAGAGTGGTTTGTTTTGCTTTAGCTTAACTACAATAAACCCCATTAAGCAGAAATGTGTGTCCACACAGCCGTGTGCATGGATTCAATGAAATCAGATTAAAAACGCATTTAAATTAAGCAGGTGCAACTTTCTCACGTAGACAAGGCTCAGTTTACAAGTGCAAGCAAAACTGCTATACGCCAGGTGGAATCTAATAAGCTTGTCCACACTGGGGTTTGCACTGGCTCTGCTAAAATTGTTTATACAGCTGATTTAAGTTAAACTGGAGCAACTTCTGTGTATAGACAAGCCCAGTCATGCCCCTCACTCCCAACTGTTAAATTGCTGCACTCTGTACCGGCGTGGGTCCAAGTACAGGGCCCATCCTGTCCCAGGCAAGCCACACTCACCTCGGCTGCTAGGAAGGTGTCAACCTCATTGTGGAAGGTGTCGAAGAGGAGACTCAGGGCCTGCCTGGATTGGAGGAGATAGGTGAGAGCGATGGAGGTGCCTCTGCACCATTTCTCACCGGACAGCCCATCCCTCTCACGCAAACGGCATGCAAATGTTTGCAAAAAAAAATAAAAAAAGTGCAAGTGCCTTGCTGCCTGGATCCATTTATTTCCCTCCACCCTCCTGCTCAGCACCCCCCCATCCACACCCCTCCGCACCCCCAATGGGAGCTGTACACCTCACATCACCACCTCTCTCTTCCTCTTTACCTGCTGATGGTCTGCTTGATTGGCCTCTCCTGCAGGTGAATGTAGTGGTTGAGCGTGGAAGGGCTCTGGTCATCGTTCACCTATAGGAGCAAGAGACCTGTTAGGTGCATCTGATCTGCTAGCGTTAACCCCTCCTGGTCAGGGATGCTGGCTGTACCTAGTAGCACTCTCTGCTGATACTTGAAAGACTCTGGCTGACATCTGCAAAGTCACTGAAGTCATTTGAGATACCAACTTCCCATTGAAAAGTAAGTATCTTTGAAGATCTCAGCCGCGAGCTCCATGTCCGTTGAGACGCGTGTAGGGGCTCTTGGGTTCGGTGGGATCACTGAGGAGGGCCAACGGGTTCTAGCCGAGAGTGTTGTGATTAAATTAACATAAGGGACAACCTATGCTGACAATAATCGGGGAACGTTTCCTGACATCGAGATCTGCAGGGCTGTGGAGTAGTACCCCCAGAGCCCCGTTGCTTGGTACATTTAGAACTAGCAGGGGGCAGATGCAAGGAACAATCTCACACTTGGCAGGGGATAGACTAGATGTATCGAATGGGTCTTTTCCATCTCTTACATTCATGGTTTCCTCTGTAGAGCCATGCCTAGCAAATCTCTCTGCATTTGGGAAGGATTCAAGGATGAATTGCTGGAGCTTAGAAGCTGTCCCAAAGGAAGCCCTGGTTGCAGTGGGAAAGGCAGGGAGTAGGGAACTTTTAGCTGGTGGTGGGCAGGGGTCGAGGTGGCAAGCAGCCGCAGAACTGAACCTGCTGGAAGGGAACTGGCGAGGCAGCAATTCGCAGGGCGTCACAGTCATAGCCTTGTCCCCCCAAATCAGCAACCCGGGGATAGCTGGTGACCCTCCCCACCCCTGCCCTGACAGCAGTGGAGATCAATGCAACAAGCAGTGGCAACAGCATGCATCAGTTCAGTGCGTTCTCAGTTCCCCCTTGAGAGCAGCTGCTCACCGTCCTGGCAAGGTCACTGCGCACTGCCTTCCTCTTCATCAGCTGCAGCCGGATGTCAATGTCAAACTTCCTGCAGTGCTGGATGTATTCGTGGCTGCCCAGGGCGTGTTTGCTGGAAGGATGAACAGAAAAAAGACAGCTGTGATCCGAGGCCCCACTCCAACCTGTGGCACAGGCTTCAGAAGGGAAAGGCCTGGAAATTCAAGACCTCCGCTTTGATAAGGATCTTCCGGGCCTCTAGCAGATGGAGCATAGCACTGGGGAGCAGGAGGGGCTGGGTTTTAACTCCAGCCCTGCCAATGCCTGGCTGGCTAAACCTGGGCAAGTCACTCCACCCCCCTCCACACACACCCAGTGCCTCAGTTCCCTCCCCCACCACTTTAAACCAGATGTTATGGGGATTAGTTAGTAAGTTCTAGAAAGTTGTTATTGAGGCACTTGCCCTCTCAGCTCCTCACCCACTGAAAAATGGGCCATCACTCAAGAGTGCCGTGCTGAGAGGGTGAAAAGGGGAGATTCCCCAGTTAATATACACCATGGGGATGCAGCAGGGGTGAAGAAGAACCTGGCTACCAGGGTGTCTTGGCCTCATTCTTGGTTACACATGGGCAGCCAAGGGACGCACAGCATAAATAAGAGCAGCCCGGAGCTTGCACTAACTTACCGTGGGGGCTGGGCAAAGCCCTACAAGACAGAAAGCCCAAGTGGCGACTGTCACGTACAAACTCAGTAAAGACCAAACTCAGGTAGAACCAAACTCTGGCTCCAGCCTGGCCTGGCTGTAGGGCCTTATCTGGAAGCGACAGGAGCTGAAGTGCTCTGGCGGCAGCTTGCGATACAGAATCTCTCTCTGTCAGCTGCAGCAGAGGATCGCTTAGCACGGCTTTCACTGGTGCCCCCCGAAAGCAGAGTGCCAGGTGCCCAGGGAAGGGGAGACAGAGTTAAAACACCTGCAAGCTCACGGACAGGATGGCCTGGAAATAGCAGGGTGTAGGAAGGAATGTGGAGTAGGAGAGATGGGAGCACATGGGGGCAGTGCAGGTACAGACCAAGGTGGGGCTGGGGACAGCATGCTGGGAGGTGAAAATATGGCACTCAGAGAACAGGGAACAGAGCTACAGATGGGATGGGAACAGGAGGATGGTGTCTCAGCTCCTTTCAAAGCTTTACGCTGAGGCTTTCAGAGATGCCCAGGGAACATGGATGCCCAGTTCCTATTAAAATGAATGGGAACCAGAGACCGAGCTGGGCCGGGCCCTTGCCTCAAACTCCTCTGACAGAGGGAACAATGCAGGAGTGGGGGGAAACTGCAGCAGGAAGCCCTGCCTCTCCCAGGCTGCTCCAGCAGGAATGGCTGGTTCTTATCTCAGCACAGCCTGCATCCTGACCTGCACCCCACACACAGCTGGTACAACTGCCATAACATAACCAGGCAAGATCAGAAGTGGGGAAGAGGTGGGACTTTGAGGTGGTGAGACAAAGTGCACAGTGATATCACAACCCCATGGAGGGGGGTTGCGAGTGGAGTCGCTGGGGCAGAAGTGCCCAGACTCTGGTCCTAGTAAGAGGATTTTTAATTCAGGTTCTCTGATTTTCTCCACATCCTCAGCACTTCCAACACACCTCTTGCCTGCACTTTGCCCTACAACAATAGATCATTGGTTGATTCTGTTTTCACCAAAAAGGTTAGCGGAGATCAGATAACTAACATCAGTGTAAATGGGGTAGGATCTGAGTCTAAAATCGGGAAAGAACAAGTTAAGAATTACTTAGACAAGTTAGATGTCTTCAAGTCAGCAGGGCCTTGTGAAATACATCCTAGAATACTTAAGGAACTGGCTAAAGAGATCTTGGAGCCATAAGAGATTATCTCTGAGAACTCGTGGTGGACAGGAGAGATCCCAGAGGACCTGAAAAGGGCAAATATGCTACCTAGCTATAAAAAGGAGAATAAGGCCAAGCCAGGGAATTATAGACCAGTCAGCTTAACTTTGCTGCCCAGAAAGATAATGGAGCAAATAATCAAACAATCAATTTGTAAGCATCTAAAAGATAATATGGTGATAAGTAACAGTCAATATGGATTTGTCAAGAACAAATCATGTCAAACCAACCTAATTTCCTTCTTTAACGGGGTAACAAGCCTTGTGGATAGGAGAGAAGCAGTACATGTGATATATCTCAATTTTAGTAAGTCTTTTGATACTGTCTCACATGACCTTCTCATAAACAAACTAGGGAAATACAACCTAGATGAAACTATTGTAAGGTTCCAACTGGCTGGAAAACCATACTCAGAGAGCAGTTGTCAATGGTTCACAGGCAAGCTGGAAGGACATATCTGTGCTAGGTCTGGTTCTAGCATCAATGATTTGGATAATGGCATAGGGAGTACACTTATAAAGTTTGTGGGCTATACCAAGCTGGGAGGGGTTGCAAATGCTTTTGAGGACTGAATTAGAATTCAAAAAGGTCTTGACAAACTCGAGGAATGATCTGAAATAAACAGGATGAAAATCAACAAGGACAAATGCAAAGTACTCCGCTTATGAAGGAATAATCAATTGCACAAATACAAAATGGGAAATGGCAAATGAAGAATCCAGAAGAGTACTAATAAAGAGTACTGCAGAAAAGGATGTGGGGGTGATTGTGGATCAAAAACTAAATATGAGTCAACAGTGTAACGCTATTGCAGAAAAAGTGAATGTCATTCTGGGCTGTATTAGCAGGAGTGTTGTAAGCAAGACACGAGAAGTAATTCTTCCTCTCTGCTCAGTCCTCATAAGGCCTCCACTGGAGTGCTGTGTCCCGTTCTGGGCACCACACTTTGGGAAAGATGTGGACAAATTGGACAAAGTCAAGAGGTGAGCAACAAAATGATTAAAGGTCTAGAAAACATGATTTATGAGGAAAGACTGAAAAAATTGAATTTGATGAGTCGGGAGAAGAGAAGATTGAGGGGGGGACATGATAGCAGTCTTCAAGTACGTAAAAGGTTGTTATAAAGAGGAGGGTGATAAATTGTTCTCCTTACTGAGAACAATCCACTGAGGACTGGATAACAAGTGATGGGCTTAAATTGCAGCAAAGGAGATTTAGGTTAGACCATCAAAAAAACTTCCTAACAGTCAGGGTAGTTAAACACTGGAACAGATAGATTGCCTAGGGAGGCTGTGGAATCTCTGTCCTTGGAGGTTTTTAAGAGCAGGTTAGACAAACACCTGTCAGGCATGGGCTAGATAATACTTAGTGCTGCCTCGTTGTAGGGGACTGGACACCCTGGTAACTGGTATGTGTGTGTGTGTGTGGTTTTGTGAACAGCTTGTTAATTAACTGCAGACCCATCGGGGGAGCTAGCACATTGGTAGCACACTGGGTTCTGGTTTGTGTGTTATTATTTCAACAACAGGTTGTTGATGATAAAAAAAAATAGAAACTAGTTAGGAAGGAAGGGCGGTCCAGTGGTTCGGGCATGACCCTGGGACTCTATAGATGGTGGGTCAATACCAAGCTCTGCCACTGATTCCCTATGTGACTTTGGGCAAGTCACTTAGCCTCTTTGTGCCTCCGTTCCCCACCTATAGAAAAGGCATGATAACCCTGCCCTACCTCACAGGGGCAGGACAAATACACTGAAGATTATGAAGTGCTCAGATGCTATACTAATGGGGCTCATAAAAGAACTTTAGATAGATAGTTACGTAGTAGCGTAGGACCAGAAATAGTCACAGGCTCTGCATGTTTGCAGCGGCCTGACGAGAAATCTGCCATCTAATCTAGGCATTTTTGGGGCATCCGGCATGGTAACTAGGTATGGATTTAAGCACAGCCCATATCTAGCATAGTGAAGGGGCTAATGGTTATGGGGCCTTTCGGTTCAGTATCACTGACTCCAACTGAGCACCGGTGAGTGCTGACGGGAGTGAAGTGAGTTTGCTGAGTCTCAGTCAGCCTGGTGCCTCCTTCACACAAGCCACTATTGAAAGTGGCAAAGTTTGAACAGGCCGTGGAGAAGGAGTTCCCCTCTCATCTCTCCGGATCAGGGGCAAAGGACGTTGGCGACGACAGAGCAGGGGAAGCTTATGTTATATCTGCTGGAGAAGGGACTTCAGTCTTCAGCTAGGCACCCTTCCCCCCCACTGAACACTGCGGGCTCTATGTGCCTTTTGTCTACACCAATACATCTCCACTGACTTTAGTGGACTTGCTCCTGCTTTGCACTGGGCGTGAGTGAGAGAAGAATCGAGCCCAGAGATTCCAGAAACTGACGTGTCAGTGTAGGATGTTTTCTGATTGCTGAGCAGCCTGTTTGGCCAAAACAGCTAGGGGAGGCTTTGAGCACTCCTGATGTCTACTGCATTTTAGAGAAGGGGGGGCGGGGGGATCAGAAACAATGTGGCTTTGTTCATGGGCCTTCCTCCAAGGTCTTTCCAGGAGACCAGTGAGACAGACCACAGCATTCCCACCCCAGCTCATTATGGACCTTTCATTGTGTGTGGGGGGGGGGAGGGGGGAAGATGGGGAACATCTTTGCTCTATCCCCAAGACTGCTGTTCCCTGCCAAGAGGGGACACAGCCCATAGCAAAGACGAGCCGCGTCGTTGCCAAATGTGTGCAAAGACTCGCAGTGATGAGCCGGGCATGTCGATTAGATAGCTGGAAAAAAGGACATATTTGTATTACTCTAGCCCCAACATGCCTGGGCCGAGATCGGCTCCCCACGGTGCTAGGTGCTGTAAATACACATAAGATACAGTCCCTGTCTTGAAGAGGTCACAATCTAAACAGACAATAGGCAGGAGAAAGAAAATATTACAACCTCTTTTATAGATAGGGAACTGAAGCACAGAAAGGGATGAAGTGACTTGCCCAAGGTTACACAGGGTGTGAGTCTGTGGCAGAGCCAGGATTGGAATCCCACTCTCCTGAGTTCCAGCTCAGTGCCTTAACCACAAGACCAGCCTTCCTCCCTCCCTGAAGCAAACCTGACATCAGACACCCTCTTGTGCCTGTGCAAAAGTTTTCAACATTGCCTTTCTCTGCCACCCTCTGCAATCAGTTTGTGCTTTGGATGCAAGGATGAGAGAAAAGCTGTCTTCTCTTTTTGTAACAGTACACCAGATTCTTTTAAGAAGAAAAAAAAGCCCCAGAGGAGCCTGCAGATGACAAGTCGGGAGCATCATTCCCTCATCTGATGTAAATTACTTTTTCAGAGGGAGGCTGCTTCTGGTTAAGGCTCATTATACACAAAGGAAGACAATTTTTCTGCTGACGCTGACAGCATCAGTAGAAAAAGCCCAGCAGCTAATGAGGGGAATTTGCAGCTTGTCTTGGTCCCTTAACTCCGAGGCTGGAATGATCTTGTCAGTTCTCAACTGGCAGAGTTTTCCCCTCAAGGCTGCCCACACTCTGCCTGGAGAGAGGCATTTCCAGCAATCCACTGCAGTTGCAATGGCAATCATCCGAAGAGATTTTCTATATAGGTCATATTTCTATTTGCTTTGGTAAATATGGCTATTTAATATATATGGTTTGCACACGGCCCTTTCTAAAATACACACACACACACACACACACACACACAATCATAGATATTGGGCTGATTCCTCAGCCACGCACGAGCTCGGGGCTGATGGAAAACAGGGCAAAGGTGATTCTAAGACAAAGGGCTGCTTTAAAGGGCTGGAGCAACTAGGGCCATTCTGCCAGCCGGGCAAGATTTGCTGGCGCACAAGGAGCACGGCCTCACCCTGTGCCCAATCCTAATCACACCCTTTCTGCAGAGGGCAGGGAATGGCTGGAATGGAGCCAACCAGGAGATGCCCCTGCACAAGGAGACTTCTCCACTGCCCCTTTAGGGCCTAATTCTGTGGCCAGTCAAGTCAATAGCAAAGCTCCCAATGACTTTGTTGAAGCAGAGTCAGATCCTTAGGGCAGCTTGTTCTGGTTTATTGTATGTAATTACCAAGAGATACTTTATTTGCCCATACGGCCATGTATGTTACATCAATATGATTTTGCACCCAGAGAACGCCTTTCATCCTAAGGAGCTTTACAGGTAGCTTATCTACAGAAAAAAACTTCCTCCACCCATGAAATGCAGCAACCTCTGGGGTGGAAGCAATGTCAAAAAGCAGGGAGGGGAAGTTTGTATCAGGGCAAACAGCTGCAATTACAAAAAGCACCAGGCGATCTTTAATGCCCATGTGCAGCAGTCAAGGACCTCAGTAGTACTCAACCCTTCTACCTGGGAAGGCTGAAAGGCTGAGCAGCCCCTGCTGGGGCTAAAACCTGTGGTTTCAGGGAGTCTAGTAATGCCAAACCTGACTTTGCTCTCAAAGCCATTTACATACAGACTCATCCCTCCATTACTGCAGAGAAAGCCAGTCTGTGGTTAAAGCTACGGTACAGCCTGCCAGGGCTGCAGAGGAACAGGAAATAGCCCTGAGACTAGAAAGCTTTTATTGCTTTCCATGCTGGACAGCAAACTGGTCTGGGTGGTTTATTCCCTTGGATCTGGTCTCCTGCACGCTCCAAGCCATCCTCTGCTGAGGACTCCATGTGGTTTAAAAGTCTGTTCACTGACAGCCCAGCCAGGATAATAGGGGGTTTCACTTGCCAGCTCGCATTCTCCGGCATCATTACTAGGCCACAAGCTCTGAAGAAGCAAAACTAAAGCCACCTTTAAAGTCCCACCAACTATGAGTAACTCCATCATGGAGAGACTGACACTTAATGGTTATGAATGACAAGAGGGGTGACCTCAGTCACTGGCCAGCCAGTGCTCCAGTGTCCCCCTGAGCATCCTTGTTTTGCAAAATAAGAGTTAGCAAAGGAAAAAGCCAAAGTGGGGGACCGCAGATGGCTCAGGGGCAAGGAGGCTTTCACTACCAGCTCAGGCTGGTACCTGCAGGCTGTTTGGTGGCCCATGCGAAATCAAGAAGGTGGGTCTCAGTCTAGTTCCCAAAGGATACGTGTCCACATCACAAAAACTAGCCACTAGAACTAACTAGCTACCCCAAGAAGGACAGAACGGGCCATGGAGACTGAACGAAATCTCTTCCCTCCTAGACGTGGTCCCACCAGGTGAGACACGTCACAGGGCAGCATGGGAAATCTTGCATTCACACTTGTCCTGTGGCTACGCAGAGGATGTCAGTCACCGTGGCACCTTTCCCCACAGGATTATTTATTACCTGTGTTGCTGTAGCACCTGGGAAACCCAGTCATGGACCAGGCCCCATTGTGCTAGGTGCTGTAAAAATACAGAACAGAGACGGTCCCTGCCCAAAGAACTTACAATCTCTTTGTTCCTCAGTCCCCACTGGTTCCCCCTTTCGTTTTACCTCAGACCCACCCCTACACTTTATTTGTCCATATGTTTTGCTGGCCTCTATTTTTTTGTGGGCCCTCATCTCTAATGAAGAGGGAAGCTTTGGGGTCGTTTCAGGTGTCCCAGGCCTTCCATAAAGGTTAAACAGGCTCGCACCACAGCTGGGCAAACATATTCCATTAAAATTTCCCCTCCAAGGATTCTTCTTCTTTAAACAAAAAGTTGCATTTTGTTTGACATTTTTCAGCTTCCTAACTGGGAGGAAGCACCAGCACATTTGGGGGTTTTCATCATAAAAGCAAAACATTGTCAGCAGGAAAATTTGGCAAAACCAAACCTTTTTCAAAATCCCCTTCCCCCTCCAAATTTCTTTGTACCCTGTTCAGCTGGCTCCAGCTGGCAGCCCTTTGCCAGCCACTTAAAAATAAATACCAAAAATTAAGCTCTCAACTTGATTGCCTGCCCCAGCCACTTTGCGGAGTATCATCAGGATTTTTATAAGTATTTCAAGAGCTTTTCTTGGCCACTCTCATATTCTCCAAACATGAGCTCCCCAGCGCATGGGGTCAAGCGGAGTTACTTATATCCTGCAGCAGGAGGATAAGGCTCTTGCCTTTCTTGGCAGGAGAGTCTCCAGTGATGTCGGGAGGCAGGAAACGGAATAATCCAGGGGACTCCTGACTTGTGTTCTGATAAACCAGCTGTCGCACAGCCCCGACCCGTTCAGGTGACGCGCTGCCCCAGGGAAAGTGGGAGGGGCTGGGCCCAAGAGCAACCACAGGGCTTGTCATGTGAACATGCAAAGGAGCATGAAAGGAAGGACAAACGAAAGAGGGGACAGAGGAAGATGTTTGGAGGCTCGCTCCCCTTTCCCTGCCCCTAGCACAGCAAGGATTCGACAGCTCTCCACCACCCACCGCTCCCCCGGACACCAGGGAGTGTTCTGGTTGCACCAGGGCAGGCTCGCTGAGGTCCCTATGTGCGGCCGGCTGGCCACCGCTTGCTCACTCACTTTTGCAAGAACTCTTCCAGGCCGCAGAGCTTGAGCACGAAGTCGTCCACATCAATGCCGAGCAGCTCGTCGTACGTGTAGCACAGTGTCTGGTAGATGAGCAGGTCCACCGTGGAGGAGCCTGTGGGGGTGGGGAGGGAACAAACCCAGCAGGGCGAGAGCCTCAGGCCACGATTCTCTGGGGCTCCCCATCCCACCCGCTTCTCTCTGATCAGTGACCGAGACTCTGCTCCCCACAATCCCTCTCTGCGCCTGGCTGGAGGTGGAGTCACGCGAGGAAGTGCACGCTGCCTCCACGGTGCCCCGTTCCTGCCTGGCAAGACACCAGGCAGCGTCTAACCCATGCGGCGAGCCACCGCCTAGGGCAGTGGTTCTCAGCCTATTTACCATTGTGAACTGCATATGCAGCTCTCTGTGTGTTATGTGGGCCACATCCACACAATATATATAATACTCGTATGGCCCTGAAGGTGTCACATGGGCCGCAGCTGCGTGCTGATTGGGCCACAAGCAGCCCATCCAAGTCAGTGGAGACACTCCTGTTAACTTCAATGGGCTTCGGATCAGCCCTGTAATTGAAGGCTTATCTGCCTTAGTCGCATCCAAGCAACCACATCCAAAAGAGGACCAAAGACCTTGGTGCACATGCAGTGATGGAGAGTAAAAACGAGCTGAGACATCTGCACCTGGATCTCAACCCCCCTCTGGCCTTCTTGGACTCAGCATTTGGTGCTGTCCATCACAGGGTTTTGAGAAATTCAGAACCCAGGGTTTAGATGTGGGGGCCCCATCTCTAGCACATATCTGCCCATGGGAGCAACACAGACACGCTCTCCTCTGGGAGAGGAGCCACTGTCACCAGGATCATGTCTGTCCCATAGGAGCTGGAAGATGAATTTGTAGGACAAGGCAGAAGACTCCACTGCTTTAGCTGCTAATGGCAGCCATCTCAGCCCCCTCGTTGCTGTGGGGACCGGCGGAGGTGTGGGTTTCTCGCCACACGAGGATACCGTGTTCACAGGTGGACACGGGGTCAGCATAGCACCATACTGAGCACCCAAGCAGGGACTTACAGTCACAGGTGAAAGTGAGCGGTTCCTGCACACTGTCACACACCACGGTCACCTTCAGGCTGATGCCGTGGCCCAGGTGCTCAGAACTGAGGTTGACCGTGCTCCAGACAAAGCCGGTGAGGGAATAGTCCTTGGTGCTATAGCCGGATCTCAAGCTGCAGGCAGAAGAGGAGTTAGAGATCCCTGCCCCATCCCACAAAGGGCTTTATCCCTCACTGTGTGGTGGATTCTTCCAATCCTCTCTCCCCCTTTCCATAGAGGCACCAGAGGACTCTCTCCTGGCCTCTTCTCCTCCCTTTACAACCCAGCTCCAAGCGATCTCACTGGCTCACAGGGCCAACACCAGTGACTCCCACCATCTACCGCTCTCTCTCCAACTCGCCTCCCTCCACGCAGTCCTGCATCTCGGCCTGACTTTTCGATGTCTCCTCGCGGGTGTCTCATGGCCAGCCTGAGCTTGACCTGGCCCAAAATGAGCTCCATCTCCTCGGGCCCATGCCAGCTAAGTCCTCCTGCTCCCCTCTTTCTCTGTCACCATCAGCACCACCTTCCTCCAAGTGGTTCAGGCCTGTAGCTTGGGAGGGGTGTGTCTTGGACTCCACCCTCTCTCTCTAGCTGAGATACCTGCCTCTATCACCTGTTTTTCATTTCTCCCATGAGCCATTGTGCATCCTTGCAAGCCACCCCTTATGCATGGAACACCCTCTCCAAACTAATCTGCAAAGCCACCTCCCACTCCAGAACTGAGGCTGCAACACCTCTGGGAAATTGCCGGTTGGCAATGACTAAGCTACACAGGTGGCCAGCAGGGATCACCGATATCATACTTAATATTGACTTGAAACCAACTGATAGTGCAGCTAGCCAGACAGCAGGCCTCTGTTTGCTTGCCTTGGTGCATTCAGCTCCTTATGTCGGGAAACCATCCACCTAAGAGAGTCCTAAGTTGTCTTAGTTCCCCCTCTTGCTTCCCCCTCCTTCCCTCACCCACATGCGTCAATCTCCCTTGTTAGGGAGGAGAGCCCTGAATGTTAAGAAGATATTTACCATCTCCCCATGCTGTCCCTCTATAAAGCTCTCCCAGCCCCAAAGTGTTGAAGAGAACGGAAAGGGGCATCCTTATGCTGTCTCCCCGAATGCCTCTTTTATAGCTTTCAAACACCACTAGGCGCCACCCCCACCCTCCTCCCCTGCGCCGCTCTGCACAGAATTGTGCCAAGGATTCCAATCAGGGCCCAGCACAAATGGGCTTGTTGTTTCATCATTCGCACCCCGGGAATGACCCTTCCCCGGCGCCACTGCTTAGCTACCACGCAGCACAAACAGCAGAGACAACAAAAAGCATGTCTTCCTTCTCCCACGATTAATTAAGCCACAGTAATTAAATCCCCAGGGCATTTCAGCCACCCGTGCACTGATGGACCTCTGAGTTATGGCCTGTGCTGTAGGACAGGTTAACTCATGGAGACCCCAGAAAGACGGCTTGAACACGTCTCAATCCCTCCCAGGTACTTACACATCTAGCATGTGGCAGAAAGCAGCCACCTCTTCATCCCTCTCCTCGGAGACCTCAAACAGCTCATAGCCATTAGCTAAGGAGTGCGGTCGGGAGGCAACCTAACAGGGAAAGAGAGCAAGTGATAAAGAGATAGTAGCAACAAGACTCCAGCCAGTGGAGTGGAAGGGCTCCAATTTCCCACTCCGCTGAGCTCATTTCCAAGTCACTGTGGGATGCTTCTTATTCCCTTCCCCCCCCCCCCACCCCCGTAACATGCATAGGCGATGTCTTCACAGCAGTCTACCCTCAAGTTGGGTGACAAAGACATGGTTCCTCTCCCTTTCGCTGGATCCAGTTGTGAGAGACGCAAAGATTTCTGGGTGCGCATCCCATGGTTCATGGGGGAGGGATAGCTCAGTGGTTTGAGCATTGGCCTGCTAAACCCAGGGTTGTGAGTTCAATCCTTGAGGGGGCCATTTGGGATCTGGGGCAAAAATTGGGGATTGGTCCTGCTTTGAGCAGGGGTTTGGACTAGATGACCTCCTGAGGTCTCTTCCAACCCTGATAGTCTATGACAGCTCACTTGGTCACTCTGGGCTTGCTTTTGCTGAGCATTGTGGGACAACCTGGCTGGCCCCATGAGGGATTGCGGGCAAAAGTGGTAGAGGCCTGGGAAATTCATCTCCCAGCCAGACACAAGCTGGTGTGGTGTTACCGCCACTGTTGCCGAGACTGTTCCTCTCTGAGCATCGCTGTTACAAACTGAAGAGAGGGGCTAATGCATTTCATGGAAATTCCTAGGGATTTCTCCTTTGACTAGGGAGCAAGGTAAGATGCAGCATGCCAAGGAGGAGTACAGTAATTAGAGTGGGTTGAAATGTTTTCATGGTATAATTTTTTTAAAAAATGGCTTTCCAACCAAAATTAAAGTTTCTGCAGGAAATTTTCATTTGCATTGAAATTCTAGGGTTTTTTCCAGTAAAAAAGTATTCCCTCACTCATCCCTTTTCCCCCTGGTCACCCCAATTTTCCAGTGGAAACAAAAGTGACTGGGGAGGAGGGGAACTGAAAAGTGCTCCCATTCACATATATTCTAGGGGCAAAGTGGAGCAAGAAATGGAGTCAGGACTCTTGGATTCTATTCCTGACAATAATTTGGGTACAGCATTTAGGGTGGATTTTCAAATGTGCCTGTCAGTTTCGGGTGCCCAGCTGGAGACACATTGGCCTGAATTGAAGAGGTGCTAAGTACCCGTTGCTCCCACTGACTTCATTGCAGGTCCATCACCTCTGAAAATCAGGCCCCAGTTCGCTCATGTTAGGCACCCAAAAACTGAGGGCACTTCAAAATTTAGGCTTATAGGCCTTGGCCAAGCTCCCACAGTAAGTCAGTGGCCGAGCTGAGCGGGGAACCCAGGAGCTCAGGAATGCCTGTCTTTCAGTTTTGCTACAAGACTATGCTCCCACCCGCAGGCTTTGGAGATGATCAGCTGGAGGATGCTAGAGAAATGCAGAATGTTATTACTACTGAACACAGAGAACATCTACTACATGGAGTTATGTAGCTAACACACAAGAGGCTAGATCCTCAGACCTCACAAATGCCCCTGTGCGTTACTGGATCAGCACAGAGGGGATTAAAAGCTGCCTTTCCTTAGGGGAATCTTCAGCTGGCCTAGGACCGGCACCCCAGTATTCCTGGCCAGCGGATGGAGATGCTCTCTGCTGGCATAAGTTAGAACAGTTCTCAAGCTACTCTCACTTGTGCTGCAAGGCAGTTTAGTCTCCAGCAGCCCAACCGGCTGGGAAAGGGCAAGTTGCCTGGCACAAAGCCACCAATGGCCTTCCAAGTGCCATAGAGCCTTGGGCTGGGCTTTACACTGCAGGTATAAGCCTATGAAGTAAGCAGTTCATCCCACCCTGTGCACCAGAACAGTGAATGCTACAAGTGGCTTCACAATTATTTTCACGGTCGTGTTAATACAAAGACAGAGAAGGGGAAGAGAATCAGAGTCACAGCAACTAGGGATAGAAAAGCTCTGGCAGGTCCCATCTGACCAGTGGAGAACAGTTCCTCACGAGCATTTTCAGCACAACGGCTAGTCATAGATTCATAGAGTCCAAGGCCAGAAAGGACCACTGTGATCATCCAGTCTGACCTCCTGTATAACACAGGCAAGAGAACTGCCCCTAAATCATTCCTTTGAACCAGAGCAGATCTTTTCGTCTACTTGTAAAAGAGCCAAGCAATGAGGCTTCCCCCGCTTTCCTAGTGGTGACTGTTCCACAGTCCCATATTAGTATTTGTACTATTGTAAAGCCTAGCAGCCCCAACTAAGATCAGAGCCCCTTTACGCTAGGCGCTGTACATACACATAGTAAGAGACAGTCCCTACTTTCAAGAACTTATCATCTAAATAGACAAGATGGGGGAACGAGGCAAAGTGATTTGCCCAGGGTGATGCAGCAAGGCAGAGGCAGGAACAGACCACAAATAGCCTGGTGCCCTCCCCTCTGGACTACGTGGCCTCTCCGTAGAAACAAAGCACATCCAAACATCAAAAGCTAACGAAGAAAATTCCTGGTGCTTCGAACCATGAACCAAGAGGACCATCCCCCAAAGGGGTATCAGTTCCAGCAGGGGCCCCCATTCCCCTACCACCTGTTTAAAATCTCTCTCTCCCTCCCTCCTGAATGCCAGCTGGGCATGCAGCAGCCTGTCGAGTGCCACGCTCAGTCTCACGCCGTGTGTGCGTGTGTGTGCACGGGTCTCAGAGCCTCGCTTGCTCTTTCTGAGCAAACAATGGGCTCGCTGTCAGAGCAATTAACCCGCCAAATAGCGAAAGAGAGGGAGAGAAAGGGAGAGAACACAACCGCCGCTAAAGACAATTTTAATACTCTTTCATGATTAGTTTCTGGCTCCGATTAAACAGAGAGTGACTTACATAACCCCCACGAGCGGCCCCCAGCTGCATCTTTCACTGACTGAGGAGAGAGGGATCCTGCAAGATTTAACAGGGAAGACGACTTCACTTATATTTATATCCCTTGAGTCCTGGAGGCATGGTCCTCTGCATCACATCTGAGAAGGATCCTCACCCGCCCCCGCCCCCCCGGCACACACATATTCCCTGATTAGCTGCTGCCTGCTGATACCCTGTGCTGGGGTGTGGAGGGGATATCCCCAGCCACAGAGTCTTGGGAAGGAATGTGCTGCAGCCCCCTTTCCAGCAGGAATCCAGCTAGGACAGCACTGGGAAGGGCCCGGGAATATAAATATTTTAAAGGGGATGGCAGGGGAAGAAAGCAAGGTTGGATCTGAAGGATATTTTAGTACCCTCCTCCACCCCTGGCAGGAAAGCAGTCACACTGCTGCTTACAAGGAGACTCCAGTCTCTTTCCTGAGGATCTTGTGACATTTCACAAGCTGTTAGCCTCACTACCGGGAAGAGCAGATAGAGCTGTCAGGGCTGGAGATGCAGATCCTGCCTGGCTGGGGAAGGCTTTTGCTGGACACCACGTTTAGCTTGGACTTTCCCCTGGACCTTATAAATAGCACAAACAGTTGTAATCTTCAGGGCCACAGTTCAAGGAAGGACCTAGAGGCCTGTGTCACAACAGGCCACTGACCAGCAGCAATGTACGGGCAGTGCCAAAGTGCCCCGGTCAGAAGCTTTGTTTGTTGGGGTAGCAACCCAAATCAATAGGGATGGATTCCCGAATGATCCTGGGTAGATTTTAAAAGGCATTGTAGGTCTGGGTGCTAGAGACCTGCAGCTGAGTCTTAAAATCAAGGTTCTGAACCCTGGTGGTCAATGGCCCATCAAGGCCCCATGGCAATTTTGCAACAATAAGGATCCCGGCATTCTGTGACAAAAGGTTTATCACCACTGGGCATGGTGTACCTGGTGGGGGGAAGAGCAGGTACAGATGGGGGAAAAGGACTCTCAGACCAGACTCTCCCCTAGACCAGTGCTTGTCAAACTGCGGCGTGCGGAGCACTTTGCTCAGGATCTGCAAAGACCCAGCTGATCACAAGGTGCCAGTTCCTCATCCTTCTTTCCAGCTGCCATAAGTACAGGAACGCTTTCCCCCTATTGCTTTCTGATGCCAGCAATGGCTGTAGTTGCCCCAGGGAAGTTATGCAAGTGGGAATAGCAGGGGAAGTGGGTGATGGGAGGGGAAGGAATCATGAGACCATCCCTTGGTTTAGCTGCAGTTCACACTAGGGAAGAGTTTGAGAAGCCTTGCCTAGTCCCACAAATTCACTTGGTGGCTGTGGCCACACCCAGAACTGCACAGTGAGGCCCAGACGTTGCCTGAACTGAAAGGAGAGAGGGAATTGAGGCTTGGGAAGAGGGGAATGTGCACGAGGTCTCCAGCATCCGGGCGGATCATTTCATAGCAATATCACAACCAGCTGCTGTCACAGGATTTGCATTTCTTCTCCCCTGCTGCTACAAGAGGCTGATCAGCCTCATGATCCAGCACCTCTTGGGCAATGTGTTTTCAGGAAGGAGATCTTATTGACGCCCCCAGGGAAAGGGGCCTGAGCCAGTGCACAGACATCCTTAATAAAGATGCGTAAACAACACATTGGACAACACAGAATGACACCGGGAGCCAGAGTCAAGCTGGTTTCCCTACAGTAGTCAGGGGACAAAGAGAGGGGAGAGAGAGAGACACACACACAGATTATTTGCATGCAGAGAAAAGCCTGACGAGGTCAGGCTGTCTCTGTGCAAGGCCACATCCCGGCTCCTCTGGTATGCATCACTTTCCTGGCTCTTGCTGCCTTGCTGTCATTACGTCTGCTCCCTGGCTATCTATTCTAGCAGACCATCCTCCAGCAGCAGGCCTGGCCTCAGCTGTGCACAGTGCTAGTTCACAGGCATGCCATGAACCCTGCCCTGCTAAGCCAGCAACTTCTTCCCCCATTGACCCCTGCAAAGGGAGCCCGATCAAATCTCACCTCAGACTCAGGTGCACAATGCAGTGAAGACAACCCTGTGAGGCCACTAATGGAGGTGTAACCCACTCCCAGTTGAATCCTAGAGGTCAAGTTTAGAAAGGGCAGTTGTGAATGGGTAGGAGCAGCCTAGGATTGGGGTGGGATTCACACCTGCTTGTCTCAGCCAAGCCTCTAAGGAGAAAGCCAAAAGCCTCTTACCGGATCCACCGAGATCCTGCGGTTCTTGTTGGGCGCCACGTTCTTCCGGTTGCCGAATTTAGAGACGTAGGTCCTGGGAGGGACTTGGGGTGGCATGGTCTTGCTCCGAGCCACTGGCTTTCCAGTGGTCTCCTTCTCAAAGATGCTCCTGCCTTCCTTCCAGCCCCAGGTGGCCTCTCTCGAAAGATCGGTGTCATACGTGGACTTCAGGTTGAGGCGGGTGATGGCGTCATTGATGCCGTCGTAGTCCATGGCGCCGTAGGGGTCTTCCTCCGAAATCCTGCGGGCCAGCAGCTTTCCATCAGCCAGCTCGTGGGCCGAGGAGAACATGTTGATGTCTCTGGGCTGGGGCCCTTTGTAGGACAGTGAGGAGCTTTTGAGGGAAGAGTGATTCACCTCAGAGGAGCTCCAGATGGAGAGGCGAGGGGGCAGTGGGGGAGGGGAGAGCTTCTTGGGGGACCCATCTTGGCCCGTGGTCCCGTTGAGTGGCTCGCTGAGGAAGTGTTCCCCTGAGCCATCAAAGATGTACAAGTAGTCACTGGCAAGAGGGCCCTTCAGCCAAGGCTGGTTCTCCGGCTCAGGTGGCAGGACAGATGAGGTAGTGTTGTTGGTCCCAGGAGCTCTCGAGCTCCCTTGAACTGAGAGGGAGTTGTAGTTGAGGGTGGGATCCGAGCCAGAGAGACCTCGCATTAATTTGATGCTGTGGCAGTCATTCCTGACAGCGGGTTTGTTATAATCCAGAGCCGGGTCATCCCAGGAAATGAGGGAGCGGTCAGTGTTTTGCTTGGCCTGATTCTCCTCCTTGTCCTGCCTCAGGCGGGACAGAGCGTCATACTCCATCTGCAGGGCTTCAGCCAGAGCCAGCTCCTTCGGGCTGATCCCCACTGACTCCAAAGACTTCCAGTGCTCTCCATTGCCTCTGGTCGCAGACATCTCTCAGGGGAACAAGTGCCAGGGACCAGCTGCTACTTCCTGCTGGGCTCAGGGGTTAGGAACAAAGACATACTGCACCACCAGTGACCTGCAGGAGAGAGCAACAAAGACAGGGTCAGCGTACCAGCACACTGGCTGCTGCTTCACCGAAGGCTTCGCTATAATAAGGATCTCACGTTTATATAGAGCCTGACTTTGAGAAGTACTAACCACAACTCTGATTAGAGACAAGGGGACAGCCAGGTACCCAGCACTTCTGGAAATCAAGCCCCTGTAGTCTTGGAACCTATAGCGTTGACCTGCCCCGTGGCAGTAAGGGAATTAAGCAGAATCTCAGGGTTACTTAATGGCACTCACTTCCCCTTGCCTCCTAAAGTGCTGTCCAGATTAACTGATCCCACAAACCATAGTGGTGATTCTAGATGGAGGGATTGCTGAGTGGAGGAGAGGCCTAATGCATTCTAACCCTCAAACACTGGGGGTTGATAACTTTGACTCAGACAGAAGTATTATTGCTTATCCACTGCAAATGGATTTCCATCTCCGCTGCAAGCTCCTTGGGGCAGGATCGATCCATGACTCTGCACAGTGCCCAGCATGAGGCGGCCCTGATCTCAGGCTGTGCGTTATTCCATTGTGAGTTCTCTCGATGTAAAATCCTACCGTGGGGACAAGGCACACATAGTTTTTGCCTCACCGAAGGTAGCTGAGGCCAACTCCAGACGGAGGGTATAGGGGTGGCTTCAACTAGCTACATCGAGGTAAAAACTACCAGAGCCCTGGTCTCCTTTACCTGGATGTAAAAACACACCTGTTGTGCAGTGAAGACTTGGCCCCCACGCATTCCCCCCATACAAATAATGATGAAATGGCTGAGTAGAAGGCTACCTGAGCATCTTAGATAATCACGGATCTCCCACAGTTACAGAAACCCGCTACAATGGAAGGGAAACGTAACAAGGCCACAGGAGATTCTGGGTTGGCAGGGTTTCTATTAGTCATTATAATCGATGTACAATGTGGGCCTGAATTACCCCTGCGTCACCCTGTACATTGCTACCAAGTCACAATGGCCACTCAGGGAATCCTGTCCTGTAACTTTAGACTTAACCTCAACCCTTCAGCCTGGGGGAAATCTCATGGCTGAGATTGTTCAAAACCACCTGTGGGATCTGGACACTCAGTTCCCAGTTGTACTCAGTGCCACTTTTTTTAAGGGCAGGTTGAATGATCTCAGCTCGTTGGCTCCGTATTGGCTGGAATGTACCTAGCACACTTGCGGCGCTCTGTGTCAACCAAGACTAATCAAAGCCCGTCGCTAATGCAGGCTGCTCCCAAGTGTGCTGAGCAGTTTGCACGAGGTGCTCCTTGGATCGCAGAGCCTTGAAAACACAAGTTACTTTCCCAAGTTCAGATGTGAAAGAAGGAGGCGAAAGAGCCGGGGGGGAAGTCAGATGAAAACCACCTTCCTCCTTCTTGGCCCCAGCCCAAAACATCTAAACCACAGTGACCACAGAACTCTATAGCACAGAGCCAGATTCCCCTTTTCCTCCAACTGATCTGATGCCCTGGAACTCTGGTCTCAGAAGTGCAGACCGCTGAGGTCTCTGCTGGCCAACACGACATTGCTCAGAGGAAGGATATTTCACCTCCTCTTCCCTTCTTAGCAAAATAAATAACTACATGGATGTTAAACAGCAGAATGGAGTGAGACCAAACCTCGGGAGACACAGGCGTCCGGCTTTTTTAATCCCTGGAGCTGACGGCCAGGTCAGTATTTTCACTCTCCAGTCAAGGGAGTCTAGCTCTTGATTTCCATAAGGGGAAAGGCAGAGGATCATTAACAGAGAGACTACTATGAAATAGAGCTGCTCTTTATCCACACTCTCACAGCTCTGCAAGGAACAGCATTTGTGGGTAGGTTAGTACAGTTTGAAAAGGGAGAGTTGGATATTTTTCCCTTTATCCTGATTTCTGGGGCACGGGGAGAAGCAGATAATACATTACAACTGGGAGAGAGAGAGAGTGAATGTGAGTGAGAGAGAGAGAGAGAGAGAGAGAGAGTGTGTGCCCACACAACTTCTACTGGATGGAATCAGAGATGCTCAATTGTGTGTCATACACCTTACACTGCTGCTAGCTAACAGAGATTCTCCTTTTGCGAAAGCAGTAGGCCCTGTACTTTTGGAACAGGAGATCTGAATTCTGTCTCCACTGCTTCCATGAAGATGTAGAGTACATGGACAATTAGGACCTGTTACACTATTTTGTCATGGATTATAGGAAACCATATCACTGAAAGCTCTGAGCCTCTGGATGAGTCACTCCAGCGAATAAAATCCGTGCACATATTATGCCCCTTTTCATGGCTAACCATCACTTTCATGGCTGGGTGTGCCAGTGAGTCACAGGATGGTCACTCCGCGCCCCACCCAATGGGACCTGGATAGTTGGATGGTAACATGGGATGGGCACGTTCTGATGGGAGAGCATTCCCCTGTGTGTCACCCTGTCCCTGCCACACCACTCCAGCACCTTTCCGAGGACATGGTGATGGAACCACTGGAAGGTGGAGGTGCTCATTATGGGGTGAGAGAGCGCTGCAAGTCATTTGAAAAGAGACCAATCCCTGACCACTTTGGAGACAGACAGACAGTCTTCTTATTGCAATGTGCCCATCAGAAGCCTGGGAACAATACTGAGTTTTCATTCTACATCACTATCATCCAAGTTTTAACTACATCCCATTTCTGCTGCATATAAATTGGCCCGCAGTATACCACCACAGCAATGAGTTTCATTTTGGAGGTGCTAATTAGCCCAGCATAGAGGGAATGTAGCACCTACAGCTTCCCCAATTGCAAGCCCAGCAGGTCCCCATCTCCAAATCCATGGTTCCGTAGTATGGAAGACACTTTCTCACAGCTACATACCCCATAGGATTGATGTTTTGTTCCCTGGGTACCTCAGGGTCATGAGGAAAAATTTTCTTGAAAATCTCATTGCAGCGTAATTCAGTAAAATCAAATACCAGCGGCTCCACTTCAGAGGGCAAAGGCCTGTTCCGGGCTCGCGCACATAAAAATGTACATGCAATTCCACACACACATCAGGCAACAGAGCCGACAGGCAGGTAGGGCATTAGGCACCTGAGCCACTTGCATGTGCAATCTTGCTAATTGCATGCACATGTCTTGCACCTGGACCTCAGCTTTCCATTGCTGCAAATGTGGCCCACCCTCTGAAAGAGAAGAGGGCAGCATCATGGAGTCACAGTGTCAGTTCCTTTCAGGCGGATGGGGTTTCTAGGAGGAACAGAAGCCCAATTCTCCTTTCACTTCCAGTAGGTGTAACTACATTGACTTCAGTGGAGTTACTCATGATTTAAGAAGAGAATCAGGCTCAAGGGATCCAACGGTCCAGTGCAGGATGCCCTTCTCAATGAGAGGGGTCCGCTCCCGAGCCTGCTCCCCAGTAGCCAACCAGAGCGCCACACACTTTAACATGAACAGACTGCGTTGAGAAAAGGGGCTGGCTGCCATCTGCATCGGAAACAAAGCGGCCATCGTTCTGTGGGTGCCAAGCTCGGAGCGTCTGAATAGGAGGCAGTAACACAGCACCGCTCCCTCTACCCAGAGAAACCCAGCCAGCCAGCGATTAGCAGCAATGGGAAGAGGGGGCCAAACGTCAGCAGGAAACAAAACCAACAAAAAATATAAAGCAGTGACTGAAATGATCTCACACCCTGCGTCAGACGGGGAGGACGAGGTTAGGAGAGGTCTCCCTCTGGACGCACCAGTACAGCGGTGAAGTCACATCTTGGAAATACTCCTCTTAGAGCTCCTGAAAAGCAACCAGAGGTGGAGGAGGGGAAATCTGGCAATGGCAGCGACCATATGCCCAAGGTATCAGGGATACGTGGGAGCAGTCCGGGGACATGGTCTGAATTTCAGGCGCTGCAAACTCTGGTCAGGGGGAAGCTTGGAATGAAGAGTTGCAGCAAAGAAAGTGGAATGGGTGTGGGGGTGGGGGGGAGAACCCGTCCTGGTGGCAGCTCAGTGTCGTCTGTGCTGTCCTATGAGGCAGGCGGGTGCACCGAGATGAGAGAAGAAGAGAAGGAGAGAAGGGCTATAAAGAGAGGGAGAAAGAAAAGGAAGAGCATGTGCAGACTCCCAGGTAAAATACACACACCCACCCTCATTCCCCTTCCTGGACCCTGCTTCTCAGTGCCCTGCGACGGACGCAGACTGAGCAAAGCAGCTTCCTGGGCACGTACCTAAGCCTTCCCTGGGTGGCAGACAAGCCTGCCCTGTCCCCACAAGATCCCTTGCTGTGGTGAGTGACACTCCAGCAGGATTTCCACTGAGTTATCGGTGGCCAGCCGGCACCGCGCTGAGCTGACCCCGGGTGGTCAGCCTTCCCTGTGGCCTAAACAAAGAAGCCCACAGACACATGACTACAGCATGAGAGGCGCCAACGATGCTGTGAAGCCCTGCCTGGGCTGCCGTTCGCAGTTCACTCCTACTGTGAGGACAGCTAAGGGGTGCCGAGGGGCATTCAGCCACCGCAACTGTCATTTATCTAGAGTGCGGGTACTGCGAGCCTCCCTGACATGCGGGGCCTGTCCTGTGCGGCTCAGCCCTGAGCCGGAAGGACCCCCGCAGGGTGTCAGAGTGGAGTTCAGTTTCCACAGCCTGCCCAGGCCTGTGGTAACGCCATGCCACTGAAGAAGTCTATCAAAATCAGGCGGGTAATGAGAACCGATGACAACAGCGATATTGAAACCCCAACACCTTTGCCAGCGTGGGAGTGGGCTACACAGGCGAAGTGAGCTAGTCAGTGACACAGAGCTAGGCACCGCCTGCTCCTGACGGAGGGCTTGTTTCCCAACACACAAGCGCTAGATTATCCCATCGCTGCATGAGTTTCAGAGAGTCTGTTTGTTCCCTCTGCCGCCCACGTGCCAGAGTCCTTTCTTTCCATAACGTGCCGCTGAGTGCAGAGCTGCTCAGACATTTTCTGTCATATTGTTTTTAAATGGAAAACGGCTTTTCCACAAAACAAAAGTTCACTATGAAAATTTTCCATTTCGGTTGCCAATTTGGGGAGAGAGGGGGTTGTCAAAAAACCGAAATCACAGATTTCTAGATGCCAAGGCCAGCAGGGACCGTTGTGGTCATCTAGTCTCACCTCCTGCAGGACACAGGCCAGAGACCTGCCCCACAATAATACCAAGAGCAGAACTTTTAGAAAAACCTCCAATCTTGATTTAAAAATTGCCGGCGAGGGAGAATCCACCACAACTCTTTGTAAATTGTTTCAGTGGTTAATTACTCTCCCCGTTAAAAATGTATGCCTTATTTCCAGTCTGAACATGTCTAGCTTCCATTTCCCGCCACTGGCTCATGTTGTACTTTCCTCTACTAGATCGAAGGGCCCATTATGAAATATTTGTTCCCCAGGCAGATAGTCATAGACTAATCAAGTCACTCCTTAAATCTTCTTTTTGTTAAACTAAACTGATTGAGCCTTTGAGGCCATCACTGTAAGGCAGGTTTTCTTAATCATTCTCATGGCTCTTCTCTGACCCCTCTTCAGTTTATCAACCTCCTTCTTCACTTGTGGGCACCAGAACTGGACACAGGAGTCCAGCTGCCAACTCTGGAATACGGAACATTCTGGAGCTTTGGCAACTGAAACGTTTTCAATTTTATAGCGAAGAACAATTCGGCCTTTTGAGTTTTTGGGTGAAAACCTGAAAAAAATTCAAAGAAAAATGTTGACCCAAAAAAGTCTGTTTTGTCCCTGTTTTTCACAGGAAAATAACATCTTCTCAGCCAACTGTAGTTGAACATTTCTGAAACAGTAAGCGGTCCAGGCTCAGAAGTGTCAGATGAGCAGCCAGGAGTCTGGATGCTGATCTGAATAAGAGATGGGCAAAACTCCATCAGCTTTCGCTATCAGTTGTATCCTGGGTGAGTGGGGAGGTAAAGGAACCTTCATAATTGGTGTGTAGCAGAGAGGGAGATGTTACACTATCAGCAGGGCTGAGCCCTGGCACCTCTAGGCTTGGCAGTTCAGAGCCCCGGCACCTCTGGGCTTGCAGCATCAGTTATGAATGTAAAAAAATGACTTGAGCCCCAGCACCTAATTGCATGAGCCCTGGCACCTCTTTCCTTACAAATCGAGCACTGACTACAGGTAGTCTCTTCATGCAAATAGTTGTAGAGCTGTCAGGTAAGGGCTCCTGGAGGACGAGCATGATCTCATTACACACGCGGCCCGCCCTCCTCCCAGGCTGTGGGGTGGCACCAATCAGGCACATATGCTACAGGCGAAGTACAGTGTGAATGACTATGCAGGGGACAGTGGGATACAGTGGTCAGAAAGTCGGGGCTAAAACCTGCCTGGAGCGGTCCTCTGAGTCACAGCCAGGTGCAGCGATGAACTGCCTGCACTTCGACTTGGTGTTGAAGCAGGGGAGAGAACAGCAACCCCTCGAGAAACCCACTTGAAATCATAGAGCTAGACCATGCCACATGCAGAATAAACTTCCTCCTGCAGCCAGTAACCTGGCCATGAAGAGGATCGTGTGGGATGTGACATAACCAAGACCATACCCCCCAGCTCCTCAGACTCCAGTGGCTTTCTACGGATGCCTTCTTAAAATAGTTTGTGTAGCAGCTTTCCTCCGCTGCCGAGTCATAAGCAAATGCAGAGCCGGGTTAGTAAGATCAGTGTAAGAGTGTCTGCCGCTCTGTGAGAGGAGCCCTGTATAAAGCGACATGCGCATGCGTGTGGGCAACAGCAGAGGATAAAGGGAACTGAAAAGCCACACAAAAAACTGTTCTAACACCATCTGTGTTCTGGTTGCCTCAGCATCTTTCCTGGTCACCCTCCAGACCGCAGCTAAAGCAGTGCTTAGTATTTATCTGAAGACGCCCGGCACAAGCCCAGCAGTATGGGACAAATCTGGGGGGACTGATCCAAAGCCCACTGCACTCAGTGGAAAAAACTCCCAGTGGCTTCATTGGCCTTCAGATCAGGTCCAGTGAGATCTCACAAAAAGAATCAAGAGAGGAGACATTGCTGAAAGAAGCAAGGTGGGTTCAACCCAGTCACACCTGCCCTCACAGCAGAAACATATGGCCCCCTCTCCTGTTTCATACATTGCTCTGGGGCAGAGCTAGTTGGGAATTTTTTTGACAACACGTTTTTCATCCGAAAATGCTGATTCATCAAAACCGAAACTTTTCACAGGAAAGGGTCAGTTCTGGTGAATTTTTTGACTTGAAAATGTTTTTGCAAAACATTTTGAAATTGTCCAAGTGTTTCAGTCTGGAATTATTTAGTTCAAAAAGGGATTGTTTTGAGCAAGTCCCCTGGCTTGTGTTCTTCAGGGAATCTGACGAGATGATGACACCAGTCCCTCCAGGCCCTGGAATCTGTGAATATAATGAAAAAGTCCAGCCTTCTGGTTCCAAATGACTTTTTGTTTTGAAATTTAAGGTAATCATAACATCCAAAAAATCTAAATAAAAAGTTATCGAATAAAATGAAACATTTCAAAATTACAGAAACATTTCTACGGACCCAAACTGAAGGGTTTGGGGTTGTTGTTTTTTTCCAATTGGTTAGTCTCTAAGGTGCCACAAGTACTCCTTTTCTTTTTGTGAATACAGACTAACACGGCTGCTACTCTGAAACCTGTCTTTTTCCAGATTTCCAAAGCACAGACAGCAGAATGAAGTATTTGAGGGCTGCTTTCAAAAGCCAACCATGAGCCGGTGAAATTCACCCCTGCACAGAGGGCCAGAGTGAGGCCTAAGAACCAGTAAAGTGTTCAGCATAGTGGTGCTTCAGTCTTGTGCGAGCAAAGCCCTCTGCATAGGGGTAGATCTCATCGTTTAAAAGAAGGTGGCCCTAGATAGGCTTCCATTAGACATGGGAGCTGGCTCCTCCTCCACTAACTCCCCTGCTTGCCCCCCATGGAAAGCCAATGCCTTAGAGATTCAAGCAAGTTCTGCACTGCCGAAGTGATGGGCTAGAAAATCTAATAGGTCTTTTTCCACCTCCCATTTCCATTTGTTCTCTCCAAGTCTCAGCTCTGCTGAAAAAGCCTGTCATTTGCCTTGCTTATTCTTTGCCAGTTAGGCAAGCATCCGTCTGCATTTCCATTAGAAACTCTCTCTCCTCCCAAAAAGCTATTTAAAAAATTACATAGGTCTGAAATCTGGCTGGTGAGGTCTCAGCCTAGGAGTGAAAGGAGCTGGAACCAAACTGCAAAGGAACAGAGAAGAACAACTTTTTCCTCCATAAAAGAAAATAACAATAAAAGACTAGATTTCTGACTTTGAATTTCCTAGCATTTGTCAGGGTCACGTCAGATCTAGGAGAGTCTTTAAATCAACACTTTCTGTGCCCCCTCCCAAAGAATTGCTCCCCAGTGCTTGCATATTACCATGCAGGCCTGTGGCCTGGCTGAGAAGGGATAGGTACTTAGGGTGAAATTCACTCCTGTGCACTGAAATCCCTCCCACGCCTTATGGTTAAAGTTTAACCCCATTTCCTTCTCGGCATCCGGCAGCTCAGAGCCAAGCCCAGCGACTACATTTGAATCTCATATCAGCAGCACAAGCACAGCGTTACTGAGATGCCCCATGAGGGTCTAGTCCTAAACTTTCTCTGACGAAAGACTACTGGGAGATAAAGACAAACTAGCCCATGCTGCTATCCAACTCTTCACATGAACAAAGCATGTTGCAAATGTTCATTAAGATGGTGTGGGACAAACCAAGCCTGTTAACAGGAGCAAGGCCCTGAGCCCACAAAGCATAGCAATGAGGGGTCAGATTGGGCTTCAGTAGAATTACTTGCATGCTTAAAATTAAGCGCACGCCCAAGTGCTTTGCAAGTTCAGCATCTTAGGACCCCGGTCGAAGGTCTCCAAATTTAGTGTTGCCAACTCTCATGATTTTATCATGACTCCTGCAATAGTTGGTATTTCTCTTAAATCCTCAGTGCCTGGAGTCATGTGATTTAGGTGAGACTCTCAGCTATCATTTAGGGGAAAAGGGAGCTCCTAGCCCTCCTGGTTGTGAGGAAGATCTTGAAAACATGAACCCTAAAGGCTCAAAGCCCAGAAGGCCAATAAAAAGAGCTTAAAATGCACTTTCCTGTGTAACCATGAGAGAATGGCCAATGGCATTTTTGAAGAGACCCACAGGTAGATTTAACCCCTGGAGAGATACATGGTTAAACAGATCAGGCTCAGGAAAAGGGAGAGGAATGGGAGACTTTAGTGTGGGGTTTCAAAATCCCATCTTTCAAGGCCTGGATTTTGGTGGTTTTCAACAGCAGCATTGAGTCTGAAAACAAACATATGGGATTTTAATTGAACAATGACAATTAACGATTACAATAAACGATTGAACGATAACAATAAAACCCTTCTGAAAAATTGTAAAACATGTTTACGTTGATTTGGGTTTTAAACATTTTGAATCAAATCCAGTCCTGGTGTGAACTAGTGCAACTCCAGGGACATTAATGGAGTTCTGTTCATTTGTATCTAGGATGAATTTGGCCGTTCATGTTTAGAATTCATATTGCAATTCAAATGCAATTGCTCTGGGCCACCGGGGTGGTGGGGGTGATGGGGAGGAATTACTCATTGGAGCTTTAAACTAAGTCTATCATAGCTTGTCGGCATGCAGAAGTTATACCGCTTCAACTACGCTGGTGTAGTTAAAGCAATACAATTCCCTGAGCGTGGATGCAATTCTACTGGCATAAAAAAGCGTTTACCAGTATAGCTTATTCCTGTACAGGAAGCGGAATGAGCTATGCTGGTATGAGGCATCTTTCTAATCGTGTAGCGGCGTCCTCCCTAGGGGCTGTACTGATAACTATTCCAGTTAAAAAACTAACTAACTAACTAAATAAAAATCATCCTCGCTAATAGTTCTACCAGTACAAAATCTGTATAGAGAGCAGGTGTAAGGCTCTTTGTTATGCTATAAAAGGCAGTTGTTTGTTAAGTACCAGCTGATTATGAAGAATAACATGTTTACTGAGGTTTCGAAGCTACTGAACATGTATATTTATGAGCGGGTTGTTAAACTGGAATGAACCGGTGTCACTTACAATTCCTTGATTGAGTGCAATACAAAATAGCACATAACAAACATTCCACTCAGCACTGGGGCACCATCACGCTAGGACCAGTCCGTGCCCGGAAGAGCTTACAGCTAATTTCCCCAGTTATACAATGGGGATATTGATACTAACGTGCTTTGAGATCTATGGATGAAAAATGCTTGGTAAGCAGTAGGTATTATTATTATTTCATATACAATAACTGAAACACACCTAAGTGCTGGGCCGATAACCATACCTGGTACCCTTCGGACGAAGCGCACCTGCTGCCAGGCTAGAAAAGTGCGGGCTTGATCCCCATCTCATTTGAGTCAACGGGAAAAAACAACCAACCCTTTCACTGATTTTAATAGAGAAGGATCGAGACCTAAGTGTTTGACGGTTTTTTGCCCAAGGGAAGGGAAATTTCATTTCCAGCACCAGCCTCTGCTGAACACGACAACAGGTTGAGAAGCAAAAACCAAGGGCACTGAAAGCAAAGTGGATGCTGCTGCCGAAGTGCAGTTAATGGGGACTTTTCCTTTCCAGCCCAAGGGATCCCCGAAATATGAAAACTCTGTCTGCCAGTCAGAGAATACAAACTCAGCCCTCCCATCTGGCCCACTACAGGCCTGCCACAGAATGCACAGGGCAGGGATACGTTTATTATTACTGGCCTTTCTATTACAAGTGAACTTCCCCCAACAGGGCTGCTACATAAATAGGACCTGATTAAGTGATCCAATGAAGTCTTTCCATTATCAACATCAACAAGCTTTGGATCAGGCCCATAACGTTGCCATGCTGGATCAGGCCCATGATTCATGCAGTCCAGTATCTGCCTCTGATAGTGCCCAGCACCAGCTGTTCATGAAACCTCTTCATGGAGCATTAGGGAATAGACTGCCCAGATGACAGGTTTCAGAGTAGCAGCCGTGTTAGCCTGTATTTGCAAAAAGAAAAGGAGAACTTGTGGCACCTTAGAGACTAACCAATTTATTTGAGCATAAGCTTTCGTGCATCCGATGAAGTGAGCTGTAGCTCACGAAAGCTTATGCTCAAATAAATTGGTTAGTCTCTAAGATGCCACAAGTCCTCCTTTTCTTCTTACTGCCCAGATGGGAAGTTTCTTCCTGACCCCACTCAGTTAGTGGTCAGTTTAGCCCTGAAGCATGAGGATATCTATTTTTTATCCTATCCAGTGCAACTGGGGAGGTTGCTATTATTGGTAGAAATGTCTAATCCAGGGAGCGGAGACCATACCATGTGATTTAGGCAGCGAATAGCGACTCCGAGACTGAAACCCATCAGCATGAACCATTTGTGGCGTCAAAATCAAGTGGTTAGATTTTCCAAAGAGTGCAGCCCTCAGCAGCCCGCATTGTTCTCGCTGTGCATGGGTCAGGGGGTGGGTGGATTCTCCATTGTCCTCGGCGGGAGCTGCTGGGGGCTGAGCCCTGTTGAAAACCTGACCCTAAGTCTGTTTGTAGGTAATTAGCGAATGGAGCAAGGGGCTGCGGAATTGTCTAATGAGCTGTTCGCTGCTCATGGTTCACCCAGATCTACAGCAATGTTTGGCCACCCAGCGCCGCGTCACAGGGGACCATCCAGACCCCACCCCCATCCCCTTGCGTGCAGATGGATTCCTCCTAGCACACATGATACTGTAAATTAACAGACAGATACCTTCAAGGGTTGACCAAGGGCATAGGCAGAGGGGCTTGGTGGGGAGGCAGTGAGGCAGACAGAACCATGCTGAAAATCTAACGGGGCGGGGGGGGGAAGAAAGGCCCAGCCCCCTTTTCTCTTTGCTATGCATGGCTGAACTGATTGCTTTGCACAGCTGGTGTGATGCACAAGGAGGCAGCCCTATGGCTTGGAGCAGCAGACCTTTCAGACACATGGAGGGGAAAGTTCACCACCACACACCCCACTCCTCTCTCTCTCTTTCTCTCTCTGTCTCACACACACACACACACACACACACACACACACACACACACGCTCCAACAGGAGCATTTCCTTTCTACATCTTGGGTGTCTCAGAAGAGTCAGTCCTCTCCCACATATCCTGCAAAGAGATTTACAGAGAAATCATTTCATGCTGATTAAAGGTCCCAGATCTGCAGCCCTGGGTACTGACATCCTCTAGACCAGTGGCTCTCAACCTTTCCAGATGACTGTACCCCTTTCTGGAGTCTGATTTGTCTTGCGTACCTCCAAGTTTCACCTCACATAAAAACTACTTGCTTACAAAATCAGACATAAAAATACAAAAGTGTCACAGCACACTAGTACTGAAAAATTGCTGACTTGCTCATTTTTACCATGTAATTACAAAATAAATCAACTGGAATATAAATATTGTACTTACATTGCAGTGTATAGTATACAGAGCAGTATAAACAAGTCATTGTCTGTATGAAATGTTCGTTTGTACTGACTTTGCTAATGCTTTTTATGTAGCCTGGCAAATACCTAGATGAGGAGTTGATGTACCCCCGGAAGACCTCTGTGTACCCCAGGGGTACACTTACCCCTGGTTGAGAACCATTGCTTAGCTATCCTCAGGTACAGCACAGATGGCTGCAAGGCAAACTTCCCCCACACCGCCTTCTGCCAATACGCCTGCGCCTTGCACTGCCGGGGAAAATGACCAAGAGGGACGTGCTCCCTCCGCGGCCAGCAGTCATGGCAGTGGCTTTGGTTCCATAATGTACTTATTAGAAATTCAGGGGCAGGGGGGTTGTGAAGATGGGAATTGGACCGACACCTGCAAAGCTGATTCCAGATGGCTCACCCCACAGTTATCCGATGGAAATAATTTTGCTTGCCACCAACATGATCCTGGATTCAAACCAGCGACCTACTGGTAAATGGTTCTAAATCCCCATCACCAAAGTCCAGAATCACCCCATTTCTTTAGACCTATGGCCTGTTCGACGTTCACTTTGATTTTCCTCTCATGCTCCCTTTCGCTATCAATCAGCCCAACCAGGAGCCACTTTCCCCCCTCATAGTTGCTGTCTGTGGTTGGAATGTGGGTGCATCGTAACAAAGCATTAGGAGCTGTTATCCCACCAAAGATATTGTGTTCACGCTCTCTATTTCAGGACTTTCTATTCCCCCCCCACCTATAGTATCCAAGCGCATGGGGCCAGGTCAATGGCAGGTACAATTTTAAAAGGACTGGAGAGACACTTTTGTTCTCTTTCAGCCTTTCTTTACACCCTGCTAGCTGCACCTGCTGCATTAGTGATCCCATTGTATGCCATGGCATGTCTGCCTTCCAGTGGGGATTACGGAGATGCCACGGGGGGGGAAAGGGGCCGGGGGGGGCAACACATAGCTGCGTCCCTGGAATAGCAGCAAAGCCAGAAGGGCAGAGGTGGGATCGCAACCGGAGTGACATTATCCGGTTTACCAAGCAACCCAGCTCCTGGTCAGACAGCACAGAACCAGGGAGGCTGAGTTTAACCCTGTCCAAAGAGATGAGCATCAGAGGGGGTGGGGGATGAGGATGGGTGTCACCCATCTGGTACAGAGACATGCATCTGCACACGTTAAGGGTTAAACCAGCCCAAATGCGAACAGCCTGCTGTGTGCCCTCTCCGCTCCGCTCCCAGCAGCTGAGCACCACCTGCTCCACTCCAGGGAGGGACAAGGGAAACCAAGCAGAAAATTGTGCAAAAATCTGTGGGAATTCACAGCAGAGTGAACTCTCTAGCGAGTCCCCACCCCTCTTGCTCAGCCCTGGAGCAGATGCAGCACATACAGCGGATGGAGGCTCTGGTGTAGGGACTGGGAGACGATGCTCATGTTGGCTTAGCTAGGAAGGGGGAGTCAATGCAGGCACATCTGCCTGGAGAGAGCCCCTGGATGCTTGCAGAGCGATGTGCAACGTGGGCTTTCCCCTCTCCCACAGCTGCTGTTCAGAGGCAGAAACGTTTGAAGCATCTGAGAAGGCATCAAACATCCAAGGTCAAGGAGGCAGAGCAGGCCCCGGAGGGAGGCCTGTGGGAGTCAGGGAGATGGAGGCTATGCCTATAAAGAGGGGACAATTCACACCCGTTTATAACCAGACAGAGGGAGGAGCAAGCCTGAAAAAGGTGAAGTCCAGTGCCTTTTCCATCAGGCTCCAGCTTCCAGCTATCCTACAACACCCACCTGAACTGCATCCGCGCAGCCTCATTCCCAGCCAGCAGCTTGGAGCTGGCGGCATTCTGCCTTGACTACTGCATCTATAAGGGTCATTCCCAGGGCAGGCCTCTCGCAGGCAGTATGGCCCAGTGGATAGAGCACCAGGCTGGGAGGCAGGAGAGCTACATTCTAGTCCCAGCTCTGCCACTTGCTCACTTTGTGATCTTGGACAAGTCACTTCACCTCTCGGTACCTAACCTGTGACGTTGCGCGCGTGTGTAGAGGGAATGCTTCCTTGGTCTGGCTCATCTATCTAGATTGTAAGCTGTTCAGAACAGGGACTGCCTCTTACTGTGTGCATGTACAGCACCTTGCACAATGGGGTTCCAGTCTCTAGAGTCTCTTGTAATATGAATAACTGGAGAATGGCGAAGGAGCAGAGCAAGCAGGAACACAACGCCTCTCCACCAGCCAGAGAACCCTGACATGGGATAGAGACTCAGAGTTAGTGATGGGGCTGTAAGCCAAAGAGCAGCTCCAAACTCCCTCCAAGGTGGAGGGCATTTAGATTCACAACCATCTGTACCCAACGTGAAGGACCCAGCTAAACCTGCTGGGATTTGCTCCTTTAGCATAGGCAGCATTTCCCATACCTTCCTGCTCCGGATCTGATTCAGCATCTCTGTGGCTTGGGAATGCGAGATAACCTTAGGTTCACGTGGAACAGACACTAGTAGTCATATTATTTGTATTACAGGAGTGGCGTAGCACGTAAAGACCCCACCTGAGAACAGGGCCCCAGTGTGCTAGGCACTGCACAAATGCATAGTAAGAAGCAGTCCCTGTCCCACAGCTTAGAATCAAAGTAGACACAGGCTGGGAGAAAAGAAGGGTAATTCTCCCCATTCTGCAAATGGGGAACTGAAGCAAAGGCTAACTGGTCATACAGACAGAGCCAGGAAGTGACCACAGATTTCCTGAGACCTAGCCTGGTGCCTTAAGCATAGATCAAGGCGAAGCCCTGTGGGAAAAGCCACAGGACAGGGACAGCACCTTGAGAGGGGGATCTGACTTGTACAGAGCAGTCTGCTACAGCCAGAGCAGCTAGGGTGACCAGACAACAAATGTGAAAAATCGGGACACGGCGTGGGGGATAATAGGAGCCTATATAAGAAAAAGACCCAAAAATTGGGATTGTCCCTATAAAATCGGGACATCTGAACACCTTAGGAGCAGCTCACAGACCTCCTGCCGGAATGTCCCCTCAAGCAAGGAAATAAACAAATAAATAGCAGGAGCTTTCAAGGAAGAGATGTATCCAGGCCCGTAGGGTTTAGCACCTCAGTGCCCAGGTGGCCTTTGCTTACATACTCCCTGCATTTCATCTGCAACCGAGAGTGGGATGCATGTATTGGTAGGGTGACCAGATGTCCCGTTTTTAAGGGATAGTCCCGTTTTCGGGGACTTTTTCTTATATAGACACCTATTACCCCCCACCCCTGGTCCTGTTTTTTCACAGTTGCTATCTGGTCACCCTATGTATTGGTAACACATGGAAAAGTTGCACCTCTGGCTCAAAAAGAGGTGTACTGTGAGGGTGGGGTGGGAGGGAGAGAGACAGAGGGAGTCGGGGAGGGGGGCAGGAAGGTGAGAGGAAATGAAGGCCTGATCCAAAACCCATGGAAGGCAAAAGAAAAATTTCCATTGATGGGCTTTGGGTCAGGCCCTGAATGGGGAGAGCAAAGAGAGGGAGTCTAAGGAACATCCAGTGTAAGGAATGATTTGAACTACATGAAGGGGGCCCCGGACAATAACAACAACATCTGGAGGACTTGGGGGTGGAGCTGGTCAAAAATTCTCCATCCGAATACTGAACAGAAAATGGCTTTTGCAACAAAAAGGAGAATTTCACCCTAAAAATTGTCCATTCTTGGGTTTTCACTGACATTTTTCAAGTCTTTCAGTTTTTTTAAAAAACAAAAACCCAAATATAGAAACATTTCCGCTTCTGGCAACCAAAATTTTAAACAAAGAATACAAATCAGTTTTCAATGAAAACACCAAAATGTGAGAGAAAAATGTCAGTGGAGAGGAAAGAATTTTCCTTTCGGTCCAGATTTTTGGCAGCAAAAAAGAAATTCCAAGCAGCTCTCCTCCCAACAAATTGTACACTCCTGACCACCCCTCGGGGTCAGCTACACCCCAGAACGTCTCAGTGGTAAGCCCCTGTTCAAAACTGGGTCAGAGATGGGCCTGCCTGCAGCTGGTTGTTGCCAACGGGCTTCGCTACACAGAGCTATTTCTCTGAGATGAGCACCGTTACACTGAAAACGCATAGGGTGGCTGTTGGTACGTACAACAGAACTTAGATTTTGCAAACCCCAATGACCAGTTGTACAAACCATTTTTCCCCAGTTGGTGTGTGGGGCCCATGTTACTGGACAGTGCTCTGGCTTCAATTATTCTGACTGTGTCCACTGATCAATGAATGCATGATTGCAGATTTCTAATGGCCCTGCCCAGCACAATCCCTCTCCAACAGTGAAACTAACAGGATCTGCAACAGGGCCACCTGTCTCATGTCAGTTTCTATCAGAGCTATTTAAACAGCACTGATCACTGCAGCTATCTAGGTGCTAATTGCCAGTGTGGCAACATCTCTCTGTGGACTGCAGGAAACCTTCTGAATCGATGAATTACGACAACATTTCAGAGGCTCACGTGAGTGTGGAATAGATCCAGCCTTAGCAGCCATCCCCTGACCCACCCGTGTCCCTGACACCTTTTCCCTCTGCCCTACATACTCTGGCCTACTTTTCAAAAGTGACCAGGGATTTTCAGGGCCCCACTTGTGACACCTTATAACAGACCTGATTTGCAGAGGGCAGGTGCTCAGCACCTTGAAAATCAGGCTCCTTTAAATGGTCTCAGGTGGAGCACCCAAAATCACTAGCTGCCCTTTGGAAATCTTGGCCCATGGCTTTAGACTCCCTGCCATGAGCCGGAGGCCTTTGTGTGCTATCCGGCAAGGTGTAAAGCTCCCTCTGAAGCCACGAGGCATTGTGAGTGCTGACATCGAGCAGGATCAGACCTTTCCGTTGGGAACTGTACTATGCTAAAGCAATCCAGATATTCTCCTGCATTGCGCTATATATGTACACTGACGGGAAGGTGCCCGGGGAATAGAGAGCAGTTTGCCTCCAATCTGGAGCATTATGTGTTTCTTCCTCTTTAAGGCACGATGTTTCCTATTAATAGCGGTGCTGAGTCCAATTCAGTCCGAGGCCCTCTGGATCAGGCAGGCAGGATGTGGAGCTGCTGATGACACAGGCTCTTCCATCTTTTCTCTACGCATTTCCACCCTCGGGAGGAAATCCTGCTGCGGGAAGGTGGGTAGCTGGTGAGGACAGGACGGGAAACCCCTGAGCGATGGATAGACAGAGATGGGAGGCTTCCAGCACATCTGGATTGGACTCTGCATCGCCCAGTGGCCTTGCAACTGAGCAGCTCCCTGTGATCAAAGCCAAACAAGCCTGAAAGCAGAAGTGAGGGGCAATTGTGACTAGGCAGGTGGAGCAGGGTTTATATTTATATATAGCCCCACGTTCGGTCCAAGTCTCCCACCTCTGCTGTGGTGAGGGTCCATCATATGGTTTAGGTCAGTCACTCAGGGGAGACCCTACTAAGTTCTAACTACGAGGTCTCTCAATTTTGTAGCACAGATGGGGGCTTATGCCACCTACCACTGTAACTAATAGAAGATACAACTTCCGGGCCCCATCGCTGGAAGGCTTTCAGTCAAGACAAGACTCCTTTCTCAAAAATCATGCTCTAGCTCAATCACAAGGTATGGGCTGGATGTGGGAGTCACTGCAGGAAGTTCTCTGGTCTGGGTTATGCGGGAAGTCAGACTAGATTATCAGAAAGATCCCTTCTGGCCTTCAAACCTATAACTCTAGACAGAGGGCCATCTCACCTACTGTTCGGTGGGCTGGGGGGCTTCTTGGGAATGTTGGATGTTCTGCCCACCCACTCAGCCCCGGTAAGGTCAGTTCTGCGCTGCACAGGTGCAGAATGCTGCACAGACAGGTGCAAGGTGCAATGTGCTGAGCAGGATGGGAAGCAAGGGGGAACCTAATCTTGCATTAGGGAGATGCTGCTGCATAGCGATCAGGTTACTGCAGCCTAGGAGAGAGTGCTGAGGAGGGGACCATTTGCCAAGCCCCTCATTAGTACGATGGGGATCAGGCGAAGCCCATTTCCCTCTGAACCTCCCTTCCCCCCAGTTTGACTCTGCACCCTTGCAAGGAAGGGAGCAAGTGCAAAAGAGGAGCCGTGACTTCACCTTAACTTACATAGCCTCCATTTACACTGGGGTACATCAGCCCCAGGAGCCTTGTGGCACATCGTGCAAACGTGACACGTCAAGACCTCAAAGGTGTCCAATCTGTCATGGGGCAGGCCTGGCTAGAATCAGCAGAAACGGGGCCTTCTCCCCCTTTCCACATTTTCTATACATTGGTGGTCTCTCATCTCTGTCCTCAAGTGCGCTGGTGCTGCAATGACACTTGGTGTCTGAAAGCCCACGATAAGCCAGAACCTTCTGCAACGCACCCACTTCCATTTCCTGTGCAAGGGTTTCAGTTTGGTTTGTAGCTCCACGGCATATGTCAATTCATACAGCTGGGGAAGGCCCCTTCCCTCGACCGTGGCCTCAGGCAAAGGGCACATCCAGGGGGCAGAGGCTCAAAAGAGCTCTGGGCCAGATTCTCAAGTGATCAGCACTCAAAATCAGATTGGGATTTTCAAGACAGTTCAGCTGCGATTGTGATATGTATGGACAGATTGTCAGAGGAGCTCAGCACGTTGGCTGCTGGGTTCTGATACATCAATAGTCACCCTTACCCCTAATTACTCTTAATAAATCAGATCTACGTGTGGCTGTCTGCACACATACACATACCCCAATGGTATTTCCACTCTCTGCAGCCCTCAGCAGTCTTGTATCCCTTCTCAGAGCCCCTCTGGATTTTGACAGAGCCGAGTCCTTGAATGTTCAGGAGGTGCTTAGGACAGAAAGGCTATTAGCCATTGAACTGTAAACAGCTCCCAAGCAGTTGCATTAGCTATCTGGGCTACACCCCCCTCCAGAAGCATGTTTACATAGCTGATCCAGCACCACACGGTAACAGGTGCCGATTAAGAACAGGCATCCAGGAAGAGCCAGAAGAGCTCACCTGACACAAGCAGCAGCTGCAAACTGGGTGCACCTTGCAGGCCTGCTCCCTCCCCTACAAGGGGTTTGAAACCTTGGCAGCTCTGAGCAAGACAGGACTGACTCATGCCTGGACTCTGGTGCACTTGCAGTTACTGACTCTGCCAGTACTAGGCCCTGGGGACAGCGTTTACTGTCTGCTGCTGGGAATGAGGCTACTCAGACTCGGTGCTGTAGGATAGATGGAACCTGCAGCCCACAAGGTGAAGGCTGGTGCTTTATGCTTCTCAGGCCTGCTCCTCCCTCTCCCTGAGCACAAATGAGAGTGAATTCTCTCCTCTTTATAAACATAATCTCTATCTCCCTGGCTCCCCTCTGGAGCTCGCTGTGCCTCCTTGCCTTTGGATGTCTGATCCTTTCCTACACACTTCTAGCAAGGACGATGTATCCTGTGAAGGAGCTTGCATTGGAAGTCACTATCTGGTGGATCCTCCTGGATCACCCCTGTAAGGTGAATCTACAGCTGCAGTCCTTATGCAGGTGGAGTTCTTTCTCCCCAGATAAAGCATCCCACAACCCTTGAAGAAAAAGGTACTTGCAAAATCTCGCCCCACCCCCCAGTAACACAAGCCCATTGCCAATGAAATGATTGTTTTATCCTCTCTGCCTGGGTTATAGAGTCACCTCACAGAGCAGCGTGTGGCATCCCACGGAGGAACTACCGCTGGGCAGCACTGAAAGTGATGTAGGAGTTGGCCAGTACTCCTTCCTTCCCTCTCTGCCCCCCCACCCCCGCCCCTCTCCAAGTTTCTGCAAATACCATCGCCCCTCTGCAGCCCTGGGGAAAGGCCTGTGCGGTTAGCACGGTGCCAGGGTAAGGGCCTGGGAAAGGGAATTTCGAAGCTGGGTGGCACAGCTAGACCCAGACAGATCTAGTCACGGCAAGAGTGTGAGAAAAATCAGCTGAAGCCAAGTTTAAACCACAGTTACAGAGACAGTCCCTTCAGCTGTTCTCCAATCTCCATTTCCTGCTTGTACAGCGCTAGTCAACCTCTCCCTGGCACATTCATTCTTGCAGCAGAAATCAGCTGGAGAATGCTCAACAATTAAACCATTCATGATTCTCTTGGGTTTGATGGTGGCTGCAGGGGCAAGGACCCTGCACAATCCCCACATGCCTTCAGACATCCCAGGCCTAAGTCAGACCGAGCAACCTGGCCAAGGGCTGGACACACATTGTTATGCATCAGCAATGCTGCACCAAGTGCAGGCCAAACGGAGCTGCTAGAAACCAATCAGGGGGTCGCTCTCCTTTCATTTACACCAGTGACTCCATGGCTTTGATGCAGCTACACCCGATTGACATCAAGGGTAAATAAGAGGAAAATCCACCTTCCGGTCTGTAAGTGGGACCATCTCCTAACACTTTCAGGCCCACTCTGTGTATAACAGTGAGGATTTTCATCTCAGTTTCAAACTGGTTACTCCTGATCAAGACTGGTGTAAGTGAGAGGAGAGCAGGCCTAGAGGGACTCTGTATTATGTGTGCACACACAGGGCCAGATGCACTGATGCTGACATAGGTAAATTACAGGGGGCTTCATCCCAAAGGAGGGCAGGACCCTACTACCCCCAGCCTCTGGGCTTCTGCCAGGGAGATCCTTAGCTCACAGCTGGTGCCCCATAGAACCCTGCCTATCCCACCAGGGGAGGCTGCTGAGATGGTACATTGCATTAACATACTCCATGCTCCCCATAAGGAGGGTGAGGCTGCCTGGCTATCTACTGTTACAGCCCCCACCCCTACCCCTACCTGCTGCCCCAGGAACTCTGCACAACACCCTGGGAGTATCTGGCCCACTACATGTATGGAGCTGATGGGAGCACACCTTACAGTGACACACACACACAAATGTATCCATTACCGGTATTCAGATTATACACACAAACTTGATCTATTTATCTATAAACATATGACGGGGGGGTCTGTTCTACTGGCTGCCCACAGAAGTACAAGGCCAAAGGCAGACACTTTTAGGACCCAGAAGCTCTGCTGATGTTCTCCCTGATCCCATTTTGCCTTTTGTTTAACATTATCCATTCACAGTAAGGTGGCTAATGAGTGTTCATCTGCCCTGTTATATTGGTGGGGCTAGAAAGCCTGGTTTGCCAATCACATTTTTTCTCTCTTGAATAGCTACACTGCGGTTGATATTAAAAAGCAAGGTTGTATTTATCGGATCACACTGATATCAGCTTGCTATAGCATAGCTCATGCAAACAGTTAAGCGCATGCTTACCTTTCTGCACATGAATAGCCCCATTAAACCCTGGTGCTTACCATTAAGCATATACATAAGAATTTGCAAGAGCAGGGCCTAGGATATTCCTTTCCAAAAGCAGGAAAACATCACAGTTTACTGTGACATGATCAATAAAATGACAAGTGCCTTCTTTTTAAAAATGCAATATCTAACACACACATACACACATTCCTTCCCCAGGCTAAGAACAGGAGCCCTGTCGAGCAGCACAAGGAATCTGATCTATGCCCCTTGTGAGTTAGGAGAAACACATATATACACCCTGCTCCAACCCAGCAGAAATCTGGAGCAGCAGGGGGAGTTTGACATCATGGAATAGAACAGAAAATCTAGAGCTTGATCTCTCTACCACTAAGATCTTTGCTGACAGGCAACTTTATAATTTGATGCAGATTGCTGTATTGTCTGGCTAATAAAAATAATGCAACTTTTTCAGGCTGACTGTACACTTAATGGTCAAGTTCCAACATTTTGTTTTCATTCGATTCGATTATTTAGTGCACTATCCAGCTCTCCCAAAATCCTGTTTTATTTTGCTATTATTTTTAGGGTTTACAGTTCGGGGGGGAGAGTGGGGAGAGGCTGGGCTTGATTTTTTTGGACTGCACACAGGAAATGAATCACAATAACTCTGTATATGATCCAATTTAGCACCAAAACTTTCTCTTAATAGGGCAGGTATGATTTTTTTTACGAGGAAAAAAGCAAGAGTGTCTCTTTCATTATGGATTTTGCTATGCTGATTATCATTTTAACCAGGCTTACAGTAGGATCCATATACATTACAGATAAAGCAGTCTATACATACAATGCATAAATAAGTTCCTTATGTCTCCCTTAAATGTAATATACAAACAGTCTTGTCACGCAACAGGGGACCAGAATGAAAATAAACACAGAAACGAGTGTCGTTAACCAATGGGAGACTTCAAGAAGGAATGGAACTCTACAAGTTCCCTACTGGGGGCCGAATTCCCCTGGTGTTTGCACATCACCTTTTAAAAAATATAATCACATACAGGAACAGATCCCAAATCCTAAACCTCTTTCAAGGCCGCCATGCACTTTCCCACTCCTTGGAGGCTTGTTTTATTGCTTGCAAATAGGAAAAAGAAAAATCTTAACAAAGGGGGAAACATTTTCTCAATCCTGCCAACTGGAAAAGTCACAGCAGAGGGGAAGATACCAGGATCCGCTCTGCTTTGTTGTGAAATGTATTTATTTTTTGTGGCCCGGTCTCCCTTCTTTCTGCTGGGAGCAAAAAGAGCCTTGGAAGGAGGCTGGAATGCAAAACAAATGTCTCCAAGGAGATCCTGGCCATTTAGTCACATGTTAAATCCACTGAAAGACCCGCTCCCCGCTACTCCAAAAGGGGAAGGGTGGGGGGGAGATTAAAATAAAAACCGGTTTCACTTATTTGAAATAACCATCTCAGAACGCCCTGCAGCTAGGAAAGGAGGTTAAAATAAACCAGGGATTTGCCTTGCACCCCCACAAACATTCCCCTGCAGCCCCCCTCCTCCAGCAACCTGCTACCGACTTCTGGCTTTTGCTGCTACATTATATCCAGGGCTGGGACTGCAGTGGAAGAACCTTTTCCTTCTCCCTGTATTGTTGCACCTTCAATGTTTCCATTTTTTCAAACGGGAAATTCCTTCCCCATGTTAATCCCAGGCTCTGCCTAATCAATGTCAAACAGCTCCGAGTCAATTTCACGTCCCCCCTCCAACCCAGTTCCACTCCCGAGAGCAGCCGCTGGTCAGTTTCTTACCTGATGTTCGCACTGCGATTTCCTGGGCTGTGAAAATAGTGCACGTGTATTATTTTGTGTGCTCCCTCTTACTCTTCCTCCCTCTGGGTCTTTCACACACACACACACCCCTCTTCCTCCTGTGGATGGTTCTTCCAAAAATCCTCAGTGTGATCAGAATAGATGCTTGTGCATCTGTGGGACAGATAAAATCAAAGGAGTAAATGCAGAAAAGCGTCCCTCCTCGGATGGTAGATGGCAGGAAGGGGTGAAGCCATCAGACTGCAAAATCCCCACAGAGCAAAGCGAACTAGGCACAGAAAGAGAGAGAGAAAGCGATGCAGCCAGGGGAAGACAATAGAGAAGAGGAGAAGAAAAGGGATGTGCCATCTCCTGGAGACCTCAAGCATTGCACCCCTGAAAGCTTGCTTTGAAAGAGCCAGCCACAAGCACACTGATTGCTCTCTGAAGCAACCAAAGGCAAATCAGCTCCCTAAACCCAGTGCCTCCCTTCCTCTTTCCCACCCCCTTCTCCATGGGTAATAGGGGTCTTAGATTCGTCAACCCCAGAGTTAAAAAAATCATGAATCTGGTCTCAAAAATTATGAGAATAGTTTGCAAATCTTTTTTCTTTTTTTTAAGTTTTGGGTTCATTTTATTTGTTTCTGAGCCCTCAGAGTGCACTTGGGTCATATCCATTAAACTTAATTTTTTTTTAAATAAAAGCTGAGATTCTCACCTATTCACATGAATCCAGGAACTAGGGCTTTAAGAAAAACACCGAATATTGTGAGACTCATGACAAAATAGTGAGAGTTGGCAACGCTGTGGAGTGTACTTTCTATTGCATTCTGTACAGGTTCTTATATTGCCCACATCACGGTAGTATCTGAGCACCTTCCATTATGTGACATGACTAAGAGCTCTCAGTTTGTTCTGTATTTCAGCAGTAACCATGCACAGGATCCTGCCTTGTGACACAAATCTGTGCTTTTAGTGGGGTACATGATTTTGCAACATGAATAACACATTGTGGGTTGCTGTCTCTCAGGAACAAACTATGATGTCCCTATATTTAACATGCACTTGTCCTTTGTTTCACTGACACACAGGTGACCATCCCAGAGGTACGATGGAAGTTCTGTCTTTTCCCCTGAGGCTTGGAGAATTACAACATTTTTAGAGTCCAAACTACCATGCTAATTTTCAAAGTGCTTCCCACTGATGAGGTGTTAGAGACTACAATAAATATCTGTAATTTCATATAATAAAAGTATTGTCCAGTTCTAGCTGAATGGTACCCATGGGGCAAAACTGCCAACCTCAGTCTCAGCAGCAAGGCCAAGAACATGGAGACCCAACTTTGCCATTCAGAGCTAGAGAGGGTCCCCAGGTTTGGGGAGCCTAGAAGCACATGACAGAGAAGTGTGGAGGACACCGGCCTTGAAGCTGCTTGTGCCGGACATGCTGTGTGTATTACTAAGAGATGGGCCTTACTCCAGGGCTGTCAATCTGGGACCTTTCACCAGAAATTAATTTTAAAAATATATATTTCAAACATCAGGAATTAAACTCACCCTATGAGATCATAACAAATTGGACATTTATTCCACTGAGCTCACCACCAGGCCAGCTGAGGTTACTGTCACAAGCCCCTTTGATTTATGGGCTGGTTGGGGTCAGCACATCACCATCTGGTTATTCCAAGCGCCTTGCTCCTCCTCCAGTCTCCCAAGACACCTTCCCACACTCAGCTCATCATCTGTGCTGCCTCTGTACCGCCGTGTGTTTGATTTTGTCCCCCCTCCTGTGTTGCAATGGCCTGATTTTCAAAGGCACCGGCAGCTCTCATTGACTGCAGTGGAGTTTGTGGTGGCTCAGTACTTTTAAAACTTGGGCCACTCTCCTAGTTAGACTATAAAATTGTTGGAACCTTGGCTCAGATTTTCAAAAATGCTCAGCACCCAAAAGTGGGACCAGATTCTCCAAAGACCACAGCTCCCAGTTGGGCATCTAAATGGGAGATTCTGAGAAGGGCACAGTACCCTGAGTTGTTGTTCTGAGTGGGAGCTGCTGAGCCCTTTTGGAAATCTGTTCACTAGATTTAGATTCCTAACTGGGAGCTGAGCATTTTTGCAAATCTGTCGCCTTGTCTTTTTAAGCACTTGGTCAAACACCATGTTAACCCTACAGCACTTTGGGGATTAACAATAATGACGGATTCTTCACATAGGAAAGAATCTTTCATGAACTAACCAGCCCTGCAGCAGAGTTTTGCCTCACAAAGGCCAGTTACAGACAGTTCTAAAAGGTTTGGGAGAAAACCAAATCATAGAAGCCCCATAGTGAATGTCATAATTTTATACCCCGGACCTTGCACCCAACGTTAAGGTTTGCACATCAAGTTGTTGCCTTAGTGACTTTTTCAATAAAAGGTGTTTACTTCCATGCAGCTAATAATCCAAAAAATTTGCTGGTAAAATCTGCCCCCCAATGGAGAAAGATAACAATTGCATTGGAGGAAAAAAATGCAAATGTTGGAAGAGTAGCACTTACTCGACTTGACTTTAGCCCTTTAGCCTTTTAGCTTGACTTTAGCCCTCCCACTACACCACACTGAAGCTGATTAGTTATAGCATGGTGCTGTTAAAGCTCCCTAGGTCAGTATTCTTATTGCTGAGGCCAGAGATGCTAGAGACATCAGACCCATTAGAAATGGTCTAGTTACTCATCCTTTCCCCAGGATGGGATGGTTTTCTGCAGTTTATTTCCTAGCACTTTATCCAGAATAATTTGAAATATCCCAAATGATGTGGCTTCCACTCCTACCCTCAGGGAAATGATGCCTCTGTGTAACAGATCTCTTCTTTCACATATTCAGTCTAATTTTTCCTTTGCTTGATTCCATTCCTTCTGCCAGGCTCCCTGTGATAGCCCTATTTGGCCTGGAGGAGGCCAGCCAAAAACAAAGGAGAATTATTCCAGCTAATGTTCCTGTTGTCCACATACCATGTCCCCTTTTGTTAATTTCCTGATGCACAGCTCACTACCCACCCCAGTCCTGGATTCCTGATCCTGGGAGTTTTGGAGAGGAAAAGTGCTGTATACATATAAAGCATCAGTATAACTACAATGATACTAAACATCCATGACTCACTTGATTGGATTCCAGGCAAAGGCATCTCACTGTGTTCCCTTGCACCTCACAGTAACCCTGTCCAACCCTCCTAATCTGAGCCCTCCAAACCCAAGGGCATTCCAGCTGGCCAGCTCTCCCCTGCCTTTACTGATGCTTCATGATTTAATCACACGAAAAATAAACTCCTTTCCCTAGCTGCCAGGCCCCATCCTTTCTCCTTAAATAGAACCAATTGCTGGATTAAGAGACAGATCTGTATAATCATCAGCTGTATATTGATGCTTTACAATTATATAGCACTTCTCATCCCCAAGGCTCCCAGGGTCAGGCACCAAGGACTGGGGTGGGTGGGGAGCAGTGCATCAGGATATTAACAAAAGGGGACAGGTTATACAGATGACAAGAATGGCCAGCTATAAAAGTTAAAGCAGACAAAGACTTCTGGGAGAGATTAAAAAAACTCACGTTTCAGGCTTTAAACCAATCTTTATAAGGGATTAGGGAGATCTTTTCCTGGGATTATCCTGCATCTGCCACTGCAGGGTTTCTTACACCTTCTTCTAGAGCAGTTGGTGCTGGCTACTGTTGGAGATGGGATCCTGGGCTAGACAGCCCCTGGACTGAGCTGAGATGGTCATTCCTAGGTGCAAAAAGAAAAGGCGGACTTGTGGCACCTTAGAGACTAACCAATTTATTTGAGCATAAGCTTTTGTGAGCTACGGCTCACTTCATCGGATGCATTCCGATGAACTAACCATGCATCCGATGAAGTGAGCTGTAGCTCACAAAAGCTTATGCTCAAATAAATGTGTTAGTCTCTAAGGTGCCACAAATCCTCCTTTTCTTTTTGCGAATACAGCCTAACAGGGCTGCGATGCTGAAATCTGATTCCGAGGTGCCTAGACCCACTTATTTTCAGTGGGCATGAAATTGCAGAAGAGGCTAGAATTGCCATACTAATATTAATTCATTGTGAGCACCAATTTTCACAGTCCCCGCACTGTGCAACTTTAGATCCCCATCTTGCCAGGCCCAGCCAGAGTCTTACTTCTTTCCAAAGGGGGGCAAACCAGGTGGGTGCAAGGATCCCTCCAAACAAGGCATTGCAGGCTCAGGGCCCCCAGGCCTCTCCCTGGCCAGTCTAGCCATTAAGCAGTGCCCCGGGGTGGAATCCCTGGAGCGGCTGGGGCCAAGGCAGAGCTGCGTTTGCCAAGTCCCATGTATACAGCAGAAAAAGCCCTCTCTACAAGAGCGCCCGGATAGCTCAGTCGGCAGAGCATCAGACTTTTAATCTGAGGGTCCAGGGTTCAAGTCCCTGTTCGGGCGCAGAAGCTTTTTCAGGAGGGGGGGGCCGTGGAAGCTGCTTGGGACGGGAGCGGGGGGCCGGACTCCAAGTGCTGCGTTTTTAAAAGCCCCCCCCCAAAGTCTTTTTACCGAGCGCGCGCCTGCGTCACCCCCCTGCACGAGCCCGGCGCTGCTCCTCCCACCCCCCCCCCCCGCGGGGAGTCGAGCCGGGCCCGGGGGAGGGGGCTTTGCAGCGGCTGCTGCGGGGGGAACAACCTAGTCGAAGGCGGAACAGGGGGGAAAGAGACTGAAAGATGAAGGAAGACTAAAAAAAAAAAAAAAAAAAAATTCGGAGTATTCGCCCGAACAGGGACTTGAACCCTGGACCCTCAGATTAAAAGTCTGATGCTCTGCCGACTGAGCTATCCGGGCTCCTGGCGTCAAGCAGCCACTGGGAGAGCTAAGAGCGCTGAGCCGCAGGCGGGGCGGAGCCAGGAAGCGGCGGCTCCTCTCGCTGGGCGCAGCCCGTGGCAGGGGCGGGCCCGGCGCTGCGCCGGGCGGGGGAGAAAGCGGGGCGCGAGCAGCCGCTGTGCAAAGCGGGGCGGGGCAGAACTGCCCCTGGCAGAGCCTGCGCCGGAGGGCGAGCCCTGGCTCCAGGAGGGGCCCCGCTGCATCACGGAAAATGCCTTTGCGAGCCTCCAGCTCGTCGGCGGTGCCGCACGTGGGCTGTGAGCCCCGAGGCCTCTCTGTGTGTCGGGCGTGTGGTCAGGGCAGATTGCTCATCGTCCGAACAGACTTGAAGGGCTTGGCGCAGACAGGACAAGTTTGGTGTCCACACAGGGTGTGGTGGCACATTTTGGGACATTGCATTGCCCAGTGACCGTGTGGGGCACAGATCACACCCTGGGGGTGCCCTGCATTGCCCAGTGACCGTGTGGGACACAGATCACACCCTGGGGGTGCCCTGCACTGCCCAGTGACCGTGTGGGGCACAGATCACACCCTGGGGGTGCCCTGCATTGCTCAGTGACCGTGTGGGGCACAGATCACACCCTGGGGGTGCCCTGCATTGCCCAGTGACCGTGTGGGGCACAGATCACACCCTGGGGGTGCCCTGCACTGCCCAGTGACCGTGTGGGGCACAGATCACACCCTGGGGGTGCCTTGCATTGCCCAGTGACCGTGTGGGACACAGATCACACCCTGGGGGTGCCTTGCATTGCCCAATGACCGTGTGGGGCACAGATCACACCCTGGGGGTGCCCTGCATTGCTCAGTGACCGTGTGGGGCACAGATCATACCCTGGGGGTGCCCTGCACTGCCCAGTGACCGTGTGGGGCACAGATCACACCCTGGGGGTGCCTTGCATTGCCCAGTGACCGTGTGGGGCACAGATCACACCCTGGGGGTGCCCTGCACTGCCCAGTGACCGTGTGGGGCACAGATCACACCCTGGGGGTGCCCTGCACTGCCCAGTGACCGTGTGGGGCACAGATCACACCCTGGGGGTGCCCTGCACTGCCCAGTGACCTTGTGGGGCACAGATCACACCCTGGGGGTGCCCTGCATTGCTCAGTGACCGTGTGGGGCACAGATCATACCCTGGGGGTGCCCTGCACTGCCCAGTGACCGTGTGGGGCACAGATCACACCCTGGGGGTGCCCTGCACTGCCCAGTGACCTTGTGGGGCACAGATCACACCCTGGGGGTGCCCTGCATTGCTCAGTGACCGTGTGGGGCACAGATCATACCCTGGGGGTGCCCTGCACTGCCCAGTGACCGTGTGGGGCACAGATCACACCCTGGGGGTGCCCTGCACTGCCCAGTGACCGTGTGGGGCGCAGATCACACCCTGGGGGTGCCTTGCATTGCCCAGTGACCGTGTGGGGCACAGATCACACCCTGGGGGTGCCTTGCTTTGCACAGTGGCTGTGCAGACACAGATCCCTGCACATACTGCAGGGCGGGGTGCACTGCTTAAGTTTTGCCCAGTTCTGGTGGTTGTTTTCCTTCCTCCAGCTCGGTTTCTGCCCCAGTGCCCTCGCCCCCTCACGGTCCTCCAGCAGGGCTGGGACACTCCCTCTCCCCCCGCCCCCTCCATCTCTATGGTAGCCTCCTCGCTAGCCGAGCTTCCCCGACGCCTCCTTTCTAGGCCTGGCTTCCGGTGCTCTCTATGGTCGCAGTCCATCCAGGAGGACTCTCCCCACGCAGTCCCTGCGGAAGTGGCCGCGCCGCCATGTTGGCTGGGAGGGGAAGTGGAGGCCTGGACCCCCACTAAGATGGAGGAGAGGAGCCAAGTGGGGGCCTAGGGCCCCCTCAGGCCGAAGGGCGAGCTGGGGCCCATGGAGCAGCGCTAGGGTGAGCCCGGGGACCTGCCTGGAGGGGCGGGGAGGCCCTGAGGCCTGGGCCCTGCCCCCAGCCTGCTGGCTTGGGGGTCAGAGGGCATAGCCTGGGGCGGGGGGCCGAAGGGGTCAGGGCAGCAGGGGGATGTGGAGGCAGCAGGGCAGGGGGCAGCAGGCAGCAGCGTGCGGGGGGAGGCGGGGATATCCGCCTGCGGGGCAGGCCCTGCTGCGGGGATAGGTGCACGCAGGGGATGCAGGTTGTGGGCAAGGCCAGGGCAGTGGGAGTGGGAGGCAGTGTAGGGGCTGGATTACCTGTCTGGCTGTCGAGACACCTTGCAGAGGGCACTGGCGGGAGCAGAGCCTCGCACAGCTGCTGCTATTGAAAAGTTTTAAAGTTGTGGGCTTTCGCTTTGATGTATTTCTGCTCCACATTGTATGTGTGTTGGGTGGGTGGGTGTGTGTGTGTAGGTCCGTCCATTCATGTAAAAGAAAAATCTCCCCTCTGGCCGGACTCATCCTTGTTCCGAGAGCGAGCACATTCATGTTTGGGCTGCCGTGGTTTCGCGTTAGACAGCTGTGGGTGGCACAGTGCTGCTGTTTGACGTTTGTTTTGCAGTGATGATCCACTCAGTGCGACTTCGTAAAAATAGAGCCCGGGCCAGGAGAGCTGCAGTTGTGCCATTCAGAAATTAGTGTGTGTTTCTGAACACTTAAAATATTTATACGGTTAGATTCCTTTTCCAGCAATCAGTTTTAGGGAGCTCTGACAGTTGCCTGACGATGCATGGTTTGCTGTTAGCTGATGTTTGCTATACCTGGTCCATCAATAAAAGGAGCACTTGGCAAGTGTTTCTGTGGTTACCGTTTTCTCTTTTTTTCCCTTTTTTCCCCTAAGTTGTCACATGCCTAACAGTTACCTAAAGCATGACTTGGTACCTTTGACAGCCTTTGGAGGAACTGCTGATAGGAGCATGTTACTGCCCGATTAGGAGGGAAAATTAAGGCGGGGGCGCGCGCAGATTTGTACGTCATCGGATGCGCCGTAATTTTGACGTTGGATACTGGCACGCCTGCCCAGAAATGAACGCTGGCAAAAGCCCATCTGTAGTTTAGGAACTAGCCACTCTGCTAAGTGCAACTTAAAAACAAGGAAGCATTTTAGGAAGGGATTAGTAAGGATTTAAAAAATGAGACCGAAAAGCATGCAGTTTCGTAACTATCTTGTAAAGTGTGTGTGTCCGTTTTTAAAGTGTGCTTTTTTGCGCTTCCTGGAGTGTTGTCTATATCTTCCAAAATGATCAACAGAAACAGTTACTGCCAACCTAGTGCCGAGTTTTTGAAAACATGTTATGCTCATCGGGCTTATTTAAAAGCTATATTAAAATGAGCTGTATTGCAAGTGTCTGGTTAATTGTGACTTGGGTTGATGAAGCAGCTCTAAATACATCAGATTGAGTTTAATGGAAGAAAAATGTGAAGTTCAGATCTTTTTCGGAAAGGGAGTTGGGGCAGATAGGAGAGGGAAGTAGGGAGTGTGATGTTAAATGAGGATGAGATCTAGACAGATCTGAAGTCCTTTTTGTATCTGTGAGAGTGAAGTGTAGTTACTATATTGTGTAGATTTTAGGCTAATTTTGTTTGTGCTAGCATTCATTAGTGTTTCAATGTTGTATTACTGGCTGTGCAGCCCCAAGGTCACTGGGTGGCAGGTCAGGACTACTTATCTCTTGAGAACTCTGTGGATTAGGGTTCAAGACCTTTGGTCCCTGATGCCCACCTTGTCTCACTAATATGCTGGCTATAGTGAGTCAAGTTCACTTGTATATTGATAAGCATTTAAACTGCCCGTTTGGCGTAGCAGTTGTAGAAATGCTAATGCAGAGATGGTTCCGCTGGCATTTTAGCCTCTTTAGTCTTAGACCTGGTTGGAGCAGGGTTAGACGGTGACTGTCCTGCAATAGAGCTGCCCCGACTGAAGCTGCATGGGTGGAAGTTGAACTGGGGGAATTCTTAGTAAAAATTTCTGGTCTAGACAGCGTGAGTGACCATGTTTTGGAAGTGTGTGTGTGGAGTTAAACTGGCAGACAGATATATAGCAGAGCCTGGTCATAATGAAAGCTGGTATTAAAACACTGTTCTAGAAGTGGAACAAAGGTATCTATTTGTAGTATGTAAACTTCTGCTCTAATACGCCTGTATCTGCTTACAGTCAAGTTCTCCATGACTTCAGTTTATGGGGATTCCCTTTCCTATGTCACTGCTGCTGGAACATATGTGGTTCTCAGCCTCAGTTGCTTTTTCAGTGTCTATTAAATGACTAGTAGAATGCATCTGGCACAGCACTGGTTACATCAGTTACAAAGCTATACCTGTTAAGATATGTGACGTGTGATACAAATTTAATCACTTTAATATGCACACCTGATAAAAGAAAGACCTATTTTTAAAATCTAGATTTTCTACTCATTTTAAATTTCTGTTTGGAAATCTCAGTGATTATTGAAACGTTTTGTATAAGAGATACTATACAAAACAGATCTCCAAATGCTTTAGAGTTATACTGTTATGGTCATAAATAATATGACCTCCTGAGGTCCCTTCCAACCCTGATATTCTATGAATCGCAAAAGGAGAGAAATTAAGAGCCATAGGGCAAGGAAGAAGTGATTTTGGGGACATGTTCCTCTGAGCATCTTTTGAAAGATACTAGAAAAATAACCCCAGAGCAAATAGAAATGTTAATGTCAGGCACAGAAAACCACCTCTATTTTGTAGCTGCAAAAACCCTCATCTAAAACGTGACTTGTAAAAGTGAAAGAAATGGGGATAATCTTAGCATGCCTTGTTTTCCATCCCCCAAAATGGAGGAAGCATGATGTAGTGTTTAAAGCACAGGACTGTAAGTCAGAGAGACCACTAGTCTGTTCCTGTTTGCTCTGCCACTGACTAGCTGTGTGACCTCTGTCAAGTCAAGTCAGTGGGTCAACATCAATTTAAAAATCACTGGTTTCAGAGTAACAGCCGTGTTAGTCTGTATTCGCAAAAAGAAAAGGAGTACTTGTGGCACCTTAGAGACTAACCAATTTATTTGAGCATGAGCTTTCGTGAGCTATAGCTCACTTCATCGGATGCATACCGTGGAAACTGCAGCAGACTTTATATATACACAGAGAATATGAAACAATATCTCCTCCCACCCCACTGTCCTGCTGGTAATAGCTATTCCACGGTATGCATCCGATGAAGTGAGCTATAGCTCACGAAAGCTCATGCTCAAATAAATTGGTTAGTCTCTAAGGTGCCACAAGTACTCCTTTTCTTTTTAAAAATCACTGTTCACTTGGATGAGAGTGTGGGGGGAAACTATTTACTGTTGTTGCAAGTATGAAGGTTGTGTGGTCTAGTGCAGTGTTTCTCAATTCTTTGATACCAGGGACTGGCTTGCTGCCTTCCTAAACTGGTCAGGGAGATCTCAGGGGCTGGGGCTGGTCCACCAACCGGTTGTTGAGAAATACTGTCTAGTGGACAGAGCACTGAGCAGGGAGTCAGGACACCTGGGTTCTACTCCCAGCTTGGCCACTTACCTGCCTTATGCTGACAGCGAGCAAGTCACTTCCCCTCTGTGTCTCTTTCCTCCCAACCTTGTCCCTTTGTCTGTTTAGATTGAAAATAGTTCAGGGCAGGGACTGTCTGTTTTTTTTTGTCTGTACAGCACCTGGCACAATGGGGTTCTGCTCTCAGTTGGGGCTTTTAGAAGCTACTATAAATACGAATAATAACTTCAAAACCATGATCTTGCAATGGCTTCCTGCGAGTGAACCCCTTGCCTATGCAAAAGTTCCACTGACTTCATATATATGTACTTTGTATATATGAAGTTGGGTGTCAAAAGTTATTTTACAGGCTGTAATCAGGGTGTTCTAGGGACGATAGGGACAAGCAAAAATATAGCCTAAATGAGAAACCCATCACCAATTCATATTAAGGTACAGTAATAAATATGATCAATTTCTTCAGCGTATAGATGCCTTTGGTTTAGGACAGAGAAAAAAGCAGATCTTTGCTGATACTACTTGCATAAATTTAGTCCCTACAGGTCCCTGCTTGTCTTGTAGAAGAAGGTGTTCCGAGAATACAGTGGTGGGTGGGTTATACAATCAAAGACTATGGTACCATCTATTTTTTTTTCCCTTTGACTGTCTGAATCCAAATCAGTTTACTAGGATTTCTGTTGTTCATCAAGTAGTGTAGAGACTCAAAGGACTTACAGAAAGTAATCACTCACAGCCCTGTCCTTTCAAAGGGGAAAAAAAAGCCCATTAGGATAGGATTACTGCAAACATGTTTGTCTACAGTAGATTTCTAGATGTATCACCAGTGACAAATACTGTGTCGGTGGTGGTTGATTTAGGAAGATTTGCAGAGCCGTTTGCCAGTGCTTCAGTTTTTATTTTTTTTAATTGGAATAATCAACTTGAAAATAAATCTAGATTTCCCTCTTCCTCCCCCCCCCCCCAAAAACCGGTTTTGCAATAAAAGAATGTTGCATCATTTTTTGCGAATCTTAATTATTAATTATCAGAGGCGTAGCCGTGTTAGTCTGCATCCACAAAAACAATGACAGGTTTCAGAGTAGCAGTCGTGTTAGTCTGTATTCGCAAAAAGAAAAGGAGTACTAGTGGCACCTTAGAGATTAACCAATTTATTTGAGCATAAGCTTTCGTGAGCTACAGCTCACTTCATTGGATGCATTCAGTGGAAAATAGAGTGAGGAGATTTATATACACACAGAACATATACACACAGAACATGAAAAAATGGGTGTTACCCCTCAGACAGAGACAAACACCTACAAGATCTCTATCAAGCATTCTTACAACTACAGTACCCACCTGCTGAAGTGAAGAAACAAATTGACAGAGCCAGAAGAGTACCCAGAAGTCACCTACTACAGGACAGGCCCAACAAAGATAATAACAGAACGCCACTAGCCATCACCTTCAGCCCCCAACTAAAACTTCTCCAACGCATCATCAAGGATCTACAACCTATCCTGAAGGACGATCCATCGGTCTCACAAATCTTAGGAGACAGGCCAGTCCTTGCCTACAGACAGCCCCCCAACCTGAAGCAAATACTCACCAGCAACCGCACACCACACAACAGAGCCACTAACCCAAGAACGTATCCTTGCAACAAAGCCCGTTGCCAACTGTGTCCACATATCTATTCAGGGGATACCATCATAGGGCCTAATCACATCAGCCACACTATCAGAGGCTTGTTCACCTGCACATCTACCAATATGATATATGCCATCATGTGCCAGCAATGCCCCTCTGCCATGTACGTTGGTCAGACTGTACAGTCTCTACATAAAAGAATAAATGGACACAAATCAGATGTCAAGGATTATAACATTCATAAACCAGTCGGAGAACACTTCAGTCTCTCTGGTCACTCGATTACAGACCTAAAGGTCGCAATATTACAACAAAAAAACTTCAAAAACAGACTCCAACGAGAGACTGCTGAATTGGAATTAATTTGCAAACTGGATACAATTAACTTAGGCTTGAATAGAGACTGGGAGTGGATGTGTCATTACACAAAGTAAAACTATTTCCCTATGTTTATTCCGCCCCCCCCACCCCCCACTGTTCCTCAGACGTTCCTGTTAACTGCTGGAAATGGCCCACCTTGATTATCACTACAAAAGGTTCCCCCGCCCTTGCTCTCCTGCTGGTAATAGCTCATCTTAAGTGATCACTCTCCTTACAGTGTGTATGATAACACCCATTTTTTCATGTTCTGTGTGTATATAAATCTCACTGTATTTTCCATTGAATGCATCCGATGAAGTGAGCTGTAGCTCATGAAAGCTTATGCTCAAATAAATCGGTTAGTCTCTAAGGTGCCACTAGTACTCCTTTTCTAAAAACAATGAATCCAGTGGCACCTTAAAGACTAACAGATTTATTTATATCCAAATAAATCTGTTAGTCTTTAACGTGCCACCGGACTCCTTGTTGTTTTAATTATTGTTGTCTATCAAAGATTAGCTTTGTTTGGTTTTTTATTGGCAGTCCTTCATGTGTCTTGATAAACTCAAAATCCCTACCATGTGGCAGATATATCATGACTTTAAAAGACTTCTGCAAACGAAGCCCTGACTCCTTAAAGGAGATTTTTTTTTTTTTTAAATGGCAGATCTGAATTTACCTTACAGTACTTTAAAAAAAATTAAATCAAATAAGTCTTAAATGCAGTGTCACTGCCTGTGTTACGGTAAGTAATATATTACATAACTCTTGTGCAATAAAATCTGTCTCTTCACGGTTCTTGGAGGAATGTCATAAATCTTCGTCAAAGCAAAGAATAAAAAGCATGCAACTCTAAATGAGAGTAGGACAGCAAAAATTAATTTAAAGTCACATAGGTTATACAAAATGAAAGACCATATTGTTGCATAACTTTATATCAGTGCTGTACCACTTGAAGCCCTTGAGGGTACATTGTGGCTGGGTAGAGTAGAAAAGCTTACCCTCTCTCCTCCAAATGCCTGTAATCTGGTACCATATTCTGCAGTCATCTTACAAAGATGTGTGTACAAGAGCAGATAAAGCAGCGTTTTTAGTGTGTATTAGTACCTTACAGGAAAAGTCTCACCTGCACAGCTAAAATCTATTACTAGAGCCCTGCACGGATACAAATTTTCTGTCTGCATCTGATCCTCAATTTGGCAAAAATGACCCTCTGATATCCGCAAATTGGCAGGGCTTTAGATATAAAATTTGAATCTGCATCCATTCACAATCCGCAAAAATGGTCAGTGCCTATCTGCATCCACGGATATCTGGGGATTTGCAGGGCTCTATCTATTATGTTGGTAGGGTGGAGTGACAAGTGTTTGGTTTTGTGGACGGCACAGGTTTTAAAATGGTGTTCCTGAATCGGATTCATCAAAATATTATCGGATGGCAAGACATTAAATTTCGAGAGTTTAGGTGTCTTTGCACTTGCAGATAGATGCCTTTCAACCATGGTACTCAGCAGCTGGATGTGAACACTTAAGCACTGACCTAGCATTGTCTACAGGGTTGTGGATTTTTCACACCACTGAACTGGGTCAAGTTAACTTTTTAGTGTAGACCAGGCCAAAGGGTATGTGCCTCCACTGCAGAGTGAGGCTGTGTCTATATGTACAGTCTTGTGAAGACGCTCTATGCCCGTTGGTGTTGAAAAAACAAACACAAAAAAAACACCTCTGCGAGCGGCATAAGCTATGTCAGCAGGAGAAGCGTTGAGTATGGACTAGGACTCAGGAGACCAGGTGTGTCTGTGACCTTGGACAGTTGCTTCTTGCTGGTGTCTCCGTCTGTAAAGGATAATAATCCTAACTGTGCCTAAACAGATGGGCTGTCAGAGAGTCTAACTTCATAGCTCCATACATGTCTGAAGGCACCAAAAAAGGGAACAGTCTTCCCATCCCAGGTTTCTTTAGCATCTGTGCAATATAGAACTTGTTTAGAACTTGGGTGTCGTTTGGAGTGAGGGAGATGGGGGCTCCAATGATCTTTGGGGCTCTTTAAGTTGATCCCATCAATTTGAAGGGTGGGCGTTTAATCACTAGCATTTAGTTCTTCCACCCACTGTGTACCTGCCCTTGCTGACTCATGAAGCTGCTATTGTCTGTAAGGCTTTCCAGTGGGGTAAAACTGTGACTGAGCTGTTACAGTCCATTCTGACTCATTAAGAACTTGCCTCAACATGTCACAGAAGACTCTGTGTCTTTGAACAGGCAGGTCACAACAGAAAGAAGAACTGTCTGGGATTTGCAGATGAGCGTGGGAATATTTTATCCTAGCATTCGTCTCCCAGTGAGCAAGATTTTTCTAGAGCATCGTGAAGGTGGGGGGAGGGGTGGGAGTGTCACCAGTGCAGATCAGCCTGAGATGGTTAGTGAACAGAAATTGTAAATTTCATAAAAGCAAATTGAAGACATGCTTCTTGGTTGCTGAAGGATTTCTGCCCCAGCTGCTCTGAGAAGGCTGCCTGTTCAGCAGCTAGGTTTAACTTACCTAGGAGAGAATTGGTTTTGGATCGCTCAGGTTATTGGCAAACTATAAAACAATTGCATGGGCGGATGCAGTAACTTTAGATTTTTTATGCTACATTTTAGGATGTACATGCGGGGAAGATGGATTTCCTAAAGCTTCTAAGAAACGGAAGTGGTTAAACTCAGGACCTGCTGCTTCTGACTTGCTACTAAACATAACCTTGTTGTTGTTTTAGTTTATACTGTAGACAGCTATTTCACTGCCAAAATGACATCTTCGACCTCTGAACAGTATCCAGCATCTGAGAATGCCTGCAGAATCGCACTTGGACAAGCTAATCAGGTAATCTCCCCTTCCCACTCTACCCTCCCCCTGTCACACACTCTTGGCTTTCCTCTCTCCTTGTTAAAAATAAGGCCAGTGAAGCCATACTAGAGCAGCTTTGACTTCGAGGCATGTGGCCTCTCGTACAGGTTGGAATGAATAGTCTTCCATCTTGTCAGTGGTTTGTGAACATTAACTAGCAGTGCTGCTGGTATGGATGATAAATCGGTAACATTGGACTGACATTTGAAACAGTGGGGGAAAAGTGAGGTGGGTTAAACTGGCCACACAGGAAAGTGCATAATGTTTGTATTTCCAGGCTTCATACCTTATTTAGGCTATGTCTACATTAGCAAGCTTACAGCGGCACAACTGTACCAGTGCAGCTATGCTGCTGTAAGATCTCTTGTGTAGCCGCTCAATGTCCACAGGAGAGAGCTCTCCCGTCAACATAATTAATCCACCCTCAACGAGTGGCGGTAGCTATGTCTGCAGGAGCTTCTCCTGCCGACATAGCACCGTGTGCACTAGCGTTTATGCCGGCACAATGTCCCTAACCTCTGTTTGCCAGAAGCTGGGAATGAGCGACGGGGGGATGGATCATTTGATAGTTACCTGTTCTGTTCATTCCCTCTAGGGCACCTGGCACTGGCCACTGTCAGAAGACAGGATACTGGGCTGGATGGACCTTTGGCCTGACCCAGTAGGGTCGTTCTTATAATTTATGTTGCTCAGGGGAGTGGGCTGTTCGTACCTCTGAGCAACATAAGTGGTAGTGTAGACCTAGCCTTACACGGGACCACACAGAGTTCCTTTTTAAAAACTCTGGACTACATGGAACTGTTTAAATTATGCAGTTCCTCAGAATATGAAAAGACACTCATCTGTGTGACCTAGTTTATAAAGCCAATAACATCTCTCTCTCTTGGAGCTACCTTGAGTGAACACTGAACATGTGCTGTTCCCCATACCAATCTTTTCCCAGGGCATTGGTGGAATGAGTGCCAATATGTCATAGCCTTACTGCTTTAGGAAAGCTATCCAAAGCCAGCGTGGCCATTCTTTAGCATTGAGTGTGGGAATCTGGAAAACTGGCACTGCATCAACATGTTGGCTGCCAGTCAAAGAGAAAAATCTGCAGTGTGAGTTATGGCGAGAAAAATGCAGTCTACAAACCATGATGAGTGGGTTCTCCAAGACAGAAATGTTTCATTGGTAAGAGCATGTGTCTGGCTGGGGGTGGGGAGTGTAAAATTAAAAGGCTCTGAAGGGACTCAAACTCCCCTATTTACTTAATTTATAAATGGTAAAATCCATCTGAGTCCCATGCAGAATTGATTAACATGCTTCTTTATTCACCTCATTCGACTGAAAAAATTGTAAATAAATAAGCAGACTTTGATGTTAGTACAGAAATATTGGCTGCCTACACCCATTATCTTGGGGAATATGGAATGAACGAACATTCTCGTCTCCAATTTGGCTTCATTGTGGTAGCTAAGGTGCTATTTTAAATATTCAAATTAATTTAGGCAATTTTTTTTAAACACAGAAAGGGGAGGGTGAGGAGATAGTTATTGAAAATGAAGAAAAATCCATGCCAGTGGTCTTTAGCTTGGAGAAGTAAAACTGTCTTGTACTTGCATTAATTGTGCTCATAAGAACATTGTATATATACTGGCACACGCTTTTACTTTCATTGAGCTTAATTTGTTATGTCCTAGCAAAATGGCTGGTGTTGGAAAGAAGAATTGTGGCATGAGTTTGGACATTCTTTGCTCCGTTTGATTTGGTCTTAAAAAATTAAAGGTTTTTTTAAGAGTGAATTTAGCAATGATAAGGATGTGGGAGTAGATAGCTCAGATTAGTTTAAGGCGAAGATAAATACATTCTTAGAATTTGAAAACAGTGTGCACAATGGGATGAATTCCTGCCTGAGTATTGTCTGGCAGCTGAGTTCTTGACCAATTAGTTGGTGACAGATAATAAAGCTCCTCTTACCTCAGGCAGGAGCTTGGTGGTTCCAACTCTCCCTGGAGGCTAGGGTGTAGAATTTTGAGTTGTCCTCTTCCCCCTCCTTTCAGGAACCGAGGGCTTTTTGCAATTGCATGTATATAGGGAGAGATCTGAGCTATCTAGACACAGCTGAGCCCACCTTTGCTGGAGAGAAGATATAAAGGGCCAGGTTTCAGAGTAGCAGCCGTGTTAGTCTGTATTAGCAAAAAGAAAAGGCGTACTTGTGGCGCCTTAGAGACTAACCAATTTATTTGAGCATAAGCTTTCGTGAGCTACAGCTCACTTCATCGGATGCATGAAGTGAGCTGTAGCTCACGAAAGCTTAGGCTCAAATAAATTGGTTAGTCTCTAAGGTGCCACAGGTACACCTTTTCTTTTTATAAAGGGCCAGTTACAGCAGGAAAGAGGTTCAGAGGCGTGCTTCAATAGAACAAGCCTCTGATAAGTGTTCTGAGAACAGTAAAGAGTGTTGTGTACAAAAACCCTTCCCACCACACGGCCAGCGGAAGCATCTCGCTGCTTGTATTCTAACCAGTGAATGATCTCTTACCCATCCGTAGTGTGGAATAGAGCATGTGTGTACAGTGAGTACGGAGAGCTCATACCTACTTCTATATGCTTATGGAATAGCAAGATGCCACTAATGAAAGGACTGGACTGGATCATTGGTTCTCTTAATCCATAAATCCTGTTTTCTTTCAAAAATAACATTAGCCTGACAGAATCATTGCTTCCAGCTGATTTATTTGAGCAGAAATAATTAGAAATAATTAGGCCAGGCTAGAAAAAGCTGTTCCCTGCCACTGTTTTTCAGAACTTTTGTTTTTCCAGCCTTATGAAGCAATTTCAGAAGTGGCAGGTGAAATTGTCCACAGTCTTCTAAAGACTTTACTCGTAGTTGCTGTAGCATTATTGTAGCCCTAATTGGGTTTTGTTAACGCTGAAATGAGAAGGGGACAGGGAGAAGAAAGCTCTGACAGACAGAGCTAAAATTGTGAAAGCTGCAGCTTACATGCTGAGGGCCAGGTTCTGAGTGCAAATACGTTGCCACTGTCTCCCTGAACACACAGATGACGTTTTCTTTGGAGATGCAGCAATATGTAGTGTTTATCCAACATCAGGATTTTGTCCTAAAGTTAATCAATGTATGTTCAGAAAAATGCCACTGCTTTTGCATATATCCCTCCCAAAACACGCCACATTTTAAATCCATCCCCTCTGGCCTTCTGGTATTAAGTCCTGAAGGATGCAAGAGGCAAATGGGGGAAAGGTTTAATGTAGCAATATTGATTGTATTTTTAAAACACCATAACATTCAGTTACTAATTTGAGCAATCAGGCTGGGGCACCTTGATGGTTTTGTGGAGAACGATACCAGTCTATGCCGTGGCATATCTCCCTAGGATGTTACTCTTTCAGGATTTGTGCGGATGGACTTGAGTAGGGCAGTTGGGGACTGATAACTATTTAAAACTTGCCACTGCTTTTTTTTTGTAACGTTCGTACTACATTAGCTGTCTCGTCTGCTATTGAGATTTGCTCAGGTGTATAGTGTGGAAGTAACCAAAGGGAAACTACCATGAAGTTGCTTCATGTTCACACTTCTTGTGTGAGTGTGTGCCCATGACCAGAGAGCCCCACTACAAGACCTATTAATACAAAATCCATAACTCTGGTGAGAGATTGGGTGGAAGTTTGGGGTCCATGGGGAGTGCAGGATCAGTCCTTTAATGCTACTTAAAATAAACTTTTATATGCTGCGTCCTCTTCTTGTAATTTTTTTCTCTATTCACAAGTTTTTAATAGCCAAACATCACCTATGGGCTGTGCAGAAGGGACCTATTCTGTTCTTCCCATTCAGTGAGCCAGATTTAAACCTGGTCTAATTGAAGTTAGTGGTATGGCCATTGCATTATCCCTCACATGTCTAGCTAGTCAGCCTCTAGGATTCCCGTCACCTATGGACTAATTATCCAGTCCTTGCTCACATGACCAATACCATGCAAGTTAATGGCACAGTGCAGATGACTAAGGTCTGCCGGATTGGGCCTCCTACTTTGCTGGCTGTGCTCATCTTGTATTAGGATCAATATGGTAGAGAAGTTTCACTGACTGACTTTTAATTCTGACTAGTGAAGCATACTACTATTACAGATCCTGATCCTGCAATAAGCTCTGCTTGGGTCGGCCCATATTTATTTCAGCAGGGCTCTGAACAGACACAAGGGTCCATCTGCACAAAGCTCATTGCCCCAGACAGGATTGTCTTCTCTTCAAGCATATCTCAAATGCAGGTCATGAGTCCTTGGGAGGGTACCTCAAAGACTAGCGATGTCCCCCTTGGCCAACAACTCACTCTAGAACCACTTGTCTGGACTTGCTATAATGATTGTATGACCGTCTTGCCATGAGATGTACCCCCAGCATTTATTAGCTACATAACAGATGCCCACGGACACAGTTCTTCTCAGAAGCTCACCACATTATGTAGCCAATCCAAAACTATGTGTTCTGTATTTTAGGTACAACCGAAACTGCCACTCCTGAAGATTCTGCAAGCAGCAGGTGCACAAGGTGAAACCTTCACATTGAAGGAGGTGAGTCCAGGACTCTACTTTGATGGTTAAACCAAGAAAGGAGCTGTAATAATGGCCAGTTAACAGATGATTAATGTGCCACCTTGTGAATTTTATATCCAGGACCTTGAAGATGGAAAATTATTTTATTATGAATTACTTGTGTTAAGATAGTGCCTAGGGGCCCCAATCATGGACCAGGGCCCCATTGTTCTAGATACTGTATAAACACAATCTCTATTAGCAAAAAGAAAAGGAGTACTTGTGGCACCTTAGAGACTAACAAATTTATTTGAGTCTCTTAGGTGCCACAAATACTCCTTTCCTTTTGCAAATACAGACTAAAACAGCTGCTACTCTGAAATCTCTATTAGGTTAGAGATAACCCTGAGGCTATGTATAAAATACACGAGTAGCTAAAATGCACTGGATTAGGAATTGGGAGAGCTGGGTTTTCTTAGTAGTTCTGCCACAGATTTGTGTTGTGGTCAGGATCTCCTCACTGAGTCCTCGTTCCTGCAAGCTGATTGGTGGGAGTGTAGCCTCACTGAAGTCAGTGGGGCTTCACTGGGACCCGTTCACGTAAATCATCTTGCAGGATTGGGACCATAGGGCCTGGAAATCAGTGGGCACAGAATCGGGTCCTTGAACTCCTGTGCCTTAGTGCCTCTATCAGTAAAATAGGGCTACTTTATTATATGGGGATATGGAGACTTTTGTGAGCATAATGGCTCAGATCCTCAAAAGTATTTAGGCTCCTAATTCCTATTGAAATCAGTGGGAGTTAGGTGCCTTAATACCTTTGTGGATCTGGGTCAAAGTGCTTTGAGATCCTCTGATGGAATCCCTATAAGAGTGCAAAATATGAATTTAAATTATTATATATCTTGAGAATCCAGAAACAGCGTTAGGAGAGATGTAATGGATAGCTGCACTCTTGTGAGATTGTCAGAAATGCTTTGCAATTGTTTTATTATCATTCATTGCTTGAAAGTTCTTAAATTGTACTTCAGTTGATATTTTCTCTTAAGTTTCTTTTGAAAGGTCTTGTCAGCTAAACCTAAGACACGCTGTGAATTCATTTAAGATTAAAATGCAAAATGTATACAAGATTTAAAAAATGACACTGTCTGTGATTTACAGGGGTATCCTGTCAGCAAAGAATTAAATGCGGCCGTTTTTCATTATGAATGTGTCACATACTCCCGCAGAGCTGTGTGACTTATTTTAAACTCTTATGCATTTAAACAACTTATTTAGAGTCTAAATTTTTTTGCAAAAACAAGTTGAATGCTTTGAATGAGGGGGGGAGGGGTGTTTCAATATTAAATGCAGCCAGCTTCAGTACACAGTAGTCAGTCCTTTTGAGTGAATAGAAGTACTGTTAGCAAGTTCTTCGGTTGCATTTATCTTTGTTCAGGTGAGCCCTCTTTTGCTTCTAGTCAGGTGTCTAGTCCTGCTTGTGTTATGCATAAACAATTAGCTGTTTACCTCTTGGAGTCTAATGTGAGTTCACCTAACTATCCTCTTTGTCACCAGTTCTGTGGCCTTAGTCCTCAAGAGACATTTTCTATAGCAGAGAAATCATTTTCTCCCCACACTTCTGTGTGGTTCTAATGCAAAGCATCTTGCATCTGTGATCTTTGCTCTCTACCTGTGCCAAGCAAGTGGTCTTCTCCCACTTAACTTCAGCCTTCCTTCATGTTGTCACCATATTTTCTTGCCCTCCCACTTTGGAGAGAGGACAGTTGAAGACACACTTTGGTGGTTACAGAGAAGTACCAACTCTGTAGCATGGGTCTGCTGCATTGCCACTAGAGAACAATCTTAGGGTCCTTCTGAATAGCTGTTGTTACTGTGTAGGATGTCGGCTGAGCCTTTGACCCAGCCAGCTGGGTTCCATTTGGCTGAGAAGGAGCCTTTGCATAGATTATAAATAACTTCAACCTTGTCATGGTCCCTGCTGTAATCTGAGACTGCAAAGAGGTTTCTGTTTTGTTTGCTGACACTTTAAGTGGCTGGGATTAATGAAGGCAAGGCAATAGGTAAAATCTTTCCATTTAATTCAATACTGAAGTTGGAGTTCTTGTAAATTGGCCAAGACTACGCTTCCCTTTTTTGATGGATCACATGGAACCTAGTGCTTTGATTAAATGCCAGAGCCAAATAAACTGTACTTGAAGTTACCAGAATATTGGTTTTTATCTAGTGCAGAAAACAGCATCTCATTTTGGGAAACTCTGTGGCACCATCTCATTAGAGATTTTGATGGTGCAGAGGGAAAATGGGGAATAGAATGTGATCTTTACTTGTGTTTTATAGATTGTATTTCTTGAAACATTCAGAAGGGCCTCTCCTCAGTAGAACTTGCCAAGAGACTGTGGCCAAACTTTTTTTTTAAAAAAACCTGCTTGGATCATGAACCTGGCTCAGATAATAACCAAAGTACACCCTGATACATAGAACAAGTGTAGCCTACTGGTTTACTGGGATTTGGGAAATCTGGATTCAAGTCCTGTCTCTACCACTGACTCACTGTCTGTGTCACATTGTCGCATTGTCACATCACCTCTCTGTGCCTCGGTTTCCTCATTTGTAGAAGTGTCAATATCTCCAGTGCTTGAGATGTATGGATGGAAGGCTCTGTAGAAGGGTGACGTCTGTCCTAGATAAAGAGGTGGTTCTTCACTGGCACTGTGTCACGTCAGCTAAAGGAAGTGTAAAGTGGGAGAAGGAAATGGAACACAAAGCCCTGGAGTCCTTGCTGGTTTAGGGAGTGAGCCAGTATGACATTGTACACCCACTGTGGGAAAGAGACTGAGAGGCTTTCCCCATCGGACCGTCTGAACTGGAACCATAAACCCACTGAACATTAAATCCCACCAAATGAGGGTAGACCCATCCCCACCATTGTATCCACTCACTATACTCGACATACAGAACGTAGCCGTTGTATGGATAACTTACCCCATATCTCAATGTCTGTACTCTGACCGGTTAAACTTTTACCCCCAGTCGGGGAGATTGCAAATTATTATGTAATCCTTGCTCCACCAGCTCCTATATCAAATTTTACACCCCTTGATAATCTGTACCTTATCCCCTGACAACCAGAAACTTCTATGCTTGAACTCTGTACCGTTTCTTATTTCAACATTGTCTCAATAAAATTATTAAATCTGTTCAACTGCAGATGTAACTAATACTGTCTTACATACCCACAGGTCATGCATTATCTGGGACAGTATATAATGGTGAGGCAGCTATATGATAAGCGGCAGCAGCACATGGTGTATTGTGGAGGGGATCAGCTGGGAGAATTGCTGGGACTGGAGAGCTTCTCTGTGAAAGATCCAAGGTAGGAAGAGATGCGGCTTTGCAATGTGCTCACTGGGGGGGTGGTTCACCGTAATTAGGTATTGCTGAGGCAGGGGACCCAGCTACAACATTGTTCCTTTCTGTGATGTAGATGGGACCTCGATGGTCCACCAGCGTATTGTTAGTGCTCTTGAGTGTCATTTGGCATGCCTGTATTTGATTGTAAGGAACAATTCTGCACTGTCTGGGTGGTGGACTAGTTGGTGTAACAGGTCTTTCTGGCTCTAACTTCTGTAATTCCCAGTCCCTTGTTTCTCAGTTCAGCAGGGGCTTGGATTGCTGTGGAGGCGATATCTTCCGCTTCTCTGGATGTAGGGGAGAGGGCTCAAGTTTCATGGTCACAATCTCTCAGGATTTTACTGAAGGGAAACTTTACTTTGCCGTGCTTGTTCGTTTGCAGAGATATTGGTGTGTTTTGTCAAAGGCTTTGCCTGTTCTTTGCCACCCCAGCATCTCTGACCTTTTGAAGGCCTAATGCTAAACTTGTGGCATGAATTCATTTCTGTGACGGGATCCCCGGGGTGCAACCCCACACCTAGCTAGATTGGATGAATGCTCGCAGAGCCTCTCCTGAATCAAACAGAGAAGGGCACAAGCCAAATCCCCCAGCTCCCAGCCTTGTACCTCAGGAATATACTGTCTTGCACTGCTCAAGACGAACTGTGCAAATTTAATTGGTTCACCACTTCATCCATGGAAAGTGGATATACACCAGCCTTTGTAAATCTGAGCAGATTTACCAAATACTTTAGGCAAACTTACTGGTAAAGATAAACAGTAACACAAGTTTATTTACTACAAAAGAGATACGTTATAAGTGATAGGCAAAACATCAGAGTTAGTTACCAAAATATAAGCATGCAGTCTAAACTCTCAACCCTATTAGACTGGGCAACATCTAGATTAAGCAGTTTTTCTCACCCCACTGGATATTGCAGTTCATAGTATGCAGGTTTCACCCTTGAAACCTGGGCCAATCTCCTCTGTTAGCGTCTTCAGTCTTCTCAGTGTCCTTGTTGCTAGTTGCAGCATAGGTGGGAGGGAGGAGAAAAGGCGATGCATGGGGCCACTATGTTCTGTTTTATACCTTAGGGTATGTCTACACTTACATTTTATAGTGCTCTAATGTGCTGGCTCAGGGGTGTGAAAAATCACCCCCCTGAGTGCAGCAAGTTTGAGCGCTTTAAAGCGCCAGTGTAGACAGGCTGAGAGCGCTGGGAGCTAATCTCCTCGTGAAAGTGGATTACCAGGAGCACTGGGAGAGCTCTCTCCCAGCGCTTGCACGCAACCACAATCGCACTTCAAATCGCTGCCGTGGGAGCGTTCCCACAGCAGCACTTTGAAGTTTCCAGTGTAGACATACCCTAAGTCCATGTGCTTGGAGAACACAAGTCCAGGCATGTCTGGGGGCATTGCTGAGTCACCAGGCGAGGTTGAGCAATTGGCCTGGTGTCGCCTTGTGCAAATGAGTCATTGCATTGTAGCTCCCTTGCTGGACAATGGCTGTTGATGGTTGTTCGAAACCCGCCCGGGCGTTGGTTACTTTTCCTTGCTGTTGTCTCTGGGGAGCTGCTGATTCCCCAATTTACAGCATGTTTTAGTGACACCATACAACACAATCTAATAACTTCATATGCACTAATGAAATACATATTGAGATGGGTTATGATCTGCTGAAAGTCATTGGTCTTTCTCCTGATACCTCAAATGGCATGCTTTTATATGCAGTATTACAATTTATATATCAATGAGGAATATGGGGATTACAGGATACACCAGTGAGGTATAGAGTGTCTCAATTTCTGTGCTAGCAAAATGACTGATGTAAGACAGCAGACTACTACTGGGGTTGATAGATTACAACTGCTTAAGCGAGAACTCTTGAATTCAAAAGACCAATATCTTGATATGAAAACAAATGGCCAAGAAGAGGTTATCTTTCAGGTAACTCCAACAGTCTTCTAAAGGGGAGAAGTGGCTAGGGGAGGGGAAAAGGCAGTGTGTTTTTTCACAGTGATTATATCAGATGATATATATTATATCAGATGAAGGCCTGCTGTATACCATGGGCGAATCTGGGCCCGTAATGTTTTCCCCACCTTGGGAGCTCTGCCAGAGGGGGGCATCTTTAAATTACGGTTCATAAGAGTTACGTTAGGAGAAGCTGTTTCAGTACTTCCCTTATCGTGCCTTCCCCTGGCCAGTATTGCTCATTTAGAGAGCTGCACTGGCTGCGAGCAAGGAGGTTCTTGCTGCTTTCTGCTGTTGCATAGTGGCTGGAATGGAGAGGATGTTAGGAGGCATGGGGCAACTGGGAGAACAATGTAGTGATGAGGAAAGGCTATCATATTTTTTGCTGTGGTTGCACTCACGAGTCCTCTTTTTCTTGCAGCCCAGTTTATGACATGCTGAAAAGGAACCTGACTTCTGTTACTATTACAGGTAGGTTTGTCCTAGTACAGCCAAGTGCATTCAGTACAATGTTAATGTAATTTGGGTAAGTAATGATATGTAGGAAAGAGAAATGTTCCTGGAGTGGAAAACTGCTTGTGGAGGCTTTGAGGGGACACACTCTGAGAATACATTCAAGTCACATGTGTGTCTGCAAACAGTTCACGTGGTTGGAAACCAATTAGCCCTTTGCCTGACTTGCCAGTGTATGGCTGGAGCTACACCTCAAAAAGTAGAAGACAGTTTACATCCAGAGGCACATCCTGGAAACTGACAGGGTTAAATGCTAGGTGTGAGTGAACTGGCTTGGCTAAAAATACCCCACTGAAACCTTTGCTCATCTCTCAACCTTTGCTAAGCTACAAAATGTTGAGTGATCTCCACCTGGCTCCTGACTATCGCTTGCGTCTATACATTGTGATCTTAGTTAGGACTACGCATAGAGGTGTTGGAAATCTGACATGATGACCTATTCCCTTAAATAATCCAGTCCAGTGTCAGAGGTCTGAATACCTGACTTACCCGCTCAACATCACAGTTACTCTGTCAGCACATGGGGAAAGCTGTCAAATCCATCCACATAAAAAGAAATTCAGTCACAAGTTGAAACAAATGTTGTTGTTGTTAACCTAGTCCCTTGTGTTTGTTTTCCCCCATGTCACAATCTACCATTCAATTAGTACAGCTGTTAGCATCTACTCAGTAGAGAATTCATACTGAGATAAAAGGAGTACTTGTGGCATCTTAGAGACTAACCAATTTATTTGAGCATAAGCTTTCGTGAGCTACAGCTCATTTCATCGGATGCATACTGTGGAAAGTGTAGAAGATCTTTTTAAATACACACAAAGCATGAAACAATACCTCCTCCCACCCCACTCTCCTGCTGGTAATAGCTTATCTAAAGTGATCACTCTCCTTACTATCATACACATTGTAAGGAGAGTGATCACTTTAGATAAGCTATTACCAGCAGGAGAGTGGGGTGGGAGGAGGTATTTTTTCATGCTTTGTGTGTATTTAAAAAGATCTTCTACACTTTCCACAGTATGCATCCGATGAAATGAGCTGTAGCTCACGAAAGCTTATGCTCAAATAAATTGGTTAGTCTCTAAGATTCCACAAGTACTTCTTTTCTTTTTGCGAATATAGACTAACACAGCTGTTACTCTGAAACCTGTCATACTGAAATAGCAAGCATGTGAATCGTGAGCAAGGTGCATTGTTAGAATTGTGAGGTCACATGCCATACTTCCTAAGGCTCTAAGCAGTTTAATACCCATGACACAGTTTTCAGAGGGGCCTAGTCTATTTTTTGCACTAACGAGTAGTGGTGCATGCAAATTTAGAGGCCATTTCAGAAACTGTGGCCAAATGCTGTGTAGTTTTCCGCTTTTCAGACCTGGTTAGTGTGCATCAGTGCTTCTGGAGATCACCCATTCCTGTCTGTAATGGAGAACCTGCCTGAGCACTGTCTTGTCTAACCACCTACCTGTATCTGCAGAATAACTGTGTGAGTGCTACTTTCTATGGTGGTGATTCCCTGGCTTACTCACAAGCAGCATATGTGGAAAGTAAAGAACCCTAGGGAAACATTTTCTCCTGCTAGCAACCTCCCCTCTGCTAGAGGTGTGTGCGTGCGTTTGTGTGGGTGAGCTTGCATTTGTTCATTCCGGTCATGGTGTAACTATTTTTAAACTTGCCAAAGGAAATAATGTTCCTTAAGAGAGTAGGTCACCAAGTTATACCAGTGTGTGTGTGTGTGTGTGTGTGTGTGTGAGGGGGGGGGGAACAAAACGAAACAAGCTTGGCAGACAGATCCCTTATTTTGTACACCCAGTCGTGAATTCACAAGTGTCTAGGAAGGGTGCTGGTGGATTTATTTAATTTTTTCTTAGAACAGGGCAACTGGAAATAGGATTCCATTGCCTGTCACACTTCATAGCCTCTCATACTTCATGTTCGGGGAGAGCAAACAATATTCACTGGCCAGATTTCTGCTTCTCAGTGCCTCACTCTGCAAATTATTGAGGCTACTTCTATAAAGTGCACTTATAGAAGGAAAAGTGACTGTGGGATAAGAACATATCTCCTTAACACCTAGCTGTCATGTAGTACTTTTCATCAGTAGATCTCCGTATTCAGCCTAACTGGTCCCTGAGTCATACAACATCTACTTTAGGCTATCTGCTTTCTTTAAATTTTACGTTCAGTGTTTTTATTTATGTTGGCAGAGAAATTTTCCAGTATGAAAGGTGTTTTTCCAACCATTGTAAGAATAGTGTGTTCTATATATAATATGTTCAGACAGAGTTAGACTTCATCATAAAGCCATTCTTCCTCTTCTAACACTGTGGAGCCAAAGCAAATATGGATGAGTGAGTTGAAGTCTCTTTTGCTTCAGGCAACATCAGCTAATCTCTCATTTCAGATACTTTACTGCTGATGATGATGGAAGAGGCAGAAGAAAATGGCTGGATTTTCAGATTTGCTTTGTTGGGCATTAGAAAAATCAACCGTGGGCTTGTAAATAGAGTATATTTGATAGGGACGTGAGTGGGAGAGAATATGGGATCCAGCAGTGTCGTTTTACAGTCACTTTTCTATCTGTAACTGCACTTCACTGTGTCTTCCTGTTTGTGTTGTGAAGTACAACAGGCATAGAAACCCAATCCTGCTCTCCTAGAAGTCAGCGTTGCCATGGAATTAAAAGGGAGCGGGAGCGGTCCCTATGAGCCATTCCGCTCATTTAGCCTTTTCTAAAATACGGGTCTTCGGTTTAGTTACAATCATTTTTGTTAACCTGGTTGCTTTGGCTTTTAGCTTAGACTGTAAGGTTTTTGGGGGGCGGGGGAGTTTTGATTAACCTTTGGTGCCTGTGTATTTGTCTGCATTAAGTTGTATTGAGGACATGTACACTGACTGTGAATACCGAGGGAGGAGTCTGCCAGGATGTGGACCTTCCCCTATTTGGTCTGGTTTCTTCTTTCTTCAAAATGACATCTCCCCACAGCTAGTCTCTGTGGCCAGTGACAGAGAGTGTATCCGTCAGGCATTTCCCTCGTGGCCTTGTTTTTCAGCATGGAGCTGCTCTAGGCTCCATGCTGGAGTCACCACCTCTGCTGCTGCATTGAGCTTCCCTGCCTACAACCTGGCAGCTTGCAGAGGGAGGGCAGGCCATGTGCGGGGTGTCAGGATTCTTACCTGCAATGAGGTGTAAGGTCTCCCAGTGGCCACAGACACTTCCTACTCCCTAGTCCAGTGCCCTCATAATAAGAACAAAGAAATAAGCAGTCCCCCTGTAATAGCCATCTGGGAATTGGCCAGCTGCCTAAGCAACTAGAATCCTTTCTTCTGTAAAGTGCTACACACCTGTCTGCCAAGCCTGGCTCGTTGGTTGCTTGCTGAGGGCCCTCTGTGTTGTGAGAATGGTTATTACCAGGGAAGGTTTTTTCTTTTGTTTTACTTGCCATATAGATGCTGCACAGACTCTTGCTCTCGCAAAGGATCAGAGCGTCGATAATCCAAGCCAAGACCAGCTGAAGGTAAACCCACTGCCTGGTGGTTTCTTTTGTTGTACAGAGCGGCCCCTTCTCTGTACCTGTGCATGGTGGACTGCCAGAACTTTTTACTGCTTGACTGGTAGGTCTTCGCCTTCCTTAAAAGTTCTTGGGAGTCCACAGACCAGGGACAGAGTGACCCTTCTCTGTTCTCTTCATAACAGAGTTCCAATCTCTGGGCGCGTTTCTCTGGGATGTAACACTTCCTGTCCTCAGTCCCTCCAGCTTGCACTGTGTTTGGATTTTTTTTGTGAGTGTGTGTGTGTTGTTTTGTTTCTCCCATTCTTCAAACAACAGATTGAACTTCCTAAAAGCGTAAACTGGTTTTGCTCAGTGGGATCATTTTCGAAAGCTTCCAGGCAGAATCTGAAAACCTGGGAAAAATCTTTGTCTAGTCCTAACTTGTTTTGGGCATATACATGGGGAATAATACAGTTTGGTATGGGAAGTGCCTATGCAGTCTGGAGTGTGGGGGTGGTGGGGGATGAATATCACAATATTACTGCATTAAAGATGGCAACTTTTGGTTTCTTGCCAATCTTGAGATTTTTCCTGGGTTGAAAGTACTCCTCGTGTGCTGATAATAAATCCATAGCAGCCTTCTGGAAAGGTTAATACTGTGTGTTGTGCTCAAAAAACTTTTATTCTTCTATGGAACTCCTTGGTGTTGCACTGCAGCTGGTGACTCAGAGTGGAAGTGCTACATCCCCTTGTCCCTATAAGCTCTGATGGGCTAATGGGTGTCTTTTCTGCCTTCCTTCAAGCAGACTAGCACAGGGAGAAGCTCTGACACTGAGGGAATAGAGGACAAAAGTGGTGCTCCTGCTTTGTCTACCTCACAGCTCAACTATGGAAACTACGAAGGTGAGTGCAGGTTGTTTCCACATTGAGGGGCAAGCACAAGCCCACCTACACATTTGTGAATACTGCACATGGTGCTCTGGATGGGAGGAGCCGATCAGAGTAGGATGCTGGGAGAGTAATAAAAATCCTATTGTGGAAAGTAATCTTCCAAAGTCATGATTTTATGTGCAAAGATTTAGAGAACCATAAATAGCTGCCGTAGGTATTGCATAATGTACACGCTTTTTAGCCCGGATACTTGGCCTCATAAATAAACAAACACTTGGAGGAAATGGCAGGTTAACACCAAACAGGACATCTATCACTAAGCAACGCCACCAGAAATCTTACAGGGGTATTTTAAATGCTGAAATTATGTTTGTATCAATTTATCTTCCATGGGGACTTTGTCTTCTAATTAATTGGAATACAGACCGAGCTGTCTGCAGTCAGTACCCGCAACCCTATCAGAGAACTGAATAACAATAGTGTTAAGTTTTGCTGTATTTTTCATCCATCCTCATAACTAGAAAATTCCTCTCTTGAAATTTGTTTTAATGTCTCTTGGGGCTTTCTTGCTAGTTCAGTGGCATGCGTATTATGGGATATGGAGGGTTTGTTTCTTTTTGCTCATTACTCCCAACTCCACCCTGATATCAAAGGGTCTGATGTTCAAAAACTGGCTCCTCTGTTCGCAGGTTCAATTATTAGTTAGTCCAAATGAGGATGGGTAGATATTTACCTGATTGCACGTAGAGGTGGTCCTTGTCTGTGCCTTCAAAACGGCAGGCCTGAATAAAGAGCTGGAGTGAACGTTCTTTGGAAATGAGGCCCCCATGTGTTTGAGAACAAAGGTTGAATTCTGTGGGCTAAAGTGAGACAAGGAGTGAGAAGACTGACAGATTTCCTTCATTTTGAAGAGTTTCTGGCTGGGAGCCTTCTCATGGAATCAAGGAGCACTCATTTCTGGAAACTGGGGCCAAATCCAAACCTGGTGTGACCAGATTTAACTCATCAGTTTAAGTGTCAGTGTGCCCAGTTTATCGAAAGCTGAATTTGTCCCCAGTGTATTGTACGAGTTTTATTTGTGCACCAGGTTTCACAAGCATGTCCCTGTAGGGAGTGTCACTTCGAATCTGCAGTGTAGTGGTGGTGTTCAAGGGGATGGTCAAGGGAATCAACAGGGCTGTACTCCGTGTCCATGTGCACATATGCGCAACCTGTAAATAATGCACATGACTGCTCTGCTAAGCAACGTGAGCATCCAAAAGTACAGGAGGTGCAACATGCCAGTGTGATGCTGTAATAAATACAGCCAAAGGCTTGTTAACCTAGCTCAGGCAGAAAGGTATGGAATTAAAGATTCTGTAATACACAATGTATTAGACTTGGATGGTTCTGCTTTGCTGGTGCCACAAGCTGCATATGCCTGTCATGACCTAGATTCTACTTGGCTTTTGCAGACAAAGACTTAATAGAAAACCTCTCAAAAAGCAAGAAGCCCAAACTGGATCTGGTATTTGAGGAGTGGGATGTAGCTGGCCTTCCATGGTGGTTTTTAGGAAATCTGAGAAACAACTACAAGTCCAGAAGTAACGGGTCAACAGACATACAGACCAACCAGGTAAATGGATACTTTAAACAGCTAAAAATGCAGTGTATTCTCTTCCTATCCACTCTTGTGTGGGTCAAGTAAATATTCCTGTAGTCATTTTTTTCCCCACAGTTCAGAGTCTGTCCAAGACCTGCAACTTCTCCCTTCTTTCTACCCAGTTAAAAGTCTTTTCATGAATGCAAGGTTTGCTTTGGTATGTCTGGACAAAATGTCCCCGCTCCCCAATGTTTTCTTCTCCATGCCAAAGTGTTGACTGTATTTCAGTGGTGCCGTGTGCATATATCCTGTGAAGGTCATTGGGATCCTTTGGGATAAAAGTCACTAATATATAATGAAGATATATGTAGCATGCTGGCTAGCCTGTGTCAACTGTTAACAAGGGGACTGAATTGTAGAGCTGGTCAGAAAATGGACACTTCTGAAAATGTGTCTCCATTTTTCAGCGTGTTCTACTGCATTGCTTGTCACCCCAAGAGTCACTGAGAGAGTTTGAGTGGGGAGAAGTCTGGTATAAAAGAAGAGGAGAGCATGCATTAGGGCTGCAGTTATGCCCCCTCTCTCCTGTTGAGAGCACTGGAGTTCCGTATACCCACACCTGTTGAATCACTAATATCCCAATGCATGCATATTTTTCCCCATCTCCTTTCTACTAGGACATAGACACTGCCATTGTTTCAGATACTACTGATGACTTGTGGTTCCTCAATGAATCTGCGTCTGATCAATTCAATGTTGCTGTCAAAGTGGAGACGGTGGACTGTGAAGAAGTGGGGAAAGAGAGTGAGAAAAAGGTATCTCCTAGTGATACACAGTATGGCTGTGTTAGCTGATCTAATTTATGTTGCAAACCTTTGCCATTCATTTCTCTTCTCCTGTTCTGCTTCTGTATTGGGAACAGGCAGTCCAATGACCAGCCAACTTTGTAAGCCTTCCTTACTAAAGGAACCCCCCTCAATAGTCTCTTGATGGGATGTCCATTAGAACCATTTTTCTCAGAAGCTATCAGCTGTTGGGAGTCCTGCATCTCTGCTTGTTTTGACCCATTGAAGTCATTTTTGAAGGCACACAATCAGCTGAAAATCACACTTCTGAATTTTTTCTCTACCATTACTAGAGCCATTACTTTAAGATTCAGCACTGAAAAATATTTTTCTTGTGCTTTTTTGCGAAAACTTTGTGCACAGTCAGTTTAATGGTTTAGGCCTGATCCTGCAAACTTTGTCGATGATCAGCAGGACCGGTCACATGAGTAAAGTTACCCACATGCATGTTTGAAGGATGAAGAAAAATCCACAAATACATTTTTAGAAAAGTCATTAGTGAGTTTTGCATACAATTCTAATAACTTATTTACTCTTCCTAGTTGATTGAGGTTACGTGTACTGATGACCTTGAGGATTCTCAGTGCCTAAGTGACGACACAGATGTAGAAGCTGCCTCTGAGGTATTCATCTTTAGCTCAGCATCCCATGCTCTGAGTGTGCTGTGCCAGCTTGTCTGACTAAAATGTACGCTATTTGTTGTGCTAGGAGAATGTTTACTATATCCCTTTCAAAAGCCATGATAAGTGCTCTGTAGCAAAAAAGTACATTCCCTTTGCTTGGTCACCTGTATGAAGTTTAGGGGTGTCTCTCAGTCCAGTTTGCTTTGAAAAGGTGTCGGTTTAAATACTGACATCAGGATTGGCACAAAATGGCCAGCCTGAAGAGTAGTCAAGCATTGAATGGGCCATGGAGACGGAACACACCACTCACAACAGAACAGTTCCTTCGCATGCAGGTTTAGGCAGTGTTGCTGGGCAGTGTGGAAGAGTTTGCACCTGCCTGTGCTGTAGCTGTTCCCTGGCTAGATGATTCAGGGCTTTCTTCTGTGTTATGCTACGGCCTCTTTACGCAGCCAGAATTGTGTAAATGGGAATCGGGCCCTCAGTGTCTGGCGCTGTCAAGCCAGCACTAAATTAATTAGAATGAAAAAAAAAAAACCTGGTTTTGTTATGAGAGATGAAAAATGTAAATATGGATGTGTTTGCACACTGTTCTAGGGCCAAGTCTGTATTGCAGTCTGAAAGGAAATCTGGGATATTATCCTTGATGAAAATTCAGAAGTATAAACTAAGCCCCCGGTAACCAGGGAAATAGCCAGATCAGAGTTAGTCATATCAGAAAACATGCTGCTGAAATATTCTGTATTCCAATCAGAGTTCCACTGTATCCTGAGAGCTCCAAACCAGCTACTAAACTGCTGGTTGCTTCAAGGTGGTCCCCAGGATGGAGAGAGAATCCAATTGTCACTCTAATCTGTTTTAGTTACAAACATGGCTCCTGTCACGGTAGCATCTGGGTGCCTCACCATCTTTAGTGTATTTATCCTCTACACCCCATGAAGGTAGGGCAATGCTGTTATCACCATGTTACAGATGGGGACCTGAGGCAGAGAGGGATGAAGTGACTTGTGCAGGGTGACAAAAGGTGTTTGTGGTGGAGCAGGAATTGAACCTGGGTCACCCCACAGCCTACTTAGCACTTGAACTACAGATCCAGCCTTCTTCCGCATTTCGCCCTTCGGTTTCTGAACAATGTGGAAAAGAATTGTACCTTTTGACTCTTCTCCAAGAGGCATCCTTCCTAGTGTATCTTAACTGACACCAGATCTATGTTCTATCATCTGTGCTCTTTTTTCCCCAGTCCTTGCAGGCTCTCTTTTGAGGGTTTTGCTGTATGTCAAAAAAAAATATGTCACACTGTTCCTTGCAGCTGGCAGAGCCAAAAAAATTTTGAGCACACTTTTCTAGACTGTGCTGGCTTGACAAATCTGATTGTCCCTGGCATAGGACAGCAGAATTATAGCTCTAAACTTGAGTAGCTATTGCCCTTGGAATATAGGGTAATCAAGTAAGCCACTATCAATTGTGTAGATCCACTAGATGCTAAATAATTAATGATTCTGAGAAATACACTTCTAACAAATTCAAGGAGCTATTTACCCTTGAATTTAGAGTGGGGCACTTAAATTTCAATAAACTGCACAGAATGAGAACTTTACTTTCCTCCAAAGATATGAAAGTTGAGAGGTGGGAAAAGACAAAGTAAACTCTTAAGCGGAGGGCGTGAGTCTGTAGGTGCTATGAGCACGGTGAAATATTTCTTAGGCTCTCTAAGTTGCCACTGTGTATCATGCATCTGGGAGCCTTGACACACTGCCATTTTGGTGACTCTTCTTTGCTGCTTCCCGCACATAAAGGAAAGCAGCCTTAGCAAGAATGCACTGACTTGCTCTTGTTTTTGTCTACTCCGTTCATTCTTCAGGACTGCTGGCAATGCACCAAATGCAAGAAGTTTAACTCTCCAGTCAAACGGTACTGTTACCGCTGTTGGGCCTTACGGAAGGACTGGTACTCTGATTGCCCCAAACTAGCTCATTCTCTCTCTCTGTCCACCATTGATACTATTCAAGGCAAAAAGGATGATGAGGGAATCGATGTCCCAGACTGCAGAAGGACCGTGTCTGCTCCAGTTTGCCGACCCAAAGATCTGTACACAGAGGAATGTGAGTCACATGTAGACCCTGGCAGCTCCATGGAGTCCCTGGGTTTGGCAGAAGAATGCAAGGGCAAGGACCAGGAGCCACAGATGCATTTTGGTGAACACAAAAAGGAGGAAAAAGTAGAATGCCAAGAGAATATAAAAAATTTGTTGAATCCCTGCCTTCTATGCCAGAAGAGGCCGCGGGATGGGAATATTGTCCATGGAAGGTCTGCTCACCTAGTGGCTTGCTTCAAATGTGCAAAAATGTTGAAGAAAGGGAGATTGCCATGTCCAGTGTGCAAGAAACAGATCCAGATGGTGATCAGAATCTTCATGGGATAGCGTGCTGCTGCAAGGTGCTTCAGGGATTTAAATGGTCGCTTGTCAGGGGACAGCTGCCACAAGGTTTACGTTGGTGTCTATGGTGCTGCAAGGGAGGCTAACCACGTAACTCAGCTAAAGAACAGGGGTCCCAAACTGACAAAGGAAGTTGCGGAATCCCAGTAATGAAATTAAACAATGTTCAGTTTTTAGTGTCAGTTTACGTTCCTGGGGCCTGACTGATCTGCCCCGGATTTTAGAATTTCTGAATCCTTTTCTTTCCAAGGTCTAGAGATGATGATTTCACCCGGATGGTCTTGTTTTCATAACTGATCCTTGCAGAAGCCAGATGGTTAATGAATAAGTATGTAACTCTGGTTGATTGTATGCTCTGCAGTAAGCTAAACTCTGTGCAGTGCCTCAAAATAGAAAACACAGGGCGGGAAGAGCGTGTGTCTGTGTGTACATGTATGTAGGCTGAATTCTCCAAGGATCAGTTCTCAGAAGAGTAATGGTAAACGGGGGTTACAAGACTTCTGACTCTCTGCAGTATTTTGTAAGATCAGGTTGAGAGACTCCCCAAAATCCTTAATGAAAAACAAACCTCCCCAGCGTTTAATCAATATGTAAACCACCCTGTATGATTTAGCAATCATGCAACAGCAAGGTGTCATGTCTTGCTTTCTTACTGGATCCCTTTTAATTAAGATATAGAGTTGGGGGCCAGTTCCTTGGCTGCTGTCAATCGGCAAAGCTCAGTCAACTCCATGCTAATTGACACCAGCTGAGGATTTGGCCCTTAGGTGAGGTGTGCGCTTGCAACAGTTGTGCGTGTATATGTGAGCATTCTAATGCTCATAATTAGCTCCTCACACCAACAACTGTTTTAACTGCATACCTGCCTTTTTTAAGCTGGCTGATCATTTGAGAAACGTCTCTATTTAAAGTGCTGGAGAGATTTACTAATGACTAATGTGCAATTTTGAAAAATAAGGTCGTCTTAGTATGCCACCTGACAGCTGGTTTATCTAAGGAACTCTGTTGTGTGGTGTTGGTCACATTTGGACCCTCTTAAATTTGATGTAGTTTCTTACAGGTTTTAACGCTTCTCAGAATCCTTCTGCGGTATTCTTATCTGCACAGTGCAATAGAGGGTCCATCGGCCATTAGAACTCAGCTAGAATTTGTAGTTTTAAACTGTTGTTAAATTCTTTCTTAAAGAGCACATCCTAGTATCTGCCCAGATCTTTCTCAACCCCCATCTGCAGGAAGGAGCTCCAGGGGTTGGAAATCTGTGAAGACTGCCTCATGGAGAGCATCGTCTATTGTCCCTTGTGGAGGTTGGTCAGGGTTTGCCCACATGGAGATGGCTGTGGGGTGCCTGTCCTCAAGCCTGGGGGATCTGTAGGGGAACAGGGTCATTCACATTCCACTGGACCCAAACTACCAGAGACTCCCGCCTGCAGCCACAGCTACCCTGGGGACCCCTTAGGGTTAGAGTAACTTCCACTGGGCAGGTGGAGAATCACTGTGCAGCACAGACCTTGGACCATGTGCAGAGGCATCTGCAGGACGCAAAGGGAAGAGACTGTGCTATGGAAGCACACGATGTTACCAAGTGCAGGGTCTCCTTCAGGTTAGATCATTCCCCAATAGATCTATGCAGATCAGTTGGCTGTAAAGCAGGTATATAGCCCTTCTCCTGCTGCACTTTCCCTTCTCTCCTGCAGAGCCAGAGCCACAAATACAGCTCACTGTGTAGAGTGAATTTACTTACCCCCGTCCCTCCTCAAAACACACACTCCTTTTAGCACCTTTGTTTTATTTCCCACTTATTTTAAATAAATAAAACCCTAGAAAAATAAAGATGGCCAACACCTGTTAGGTCCCATTTAGCTCAGCACTCCTTGGCCATCACAGGTTTGCTCTCAACAATCTGTTATCCAAGGCTTTGTCCAGGCCTGTTTAAAATAACTCTAGGGTGGACTCTGTCACTTCTCTGTTTTAAATACCAAGAAATGTGCATTTGGTGTAGCATCTCAATACACTGGGAAGCCATAGTTCTGTGTCCATAGAATACACATTGAAGGGCTGCGTCTTCTGCTGTGAAGACTATGCTCTCCTCCAAGAGGTGGATTATTTGATCTGGCAGGTGTTTACCCTCTAACTGTTAAGATCCACATACCTGCCTTCTGCTGTAAAGTGTCTATCCAGTGCAAGTTGGGTGGGGATTCCTATTACTTGGGTCACCTAGACTGCCCTGTCTCTAGCATGTGGTTTGGGGAAGATTTTGCCTCCCCCTTCTGAACCATCACTGCCAGTCATTGCAGCTTGTGCTGTACATCATAGCCTTATTGCCCAGAGTTCCTGAGGGTGTACAGTTCAACTGGGCCTGAAGAGCTGCGGGAGGCTTTACATATTCACAAAGAACTGTAGTTTCCTCTCTAGCGACATTCCTTTTTGATCTAGTATTTTTATTGTAGTCTCTCTAACTCCCTTCATCTCCCTGGTAGAGAGACAAAGCAGGTACAGGCCTCCCACAAGGTTCCTTAGAGCAGCGCTTAGCACACTGCTGCTGAAGCAGCTCTATCTCCAAAGTTTCAAATGGGAAGGGAAGAGAGAATATATAGCATTGATTGATCAGTACCCTCTTAGCTATGTTGTATGCAGAGAGGGCAGTGGCTCTCCTCTGGTTTAATCTTGACCTTGGGAGGAGAAGAGGGGAACAGATCTCTTTTCCATGGTTATAATCCAGGCTTTTCCTCTCTCGCTGTTGATTTGTGGCTTTTAGTTAGAAAGTGCTTCTACTTGGCATAGACTGACCAGCACAGTGCCAGTCCTGGATGTACTAGCTGACTAGCAGTGCATCGGGAGCTATGAGTGAGCAAGTCTAAGCAGAAATGGGAACCATTCCAGGCCACTAAATACTTGATACTCTTTCAGGTGGTTCGCAAAGCAACTTTTTCCTTCCTTTTTTCACTCCCTCTCAAGTCAAAAACCCAGTCTTTACCATGTGTTCAACCCATTCGTAACAAGCCAGCCATGCGTCTGCATCTGCCAGGGAAGGTCACAAAACCCAGCAGCACCAAAACCACGTTGAGTTTATTCTTCTTCTGTAGGGACATCGGAGGAGATGGGATGTGTGGGATCAGAGCTATCACTGCCAAAAGCACACCAAACCTGTTGGTGATTCTGCCGCTGTATTGACTTGATGTTGTTTTACTGTGTGATGATTACTGTGTCTGTTTTTGTTTGCTGTACATGTACAAATGGAATGAGTTTTGTTTTTAAATCACAAGTTAAGCTGCAGTGCACCAAATTGCAGTTTCACAATATTGTTTTGCAAACAGGCCAGATCACCGACTGGTGTAAATCAGCATAGCTCTAGTGAAGTCAGTGGCGTTATGCTGACTTACACCGTTGGGGGTTCTGGCCCCATATCTGAAGCACACTTGTTACTGTCTTGCTGAAGGGTCACTAAAATGAAGCTGACGCACCTTTGCCTTCCTTTGGGCCGTTGAAGATTCAGCAGGGTTTCCTTACAATAGTATAGAAGTGGGAACTGTTGGTTACCAGCTAGCTGCCTTCCTTTCTTTCGATGTTTGTATGCTCGGCAAGGTGGATGCTTGGACGTAAACTTGAAAGCACATCTTCTGGACACTGTGAATTTTGTTTGCCCGGGTGCCTCGAAAAAAGTGCATTTTGTTAAGAGTTCTGTTTGAATAGTTTTCAGACCCAACATGTTGTGAAGTGTGTAGTCCATGTTGATCAAAAAAGCCTGAAAGTACAATGTATTGGGTCAGGTGGGGATATAATATCCTTACTGAAACCCTATGAAGATGTGTAATATATACAAAGCTTGAGATACTTGCCTCTACTCAGTGGCTAAGAGTTATAAGGAGTCTAAGCGGAAATCCCCCTGTGTCAAAGGAAAGCCACAATGAACATTAGACAGCTTGGAGATTTATTTTTATTATGTAGCAAATATAAAAGTGGTATTTCAGAAGCATCAGCTTCTTTTTCTTACCAGTATAACTATCTTGCTTAAGGATATGATTTTTCCCCCCTGAAATAGTTATACTGTTGTAATGCCTCGTGTCGATGCAGGTATACCGGTATAAAGGTACCGTAGTCCGATGTAGCTTATTCCCCTTCCCATAGATGCTTACACCAGTGTAACGGTGTCCACACTAGGGGTACATCTTCACTACCAACGTCAAAGTGCTGCCGCAGCACCAGCGCTGGGAGAGAGAAGAAACCACCCCCACGAGGGGAGTAGCTACCACGGCTCCCAGCGCTGGGGCACTGTCTACACTGCCACGTTACAGCGCTGAAACTTGCAGCGCTCAGGGAGGTGTCTTTTCACACCCCTGAGCGAGAAAGTTTCAGCGCTGTAAAGTGGCCATGTAGACAAGGCCTAAGAGGGTTGTACAGCTATATGTCTTAATAGTTAGAGTGGTACAACCTTTCTGTATAGACAAGCCCTAATTCAATCAGAGCTGCCGTTTTATTGACATTTCCCAACAGGAAGTATGTTCTCATGCCTTAGTTGCAGAGACAGGACCCAAAGTATTTCAATAAAATACCTAGCTCTTGTATAGCTCTTTTGATCTGTAGATCTGAATGCCCGTTACAAATGAAGTCAGCATTTTACAGATGGGAAGCTAATACAGGCACCAGAAAATTAACCACCTAAATCCAGAATTAGGCACCTTAATTCAGTGCCCTGATTTTTCGGAGCGGCTGAACACCTGGATCTCTTGTTCACTTGAGTGTCAGTTGTGAGCTACTCAACATCTCTGAAATTCTGACTGTTTATAGCGGTGCCCCCTTTTGGAGCCCAGGTTGGAAAGGGTTGGCCAGGGAGGACAGCTGAACGTATGAGAAGCAGTACAGTTGCCTGAGGTCCTGTTACTAAAAGATAATTGGTGGATGTTACGCATGTTAAACGACTGTTGATACATTTTAAAATAACACAGCTGCTTTGAAAATGACTCCTGCTTCCATACATCCCGTGTCCCAAATGGTCATTCAGCTTTCAAGGTGGCAGCTTCCTCGTTCATTCTTAACTCTTTGTATTCAGACAGTTTACAAATTATTTGTGATGACCTTTCTCTCTAATAATATAGGGTGACCAGATGTCCTGATTTTACAGGGTCAGTCCTGATATTTCGGGCTTTTTCTTATGTAGGCATCTATTACCCCCCACCCGCTGTCCTGATTTTTCACATTTGCTGTCTGGTCACCCTGTAATAATACTTAATAAAGTGCTATAAGAGCTAAGGTGCTGTGCAAGCAGGAATCCTTCCAACACCCCTGTGTACCTATCTGAGAAAGTGCTTGAAGATGTCTGAAATATTGTGTAGGTAGCAGGAATGTTTTATGCTCTTGAATAACAATAGAAAGACCAATTCCCTTCCACAAAAGGTAATTTCTTACTAAATCCCCTAAGCACCCTTCCCCTGTTTTGCACCTAAATATATTTTCATCCAGGAAAAGTGAAATATCTATGGAATACATGCTCCCTACTTGTAACATAAAGCTCACCAAAATACTTCTATTTATATTTGCACTATTTTACAATGCTTTGATTGGAGTAAATTCATGACTTGTTTGTTTCCCATGCAAAATATAATTGACATTTGAAATCTTGTGATAGGGAAACTTAGAAGGTTTAGTTTTTAATTTGTACTGTGTTTCAGCAAAGCTTAAATAAAACCTTTGTTACCAGTATAGCAACCTCATTTATTTCACTTTGTGTGTGTACATGTGCAGCTTAACAGATCAATAGGAAATCCTCTGCAGCTCAAGACCCTCTTTCATATGAGTAACTTATTTGCTTGTGACTGTAGGAGACTGAATGAGAAGATCTTGGAAACAATTGGACTGGACTAGAGCAAAGTATAGAAAAAGTACTCTGAGACTTTCTATTGCCTTGTATGGTACAGAGTACCATTTAGGTAACTGAGGTGATTATGGCTGGTTAGGGCAGGAGGTATGGGCCAGATTCACATCTCAAATTGGTGATTTTGTTGAATACTGTGGGGTTAGACCAGATTTATAGCAGTGTAACTCAGATCAGAGTCTGGTCCCGAACCTTCTGTGACAGAATGGAATGGGGAGAGAGTTTTGCCTAACCTGAGATGTTAGGAGTGCTGTCCCTTTGTAAATGGGTGGGCATGGAGGAAGCTTAGGTATCTGAAAAGAAACATACTCCTCTGTAGAACATGGCAATGTAAATTTCACCTAACTAGGTATCGGGAGCTGCTTGCTAGAGCTACTCAGTCATAGTGTTAGGAAATCTCAGCTGCCAACTGTGCAAAGCTGGCGTCACTGAGGTACGTGGGTATGTACCTGTGGAGTGTTTACATTGGCATGAGTAAAATTTAACTGTTTGTGGGACATGCAGTCCACTTGATTAGGGTTATCTCCTATTCCTGTGAGTGTCACTCGGTAAAACGATAAAGACACTGGTAGCTGTAATGTCGGTTTAGTAGAGAGACAAGGGAGGGGTGAGGTAACATTTTATTGGACCACCTTCTGTTGGGGAGAGAGACAAGCTTTCAAAAAGAGCTTGTGTAGCTCGAAAGCTTCTCTCTCAACAACAGAAGTTGGACCAATAAAAGATGTTAACCCCCCCCCCCCTCGTCTTTCTAATAACCTGGGATGGACACGGCTATAACAGCACCACTGTGCTTTTATTGTGACATGATTATGATTTGTGGTAGCATCCCTGCTGTACTTTTCCAGACATTCAGGAAAAGACAGTCGCTGTTGGAGGAGCTCAGTCTAAGTACAGGCAAACAGGTGTCAAGGAAGGGGAAAAGCAAGAGGGACTCTACACAAATTAACCAGATGCATTAGATAGATATAAAATATTCTCAACTACATGTGTTATATGTGTCAGAAACTCATGGGGGTGATTTATCACTAGTCACTGGCCGAGAAGGAGATGCAGCTTCATAATAAACAGCAGATGGAATGCTCCCTAAGAAAAATAAATAAATAAATGCAACCGGTGTTGGTGAAAGGTGGCGGAATAAAAGAACTGGAGACTGAGTTCTTTAGCCATAGCACAAGGATGGGGCAGTGGAAGCTTGCCCACCTCATACCGTGCTCTGTCCTCTCTTAAAAGGACCACTTCCTGGGGGTAAAATTATTGTTCAGATGCCACACTGCCATTTAGTCATTGACCATTGCCAGGAAGGGAGCTCTGCAGTGATGCTTCGCTAGCAAATACTTGTTGGTTAACACCTGGGCTATGACCACCAACCATTTCAGGTGCCAAACAGCTGTCGGAGAGCAGTAATTGTGCTCACAAACTAGCGATTTACATGGGAGAGCCTCCGGATCTCCATACGCAGTCTACTTGCACGGTCTTCTACCTAAGGCAGCTTTTTCTGCACTCTGCCAAGAATTTCATAAGCCTGGGCTTGCAGCGTAAAGCAGGACCTTCAGTGGGAAGATAAAAACCCAAGCTCTGCAGGGGGCCTTCCTGCCTATCTCCGGAGAACTTCTCACAGCCCCATGTGCATGTCTGGTCAAGAGAAATTGTCATTTTACAGGCTGGCAGAAACTTCTCAGATCTTTCTTACATGCCCCCCGCGCACACACTCCCCCCGCAGCATTGCTGGCACCTGTACACAGAGGGTGGGACGCTGCTCTTACCCTGTATGCAGAGCTGCCATTGACATTTCTGCATGCGGGTTCCGGTCGGTGTGTGATAAAAGAGAATGGACCCATCCTTAAGTAGAATTGCCCTTCCCATCTGCTGTTGCTTCTGCACCTCTCTTCACCAGGCGAATCACATTGGACAACTAACCACTTCTCCTGGGTGCCTGCGTTGTGTTCTCTTGCCCCTTCACTCTGCCATTGCTGTGGACCCTACATACCTGCCACCAGTGGCCTCTGTCACTTGTAAACAATATCCTGAATAGTTCTTAGCATACCTGGTTCCCCTAGCTCCGTCAGCTTTCCCTGACGAGGAGCTGTGCAGCAGCACGCTCACCTCGTGTCTACAGCTGTCCAGATGTTTAGAGCAGCCTGGCCAGAGGCAGGTAGAATCGATTTCAGAGAACTTGCGTCAATTCTGTTCCCCATAAGCTATGTTCTGCTGGTGAGATTTCCCTTCCCCTTCTCTACCTGCCCCTGGTTGAATAGCAGCTGTCTGTCACCAGAGAGCTCCGCAGGCAAAACAAATCTTCTGTTTAAAATGAAGCTAGAAAATGTATTGGAGCGAAATGGAATTGTTCACCCTTCCATCTGATTTCTGGAGAGGAGGACTTGTCAAGTAGATACATCCAGTTCCTGTCAATGTGCTCACATCCTGTTAAGAGCAGCCGAACAACTGGCATCTGATCCTCTTTACAGACAGGGCCATGATACTTTCCTTTTGGGAGAGGTTGCTATTTGGCATTTTAGCAAACGAGAAGGGGAGCTTTTCTTGCATAGTGTGGTGTAGCACGTCAAGGACTGGGACTCGGGAGACCTCAGTCCAATTCCTGCATCTGCTTCTGCTCTGTGCCTCTTGCTTACCCTCCCATCCTTTGTCGATCTTGTCTGTTTACATTGCAAGCTCTTTGGGGAAAGAAACTGTGTTGTACTATACATGTGTACAGTACCTGGCACAAAGTGTCCCTGATCAGTTTTGGACCCTCTAATTTAATACAAATAACGTTTCACAGCAACGGCGTCGTGCAGGAAAGCTCACTTAAAACTGGTGGAAACCTGCTTTTAGATACATTGGTGAAAAGCCAGTCGCTCCATTGCAGTCAGTGGATTTGCTCCTGATCACCCCTGGCACTGTCTGTGCCAGAATATTGTTGAAAAGGCACATGCTGACACGATGCATGCACTGCTATCCACTCAGCAATTTATAATGCCATTGAAAGCTGACCTCAAGCCTCTTTCTCTGCACTGACACCCAAGTGTTTCCAAGCCCTTGTAAGCTTACACCAGTTTGGGCTTCTTACAGCCAGATCGTCCACTCAGTGAAACGGGTGGCAAAACTCCCGTTGCTCTTCATGGGCGCCTTTGGCTCCTTTCTGCTCTTTCATACAGGTATATAGATAGGTCAATGCAGTGCAGAGTCTAGGTTCTCCCTTGTCTTTGGACTGACTACTGCTGCAGGAAAGCTGGCTGGCTGGCATGCCAGGTTGAAGCGAACTGGGGAGGGGACCGTGCTACAGCCCTATTGCAATCTCCACCATGGAAGTCTCCAGAGGAAAGCAGGCGGGAAAGGGAAGGAAGAGACTGCGTGGTACTCTCCTTTCCCCAGTTTACTGACTCCCCCTCCAAAGCAGGGACGAGATGTGAATGAGAAAGGCCATCACTCCCTGTGTCTCATCTACCCAGGAAAGGTGACCAATGCTTTGAGACCTGAAAGCCCCCAAATTTCGATTTTGTTTCCAAAACAACAACAAGACCTAAGTTCAATAGGAATGTTTTGTTTAATTCTAATTAATTCAGTTATAGGGGTGGCATTTAAATCTTTCCCAGCAGAATTTGCAACCCCTACATTAAAAGTAAGTAAACAAAAGCAGCTATTATTTGTATTGTGGTAGCACCCAGAGAACTCAGCTGAGCTCAGGCTCCGTTGTGCTGGGCACTGCAGAGACACGTAGTAAGAGACCGTCCCTCCCCTGAAGAGCTTGCACGCTAATCAGACAAGACAGGCAGAGCAGGCACAGAGAGATTAAGTGACTTGTCTAAAGTCACACCAGCAGTCTGTGGCAGAGCCAGGAATCAAATACCTAGATGACGTGCACTGGACTGGGGCTCAGATCTGTTCCTGGCCCTGCCAAGGGCATGCTGTGTTACTTTGGGCAAGTCATTTACCCTCTGTGCCTCGGTTTCCCCTGTAAAATGGGGATGATGATACTCCTTTGGAAAGCATTTGAGATCTGATGAAAAGCGTGGTATAAAAGCTAGGCATTGCTATTTGCTAAATCCTAATCCACAACCTTAATCACAAAACCATCCTGCCTTTCTAGCCTAGAAGAAAAATTGACTAATCTGTTTTCAGTGGCCAGCTGGAGTGAAATGTGAACACCCTGCTGTAATAATGCAGTCTACACTAGATTTTTAGAACAATTGCAATAAGGTAAGGTGAGGCTGACTTGAGGATGGTTTCAGAATCCAGCTTTTGATGCAATGAGCTGAAAATTCCCCTTCAGATGTTAGTATTTGACAATGGGAAGAGTTCCTTCAGCTGCTAAAGAGAAGCCTAGATTAACCTTCCGTTTGGTGTTGGAGCATAACTGTATCCCAGCAGCATTTTCATAAAGATTTGGGATGCCCAACGTGTGGCTAACTGGTGACCTCCTTCTGTAACAGCAGCAGGTGCTGAAAGCTAATCAGCTGGCCAACTCCCAACAAGTAATGTCTATTTATCTGACAGGGTAGATTCAGGGATGAGCAAGGGTGGTGGTGTGCATTTAGTTTTGATGTTAAAAATTAAACAAATGTAGTGTGGCCTTCAGGATCCTGGCAGGTTTCTAAGGTGTCACTCAGTTTTGCAAGGTTTGAGGCCAAATTCCAAGTCGGAGTATGGTCTTGGGGTTGAGGTACTGAACTGGGATTTGGGTATAATTCCCAGCTCTGCTACAGACTTCCTGTCTGAGCTTGGGCAAGTTGCTTTGGCCAATATTTTCAGGACGGCTGAAGAACCACAGCTGGAGCCACATTTTCAAAAGAAAACATCACTGTGAGTGCTGGGCAGGTCTGACAATCTGGCTTTCATTTAGGTGCCTGAATGGGAACTGAGCTCTTTTTGAAAATTGGGCCACAATTGCAGGTCGTGAGCCCTTGAAAATCTGGCCTTTACACTCTCTGGGGCAGGATCTCAGTTCACTCCTCTGGAAAACGGAGATCATTTTTCCTTTATCCTGCCAATACTAAGCTCTTTAGGGCAGGGACTGTCTCTTATTATGTTCATTTACAATGCCTACTGTAACCCAGTCCTGCTCTCAGTTGGAGCAACTAGGTACTGCAATAGAAATACATAACTCCATTGTGCCTGCTTGCTCCATGCCTGAATGTTCTTTTGAGTTTCCCAGTTTTCGGGCATTCATTGCAATCGATCAAGTCCAGTTGCAAGGCCATGCAGCTCTCCAGTGGTTTAAGTAAACAGTGGGTGTGGCACAGAGGGCAAGGGACGTGTTCAGTGACCAAATGCTTCAGGTTAGCAAAATGCACTTCTGAAAACTTCTGCCTCCTGTTGTATTTCATGCTCCCAGCTGGCAGCTCCAATGACAGCTGTGTGGTTGATGTTGGCCCCACCCCTCTCTGCATTTTTCTTGGTTCTGGTGTCCACAAAACACCCCATTTTAGATCTAAAGTAATTTACTAACTGCACTGAAGTCTATGGGTGATGTTTACATTTGCATTAACGGACAGCAAATCTCCCTATAGATGCTGAAACAAGAGAGGAAGGTTGTTGTGTTTGTCTAATCTTAGCCTGCAACACAAACCCAGATCCCAAACAATGCCAGAGCCAGGCACCCTTAGGAATAGAAGCTGAAGCAGCACAATTGCTTAGGGTTTTAGCAGCGGGCTGGAAGGTGCAACAAGCAAAAAATGAGGTACAACTGCTGCCCTAGTGACGTGCTAATTGGAGATCAGTTAGTTTATAGCACTCTCCTTTCTATCACAAGCCCATCCCCACTGACCTTTTCTAATCCACCGGTGAAGGATTTTAATTGTAGCCAAAGCCCCAGGCAAAAATTGTCTCCTGCAATACACTTGGTGGGAAGCTGCAAGCTGATATTATTGTTTGTATTCCAGTGACCCCCAAGTGAGATCAGGTCCCATTGTGCTGGGCACTGTCAGACACACAGTCCCCACCCCAAAGAGTTTAAAAGAGAAACAGAAAAGACAGCCAGAGGAGGGACTATTATTAGTCCTTGCATTTTTTGGGTCTTCATTACAAGCCAAATTCTGTAGTTCTTAGCCAAAGTGCCACTGAATTCAATTATGACTACTGCTATTACCAGCAGAGATCAGGGCCCTGTGGTGCTAGGTGCTGTACTGCTTCCAGCAGTTGACAGGAACGTCTGAGGAACAGTGGGGGGATGGAGGGGGGAAATAAACTCAGACGTTCTTGTCAACTGCTGAAAATGGCCCACCTTGATTATCACTACAAAAGGTCGTGTCCCCCCCCCCCGCCCCCGCCGCTCTCCTGCTGGTAATAGCTCACCTTAAGTGATCACTCTCGTTACAGTGTGTATGGTAACACTCATTGTTTCATGTTCTCTATGTATATAAATCTCTCCACTGTATTTTCCACTGAATACATCCGATGAAGTGAGCTGTAGCTCACGAAAGCTTATGCTCAAATAAATTTGTTAGTCTCTAAGGTGCCACAAATACTCCTTTTCTTATATCGCTATGCTCCTTGGAGTCTCAAGGGCAAGGTTTCCGGGGTATAAGCAAGAGATCCCCAGTGTTTAGCCTGGGTTAGCCCAAACGAATATGTAGAGCTTGCTTATTACGGAAACCTCTGTTACCTTTTGAAACTTACGACTAACTCATCTGTGTGTGTGTATGTTTATCTGCTTTAACTTAGTAAATAACATTCTTATTTCCTTTTCTTATTTCATAAATCTTTAGCTAGTTTGTTATAGGATTGGCTACAAGCATTGTCTTTGGTGTGAGATTGACGATTTGTGCCCTGCCTCTTAGCAGTCTGCCCTGAGGTTGGTCCTCACAGTCTTAAGCCACGACAGGGTGGCTTGACAGTGACGAAGGAGCAAAGGGTGACTCTGAGGCAGTCCGGAAAGTGGGGCCCCGTCACTCCCACTCTCCTTTCCCTTGACAATTGCAAGCTACCCCTCCTGGTTTCCAAAACTTCCCCTGCTCTGTCTCTAGGGGTGGAGCCGAGAGCTGGAGTCATACTGCAGTCTCACGGATTTCAGTGGGCACTCCAGGCCCTTGCTGCTAGCAGGGCAATCCCCAGGTGCCCCCTAACTTGTCCTCAGTCTCCTCGTCTAACTCTTACCTCCCAGCAGCAGCTCTTAGGGAATCAGTTTATTCCTGTCTTTGCTGGCAGCAGGATGTTTTATTTATCTCCTCCGTGACTTTATCAGGATTGAATGTTCTACAGGTGCCACGTTCATACATCTTCTCCCCCTCCGATCTCGGTAGTGTAATGACTGTGTCCAGATTAAATATTTACCATCTCGTCTGTACTCACTCGCTTCCCTGTTCCATTCCTCTTTTAATTAAAGATTTACTACGTGGGCATTGGGACTTCTTCTGGACCTTCAAACCAGCCTCCCTTGTTAGTTTTTTTTAAGTGCTTTGTTATCCTAGCTCTGGCGGAGCAATCTGTAAATTAGGTCTGAAAAACCTCACACACTTATACCGCCTTGATAAATCGATGCAGCGCTGAGGCAGGGAGTGTTTGGATAACGCATAGCAGCAGCAGCCGTGTGCTGCCAAGACAGGGATCCTAGCATGGATCTGTGGTGGGGCTTTGCTTTCCAGAACACACACATCTGTCTGTGATTCCAGCCAGGGTTTGTGGGTTGGGAGGGCAGATCATCATCCAAGGAGTCCAGGAGCGGACGTGGGGCCAGATTTTCCAAAGAACTCATCTCTCATTTAGGCATCTAAACAAGTGGCTGGATGATTGGAGACCCAGCACGTTGGACACAGAACAGATCTGAAAACCTGCTCATCAGTGTCACAGCGGGAGCTGCTGGGTGCAGCGTGCTTCACGTCTCTGGCCACCTTCGTCAAGCCAGAAAGAGTCGAGGGTGCTTGGTCACTCGATTATCTTTTTGTTTATGTTTCCACTCCTGCTCAGGATCTCTCCCATGTTAAAGGCCTTGTGATCCAAAAGCCAAGTTCCACTCATCGGTGCAGCAAGACACTAGCTAAGAATTGTGCCCCTCGTAGTGCAACGGAGGCTTCACGGCTGGAAACCCCACAAGCTCAGTTGTTCGGGGATGCCTGTGGATTTTGTTGGGAGTGAAGGAGGGTGGGCTCAGCAGGGGAGCCATGCGCCACCCTCTATCCAGAGGCCAAAAATGGCTTAAAGGAGCCGCTAGTGCTGGGAAAGGCGGCCTGGTTTGTCCTCCGCCGTTTGTTTGTTTGATTTTATTTGAGGCCTCAAAGCAAGCTCCCTCAAATCCAAATGCCGAGAAAGTCTGACCCTAAATCTCACAGCGTGGGCCCAGCGCCACACTGGGCTGAGCCAAAGCCTGGCTCCAAACACCCATGAGCTGTGGGGGACCACCATAGCTTGGGAAAACCTCTGCTAACACCCAGCCCCTCACCCCAAGAAGGACTAAGGGACAAGGAGACCTTTTCTCCTTGCATTGCCTGTGCCAGTCATTCCACTTGGCCAGAAGGTGGCACTGTTGCCCCAAGCACCGCTTGGCATGGCAGCATGACCATGGCAACTGAAAACACTTCTCCCATCCCTTTATCTGAATAATGTCATGGGTTGAGGGAAGCGCAGTCCTGGGGGTCGTTCGTTCTTGTCTCTGGGCTGCTCCCCAGGGGGCTTGCGCCATGGTGGCTGCATGTGGGGCAGCGGAAGTCACCCTCCAGGGATATGGCTGTTAAAAGAAAGTCAGTTATCTGGCTGCTGAATCTTGCCCATATTCTCAGGGTTTAGCTGATCGCCATATTTGAGGTCGGGAAGGAGTTTTCCTCCAGGGCAGATTGGCAGAGGCCCTGGAGGTTTTTTGCCTTCCTCTGTAGCATGGGGCACAGGTCACTTGCTGGAGGATTCTCTGCTCCTTGAAGTCTTTAAATCATGTTTTGAGGACTTCAATAGCTCAGATATAGGTGAGAGGTTTTTCGCAGGAGTGGGTGGGTGAGATTCTGTGGCCTGCGTTGTGCAGGAGGTCAGACTAGATGATCATAATGGTCCCTTCTGACCTTAATATCTATGAATCTATGAATCGCTTCTAATTGGGCTTGGGGCCCCCTCAGTCTCCATCCACCCAGCCCCCAGCAGCACATCCCCCCAGAACCCTCACAAGTGGGGTGTTCCCCTGGGGATCTGCCAACTGCCTTGCTTTCCTCCTGTATCCTAGCCCAGGATACAGGCTGATCTGCATGGGGGGCAACCAGTCACATGGAGCCCCCCGCTGCCTGGCAGAGCCCTGCACAAAGGCCAAGGATGCACCTAGCAGTATAAAAACTTTATGCTGTTTGTTCCCACAGCTACAGTTTTTCTGTTACTTCCCAGGAGCTACATGCTCAAGGTTGCACAAGGCATCTGGTGGAGCTGGGAATATAACTCAGGTCTTCTATACCGCAAGCCTACACCTCCCTCCCCAGGCTGTGACTAGATTAGATGGGACCCCATGCAGAGACCAGCAGCTACACTCTGAATTGACAGGAGATGCCAGTTCAAAACCAGTGCAATTGCTACCCCTCCTCCCTTCCCAGCCTCTGCTAAGTAGCCAGTCCTGCACCCATGCCCTTGGAGTACTTTGCAGAGAGCTAGAGCTCTGTCCCTCAGAAAGGGCTGCCTGCAGCAGTGTTCCAGTAAAAGGTGTGTGAAATGGGTTTAGATCAAAGAAAACCTGGCCTGGACCTTCACCTATAAACTTAAACAGGAGACACATTGCTTTTTTTCATATTGCTGCCCTTCTGTGCTTCCTGGTTCTGTCTGCGATCCGGGGCTGCAGGCCCCAGCAGGGCTAGGCTTACAATTTTCATGGCTCCGTGCTGCCAGAGGTGGGGATGTGGATTGTGAATGGACTCCTACCTCCAGTCCCACCAGCACAGGGAACACTGGGCTGTGAGTCCCTCCTCCCTTCAGGCTCAGGAAGGGCAGGCTGGGCTACCGGCTGCTGAGTCTACCAGGACAGCAGGGCCAGAAATTGCCCAAGAGCGCTGCCCGCACTGATATTTCTACAGTTCTCGGGAAATCAGATGAGTCGGTGCTGCCATCTGGGTGCTCTGCTGCACCCTGTCTTGTGAACTCTTCCCAACCCTCAGTTGTCAATTTAAAACATCAGATTCTCTGATTTCAGTTGACAAAAAAGAAAAATGTGTGAGTTTTCAGTTTTGTTTGTATTTGTTTATTTTATGATGAAGACTCGACATTTTTCCTGGAAATTTTTTGGTGAAAATGAAAAATGTTCCATCCTCATCTAAAATTTTCAAAGGCAAAACCAATAATTTTCCATCCATCTCTGTTGCCTACTGGAGAAAGGTCCACTGCACAAGATACTGAAATAGCCTTCAACTTAGGGAACATAATCGCTGGTACACCATCGATAGTATTTCTATAACATATCATCCGTCCAGCCATACTATATTTGTATAACAGCCTGAATAATCACTAAAACGAAGAGCAAGGCAAACGAGGGTGACCATTTCAGCTTTATTCGACAAAACACTGACAGAAGTCCCTACTGTGATGTCTAAGCATTGAGAAGTCATGGCAGCTTATTCTCACTGACTCAGCCCGGTGTTTTCACAGCCCCAGAGCCAGGCGCCCAGTTCAAGGTTTGCTTGGCTTATTTATGTCTTCTCCACTCACTGTAAATGGGAATACAATCTATGCTTCCATCAGGGTCAGTATAATTATCCCCTGATGTCCTGATACAGCAGATTAAAAGGGCACATCAGTAATTCAGGCAGGAGAGGGCTTAAGGGCCTGATCCTGCACAGTATCAAACACCTCTTGGAAAGATGCTGAGGCCATTTCAGCTCCCCAAGCGCTGCAATTTACAGGAGGCATGCAGCACATTGCAGGATCGGGCCCTATGTGCCCATGTATTTGGTCACAGAAATGTGTCTAAAGAAGCAGCGGCTATAGTTAAAGTCTTGCTGATTAAAAGGCTGCTGTCCAAGTTTAAAAAAAACCCACAAAACAGTTAATCCATCCACCCATCTTCCTTCCATGTTTTATTAGATCAGTGCTCCATTGCACTAGGCACATACACATAGATGCAATCCCTGACTCAAAGAGCTTACAATCTAAATAGACAGGATTGTAAGGAACATGGAGAGGTGACGTGATTTGCCCAAAGTTGTCCAGGAAATAAATTGCAGAGCCAGGATTAGAACGCAGGTGTCCTGACTCCAGTCCAGTGCATTAGCCCCTCTAAATCCACCACTGACTCACTTTGGGACTGTTCCTAGAGTGATTTATATCTGTAAGTAGGTAATTAATAAATATGGTGCTGGTAGATGCCATTCAACGATATATAGTATGTGTGACGCTGGCAGACCAGATGCCAGCTCATGCCAAGGTCCCCATGCCTCAATTGAACATGGAAAAAATACACAGCTGGAGTGAGTCTAACTCACCTGTGTGTTAATATTGTTAAAATAGGTATTAGGATTACAAGCATGTGTTTAGACTTTATTGAACGCATGTGAGTTGCTGCGTGCATTAATCTCACTTAGAACAACATCTGTATCCCATATTGTAAGCACTTGTAGTGAAAGCCTCTGTGACTGTGTAAACCACCAGACAGGAGAGAGACATTAACTAGTGTGAAGTGCCGGTCTCCAACAGAAGGTGTTATGACTGCCCAACAGTGAAGGTCCATCGACACCAAACAGACTATTGTGGGGCATGGAAGAGGAGAAAAGACCTTTGTTCCTCTGCTCTTCCCCACTGCCCCCATAGAGATGAGTCATACTAGTGGATTCCTCCCATCAGCTGAATTTGCCAATCAGAGCACACAGGATAAGGGGAATAAAAACCCCACACAGAAGGAACTGAGTACCTCTGTGCTTCTTGGACTCTGGAGGGCAAGGTTTCTAGGTATAAGCATGAGATTCCAATCTGCTTAGCCTGGGTTAGTCCTAAGGCACATAGAGAATGTGCTTATGGTAGAAGCTTCTATTACTTTTGAAACTTAAGATTGTGATTCATTTGTGTATCTATGTTTACCTGCTTTAACCTTGTAAATATAACTCTGTTTCCTTTTCCTATTAATAAATCTTTAGATCCTTATCTTTGGAGTGAGCTCTAAGGTGGAACCGACCTGGGGTAAGTGACTGGTCTTTTGGGACTGCGAGTAACCTGAATATTGCTGTGATTCTGGGTGTAAGGGACCATCTATTGCAAAGGCACACTCATCTGGGTGGCGAGAGAGATTGGAGTACCCAAGGGGACTATCTGTGACTATCCATGTTTAAGCTGTTTTAGTGCCTGAGGAGTTTACACTGGACACTTGGGTAGTGAAATCTAAGTATACAACTTGCAACCAATCTGGGGTTTGTGCCCTGGTTCCTAACAGTTTGCCCTTAGGTTGGGGCTCAAGCTCTTGAGTCCCTGTAGGCAGCTTGACGGTATAGTTCCTGGGTTTTGTTGGATCAATAAACTGTCTAGTTGTGTACTATAAATGGCTTCCTCTGTGCGGCTCTTAACAGGGACCTTGGGCAAGTGATGTAGCTTTTCAATTACCCCATCTGTAAAATGACAGTGATGCTTGACTGCGTCATGGGGGAAGGAGATTATGAGACTTCAACAATGATTGCAAAGTAACGTAGGCTCTTAGCATGAAAGTTGCTACCTAAGTGCACAGCGTACATATTACCCAGGTACCTCATTCCCCAGCATTCCTCATGTCCCCAACACATGGCTCATGTACAGAGTTGCCAACCCCAAGCATTCCAAAAACATGAGTGAGGCCTCAAATAATCACGAGACTGGTTGGAAATTCATGAGATTTTTAAAAGAATACAGGATCTTTATGCCTTCTGAAGCTTTAAGGGGTCGCGTATTTCAAACTTTTCCCCATAAGCAAGAAGTCTAGAAATTTACTTTTGTTCTTAAATGAAAGATGAGATTCTGGGGTATTCACGACTCCAGGAACTGGGGATTTAAGAAAAACACCAAATATCCCAAGTCATTCTATCCCATTTCCCCTTCCCCCTTCGGCCCTTTTGTGCATCTCCCTCCCTCCCTAACAACATCCGAGAGTTTCCATCCTGGTCTTCCTCCAGGATTGGGTCAAATCAGAGAGCTGCCAAAGTCCCAAGAGAAGCTCAGTGCGAGCGGAGGAGGAGAGCCCCTCCCGATGACTGATGCTGCTGACACTGGCTGATGGACCAAGAGGCAGGCGCTGTCTCTTTTTACTAAATTAGAAATGCAGCACATATGGATCAGCAGCTGTAGAGGTGTCTCCGGAGAACTTCCATGCTATTAGGATTAATCAAATGTAAATAGAAAGAAGGGTTGTTTTTTTTTCCTCCCTCCTCACTGCACTTCCATTCTTCTCCCTATGCTTCTTCTTGGTCAGGATTGGCATTGAAGCATTCCTCCTTGGATGCATTCTCACCACCGTGCTGGCTAGGGCACTCTCTATCAGCAGGTCCACCTTGCTCTGAGGGCCCTCGGTGCCTGAGGGTCTTCAAGGGTCTGTGGGCTTCAGAGAGGGAGGGTGATCTTCTGGGTAAGTCACAGGTCTGGGACTCAGAAGAGCTGGATTTAATTCCCGGCTCCTCCAAAAAAACCCGCCTCCCTGTGTGATCTTGAGGAAGGCACAGGACTGGAAGGGACCCCCTGAATCACAGGCAGCCCTGTCATAGAATCCCATTCATAAACTGAGCAAGCTCCTTCAAACTAGTTAGATTGTGCTGCTTAACTTCTCTGCCTGATGAGAATACGGCTTCCTTTGTACATCTTGTCTGTCTAGAATGATAAGCTCTTACGGCAGGAGTTCACGGTGCGTATGCAGAGCCCACAGCATGACTGGGCTCTGATCTCAGCTGGACCCCAAGGCCACTACTGCAGTATAAACCACCACCGGGCCTGGGTTCAGTTCCTGAATGTGGCCCTGATTTCTTGTGTGAGAATTTGATCATCTCATGCATTGATGCATGGGCCCGGCCTCTTTGAGAAAGAATAGCAATGAGGCAGCTTTACACAAAACCACGAACGCTCCACGTCCTCGCCTTAATATTTGTAATTAGCAAACTTTTTGGAGTTTTTTTTGGATCAATATTTTATTAGGTAGGAAGCAGGGGTAATTCTTGCTTATGGCATCTTTTCTCCGTGTGACTGCAGCCTGGACTGTTGGGAATAATTAACTTTTTGATAGTTGCCTTTAGTGAACTAATGAATCTTTAATGCTAGCTGGGAATTGGGCAATGGAAATCTAGTCAACGACCTCAAAACTTAAAGGAAAAGGAGGGGAGGAGGGAGAGAGAAGTGGGGGAAACCTGTAAGGGGGAGGTGGTTTGGGGCTAAGAAGTACAGTAATGGAATTCAACTGAGACTGCTCTGGTGATGAGAAATGTTAATATACAAATGAAAACAAGTCCTGATGATGAACAACAAGGGAGCTGACTGTCGAGTGGTTATATGCATTCTCATCTCTTTCTTGCGTTAATTAATCATAATTAATAACACTATAAATGAATAATAATTTAGTAATAAGGCATGGATTGCTCGGCTGAGAACCAATATGATAGATTAGAACTGGTGTGAATGAGTCAGTAGGGGGTATCTTCCCTCTGAATCAGTACTGATCCCAATGTCCCAGTGCTGGCCTTGGGGGCTCGCTACTACTGGAGGTTTCAAACCAAGGTGCTAGGCACTGCACAAGGCCAAGCACACAATAAAAGACAGTCTGTGCTCCAAAGAACTCACACCCTTTGGTTAAAGGGAAGACTTTGGGGCCCCTGTGGGTAAAACTGACACAATGGAAACACTAGATTTTCCAAAGAAGAAATTCAGGGTGCTGACGTCCCTGGTCTGGGCTTGTAAACATTTGATTATTTTTGTCCAAGTTGCAACAAAAACCTCAATTTTTGAAACCTGCCACATTTTTGTCATCTCCTGACACCAGACACAATAGCAGAAGCTCAATACAGCAGGACAGCATCTTCCACAAAGAGTCCCCAGGTATCTTGCAGTTTAAAGACCAGTAACAAGCAACATCCAGCATAAACCTTCCCTCTTCCCCCCCCCCCCCCCCCCCCGTGCCTTTGTCATTGTGATTTAAGAACTGTAACGGATTTGGCTTTCCAAATTTCAATGGGAAGACGATTCTATAGCCACCAGGCATCCCTGTGGATAAAAAACAAAACAAAGCAAAGCTCGCTCTGAGGGTTTGGATTGCAAACTGCCTTTGAATCTGCTAGTGCAACATTTAATTTAAGAACCTGTTGGGAAGGCAGGTATGGTGCCCTGCTGAGCCAGGAAGAAGTGGAAATGGTAGCGAAATTGTGTTTACTGGTGTCCTGATCCAAATTATAAAACATCCAAGCCAGCAACCTAAATATGACCCATTGTCCCCTTTCGCTGTGGGGTGAAGCAGAGGGTGTTGGCTGAATGGAAGGGGTTTTGATCACAGATTAAGTCAGTGCTGCATTAAAGGCATAGTCACTACAGGCCCGTGCCTAGGGCCCCAGTTCGTGGAGTCATGTGATGAGATGAGAATCTCAGCTTTCATTAAAAAAAAAAAAAAAGTAAATTTCCAGCCCTCATAGTCAGGAAGAAAAGCTTGAAAGTGTACCCGAGTGTAACCAATGCCTGAGTCTGAAACAGCAGCTCCTAGAGGGGTGAGCTGTCCTGTGCATTTCAGGGGAGTATGAACTCCAAACTCTCACTGTTCCGGGGGAGTCGGGGGGCCTCCACACACCAGCAGAGGGTGTGAATGGAGCCTTTCACCTCTGGGTGGCTGGTTTGAATTCAGTCCAGGTCGGCAAAGACCAAAAGTTGTTACTGTCTGATAGCTCTTCAGTTGCCCCTTTCCAGAAAAAAACTGGGGCCCCCAGTCCAGCTGTAGTGGACAGGCGCCCCACGAAGACCCTTCCAATTAGCACTGATCAACCCACCCTGCTGGCAGGCTCAACAGTGACCGAAAGGGCTGCAGAGACAGACCTCCCCCTCAGCCATAGAGGTGGCTCTCCTAGGGGAGGGCTGAAGCACAAGGTGGCAGAGCACAGTTTGTCCTGCGGGTGCCCATGCCGTGTCTGCTCTGTGGATACAGAGGCCTTCAGTCTCCAGGGCTGTCAGGCTGGAAGCTTTCGCCAGAGGAGGAAGCTCGATGGAGATGTGGAAGGAGGGTTTCTCTGTGGCTGTGGGGCATATTTCCTTTCTCCCCTAAAACCATGTGTCTGGGCAGAATTTGGCTGGGTAACATCCAGTAATTCCCTAGATTCTTTTTGGAACAGGGGGCTTTGTCCAGTGCTGTCTGCCAGCTGTCCCCTTCCAATTGCCTTTCCATAGGCTTTAAGGCCAGAAGGGTCCATGAGATCCCCTCATCTGATCTCCTGTATGACACAGGCCATTACATGTCCCCCGGTTACCCTAATATTGAGCGGAATGATTTCAAATAGACTAAAGCGTTCCAGGCCACAGACTACACCGTGATGTGCCACAGGCAGAGAACAGGCGGGACCAAAGTGCCACCAATGCCTTAGGGTCCTGGAATGGCAGGGAATTGATTAGGTGGGATATGCCCAGATGCGAGCAAGACACACTAGCCAGACATCTAGAAAGAGGATTCTCCCAGCCACCTCAGAGCGCTCGGCCACCCTGCCCAGTGCCCCATCTCCAGCTGTGGCCAATCTCTGATGCTTCAGAGGAAGACCCCCGCCACTCCTAAACACATCTGGCCAACTGCATCGGAAGAAAAAATTCCTGCCTCACCCCTGCAGGTACATGGCTGAAGCCCTGAAGCATGAGTGTTGATAATACTTATTGTCTCAGTGCAGAGCTGCAAACCTTATGAGCAGGTTGAGGACAAGGCAGGCAATCCTGTTCCCTACCATGGCCCTTTGATTTGTCTGGTTTTGCATTCTTTGCTCCCTGTAATGAGTTGAGCTTTGTTCTTTCATAGCCCTCCCCCTTCCCTTCCTTCTTGTTTGCTGAGAGGTGGGTGTGGGTGTGTGTTCGGACCCTGCGGGGATCAATTAGGGTGGAATCTTTCATCAGTGCTAAATACACTTGAAAAACTGAAAAAGGGGTCAGTGTTTCCTCAAAACTGCTTGGGGCACATTCCAGTCCTTCTCTGTTAGCCTAGTGAATGGGTTAATTATAGATGGGAGAGTTGTTACAGAAGAACTGCCCCTCCCCACCTACATGCCCTTCCTGTAGGGCCAAACATCAAATGCCAGGATGCTTCGGATCTTGCTGTCCTGTTTTTCTGGGTTATATTTCATGTTTACAGAAGCCTCTGCACTTCCAGGTTCCAATTGCAACTGGAAACCCTAAAACCCTACCCCCAGGAAGGGCTGTTATTATGATTGTTTATATATATTGCAGTAGCACCAGGAGGACATGGGCCCATTGTGCTAGGCACTGTACGCTCATATATTCATGAGACGGTCCCTGTTCCGATGGCATTACCCGCCCCAAGTGGCAGCCGATGCGGAGCAATGCAGGATCTTTCCGATTTGGGCCCACTGGCCATAGGTCACTGAGAAACCCAACAACTCTCCACAAGGGCTGCGAGGGGGGAAGCAGGATCAGGGAGACTGAGAAGGGGAGCGGCTCAAGGAAGTTGGGAAGAAGATTTCCCTGATAGATTCTTAGATTTTTAAGGCCAGAAGAGACAATTGTGATGATCTACTCTGACCTCCCGTATAACCCCAGCTAGGAAACCTCCCACTGTGATCCCTGCATCCAGCCCAATAACTTGGAGGTGAGCTAGAACATCTGCCTTAGAAATCACATGCTCTTGATGTAGAGTTTTCAAGTGAGGAAGAATTCACCACGACCCTGGAAGCTGTTCCAACGGTTAATTACCCTCACTGATACAAATATTTTATTTCCAGTTTGAACTTTGCCAACTTCATCTTCCAGCTGTCAGATCTCATTCTGCCTGTGCATGGTAGATTAGCGAGCCCGCTAGTAACAGATAGCTTCTCTTGGTAGGTAATAATTACAGGTCGCCTCATAGATCCAGGCCCCATTTGGCCTTAGGCCACTAGAGTCCTAGAAATCTTTTCCAGAAGATAAGATCTTGCTAGATTTCCACTCTAGCTTTGCATACCCAAGGGATTAAGAGACACTTAAACGTGCAGCTCCTTATCTGAACCTACAAAATGGTATGATTCTGTTCAGGGATGAATACACTTTTATTCTTCTTTATTCTCCCCAATACCCCAGGGTTTTGCTTTTTGCAAGGTGCCAATCATTTAGCAAATGCCAAACCCCCTCTCTTTCCCCCACAGCAGATGTCTCTCCTAGTTTGTCAGCAGTGGAATGGCTGTCAGAGATCTACATTATTTATCCATTCTGTAACATTTACTGGGATTTAGTGTTTAATAACTGTCACTCCAATATATCTTTTCTTAATCCCCTCAGATCTGGCACTGTAGCAATTTTAAATATTTATCAACGCAGTTTGTGTGTTCACTGTTCAGGTTGCAATTTTCTTGTAATTAAAGATTTACAAGACACTGCTCAAGATTTAGAAAGGATTGGTGAAGATCAAAGCTGTTTAGTATTCGTGCTGGAAGTCACCAGCTTCCTGGAGGTATTAGGTAGGACCTGAGAGTTCTCCCTACGCATGTAACAGCTCAGATCCCACTAGGGCAGACAGCTTGTTTATTTTTGCCTTTGCTTTTTCTTAATCTTTTTATGCCCAGCCTTGCTCTTTTCGTGGACATTTATTTGGAGTGGGAACTCATGACAGCAGAGCTGAGCTCATACACTATGCACAGTTCTCCTGATACACCTCACTCCTGCCCGACAGTTCTCCTGATACACCTCACTCCTGCCACGGCAACTCAGGTCCCAACCTTGCTATTCCAGTTCAAGGATTCCCCCCCAGCTCTATCAGTGCCCCTTAATCTTGACCTGTGGCACTCCCTTGTCAGCCAGTGGGCTAGAACACTCTCCAGGAACCCGATTCCTGTCCCCTTTCTTCAGGACCCAAGTTTTATTTCTTCAGAATAAAATTATTTAATGCTCGTTCAGCATTTCAATTGTCTCCTTTCCCCCTGATCCCAGGTCCCTCTGCAGGTGCCTGTCTAATTCCTACAGTGGCGCTTTTAAACCTTTTTTCATTTACAGACTGCTTAAAAATTTCAAATGGAGGTGCAGACCCCTTTGGAAGTCTTAGACCTAATCTGCGACCTCCAAGGGTACACTGACCACAGGTTGAATACCACTGCTCTCCAGGATGACATTCCACAGCCTGTCTGCCTGGGAGTCAAGACAAACCTCTCTGATCTCTTCTCCTTCCTTAGCCTGCTGCTCCCTGCAAGATTATCCGTTATAAACCATCTATCTGGAAATCACATATAAACTGAGTTCTCTTTCCCCTGCCCTACAGTCTCCGGCAGAAACCTTCCTGGGTTGCTCCCTACAGCTCTCACTGGCAACCGAGCTACTTGTTGGCTTTTATGGGGACCACATGATCTCCAAGCCATCCCTAGCCTTAGCATCAGCTGGGCGGCAACTGATTAGTCACAGGTAGGGCTGGACTCAACTCCCCTTAAAGGGCCAACCTCCGTGTGACACTCCTGCTCTCCCAGGGGTGCAGGATGGCATGGTGGTGGAAACATGGCACTATGCCCTGCTCAGCACAGCTGCAATCCCAATAGCAGGTAAGCTTCATTTCCTGGAGAGGCGAGTGCTCTGCACCTTTGGAAACCAAGCTGGACATGAAGAATACTTGTGCAATTGTAGATGCAGGGTGTTACAGGCATGCTAGGGAATTGCAAGGCTGGGGCAGTCAGCCTAATGCACACCCTTTGCAAGGGATAACACAGAGGGGTGGGCAGAGGGATTTTTGTGGCAGTGACAGCCTATGCAGTGAGAACAGTGCCTTAATTAAATGGTTGTCCCTTTCAGATAAAGCTCATCTGCATATTGGATTGACTCTGACCCTTGTTCCCATTAGCGCTGAACCGGGTCTCTGGAAAGGCCAGGATGCCAGGCTGGGAGAACCATGAGGTCAGATTGTTCTACCCAGATAGCTCTTATCCCTCACTCGACAGAGCCAAAGCCAATCAATTGTGAGGTGCTTTCAAGAAGCAGCCCTGTTTACTTTGCCTCCTCTGAGTTCTGTATTCCACGTCAGTTTCCATTGCCTCAGTGCTGCGTGCACAATTGTTATTGTGTTATTGTTATCTGCTCTTAGCCCAGCGGAAGAATCTGTCCTATCTCGGGGCCTCTCCCTCTGCCCCTCCACCCCCACAAACATGATACAGTTCTGTGGTGACCTAGAATCCTATTTTCAATGTCTCCGACTCAAGGAATATTTCCAACACACCTCTGAACAACATACTAATCCACAGAGACCTCCCTACCAACACTACAAAAAGAAGGATTCTGGGTGGACTCCTCCTGAAGGTCAAAACAACAGACTGGACTTCTACATAGAGTGCTTCCACCGACGTGCCCGGGCTGAAATTGTGGAAAAGCAGCATCACTTGCTCCATAACCTCAGCCGTGTAGAACACAATGCCATCCACAGCCTCAGAAACAACTCTGACATCATAATCAAAAAGGCTGACAAAGGAGGTGCTGTCGTCATCATGAATAGGTTGGAATATGAACAAGAGGCTGCTAGGCAGCTCTCCAACACCACTTTCTACAAGCCGTTACCCTCTGATCCCACTGAGGGTTACCAAAAGAAACTACACCATTTGCTCAAGAAACTCCCTGAAAAAGCACAAGAACAAATCCACACAGACACACCCCTGGAACCCTGACCTGGGGTATTCTATCTGCTACCCAAGATCCATAAACCTGTAAATCCTGGATGCCCCATCATCTCAGGCATTGGCACCCTGACAGCAGGATTGTCTGGCTTTGTAGACTCCCTCCTCAGGCCCTATGCTACCAGCACTCCCAGCTATCTTCGAGACACCACTGACTTCCTGAGGAAACTACAATCCATCGGTGATCTTCCTGAAAACACCATCCTGGCCACTATGGATGTAGAAGCCCTCTACACCAACATTCCACACACAGATGGACTACAAGCCATCAGGAACACTATCCCCGATAATGTCACGGCAAACCTGGTGGCTGAACTTCGTGACTTTGTCCTCACCCATAACTATTTCACATTTGGGGACAATGTATACCTTCAAACCAGCGGCACTGCTATGGGTACCTGCATGGCCCCACAGTATGCCAACATTTTTATAGCTGACTTAGAACAACGTTTCCTCAGCTCTCGTCCCCTAACGCCCCTACTCTACTTGCACTATATTGCTGACATCTTCATCATCTGGACTTATGGAAAAGAAGTCCTTGAGGAATTCCACCATGATTTCAACAATTTCCATCCCACCATCAACCTCAGCCTGGACCAGTCCACACAAGAGATCCACTTCCTGGACACTATGATGCTAATAAGCGATAGTCACATAAACACCACCCTATACTGGAAACCTACTGATCTCTATTCCTACCTGCATGCCTCCAGCTTTCACCCAGATCACACCACACGATCCATCGTCTACAGCCAAGCTCTACGATACAACCGCATTTGCTCCAACCCCTCAGACAGAGACAAACACCTACAAGATCTCTATCAAGCGTTCTTACAACTACAGTACCCACCTGCCGAAGTGAAGAAACAGATTGACAGAGCCAGAAGAGTACCCAGAAGTCACGTACGACAGGACAGGCCCAACAAAAAAAATAACAGAACGCCACTAGCCGTCACCTTCAGCCCCTAACTAAAACCTCTCCAACGCATCATCAAGGATCTACAACCTATCTTGAAGGATGACCCATCACTCTCACAAATCTTGGGAGACAGGCCAGTCCTTGCTTACAGACAGCCCCCCAACCTGAAGCAAATATTCACCAACAACCACATACCACACAACAGAACCACTAACCCAGGAACCTATCCTTGCAACAAAGCCCGTTGCCAACTGTGTCCACATATCTATTCAGGGGACACCATCATAGGGGCCTAAACACATCAGCCTCACTATCAGAGGCTTATTCACCTGCACATCTACCAATGTGATATATGTCATCATGTGCCAGCAATGCTCCTCTGCCATGTACATTGGTCAAACTGGACAGTCTCTACGTAAAAGAATAAATGGACACAAATCAGACGTCAAGAATTATAACATTCATAAACCAGTCTGAGAACACTTCAATCTCTCTGGTCACTCGATTACAGACCTAAAAGTCGCAATATTACAACAAAAAGACTTCAAAAACAGACTCCAACGAGAGACTGCTGAATTGGAATTAATTTGCAAACTGGATACAATTAACTTAGGCTTGAATAGAGACTGGGAGTGGATGGGTCATTACACAAAATAAAACTATTTCCCCATGTTTATTCCCCCTTCTCCCCCCTCCCCCCACTGTTCCTCAGATGTTCTTGTCAACTGCTGGAAATGGCCCACCTTGATTATCACTACAAAAGCTTCTCCCCTCTCCCCCCCTCCCGCTCTCCTGCTGGCATTAGCTCACTGTAAGTGATCACTCTCCTTACAGTGTGTATGATAACACCCATTGTTTCATGTTCTCTGTGTATATAAATCTCTCCACTGTATTTTCCACTTCATGCATCCGATGAAGTGAGCTGTACCTCATGAAAGCTTATGCTCAAATAAATTTGTTAGTCTCTAAGGTGCCACAAGTCCTCCTTTTCTTCTTACAATTGTTATTGTGTATTAATATTCAATTCTCATCAGCACAAATGCAGCCCTTCTTTTCTTTTCTTTTCTTTTCTTTTCTTTTCTTTTCTTTTCTTTTCTTTTCTTTTTCTTTTGCTGCATGCAAATCTGAAACCGATTTTTCTCCTAATTAAGATGGAACATGGTTCCAGAATAACATGGCAGCAGGGAGATTATAAAAAGGTCCCAGGTTTTTCCACGTGACCGGCTAAAAGATGTGAGCGGACTCAGAGATGGAATCTGCGGCGCAGCACGTTTGCTTGCAAGAGGTTTCTGAAATATAACCACAGCCTGTTCCTTTCTCCTGGTCATCTTTCAGCAAATGAGAAATCTTGCTGCATGCCGGGCTATGAATCCATGGAGAGGCAAGCGCACAAACGATCCCCTACCGGCAAGGAGAAGCTTTGAACTTGTGACCCTCAAAGATCTTGGGGGAGCCTTTAGTAGGCTGGAGGTGTCAAATGCTGTGTCCTGGCCGAAGTCTAGGGTGAGAAACAATATTGGCTTCTTTTGGTCCTATTTTACACTGTCTGTTGGAAGATCTCAAAGCACCGTAACAGCATCTGCGAATCTAGCATTCCTGAGATGTAGCTGGAACCCAAAGCAGTGAAGTGTCTGGCCCAAAAAAGTCTATAGCAGAGCAATGAATAGAACTGAGATCTCCTGACCTTCAGCCCTCTGCCACAGCTACGCTGCTTATTTTCCTCCCCGAGAAGGAAGTCTGCTGGACAATGGGCTGTATTTCAATGCAGCTGTATATTGGCATAACTCGGCTGATTTCACTGATTTTATTCTTATTGTTTGTATTTCCGCAGCACCTCATCGTGAACAAAGACCCTATTGTGCGAGGCACTGTTGTGACCCAGGATCCTCCTAGGAGGCCCCTAGGGGGTGCCTCGGGGTTACGTGGATCTCCTTCATCTGGTATTTACATTGTCATTCACAAAAGGAATGTTATGTGAGGTCTCTAATAAAACCCTGGGCCACGCTGGTCATTGATATCATTGCGAAACGCACATACGGCTGTTGTGTATGTACACCAAAAATTTTGTTCTAAAGGTCGGTGTCTAGGGACAAGGCCCCAAGAAAGGTGAAAAACAGGTTTTCTTTCACCCAGGAAATGTTTATCTATCTGTTTACATGTAAATTAAGTATTGTCCAGTTCACAATGGGTCTCCTCTCACCAGTCTGAACTGAATGCTAATGAAGGACTGTGAAAACTTCAGAGAAAGAAAAGAAACCAGAGGAACTAAAGAGTGGGAGCCCAGAGAGACTATTTTGACATGCACATCAAAGGGTTTTTTTGGGGAGAAGGAAGATGCCGTGTCATCTTTCACCTAGGAAGTAAACGGACCATGAATTTGCTTCATGAAAGAGGAGTCTCAACCAGGCTGAAGAGAACTTCGGGTGAGACACTTTGTTAGACAGGAGAGGAACTTGTTAATGAAGTTTAGTCTCTAGGAAGCGTGGTATGATTTTGTTTTACATGTAACCATTTGTTTCCAATATTCTTACTCACTACCACTTGAATGTCTGCTCTATGGTAATAAACTTATTCTTGTCTTCATTATAAATATATCGGAGTGCCATGGGGTTCAGCAAAATATTGACCCAGAGTGGTGCCTGACAAGCTGGTGTGTGCTGGTTCTTTGGGAACAGCAGGCCTGGTTATTCTGTGACTGTTGAGTAGAACAGAGGCCAGGCATTCAAAAGGGCACTCCAAGGACTTAGGCGTTAGTGTGTGCCTATGGCTAACCTACAGAGAGAGAGCAAGGCCCGTGGGGCCTGGAGGACAGTGCTTGTGTTGCCAGAGGCTGGGGGTTTCAGGGAGATGATTGACAGCAGGCACACACAGGACTTCCTCTCGCTAAGGGCAGGTGGTGCAGAGGGTGCCTCACAACCCTGGGGGTCCCTGGGGAGTGTGACAGCTGTATCAGCAGAGAAGAAAAAGACAGCCTGTGCCCCCAAAGAGTTTACAGTCTAAATATAATACAAGAGAGAACAGACAGACACAGACAGATGGGGCAGTATCCGGAAACAGTGCGCCAATGCTGTTGCCAGAGAGGCACATGTCAGCCTCTCGTTGGTGTGCATTGCAAGACACCCTGGTATCATGGCGTGAAGGATGTCCAGGAGCTTGTGTGATTCTTCCTAGACTCATCAGCAGGAATCTCCAGCATGTTAGCTATTCTGCATAACAAGTCCTGGAATGGCCTGTAGTCATTTGGGGTGGATGTAGATGACTCGGGGACTACAGCCTCATCCAGGCTGTGAGCCAGGGCAGGAAGATCCTCTACTTGGGATTCTTCATCAGAACTCTGAATCATCTGCTCTGTTGGAGCACACTGAGCTGGTTGCAAAGCTCCCTTCTGAGGTGAGGAAGAGGATCTTGCCCAGGCCTGGGAAGCAGACACTCGTCTTCTGGCATGGTGCATCTCCCACTGGGCCCACTAAGGCCAGGGATATTGATAGGCATGAGAGGAGAGTGGCCAAAGGCAGGAGGGAGGAATACCAGGGAGAAGTGTCCCTCTTTGAGCTTCTATACCTAGGGTAATGAAACTCAGCTCTTGACTTCCCCTTAGGTGTAAATTGGCCTGGATACCTGACCCCAGGGAGCACACGGATGATACCAACCTACTGCCCTCTCAGGAGGAGGGTGCATAAGAGGAGTTGTACCAGCTGGTGTGCTGAGAACACCTTCCAAATGTGCTGTGATTGATATTACTCATGTCCTCGGTTCCGGGGTTGGAGCAGCCATCAGTACTGGAAGAGGCACCTTCTCCACTGCAAATGAGCAGCTGGCATTGGTAGTAGGGTAGACAGCGCCAGACATATTGGCACCAGACGCTTCAGTGCTGAGAGGTTGGTACCAGGCAATTTATGTGGTGCCAGAGGGTCCGGGGCTTGTGCTACTCTTAACCTCTGAATCTCAAGAGGTTTTGTGGCTCGCAGAGAAAAGACCTGGTGAAGGAGACCTTCTCCTTGTGAACTCGATGCTCTTTCTTCCCCCATCACCCAAGATTTTATCAGATAAGGAGGTTGCATTTTTGGCAGCAAGAACGTCAGCCCACAGGAAGAGGCGCCAATAGGAAGCGCTTTTAGAGGAGGTGTGCTCCAAAGTTTCTGCCCCTTAGATGTTGTAATGAGGCTCACTCTGTATTATAGTAACACCCTGCTAAACAACAAGATCTGATGACTATAGTCCTGCATAATGTCTCTTTAACCAAGGCTAACTGTTGTAATGATTGTTTTGTTTCTGATATTTACATGGCAAGGATTTGTAAACTTGTTAAAACATCCTAAATAAAATAAATAGTTCACAAACAGACAAAAAGAAAAAGAAGACGATGAGCCAACTTCCTGTCCTAGGCACCCAGAATCTGAGGGATGCATTGATCCCTCCAAAAGAAACCTTTGGAAATAAACTCCCTAGCTTTCTGGGTTCTCTCAGAAAAAGATTTAGAGATGGCACATCCCTCTGGAATGTGCCTCTCACCCCAGCCACAGCAAGCGTCTGGATACCAGTCTGGTATAAAGGGCCATTTTTGAAGCCTGGAGTCGAGCCTGGTACCGGGAGGAACTCACAGACAAAACAGAGAAGCAAGTTTCCTTGCAAAACTATCAAAAATCACCAACACTAACCCTGATCACCAACTTTCTGTGAAGGACCTAGCTAGGCACACAGTGAAGAATAGGCTGCACAGTGCGCGAAGAACCTGGGACACGGCAAAGGTCTGACTTGTAGCCACAGGCACTGAGAAGGAACTGAAGGTCCATTGGGGTCACCTGCCCTTTATACCTTTAGTCAGAGGCTTCACTCGGGGCACAGATGCAGCCACAATGGATGCTGCTGGCCAAAAAAAAGCTGAACTCTAGTGCATGGGGATGCATTCACCCTGACAATGGAATTTACACACTCAAAGAAGAACCCATTTCATTCTAGCTTTTTTGTGTTTGTCTGAATCCTTCTGGGGGCGTCTGTCCCTGCCATATTGCCAGCTGGCATGCGGAGCCCAGCAGCAGCCCGGCAGCCCTTGCCGGCCCGCGGTGATTGTACCACTGGGGTGGAACATTGCTTCCTTTCACCGTGATTCCATTTCCCCGGGATCTTGCTGCAGATCATATGCTGCCTGGGCTGCTCCCGCACTCCGGCTCTGCTCTGGGCACCCAAAAGGGAAGCAAAGCTTGGATCACACAGAGAGGCAGCTCATCAGCACTCAGGGCATGTGCTTGGCAGAGAAATAAACATGGCCCTGACGAGATGAGCAGTTACAGCTGCCGGGAAAGAGCAGGTGACACTTTGGTCACACGCGTTCTAACCACCACCTGGATTAGGCCTGGCAGGGCCTTGGTCTAGTGCCACAAAGGTTTCGTTGCCTGTCTCAGGGTGGGAAAGATCATTGCTATCTTTGCTGTCATCATTGCTATCTATTGCTATCATCTCTGGAAGGGAGAGCTTAACGGCCTCTGCATCAGGACGGCTACACCCTCTCTTCTCTTGTGACACACATTCAAGACCCACAGGGAAGGACCCTTTGTCCTTCCATGGTAGCGGAGCCAAACTCCATGCAGCCGAACTCTTTGCAGCTGCTAAGGATCCTGTGGCACTTTCTGTGAGATCAGGAGGCTTGTTCTGGGGCGCTTGGGCGGAAATCTCCCCCCTCGTCTCTGTGCCAGTTTGCCAGTGTAGTGTTGTCTTGCCCCCCACCCCAGAGATGGCCGGGATAAGTTTTTCCTCTGTGTGTGTAAAGCCCTTTTAAGATTAAAGTTGCTCTGTAAGCGGAAGCTTTATTCTTACCATACAGTGGACTGTCTCATTTTCATGTCTCTCAGAGCTATATTTGAGGCAGACTAGATGGAAGTAAGTCCTTCTTGGCCAGGATCTTCCTTTGTTGGAAGTGCCAGGGCAGGGGAGGGTGGTGGGAGAGAGAATCCAGATTCTGTTCTGGCTTTGCGGCTGCATGTCCTAGGGCAAGCCACTTCCTCTCAATGTGTCTCAGTTTCCCCGTCTGTAAAGAGTGGTTGATCATCTTTACTTACCTCCCAGGGGAGCAGTGAGGCTAAATCCAAGGTTGCAAAGTGCTACCGACCCCTGTATACAGGTGTAAGGCTGGTGATCAGGAGGAACCACTACTTGTCATAGAGAAGAAAGGTGGCCTTGTGGTTAAGGCACTGGTTTGGGACTCAGGAGGTCTGGCTCCAAATCCTGACTCTGCCACAAGCTCCCTGTCACCTAATCTCCCTGTGCCCCAGCTCCCATGGGGATGATAATCCTCTTTTTCTCCCACTCTCTCTGGTCTGTTTAGATTGTAAGCTTTCAGGGTAGGCGCTATCACTGTGTGTATGTACAGCGTGTATGTACAGCACCATGCACCAGCGGGCCTGTAGGCGCTGCTGTCATACCAATAGCAATGCAGTGTGACTAGCTAAACCCCTGGGAAGAGGCCCATCTTGTCTCTGTGCCTGGCTGTTGGCTTTCTGGATGGTTTATGATCCCGCTCAGCCCAGAGGGGGAGTTTGTCCATCAGCTCCTCCACTGTCCCATTTGAAAACCCTGGCCATCCACAGCAGTATTCAGCAGTGTCTGGCTGATGGCTGAACATGGAGCTCTACCCTTTGGAGACCGTTAGTCGAAAGGTACAAGCTGGAGCTGTCACTGCAGACAGCTGGAGCTGCCTGCTTGCAAAAGATCACTACCCTTCTCTCCCTTTCGCTTCCATCCTGGGCCTTTCTCCCTCCTGACGTAAGTTCCATCCTTCCCCTCTCTGACATCTCAGATGCCTTCCCCAGCTAAGCCAGACACTGCCCAGTCAGCCTGCTGAAAGCTGCATTGTGCTTCTGCCTTCCCCGAGAAGGGGCTGGGGCCGGGGCAGTGGCTGGGAAATCACTAGACGATGGGGCTAATGATCTAATTGTGGCCATCAAGGCTCCTCCTGGTGACCCAGAGAACAAAATGCTCCAAGATCCAATCAGCACAGGGATGAGCTCTAGTCTATTCTCTGCATCCCTTTGCTCACCAGCAGGTCTTTACACCCAGGTTCCAACTAGCCAGGTTCATAATTGTTTTGTTGATCCTGTCCGCGATGCACACAGTACTGACTGTATCCCTAGAGTCCTGTCCCAGTGTGCACTGGGCTCAGCATACGAGGATGGATTCTCTGCTTGTTCCTGAGTCTTGGCCAGTAACCACTCCCTCACCATACATGTCCATCTGTCTGTCTGTCAAGGTGTGTATAACTTGGCTGGGCTGCCCTCAGGATGTTCCAGGGCCTGCAGAATGAAGGGCTCTGAGAACCAACAGGAAGGAAGGGTTCAGCCAGAGAGAAGGTGCCAGATGTCCCGCTAAAATCTTACAGCCACCAAGTCAGGTGCTTGCTAAAGCACAGAGGCTTGATCTTGTGTGGATTTTACTGTGTTCCTTCCGAGCTGCTCTGATCCACTTTAAACTGGTGATTCCCTGATAGGAAATACCGCCACTTCCCAGCGTGGTGACACTCCCATGATTTATACTTCAGGGGCCCTGGCATCCTCTGCTAGGGAATGGGCTTTCCTGTCCTGGTCTGACAGAGCCGGAGATTGGTGACTGTCAGGGCACCCTCTACAACTCATCTGGTTATTCAGACTTTGCTTGATGAGCGTCTGTCTGCTGCTTCTGTGGCCCCTATCACTATGCCACCTAAGCACCCGACAAAGATCCCTGGGCTTATCCTCACAACCGCACTCTGCGCATGGGGAGAAGGAGAAATAGAGAGGTGAGGTGGGTGGCCCAAGGACACAGAGCGAGTCTGTGGCAGAGCTGGGGATAAAACCCAGATCTCCCACTTTTCAGCCAAGTGTCTTAAATCAAAAAAAGAAAAGGAGGTCTTATGGCACCTTAGAGACTAACACATTTATTTGAGCATAATCTTTCGTGAGCATCGGAATGCATCCGATGAAGTGAGCTGTAGCTCACGAAAGCTCATGCTCAAATAAATGTGTTAGTCTCTAAGGTGCCATAAGTTCTCCTTTTCTTTTTGCGAATACAGACTAACACGGCTGCTACTCTGAAACCTACCATTAAATCAAAAAGACCGCTCGAGGGCTGGGGAGTCCCCGCTTGTCATGCACTGGCATCTGTTCTGTCCAGCTACGGCCTCTCATTTAGTCTTAAAAGCCTTTGTTTGCCCCTTCCCCCCCTCCCCACACCCACAACGGTATCCAGGCCCCCTGCCCGACGGAGCCTTTCAGTAGCTCATCAGAACACACCGCAGGCACTATGTTCTCAATCAAAATGGATTATTCCATTAAAGCAAGTCGTCCCCCGCATCCCCCCCTCCCCCCCCACTCGTTTTAGAACATTCTAAGCTACGCTTTAAATTCAAATTGCAGACATTCTCTTGAAAGGTCACCGGGCAGGGCTGGGTTTGCACTGCTGTTGTATTATGTTGCTGTTGTTCCTGTCCAGAGATCATATTAAATGCTACACCACAGCACAGGTAATATTCCTCATCGCCTGATAGAACGTTAGCATTGCGGAAGGGAGCAAGGGCTACAAAAATAATCTCAGAACCGCTGTACCATGCGGGAGCCTGCAAGTGCTCGTCTGTCTGCAGTGGGGCATGTCACATCCTGGGCTGAGTTCTTTTTCTTACCCTCCTGAGCACAGGAAGCCCAGCTCCGAGTCCCCCAGCATACAGAACAGCCCAATGGGGCGTTTGATGAACAGGAGAAAGTTGATGAGTCAACTGACAGCGTTTGCACGGGGCCAAGACCGATGTGATTCGAAATGTGTAAAGTGGTTTAATCGCAAATCAGGACTCGGGAAGGATTATTCATCCCATGCCCCAGACAGCTTGGAAATTGACCCTGTGCTGCTTTCCTAGCCCTGGCGCTTTTCAATAAGCATGATTTAAAAGTAAATTGCCCACTTGAATACAGTAGAAACCACTTAATTGGTACAAGCTGGGTGAGGCCTATTGTTCCAGTGGAGAGGGGATATAATTTTAGCTTTGAATTCTGAAAAGACCTAGAAGGAAATAAATGAATTAAAACAATTCCTCCCTGATTTCCAACTCCATCTCGTTCTCTGGTAATTGCTGTACTGAAAGGCCAGAGCTCAGAAATGTTTATCTCCTGGCCTGAGCATGGAAATGAAAGGAGCAGAGGGGTTCAGGAACACCTGGGTTCTCATCCCAGTTCTGGCACTAACTGGCTGTGTGACCAAGGGAAGTCACAGAACCTCTCTGTTCCTCAGTCTCCCGACCTGTGCAATGGAGATAATAATCATGAGATGGGGGAGGGGGCGGATCAGGTAAGGTTTCTAAAGCACTTTGGAGAAGACAAGTTCTATATATGCTCTGATACATAGCTATCACACAGCACAGTATGGGGAGGTGAGCAGCCCTCAGTGGTGAAAGAACAGGTTAAGGACTATTTAGAAAAGCTGGACATGCACAAGTCCATGGGTCCAGGTCTAATGCATCCGAGGGAGCTGAATGAGTTGGCTGATGTGATTGCAGAGCCATTGGCCATTATCTTTGAAAACTCGTGGTGATTAGGGGAGGTCCCGGATGATTGGAAAAAGGCAAATGTAGTGCCCATTTTTAAAAAAGGGAAGAAGGAGAATCCAGGGAACTACAGACCGGTCAGCCTCACCTCAGTCCCTGAAAAAATCATGGAGCAGGTCCTCAAGGACTCCATTTTGAAGCACTTGGAGGAGAGGAAGGTGATCAGGAACAGTCAACATGGATTTACCAAGGGCAAGTCATGCCTGACCAACCTGATTGCCTTCTATGATGAGATAATTGGCTTTGTGGATAAGGGGAAAGCGGTGAACTGAATATATCTTGACTTTAGCAAAGCTTTTGATATGGTCTCCCACAGTATTCTTGCCAGCAAGTTAAAAAAGTATGGATTGGATGAATGGACTATAAGGTGGATAGAAAGCTTGCTAGATCATCAGGCTCAATGGGTAGTGATCAACGGCTCAATGTCTAGATGGCAGCCGGTATCAAGTGAAATGCCCCAGGGGTCGATTCTGGGGCTGATTTTGTTCAACATCTTGATTAATGATCTGGATGATGGGATGGATTGCACCCTCAGCAAGTTCGTGGATGACACTAAGCTGCAGGGAGAGGTAGATATGCTGGAGGGTAGGAATAGGGTCCCATGTGACCTAGACAAATAGGAGGATTGGGCCAAAAGAAATCTGATGAGGTTCAACAGGGAGAAGTGCAGAGTCTTGCACTTAGGACGGAAGAATCCCAGGCACTGCTACAGGCTGCGGACCGAATGGCTAAGTGGCAGTTCTGCAGAAAGGACCTGGGGATTACAGTGGACGAGAAGCTGGATATGAGTCAACAAGGGCACACTGTTGCCAAGAAGGCTAATGGCACATTGGGCTGCATTAGTAGGAGCATTGCCGGCAGATCAAGGGAAGTGATTATTCCCCTCTATTCAGCACTGGCGAGGCCCCATCTGGAGTACTGCGTCCAGTTTTGGGCCCCCCACTACAGGACGGATGTGGACAAATTGGAGAGAGTCCACGGAGGACAACAAAAATTATTAGGGGACTGGAGCACATGGCTTATGAGGAGAGGCTGAGGGAACTGGGCTTATTTAGTCTGCAGAAGAAAAAAGTGAGGGGGGATTTGATAGTCGCCTTCAACTACCTGAAGGGGGGTTCCAAAGAGGATGGAGCTCGGCTGTTCTCAGTGGTGGCACATCACAGAACAAGGAGCCCTGGTGTCAAGTTGCAGTGGGTCTAGGTTGTATATTAAGAAAAACTATTTCACTAGGAGGGTGGTGAAGCACTGGACTGGGTTACCTAGGGAGGTGGTGGAATCTCCATCCTTATTGGTTTTTAAGGCCCAGCTTGACAAAGCCCTGGCTGGGATGATTTATTTGGGGTTGGTCCTGCTTTGATCAGGAGATTGGACTAGTTGACCTCCTGAGGTCTCTTCCAACCCTAATCTTCTATGATTCTATAAAGCTGTCTAGGATTTTGTAATGTACCCACTTCATAATAACATCGTCACGCACACGGAAAACACTGCCAATGTTTCACAAATACGTCTGCAGTTTGAATGTGTACTTTAGAGACAAAGGGGTGCCTGCTTTAGTTCTAATTTAATCAGACTAATTGTGATTAATAAATATGTACCTGCAATGAGTTGTTCTGAGATCTGGAAAGTCTCCCTGTAAGGCTTGAATGGAGCCCAGATACCATGGTGATAAGCCAGATAAAGGGTTGTAATAATGAATGAATCCATGTGACAGACACAGAGTGCATTAAATCAATGGAATGAATGCCAGCTAATGGTATCAAAGAATGTGACCTGCCCATCGGTGCCCCATTTTCCCCCACCCAGAGCGGTGGGGACAAGAGCAGAGAAAAGGTCCTGGCTTCTAAAGAGTGTCATTGTCAGCAAGGTCTCCATCCCTGAAGCTATTCGTGTTGTTTGTGTGATAGCTGAGCCTTGATGCCCCAACTGAGCTCTGGGCCACACAGACACACTGTACATCTCATTGAAGTCAGCCCCAGGCAGGGGGTGTAGAGTTGACCTTGACTAGCCACACTGAAGTACAAAGGGCTTGGGCCGCTTGTCTCCCCTGGGATTTGCCATGGTGATAGCTATAGCAGGGGCAGCACAGGTGTGGCTTCGCCGGGCAGAGTCTGCACCCACTGTTTCCAGGAGTGTTTGCATTAGCCACGCCACTGCCCGTGGCTGCACGACTGTTTCTCACTATATCTCACCCAGCTTGTGTACGCGAGCTGGGGAATTCCACCCCCGCGCTCGCAGTGTAGAGGTAGCCTTAGCATGCAGGACCCCCCAACATTTCAGCAGCGCTCAGTCCAATTACCTAAAACCCCAGCCAGTGCCATTGGGGGATCCAGGTCACACCATTTTGGAAAAAGGACGGCAGAAAGTTCGGGTGGGTAAGTCACTTCCTTGGCCACGCTTTGTCATGCTGCACCCTGATGGTTCATCTCACAGGCCACCTTCTCCTCTGACACCCCTTCCTCTGCCCCATGGACTCACAAGCCAGCAGATGAGGTGCTCTTTAGCTGGCACTGAGATAAAGAGATTCCCTTGCAGTATAGAGAAGACAGGACTCAGCTGTGAATGAGAAGGGGATTCTTTAGCGAGGCTGCTGGACACAAGACAGCCCCTGTGGTTCTCTCTGGCCCTTTAGTGTCCTTACACAGGGCCTCCCTATGACCTGGCCACCATTAGGCTCCCATGGGATGAAGTGCTGGATCTTTCACCCAAAAGGGCTTCTTTGCAAAGGAGCTACTCCTCTGCAAAGAGATAAATGTAAGAGCCCAGACTTTCAGCCCCCTTACAGTGACACCGGGCTGCTGCCTGCAGGCACTTCCGGATGCATCAGTGAGTGGCAACCTGCCTCCAGTGCTCGCAGCTCTTTCAGCCTATGAAACCCAAAGCAATCCACCTGCAGAGTGGAGCATCTGCCTGCAGCCTACTCTAGTTAAACCCCAGGGCGCCAGCAGGTCTTGGAGCTCATCAGGCAGACAGCTCCCCATCTGATCTAACGTGCCTAGGAAACACGTCTCTAATGAATTCTGTTACATTGCACTCGGATGTTCTTAGATCACTGGGGATTTTTTTGAATCCTCCAACCCCTTAAGCCTGAACTGCAAAGTTGAACACACTGATGTACCTTAGTCACGGCTACAGTCACAGCAAGTGTTCTAGCCGCATGCCTCATTCCAGACGGCAGCATGTCCCGCTATGCCAGACCTCTCCCCACTTCATTTGTTACCATGATGTATGAAGAAAAGGAGGACTTGTGGCACCTTAGAGACTAACAAATTTATTAGAGTCTCTAAGGTGCCACAAGTCCTCCTTTTCTTTTTACGGATACAGACTAACACGGCTGCTACTCTGAAACCTCTCATGATGTATTAGTTGTGTTTTGGTAGCACAAAAATCCCCCCAGCTGAGATCCAGGCCTCATGGTGCTAGGTGCTGTGCGTATGCTTAGTGAGACACAGTCCCTGCCCTGAAGAGCTTGCGATCTAAACAGACCAGACAGACCAAGGGTGGATGGAAAGGACAGAGTCTTAGCCTCATTTTATAGATGGAGAACTGAGATCTAAAGAGATTAAAGGCCCTGACTGAGCAAAGCACTTAAGCATAGGTTTAACTCTAAGGACGTGAGTAATCCCATCCCTGTTCAGCAAAGCACTTCTTTTGGGTAAAGTGTATATCCTTCTTTGAAGGCAGAATGGTAGAAACACACTACTCTCAGGAGAGGCAGTATAACCCAGTGGGTAGGGCACTGGACTGGCAGTCCAGAGACTTGGGTGCTATCCTTAGCTCTACCACTGACCTTGGGCAAATCTCTTTCCCCCCCTCTTTGCCCTTTGTCTCCTCTTATTATGTGTCCGTACAGTGCCCAGTGCAATGGGGCACCAATCTTGATTGGGGCTTTTGGATGCTTCTATAATGCCAGTAATAAGATTCTTGCAAAAGAAGAACACAGCCCTGGGTTCATTCCAAAAACATTTTTATTAGGTGCTTAAAATAGAATCTGGCACACAATGTTCTCAACTGGATTTGTCAAGAAGCTAAGTTGCATATGAAATCCACAATGCTGTTTACACCGAGAAAGAGGGGAAGAAAGAGCAGAAGGAGCGGTAGCAATTGCTTCACTGTTATTCCTAAAGCAAATAGAAGTAAAACAGGAATGAGGGGCAGGGTGGGAGGTGGACAAAAAGCCAGGAAGGACTGTGGTTTATGGGAAAGAAACCACAACACAGGTGTTAAACCTGATTGGGGCAGGATGAGGGGAGAAGTATTTTAAACAAGCCTTTTCATTGCAAATGAAAACTCAGGGTGTAATAGTAAAAAGAAAAGGAGGACTTGTGGTACCTTAGAGACTAACCAATTTATTTGAGTATAAGCTTTCGTGAGCTACAGCAAGTGAGCTGTAGCTCACGAAAGCTTATGCTCAAATAAATTGGTTAGTCTCTAAGGTGCCACCAGTACTCCTTTTCTTTTTGCGAATACAGACTAACACGGCTGTTACTCTGAAACCGGTGTAATAGTACATACTCATTCTTTGCCCTTTGATAGTCACCTTCAAATAGATCTTTCGCCCTTACTCCCATTAGTATTCCCTTAAGTGAGACTCAATGGAACCCAAAGACTATCCCTCCTTATGTTCATAGATTTGTAGATTTCAAGGCCAAAAGGGACCATTCTGTTATCTAGTCTAACCTCCTGCATAGCACAGGCCAGAGAACCTCATCCAGTAAAATTCCTGCATCAAGCCCAATAACTTGTGGTTGAACTAGCCTCTAGAAAAGCAGATGTAGAATTGCAAGTGATGGAGAATCCCCCACACCTTTGGGGAAGCCATTGCAATAGTTAATTATCCTGCCTGTTAAAAAGTTGCTCTTTGTTTCCAGTTTGAATTTCTCTAGCTTCATCTTCCAGCCACTGGCTCTTGTTTTGCCTTTGTCCTCCGGATGAAAGGGCCCTCACATATAGAGTCATCCTAGGTCAGACACTCACCTAAAAATCTCCCCCTTTTTGAAGCATCTTCAACCATTATTCTGTGCTGCAAGCCTCATTCTCCCAAATAAATGAGCAGCAGACTGCAAAGGTAAAACTTGATTGAGCAATTTTCTGTTCATTCAGTGTTTCAATGGGTGGATGCTTTCCCTCCATGAGGGACTGACCTTGAAATGAATTTAAGATGCTCTTAAGAGTTTGCTGTGCCTAAACTTTTCTCTGCATTAAGTATAGCCCCTGGCTAATGTCATGTCAGAATGGGAAATGCCTTCAGGAAACGGGTGTAGCTTTATCTTCATGGGGAATATAGTTCAACCAGTTCCACTCTCAACTTCAGATGCTTCTGACTAGCGGTACACTGGGGAGAGCAGGGGTAATTGGTAATATACTAGCTTTGGTTATGTGAATGATATCAGCCTCTACTGGACAGCCCACAGGGAAGATAAAGGACCTACTACTACTTTCCACTTGGGGAGCTCTTCCAGTTTAAGTGGGTAGAGGCTATTGTTTCGGGACCAGGATGTTAAGGAGTGGGGCATAGGTGGTCTGGCCTAGTGGCCAGAGCAGGAGTCAAGTCTAGTGGGCAGAGCGGGTGTCCAGCTGGGGAATGGAATCGAGGGTCAGCACCAGAGCCAACTGCTGATTACCAGAGTCAGAGCCAGGAATTGAAGCTGAGGGTTGCATACCAAATGCCAAAGCCAGGACTGATATGGCTGGAAGCGAGGTGTAAGGGCAGGAACTGGAAGAGAGACAAGGATCAGGCATGGAGCAGGAGCATGGTGGGAACCAGGAGCAAAGGCCCTGGTGAGGCAGGAGAGGATTAGGAATCAGGAAGAGAGTTGGGTGAAGGCACAATCAGGGTCCAATGCAGCAGCAGCAACGGGGAATCATTTAGTTGCTCAGATGAATTCCTGTGCCTCCTTCTGGCTTAAATAGCATGGGTGGACTAGTTGGTGAAGCTGGGCAATCTTCCAATCAGCACTCCCATGGGTGGTGTCTTGGCTGACGCTCACCAAGTTTCAGCAGTCATTGGGTGGAGGCCAGGATGCAACAGCTGTCTGAGAACTCCCAGGCCCGGATTTGAGAGCTGGGATGTCAGACAGGGTTCCAATCTCAGCTCCGCAGCTGGGTCTGCCTCCTGCACCACATCCGAGAGTTGACCACCACTCCAGAGCAGTTGGATATTTCTGTGACAATGAACCCCAGATATCAAACCTTCACTTGTTTCCCAAAATGTGGGCAAGCTCAGATCCTGGCTCTGGGGAACTCTGGGCATTCAGCATGGAACCCCAAATACCAGCATGCATGAACTTGGGGCATGTAGGTCCCGCTGCAGCTGGGAACTTGGCAGCTTGGGCCTATCTCTACTGATGACTTGTGTGTAACATAGGACGTAGGTTGGAATTAACTGGTGGCCTGTTGCACAGGGGGAATTTCATCTGTTAAATAATAACTTATTCCATGACTAGCCCTAATGAAACCAGTGGGACTATTCTCATACTCAGTGTAAAGGTGGCAGAATATGTCACACAGCCTGTCGCATGCTATGTATTCCCTCGGAGTGTCTAGACTCAGAAGGTGTACTGAAAAGGTTTAATTTAAATTGGTTTCTAAACCAGTTTAGTTCAAAACCCTGTATAGACACTCTAATTTTGGTTCAAAAGTGGTTTATGTCAGTTTTATTGAAACCTGTTCCTAACTGATTTAAGCTAAATCAATATGAGCCAGGTTTAGATCAGCTTAAGGGTGTCCACCCAGCCCTTTTCACTGGTTTAACTAAAACGATTTTAAATTACACCTTTAGTTAAACCAGGGTGACTTTGAATATAGACAGTTTTTCAAAATAGCTCATTTCCCATTTAAATAGAGAGGTAACATTTTCAAAAGTGCCTAAATCCCATTTTCAAAAGCGATAGCCACTCAAAGAGCCTAAATCTCATTGAAAGTCAGTGGGACTTTGGCTCTGAAGTGCCTAGGTCAGAGACACTTTTGAAAATGTTTTCAGATTAGCTCAGCATCCAATATGCTGGGGTCTCCAGCAAATCCAGCCACTTAGCTAGGTGCCTAAATGAATACTGAGCTCTTTGAAAATCTGGCCCAAGTTTCCTATTGCAGGAAATGCAGCTTGAATGTAATCATGAAAGGATCCTTAGCAAATATATAATCTATTAAATTGACCAAGACTAATTCTTTACCATAGAAGACAGCCTTTCTGCACGCTGCTCAAATGCCATTCATTTTAGACCCAAAGGTACATTCCATTCCACACATATTTGGGGGTCTCCTCACACATCAGAAATAAAGGATCATGAAATGAGGTCGCTGAGTCATTTGCACTAGATGACTGTATCCCACTGCATTCTGAGTTCCCTGCAGGAATCATAGTATGTGTCTCCCTAATTTCGGATCCTCATCACACATTGTGTCCCGCCTTAAAGGTCCCGGTGTGCTGAGGGCTATACCTCTCCATTTAGTGGCCATAAAGGCCCTGATTCAGCAAAGTGTTTCAGCACAGGTTTAATTTTAAGCCTATGTTTAAGTTTCATTAAGTCAGTGTTGGTGAATTTTTTGATGGAGAGGGATGATTTCATGGAATCATAGAGATGGAGGGTTGGAAGGGACCACGAGAGGTTATCTAGTCCAGGACCAAGTAAACCTAGACCATCCCTGACAGATGCTTGTCCAATCTGGTCTTTAAAACCTCCAAGAACAGGGATTCTACAACCTCCCTTGGTAACCTGTTCCAGTGCTTAACTATCCTTAGAGTTAGAAAGCTTTTCCTAATATCTAACATAAATCTCCAGTGCTGCAGATTAAGCCAGTTACTTCTTGTCCTACCTTTGGTGGACATGAGAACAGTTGATTATTGTCCTCTTTATAACAGCCCTTAACATACTTGAAAACTCTCATTAGGTCTCTGCTCAGTTTCTTTTCTCAAGACTAAACATGCTCAGTTTTTTAATCTTTCCTCACAGGTCAGGGTTTCTAAACCTTTGATCATTTTTGTTGCTCGCCTCTGGACTCTCCCCAATTTGTCCACATTGTTCTTAAAGCGTGGCCCCAAAACTTGACACAGTACTCCAGCTGAGGCCTCGCTAGGGCTGAGTACAGCAGAACAACCCATATCTCACATATGACACTCCTGTTAATACAGCCAAGAATGATATTAGCCCTTTCTAGCAACTGCATCACACTCTCGCATCATTTTGCTGGAATATGTAGTTTGCGGAGTTGGAACTCAAATCTGCAGTGTGTTACCTCTATGAATGGCCTGGAATAGTGTTGATTTTAAGCTGTAGCTGGGGATAAAAAGCTGATTTGAGGCAGAGGGGCATATATGCCCAAAGTGTGGCCAATAAAGTCCTAAAATAGTCTCCCAGTAACCTCAGGGTGACAAGGACAAAGCTGATCAAGGGCAGGATTATACTGCTGGTAAATCCACGCTATTTATATTCACTGAGTCAGAGGCAAGAGACAAGTACAAGCAACTATTAGGGCTGTGTGCATTTCTTTTCAATTGCATTTCTTTCCAGTGCATTTTTATGTGTGTTTGGGGCACTTTGGAAAGTTGCCAACATTCCTTTCGGTGTTTGAATGCCCTCACCGCAGAGCTTGGCTCCAAATCCAGATCTGAAGTTTGCAAGAGGCGGAGGCGGGAAGGAGGTAGAAGAGCTAATGTTCCAGTTTGGATCATGTTATAGGGACTGGGACCAAGCCACAAAGCTGAGGTCTGAACTACCCCTAGGGTGACCAGACGGCAAGTGTGAAAAATCAGGACAAAGGTTGGGGGGTGATAGGCACCTATATAAGACAAAGCCCCAAATATCAGGACTGTCCCTATAAAATCGGGACAGCTGGTCACCCTAACTACCCCCAAGATCCAAGGGGTTTTGATCTGGCATTCCTATCCGGGCAATCCTGCTGTGTTAGCTCAGAAGCCAATGGGCTTTTCAAAGGAAGGTGAGGAATACCAGGGGAACCTATCAATGAAAAGCCATTTTTCTTTCTCTCCATGAGAGGACATCCTGAGGTGACTTATTCCTGGCAGTCAAAAAATTACCCCTCATACATCTGCACAACTGTTTCATTCGCACGATCCAGCCTCCGATGGGATGGGAACCCATAAGTCCCAATCACGAGGCCCTATAAAACTTTGCATCTGTTGTAATTCACAGAGCAAGGTTCATTCTTGGACTAGTCCTTCCTGATTAGTAATATTATCACTGTGGCACCTTCCAGGCAATGATTTGTGTAGGCAGAGCTGGGTCGTTTTTATGGCCAGTTCAGAGAGTTCGGCTTATTCAGTTTTCTCTCGTGCATAGACTAGTTGGAAAGAATTTTCTCAGGCTCCCCTGCCAAGCTCAGCGTGTGTGAGCTTTGACTCCATCAGACCCTGGAGTGGGTTTACTGGGATGAGCTCAGTGGGTTTCCAGGATGGAAGCCCAGGGCTGGAACTAGTATGTGTTGCAGGTCAGGAATGAGGAGCATCAGCAGACAGTGTGGGGGAATGAGGACTAGAATAGAAGAGGGGGCTGCAGGTGGGAACTGAGGTGCATTAGCAGAGCAAGGAAAGGGGGGCAGAACTGATAGAGCAGGAAGGCGAAAGGGCGTCCACAGAGCATGCACAGCCTGCTCACGTGATAAGCGATTACGTTACGTAGGGGGCTAAAATGCTGCTCCTCTGAAAAACATTTGGAATGGTGGCGCTCGTGCCACGCTCCGGAATTGCTGCAGAGATAATAGTGCTTTACCCAAACCCCGTTGCATTTGTACGTTTTCCCATTCCAATCAGAGAGAGCTCTGTATTTAAATAGATGCTCCTCCCTTGTAATCAGGCTGTCGCCTCTTGCATCAGTCAGAAAGACCGGGACTGTTTGCTTTGGAAGGGAGGAGAGAGAATGGCAGAGAGCTATGCAAAATGAACAGGGGAGAGCAAGGCAGGCTGGTGCCCTTGTTTATGCCATCAGCGTATACAAGAACAATAAGCCACTCTGTCATTTCAGAAAGGAACACATTACAAGCAGCAAAAGGAAAATGCATTTGGAAGCAAGGTAAAAACAGACAGTGGAAATAGCAGCCATGTGTGTATCTGTGTGTGATGTTACTGAAGCAAACAACTTAAGTTGCAAAAAAGAGACTGGACATTTAAGGTGACATTTACCTTTGTGCACAGAAATTAGTACAAGGCACGTAAGCCCTTCAAAAGAGGGCTTAAGTGGTGCAAAGGTTTCAAGCTGGCCCTCTGCACAGGAGTGAATTTCACTGCGGGTGAATATCTTCTACAGTTACATTAGCTAGGGTAAAAATTAGGCAGGGGTATGGCTGCAGAGAACACATTACCAACTAGAGGTCAGGAAGTAATCCCATCTCCTTCCCAATCATACCATTCTTCACCATGAAATGAATGTTGTGGGGTTTAATAGTTTCCTCTTTAGCATTTAGCCGTGGCCTTTGTCAGAGTAAAGATCCCAGAGCAGATGAAGAATTGGCCCCTTAAAGTTCCATAGGAGGCAGGATACAGGACTAGGTCAGCTGTTATCAATTTGTTCCAGTCTATGTGACTAGCTGAACCATTCTATACTAATATAGTTTGGCTCTCTCCGCATTGGCTGGTCAAACCGTATAAGAAAGAAACCCTATATTTAAGCACGGTTGCTGAATTTGGTTGTACAGCCAGGATAGACAGGGTCCATGGTACTATTTAGCTAGCATGATGGTCAGGGAAAACAATCACTGGTTATGGAAACTATGAGAATCAGACCATCATCACAATAATAAATAGTGTATTCCACACAGTGCTCTTCAGATGAGGATCTCAAAGCATTTTAGAAGGGAGGGGTTAGTATCATTGTCCCCACTTCAGAGAGGCTGGAATTGAGGCACAGAGAAGCAGAGGTCAACGTTTTCTGAAGTGCCCATTCATTTTGGAGGCCCACCTGGAAACCCCTGGGACCAGATTATCCAAAGAGCTCAGGCACCAAAATTCTGTAAGGGGCCAGCTTTTCGTAAGAGCTCAGGGCTTGATGGCTGCTGAGCTCTTTTGAAAATTTTGACCCTAGGATGTGATTTTCATAGGCACCGAGCCATGGCAGGTCAGCATTTCTGCAAATCAACCCCAAATACTTTCAGTTTGGGCTGCCAAATGACCGAGGCCCACCAAATCAGCAGCCACTTTTGAAAATGTGGGGCTAAGTGACTTGCCCAAGGTCAGGAAGTGAGTCAGTGGTAGACAAGAACAGAACTCAGGCTTCCCAACTCCCAGTGCCCTGCTCTAACTACTGTTTAAATGCAGCTGTAGCCAGCACAGCTGGGTTTTAGCTAGTACAGTTGCGATACCAGAGCAGACAGGAGTGGGGAAAAGGAAGCATCCATAAAGGAGAGAACAATTCAATGTGTCAGTGCTGGCAATCAGAGTGGTGTATTTTTGTATTAATTATATTCTGAAGCTCTGTAAGTATCACTGTGATTCCCAAAGTCAGCTGAAGGCAACTGAGAAAATAGAAGAAGAAATAAACAAGTAGAATCTTCTGCCTGCAGGAATTAGTTGTAGGTTAAAATAAACAAACCAAGCAGCTGTTGAAACCTCACCTCCGGTCTCAGTGTAACATTAGCAGTAATGATAGTAATGATCACAGATGTCCTTTCCCTACACCTACAAAATTACAGCCTTTAAAAGGGCTGTGTGTTTGTTTTGCTTGAGGGTTAGCTTCGTTTCTGCCACGCGTAGGAACAAGATCATCTCAAATGGAGAGAGATGAAAATATGGCCCCGTGACTGATTAATAAGGGAGCTTTTTATATAACTGGGAGGAATGGAATTAAATCAAAGACACGCCTTCTCCTGGGAAATTTACAGGCTAATATTCCCAACTGATCTCACACTGATCCAGCTAAACCAGTGGGGATTTTTTTGTAAATTTCCCCAGTGTAAAGAACGGCAGAAGAGAAAGGATAGTTAGGCCCCGACCCTCCAAATACTTGACTTTACATACGTGAGTAGTTCCATCCAAGGCACTTGGGATCCTATAGAATCTCCAGAGTGGCTTCCATTCAGCGAAGTACTTAAGCACATACTTAGCTTTCAGCCTGTCCCATTGAAGATAATGGCAAATCTTCAATGGGTCCCAAGCACAGTGATTAAGTACTTTGCTGATTAGTGCTGGTTGGCTGAATTGTGGCTGGTAAGAACTATCTTATGGAATAATGGATCAGAGAAGGCTGCAGCAAAAGCTTCTGCTCCATAGGGAATTATCATGCATTCGTCTTTAGATTTAATAACCTTGTCAAAGCCCTAGGCCTAGTCTACACTAGGAAATGTTTGCTGGTATAGTTATACCAGTACCACTAGACCAGAAAATCCCTCCTAGTGTAGACCAAGTTTATACCAGCCAAAGAGTGCTTTTGCCACTATAATGCACCCAGTTCCCAAACAAAATTAGCTATGCAGGCAAAACCATTTTTTGTCCCCAGTATAACCGTGTCTACACTAGGGCTTTTGCCAGCATAGAAATGTCATAAAAATAACCACACCCCTAGCTGACATTGCTATACTAGCAAAAGTTTTAAGTGCTGACCTGGCCCTAGAGCACGGAAGTGTTCCAGTGTGATTTGCCCTGGTGTCAATCTTGCCGGGGTTGCCCTTTGCCCTGGTGGCTAACATTCCAATGTTAATCAGGCCTTGCAATTCCCACGTGAGATGTGCGAGCTCCAGTTTCATCCAGTTCGGACAAGCTTGCAGGCTCTTTCCCTGGTTTTGGGAATTAAACTGTTCTCTACTTTTTCAGCATTTTTATTTCAGCCAGCAAGAGGCAACCCCCATGCAGTGGTGTCAGCCCAGGGAGCAGGGGCGTGCTTTGCCTGGGATGAGTTATTCTGGCATCGCACTGAAGGCACCTGCTCACTGCTCCCAGCTGGGACAGGGACTCAGTAATTGTTATGTTTGTACGCCTGGTGGGGACAATCTTTTATTCTGATGTTTGAAGCAGAACAACATTGCCAGTCCCAGCTGGGAATGAGGATCCAGGAAACAAAACTCCTAACTTTAAAGCAGAGACAGAGTCAAGCTGTAAACCTCCCATCTGGATTTGAAACCCTCCAGAGTTCAGGGCAGGGGAGAGGTACTGGGATGTGGGGTTGGAGCACAACTCTGCACGGAAGAGTAGAGGTCTGAGGTTAGGCAGGTCACAGAGGACTGGGCCATGGAATCCCACACTTGAAGTTGTCTACACAGGCTGCATCAATCGCATAATTTCTTCAGTGTTCTTCCACCATGTCAAATAGTCCTTCTAGCTTTAAGTGTTAAGGACATTGCATTGCAGCACAACATCAGACAGGTCTGTAGGTGGGCTGTCTTGCTTTGGGGAGGATGTGCCATTTTCTTGTGCGTTTCTCCCAAGTTCTGACTGGGAGAGCGGCATGTCCATTTTTTAAAGGGGAGTCATTTTCCAGCTGCTGTTTATCCAAGGAATAGTTCAGCCACTATGAAGAGTGCAACTTCACCAACACACCTTATCTCCAGCCTGGAGCAACCTCCTCTGGACTTGAGAGGAAAGTTCAGGCTCTATGGCCCAGTCAATCCTTGGTGTCTCTGCTAAGGTGGCCAGTTAGCGCCAGTTACGGGGTGACGGGTTTTTCATCAAGAGATGGTGGTAGTGTCTTGACAGCTCCATTTGAGGGGCTTCTTTCCTGTGAATGAGGGGGTTGGGGGAGAGAGAGAACAGAATATCAGGGTATTCTAAAGCAGGGATGGCTTTAAACGGGTGGCTTAAGGCATCCAACAGCCTCCCTGTAACTGCAGGGCAAGGACAGAGCTGGAAGGGCTGCTGGCATGTGTTGCTGGTGGACTTGCAGGAACAAGCAATGTCTGCTCCTTTATCAAGGCAAGCAGGGCACGGTGCCCTCATTGATTTGTGCATCTTAACATTCATGAAGATGTCCATGCAAATTAGCCAGGGCTCGCTCAGCAATGGTTGTGCATCCCCCAAAATTGACCGTCACCGATGGTGCTTGCGGAGTAGAGGGGTCAGCTGTGTGTGTGAGTGAAAGAGAACAAGACACACACACACTCATAGTGGCTTCTTTTCATTGCTCTCCTTGCCGTTCACCTCAACAGGGCTAGCAAACTGTAGAGGCTGGGACTTCACATCCCAGGCCATTTAAATTTTTAATGAAAGCCTCTCTCAGACACCCCCCCTACTCCCCGCCCAATGCAAAAGGTATCTGTCTGCCATTATCCCTAGGCTGGGCTCAGAAGAACCAGGAGGGGAATCTCTCTTCATCTTTGTTTTATTTCTTCTCTCTGATCAACTCAGAGCCCCTCCCAAAGGGGGGGAAGGCATGATTATGTTTGCAGACGCTCTAGCAAAGCTTAGCTGTGTACACTTTGGTCTCTGGGTCTTATTTATTTGCTGGTACCTCATGTTTTGTTTCAGGTGATTACAGCTAACCTGGCTGAAATTTTCCCTCTGGCACTGTCCCTTATAATTGAGGGAACAGATTTGGTTCTGGAGGAAAGAAAGGGAATTATTATCCTAGCAAGAGACAGCTATAGCACCGCCAAGGGCTGGGCAACTTTCCTCTGCAAAGCTCTTTTGATGCCTTCAGTCCTGACCTGTAGCTTGCTGTTATTAGTGCAGGGCTCTCACACACACACTATTCTGCCAGTGCGCCCTGCTCTTGACCTCCAGCAGTCCCTGCGATTCCAGACCTGGCCTTTTCCTAAGAAAAGGTTGCCAACCATGCCAAATTATGCAGCGATTTTTTTTATGTGGATACACATCTGCTAGATCTAGATGGAGATTTTTCTCCCTATGCCATTGTACCACGTCAGAAAACTGTACATGATTATGGTAGAGCTTTTCTTAATGTTTGCAATGGGCACCATGTGCCCCACAGTGGATGGGGAGCATTGTGTGGAGCAGGGAGTATTATGTGGAGTGACTGGTCAAAGGGCCTGCTCCACAACCCATGGATTTCAAAAGGCTTTGGTCCTACCTGAATTTGCTGCTGTCAGAGCACGGATGATGGCAGGTCATTTCGGAGATGGTGATGAGGGCACATCGGATCAGCCCATGCATGTGTCTTGTTCAAATTGCTCCTCATCTCCCAATGCCTTTTAACCTGGAACTCTCAGTACACCAGGGCACCATCGGCGCTGGTCTCAGATCTCAGATAGCCAACTCATTTGTCTTCTGTCTCCTTACAACCACCATTTTGCCCAGATTTTGAAAGATAAAGCAATGGTCATAACCATGAACATTATACTTCCTGGCGGGAAAATTGTTTTGTCATGTATTTACACTGACCCTTTTCTGGTGGCTTCTTTCTATCACTCTCTTTCTAGCTATCCATCTCTTTCTCCCTCAGCCAACTCACCTGTCCTTCCTTTCTCTTTCCATGTGGTTCCCCCTCCCACCCAATTAAAGGCTTCTTAGAAATTTAAAAGTAAACAAATGAGTTTTTAAAATAAAAACATCCATACACCACTAGCGAAGGGAAGCTGACTCTCCCAAGCTCACTGATTTGAAATTCTACAGACAGCATCATCCCTTGGTTTGGCATAATTAGAAACAGAAGGGGCAGGGGGAGAGACTCATGCTGTCCACCGGTATGTTTCATTTGCAATTTTAATTGCTTATCAGAGAAAGAGAGGTGATGACAGCATTGGAGACCAGAATATTTATTCCCCTCGCACCCATAAAGCCTCTTCTCACTTTCATCTCCTGGGATGTTTCAAGTTATGCAGTGGGACATGTGCAGAGAGCAAAGTGCAGCTATTTGGAAGTAAGACACTCTGTTTCTGGAACCTCTGTCACATCAAAGATTTCACCTTTCCATACCTCCCCGCTCCCCCCTTTGTCTCTGCAACAATGTTTTTCTAGCACGAACCCTTCACGCTATAGACCAGTGTACAAAGGTTTTTTGTTTCTTTTTTTTTTACAAAAACAGAAAAGCAAGAATTTCCTCTTTTTTTTTTTGTAACATTATCCACAAAAGTTTACAAAATAGCCTTGAAATCAAGCTCTGGGGTTATGGGATCCAATAGGCTTTTCACGGCAGAATCCAGCCGGAGTCACGAAGACGTCACTAGCCAGTTAAGAGATACAGCAGCATCCTTGTTTTCTTAGCCCAACTGTCATCTTCCCCCCCTCCTCACTCTGTTCCTTGAGGTGGTTGTGGGTGAGCGAATAAGGGGGCTGGCAGGTTTGAGTCGTGGTTACCTATGGCTGTACACACAAAAAAAGTCCCAAAGGGAAAGGCCTTTGTGTATTTCTAAGACAGGGACCACCCAGACAGCAGACTAACAGCTGGGCTGCTGGGGGCTTGGTGTCATCTGTGGTTCTACAGTATGGCTGTTCTTGCTCGTGCTCTCTGCTCTGGGCATTGCCTTTCATTGTCCCTGTCTGTGCTGAAGATTCACTCAAGAACCTTTCCCCCAGTAACAGCAGGTTGTCTGTAAGAGAAACAATCTGTTTGGCCAAATGTTGATCGGTGATTTGGATGGGGCATGGGGGCAGAGGGGCACCGCAAGGCCTGGATGTTGGTCATGTCCCTCTCCACTTGCCACGCTGCTTTGTTTGTCAGTCAAGTCTTCTTTTTATTTTTGGCAAAAAATAGTTTCACGTGCCTTCTCCCCGACCCCCGAAACCGCCACCACAACTCCACGCTCCTCCAAAGAGTCGACCTTCAAGAGTCCAGTGGCGTTGCTTGCACCTCCACGGCTAGGAGCTTCTCCCCAGGCCTCCCTTGATCCCAGTGTTTGACGAAAGGAGGGTAGACCACGCGCACCGAAGAGGAGCCTGGGTTCCATGGCAGGCAGTGCAGGAGCAGCTTCCCAGGGCTCCCAGGCTGCGGCCTGTAAGAACCAAAGCCATAGTGGCCAACCAGGATGGCTGAGAGCAGTAAGATGCAGAGGGCCAGCACTGTCAAGACACTCTGCCTGCTCTCCAGGTACTGGTAGCCATAGCCAGCCTCTTTAGTCCTGGCATTCACACAGGCCACCTTGGACTGCAAGTTTAGGAAGGCCACATGAAGGCAGGCCCAGTACTCTGTGCCCTGGTGGAGCCTGGTGATGTTATACAGGTGGGTGCCCGCAGGGATCCTGGCCACGTTGGTCACATCCAAACTGGAGCTGAAGGAGAAGCTGGACCAGGTGAGATTGGAGGAGACCGTGTTGAGGTGGGGCTTCCAGGTGACAAGGATATGGTAAGCCTGGACTTCCTTCACCAGGAGCTCCAGGTTGTCCACGCTGAGAGGGAAGGAGCTGTTGACCATCAGGCTGACACTCTTGGTGTCGGCACCGATGAGGTTATGGGCCACGCAGGTATAGAGCCCGGCCTCCTGTGCAGTTATCTTGTGAATTTCCAGTGTCCCTTCAGGGTGCACCTTGTACCTGCTGTCCTCCAAGTAAGGGATCAGCTTGACCCCAGACGGTGTGACCCAGTAGATCTCTGGTTCTGGTTCTGCCAGGGCCCTACAATGTAGTGAGATGTTCTCACTGTCTGCCACCTCCAAGTGGGAGGGGAAACTCTTGGTGGAGATGAGAGGCAGGCACCGGTCAGTCATTTCCCGGAAGGGGACATCCCGGATGTGCCTCCTCTTCAGGTCTGGGGGATCAGCACACAGCGTGGACTGGGGCTCAATGAAGCGGATATGGTTCTCAGTGCTGTTGACCCAGCGGATGACGCAGTCACAGCGGATAGGGTTGCTGTGGATGCTGATCTCCTGTAGGTTGGGCAGGGACTCTACCGTCTGCTTATGCAAGGCACTTAGGGCGTTGTTGTTGAGCATCAGGGTCTCCATTTGGGGCAGGTGATGGAAAGCTCTGGGGTGGATGAAAGACAGCTTGGGATTGTTGGTCACGTCCAGTTTGGTCAGCTCGGGGAGGTTGATCAAGGCAAACTTGTCTATGGAAACCAGCTCCTCCATGTTGTTAAGTCCCAGCTCCTTGAGGTGTAGCATATTTGTGAAGTCACTTTGCCTGATCCTCTGCAAAGGGTTTTTGTTCAGATCCAGGAACTTAAGGCCAGGGACTTGCTGCAGTGCCCGCTTGGGGACATTCACCAGCTTGTTGTCGTAGAAAGACAGACTCTCCAGGCTTCTCAGCCCTTCCAGGGCAAAATCTGAAATCTCCCTCAGGTTCATCCCAGCCAGAACCAAGCTCCTCAGGTTTAACAGAGGCCTGAAGTTCATATCCAAAATAGCATCCACCTTGTTGCCTCCGATCATGAGGATCTCCAGGTTGGGGAGCACCTGGAACCAGCGGCTGTCAACTGTCCTCAAGAGATTAGAGTTGAGGTGGAGTCGAAGGAGGTTACTGAGGCCTGAAAAGGCCCGTGGGGAAATCCTACGCAGCTGGTTGTGGTTCAGATACAGCTCCTGGAGGTTGGCCAGGCCAGAGAAGCTGTTATCGGACAACTCGGCCAGCTGGTTCTCTTCAAGGTGGAGGCTCAGCATCTGGGGCATGTTCTTCAGACTGAAGTCCCAGATGTCGGAGAAGCTGTTCTGCGACAGGTCGAGCTCTGTCAAGTTTTTCAGATAGTCCAGCTCACTCTGGTCCACCCTGGCGATGCGGTTGCTTTGCAAAAGCAGGGTCTGTGTCCCCTCTGGCAAGCGCTCGGGCACTGTGGAGATGAGCAAGTCATTGCAGTCCACGGTAGCGGCCTCCCTGTACACAGACCTGGGTGTGTACCAGGGTCTGATCTGACACACACACTGCAGTGGGCATTTCACCTTCCAGGGCACTATGGGGACGGCTGTGGCAGTTGCCACACAGATGAGAAGCAAGTTCATTTGAAAGTGTCTCATTTTCAACTGGCAAGACCAACTTCCTTCCAGGGCAAAAACTTTCACAGGGCACATCCAGAACTTGGCACGGGGAGAGATAGAGGTGGAAATAGGACCGCCCCCCACACAGAAAACCCCTGCCCCAAGCCTCTTCCACCATTCACGGGTGTTCACAGCAGCGTTATTGTTCCTGTTGAAGGCTGTACAGCTCGGCCTTCCCCGTAGAAGAGGTCATAATGTGCTGGGTGGAGCTTGCTCCTTTAATCGGAATTTCTCCTTTTCTTCCTCCCAAGGTGATTTATTTTTTCACTCTGCTGCATTTTTGAGGTTTCCTCTCAAAGTCGTTCCTGAAAGAGCCCAAGGAACAGGTCACATTAGAGGAGAACTGCACAAGTGGCAAACAAAGCAAGACAGAGCAATATAGATTAATCCAGCACCAGCAGTAATGAGAGGAGTGTTGGTCTTGTGGTCAGGAGCTCTGGCTTCAGCTACAGACTCCTTTTGTGACAAGTTATTTAATCGCTCTGTGCCTTACCAGCTATAAAATGAGGCTGATGATATTTCCTTTCTCCCATCCTTTGTCTGTCTATTTAGGTTGTGAACTCCCTGGGGCAGGGATTGTCTCTTACTGTCTGAATGTACAGCACCTTGCACAATGGGGCCGTGCTCTCAGAGGCCTCTAGATTCTACTGTAATATAAATAACAATAACCCATTTCTTTATCTGGCTTAATTGAAAACTAGAGAGAGGTCAAACCAAGACCTCGGAACCCAGCATCCTCTGGTCTTCCAGATCCTGTTCCAGACTTGGTGCCTGACCCCCAGAATGAACCAAGCCTCTGGATCTCCATGCCTCCTTAACTTTGTGAACCTTTAAACCTAGCTGTGAATGTTCCCATCCCGGGCCCGTCTCTGCGCAAAACTAAGGGATTAAAATGAAGCCAAGGGATCTCAGAATCAGTGTCTCCAATTAGGGCAAATTGTGAGTGTGTTATATTAGTAAAATAATCCAAGCATTTTGGAAGGGATGTTAACCCGCAAGCTTCAAGGCATAAACCATCTAATGGGGCCAGGAATTAACATCCCCTGCGCGCTAGTTATCCCATCATCCTAAAGGATTTCTGGCATTTTTCTCTGAAGCAGCTGGTACTGGCTACTGCCAGAGACAAGATATTGGGCTAGATAGGCCCTGGGTCTGATCCAGTTTGGCAATCCCTATGTGTGGCACAGTTCGTGCAGGTTTTTACAAGGGGTTGAAAGAATCAATGTGTCTGTGGTGGTATTCAGTGATCACTCCATGCTTAAGGTGTTTGCAAAAGCTCTGCTTTACTCTGTGCCCAGTACCAGCCGGCTGTGCATAACAAGAGCTGCCCAGCGCCCTGCCCAGACTCTGTCTGGGAAGCTCAGCCCTTAAAGGCACAGTCCCTAATACCACAGCTGAGGAATAAGCTGGGAGTCACATGAAAGCGATAGGTGACCACAGAGATGGAGTCAGGTATTGGGGAGCCACACAGGGAAGAAGGCCAATGGCATTTTGGGATGTATACGTAGGGGTATTGCCAGCAGATCGAGGGACGTGATCATTCCCCTCTATTCAACATTGGTGAGGCCTCATCTGGAGTACTGTGTCCAGTTTTGGGCCCCACACTACAAGAAGGATGTGGAAAAATTGGAAAACGTCCAGCGGAGGGCAACAAAAATGATTAGGGGACTGGAACACATGACTTATGAGGAGAGGCTGAGGGAACTGGGATTGTTTAGTCTGCGGAAGAGAAGAATGAGGGGGGATTTGATAGCTGCTTTCAACTACCTGAAAGAGGGTTCCAAAGAGGATGGCTCTAGACTGTTCTCAGTGGTAGCTGATGACAGAACAAGGAGTAATGGTCTCAAGTTGCAGTGGGGCAGGTTTAGGTTGGATATTAGGAAAAGCTTTTTCACTAGGAGAGTGATGAAACACTGGAATGTGTTACTTAGGGAGGTGGTGGAATCTCCTTCCTTAGATATTTTTAAGGTCAGGCTTGACAAAGCCCTGGCTGGGATGATTTAGTTGGATTGGTCCTGCTTTGAGCAGGGGGTTGGACTAGATGACCTCCTGAGGTCCCTTCCAACCCTGATATTCTATGATTCTATGAGGGACTGAATTCTTGATCACAGCAAAAAAGTCTACTGGCATGAAACCAAAGGTAGAAGAATCTCCACAGAGAGTGACCAAGAGATTCCTTTGTTCATTCTCTCTCCCTGTAGAGAAAAAATCGGAAGCCTAAATATTATCACAGCAGTCACCTCTTTTGCGAGGGGGAAGATTAGGGTATATGCCTCCAATGTACACAAACTTTTCAGAGTACAGGCTGCAGGCAAACCTTCAGATACTCCATTAGAAGAATGCAACTAATGTGGAGGGTAGCTCCAGGAACATTTTAATCAAACACTCCTCCTGGTGCAGAGAGACATATTTTCCTTTGAAAAGTCTTGTTTCCCATCAACTACCCACCTGCATCTCTACAGCACTGCTGTGATTATTCTTGGGCTCCCTAAGGCTCTCCCATGGAAAGGGAGAATGTGGGTGAGCCACGTTGTGATGGTGGATTGCCATGAAAGAGTCAATGTTTGCTATCGGTTACGGGGCAGTGGTGGTCTACGACACGCCAACTATTTCCTGTTCTAAATATCCTGGGGAAATGGGGGTGAATCTAGGACCTTAAAATCTAAGAGTCTCAACCACTGGAGCTAAAATGCCAAGCCTGTGAGCTGGAAGCAGTAGTAGCTCTTCGATCTCTTGTGTGTAATAGCCAGAGCCCAAAGGCCCATACTCTTAGTGCAGGTCGCACATGGAGTTCTGCTGTCTTTGCCTTTGAAGATGCATCCCCAGAACAGATCATCTGGGGCAAAGCCTTGGTGCTCCGGGCTCTCTCTCTGGTCCCCAGACAATGTTCTTTACTCACAGCCAAGAGGAAGGAATGCTCCACCCAACGCTGACAGAGTGAGTCTGCTGTGAGCACAGAGGCCAAGACGGCACTGGAGCTGGGGTTTGACCCATGTTCTCCTGTCTCTTTGGCCTGCAGGTTTCCATCAAGACCTGGTTTGGGTTTGGTGGACCCTGGCACCACCTCCTCTTGCTCACAGGATGGGGTTTGTTTGGACCCTCTGCAGTGCTGCCAAGTCTTGCGATGTTTGATGGTTTTCTTAAAGCCCCAGCTCGCTTGTAATGAATACGTTATTGAGGCTGCTGGACACAGACCGACTCTGTGACTCTCTCTGGCTCCCCAATCTATACAAAGAACCATGCTATGTGCTCCCAATACCAAACAGGGGAACGGCATCTGGTGGTGCCAGGAACCTCATGCCAGCGGCAGTCTTTTCTGAAGGCATCGTCTGTGCAGGGTGAGATATCTTGGGCTTTGGGTTTGGAGGAGATTTTTGCCCATGTCATCTGTCAGCTTCACCTCCCCAACTGATGTGCCGTTCGCTCGGTAAGGCAGAGTTCATTAGCGCCTCGGAGGTGCAGCTCTGAGCCAGATGGATTTTTACAAGCTGCTGTCCCTGACAGCCTGCCAGAGCCTCACTCCGCTCCTGCAGTCTGTTTACAGGGAGGTTGGGTCCAGGGCCCAAGTGGAGACAGGTATGTCAGTGAGTATTGAGCAGTATGGCATGACAGGGAATGGGTAAGATGAGCAGTAGGAGGGTTGGCAGGGACTAGCCCTGTTCTCACAGTGCTCTCCACAGCTCTTCTAGCAGATGGGAAAGGGAAAGCCAGAGGAGAGAAGCAGAAAAGGGGAATGAGAGAAGGGAGGATGATCTGGTGGCTAAGGGTTCGTCTACACAGCAAAAATAAAACAAACCAAGGCAGCAAGTCTCAGAGCAGGGTCAACTGACCCGGGCTTGTGCTACGGGACTGAAAATAGCCACGTAAACATTCCTGCTGGGCTGGAGCCCAGGCTCTGAAACCCAATGATGGGGGACGATCTTGGAGCGTGGGATCCAGGCTGAACATCTACACTGCCATTGTTAGCCCTGCTGCATGAGCCTGCTGGGCTCTGAGACTCACTGCCAAGGGTCTTTTTGCTGTGTAGATGTACCCCAAGGCACAGAGCTGGGGCTGGGGAGGTCTGCATTCAGTTCCCAGCAGCCACAGACTCCCTTCCCCAGACACTGGGCAAATTCTTTCCCTTCTTTATCACTGTGAAATGGGGTAATGATTCTTCCCTCCCATGTGAGGATGCTGTGAGGATAAATCTAACATCTGGGAGGCGTTCAGATATGACAGTAATGGGGTCACCTAAGTACCAAGATAAAGGAAAAAGAGATTCATAGAAATAGTAAATTCAAAATGCTTTGAGGTCCTAGGATGAAAGGTGCAAAATATCGTTACATGGTAGAATTGTTCCTACAGCCGGGATGTCCAGATCGCATTCTGTACAGGATGCTGACTCCAACCTGAGACCATGTTACAAACCTAGAGCTAGGTACCTTTCTGGGAGGGCCACCTAACCTTCCACCAGTTTTGGTGTCCCCTGCAAACTGGGTCACGGTTGGATTTACACCCAAGAAAAACCCCAAACAGAGAAAGTATGGTGAAGAGAGGGGTTTGCACTTTTGAGTCAAGTTGCTCAAAGAAACATGGGAACCGTTGAGTGTCCTGCACCAGCCTACAGCGACCCAGTGGAGGGGTAGCAGCTCCATTGCATATCAGTGCTTCACAGGCTCCAGTTTGAGAAGCATTAGTCTATAAGGAGCTTGCATCTGACCGTTCCCACACTACAGGGAATTGAACTTTCCTCTGCAATAGGTGGGACAGCCAAACCGGGCATTCTTCTGCACCACCAGCCTTTCATTGTTTCCTTAGCCGGCGGGAGTGTGACAGCTGCATATGCCCTGCGAATCCTTAGAGGGTGAGACCTCACAGCCTTTCTATTCCCCGTTTCCTGGGGCCTGGACTCTCCACTTGGTTATTTAGGCTACTCACTCCTTGCCATTGATTTTCCTGCAGGTAGCTGCTGTGGGAATGGAGAGCTCTGGCTGTGAGCCAGTGGCTACAGCAGGACTCTGTACTATTCTTTGTCAGAGTATTAACGTACTAAGAGAGTAGGTGAGATATGACTGCGGCGATGCCTGACAGACACAAACACTAGAAAGGAATAAAGGGAAGACAGTGTCCGAGTAGCAGAGACATTCCAGGTTCCTGACCTCCTAAGGGGCTCAGGTGTTCATGCAAGCAGATGACAATATTTTCGACTATATTTTCGACTATATTTTCAACTCCTATTATTTCCCCCAGTTATCAGGTACTACAGTGATGAGCAGTGTATAGAAACCTTTGTAGAACAAACTAGTACGTTCCTATCAAATACACCGTGCATGCATGAAACCTGTAAGCAACCATTTAGGAAATACAGCATAGAAGGGCAAGAGATGTACAATCTGGATCCAGATCTGGTTTCTGTAACCCACCCCTTCACACTTTGGGTGATGGAGAGCGGTTCAGATCTGGGGGGAGTTGGGCATGGGCTTCTCTAAAACTCACTCACATGATTGCAAGATGTGCCTGTTTTCACAGGGTTTGAAATGCCGTTGTGGTATATTACTGTATCTCCCTGTCTCCGTACAAACTGACACCTTTGTTATGGGCTTGATCCAGTGTTGACTTCAGTGGGCATTGGGCCAGGCCTGATCTATCTGTGCATTCGTACCATGTGCCAAAGCACCTTATGAAATTATTAAAACCGTACGTAGGTCTTACAATCAGTCCTTAGTTTCCTCTTCTATTCCCAAACTCTGGGGGCAAGTAGGATCACCTACACCTTCACTGCTCTTATCCTTCTCATCATGTACCCAAGGGGAACTTTTTCTTAAAAAAGGAAACCCCAGGCCTTTAAGTTTGCTGCGAGCAATCACAATCCCGTGTGTTCCTCACTCTCCAAACACAGATTCCCAACTTGCTGCCAAGGAGTTGGCATGTGGATGTCTCCACCAGACACCTCCTGCACTATCAAGTACTTGAACTATCACTGGGGAGCTTTGGGAATGCAGTTCTCTTGTCATTGCTACATCACCCCTTGCATGGGAAGTACCTTGTGTGACATACCATACCACATATTTTAAGTACCTAAAAATTAGGCATACTAGATAGCTCAGGCAAACTGTGGTGGTCTGTAAAGCCAGTGTTTGGGGCAAGGACTGTCTCTCACTCAGTGTATATACAGAACCTAGCACAACGGGGCTTTGATCCTGGATGGGGCCTCTAGGTGCTACCATAGTGCTTTGAACAAGCAGTGGAATAAATTGCCTAGGGAGGTTGTGAAATCTCCAACATTGGAGATTTTTAAGAGCAGGTTAGACAAACCCCTGTCACTAATGGCCTAGATAATACTTAGTCCTGCCATGAGTGCAGGGGACTGGACTAGATGACCTCTCGAGATCCCTTCCAGTCCTATGAGTCTATAATATAAATAAATAATAACGAAAGAGTGCTACAAAACAGAAACCAATCTCAAAAGAGTTCACCAGCCATGGATTAGTCCCCGGTCCCTTTTCTAAACACCTCTTTTCTTTAGCTTCTCCATTAAGTCAAATTGCTAAATCCATAACGTGAATTGACCAGGCCATATGCTGTGTTGGTGCTAATGATGAGTGACAGACAGGGAATCACTAATAACGAGTGGTAGGCAGAGGATGAACAACAATGAGTGATAGATGTCATTTTGAAGGTTTGATTGCTACAGAGTTTAGCTTCTTTGCAGGGAAGCTGTCCATATGAGATTTCTTTGGGTGTGAGAGACATCCCCACCAACTCCTCCTACAAGAGTTCAGCTGTGCCGAGAGGGCTTCCCTCAGGGTTTGTCTGGAGAAATGCCATGTTCTAGGAGACTCATTTTTCTGTCCAGGAATGGAAATGATACGATTTCCCCATCCCTAATAGAGCTCAACCCCTATGCCCCACTGGGATCCCAGACAGAGATGACTTTGCCCCAGGACTGTCAGAGATTCTACTGAAGAGAAGACCTAGCTGCCTCTAGAATGGACTGATTACACCAAGCGTCGAGAGTTTTTCAATAACATTTCCCTGGGAGGAGCGGGACCCACCCCTTCACTGTCTTAATTTAACCACGGCCCCCAATCCTGCAGTGAGCTTCTCTTTGCAGACTCCTGCACCTGCCCAGAGCCCTGCTGCCACTGTCACCAAAGAGGGGTCCAGCCGCCTGTATTTCCTATTCTGTCAGTTCTTACATCATGCTCACCACCATCGTATCAAGGAGATGCTCTAGACCATCCGCACGTGCCAGCTATTGTTTTCAGGAGCACTCCCTGCAAAGCCCTGTCACATCCGCTCTTTTTCCGCCTCTCTTGGTTGTCTGAGAAACGCGTGTGTTGGAAGGGGGAAAACAAAGGAATCAAACGCAGCACCTCGCTTCTCTTTGCCCTGGAGCTACCCCAAGTGAAGAAGGGGAGAATTTTTGTGAGAGCCTCTGATGGAAAGCATTGGCCCTGCTCAGAAAGCGAAAGAAAAACACCTATTTCATCTTGAGGCAATGTGGGGATGAAAGAGAGTTGTAGCTAAACTAAAGCAACGCCATTTCACTAGCCCCTGTATCAACAGTTCTCAGCTACCCCTACTACTAACCACAGTCCCTAAGCTCCAGCTGCTGGGAGGCGTCTCTTTTTAAAGGCATCTGACTGGTTGCTCCGAAGCGATCCCAGGTGTGGCCCATTCTCCCTCTAGTCAGAAGCTCCAACTGGGTTTTTCAGTGGTTATCCAATGTTCCTGTGTAGGAGCAGGACAATTATTAACCCGCTCTGTGCTGGATGTGATCCTGGCCCCTGCATCTTGCTCTAGTCCCCATTCGTCTTCCAGACTAATGAATGTTGGGGTTTTTACGTCAAAATAATGTGGCTCTTTTCTCATTAAAAGAGAAATACAAACAGTTTCCAATCTTAACTAAACTGATATAAGCCACTCATGGGTTTGCATCACTTTAGAAAATCCAGTGCAAGGGCTATCAGTGCAACCTTCTCATGTAGACAAGCCCGTAGTTCTTTAACTCAAGCTGGAGAGACGCATGCTTTATCTCTGGGAATCCTGGGCTCAGGCCTTGATGACAGCCAAGATGAGGGTTGTTACATGTACGCAGCAGCTAATGCATTGTGGGTGCTATCTGTAACAATCTGACCATCTCCTTTTCCTCCATATTTTGTGGTTTCAGAGAAAACAGGACCCAGAACCAAAACCAACCTCAGTCTTTGATCAGGGGCGGTGAGTTATATGGGGCCCGTGGTGCCCGTGCTCCAGCAAATTTAGGGCCCGGGGGCCTGGCTCCACCAATGTCCGGGGCTGGGTCTCTCCCCCAGCCCCGCCTGCCACTCCACATGCCTCCCCCAGAGTGTCCCCCAGCCCCACCTGCTACCCCCGTGTGCCTCCCCTGGAGCGTCCCTGCCTCCGCCCTGGGCTGCGGGTGGCTGCCCTGCCACTCTGCGCTGCGCTCCCTCGCCGGCCGCGGCTGGCTACCAAAGGGAGCGACGCCGGCAGCAGGCTGAGGTGGCAGTGGAGCCGCTGTCTGCAGAGGGAGGAGGCGCACACAGTCACCAGGCACATACTCCCCCCGCCTCCCCCCCAGCACCCACCCCAGGAGAGGCAAGGGGGCTTCCTGGACCGGAGAGGGGCCTGGCCCCAAGGAGCACATGCAGGGATGGTGCCTGGTGACTGTGCTGCTGCGGGGGACGGGGCTGGGGGGACTTGGAGTCCTCCTCTCTGGCCCCAGCCCCAGGGCATCCTGACTGCACCCCAACCCTCAGCCCCAGCCCTGAGCCCCCTTCTGCAATGTGAACCCCGCAGCCCTCACCGCCGCACCCCAACCCTCAGCCCCAGCCCTGAGCCCCCTTCTGCAATGTGAACCCCGCAGCCCTCACTGCCACACCCCAACCCTCTGCCCTAGCCCTGAGCCCCTCCCACACCCCAAACCCCTCATCCCCAGCCAGAGCCCTGACCCCCCCACACCCCAAGCCTCTGCCCTAGCCCTGAACCCCTCCCACACCCCAAACCCCTCATCCCCTGCCCCAGCCAGAGCCCTCACCCCTCACACCCCAACCCTCTGCCCTACCCCTGAGCCCCTCCCACACCCCAAACCCCTCATCCCCAGCCAGAGCCCTGACCCCCCCCACACCCCAAGCCTCTGCTCTAGCCCTGAACCCCTCCCACACCCCAAACCCCTCATCCCCCGCCCCAGCCAGAGCCCTCACCCCTCACACCCCAACCCTCTGCCCTACCCCTGAGCCCCTCCCACACCTCAAACCCCTCATCCCCACCCCAGAGCCCTCACCTCCAGCCAGAGCCCTCGTCCCCCCACATTGTGTAATATAGGGAAACTGTTAAACGCTTATTGTTTCCAGTCCATTTTTAGATTATTTTAAAAAATATTTATCAGCTTACAAGGCGGGGGGTGTGTGTGTGGCAGGACTCGGACCCATCCTGGACACCACCAAAAATTATACAAACCTACTGCCCCTGTCTTCGATTTGACCAACAGTGTTACAAAACAAATCATACCCATTCCTGTGGCTTTTCCGCATCTCAGAAAATCTCACGCTCCAGAAAACAAAGCAAACAGGAGCAAGAAGGGAGGTTTCTCCAAAGGCTGCCATGGTTTACAGATCCTCAACTCTCCCTATAAAAGTCTTCCAAGCAAAGTTTATTTTGCATTGACTCACTCTGGTCTCTGCACCAGAACTGACCCTGCTTGTCTGCTGCGAGGGCATCAGCTTTTCAGCTGTCTCCCACAAAAGCAGCATTAAAGGAGGAGAAGGCTGTATTGATTTTTACATCTTTCCTTATGGACCCTCATTTTTCTTTTAAAACCCATGGGCACTTCTGCTGCTGTAAATCGCTCAGGCCATTGAAAATACTCTAGAATTCTTTCCTCTTTACTATAATAATATTGAAGAACTATTTTATTTCTTCAAGGTCGTGAAAAGGGACCCAGGAAAAGCACCTCGCTTCAGCTTCCGGCCTATGGCGTCAAAATCCTTTCTGTTGAGACCATTTCTGGCTCAGTACTTGATGTTAGATTATTTATTTTTTTAAATTACTTTTCACATGGCATGTAATTAGACTGTCGAACTCATTGCCACAGGGTGTCATGGAGGTCAAGAATTTAGCCAGAGTCAAAAAAGAGATTGGCTGTTTATATGGATAACAAAAACATATAGGGTTATGACAGTGAATGCTAAAACTTCACTTGGAGTATTACATTTTGCATATTAAACCTCATGCTTCAGGATTTAAATCATTTTCTAACTAGTAGAGATTAGGATGAGACCTAACATGGGGGTATAATTTCTTCTTAACTCTGCAACATGCTTTCATCAGACACAGCAGATGAGAGCAAGTGTTCACACTAGCAGTGTTGTTAAGCTCTTTAGTGGCATGCCTGTTTATTTAGTGAGATGATTGTCGAAGTGTTTAACACTTTACCAGGAACTCTGGATGATAACAGCTCACCTTAAGTGATCACTCTGGTTACAGTTTTCAGAGTAACAGCCGTGTTAGTCTATATTCGCAAAAAGAAAAGGAGTACTTGTGGCACCTTAGAGACTAACCAATTTATTTGAGCATGAGCTTTCGTGAGCTACAGCTCGCTTCATCGGATGCATACCGTGGAAACTGCAGCAGACTTTATATATACACAGACAATATGAAACAATACCTCCTCCCACCCCACTGTCCTGCTGGTAATAGCTTATCTAAAGTGATCATCAGGTTAGGCCATTTCCAGCACAAATCCAGGTTTTCTCACCCTCCACCCCCCCACACAAATTCATTCTCCTGCTGGTGATAGCCCATCCAAAGTGACAACTCTCTACACAATGTGCATGATAATCAAGTTAGGCCATTTCCTGCACAAATCCAGGTTCTCTCATGGTAACACCCATTGTTTCATGTTCTGTGTGTATATAAATCTCCCTACTGTATTTTCCACTGAATGCATCCGATGAAGTGAGCTGTAGCTCACAAAAGCTTATGCTCAAATAAATTGGTTAGTCTCTAAGGTGCCACAAGTCCTCCTTTTCTTTTTGCGAATACAGACTAACACGGCTGCTACTCTGAAACTCATCTTGTTATGTTGCCCAGCCAGGAGAGCAGGATGCAACACACACTGTGCATATGGATTGCAAGGGCATTTTCTTTTTTTCTGACTTTCTTTCTCCTCCCCTGTGCTGTCTTCCTATTTGAATGCATGGAGGGGGACATTAAGAGTCCACAGCATAGGACCATAGGCAGCTCTTTCTCCCATTGTTCTCCCACTTGTCCCTGGTCTTTAAAGCCCAAACATGTGAGGGATTGTTAACCACTTGAGGCCATATTTCTCCCCTTTGTTGAGTGCCGTGGAGAAGGTGGTCTTGGTAAAGCTCTAGCGAAAGCTGTCTCTGTAGACTATAAAGCATTAGGCCATGGGGATTCATGGCCTTGCTCTCTCGCCTGCCCTAAATTGATCGGATAAACACTTGTTTAGCAGCTCTGGCAGGAAAAGCTTATAAGCCATTAGGCTTTTATCATCTGTAAACCTGCTAGGTTCCCCACCTCCCTGTGACAGAGCAAAGCAGAAGGGCTGCCTCCACCCCACCGTACTGGGGCAGCACTGATTCTAGGCAGCACTTCCCAGGGAGCTTGGTTAAAGGTTGTGGCGTGGGTCCAGGCAGTTGCACCAGCAATGTCTGGGCCAGACTAGCTTGGACTCCGTAGGGTTTCAAAATACCACCCATTATCTCCAACTCCCCTTGTAGATTCTCCTTCGCTGCCCCCTCTACACTGCCAGACTGTGCGCTGTTCAAGAGCTGTTGTGGCATGGCTAGGAGCTGCCGGCATTTCTGTGCTGAGAGGAGTGATGTCCGCATGGCAGATGACAGGTCCTATTAGAATAGAAGGTTAACGTTCTCTTCCCATGGCACTGGGCTCCGCTCCGCTCTTCCCGCTCCCTCTCACCGGATGTTAGCGTCCCTCAGGCTTGGATCGCAGCAAGGCAGTAGTGGCAGATGATGTGGCATGGTCACTCTCCCCACAAAAACAACATACGGAAGCTCCGAGCCTCCCTGCGAGCAGGGTTTGTCTGTCTCCTGGGCCTGTCCAAACTGCTGTCAGCAATGAGCAGGGGATTCTGAATAGGAGAGGTGCTGGCTAGAAAGCAAGCTGAGCACCCATATCAACTGCAGGCAGAATCTGGAGAGAGCACGGTTCCATTATGCAGTGTAGACGAGCCCTAAGTGTGCTTAAACCCTGTCCCCATTCAGTGCTAAAGCCTGGGACATGTAGCCTGGGTACAGGACACTGTTCTGAGTCTCCAGGCCCCTCTGCCTGCCGAGCACAGGCCCCTCTGCAGGGCTTACTGCAATCTGGAGGGGGCAGGATCCACAGAGATGGGTGTGTCTTTGGCATCAGCTCTTCATCCCACCTCGGCCTCCGTGGGCCCTGGCTAAGAACACCTGAGCAGCCCCTCTGCTGTCCCAGCCTGGCCCTGCCCAGGACTGGCCATGCTGGGGTGGAGCTCTCCTATGTAGAAATAAGTGGCATGGTGCCCCTCAGGATTTGGACCCATAGAAACCGGGTGCCCCTTTCAAGTGTTTACTGTACAGCAAAGGAAACTTGCGGGAACCTGCTAATCTCCACCCTTCCTGCCTCTTCCTCTGTCAGTTCTTGGCTTATGCTGCAGGAACTCAGCAAGAGCAGCCGGGTACCAGTCACATTGCAGCTCTGAGCAGGGATTGACCACCCCACGCCCGCGTTGTGCTGGCTGCTACAGCATCGCCTCCCCTTGCACGGGGCTGAGGCCTCGCAAACATACGGCTGATGTAATCGAGTTGAACTCTAATAAACTTTAGTCCCCCTGAGAGGAGATAAACCACAGGAAAGGGAGAGGGCGGGAGGGGGAAAGGGAGAAAGACCTCAGCAAAGTGCACACGATGCACTTGTGCTCCTTTTGACAAACTTCCTTTTAAGGGCTCCTGCTGGGCTGTTCAGAGCACGATAATCCCATTAAACTGCCAGGTGTTTTTTTCCCTTTGATCTTCCCACTTTCCTCACTGCTGCCACTTTCAGAGGCGTCTGCCTGAAAAGAGATGCTTCCTCCATCATGCTCAGAGCAGGAAGGGTGGAGGGTGTAGAGAGATTCTGGGTGAGAGGGAGGATAATTGATGGCGAAGGAAGCGGGAGGCAGTTGCAGGTGGGGATGGGTGGCGTGCAGCATGATAGAAGGTGCGTGACAAGGGTGGCCAGGCTCACTGCTGGGCCCCATATCCATTAAGCACAGCGGAGCTAGCAGGCAGGCGCATACAGATCCCTGATCTTGAGGCTGCTTCTGCGCTAGCCTCGGCTCCAGTGCTCTTTAGAGCAGCCTCAAGGCTACTCTAAAGTACAGTGACTAGTAACCACACCAAAGGGGTGGGGATTGCTGGAGTTCATCCTGTTCCTGCCAGTCCCCTTCCTGCTCCTCCTCACACACCCCTACACTGTGCCCAGGAGAGGGGAGGATTGCATAGGAAGCTACATCAGCTGAGGACTGCCCCCTCCCGTGCGGATAATAACCCTTCCTTTCTCTGGCTCGTTTAGAGGACGTCTACACGGAAAATGCTACAGTTGCAATGCTGCAGCTGCCGAGCTGTAGCGCTTCCGTGTAGACACGCTCTACGTCGATGGGAGGGGATCTCAGAATCTGAACATAGCGCAAGGTTTCCATACTATTCCCGTCCCCGTCACCCATCAATGTAACAGGAACTCGCCCGTTGTTCACGCTCTCTGCCTTGGGAAAATGGGGTCCAGGGAGATTAATTCCTTAGCTGAAATACAGCTGCGATGGGTGGTAGAGGGGGATGGGGAGGGAACCTGCTGGTTGTCATTTATTCGTTACGCAGCCTAGAATGAAGTGTTCCTCATTACTTCTTAATTAGGAACTGAAGATGCCTGTAGGTAGCATGCAAATCATTTACTGTTTTATTGCACTGTGCCAAAGTGTGGCTGCAGGGAGGAAGGGGAAGCGACTCTGAAGTGGGAAGAGCCACCCGAGACGCTCGTGTTTGAGTTGTAATGTCTCCCTATCGCTGATGTGTTTAGCTGGGCACAGTAGGGGAATAATCTCAGCAAATGGAGACGCTGATGTTGGAAGTCTGTGGATGTAAGAAGCGAGTTTGCGTGGTTCTCTTTATTCCTAAGGCTGGGAAGCAAGCAGAAGTCAGCAGCGCTAATTTCTTGTTAACTGCTTTTCCCACCTGTAGATCTCAAAGCACTTTGCAAAGGTGGGTATTATTATCCCACGGCTGCAGAGAAGGCAATGCCCCACCATAGTGTTGCCAACAGCCCCTTCTATTAATGTGGAGTCCAGGCCAGAATTTAGGGCGTGACATTAGGCAGCACAAGCTGTGTCAACCAGTCTGGGCATCAGAGAGAACCACATTTATACCCGTTACAATGCAGCCCTGTCTCTTCTCTACCACAAGAGAAACAAAAAGAAAAGGAGTACTTGTGGCACCTTAGAGACTAACCAATTTATTTGAGCATGAGCTTTCGTGAGCTACAGCTCACCGATGAAGTGAGCTGTAGCTCACGAAAGCTCATGCTCAAATAAATTGGTTAGTCTCTAAGGTGCCACAAGTACTCCTTTTCTTTTTGCGAATACAGACTAACACGGCTGTTACTCTGAAAGAGAAACAAAGTGACTTGCCCAAGTAGCAAAGCTGGTCATTTAAAGTAAAGATGTAACTTTACCTCCTAGAATTTAGGCCAGCTCCAGGTCCAGTCCCAGCACTGCGTCTTGTGGGTGAGACGTAAAGCCAACATCTTAGCCACTTGTAGTCACTGATTAGTCCAACTCTGTCTTCTGCGGGGTTCTTGCACCTTCCTTTATAGCAGCTGGTGTTGGCTACTGTCAGAAATGGGATCATGGACTAGATAAACCCCAAATCTGACCCAGCCTGGCAATCCCTATGTTCTTACTGAGGATCCATGGATTTTTTTCACAAGGGTGGGGATTGTTAAACCTGCTGTTCTCTCTGGATCCCAGGGTATTAACTGATTTCCTCCTCCAATTCTAACGGGATATAATATTCCTCTTCATTCCCTGTCCTTAACTCTCAGCATACATTTTTAAGCTGCTGTGAGGTTCCTTCCCAGAACTGACTGCATTTGCAGTGGCTTGCAAAGACGATGCCTGCAAAGCTGTCAGGTGTTTTGGGAGGAAAGGAGCTATAGAAATGCAAGATATTAGGCTCTGATCTAGCTCCCATTCCAGTCAATGGAAAGACTCTAATGGGAGCTGGATCAGACCCCCTCCCCCCCCCCCCCCGCCGCCCCCGCTGGCTAGGGGATAGCCGATAGGGCACTTGCTTCTTAGCTTTCCCGAAGTGCGCATGCTCACTGCATGATGCCTGCGGTCTGTTACTGCTTGTTTTCAGGGAGTTGTGGGCTCAGAATGTGGGTTTTAAGAGGCTTTTTTTTTTATGATTGTTATCTTCAGTTCAAATGACTGGCCCTACAGGGCTGCTTGCTGGAGTCTGTAAGAAAGACAAGCGCTTGCTGTGTGACTGGGAATTCAATGTCTGAGCCACGTGACACCTGCTGGAACTGCGGAGGCCTGCCACGCCAAGGAGTCAGTCAGCACTTGGCAATTTACGGCTTCAGACCTTGCTCCCTTTAGCTGACAGCAGCTGAGATGCAGCCCTCCTGTTGCCAATGACTTCAGGAGATCACCACCGACATGCCTGAGCAATGGGGTCTGTCCTCACCTGTAGCCCATAGAAGCATCACTAGCAACGCCAGAGCTGCATGAAAGAAAGTGGCCTCCCCACTCTGCCCCCCCACGGTACCTCCTTCTGAGACGTACCCAGGGGTGTCCTGCAAAGCACTCCCTGGCCCATAGAGCCAATAGAACCCTGAGCATCTTGGACTCAAATGAATGTTCCCCCCTTTCTTTCGGAGGCATATTGAGGGGAGGTGCTAAAACTGGATGGCAGTGCCTTCCCTGCAACTGGGCTACTTCTGTTGCTGCTGCTTTCCTGCTCTGTTTGGAGCCAGAGATTTTAATTTCCTGGATTTCTGTACTCCATTTATTTTGCTCCTCGGCCGTTTTCCCTTCCTGTATGGAACCTGCCAGTGGCCCAGGCAACTGGTGTGCAAAGTAAAGCTGCAGGAGCCAGCAGCAGCTTTCTTTCTAAATAACAGAGCCAGGGCGACCAGGGCATCTGAGACAAATGCCCACAGAAGTCAGTGGAAAGATTCTCATTGATTTCAGAGGGCTTTGGGTGCACCCCCTCAGGCCCAACACGGCCCACAGAGATCTACAACATGGCAACATGTGGCTACCTTGATATTATTTGCATGTGACAAAATGAACAAGATTCTTGCCCAGGCAGAACAGTTGAGCTACAGACAATGCACTGGACTGGTTGGTCTCCATGTGTAGTTTAATGAGTCCTTTAGTCTGTTGGGCCACAGTTGTTCGCATACCCGGAGGATGGCTGTTTTTATTACACCACTGCTGTAGCCCTTCAGTGTAGACACGCCAGCGGTGGGAGGGGTTCTCCTGCCGTTGTAATTAATCCAACTCCCCTATAGGCCATAGCTAGGTCAACAGAAGAATTCTTCAGTCAACCTAGCACTGTCTACACCGGGGGTTACGCTGGCTTAACTGTGTCGCTCAAGGGGTTGGATTTTTGATTTCACTGATTAGTGTAAACCTGGTCTTAGTTCCTTACTCTCCACACATTGAGAGAGTGCAAAGAACATGCATGGGATAGGCAAGAGTGTCCTTAACTAGGCATGATGGTCCTTTCATGTTTCTAAGACCTGCTCAACATGACAAAGTTAGGGTGACCCAGCTACGTCGCTCAGAGGCATGAAAAATCCACACCCTGGAACAACGCAGTTAAGCTGACCTAACCCCCCGGTGTAGGCAGCACCAGGTTGAAGGATGAATTCTTCTCTTAACCTAGCTATCGCCTCCTGGGGAGGTGGATTACTTATGCCAATATGATAACCCCTCCTGTTTGCCTAGATAGCATCTACACTGAAGCTCTACAGCTGTGCAGCTTCAAGTGTAGACAAACCCTTTAGATATTCCTTTTATTAGACATTGGATAATTGATGCATCATCTTTGTGTGATCCATGCACTTTAATCACTATGGGTCTTTCCCGCAAAAGTCTCACACACACGCACGCACACTTCTTCCAAATGAGAGCTCTTTGTGACAGAGAAGAGAAATGAACAGGTCAAGGGAGCCTCCTCGTGTCACTCCAAACAGAGCTTAGGGCACGAACAGCCCTTACGAGCTGGAGGACCTGCAAATTTGACAGTAACAAATTGAGAGGTCAGGAAAAGGAAGAGGCTGAGGTTATAAGGGTGACTGCTCCTGCCCAAGCTCCCATCTCCACTGTCAGACAGATTCACTGCCTTGAATGGTGATGGCGAGATGTTGGCCAGGTAACTGAAGGCTTTTAGCGAAAACAGATGTGGTGCCATGCCCAACCCACCTTCAATACAAATGGAAGGTGATTGGAGAGACTATAGGCTAAACATTGACAGATAAATACTATGATTCCCCCCCACCCCTTTTTCCGTACACAGACAAGTCTTTTCTTAATTTTTTAAAACTAAATTTTGGGATGAGTCTAGAAGTGTGGAGCAGAGAGCAGTACACGTAGGGGAGACACAAGTTTCCCCTACACAGCTCAGGCTCTGTGACTCAGCCCTGACATGCAACCTGTTTCCTTGCTTTTCCAGTCCTACCCTCCCTACTGCGCTGTCAAGACACCTCAGTCCTCGCTGGCAGCACCTGCTGCCATTTCTGGCTTCTCCTCACCAGGGGCCAGGGACTTGTCAAGAACTAAAACACCTAGTGCCCCCCACTACTCAACCCAACTCACAGCCCCGCCAACTGCATGGGTCACTGAAGTCACCCGCTTCTGCATTTCATAAAGGTGTCGCCTAGCTCCTGGGCTCAAGTAGAGTCTTCTGTTGGTTCTCATGCCTTAAAGATGAGATTTAGCTACAACAATCCTACCTATAAATATATATCTCATCTTAATTGCAAAACTCCATATGGTGAAAATAACAGGGCTCTGAGATAGGAGGGTGTTCCACGCAGCCAGGAAGCCAGCATCCTCCTAGCAGGGCAAAGGAAAGGGCAGATTGTGGCAGCTGCAGCCAGGCGAATGGTGCATGCATAAGACCTGCTGGACCTCAAGTCCATACATGGGGAATGATGGCATCAGAGTGGACTGTGCCATCATCATGAGGAAGTTGGGAGACCCAATGTGGTGTTCTGATGGAGTGGAAAAGGAAAACCTGCCAGCTCCCAAGTATTCCACCTGGAAGGAAGCGCTTAAAGAGAGAAGAATAGCAAGAAACAGCTAATGTATGTTTTAGAAGGCAGCAGGGAGTAGATGTTTTCACTGAAAAGGAAAAGAAAAAGAACCATGCTAATCCCTACAGCCCACCCTGACACTGTCTGCTTTATACCTCCCATTAACCACCTAATTAAATACACCATGGAGCCAGTTCCAGGATTTCTATTTGCCAAATAAATTGTAAATACACTTCCTCGACCTTGAGCATTACGGCGGTGAGCTGCTGGGATTTGTGCTTATGAGACTGAGTTGATGTGGCTGGGAGTTAAGCAGAGAAACCATTTCTCCGGGGAAGATCACCGGGCAAGAGAGCTCTGGAGCAATTCCATGGCTGCAAGGATTTCACAGCAGTTATTCGTCCCTCCTTACTGTGACCACATGAGTTTTCATTGCCCTCAGAAAAGATGGAGCTCAGGACCACGTGTTATGAAAACACAAGCCTGTCTCTTGCACTAAAGGAGACATTCACTAGCTGGAATAGTATTAGGAATTAGTGTCTAATCTGAGCATCTGCAGTACCCACTGAATTACTATTCATTACCGTAGTGCCACGGAGCACCAGGTGTGGGTGAGGACCCCTCTGTGCTAGGCACTGTACAAACACAGAACAAAAGAGAGTCCCTGCCCCAAAGAGCTTACAGCCAGAGCACCCTCTGAAAATCACAGCCTTCCTCTATATCCGCGGCGAGCTGCTGCCACTAGAGGGTGACATGGATATTAAAACAATAGGCACCTTACAAATATCAGACATGAGATAGATAATCCACTAACTAATAGCTTGCTATAAAGTAATTACCATCAGTCCTTGTTCGCATAGTTTCATAAACTCACAGTGTGGGGACTGAAATGTGCAATCGTCGAAGGTCTGACAAGGCCCAGAGGACTGATTCTGAATGCTTCCTGTACCCCCAAACACTGCTCAGGGCACAAACGGGGCGCTGCTGTCCCTGAACAGACTGGTTCCCTTGTTATGTTTCTCTAAATTAACCTTTTTAAAAATGAGGCTAGGTTATTGGCCTATTGTCCAACCCGTAGCGTGGAGGACCGGTGGGCTGATTTCCATCTGGCCCTACCCTTTGACCTACCCCACCGCCATTTTCATTGGGGGGGGGTGTCTAGGGGATCATGCAAGGTCTTCTCCCCGCTCCTGCCCACAGCTAGATACACTCAGAGGGGAGCAGGAGAGAATGAAGCAGAGATAACGATAGCCGGAATGAGGAGGAACCGAGAACATGAGAACAAGAGAATGAGAGAGGAGAAGATGCAGAGAAATAATGAGAGAGGAAATAAGAGAGAATGAAAGAGACAGACAGTGAATTAAAGAGAATGAGAAATGACTAGAGATAATGAGAGGGAGAGAGAAAAGGATATGAACGAGAGAGGATGAGGAAAAAGAGCCGAGAGCTTGGGAGAGAAAGAATGCGTAAGAACAAGAGAGATAACAGGTAAAGAAAGTAGAAGCCTTTTTCTGAAAGGGAGAAAAAAAAATGCAACGAGAATGGGAATCGATGAGGCGCAGAGAAGGGAAGCGTCCTTTCATCAGCAAGTTTGCCAGATGAAGCTAGGAGATAAATCACAGAGTGGAAGGAGGCCAGGTCTCAGTGCCCGCTCTGGCTGCCGCTCTCCCTTTGTCATCTGTCTAATAGCCCGGCATTGGGAGATGAATGGTTGCAGCTGAGTTCCAGCCTTTTCCCTCCTCTCCTCTCCGCTCCCTTACTGCAGTGAGAAGGGTCTGTCACATACTCGATTGCAAGAGGGCCACCTGGCTGGCTGGGAGATGCTAGGTTTGGACGATGTGAGGCGGAGAAGCTGCCCTGGGGATGCTTATCAAGGGCACTGGGAGGGTCTGTTCTCCTCTGCCCATCTGATCATTGATGAGTTTGTGACGGTGAGTTCGATGTCCAGTCAACAGAGGGAAAGCGAAAGAGAGAGAAAGGCTCTGTCTACACTACTCTGCTTTTAGCCACAGGGCTGTGCCGCGACAGCTGTGCTGCTGAAAGGTGTGCAGTGTACCCGCTGTTTGTCGGCAGGGGAGAGCTCTCCTGCCGACAAAAAACTTCCCCCCAGAGAGCGGTGTTGGTGTTGTCGGCAGGAGAACGGTTCTGCCAACAAAGCGCTGTTCGCACCAGCACTTGTCATTGACAAAATGTTTGTTTTTTGGGGGGGGGCGGGGGGTTGTTAACACCTCTGAACGACAAAAGTTTTGCCTTTCGCTTGCCAACGTAGACAAAGAGAGCAAAAAGGGAGAGCGAGACAAGGCTGAAAATGGGTCAAATTCAGACTTGATGTAAATAGCAGCAACTCAGTTGACTTCCCATTTCACCTCTACCAGGTCTGAATTTGGCCCAGAGATTGAAAGTTGCCCTGGTGTGATATAACCAGCGGGCGTGGCTGTGGGATGGACAGACTTGTGAGCTGTCTTTTTAATCCATCTGCCGCTCCAACGTGCCACGTTCTGTACTGGCTTCCCATCCAACCAGATCTGCTTGAAGATCCTGGTTCTGATCTCTGAGGCCATGGTGGGCTGGTCCCTGGACACCTTAAAAGACTGTTCCTCTTTGTGAAATATTGGAACAGTTGTGTTGATCCGGGTCTGCCCTTGCTTTTCATAATTTTGTTGGGACCCAGACATTACAGTGATGTGCATGATAGATAGATAGATGCATGCTTGCTTTGGAAACATGGATTATTCAAAGACTATTGTATTCATGTTATCAGTATGTCTCTTTGTGGGGTAGCTAGTGATTGTATTTCTGACTCAATGGGTGAGCTAAAAGATGTTACCTGCAGAAACTAAAGACACTGGGGGGTATTTAGTACAAATCCCCAATACTGCAACAATGCAGGTAACAAGTCTTCTGAAGTTTTGCTCCTGGGGAAATAGCAGAGACCAGTCTGACCTGGCTCAAGAGGCCTTAACAGACAAAGGACCTGAAACAGTATTAAAAAGGACAGCCCTAGCCTGGGAGATGGGCACTGCCACTTGATCCAAGACCTGACATGAGTCGGTGAGCAGAGATAGGCCCAGTAAGGGGACCTGAAGTCCTTTAAAACCTGCCAAGGTCTCCACTGGAAGATGTGTGACTATGCAGTAAGGTGAATAGGCTGTTTGCTGTTTTCAAGTTGTGTTATCGCAGAAATGCTTAGGCACCAAAATACATGACTAGATTTTGGCAGAGCCTGGCACACTGGGTGATGGCTTTTGTGAAACTCTGACCCTTATTTAGGTTCTTCCTGGGGAACTGTGCTCTTTTGAAAAGCAATCCCAAAAGGCCCAACACAAAGCTTACAAGCAAGGAAATGAAAAGTTCAGGCTACCAACAGGCTACCTCTTCTCCCCTGCCCACACCCACCTGGCATGTAGCACAACCATGGTACTCCACAAGGAGCATGCCACAATCTTATGTCTCAGGAGGGATTCCAGCCTCTCAGCATCCTCTTCCCCAAATGCCACCCAGCCACCTGCACCTGACACAGAACAGACTCCTCCCCCCAGTCACCTCCTTTCTGTGTAGTTCTACATATATACCAGAGTCTGGGAAGAAGTCGAATGAGCTCTGGAGACTGGACTCCCTTCACAAATTTTGAAGAAGTCCCTCCAGATCAGGAGTGAGGCTACATCTATACCACTTCTGCAGCCGCTCTATCTATCGGTATACGCATCCCTCTGTTGCCATATGTAACCATCTCTCTAGCTCTCATTTGCTCCGTGCCTCAGTTTCCCTGTCTGTAAATGCACATATTGATCCTGATTTCCTTTGTAAAGTGGGAGCCTTCAGGTTACATGGCCATCCATGCAGAGCTTGTCCCCAATACTAAATCTTCATAAAATAAAATAAATAAATACTCATGACATAAAATTCAGGCTCCGTATAGAAAGTGGTTGTATCCGAAGGCTCAGGGTGGATGTTAATGAGAAGAACCATTCCTCTTCGGCAGCATTCTGGTGTGTAATTAATGACCTATTTGGCTTTGTATTGTACCCAAGGCAAAGGCAACGTTCCTGGCTTTGGGCAAAACTTGCAATGATTGCTAGCGACTGACCCCGAAAAGCCTCTGCTAGAATTATTCAGTGATGATTCATAAAGTCTCCAGATGAGCTCTGGGTTAATAATGTTGGTTAATGAAGTTCTTCCCATCCCCCAAGTCTCAGGGGAGGGGGTCGGACTATGTGGACCTGCTACTTGACTGACACTTTCTCTGGATTTTTTTTCTCTCCGTTCAATCTCAAAATGTTTCCAGGGAGTGAAGCTTCCTTGATTCTAATAATAGAGCCTGGATGGGACTTTGAACTAGAGTCTTAAGGGCAGACAAGCCATGGACAATTTTGCACAGGAATTAGTGGCTAGCTTCTATGGAATAAGGATTAACCAATCTAAACCTTCGCCCAAATCTCAATCCATAATGTCCTGGAGGTTTGAAGATGGTTTCTCCTTCCCTGTCTTCCTTCCTTGTTGGTGCTCTGCAGGGTCCCACCCAGGCTGTAAAGACCCAGGAGTTGAACCAAACAGGCCAAGTCTGCACTAGAAACTTTTGGCAATATAATAATGTTGGCTGGGATATGTGAGATATTTTTAATGACATTTTTATACTGGCAAAATCATCGCCCTGTTTACCCTGTGCTAAGCATTGAGAGTCTTACCCTCTTTGCTTCTTTTCATAAAAAGCGGAGATACAGTTAAACCACCATAAAAATCCTTTCCCGGTACAGTTTATTTTGTTTGAGGAACTTGTGTAAGCTATGCTGGAAAAAGCCCTTTTTCACTGGTAGAAGCAGCATCTACAGGAGACTGGGTTGCCACTATAACTATACCGTTACAGCCACGAGGGCAAACCTTTTCTGTGTAGTATGCCAGACTTCGGGCCTGATTCTCCAGTGCCTTATTCCTTGGGCAGTCAATTACACCAGAATCAGGCCCCGCAGAATTTAGATTTAAAATGACAGCAATTGCATGGTAAACAAATCCCAATGGATCATTAAATCACATGCGTTCTGAATCAGCCACTCAGACAACTGCAGTGCTAACAATATCTGTTACATAGTTGTTAATCTGAAATAAATGTTTGTAATGATCCTCTGTTGCTTAACATACAATAACTGTCCTATTAAATCTCAGTTAAACTGTGCAGGTCAAGTGCTCAGCTGTGGCTAATGCTGACAGGAGCTGCGTGTGATTGTAACTCCTCGGGCACCATGTTGAAGAGCAGATATATCCTTCAAATATCACTTAGTAAATCAAAAGAGCTGTTGGCATTCTAACTTATGGGGTATTTGGGGGGGTTAATCACCAAGGGAGAAATTCATCCCTGTGCAGAGGCCTAGGCATCACTCAAGCCCTATTTTGAAGGCTTATGCAGGACTAAAGTGATGCACCAGAAAGAATTACACACCCTGAAGAAGCACGTGAAAGATCCCAAGGTCAGATTCTGCTCTCACTTATATCCTAGTGTAAATCTGAAGTAATTCAACTGACTTCACTTGAGTTACTCCGAGTTTCAGTCACGTAGCTGAGAACACCAGGTGGCCCTAAAGGCTCAGCTCTCCTCCGGGCAGTTTTACCCAAGCATGCCTTCATTGACTTCAGTAGTTTTCCACCAGTTTCATCAAGAGGCAAACAAAACCTTTAGTGAGTAATTGTCAGTATTGGACCCCTGAGTAGCCATTTTACAGTAGCGGCAGCTGCCCACACTGCTCATGAATAGAAAGCGGCATCGATTCCATGCTGCATAAATGATACTTGAGATGGGGAACCAGTCCCAATATAATAACCATCTCCAGTGTTCTCCCAATTCACCAACCAAACCTTGTTTTTGTGATGAAAAATAGATCAGCTACAACTCTCCACATTATTTTTCATTTGTTTGGAGGCCTCTGCATTTCCTGGCTCCAGCCAGGATCAGAAACAGTGAAACGTTACAGATATAGTTTGACCTCAATGCTGTTTTGGACTCGCTACTAAATTACTAGAATGCTCTAGTTATAAACATCCCATTGCGCTAGGTGCTGCACATACAGAGGCACTCTCAGCCTTCAAGAGCTTACAGTCTGAATAGACAAGACAGACAAAGCATGAGAGAAAGACAGGATTATTATTCCCATTTTACAGATGGAGACCTGAAGCACAGAGAGATTCAGTGATTTGCCCAAGGTCACACAGAGACTCTGTGGCAGAGTTGGGCACTGACCCCAGCTCTCCTCGTCCTAATCTTTTGGTTTAACTACATCCTTCATTTAAAAGAGGTTTGTTCTCTGTCTAATTAACTATTTTTGATTGGTTAAAGCTCTGGAACTGGGAGTCAGGACACCTGGGTTCTATTCCCACTCACTTTGTGACCTTGGGCAAGTTACTTGGGGCTTGGTTTTCAGATGTGCAGAGTAGCCACGATTCCAGCTGAAGTCAATATGAGCTGCAATATGATCTCTGGAAAACAGACCTGCAATCTCCTTGTACCTCAGTATTCCCATCTGTGAAATGGGGCTTGTGATATTCTAACAGTGGTGTTGTGAGGTTTAAATCACTGAGTAAGGGGCTTTGAGATCCTCATGTGGAAGGTGCAGAAAGACAAAGTGTTACTTTTGTGACATTCCAGGGTGCAATCCAGACCTGTGAGGGGCTGTGTCACCCCCTGCCCTGCAACCCCTGCCTTGTTGTAGCTCCCAAGTGGGCATTCAGCATGCAGCTCACCTCCTGTGTGTCTGTGTATAGCTATAGTCCTGGTTCAGCAACTCTGACCCCAGCAGCCTGTTAGCAAACCCCAGCCACGCTCCGGCTTCCATCACCCTTGGTTACTGCTTGCAGGGTGACCCCATTACAGTCCCAGTCCCGAATTTTCCCCAAAACATGTGTTCTGTGCTGTCCAGCCCTCTCCTGGACAGTTCAGATATTATAGGTCCATTACCCCTGTAAGGGTTCAATATGCAACAGTTTGCTACTTTAACTGGAATTTCCAACCCATTCAGTTTTAACACAGCACCAGATTAATTTTGATGAAAGACTCAAACTTTTTAACTACAAAGAGATAGATTTTAACTGAGTACAAGCATAAGGCATTAAAATAAAAAATGGTTACAAAAGAAATAAAGATAAATAAAGATAAATAAAGATAAAACTCTTTTCTAGTAACTAAGACTTAGCAAACTAGATTTGGGTTCAAGGTAAAAGTCTTACCACATGTTCCCAGCTACAGGGCTGACCAAATTCTCAGGTCAGAACCTTTCCCAAAGTCTAACAGGTGATTCCTTTGTCTTTTTAGGTGAGAGAGAGACAGAGAGACTCCCTGGGTTGTTTTTGCCCCTCACTTTTATAATCTAGTTGCCCTTTGAAATGCATCTTCCTGAGGACTACCCTAGACAAAACTCCTTCCCACTGTGAGGATGGAGACATGGAGTCTCATGGTGAAAGAGGTTCCGTTTGTTAAAATACAGATTGACCTATTCCTGCCCCGCTCCATTGCCAAAGAATGGCCGCTTGACTGGTGATTGCCAATCAACTGTGAGGTCACCTGACTAGAAGCATCAGTTTGTTCTTTGTCTTTGAGAAACAAGTTTACGCCCCCATTTCCCCGACTTGTCTGGTAAACACATTTCAGTCAACATTCCAGCTTATGTTCATAACTTCACATCTAATGTTGCTTCACACATATCACCATGATATTATTGACCAGGGAGTTGTTACTTTTCAGATGATACCTCAGAAGGCATTTTTTGTACAAAGATTATTACAGTAGGGTGTAGGGTGTGAATACAGGGGTGCATTTGGCCACCACTTTGATTAAAGCAAGACCCTGAAACAGAGCCTGGAGAAGTCTTAGGTGATGTGTAAAAAATGTGTCGAACCTCCCCTGTAACATGGCAACAGACTCTCCTGCAGCGGCTGTAGCCTTCCTAATCTGTATGCTCTGTCACAGCCTTGTGCCATCCATTGGGTTAGCACCATGGCAACACCGTGGTCTTTAAACACAGGAGTTTGTGCCGTGATTGCAAACGGCATTAGGCAATTTAATTAAGGAGCTGGTAAAGGGGAAAACTTTTGTCAGTTTTATTAAATTCCATTGTATTATGCAGCTCGGCATCTCTGCTATCTGCTTAGACGAGTAAGAACAAGCTCCCACACCTTTTTCTTCTATTTCAAACACAGCTAAATAAAATACGAGGAAGGGTGTGGGGGAGAAAAGGCACCCTGTCATTGGTCAGTGGATAATCTCCTGTGTAGCATTATTCCATGTTGGCTTGGCTCTGAAAAGCCGTTCCAACCAGCATTGGCCACTCCGTCCTCCCTCCAGCAAGATGTGCAATACACATCGTCCTTCCTGCGGGCATCTGTAGCCTAAAGTCAGTAAAGATGTCTGCCCCTGAGGCAGAGGGTGTCTCCTTCTTTGACCAGCCAGCCAGAGAATGAGGCATGCTCTGCTGAAGTGAGCACAGGGCTGGGGATTTTAAACTCCCTGCTCTGACACTGAGTCGCTCCGTGATCTTGGAGCCAGGCCCTTAAAGGTATTTAGATACCTAACTCTCATTGAAATCAATGGGAGCTATTTGCTTAAATACCTAGAAGCTCTGGGTCTTGGGCAAATTATTTCTCCTCTCTCTGCCCCAGTTTCACTCTCAATAAAACAGGAATGATAATACTTATTGCTGGATGATGTGGTGAGCGGTGAGGAATCATTAGCTTGTGGGCCAGATTCCCTGCTGGTGTAACATCCTTGGCTCCAAGGAAGAGAATTTGATCCAGTGTCTGAAGATGTAGAGAGCTACATAAGTGCTATTGTAACACCCATATTGTTAACTGATGTACACACAAAAACTGTACTGGTTTGACTATACTGGGATAGTTAAAGTGGTACAGGGCCTGCCCCAGTGTGGACACAGTTATACCAGTGTAAGAGTGCTTACAGTGGTATAGCTTATTCCCACAAGGGAAGGAGAATAAGCTACGCCATCAACGTGCCTGCCCAGACACAGAAAGGCAGCACAACAAACAGGTTCTTCAAAGCCCATATTTACATACTTCTTATTTTTGTATCTTATTTGTTTCAAACACAATTCACCAATTATTGTATTTTTTTTAACCCTTGTATTTTGTGCAGCAAGACACTGGGATGTTCTTTGCAGGCCTTCTCCCGTGTATTTCCTTGTAGGGAGGGCCACGGCACTGATTCTGTTTGTCTCGGAGGAAGCCGGGAGATGAAAAGCTGCTCTACGAGATCATTAAAGAAACAGCCTGAGCTGGCTGTGCCTTGTTATCTCTCTGAATCCTCCAAGAGCCAATGGGCAGGAACAGTGCCTGGTTCTTATCCTGATGTTCTCTCCTGGCTTTGTATACTTTTTAATGAGGACTATAAAATACTTTGGTCTTCAGTTTTGCTTTTGGGAAGGGGACTTTGGCCTTTGGCTGCCTCTGAATATATCCCAGAGGCCTCTGGGGATCTTTCCAAATGCTGTACAGGAGCTAGTCTTCTTTACCAAGGGGGATATAACAGAGGTGATGAGAGGAGTCTTGTGGTTAAGGCACCGACTCGGGGGATCTGGGTTTGAGTTCCTACTCTGCTACAGACTCCCTCTGTGACCTTGGGAAAGTCACACAGAGACCAATTTTTTCAAAATTGCTCAGCACTCCCAACTTTTATGTGATTTTCTGGAGCTCAGCATGTTGGGGGGTTAATTTCTTAAAGTTCCCCATCTGTAAATTGGAGGTTCCTTTCTCCCACCCTTTGTCTGTCTTGTCCGCTAAGACTGTAAGCTGTCGGAGAAGGGACTGTCTCTTGACATAAGTCCATACAGCATCCACCACAATGGGGCCTTGATCTCTGTTGGGGCCTCTAAGTGCTACCTTAATACACATCATAATATGAAATGTTGGGGTCAGAATAAAGATGTCTGGCAAGAAGCCTCAGTGTGATCCCATTGGGAATAGTGGTTCCAGGCGTAGTTAGGTGGAGGAGACCAACCATCACCAAAGCTTCACAGCTTTAAGGCTCCAACCAAAACCCCAAGCTGGTGGAGTAAGAGCAGTTCTGGAGAGATTGTCCTGGACTCAGTCTAGTGAGCAGACCAAAGCAGCCCCTGCACAGTGACTGTGGACAGCTTGTAATGAAAAAGCACCTAGGTTCCTGTGTGACAGCCACACCCCAAGAGCAAAGGCTAGTCTGTGGCAAGGATAGCCAAAGAATTAAATCCTTTTGTGCCATGCTTCAGCCAGTCCAGAGTGGAAAACTTCAGAGCCAGCCAACGCAGTAGCAGGAAACATGCCTCTTTCATGGGACAAACTGGAATTAAAACACCCCTGATGAGTGTGTGAGTGCCGAGAAATGGGGAGAGGAAGGGATCAAGAAAGGGGAGAGGAGATAAAACTGAAGCGGCACAAGGAGATGGGAAGGGAATGGAGGAGAGAGAGAAGAACACTCTCCAACAGGGAGTCATGAAAAAAGGAACGGGGAAGAGCATGGCTGATGCAACGAAGTGACTTGTCTGTGCATGTGTACTGCTGCCTGCTACTGAATACGGAATAGCGGTGATCATTAGTTTGTTATAGTCTCACCCCTTACTGGTTGGAGGCCTAAAAAGGCTGTACGGAACTGTGTGTGTATGCATGGGCACATGCCACTGCCCCTACTGGCTCGAATCAGCTCTGCTCAATTGTGTCATAGGCCCAGTACTGCCAACAGCTAATGGAGATTCTCCTTTAGCTCACGTATAAAGGGCCTGTGGGCATCAAAGCTGAGAGCTTCAAATTCCTACTGCCCAAGCAGTATGTGAACGACCATGATGCTTGTATATGTGGGAAGCCTCTGATCATTATACATGGATAAGCAGGGGCCACCTCATTTTATCGCAGAGAATCACGGGGGTAGGCTGCAGGTCACACGGTTAACTTCTGCATTTGTAAATGTCTTGCAAAAGCAAACTGAAGAAAGCCGGCTGATCTCAGCTCTGGTTTTCCTGAATAAATAAAAGGCCGGGGAGCCGGCGTCTCAGTTTCAGCTCACAGCACAATCGGTCTTTACCCTGTAAAATTTGCTTCATTTAACAAAATTCATGCTGCACTGGACTGCATCACATTGCCTTTTTGGAAGCTTCACAAATGACTAGCAACCCTGCTGGGGCCTATTGAACTCTTGCCTTATTTGGGCTCTGCGGCTACACTAGGACATCGAATGTGCATTTCTCAGCACCAGTGTTACAGTTCTGATGCTTCACTTGTCCATAGAAGTAAGCATCGCTAGCAAAAAAGAAAAGAAAAGGGCAAGCCACTAAGGGTACATCTGCACCGCAAAAAAAGACCCACAGCAGCAAGTTTCAAAGCCTGACTCATATGACTGTTTGTGCTAGTGCACTAAAAATAGCAGTGGAGATGTTCTGGCTCTGGCTGGAGCTGGGCTCTGAGACCCTCCCCCTGGGCCTTGTGAGCCTGAGGTGCTTGACTTGGGGTTTGTTGCAGTGTAGAGGTACCCTAAGATTTCCAGGAGACATCCCCTCCATATTTCTGATCCGACCTTTGGAACGCCTCATTATGAGATCAGCCCCCAGCTAATTCACCCGGGGTATTACACAGAGTCAGGCATGACACTGGGGACACTTTGTCAGTGTGGCAGGGAACCCCGCACAGTACAGATGTGGGGTAAAATATTTGAAAGTGTCTAAGTGACTTAGGAGTCTAAATCCAATCTTCAAAAACAACTTAGTCAGCATTGCAAGGCCTAATTGATTTAAGGGCCTAAGTCTCATTCCAAGTCAGTGGAACTAGGGCTCCTAAGTGCCAAAGTCAATTGTGAACATGGGATTTAGACTCCTAAATTACTTAGCTGCTTTAGGAAATGCTACCGATGATCACCAAAGCTCAGAGTTATGGAGTCTCCGTGCTTGGATTTCAGCACGTCCCAGTGACTGGGGACACAACACTAACCCCACACAGACAGATTTTCCAAGCCAGGTTTTCAAGTCCTCAGTCCTCACAGTTGGGGCCTGATTTTTCAGAAGCACTCGCTGCACCATGCCCTGCACTGGGCTGTCCTGAACATCATTCTGGCCATTTCGTTAGGTATCCCAATGGGGGCTGAGGTCCTTGGAAAATTGCAGCCGTAGGGTCAGAACCCAAACTCATTGAAGCTAACGGGAGCCTTTCCCATTGAATTTAGTGGGGTTTGGATCAGTCCAGTAATGCCAAGCTGTCAGCTCTGGCTCTGAAACAACACAACCAGAGAAGAATCCCTCTGACTCAATAATAGATGCAGGACACTGTTTATGATAATGCTGGCTATAAAAACTAAGAGAGATTTGACTATCTCCCGTTTGCATGCAGAGCAGATCAGAACTCCCCACACATCTGTCAGACTGAGCAAACCCTATCCTCTCTTAGAAATTCAGATTAGCTTCACATAAAGGATGCAGCGGGATGGCAGATGACCATGTCTCATGGTGCATTCTGGGCCATCCTTTGGCCCCAGAAGGAGACAAGTGGCAGTGGAGAGACAAGAGTGGAACAGAGGAGGATTTGTCCTGCTGCGGGTGGGCTGGGAGTGCTGTGCATGGCGCAGGGTCTCGTGCCTTCACAGGGAGGCTGTGTTTATATTTCTTTTTGTTTAATTTTTTATGGAAAACACCATAAAACACCTTTTATGGAAGGCCAGCTGTAGGTGGGGTGGTGGTGGTGGTGCTGAAGATGCTTTGCCTAGAGGCACGTAAGATGTAAATCCGGCTCTGTCTAGATCCTGAGTTTGGATGTTGAGGTTGGAGTGCATGCATGCGAAGCTGACATTCATGGGATAGACACTGTGCTGATCTAATTGTGATAGTCACTGGGGTTACATCAGCTGTGTATTCCCCCTGGCCTAAATGTTGATCTGAGCAGCCCAGCGTCTGATTTGGAGATGCTATTAAGGACCCCCACCTGAGAACACTGGACTCCCCGCCCTGTTTCTTATTAATCCTGGGAAAGCGCTAGGGAACGACACTGTCTGCATGGACACATCGTAGAGAAAAAAGCCACTATGTTGGGCCTGAGTCACTTCTCATGTGCACTCAGCTAAATCAGGGGTAGTTCTATTGAAGTTAATATAGCTAGAGTGGTGCAAAAGCAGTGTGGGGGAGGGAGGAGAATCAGGCCTACTGCATTCAGAGTCACAAGCTCAGAATTGAGCTCAGTAATTTGCCCAAGTTCTGGGAAGAAACTGGACCCAGCGTCTTGGTTCAGGTCCATCTTGAAGACCGCAGTACCAGAGTGGTGGCATGATAAAGCCAGCTGTAAACACGGGAGCCCTGGAGTTCCCTTAGGGAGGCCTCTGGTGACAGTGGCCCTTTATTCAGAGTGTTCCTTCTCCTTCTTCACCCTAGCAATTGCTAATGCATCCGCTTGGCATTCGTGAGCAAGAGGTGCCCCCCGTCACTGCCACTTAACACGCAGAAGTGAGGGACAAGCCATGATCCAGAGAGAATCTAAAGGCTCCCACGTGCCAGGTGGCTGTCGTGAGTCAGGCCCAGCAGGTGCACCACAATGTCCCAGAGTCCTTGTCGTGCTGGTCATGCTGTGTAGGGGCCATTTTTGGGTGTGATCCTTAGAGTTGTTCCGTGGGAATTTTCCTCCCGTGAGAAGTGTCGACATTTCAAAATTACTGGCTGTTCCAAATTGGAACAAAGAGTCAGAAGGTCAAAACCAAAACACTCTCTGAAGTCTTGAATCAGAACTGTTAAAATTAAAAGAGGAGGGAATGCCCAATGGTCAGGACACAGGAAACCTGGGTTCAGTCCGCTGCTCTGCCACAGGATCCGTGTGTGACCTTGAGCAAGTCACTCAGTCATTCTGTGCCTCCATTCCCCATCTGTAAAATGTGGAGAATAATCCTTCTTTGCCTCACAGGAGCATCGCGTGAAACGCACTGACAACTGTGAGACGTCCAGATAAGTACCGTGGAAAACAGAAGGTTTTGACATCTTTGATTGAACTGAAATGCTCAGACATGACAAAATGACATTTCCCCATTTCACTTCCCCCAGCTGGAAAACTGAACTGTTTCCTGCAACTCAACATTTTCCAGTGAAATCACGTTTTCCAACAGGAAACATTTCCCTGCGACACAAACAATTTCGACCGGCTCTGGTGCACCGTACCGGGCATAGATTTCCTGCAGGACCGAAACGTCCAGCTGAGAACCATGCTGGATTTCCCACCCCCCTGCAGAAGGATTGGAGGGGCAGGTGATTTTCTGGAGGTGAGCTGCAAGCCTGGAGACACACAGGAGGTCGATGGAATAGCTTGGCCATGATACAGGACAGACAGTCCTGCCTCTCAGCACGGTACAGACCCACTCTGCCCTACCAGAAACCCCAGCTTGTCCAGAGAGTCCTCTCTCTCTTATTCCTTTTCTCTTTCACTCTCATTCTCTCCTTCTGCTCCCATCCGTCCCCCTTCAGTCCCTTTCCATTATCTCCCTCATCTCCTCTCTCTCTCATTCCCTCTTTCACATTCCATCCCCTTCTCTCCCACTCAGTGGGCCCGCGTCATGATTAGGCATGATTCCTGGAGCCCTGATCTCTCCGGGTGTCTCCTGCTCCGCTGCCGGAGCTATGGAAACAGGCCAGCTTACTCTCCTTCAGCTGAAGACTCGGGCTGCGACCCTCTTCAACATGCCCTCCGGCCTCCTCATTAACTCCCGGGTCCCCAAAAGCCTCACGCTGCCCGGAGAGGCTTGTGGCAAGCAGTATGTTACCTCCACTTTGGATGGGCTGCCTGAGATGCAGGAGGACCAGCACCAAGGCTGGCTGCTGACTAAGCCAGCGCTTTGCATCCGGCTGGGCTGGCTTCAGGCAAGGCTTCCACCACTGTTCATCTGCTGACTATGCCACCACCATATGCCGAGATGCACCGACTGGGGAGAGGAGCAGTGAGGGCAGTTGCTCTGTAGGTGCTCGGATGAGGGTGGTGTAAATGTCTAAAAGCCTTGTGCTCTTCATTCTTGCTTCTTCCAGTCCTAGCCCCCTCCCAGTTCTGCCACTGCACCCCAATCCTGCATTGCCACACCCCACTATTCCAGTTCTGGTCTCCCTCTACACCTAGTCCTGACCTGCAGCACCCCTGTTATTCCAGCCCTGGGCCCCTGCACACAGCTATGACACTGCACCTCAACACCACCATTATTCTAACCCTGAGCTCCCCAAGCCCAGCTCTGCAAATGCACCTCTGTCTTGCCCTGCCAGCCCTCCTGGTTATTGCAGTCTTGGGCTCCCCGCTCCTGCACTGCTCTGCCGAAGCATTTCAAACCTGCCCTGCAGCAGTTCCTGTTATTCCAGTCCTGTGCTTCTTCCCAGCAGACCACGCCAAATGAGGGGTGGGATTGAGATGTGGACAAATATTCCCTGGGGAAGACCAATTTAAGAGACCACCCAACTTATATTGCTTGAGACCAAAGGTCTCCAGGCTACAGCACTATTCTAAAGACCATGCTACAATCAGCCGAGCCCCTGGATCAATATGCATGGCTTACTTCCCAGCAAACACTTACCCAGGCCCTCACTTCAATATGCATGGCTTACTTCCCAGCAAACACTTACCCAGGCCCTCACTTGCGAGGTAATAAAACATCCTGCTGCATACACATTATTCTCCCTGTTACTGCTGTGGCCAAGCCTATCAGATGGAGACAAACATTCCTGGCCCTTTAATGAGGTTCCTCCTGAATGCTGTGCGGTAGGGTGATGCTCTAAATAATTCAGGTAAGATCCTGAACTGCCTAGAAAAGACCTCCAGGTCCTTCCTAATGAGCTTGCCACGGGCAATCCATCCATAGCCAGCTAAAGGGGGAGTGGAAGGAAACAGACCACAGCTGAACTCAAGCACCTCCATGAGCACGTATCGCGCAACTGGGGGGGATGCCCCTGAAAGACAAAGGAGTGCTCTTCAAAGGAGGGTGAACAAACAGGCTGCCCCATAAGAGGCAGTCGCTTCACGGGACTGCGCACCGTTATGCTGCTGCTTGAAGCTCTGGGAGCTTGTGGTCAGCCGGACGGGTCTCCTCAGCACAGCTATCGAAGCCATCAGCCTTAGAAAAGCATCCTTCCAGCAGAGGGAAGGGGACTGGCCTTGCACAGAAAGCAGCTTCCCATGTTAACATTTCAGGTAGCAGGAGGCATATCTGGTTGCAAGATGAGTGCTCTGAAGGGGACTTGCTGGTGCAGTGACAGGCTCAGACAGATCCTTGGTGGGTGTGAATTGCAATGGAGCTTTGTGAATTTACACCAGCTGAGGATCTGGTTCTGTGCATCTAACTGAGCCAGGGACACTTTTCGGGGCTAATAATAACGGCTGGAAGCTGAAGCCAGACAAATTCAAATGAGAAATAAGGCACCAGTTGTTAGCAGTGAGGGTGATTAACCATTGAAGCACACTGCAGAGGGAAGCGGAGATTCACCACATATTGGAATCATCAAGCCAAACGTGGATCCCCTTCTGGAAGAGATGCTTTAGTCAAACACAAGTTATTGGGCACATTGCAAGGGTAAGTGGGTGAAATTCTATGGAGGTCAGACTAGAGGACCTAATAATGATCCCTTCTGGACTTGAAATCTATGAATCTAGCCTGCTCTGCACTTCTCACGTTAGCCTTTCAAAGCACTCCACAAAGGTTCATAAAGATCATTATTCTCATGATGGGGAAAGAGAACCCAGGTAGTCTGACTTCAACCACTAGGCAGCATTGCCTCCCTAAGGACAGAGGTGTTCTGCTGCATGTCTCTGGCTACCTGCATGAATCTGGGACATGTGCTGAGATTTCCCAGTATATGCCAGACTGTGGGCCTGCATGTACTCCCCACTAGACCCAGACAAAAGGAATGTGCCCATACTCAGGAGCTGCTGATTTGTATCCTCTACCAGCCTCCTCCCTGCTGGACCAGATGTGCGTGAACCTCCAACCAGAGAGGGCAAAGCCCACTTCCTGGGAAGGTCAAGCACAGGATCCTAGTCCTCCTGGAAATGTAGTCTAGAGAACTTGGTCCCGCATTGGTAGAGGGATGTAAATAGAGGAGGCGGGATGGTGATGGAGGCACTGGCTCAGGTGAGGACATTGAGCTCTGAGAAACCAATGCATTTACCAATGCCAGCTCTGAATGAAATGAGCAATATGGGAAAGCTGGACAGCCCCAGCAGACGGTTTTGCAAAGACCAAAGGAGTGTGCAAGGGGTGGAAATATGGATCGCTTGAAAATTCTCTCTTTTCTGATGCCAGATCTTAGGCCTGGTCTGCACAGAAAGAATTTTACCAACATAGCAATGCTGGTGTAAGCCCTAGTATGGGTATACCAGAACAACTGTGCCTAGGGTGACCAGATGACAAGAACAAAATATCGGGACACATGGGGGGGCAGCCACAGGCTCACCCTCCACCAGGGCTGGCTCTAGGTTTTTTGCCGCCCCAAGCGGAAAAAAAAACAAAAAAACGCCGGAGTGCCGCTAAAGCAAAATATCGGGACACAGGACAAACAACTAAATATCGGGACGGTCCCGATTTTATCGGGACATCTGGTCACCCTAACTGTGCCTAATACTGGTATAGCATATGATGGTTCCTGGCCTGGTATAAGCACTTTTATACCGATATAACTGCATCCACACTAGGGGGAAGATTGCCAGTTTAACTCTACTGGTGTAATTAAAGCAGAAAGACTTTCCAATGCAGACATGCCCTCAACTTTCCTTTAAAGAGATAGCAGGCTCTTCTCTACCCCGTTCTGGATGAATGCCTCTCCATGCACTTTGTACAGTCGGCCTTTCCTGTGTTGCTCCATTCAGTGCTCAGAGTCAAGCAGAAGCCGTAGTGGAGGCTCCATGAGCGGAAGAGAAGAAAGACGCCTGCATTGAGCCTCGCAAATTCCTTTGATTTGTTTCGTCTTGGGATTATTGCTCCAGAAATATTTACTTCCAGCGTAACTGTAGCTGATACCTGGTGGGCTCTTTCCATTTCCTCTCTCCGCCACAGGTGACTGGCTACATTCGGATATTAATAGCCAAAGGTGGGGAGGGGTCAGGCAGCTTGTTCCCGCAGTAGATTGCTGAGAGATTTCTGCTAGCAGCCAGGAGTCATTATGCACCGAATGTGTAGTTTAAACAAATGATTAGTTAGGCCTATTAGAAAAGAGAAAGCACGTGCTTTTGGAAATGGAAGAGAGGGGACGGTGGAGTGGAATGACAGAAGTGGGGGGAAAGCATGGACTGTGGGTTTCCTTCTGTATTGCTTCAATCTTTGAATCTTTGTTCCTTCTGACATTGGCATAGAGAGTTATACATGAAATAGATATACTGTGTATAGGCTTGGTAGAATTTGATTTTTTTTTTTTTGTAATTTCAATGGATAATCTTGCCGTTTATTTTTAAGCAATTTTTTATCAATTTAAATGTTCACAGTTGTGCAAACTTATGGGTCTTAAGTATTTTGATTTTTATTGATTTAGCTTCTCGCAGTTCAGAGAAATTATGGGGAGGTGTCAGACAAGGGAGGGATCAGACAATAATTACTTAACAGCAGTGGATTTTGAAATTCAAAAAGTTAAAGCTTGATAATTGTTAAAACACCAGATGTCGACATCGCATGTCAAAAGAGACAAAGCAAGTATCCTTAAATCAAATATTAATACGTTCTCAAGCAGCATTTTTCTTACACCGCCGATCTGTACATTTAGATGGGTATTGATGGAAACACTTTTTCACAGGTTTGTTTGTGCACAGCGCAATCGACATTTGCCAAGGGTTGAAGTAAGTCAGACACGTAAGCGGTGCTTGGTCCTCATGCTGGCCCTCTGCACGGGGGTGGATATTGTCTCATGGACCCAAGGGCTTTCTGCTCTCAACCCCCAGGATTCTGCAGGAGGGTCTCTCGTCCGCAGGGCAATCTTGTCTGGTCTGACTCCTCCATCGCTACCTTATTGTGTGACATGAGGGTCTTTTGGCTCAGCAGCGTCATCCCCTTGCAGAATTTCCCTCCCAGCTCTCATCTTCCTGCCCCACCTCTCCAAAAGACTCCTCTACCTCCTAAATCCCCACCTGCCACTTGTATAGACTCAGTTTCTCCCAGATCCCCCCTCTCTAGCCACTGGGCTCCTGATGCCCAGACTCCCCCTTTAATCCAGCTGGCCTTGGGTAGTGGCTTCTGGGCACTGGAGCTGGGCGGTGTGGGGGGTATGAAGGATGAAACAGCAATGGAGCTCCATCAGCAGCGGTAGCAAGACTCCTGAGCCAGTCTGAGGGGCCTCCGTGGCTGGCTCATCTTTCATATGCCTGGAGTGACAGTGCAGTAACGTCATTCGTTCCATCGCCACGGACCTCTATCTGCCACATCCTGTCACGTCCTGCTTCTCGGTGACAACCCCTGATGGTAGACGCTGTGCCGATGGGATGTGAATTCCCCCAGAGCCCTCTGAAACCAATAGGAATGGAAGCATCTGAGAGACGGGGGAGTGTGTGGGCGGGGGGGGGGGGGTGATGGGGTGCATGATGGAAGCTCCTCAGTGGGAGGCGGAGTTTAGTCATTATGAAGCCGGTTTAATATTCGCTCTGCTACCTCTGGCAGTGGGGTGGAGTTTGCAAACGCAGAACTGGAAGCCTACTGCATGGGGCACGGCTGCTGCTAGCACCAAAAGTGGACAGAAAACGAGGGCGGAAGGATGGGGGGTCTCGTGGTTAAGACTCAGGAGATTAGTTCAGTTCTTGCCTCTGCTATGGCCTCGCTATGTAACATTCTGCATAGCGGTATGTCTACACTGCTGCTGGATGGGTAATTTCCAGCTTGGGCGCAGGTACCCAAGCTTGGACGCTGTACATGGCAGTGTAGCTGCAGCTGGCTGCCCAAGGACACGCCGAGGCACTCGGATGGGGTGACACTCAGGAGGCTGGCACATTCCGCCACAGCTGGGCTGCTAAGTTTAGTGCTCTAGCTCAATCGAGCTGGCAGTTCTATCTCCAGATGTGCCCTTCAGGTGAGCTCTCCAGAACATGCTGAGCTCTTCTGGAAATCTGTTTCTTATTTCGATGCCCTGCAGGGGAGCTGAGCAGTCTTGGAAATCTAGCCCTTAATCTCTGGTAACATTTTCAAAAGCACCCAATTGGTTTGGGTGTCTAAGTCTCATTGACATTCAATAGGGCCTATGCTCCTAAATCACATAGGTGCTTTTGAAAATGCTCCCTCTGGTGCCTCTGTTCCCCATCTGTAATTCAGTCTCTGTCTTGTCTACATAGAGTGGAAGCTGTTTGGGGCAGGGACTCTTTTACTCTGTGTCTGTACAGTGCCTGGGATAGTGGGATCACAATCTTGTCTGGGACCTCTAAATTCTAACATAATACAAATAATAAATAATTCCAGTGAAGAGGGGTGAAGGAAGAGGAGACAGAAAAGAACGAGAAGAGGCTGAAAACACATGACTGTTATGGAAACTACCTGCCTTTCCAGAAATTTAGCAATGTCCTGGGCTAAAAGGTCAGGGTTAAACAACTGGACTTATCCTAGTAGTTGCCTTGATCTTACAAGAACAAACCATTGTTGTTCTCTAGCATTGTCCAGACCCACAGCCTGCAGCAATAACATGAGTCTTGACTGGGATACCCTGGATTGTTACTGGAGAGCACTGAGATAACTGCAAGGGAAGGAGAGACCCCTAGGACTATTTGGGTCAATTGGAGAGATAGACCTGAGCATCAAAACTCTCCCAGATTCTGGATAATGTTAGCCAAAGGATTATAACTGGATCCATACGACTGAGCTGGTTATCTCTTGAGAAGAGCCTTCGTAGTAGCATTTTGGCTGTTATGCTTCCATTCCTGGCCAGAACGACCCTGGAAAGCAGAGGCATGTGGGACTGGAAAGATATCTCACCACACTTTTTTGAATCTCAGAAAAGATTCAGATTACATTTGACTTTCAGACAAAAATTCACAGGGTCCTTGTTTTAGCTGAAATAAGTCTCCCAGACACATTTTGTTGGTAGGATGCATTTTCTCAGCTTTGCACTTAGAGGTATCCTTCATTTCAAGGGCTCAAAGTGCTTCACAAAGGGAAATGAATGATATCCCCACTTTGCAAATGGCTCAGCGTGAGATGACAAGGTAAGTCTGTGACAGAGATAAGAATTTGGGAATGCTAACTCTGACCACTTGGAAACATTCCTTCCCAGAATAAGGAATAAAGCCCAGCAGCCCTGGTTCTCCATCTTCTCTGTAATCTCTAGAGTGTATCCTCAGAGCCAGTGAAATAACCCAGAAGTCTTGGCTTGCAATCTCCTGCTAATAACCAGACCTGTCTCCCAGAGCCAGTAATAGAATTCAGTAGTCCTAGCTCTCAGTCCCCTGCTGTAGCCATTAGATACCGTTGTTATATTTGAAACTGGAAAGTTTTTGGTAAGCGATCAGTTCTGGACAGAAAGATGCAAGTGGGAGACACATAGGCATCAATCCCAAGCCTGCTCTATATGCTGGAAAGGAGCAATACAAAAGCAGATGCCATGCGCTCAGCCATCAGCACAAGAGACGCTGAACTAGACAATGGGTGTGTTTAGAGCCCCAGCCTCACAAAGCAGAGCAGACCTGAGTCCCAGATGGACTTGTCAATTCCAGCTAATAAAAAGGATATTTCACACATCAGGCACTTTGCACACACTTTAATGAGAGCAAACAAAGACTCTGGGATGCAAATTAGGGACTGCGGAAAAGCAGCTCCCAGGACAGACACTGTCCTTCACAGTAGTCTGAGCCCCTTGCTCACTTATACCAATTTACTCTGGGCGGGCGAGATATACACTGGAGCACCATGGAGGTGACTCACACAATCTTACCCGGGCTCCTTCAGCACAATGCCAAAATGCTGGACTCTCCAGCAAGCAAAGCAGGTGCCATTCAGCAGAACCCAGTTCAGATCAGTTCATGCAAACAGGACTTCTTATAAGGAGCAATTCCATCTCTTTAAACCAGGCAACAAGCATTCCTTTTTTCAAGGGAAAGGTAGATTATTCTTCCAGCTGCTGCTACTTCCTTATCCTCATCATTTATTTTGCAAAAAAAATTTAGAAGGGGCTCAATCTTATCCCTCCCCCCTCCCATTCCTACACTTTCCGGGGTTTGCACAGAACTGAACTCAGACCTGAACTTCCCTTGGGTTTATTTTTGCAAAATCAAAACCCACCTGAGTCCTGGTTTTGCCTGTCTTTAAAATAACTGTATATACAAAAGCCCCCAACCCTCCTGCACTGAGACATTTGAGGGGCTACACAGACCATTCCCAGGTAAGTAATGGAAAGCACCCTAAAATATGCATCTTCCCACTGCCTTCTAAAACAAATAATTGAAAGCCCTACATCATAGTTGTAGATTCAAACAGTTTAAGGGCAGGAGAGACCATTAGATCAGACAGTTTGACCTCCTATCCTCTCACAGACCATTAATTTTCACCCAGTTACCCCTGTACAGAGCCCAGTAATTAGGCTATAGCATCTCTTGCAGAAAGGCATCCAGTCTTGGTCTAAAGACATTATCAAAGTTTGTTGTGCTCAAGGTGGCTTGAGTTGATGTTGTGAGGTCATCCTGCCTGTCTGTATCTTGTGTTTATAGAGGAATCCTGTCTCTAAGAAAAGGTACATACAGGGACATATAGACATTGGCAGCCCATGGATGTCAATGGAAAAAGTCCTATTGTCTTTGAATTAGGCCCATCATGAAATGGAGCCCACCAGAATCTAATCTATTGGGTGTTTCCACTGTACCCATCACCATGTTCTCCTGGTACCAACAGAAGCCATCAGCTCTAATGTGATGGATAGCCCAGCCCAATCTTCACAGGTACGTGTGCTGTGGATCCTTTTTGATGGGTTACCGAATGGCACACCACACCACATGTGTGAATACTCTGAAGTGGGACCGTGTCTGCCAAGAAAGGTTCATCTCTGGCTGAGAGACAGGCGGAGTGAGGTGTTAGGTCCTGGCAGCAGGACATATCATGCATCGCTAAACACAGGCAGGCACACTATATACATATTACCCATACTGGGTGAAGTTACGCCCCCAGCAGACAGCTCAAGGTCTATACGCCTCTAGTCTTACGTAAACTGTCAGTATAGGGGGCTCGTGGGTCCTGAGTGATCTCTGTCCATGGACGAGTGTCACCAGCTATGCAGGTGTGACAGCCGCACGCTGGGGATCAAGCCAGGGACCCCCAGAGCTAAAAGCAAGAGCTACTACAGCTTGAGCTAAAGAAACAAGGCACTTTTGCTGGAGCTGTAACAGACTGATATTCTCTGTGGGTCAGGCACATGAGGGACATGTAAAACACACTCACCAGTGGGTTACACATACACAGGCACACACACACAGGACAACATTAGCATGTGGGTTGCAATAAAATGTTCTGATGAAACCAACACTTATGGCTATGAAGTTAAAGAGTAAAAACAATAATTCCCCTGTGGCCCTTCACCCTGGCTCCATGTCAGTGCGGATGAGGAGGGAAGGGGCCAGACAGTGGTCAGGAACTCAAGGAATCATATTTGTCATGTAGCTGTGCATGCCCATCTGAGGGATGGGGAAGGGGGTGAAAGAGGCAGGATATATCCCAGGCCCTGAGCCACCAGTTCTTCAATATATTTCAGATGATCAGGAGGGCAGCACAGTCTGAGGTTCAGCTGAAGTAACTGGGAAACACTAAAGCCGCTTTGGGAATTAACTGTATTGTCTAAGCTACTCGGAGAGGAGAGATAAGGCTGCAGCCCTGATGAGATTCATCACCTCAGGCCATTTCCATGACAGAGCAAACAGCTACACTGGAACTGATAAGACTGAGTCACATATGGGATGGAGGACTTGTGGCACCTTAGAGACTAACACATTTATTTGAGCATAAGCTTTCGTGAGCTACAGCTCACGTCATCGGATGCATGCAGTGGAAAATGCAGTGGGGAGATTTTATATACACAGATAACATGAAACAATGGGTGTTACCATACACACTGTAATGAGAGGTTTCAGAGTAACAGCCGTGTTAGTCTGTATTCGCAAAAGGAAAAGGAGTACTTGTGGCACCTTGGAGACTAACCAATTTATTTGAGCATATGTTCAAATATTGAGCTTATGCTCAAATAAATTGGTTAGTCTCTAAGGTGCCACAAGTACTCCTGTTCTTTTTACTGTAATGAGAGTGATCAGATAAGGTGAGCTATTACCAGCAGGAGAGAAAAAAAACCTTTTGTAGTGATAATCAAGGTGGGCCATTTCCAGCAGTTGACAAGAACGTGTGAGGAACAGTAGGGGGAATAAACATGGGGAAATAGTTTTACTTTGTGTAATGATACAGCCACTCCCAGTCTTTATTCAAGCCTAATGTAATGGTGTCCAGTTTGCAAATTAATTCCAATTCAGCAGTCTCTCATTGGAGTCTGTTTTTGAAGTTTTTTTGTAGAAGAATTGTGACTTTTAGGTCCGTAAGCGAGTGACCAGAGAGACTGAAGTGTTCTCCGACGGGTTTTTGAATGTTATAATTCTTGACGTCTGATTTGTGTCCATTTGTTCTTTTATGTAGAGGCTGTCTGATTTGGCCAATGTACATGGCAGAGGGGCATTGCTGGCACACGATGGCATATAGCACATTGGTAGATGTGCAGGTGAACGAGCCTCTGATAGTGTGGCTGATGTGATTAGGCCCTATGATGGTGTCCCCTGAATAGATATGTGGACACACTAGTCAACGGGCTTTGTTGTAAGGATAGGTTCCTGGGTTAGTGTTTTTGTTGTGTGGCATGTGGGCATTAACAAGACACACAGCTCATGAAGGGGTTTCCCTGCCGTCCACTCACGCCAACAGCCATGCATGTACAGAGTGCCCCAGCTAAGTGTGCCATTCCAAGTACAGAGTAGGGTTAATGGTGATAGGACCCAGACCTCCAGCCTGCTAAGCTGGTGGAGCTCATGTGTTCTGGGATTGTTCCTCTGGCACCAGCCAAGCAGAAATCCACAATGAAAAAGGCATGAGCAGCATCACCATCCATCCCCTCCCATCCCCTGGGGCCCCACTTATAATGATGAAGCTGGCGCCATGCCCGCAAGGCTCTCCTCTCTGGTAGCTCTATGGACATGTTTTATTTCCCTTGTCTGTCACTAAAGGAAGGGGGACCAGTCTCCCTCTCCAGTCACAGCCCAGAGTTGGGATCATGCAGACCCAGTGCGCTCCCCCAGGATGGGGAAAGATTCCTGCACCCAGTGTTAATGCAAAGTTCACAGTCGTTGTCATCTGCTGTGTGCAAAGGGAAAGGAAGTGATTCCAGGGCAACAAGAGAGCTCTTCATCAATGTGGGGCTTCAGAAACGAATGCAGATATAAAAGGCCTGATTCTGAGCTCTCTGCACCACATGCCTCTGATCTCCCCTGTGACAAGTGGCAGTAGCCAGGCTACCAGATCTGAACAATAGCATCTTAGGCAGGGTGCCGGCTAACAGAGAATCAGCCCCCTTAAATGTATTTAGGAGCATGGGATTCTAGACACCATACTATGTCCATGAAATTCAGATCCTGCCTCCAGCTGGGGCCAATACCTGACGCATCGGAGAAGAGCAAAAACCTCCAGTCAATCAAATCCTCTATAACACAGCAGGGCAAATGTACAATGAATGAGGTATAAGGGGCGAAACTTCCTTTCTGAGTCCAGCCTGAGATCACCTTATGTTCTGAAGGATGTTGTTTGCTTGTCCTTCTCTTGTTTAACCACAAGAATGATCACACATTTCTGAAGCATGCTTTGTCCCAAAGGAGACCAGAGATATGGCCAGAGCTAAAAGCCTGGACCTCCAGACTTTGGGAAAGTTCAGACTCACATCTGGATCCAAACTCTGAACCTGAGGCCCATCTGTCCAGGACACCAACATGCTTTACAAACTTAACCAACTCAACTTTTTAGCATAGACCTGGCTGGAGTCTGATTTTGTCACATGACTCCAGGTGCTGGGTCTTAGGTGCAGACCTATGCCTTAATCCAGCCAATAATATTCTCATTAAAGTCAATGGATAAAATTCACCACTGGCCCAAGGCAATGCACCACTTCAACCTTATCTGGGGGCCAAAGTGGGATTAAAGTTCATAAGTCTTGTATTGACGTTCTGCATGGGGTGAATATCATTCCATTTGAGTAAAGTTGTAGAATTTGAATCTCAGGACTAGATTCAGCAAAGCACTTAACTTTAAGCACATGCTGAAGTCCCCCTGAAGTCATATCCATAAAGCTGAGCATGAACTTCAGTGCATTGCTGGATAAAGTTGCTTTGTTGAAGAAAATTCTTGCTTCCCTCTATAATAAATCCACAGTGCTTTTCCGTAATCAATTTAATATGCCCAGGTCCCTGAGCTCATTCAGTGTGTGTGATGTTTCCAAAAGACACACTGGGACAGAGGGGAAGATTGGCTATTGTTTTCACAGAGCAGTTTCATTTGTACAATAAAATCTATCCACCTGCCACTGAAGACACTGTTTATGAATGGCACCTGCTAGACAAGAAGGAACCCAGAAGAACAGAGAAAGAGGCACATACAGAGGAGATGAGGAGTGAGTAGATATCCTCTGAGGCAAACAGGGAAGAAGAAAATAGATAGGGGGTAATTAAGTCCCACTGACTTCAATGTTTGCTTAAAGTTACACAGGAGCTTAGTCCTATCCTGAATACACCCATGCTTTCCTGAATTGGATCCTGAAAGTGTCCAGAAAAAAAGGAAATGAAAATGTCATCGTAAGAGTTAATTTTTCGCTTCCATTTTTCCTGCAGGAGAGATTTCATGCCACGCTGAATAAATAAAATAATATGATATTACAAAAGGCAGCAGCACAGTGTATTAGATACCACAGCACTGTTACAGGGCATCTGTCAGCACCAATCACACAGATTGATGACATCAAGAATGGACCTGCCATTTCCAAATGCGCTGTTTTGCTAGAGATGTCATTCAAAAGGGCCCTAAAATAAAACAAATAAATAAATTTTAAAAATTAGATAGGAACTGGAATGTAAATGCAAAACATTTGTCACCTTTGTCTTACTGGTATCAGGGTTCCCTGCCTGACAATAAGGCACTCTGGTGCATTCCAGGTATGTCTACACTACAATGAGACCTGCGGCATAGCTGCAGCTGGCTTGGTTCAGCTGACTTGGGCTTCCAGGGCTCGGGCTGCAGGGCTAAAATTGCAATGTAGACGTTCGAGTTTGGGTTGGAGCTCGGGCTCTAAAAGCCCTCAAAGGGGGAGGGTCTCAGAGCTGGGGGCACCAGCCCAAGCTCGATTGCCTACACTGCAATTTTTAGCCCCGCAGTCTGAGTCAGTTGTGAACTGGAGTCAATTGACCCAGGCTCTGAGACTCCATGGCATTTTTATTGCAATGTAGTCATAGCTTCCAAGACTGGGATTGGGGAGAGAGATTCACATGCAAAGATTGATAAGTGCATGGGATGGAAAGGAAAACAACCAAGTAACGCCAGAAGGAAAGCTTTTTTTAAAGACACAGCTAAAGTCCATATTTCCCCCCATGCCCCATTTACATAAGAGCAACTCCACTGAATCCACTGGTAGGATGTGGTCATGGGTGGGAATATGGTGCTGACAGAAATTCATATTATCACCATTACTGTGTATTTGTATTATGGTAGCAGTGCAAGGCACTTAGTGCTGTACAAACACATAGCAAAAGAGAGTCCCTGACATGAAATGCTTACAGTCTAAACAGAGATGTAAAGGGACTTGCTCAAGATCTCACCAAAGGGCAGAGCCTGGAGCAGACTGGAGCTGGCCAGGAAGAAGATTTTCCATTTCATGGTAAATTCCACATCTTTGACATTTTTTTGTTACACAAAGGAAGGAAAACAAAAGAAAATTTCTACTTTTCCCACAAAATGAAATTCCGAAAAGAAAAATAGTTTCAGGTCAATCTAAATGTTTCATTTCAATAATATCCGAACATTTCATTCTGATTTCAATCTTTTAAAACAGACCAGAAAATATATATATAAAAAAGAATGAATTTTGTTTCAGAAAAGAAAAATGGAAATGCTTCATTTTGAATACATCGAATGGGACATTATTAAAATCCTTTATTTCGGGTTCTTTTTTCCAAAACAAAATTTTCTCAAAATTAACACATTTTTGGAAAATCCATTTTGACACACCGTTTCCAACCAACATTAGGATAAAACTCAGGTCTCCTGAAGACTAGACCATGCTGACTAACACAGTCAAACCACCTTGGAACCCTGACCCTGCAGTTGATTCTGCTAGTATTAACCTCTGCATCAGTTCAAAGCTCCAAGAAAGTCAATGGGGCTACACACAGATACAGGGGCACTGCTAGGCAGCCAAATTGCAGGATTGGGGCATAGATCGTTATAGTCTTGGGTTTTTTTAAACCTACCCATCTAAAAGCCAATCAATTTGGTATTATTATTCTTGTATGAGAAAGACAGAGTTAGGGATAATTCAATGTAAACTAGCACATGGCTGCCGAATGTCCAATAGGAAGCTATAAAAAAGCTTTTGTAGGGTAAAGGATGTTTACTGTTGCTGAATTTTGAGTGTAGGGGGGTATGTCATGTAGTTAGAGAAAGGGTCTGGATATGAGGACTTCTGGATTCTCCTACTAACTCTGCCACTGAGTCGCTGCAGGACGTCCACCAAATTACTTAACCCCGCACTGTGCCTCCACTTCTCCACCTGTAGAATTGTGCTGGTGATGTTAGGGAAATTTTACTGACCCTTGCAAAATAGCCCCCCGGATGGTAGGGCAATGTGTCATTATGTGTCTGTGCATCCTTCCCATGATTGCTCTACGGCTCCATATAAATCACTGAATTAGCTAAAAATAATATTGTTATATTTTACTGTTCCTCTAGAGGAGAGTTGGCAAAGAACATGGAGGTTAGAGCTTCACCTTGGAAATCTAGGGCAACAACTCATTTCAGGCAACAAATCCCACTTCATTCTCTGGGGCTGAGAGTGGAAATTATCCACTCGGTAGGAAAGAAAAACATTCTCCTAGTGTGATGGGTGGGGGAGTAGATGAGCTCTGCACACTGCAGGCACAATTAGCATGAGTCCAAGGCAGCAGCAGGCAGGGAAGAGATAACCGACCAGAACAGATCAGGCAAAGCAGATTCCAGAAGCTGTGAATGAGGCAAAGGCAACAGATGCCTCAAGGCCTGATTCTGATATCCTCACTCCAGATGAATAGTGCCTCGCTCCATCCATAGCCCCATGGAAGTGTATGGGACAGCTCCCAGCGTAAGGGGCTAATTAGCGTGAGTAAGGATGGCAGGGTCTAGCCTTCAGTGTCTGCGCTGTGGGCAAAAGCGAAATAATAGTGGCGAGAAACTCTTCCCACCCCCAGTGCTGACTGTTGACAGCACAAACCAGAGCTGGATCTGAACCACCCTGACCATGCCCAGCTGCAGGGGAAGGCAATGGGCTCAGAACTCTGGGGTGTTCCAGTTTATGCTGTCCTGGCGCCGTCTCCCCTTCCACCCACTGTCCTCACTGACAGCATCTTCCCCTCTCCCAGCTGCATTAGGAGTACACGCTGCAGCCACAGAGAGCTTCCCCTCTTCATCGCTCCTCTTTGCATTGTCAAGTGCCTCCTGGAGGAGGCTAATGAGCGTGGGCCCAGGGAGATGAATGCTTAACTGGTCAGCCTGGGACTGGGTCCTCGGAGAATACGAATACCACAAGAACTGGAATCCGGCCTCGTAGTGCTCAGGCTCCTCATTGCTCTGTGCTGCCAGCCTTGCTGGAATTCTCACTTACTGGAGCAGCCCTCAGCTAGTCCAAACACCCAGCAGGAGCGGTGTATTCTATTCGCAGAGATTAACCATTTGAAGCCTGGAGCCAGGGAGCTGTCACCAGCAGCCGGACCCTCAGAACGGTGGGTGAAATCACCTCAGTACAAAGGCCCCACGGAAGGTCAAGGCACCACTTACCTCCCACCACGGAAGGTCTCAAGGGGCAATATTGGGGCGGAGTGCTCAGGCCCGGCCCTCTGCACAGGGGTGACTTCCGCCCCAGCCTGGTTAAGAGCAGCTGATGCCTCGGTGCAGGAATCGCTGTTGAGCAGCCTGTTTAGAAGCAATGACCATGATTCTCGAGTCCCAGTCTGCTCAGCGCTGTGGCCTGATCCTGCTGCCCCAGGAACAAGTGGCACAATTCCCATGAGCTTCAACGGGAGCCTCACAAAGGCCCTGACTGCTCCCTTCTGCCCTCCCTTCTGGGGAGGGGACATGTGAGGCCTGATCCTCCATTCGCTTGCACTGGTGTAAGTCAGGTGTCGCTCCAGAGAGGCCAACGGCATTACACCAGCGTGAGGGGAAGTTTATTATTATTATTATTATTACAGGAGTGCCTAGGGTGATCCATGGTTCTACCCACCCAGTGAGAGACAGTCCCGGCACTTAAGAGTTTACAGGCTAAGCAGACAAGATGAAGGAAGGATTATCATCACTGTTTTAAAGGTGGAGAATTGAAGCAAAGAGAGAGAAAGTGACTGGCCCACGGTTACACAGGGAGTCTGTGGCAGAGCCAGGAATTGGATTTGGAGCTTCTAACTCCCCATCCGCTGCACTAAGCCCCAGCCCACCCTTCCTCACAGCAATGTGTGTTATGGAGGCAGGTTCTCCGTGGCTGCTCAGGTTCTCCCTTGCCCTTCCTTCACAACCCCCACCCCCAGCTCCCCTTTGGAGGTCTGAATTAGAGTTGGGGGAGATGAAGAGGAAGTGACAAAAGGCCTTTGGTAAGTCTGGACCCCCATTACTCCTAGCCTTGCCCTGATGTGGGAATGCTGGAGATCCAGTGAGAAAGCCTGTGCTGTGCATTTTTCCAGCATAAGAAGTATAGATTGTTTCACTCAGCTTGGGATAAGTATATGATCTTGAGAGAGCATATCCAGCCCCAATCCAAACATCCAACCTTTAAAGGGTTCTCCCTGTATCTGGACACATATACCCCACCCAGAGGCTGGCAGGGAAAGGGTTAACCTTTTTCCTTCCAGTGACTGAGAATTTTCCACAGTTCATTTCAAACTCCAGCGTTGGTCCTTACTGCAGGGAGCTGGGCTGAATGGCCTAGCTCTGATGCCATGTTTTAGAAGTGGTGCTCTCCTGTAATACTCAGTCGGTGGCTTTATGTACCATACAGATACCCCACAGCCTGCACTCAGCACCATGCATCTGTGATGGACGGGTTACAGCATGTAATCCCAACCTACTCTACCATCTGCGCTAAAGGAGACCCCGCCCTTTGCTAGCAGGTATATTGGAGCAGCAGTGTACACCGTACATTTAGACCAAGCTCCCTCTTGGGATTCTCAGGTGGGAACCACCGGGATTCTCAGGAATTTAAATCTAACACTTGGTCATCAGTCTGTAAACTCCTCACGTAACTCACGCACGCCTAAAGGAGTTAAACAGCACATGTGCACCATGGACAGTGATGTATGAGCCTATGGGTCAAAGCTGGCTGCAAACAAAGGGCAAAGGCCAACCATTAAAAAAAAAAAGACACACACACACACGCATGCAGATTTTTTGCAGGATGTTTCCATTTCCATTTGACTCACTCCACCTTTCACTACTGCCTAGTGGATGCTCTCTGATTACACAGACACTTTGTCCAGTATATTTTCCCTTATACTTAAAGGATAGGTGGATTTGCTGAAAGCACCAGTTTCCTACAGGGGAAACTCCAGGGAACGGGAACAAGTGTCCTGACCTCGGTGGAGCAAAATTAATCATGGCTGAAGGCACCAGAAAGGGTGAATCCACCACTGGTCAGTGGGACTACAACCAGACTGTCTGGATTTTCTTAGCCCAGCTAGACTAGGTATATGCCCGAATTATAACCACTGGTGTTGCACCAGGACAAACCACGAGGGTGATATCTTGGCTCCATCGAAGTCACTGCCTCCCAGAATTCCCCTTGACTTCAATTTCACTACTAACGTAGAGCGTTTCAAGATGGCCTAAGCTGCACCAGTGCCAGTGACATCTTAGAGCAGTTTAGATTGTCTACACATTGGGGCAGCTAGTCCTGGCCAAAATCTGCAGTGTAGACAAGTGCTTAGACCCAGTCTGGCACCATTTGAGCTTTAGCTGTCAGTACAGACTGGACTTTCAAGCTTTCTGGCCTTGTATTAGCTAGTATTTTGCACCCTTTCCCCCAGTGCCACCTTGGAAGGGTCCCCTTTGAGGTAAGACCCACTCACAGTAAATCAGAAGATAAGTCCTCCTTGTATTCAGTGGGTTCCAGTGTATTATTTCCTGAAAGCTGCCAGCATAACCAAACCCGTGCAGACAGAGTGATTTACTGCTCCAAAATTATTCATTCACATGAAGAAATCTTTTATTTTCACATCGTTTCTCTTCAGGGAACTAAGTCTATGTTTCTATGGAGACCAGTGAAGATTCTGTCTCTACCCATCAATTTCATACACAGGGCCCTGTCACTGAGGCTCTTTCCAGAATGCAGGGGGCAGAGAGGAGGGGATGGATATATATTACCCCCACACAACCCAATACAGCTTGACAGGGAAATACTTTGTCCAGTCTAGCTCTGTTCCCGAGCCTGGAGACGATGGGCAGGGTAGGGGAAGGCAGCAGCAGCAGGAAGAGTATTCTCAACCAGGCCATTTTGTTGGTGACCCTGTTGACAGAAATTTTCATTCACGAAAACCGGTCTCTGGTTAACCCATTTGTTACTGGACTGACGTGTGTGCTCTTCAGAGCAACAGCCGCTTTAGCCTGTAAGATGAAGAGCATTAAAGATGCATCTCAAGCCTTCAGACCAGCCTGCTGACAAGCTACTGTACACCCTACCTGGCCTATTAACAACACCATGTTCTATCTTTCTATCTCAGGGCAACCATGACACATCGGCCCCAATTGTACTATAATTGCATCTGTTTCAAGGGACCAAGTTACAGCATTCCAGTTTGTTCCATTTTGTAGTGTAGATGGGACCTTCGCTGTTCTCCTGAACTGTGCGAAAGACTTGACTGTGTCCAAGGCTTTATTGCATTTCTGGTACACAGTTAAAAACTAGGTTATGTCCCATCCACAAATGGAAATAACTCAGCCTGGCTGTAAACGTAGGAGAGATTGTATTTGAGCGGTGATTTATGAAATGGCACATGATGGGGATACCACTATCCTGTGTGTTTAGATTGTAAAAGTTTTGTACAATCACAAGTGCCTGTGTTTGTACAGCTCCTAGGACAATGGGACCTTGGTCTTGGTTGGTCCCTAGGCACTGCCGTAAGAATAAATAAATAGCCATAATAATAAAATACATCAGGCAGAGGATCAGTGTGTGAGACGCAACCAGTGTGTGCCCAAATTTTGAATGGCTGTGCCCCTAAAACTACCCCAATCCCTGGAAATGTATGCAACCAAACTCTCCACCTTAGCCTACTTCTGCTTACCTGGCTGGATGTACTTCAAGGAGAAAAAAACACCCCTAGGGCTTGATACCTTAGTAGAAACTGGCAAAATGCTATTTTCCAAAAGATAGAAAATCATATTTGCCATGAATGAGCACTGAGCAGGTATTCATCCATTCATATAAGAAACAAAAGGGAAAGTGGCAGTTTCTGGAGGAGCTTTCAAATATGCCTGTATTGGTTTAAAGGGCTGTAATAAAAACCTCAAATCCTAAAAGTATTGTTTGAAAAAGCACAAGAGAAGATAAAGAAGAGACATTCAAAGAGCTATAGTCAGGACAAAAATCTACCACAGAACTGACATGCAAAGTTATTCTTCCTTGCAAGGTAGAAAAAATATCAATCATATTTACCTTCCTAAAGTTCCCCTTGGGCAGCTGGCCCCAGGCTATTCACATTAAATGTGCCACACGACCAAAATGAGTTCAAAAAGCTGAATCATGTGGATGGGTTTGAGGCCAGGTGCGCAGTTGATGTAAATCTGCAAAGCTCCATTGAAATCACAGAATCATAGATTTTAAGGTCAGAAGGGACCATTATGATCATCTAGTCTGACCTCCTGTACAATGCAGGCCACGGAATCTCACCCACCAACTCCTGTAACAAACCCCTAACTTATATCTGAGCTATTGAAGTCCTCAAATCGTGGTTTAAAGACTTCAAGGTGCAGAGAATCCTCCAGCAAGTGACCCATGCCCCACGCTGCAGAGGAAGGTGAACCCCCCCCCCACCCCGGTCAATAGTGCCACACCGATTCATACCAGCTGAGAATCTACCCCTATATGTTAAGCCTCAAAACAGCCAGAGATGCTGAAGCTAATGTTCATCGTCCATAAGTGGCTGCTTGAATGTATGGAACAAAAAGGCTGTTTATTGTTTTTATTGAGATCGTTCCCCAAGGCACTAGATCAGGGCCTTAGACTGGGCTGGATGCTCTACAAACAGGCAGTCACAGACCCTTTTCCAAATGGTTTATAGAGACTCGGCTTTTGGGAAGGTTTGATGTGTGTTGCAACATGGAGCTGGGAGTCAGGAACTCTAAGATGTTTTCCTAGCTTGATCTCCTTTGCCAGCTTACAGCATCTGTATGCCTCTGTTTACCTCTCTATAAAGTAGGGATAATTGAGCTACACAAGCTCAATTACTATTTGTAAATTACTTCTCTACATGGAAGACATTCAACAACTGCAGTGAAATATTAATTCATGAAGGGGTTGTAAGCCAGAGATGTGCTTTATTATTTTCAAGGCTCATATAAATCAGTTCACTCCAGTCAATCAGTCAATCTCTCTTACAATTGGATAGAAGGACATAGCTCCAAAGCTCACTAAGTCAACGAGAGTCTTTCCACTGACTTCAGTAGGTTTTTGGTCAGTCCCTTAGAGCTTAAGTCAGCTGGTGGATAGGGCGCCATGTGAATCTGTTTAGCCTATCACCCACAAAACAAAGAACTGCAGCAGGAATGTGGTGATGCAACGCAAGATTTTGGCACTTGGCCAAACAATAATAAAGTAGATCTAACTGTATCCTTAAGGCCCTGATAAGGCACCATCCTTGTGCGAAGGCTGCAAAAGTCAGCTGAGGGCTCAGAATCCCAGAGCGACTCTGAGTCACGAATCCATAAGCTGTCATTATCCAAATGGCAGAGAGCGCTCCCAGTGAAGTGGCCCGTCACTGGTGACGCCTGAAGCTGCTGCATCAGAGGAAACAATGTAGCTTTGATTTGGTCAATCTAAAGAATCTATGATGACACCCTTGATTGAGTGCGCTTGTGGAAAGCAAGCAGCTGTTTCGGGGGGGAATATCATCTTCACCCTGCAGATGGCACTGGTGATCATGTTGGTGAATCATGTTATGTGTGATAACTGAAGAGAAGTCTAAACCCAAATGCTCCCAAACATTGGGAAAGTTTGGTCCCTACTTTGAAACTCTGGCCCCTTCTCTACATAAAAGACATCGTACAGTAGACTACGATTGTAATTAAATAAAACCTAGGGGCTTGCGTCTGCTTTCACTGACACTGGAGTAAATCAGGAGCAACTTCATTTATGTCAATGACGTTATAAGCAGTGTAAAACTGGCTCGAAAAGAATCAGGACCAAGGCTAGCCGTTGAGACCCCAGAAGTGTCTGGTCCCAGGGTAGGGAACACAAATTAAGCTTTTTGGAACAAGGACGGTAAACAAGGAACTTGCAAATTGAACAAAAGCATCCACTAAGGAGCAGCATTAGTCATAGATTACAAAGCCAGAAAGGACCACTGTAGATCATCTCATCTGACCTCCTGCATAGCACAGGCCATAGGACTGCTCTAAATTAATTCCTGTTTGAACTAGAGTAGGTCTCTCAGAAAGACATCCAATCTTGTTTAAAAATATACAATGATAGAGAATCCACCACAACCCTTGGTAAATGGTTCCAATGGTTCATTACCCTCATTTTAAAGATGTGCACCTTATTTCTAGTCTGAATCTGTCTAGCTTCAACTTCCAGCCATTGGATCCTGTTACATTTTTGTTGTCTAAATTAAAGAGCCCTGTATTATCAAATTTCTGTACTGCATGCATGTACTTAGAATCTGGGATCAAGCCACCCCTTGACCTCTCTTTGTTAAGCTAAACACAGTGAGCTCCTTTGAATCTATCACTAGAAGTCATATTTTCCAATTCCGTAATCATTTTCTTGGCTCTTCTCTGACCCCTCTTCAATTTATCAACATGCTTCTTCAATTGTGGACACCAGAACTGCACAGGGTAGTCCAGCAGTGGTTGCACCAGTGCCAAACACAGAGACAATATAACCTTTCTACTCCTACTTGATAGTCACCTGTTTATACATCCAACCATCACATTAGCCCTTGGTCAACAGCAATCTGCAGGCTACTGCAGAGTCATTGGGGGTGTGGGAGGGGGGAGTAGTATGAATATTTTATATAGGGAGAAGGATTTGGGGGAGCCAGTCCAATCTTCTCCAACCACCTTTGAGATAAAAGAAAGGCTAGAGATCAAACTGAATTTAGCTGGATCCATATTAGAAGATCTGGGCCTTCTAGGAATATTAATTGGTTCTATCTTTAAGCAAGATGGGCTTTGACCAGTAGCATGCAAAAGGCTAAGCAGATCAGTGATAACTGAGCCCAAGATGTCTACATAACATAGCAGCCATTTGGGTCAAGGATCGAGGGAGCAGGTGGTGGGGCACAGCTGTGGAATAATCATCTTCAACTCATCAGTAGGCAATGGGGGAGAATCAGAGAAACAAAATTACTATGGGGCCAGTGAAATAAAAGCGTTGTCCTGGCTATCAGGTGGAACATCACCAGATAGGAAATTGGTTTTGATGTACAATTTAAGTCACACAATACTGATACTGACTATATACTGTGCTGCTGCAGAAATCTGATGAGCAGGAAATGGTTTCAGTTATTTAAGTGATCCTAAAAAAGATTTCATCGTCATCAAAAGTTTGTTGCAATCAAACAAACAAAAAGACTGGGGGTGGCACTTTTTCCTAAGAGATCTTTGTATGTAGTGGTGTAAATCTGTTTTGAACAGTGGAAGGCACACCTAGTTGCTGCAGTCGTCCTCCTTGAGTCAATACTGAACCAATGCCCCAGCATGGTGTCAGGGGACATTGTGCTGCTGGAGTTGCTGTCTTTTGGATGAGAGTATACAAGTGGGGTCTTGATCGCTGGGGGTCCACAAAAGCTACATTTTCCACAAACATGGGGGTGTAAACTTTGGTGGCCTGGCCCAATTCCAGTTTGGATAATTACAGCCTCTCAACTTCAAGCTCCCCCTGTAGTTTTAATTGGTTCTGTGTGCTATTAAACAGTTGCTGTGCCCCACCCCAGAAGTGGCTCCTACTCTTAGTTTTTGTATCTGTTTGTAATGTACGCTGGGGGCCTAATATTTCATTGCCTTGCCTCTCGTGCAGTGATTTACACCTGTGCAAAATAAATGCAAAGTGTACCCAAAACACCACCATTCTGATTTGGAAGCATTTTACAGTCACTTTGCATTGGTTTAAATGACTGCACACAAGATGCTGCACAGGAGAGGATCATACCCTGTGTTTCTTCAGGCTGGAAGATGCAAAGGGAGTGAGAATGGATTTGGTGCCTAAGCTGCTAAATTCTCATGCCAACCTTCCATGCCTGGTTTACATTACGGGGGGGAAAGGTTTGTGAGCATGACATTTTGCAAGCCCCAAAAGCAGTTCAAGAGGGTTGCAATTTCTCAAATTCCACTGGCTTTTCCCATCCCTACTTCTATAGACACAGTTCAACTTCCAACCACTATTACATCGAAGAGCCCCTTGGTAGTTGAAGTCCAGGGATTGCCCGCTTTAATCTAAGTTAAATACTAAAGTGAAAAGCAAGCTGTGGTGAAATCACAAGTTCATTTGAAAATGCAGCTGGATCCCAGAGGAGATGCAGATGATAACATGAGAGATACAGGGGGAGAGAGAAAGAGACAGAGAGACATACAAGCAGGTAGGGAGTCAAAGTTAGAAAGGAAAAAAAACCCCAGCATGTTAAAGGGATGAAGATTAAATGACAACCTCCAATTCAAAGGGCTGCAGGGAAAGCTAACAACAGTAACAAACCAGAGCATGTGGACACAGGCAGTGAATTCCCTGAAATAAAACTTTTATTGGAAACGATATCTGAAAACAAACAGCCTACAACAGGAATTAATTATTTCCACCAGCCTGGCCCCGCGTACTCAGCTCTCCAGGGAGAGGAAGCACTGGGACAAGTGCCACCCAGTGTTAAATTCTGCTGATGACAATACCACAGCAGGTTAGGGATGGGGGGAGCTGAGGGGGAAGAAGTTCGAGAGAATCACTTAGCCTTCATTACTCCAAATTAAAATCAGAAGTGAGATGACAATTACAATTTGTGACCAGCTAATTGTTTCTCTCAGAAGCTGATCGTTCTGCAGATTGGGGAAATTAATGGTTCGCAATCCCAGGTGGATTGGTTTTGAACCCTGCGGAGGAAATTAAACTCTTTGGAGCGAGAACTATGCAGCTCCTTCCACTTGGTGCCTGGGGAACCTGGCCTTGTTCTGCTCAGTGCATGGGAAACTCAGCACCTTGGAGAGCAACAAAGGCCTGTCTCTGTTGCTGGGAGTGTTTGGGAGGAATTCCCTCCTATATGTTCATTGCAGGACTGTGAGCAGAACAGGATGCTTAGGGTCTTTTACTGACTGAGTCACTGTTTGATCCTGGACAAGTCACTTCACCTTCTGATGCCATCTTAAGTACTTGTAAACCCCTCATTACTACAGTATCTGAGCATCTCACAATTTTAATGTATTATCCCCTGTGAGGGAGGGAAGGCGTTTTTGCTCCATTTAATTGATGGTGGTACAAAGAAGCCAAGTGACTTGCCCAAGGTCACAAGGTCTGTGCCAGAGCAGGGGGCTTGAACCCAGGTCTTCCCAGTCATAGGCTACTCTCCTCGCCACTGGGCGTTCCTTCGTTTCAGTTTCTTTATTTATAAAGCCAGGATAACAACTATAGCTGGCTGATTTTTTTTCATCCAAACTTTTTTTTGAGGGGCAGGGTGGGGGGGATGAAAAATGGCTTTTTGGCAAAACCAAACATTGTTGCAGGCAAATTTCATCTTTTTTTTTTTTGTATTTTTTGATTAAAATCAAAATATTTTGGTTAAAAAAACAGATTTTGATACAAAAATTTTTTTTTTGAGGAAAAAAAAGTGCCAGTTTTAGTTTCTGATTTATTTATTTATTTATTTATTCATTTAACCACCAAAACCAGGTTTTGAAAATAAGAACCTTTGTCAGTTTTTGTTTTCGGGGGGTGGTGGGTTTTTTGTTTCTTTTGCTTGCTTGTTTTTACGCTGAACATTTTTTCCCTTGGGGTGTTTTGCATAAAAACCCACCACGTTTTCTCAAAATTTCCCACTAAAAATATCGGGCATTTTCCCATCACCTTTTCATGGTTTTGTAAACCAGGCTAACACTGGGTGGCTCTCTGTCTTCCTCTGGTGGCTGGACTAAATTCATACTAGAATCATGAATCTGTACAATCTTGGAATGACCCGGGCAGGATCTTTTAGCTTGAGCAGCACAATGCTCCTGCTTTTAGATCCAGAAGTCTGAGGTTCAGTCCCTGCTTCTGACAACTCACCCCAGGGCATTGTCCTGTATTTGCAAAGAGCTTTGAAATCCTTGTGTGAAACAGAACATACATTTCTCTCTCAGCCTGATGCATCTGATGAAGTGAGCTGTAGCTCACGAAAGCTTATGCTCAAATAAATTTGTTAGTCTCTAAGGTGCTACAAGTACTCCGTTTCTTTTTGCGAATACAGACTAATATGGCTGCTACTCTGAAACCTGTCAGAACATACATATGTCTCCTATTATTCATTATAAAATCACCATCAGTGTGTGGGGTGAAAGTACAAAATCAAAGCCCCCGTCTGTCATCCTATTACTAAACTAATGGAAGACATCAGTTGACCAGCTGAGAGGTGGAAATCACCAGCACTTTGCTAGAGCCTGACAGGATAAATATGCACTTTTACAGTCCCGTTTCTGACAATACATTCACAGCCCTTGAGTGCCCATTCCCCTGGCATTCAAGGGAGAGAATCTGTGAAGGTCTGTGAGACAGCACGATACAATTAGAAGTGCCCAGCCTGCCTAGTGATGAAAGATGAAAGTGGGTTTGCCCTCTTATGTATTTACTCTCCCACTCAGCTAAAGGGGCTGGAGAGGAGATAAGAAAGCTGCTTTCCTAGCTAGAAAGCTGCAGGGCTTTTAAGCATAACCAGGCGTTGCTGCTCCTACATCAAAACAGAACCCATAAACAGGATGGCATCAATCAAATCTACCATGCCAGAGAGTCTTTCTCGTCCTTCATCCCCAGGGAGTTGAGGGAAAGGGTTGTTACAGACTAGCACCATGATGTAATTATAACTCTTAATTGGTCTGTCAGAGAGAAGGAAGGTGCCAGATTTTAATTAAAATTGAGACCTTATGCTTTTGATTCGTATTTTTCTGCCTCAACACAGACCTGTGCAAGCACATTTGTTTGCCTCTCTGGAGTTCTCCCGAGTTCTCTGACCACACCTTTCCTTTCCAAGCAGATGTGGGATGCAGGTTTCAGCTCAGTGCCTTTTGATGTTAGGGACCTGATCCAAAGCCCATTGAAGTCTATGTGAGTCCATTGATTTCAGTGGGCTGCGGATCAGGCCCTGAAATTGTGCTCTCAGGGCTTGATCATTCTCTCACAGGGTGAATGAATATTTGGGCTTCTTTCCCACCCCTTTCAACTGTAGGCATCAGGCTGAGAGAGAAATACCTGTCAGTTCTGTCTAAACTTGTTCTAGAGAAACTTGCCATTCAGCCCCTCATCTAGTGTTTTGCTTCTCAAAGCACAGGAGGTCACATGGTCTTGTGATTAACACATGGCACTAAGCAGCAAGGCTCATGAGTCTGATTCCTAATTCTGCCACTTGGCCAGTATGTGGTCTTGGGCAAGTCACTTATCCACTCTGACACTCAGTTTGCCAAGCCGATGATTCTTAATGAAATACTATTTGTAAAATGTGTTGAGACCCTGGAGAGAGAGCAGTGCTACAGAAGGGCAAAGCTGCGAGACAAATGCATAGTCAACTCATGGTTGTTACGGTGCGGCACACCCTGGGTGTCTGGCAGTTCATGGATAGAACTCGGGTCATTTTGTTCCAAAGTGCAGGCCCTGCCACATTGATCTAAAGGAGAACCTTTTAGTGCTGTTTCTGTATAGGGCCTAAGACACAAGGTTGCTCAGTTTGGATTACATCCAGCAGCTGGCAGTGTTGCACATTCACATTAGCCAGTAAATTACCATATTTCTTATGAATAATAAGACCCTTAACTCATAAGCTTTATGGCACCCCAAGACTGATTCTGCCTCCCTTCCTGCCATGCACCTATTCATTGGAAGGGCTGCCATGGGCAAGCCACTCAGGGACTGTGCCATAGCTAGAACAATGTGCCATGTGTCACTGTTTCACATCCCTCCTGCTGCTGTTATCCAGGGTGTTGGCATTCCCCCACAAAAAGAACAGCAAGGGTATTTTTTCTTAACATCTTTAAAAGGTAAAACAAGTATGGGGGGAGGGAACCTTTGGGTCTTTTCACAGCATGTCTTTGAACAGTGCCTAGTCTGAAAAGCGATCAACATGAGAGGGCTCCTCTCAGGGCTCAGCAAGTCTTTTACAAGTCCTGGAAATTAGCTGCTGATTCTGTTTCCTTCCATTACTGACCTGCTCAGAACTGGATTCCCAGTGGTTCAAAGCTGGGATAGCTTTCCCTGCACCTGACAACAGTTGGCTTCAACTATACGATGTTGATATTGCCCTGTCTAGTGGGGCACCAATAAATTCTGTGTCATCATTCAATTCCTCATATTGCCTTCACTTTCCTGGCTGGCATGAGGGGAGAGGAAGCTGGCTGGAGAATGCTTTGTAGAGGCTGAGTGGACAGACCACTTCCCGTTGTTCTGGAATGATGCCCAGTAGGAATGCTGATGGGTAAGTCCCTGGACTGGGCCCCCAATTCCCGTCTCTGCCTCAGACTCCCTGTCTCACCCTGAACCAGTCACATCATGTCTCTGTGCCGCAGTTCCCCAGCTGTAACATGGAGAGGTCAGTCCTTCCTTTGCCTGCCTTGTCTTTTTAGATGGTAAGCTATTTGAGCAGTGGCTGTCTCTATCACATGTGACTTGCACAATGGGGTCCTCATCTTGACCAGGGCCTCTGGGTGCTACTAGAATTCAGATAATAAAGAAGCAATGTTAATTGGGTGTGGAAGGAGCTTAAGCCAGAAGTGGTGAGATATGCCATACAGCCTGCTGTGACGGGCCTTGGGCTGCCTTCCCATTTTAGATTCAGTGTGAATTTAGATTCAGGTTTGGAGCTGATTGAGAAGTGACCTTGATTTTGGTGGCTATTAGGATGGGGTTAACATATGCTGGTGGCTGGAGGGGGTGAGGTTGTGTGAAACTGTAAGAGACTGCAGACCTTCATCTGCTGAGGCTGCTTTGGCAGACCCCTGAGGGTTTAATTGTGATCATTAATAACGCTTTTGCTCTTACACTGCCTTCTGCCTGAGGAACTCCAAACTACATGGGTCTGAGCTGCAAAACACAGAATCACATTGGAACTTCAGAGCTGGGATCCCAATTCTGCTCATTACAGATTTCAGGCCAGTCCCAGCATCCAAATCAATGTTCCCCAGAGTCCAGCTGGGGATGGACTGAGGGCTTCGGCTCATGCCCATCTCTACATGCAGTGTCTCACAAAGAGCTGGATGGAAAATTTTACATCAACAACATTTTCCGAAGAACGTTTTGTGGGGGAGAAAAACTGTCCCATTTTCAAACAAACTCTACATTTGCATGTGAATAAGAGAGGCCTCACAAGACTCCTGTGAGGTAGGTACGGCTTTATTGTGCCGTTTTATACATGGGGAAACTGAGGCACTGAATTGGGATGTGAGTCACCTGAGGGCAACTAGATTAATCTTTGTCAGGGTTAGGAATCAAACCCTAGGTTGTGATTTGGGATGCCTAAATTTCTGCTTGCCCTACATGAGACACCTCAAAAGAGACTGATTTTCAGATAGCAGGTGCTCAGCACACCTGGAAAACAAGGCCCCTTGAAGGCATCTCACACTGAGCACCCAAAAATGCACAGTCCCAGAAATCACTAGTGACTTTTGAAAATTCTGTTTCCCGATGTCATAGAATCATAGAAATATAGCGCTGGAAAGGGCCTCGAGGGCTGGGAAAAGGACTGCCTACCTCCCAGTCCTGTGCTTTCACACCAGCTGTCTGCTACTATTTAGAAAGTGGCGTAGATGTAGTGGCGTGTTTCTCCACAAAAGTTGGATATTCTTTCTTACAGTGCCTCTAGCTGATGGTTATTTTTATATCCTCTTCAGGGAACCAGCCAGAATAGAACAGTTTCCATGAATAACTGGAGGACTGGGGGTCTCTAAGAACATCCACTCTTGGACCCAAATAGAGAAAGCAGCCCTGCATTTTACACACTGCACATTTCCTCTTTGGATGGCTCCCACTCTTTGAACACAGCAGCTAAAGGAATCACACTCTACTCCAACATGCCGCACGTCCTGTGAACTCTCTCTCTCCTGGTTAATTAGTTGTGAGGTCCAAGCATGCTTTCACTAAGTGACAGACCATCCTGATTTCCCTTTGGCATTTATTATTAAACAGTGATGCTGGCATTCCAGCTACAAGCCTGGGCTGTTGTCAATCCACACACACTTTATTAGCACGTCTGCAACAAGCCCAAAGGAACAGCTAAACAGGGAGCCATGTCCCTCCCCCCTGCCCTCTGTAGGAAAATTACTTCCCATTCCGCAAAACCAATATGTTCCGGGAGTTCCATCTATCAAGGGCTAGGTGAACAAGCAGTTTACTGAGCCTTGTGTATAGCAGAACTTGTCTCTGAAAACAGGCTCCCTTTACAACAAAAGGGTAGTGCTTCACCCAGGGCTAGCTTTGAGAGCTACACTAAGAGATTAGTAATAGGGTACAGGTAGGCAAGATTCTTTGGGTGAACCAGAATCTTAAATGTGAACCTTGCCCCCCAGTTTTGGGAGGCTTCTGATTCAAAGGCCTTAATCTTCAATCTAAATCCTTGTTTTGACCCTGGGTTGGATCCAAACCAAAAGCAGGCAATAATCCAGATCCAGTTCAGGGGCCACAAGCTCTGCTGCCATGAAGGGGCACAGCTCCTCTGTGTCCGAAAGGAGCTACAATCAATCTATGCAGCAGAGAATTTCACCTCGGGTGTGGCCCAGGATGATGAAAAAAATCTCACACTGCAGATCTTGACAGATGGCGACAATTTGAGGCCAAAGTTTTATAAGCACAGATTGCAAAATTTCAGCAGCTGCAGAGCTGATCCTAACCCACACACCTAACCCTCAAAAACCCCATCCAAAACTTACTCCAGATCCAAACATGGTCTCTTCTGTTTCTCGCTGGGGCATATTGCATTATTCCATAGAGATCCCACCGAGCAGAGTGCACATGAAGTTCTTTCCCGTTCACATGTGATATGTGACACAAATGCCTGCTGGATCTCGAATGGATTGCTCAGATGCTTTCAAGTGCAGGACTGAGCCGGGAGGGTTACTAGGGCTGCAGCCATGAGGTTTGATGTCAATATTAGTCCACGATTGGAGGATCATGAGGATAACTTGATAAGTATGTGACTGTATGTCTATAGAAGCTATGACAATAATAGTAATTGTGTGTGTGTATGTATATATATTGTGACAAAGTTCCTCCTCTACCTTGGTGGGTCTTGCGCTTATTGGCAGATTTGCTCGCCTTGGAGCTTCACAGCAGCCCTCAGCTTGGCCGTTTTTCTGAACCCACAGTCCAGGTCGACTCTTCCTGTGTCTGACCAGGAGTTGGGAGGATTTGGGGGGAACCCGGGCCCACCCTCTACTCCAGGTTCCAGCCCAGGGCCCTGTGGAATGCAGCTGTCTAGAGTGCCTCCTGGAACAGCTGTGTGACAGCTACAACTCCCTGGGCTATTTCCCCAGGGCCTCCTCCCAACCCCTTCTTTATCCTCACCACAGGACCTTCCCCCTGGTGTCTGATAATACTTGTACACCTCAGTCCTCCAACAGTCCGCGTTCTCACTCTCAGCTCCTCGTGCCTCTTGCTCCCAGCTCCTCACACGCACACCACAAACTGAAGTGAGCTCCTTTTTAAAACCCAGGTGCCCTGATTAGCCTGACTTAATTGATTCTAGCAGCTTCTTGATTGGCTGCAGGTGTTCTAATCAGCCAGTCTTAATTGTCTCCAGAAGTTTCCTGATTGTTCTGGAACCTTCCCTGTTACCTTACCCAGGGAAAAGGGACCTACTTAGCCTGGGGCTAATATATCTGCCTTCTATTACTCTCCTGTAGCCATCTGGCCCGACCCTGTCACAATATATATACATGTACTAGGAAATGGCAACATCTACAATAAGCATGAGACTCGTGTGTGTGCATGAGTGTGCGTACACTGAAGTTGTGACATATATAGTTGTGTGCCACATATTTTGGTGGCATGGAATTGGTCTATTTTGGGTATACAACATCTGTATATTGCCAGCATATGGAAACATCTTATTGATCAGTCGATGCAAGTAAGGGAAATAGGCTATTTCCACAGTGTACAAGAAAGAGCAAGGTCCTGGTTAACCATTTGGGGCCAGATTTTCAGAACAGCTCAGCTCCCATTTAGGCACCTCAATGAAGCCGCTGGACTTAGAGCTGCTGAGTGCTGAGCACTTCTGAAAAATATGACCACAGATGCATGAAACCTGTGAGCAAAATGTCTTGTGATGCATGTGGATTAACATAAGTCCTTCCTATTTGCCTGCATTTATTTTTGCATCCTTCTGATCCAGCGAACAAGCCACAATGAATTCCACACCCAGTACATCAGCATGTGACCAAGAGCTGTTTGCACCTTTCATTAGAGCATAAGAATTGGAAGGGGCTGTCCTTCTAGTCTGGTAACCTGTCTGTTGGCTGTTTCATAGGAAGGTGTAACCATTCTTGCTTCCCTCCCTCCCCCCCCCCGCCATGTCCCCCTCCAATTGTGTGACACTGCACTGCGTGGTGAAGAAAGGCTCTCTCTGCAGCCCAGTTGGTGAGCATCTTATCCCTAAAGCAAGAAGATTGATGGCCAAGGTAATTTTTTTCCTCGCTAGCACAACTGCAGGTGCATTACTGCTGCATCAGCCCAAGTGACTATCCCCAGCTGGCCTTTCGAACTGGTGCGGAGACAGTATTCCCTACACAGCAGACAAGCAAGCCAGAGTGGGGGCGGAAGGGCTGGGATGCTGAGGCTCTCACAGTGTTGCTATTTTGGGGAGCTTTTCCCCCTCTGCAAGACCAGGGAGACGTGTCAGCACTGAAGCCAGGAGGAGCCTGTCTAGGAGGGAGCTCCAGGCAATGTCAAAGCCTTGCCTTTGAACGGAGCTGGCTGCATGCCACACAGCACTGTCATGGAGAAGTAAATGTGAGCTGTGGAATTCAAAGAGGACGAAGACGAGGGGGCACTGCCCAGGGAGGTTGGTTATTTCCTCCTGTGAAGAGTCAAAGCAGAACATCCCCAGAACAAGCCGTAAATTGCAGCAGTCTAAGGCAGCAAGATGTAGATGTAGGTAATGCGGGGGAAAAATGGCAGCCTAGCATCCCCAAAGACCAGATGGACCCAACCCCCAAAGGAGCAGGGGAATTGCCACATGATTAGATGAGTGGTCACCCTAGCCTAGAATTCTATCTCCCATAGTGATCAGCATCAGCTGCAGGCTGCTCAGTGATGGCTACTAACCTGAGGCCAGGGAAAGTTTCCTCCAGACCCCACCCCCAATAGTGAGATTGGCTCATGCCCGGGAGCAGGAGGATTTATATTCCTTCCCCTCCCCACGGACCAGGTGCAGCACAGGGCAAGCTTCCAGAAGCCCTGACTCTAGCTGGGGGAGAATTCCCCCACCTCGGGCACTGTGGATGACAGGCCTAAGCTGCCTTCTGAGGACCCCCCCAGAAACCCTGGAGTAGGGGGAATGGTGGGGTGGGAAAGGCCAGTTAAGAGTGTGACTGCAGCATGCAGCACTGTGGTAATTCTGAGCAGCACTGCAGCCCAGCAAAGCTGCTGTATCTTTAACAGAACCTCAGAGCTGCCTAAATAATGGGGGGGGGGGACTATTCCAGCTTAGCCCCCTCCCCCTTCTGGACTGCAACTCTGAGTTCACCTCTAAGAGGCACAGCACAGGACCTCACCCCTCATACATAAAGTTAAGCACGTGCATAAATCTTTGCACAACCGGGGCCACTTCAGGCAAGTCTCTTACAGCCGCATTTTCTAATCTCACACAAACCCGGAATAGAACTGAATTGTCCTACCTTCCATTCCCCACCCCTGCTCTACCCACTTAACAATGCTCCTGCCTCCTACCCAGAGATATTTTAAGCAGGAATGTTCCAGGGCTGCAGTGCTTTGATGTCAATCTTTTGAGATGAATAAATTAAGGCTCTTTAATTTTTTTTTTTAATCTAGGAGGTGAGTGGTGGGTGGGAAAGATTGTTAAACAAAGTCAGAAAAAAAGTTCTTGGATGTAATTAAAATCCAAACCTTGATGGAACATTTTATATTATTTTATAACATTTTATATTATTTCTCCAGAGATAATTTTACATTTTATATTATTTCTCCAGAGATGCATGTTGTGGGAAACAATATTTTTTTAACTAAGCAGCCTAGCCCCAGGTGGGAAGTGCCTCAAAAAAAGAGCCCAGTAAAGAGGCAAGATGCAGGAGACTGCATCCTCGTGTGGCCCTGGTTTTAATGATGGGTTCGCTTTCAACGAAAGGAAATATGTTTAAAAATTAAAAGCATCACCTAACAGCATCTGCACAGATGGCAAAGAGACCTGGGATCCTGGCCCTCCCTGTTCGGACAGGGAGATTTGGGAACAAAGACTCAAACAAGGCACTTAGCATCAAATTGCTTAGAGCGCTGCATTGTGACATCCACTTCTGTGGGAGGAGGGAAAGAAAACCTAGCTGATCCCCACTGTGGAGAGGGCTGTCTCCTCAGCATCATTCCCTTTCTTCCAGAGCTGCCATACAGATGTTTCTTTGTTTTGCATCCTGCTATCACATTCAGACTCACCCCTGAGCTCACTGCTTCTGCCTCTCACTCTTTACCCCATGCCCTTTTCGACTGACAGGTTCTATTGGGGAGAGGAAATAAAAGTGTGGTGATAGCTAGTTCACAGCAGGGAGATTGCCCCCAATTCCTGGTGAGCTGCAGGAAGCAGGAGCTGCAGGACAGGTGTCATGGTGTCAATATTCACACTTAACCACCCCATGTAAGCTTGTCCATTGCAATTTTCGTCTCCTTTGTCTCTTCATTTGTGGACTAAATGAGCCTCTTAAGAATGGAACAGGCCTATCACCTTCAAGGCAGATTCACCAGCAGCTGACAAATAGATGGTGACTGCTACCAAGTGCCCAGAGAAGAGTGAAATGCTAATGACCCCAGCTGCAACCCACACTCCTTGAACTGTCTGAGGACAGCAGTGCAGAGTGAATGCAGATAATCCCATGCGCAGGGCATGGCAGAAGCTTCAGCGAGGAGTTGAATATCAGCAAATGGAGTTTCCAATTAACTGGGTAGCTTTAGCAATAGCAGACAATGCCACATACATGCAAAGAGGGAACCAAGCAGAAGCTTCTAGAGTGCAGACCGGTTGGGTTAATCTTTAAAAGCCACAAGGTCAGGAGGACAGCAACATGATTTCATGTAAGTGACTCAGATCAGGTTAATCTCTAATTAAGAAGGATTGTCTACCATTCTCCTCCTGATCCCTTCTAGTCTCTTCGGTCGATGGGGCTGGGATAGTGGGAATGAAACCTTGTAGCAGCTTTTGCTGCTGGTGGCACTTGTTCACTGGAAGAAAGGAAGAGTGATGGGTACCGGTTAATGGCTCTGGAGAGACTAGGAGAAGAGGTCCAGCATCATACAGGGCACATCTGGAGCCAGATTCTCAAGAGAGCTCAGCATGCATTTCAGCGCCTAAATAAGTGATTGGATTTGCAGGTGAGCCCAGAATGCTGGATGTGTGTTGGTTGCTGAGCTCTTCTGAAAATCTGGGGTAACATTTTCAGAAGTGATGTAGGATCCTAAGTGCCATTTTCAAAAGAGGTGTAGGTAATTAGGCTGTGTCTACACTGCGTTGTAAACCTGGGGCTGTGGAACTCATGCCTGCAGACTCGCTGTTTCCAGGCCTGCATTTGGGTGCCCACGCTGCTGGACCTAGGTCTCACAGCTGTGCTGACACCTGTCAGGCCTTCTGCTGCTAGGGACCCAGGCTTGCGTCCACCCTGCAAAATAATAGGGCTAGGGCCAGAGATTCAGCAGGACTTGGGCTCAGATATCACTTCCCCCCTCCCCAAAAGGTGGGTCTGAAGAACTTACTGACTTGAGTCAGAAAGTTTTGTGCGTGAACGGTGCAGGGGGAGGTTGGGCTCACACCTGAGTCTGAGCCAGGTGCAGCGTAGACGTACCCTTCGGGGCTCAAGTCCCTCTTACTTTCAATGAGACCCAGGAAATATCGATACTACAGTCTTCTGCCAGCGTAACTATGTCAGTCAGGGTGTGAAGATGTGTGATCCCAACCGACATAGCTGTGCCAGAAGATGTTCCTAGGGTAGATGCAACTATACTGGCAAAGCTGTGCTTTTACACGTATAGATTGTTTCATTCCTGGGGAGTACTTTTATTACACTGGGACAAAGCACCACTTTGCTGGTTAGCTTGTGGCATCCAGGCGAGGAGCTCTTTTCCAGTATCGGATACCAATATTCTTCTGATGATAAAATGCTCATAGGGCAGCCAATGCTGTAGTCTCCTAAGTCACATAGACTGCTGTGTCACTTAGGTACTTTTGAAAATGTTACCCCTGGACTTTATGTAGGTGACTAAATGGGAACTGAGCTCTTTTGGCCCCTGAAGTTTTAAACAGACGATTGTGGGGAAGCCTGTCATGGAGGGATGAAAAAACATTTTCTTTTCTCAAGTCTCCTTCTTCCCTACAATGGCCTTTCCCCCCCTGTCTGACAATTGACACCATTTCACTCAAAATCATCCATGCACTGGTGTCTCATCACATCCTGGTAGCTTAGTGATAATATTTTGCTTGCCTGTAAATGATGTGCTCATGAGAGGAGTCAGGTTGACAGGGTCGGAGACTGGATTTTTCTAGTAATTGACATCATGGACCACATCAATGCAAGTTTCTGCAGCACTGTCTTGCCAGTGATGGTGTTTGAGATGCCAGGACAGCTGTCAAGGAGAACTAGGACTCCCACCAAACTCCTCCCACATAAGCAGATGATAACAGCTTTAAGAGCCTGATTCTCCTCTCAGATTGATGTAAAATTGGCAGTAACTCCAGTGGATTCGATAGAATTACCTCATGTCCAAGAGGGGCCTCAGGAAACAGGGGTTGAATCTGTGGGGCTGGATTTGACCTTTATGGCACATGTCTTGCCCCCTTCATCCAAAGATATCAAGATGCTTTACAACACCTCTTATAAAGTGGTTAAACAATGTTACACACATTAACTGAGGCACAAAGAGGCTAGGATATTTGCTTAAGGTCACACAGTGAGTCTCTGCCAGAGCTGGGAATGAAATAATAATATTAATCATTATTATTTATACCTAGGTCTTCTGCAGGGCTTTTCATCCATTGATCACCATACAGAGTAGTTTGAGATCCACTAGACTAGATGATCATAATGGTCCCTCCTGGTTTTAAAATCTATGAACAAATGCCTTTAAATTATAGATTTGCTAAAGATAAACTACAAGAAGTGCTTTTACCATTCGATGAAGTGAGCTGTAGCTCACGAAAGCTTATGCTCAAATAAATTTGTTAGTCTCTAGGGTGCCACAAGTCCTCCTTTTCTTTTAGCAAGACTTAGTGGCTCAAACCGACCCTGGGAACTGATGCACATAGCCTATCCTGCTACACTGAATGGTAAAGTTTGTAAATAACTAACAGACATCTAATCCAATACAATAAATCTAGAAGAGGTATCCAAAATCGTATTATATATTAATAAAAAAAAAGAACTCATTGGTTTTAACTGAGGTGCTACATTTCACTAAGGAGAAGATAGGATGTTCTACAGAAGTGGTTGGAAGAATAAAAATCAAGCCATGCAGGACATGTGCTGTCACATAATCTATGATGTCTGAAAATTCCCAGCGACAAACAGACAATGAGTAACCCTGTTACAATTGCTGGAACATAAGCCAGCCACCTTGCTATGACATGCTGCTGATAGCCAGAAGGGAAAGAAACCACTTAGAGTGGTCCATAGAGGGTTGTTTAGGAGTAATAGGATTAAACTGAGCATAGGAAAATTGAGATTGAATATTGTGGGGTAAATTTCTGACAACAAGGTCTATTAAGCTGCAGCTTTGTCTCCCCAGTGTGGTGGTGAAAGCCTCACCACTTGGGTTATCTAAAATTAGGCCAGACAAGGTATAGGCAAAGGATTTTGTAGAAAGCATCACACCTACCACAAAAAGCTCCTCAGCTGGCATAAAGCAATGTAACTCTGTGGATTTCAGCAGAGACAGACTGATTTACAGTGGCTGAGGATCTGGTCTGTGGTTTGGTGAAGACAAGATTCTGGTTATAGTGTAGCTGCATTATAGTGGCTGATGAGTTATTGGTATTGAGGAGAGCTAAATTCATTACAATTTTATGAACAAAATGACCTGCGTAAGGAGTCTAGGGATAAGCCAGGAACTGAGCAACAACTTCTGGGTCCCAGACAAGTGCCTTAACCTCTTTACTTGGCAGCAAGCCTTGAAACAGGCGTATCGGCCAATGCTCAGACCAGGGCTCTGTGGGCTCCATTCTCTGTTGCCGTGGTCACTCACACCAGTTGCCAAGTGAGTGTAAAACAGCGTGCCAAATCAGAGTGGTGACATCTTACAGCTGCTCTGCACTGGAGCAAATGAAGCACGGTGCAGGACAAAGGAGAATCCGCTTTTACCTGCCATCTGACCCTCCATCTGTATGGAGTTCTCTCTGCCTTCCCTCACCTGACACCCCCTCCCACACACGCACACTTCTAAGGTAGGACATGGCCTTATTCTGGCATTACACATGGACAGTTTTCTTTGTGTGGTCTCCCTCCTCACGTTATTGTTCAATGAATCACAAGTGACAGCACAATCAGAAAGCTTACATACTCATACCCAGTGCAGCACCCTCCCATGCACTACATCTACACTCACAATCTCAAACACACACACACACACCCTACACAACACATTAATGACCAACACTCCCCCCCAAACACATCACAGTACACCCACCCTCCCACACACTGTATATTACACCAACACATCCACATCCACCATCCCATACCCACTCCAGTACGTACACACACACACACCTCAGTACACCTACACACCGCACTTGCACCCACATAACACACTCACACCCATAACCTCAAACACCTCCACCCAGACACCACAGCACATGCAAATCTCACCCACAACAAACATACCACACACACCGACACACAATGCAGCCATACCCAAAACCCATACACAGCCCAACAGCACAGCACAGAGACACCACCCACAACAAACACACCACACCCGTTGCCACAAACCCCATGTGCACATCCCAACATGCACCCCGACCTCAATTAGAGCCTATGAGGACTGAGTGCAGTGTCGGATGGTACCGCCAGTGCGGTTGCTATTGATTGTTTGCCTGTCTTCTCCTCCAGTCTCTCTGGTCCTGCTGTAGTTGTTTTGATTTGAGGACAGGCTCCCCTGCTGCGGGGCACACCCGAGAGGCACTCATCTTTCCTGCAGCTGTTTCTGTGATTAGAACCACAGGGTATTCAGAGCCAGCTCCCTCCACTGTCCCATAAACTGGAGTAAGATCATGTAGACATACCTGAGCTAGCTTTAAGTCTAGCTATCTCAGGGACCAATAGCAGTGAAGCCCATCTGGGACCCTGGGTACATACGTGGGCAGCTAGTCCGTGATGAAGCCCAGGCTGCTGCATCTTCACTGCTCCAGCTTGAGGACAGCTAGCTCAGGTAGGTCTACATGTCCTGCACTCCCACCCCATGACTGCAGTATAGACACACGCTTGGTATTTTGCCAAAGCCAAGTGTTCCAAAACCACGAATCAGGCTCCAAAATTCATGGGAGTGGCTTAAAAATAAATCAAGATTTTTAAAAGTAATAAATTGAGGGTGGCGGGTGGGTGTCTGCCTGTCTGTTTGTTTTGCCCTCTGGTGTTTGAACCCTTAGGAGTCACATTTTCAAACTGTTCTCTGCTGCCAGCACAAGGGCTAGGAATGTGCTACTGTTTTAAATGAAGCTGGGGGGGGGGGCATGGATCGGCGTTCATGTCACGCTCCCCGTCAGAACCCAGCCCAGGCTGGGGAAGCTAATGATCCCCCCAGCAGCCCAAATTCGCTGATGCATCCTGGTCACACGCCACCTGAGGCACGTTGCACATAGGCTAAGAAGAAAAATGGAGGCTCGCTCTGTGCCCTAGTGATTCTTGCTGTGCTCAGCACACTAGAGTAGGGTGACCAGACAGCGAGTGTGAAAAATCAGGATGGGGGTGGGGGGTAATAGGCTTCTATATAAGAAAAAGCCTCAAATATTGGGACTGTCCCTATAAAATTGGGACACTGGTCACCCTACACTAGAACACGGCGGGTTGCCCTATCTTATGAGAGTGGCACTGATTCCAAAGCAAATCCCTGATGAAGATATCCTGCTCACCTCATCCCAGCCGTGGCAGGAACAAAATAAGCAGTGATTTACCGCCACCACCTCCCCACAAGCTGGGTAATGAATCCCTGTCTATCTGTTTCACTCGGAGAGTGCTGGTGGGGAGTACTATGGAGGGGAGAGGGGAGGTAGATCCATTTAGAAAGGTTGGCTGCAGGTATGAGAGGAAGGGGTAGATTCCCCAAACATCAAACTGGGGTGAGATGTGAGACTTGCTCGGTTGCTTTCACAATTCAGCTTAATTAACATGTCTAACAGCAAAAGAGGTTGAGGTGGAAGGAGGTGGGGTAGACAAGCCAATCTCTAGCTGCCGAAGAGAGAGCTGTAAATTACCACAAATGCCAATAAGTCATTAGGAAGTGCAAGAAAAATGTAAGGTTGTCATGGCAACTGACATTCACAGCTTTCGGCCAATGTTCCGGGGGGGCCATATTCTTTCGTTCCTCAGGTGTGCGCACGGCACATGCTAGAAAGAGAGGAGCAGCTCTGAGCCGCACCGGGGTGATGGGGCGGGGGAGACAAAGCACCGGGCAGAAGGGAGCTTGCGTGGTTATGAAGGGAATACTCAGACCGGCCAGGCAGAGTCTCAGCAAGGAACACCAAAGCCTTTGTTATAGAGCCCCTTTTCCTTGGCGTGTGCACGTGTGCAGACGGGCATGTATGTATGCGTGCGAGTGTCTGCCTGCATTTTGATGCGTGTACATGTATGCATGGGTGCCTGCGTATGCGTCGGCATGTGTGAGCGCATGTCTGCATGCATGGGTTAAGCCTGACCGTTGTGTGCTTTAAGCCCCAGGCGATCAATGCATCAGCTGTATCCCAACTCCAGATTACGTTCATACCACTCCATGAGGGAGAGGAAGAACTGGGGGGGGGGGCTAGGGGAGGGCTGCTCTTCCGGAGTCACTACCTCAGAACACCTGCGAAAGGACTTTGCCCCTCCCCCCTTCGCTCGTGTTCCGTTTACCTCACCTTTCTGTCCCCCCTCAAGTGCAAAATGATTCAGGGCCCGACCCTGCTAGGTGCCGCGTGGCCTCAGTGCCCAGCTCAGCTCACAGGCCCCTCAGCTGGCGGGTTGGATGGCTGACGCTGAGAAAAACTTCCCCATTTGCTGTCCTCCATTTTGTGTGTGTGTGGTGGGGGCAGCAGACCGAAAAGCCAAGAGTGCTGGGTGAGGGACACAGACCTTTCCGCTTCTATGGGTACGTCTACACAGCCAACGACTGACACGCCGCAGCAAGTCTCAGAGCTTGGCTCGACCGACGTGGGCGCGGGCTGCAGGGCTACGAATAGCCGTGCAGACCGTTGGGCTCAGAGACCCCCGCCCCGCCTCCCCGCTCATGGGGTTCCAGGACCCGGGCTCCAGTCGGAGCCCAAACGTCCACACGGCTATTTTTAGCCCTGTGGCGTGAGGCCCGAAAGCCCAAGCCCGTCGACCTGGGCTCTGAGACGCGCTGCCGTGTAGACGTCACCGAGGTCACCGTTTCACAGCTCTCCAGCAGCCTGCGTGAGACGCATAAACTGGTCTCATCCCCAGTCCTTATGGAGAGGCAGCCACAGCTCAAAGCCCACATCTTCCCCCCCTTTCCCTATACTGTTGGCACTCTGAGCAGAGATGCCAAGGAGGAGAGAATGGGTCCTGGAGAGTGAGTTCCCCTCATGCCCCTAGAGGGGGTCTGTGGTGGGTTGTCCACCCCACACAAGGCCTGAAGGGGTTAAGGTGGCCACCAGGTGTGTCAATTAACCGCCTTCACTGCACCTGGAGGAGCAGCCAGGGAGCAAGGATTAATTCGGGATGAAGCACGGCTGGACAAGAACTGGAGGGGCCTGCGTACAGGGCAGTACCTGAGAGCAGCGGGGGGCTGCCGTCGCTGTGAGGGTGAGAAGGCGAGGTAGAAAGTTGTCCAGGGATACAGCAGTACGGTTCGGGACTATGCACACCATGACTGCTTGTTGTAGGGTCCCTGAGCTGCAGCCCAGTGTAGTGGGCGGGCCGGGGGAAGTGGCACCATGAAGGGGAAATGAATGAGAAGACTGCCTGGGACAGTGGTTCCTGAAAGATTTTGATACCCTGGAAAGGAAGGGAAAACCGCTTAGTGACCTGGCCAGAGGGCTGAGTCACGAAGAGGAAGCAGCAGCTCCTGGAGCAAGAGAGGGGCTGCAGACCGAGAGAGAGACAGAGAATGACGGAGGGCACCCGCCAGGCAGAGCTAATCCCCAGAACGGCCAGGAGGAGACACCGTCGAGCGGTGAGTAGAGTACCCTGTGACATGGTCCCTCCAGGGCAGAGTGAGGCACACAAGCAAGGTAAACAAGGGAGATGCCTGTCCTGGCCCTGCCTATACTGTACACGTTCTGTGGACTTGTGTAGCACCGCAAGGGTATCAAATGCTCTCATTTTGTACGTGTGGGGGTTCACCCTATATTTGTTATGGGACCAGGGTAGCTGATTCTTTCAGTCCAGGGAACGATCAAAGTTCCCCCTCTGTCTGTTTCCTCTCTTGCCTTCCTTCTCCAGAAGGGAGCTCCAGTAGCCTATTTTCATCATGCCCTTGAAGCTGGACCATCTCTAAGGCAATGCAGGGGGATGCATGTGCTGGAATCCCATCACCAGGATTGCATTTCATGACACACTCCGTTTCCCTTGCAATACCACTCTCCATTCCTTTTCCTGTCCTATATCCCCCCACCTCCCTCTGCCCCACCCCCACACACCACATCTCCAGGCAAGGCAGCTTCTACCTTCTGTAACTGTTAAGAAATGGGATTACAGTATCATGGAGGAAAGGCAAATGCCACCTGCAAGGTTTGTGGAATTAAAAAGAAACCCTGAATGTTCGAAAAGTGAAATGAGGCTTAGAAGGGTACACAGCCTGACTGCATCCAGAGAGAATTTTAAGCAGAAAAGCCACATAAGGGAAGAATGTACAATACCAAGAGGCTTGTTCTCAAACATATAGAGGAGCAGTTTGGGCAGAGCAGAAAGGTGAGAGGAGCCATCCCTCAGGCTCTGTGATTTTAGTATTTTCTAATATAAGGTGGTTGAGCTAGAGGCTTAGGATGACCATATTTTGCAAAGGGAAAATGGGACACTCTGTGGGGCTGGCCCGAGGCACCCCCTTACCCCCCGCATGAGGCTGTTGCAAGTCGCTTGAACCCTGCTGGCCCCCCGTGCAAGGCTGTCACTCAAACCCTGCCAGCCCCGCCATGTGAATTTTCTGTAGTATCTGGCTGATGAATCTTGCCCATATGCTCAGGGTTTAGCTGATCGCCATATTTGGGGTCGGGAAGGAATTTTCCTCCAGGGCAAATTGGAAGAGGCCCTGGAGGTTTTTCGCCTTCCTCTGTAGCATGGGGCACGGGTCACTTGCTGGAGGATTCTCTGCTCCTTGAGGTCTTTAAACTACAATTTGAGGACTTCAATAGCACAGATATAGGTGTGAGGTTTTTTTTTGTAGGAGTGGTGGGTGAAATTCTGTGGCCTGCGTTGTGCAGGAGGTCAGACTAGATGATCATAATGGTCCCTTCTGACCTAAATATCTATGAATCTATGAATCTATGTGCTAGAATCCTGCCCCACGCCCGCCCTCCTTGGCCGGAATCCTGGCCCCCTACCCCCCCGCAGGGCTGGCATCTCCACTTGCCCTCTGCACCGCACCCAGCTTTTTTGACAAAAGTGGACATTTGTCCCATTGGCTCTTGCTAGCTGATCAAATCGGCAAGAGCAAACAAGACAAATGCCCACTTTTGCCAAAAAAGTCGGGACGGCCGGGACAGGGCTTAAAAAAGGGATTGTCCTAGCCAAAATGGGACATATGGTCACCCTAATTAGAGGCTCCAAGAAGCAAAGGTACTTTGCCACCAGCAGAAGAATCACTGGTGCTGCAGGAGAACCCTGTAAATGCACTGGAGACCTTTAATTTCAGAAAGTCCTGCTAGTGGACTGAAACGTGCACACATAACCCTCTAGCATATATGTATTCTGGATTCCTCCATAGCAATCCGCAGAGGATCGTAGCTTGTTACAGTGCACACTACAGGAGGTTGTGTTTTTAGCTCAAGCTGTAGCAGCTAATGCTTTTAGCTCTACAGATCTTCGATTCAATCCCTGGTGTGTCGGCCTATTCCCCGACGATCATCCGTAGCTGATGTTATATGGTCACTAGTACAGTGGGGGCCCTTTGGGAGAAGAGAGCTCTAGAGTGGTGTCCATTTGTTAGTAAAGGATGTGAGACCTACCCTTCCAGCATGTCCTAGGCAATGTACGACTGGAGAATATCACAAATAAAAACAGTAAGAGGGACAAAAAAATGCCACCATGGCTAAACAACAGAGTAAAAGAGACTGTTAGAGGCAAAAAAAAATCCTTTAGAAACTGGAAGTCAAATCCTACTGAAGAAAATAGAATGGAGCAAAATCTTTGGCAAGGCAAGTGTAAAAATATAATTAGACAGGCCAAAAAAGAACTTTAAGAGCAACTAGGAAAAGACACAAAAACCAGGAGCAATTTTTTAAAGCACATCAGAAGCACGAAGGCTGCCAAACAATCAGTGGAGGCCATGGATGATCAAGGTGCTAAAGGAGCACTCAGGGAAGAGAAGGCTGTTGCAGAGAAACTAAATGAATTCTCTGTACAGATCTTCACTGCAGAGGATGTGAGGGAAATTCCCACATCCAAGCCATTCATTTTAGGGGACAAATCTGGGACAGTTTCCCAGACTGAGGGGTCAGTAGAGAAGGTTCTGGGATAAATAGATAAATTAAACAGTCATAAGTCACCAGGACTAGATGGTATTCACCCCAGAGTTCTGAAGGAACTCAGAGATGAAATTATGGAATTACTAACTGTGTTATGTAACCTATTGCTAAAATTAACCTCTGTACCAGATGACTGGAGGATAGCTAATGGGACACCAATTTTTTTAAAAGGCTCCAGAGGCAAACCTGGTAATTACAGTCCAGTAAGCCTAAATTCAGTATCAGACAAAATGGTTGAAACTATAGTAAAGAACAGAATTATCAGATTCACATACAAAAACAATGTTGGGGAAGAGTCAACATTGCTTTTGTAAAGGGAAATCATGCCTCACCAATCTATTAGAATTCTTTGAGGGTGTCAGCAAGCATGTGGACAAGAGTGATGCAGTGGGTATAATGGACTTGGACTTTCAAAACCCTTTGACAAGGTCCCCCAGCAAAACCTCTTAAGCAAAGTAAGGAATTATGGAATAAGAGCAAAGATCCTCTCATGGATTAGTAACTGGTTAAAAGATGGGGAAAAAACAGTAGGAATAAATAGTCAGTTCTCACAGTGGAAAAAGGTAAATAATGGAGTCCTCCAACCATTGTACTGGGAACAGCGCTGTTCAACATATTCAAAAATGATCTGGAATAAGGGGTAAACAGTGAGATGACAAAGTTTGCAGATGATACAAAATTACTCAAGCTAGTTAAGTCCAAAGCTGACTGTGAAGAGTTACAAAGGGATCTCACAAAACTGCGTGACTGGGCAACAAAATGGCAGATGAAAGTCAGTGTTAATAAGTGCAAAGTAATGCATGTTGGAAAACATAATCCCAACTATACATACAAAACGATGGGGTCTAATTTAGCTGTTACTACTGAAGAAAGAGTCATTGTGGATAATTCTCTGAAAACATCCGCTCACTGTGCACAGCAGACAATAAAGCTAACAGAAAACGTTGGGAAAACCATGAGAGGGACAGATAATAAGACAGAAAATATCATAATGCCACTATATAAATCCATGGCACGCCCACATCTTGAATCCTGGATACAGTTTTGGTTGCCCCATCTCAAAAGAGATTAGAATTGGAAAAAGTACAGAGAAGGGCAACAAATGACTAAGGGGGTGGAACAGTTTCCGTATGAAGAGAGATTAAAAAGCCAGGGACTGTTCATTTTAGAAAAGAGACGACTAAGTGGGGATATGATAGAGGTCTATAAAGTCATGAATGGTGGGGAGAAAGTGAATAGCGAAGTGTTATTTACCCACTTCACATAACTCATGAACCAGGGGGAACTGATAGCAAGGGAAGGAAAGGGACTCTGCTGGCATAAAACCTGGATATTTTCTTCTTGGGGAGACCTATGGCATTCTATGGCATTACTTATTTGGGGGGATGCTGGGCTAAGGAAAGTCAAGACTGGAAGCCCGACCTGATGTTTTGTGATGAAAAATGGTCCCAGGTTTCTGGTGAGCCCAGGTGAATTGCAGAAAGGAACATTTTAAGAACCATATTGCATCCTGAAAGCATAGGAATGCAGTGCATGCTACACTTCTCTGTATAGAGCGAGTGGTTAGAGATTGTCTGGTGATTACAGTAGAGGGCTAAGGAATAGCGTGAGAAGGTGAAACAGTGATTAGATGAATTTACCTCATATAAAATGGTAAGGGCCTAAATGGGTTTAATGGATCACACATTAGTTATCAATATATAATAAAATGCGTACTCAATATAATTGTGGGTTCATTTTTAGTGTGGCCTTTGAATAACCTTTTTCGAGAAGGAGTGCAAACAAAACCTATTTGACTTCCTGTTGTTCAGTTTTTGGAATGTCCCTGATTTGGGTACAGGACAAGGATCAAGTTATGGTGACCTGGCAGATATAATCAGGGTAAACAGGGAAAGTCCTAAAAATCCCTGTCAAATAATAAGATTAAGAGCTTTGTTATTGTTAATAAGCAGATAAACATGTTGTATAATGCTGTGTGTCATGCGAAATCTCATGTTTGATCAGCTATATGATTATATAATGAATCAGAAGAGGGGGTGTTGATAAAAGTAGGGTTTCATCTTGGGTATACAAAGTCTGTGCTGAGACTTAAGCTTTGCCTTTGTTTATGTACAGTCTTTGTCTATGTAAATGTAGCCAAACCTTTGGCCTGTCGTATTCCACCTGATCACTGGGGTGTGGCATTCTGTACCTCTGCTGAAATAAATCTGTTCCAGGGATTTGAACTCGTCATTAGCAGAGGATTTTGTCTGCTATGGCAACTAGTGGTTGTCTGTTTTGCTAGATTCCTAAAGTGAGCTATGGGCCTGGTTGGTGATCCTCAAATATCATAACAAATAGGATTCCCTCCGCCACTCGTTCTCAGTGTGATCTTGAGGAAGTCACGTTGGGACTGATTTCTAAAGCTCAGCCCCCACTGTTTGGACCAGATTTTGCAGCAGTGCCCAGCAGTTCCCACTGTGACAACCAAAGGCTGGATTTTGCAACCCAACAGCCAGCATTGTGAACTGTCCTGACAAACCTGGCCACTTTCAAAGGACAGTGCCTGAATGGGAGCTGAGATCTTTGGATAATCACTCCTCCACGGTGAGTGCTGAGCCTCCTAAAATTCTGGCCTTACCTTCTCTGGTCCTGAGTCTCCACAGCCTTACACTTTGTGTGTCCCTGTGCAAAGTCAGTATGCACTCACTGTGCACCTCCCACCGCTGAGACTAAGATCATTTCTCTTTGTAAAGTTCTTTGGGATCCTTAGATGAAAGGAGCTATTGAAATACATTTAAAAAAAAATAATTGAAACTGAAGGGCACGAGGAACTCTGAGATTCTGGACAATAAAATCACACAATAAGATCTGACCTCACTGGAAAGCCTATGCCAAGGTCAAGCAGCATCCCAGTCACCAATGCACTGTACACTATATTGGTGTGTAATAATTTTGCTTTCAGCTTGTGCTGACTGGCCATTTCCATCTGCCCTGCTTTGACTCCTGAGCTGTGAGTGACAATGACTTGCCTCTTCCAGTGCTCATTTTCCAAAGCTCATTTTGAGAAACACTTTAGAAAAGTGTCACCTTTTCCATTCTGGGCTGCTCTCTGCTTTTTTTCCTCCATTCTTAAGAATCAAATTAGAGAGACCTCTTTCTTCAGCGGCCACAGCTGCTTTAGAATGATGACTGCCCTTTCCCCCCCTCAGTGATATTCTTTTCCAGAGGATCTGCCCTGCAGAGCACCCACAAATATGAAAAAACTTGTCCCAGTCCTCATCAAACCAGAAAACCACAAGTCTGGCTGTCACTGGGATACAATAATGTTCCCTGAAAATATTGGGCTGGAATCTTAGCTGGTGTAAGGCAGCATAGTTATAGTGAAGTCATTTGACACAGAAGGTAAAATTCTGGCCTCAGTGAAGTGAAGCAAAGTTTTGCTATTCACCTCAGTGTGGCTAGAATTTAATCTAGGATGATGAAGTGACCTTGATTTACACCAATTGGGGATCTCAGCTCAGAATTTCCCCTGTAGCCAATGGTGCTATGCCAACCTACACCAGCTGAGGATCTGGCTTACTGTACCTACCCGCGTGGATTCTTTCTGTTTTACAAGCAGGAGAAGACACTGCCCTCTCTTTCATTTCCTATGGGAATTAGACATTCACTGCTGAGCATGGCCATGCTCTCCTGTGAGCTATCTGCAGTCATGCACGTCCGATACTTTCCACCTCCCCCTGCCGGTGGACACACTACCCACAGCTAGTTCTGACACTGCACGTGGTTTTCAAAAATATCACTCAGTTTGTCTCTGATTTATAGACATCGCTTTCACCCTGATAGTCATGCTTGTTTGTGTAATTAGTTCTTTCAGATTTTCGTTAGAAGTGCAAAGCCTCTCATATGCAGTGAAGGCAGTGGAGCTATACTGATTTGCTCTGATCTGGAGCTATACTGCTCTGAGGCTCAGGCTCTGGCTCTGGCCCCATGGAAAACACATCACAGAAGATAATGAAATAGTATCTCAGTCTGTACAGGGCTGTCTACACCACAGGTCTTGGGGGGAAGGAGAGGAGGGGCAAAGCTGTTGCCACCCCTCCCAGGAGCACAGAGGGCAGGGTGCCTCTGCTAGGCACAGTTTCTCCCCGGGCTCCTTCTTGCACCTGTGGGCGGGGGCTTATTCTCCACTGCCCTATAACTTCTGCAGTAAGCTTTTTGGGGCTGGGACCGTCTTTGTTCTGCATTTGTACAGCACCTAACACCCTGGGGTCTAGTAGTCCATGGCTGGGCGCTACAGTAATACAGAGAATGACAACAGGTTACATCAGTGCAAAGTGGGGCACAGCATGGTGCCTGCCATATCAGAATGGGCATGCGTCACCCCCAAATTGCACTGAGATAAATGACTGCATAAGGGTCAGGCAAGGGAGAATCAGACCCTGCAAGTGCGCAAAGGCAAAGCAGATTGCATCTTCTGTTCTGTAGGACGTTGCAAATGGAGGACTCAGGCCACAGGGAGCTGGAGCAACTTCTCTACCTTCCTTTGCATCTGGCTCTTCACATCTCTTCCCCTTGGCTTTTTAAAGTGATTTAACTCTGTAAATAGGTTATCCACACCAACTTTGTAAGGAAGACTGTTTGCATGAAGGGCCCTATGCACAACAAAATTGCATTGGGCTGTGCGTACTATACACAAATCGAGCCCGACCCTGCTCTCACTGACACTAGTGTAACTCCAGAGTCCCTCCAATGATACATATGTCCCTCTATCCATCTGTCCATTCGTGTTGTGCTCGCTATAGCCAGACCCAGCCATCAAACCATCTCTCCATCTACCTGGGAGCACCAATCAGCATCCAATCCAATCCCCATCCTGCAGCCCTTACTCAGGCAACACTTGCATTGACCTGTATTGGAAATCTTGGCCGAGCAAACCCTGCCCTATCAAGTAGTGAAAGGAAGCATATCCCATTATTACCAACCAATGTTACTTAGATATAGTTTCGTGTGTGTTTCCCCCTATCATTTAAACTTACCAGCAATTTTCAAAAGAAAACCTATTTCTGTAGGACCTCCCTCCCCCACCACCCAAACCCTACCATTTGCAGCTGTCCTGCTGCTCTGTACCAGCAGGGAAGTAATCACTGCTATTTCTCACATTGCAGCACTAGCCGCTTCGTTGGTGCGGGTGCATAAACGGAGATAGATTTGGGGCATAAGTTATCACTTTTAAACATAAACAACCCTCTTCATTTAACTTCCATTAAACACAGAAAACAACATGAAGAAAATCCACTGTTTGCCAAATGGAAAGGGACAAGTTCAGTAAAGATCCGGGAGGCCAGGGGGAGGATATATTTGTTGTGCCTCCTTGGGGGGGCGGGATTACAAACAAAGAGGGAGCCAACAAAAAAATTAAAAAGCCATAAAGATGTCTGGAGAGTGTCATTGAAATCTCTTTGTCTTATTTCAATGACAGTTTAATAAAAAGGAAAAAACAATAAAAAAAAATCTCAGTGGTGGAATATGATACTCCAGTGTAATCTGGGGATCGTTTGCATGATAGCCCTTCAGAGCCTTTCTGGCTTACTATGGTGGCAGTGGGAGATTGTGTAAAACCCAGCAGTGTCACAATGGAGCATCCCCAGCTCCTATTCCTCTCAAGCGTTTTAGATGGGGTCTCTTTCTGCTCTGAGGTGTGTATTGAAGAGGTCATTAATTGCATATCCTAGGCTTTAGTGCAATGCTACTTGAGCACTGTAATGCACACAGGCAGTTACTGTCTCTCCCACCTGTACATTAAAAAACAAAAACAAAACATAGCGAGAACAGGGACTCGGGATCCTGGGTTTTTTTCCTTGTTCCTTTCATTTAGAAGTTAGAGCAGGGGATTGGGAGTCAGGACTCCTGGGGTCTAGTCTTCTCAAGGGAAGAGTGTGATCTACTAATTAGAACTGGAAGTCTGGACTCCTGGGTTCTTTTTGTGTGTGAGGGAATGTGGCTGATGGGTTAGGACACAGGAGTGGGGATCCTGTTTTCTATTCCTGGTTTTGTGAGGCAGTGTGTCTTCCTGGTTAGAACAGGTGAGTGGAGTCAGGAAGCCTGAGTTCTCTTCCTAGCTTTGGGAGGAGGTTTGTTAAAATGCCCCATGTTGGAGGTAGATGCTTTACTAAGGCTTTTAAAATAAATCAAAGCAGGTGATGCTACGTTTTTCACAGAAGCATAAAAGACTCTTTTTAGTATAAAATAATTTCCCCTGCTTGAACTTTAAAACAAACAACTCACATCTGGTCAACAGAAAAGGGAAAACAATGACAGTCAAGCTCAGACCTTGTGTGCCAACTTGAATCTTGGAGAGAATTTTTATGGCTGGTTATAAACTCCACAAAATACAGTTTTATAACAGAACCTGGGGATAGTCTTTTAATTCTAATGAGCATCACTAGAGTCTCATTGGGGTCAGAGGATACCAGAGTGCTAGAGGGGGAAATGGCTTTAAATCTGAGTAGAGTTGGTGAATGAATAATTCAACACGAGTAATGTATTGACTAAGTTTGTCTCTTTTTCCTGTTTGGGTGAAATGCACCCACTGCAAAGAGCCAGCATAAGCCCTAAGCACCACTTAAGTTCCAATTAAGCCCTTTGTGAATTGTCTGGGAACAGATCCCAACTTTCCCATATTTATTTGTTATTCAAAATTATTCACCAAACAGATTCTGCACAAAATTCTTGCTCCACACCTTGTTTGCAAACAGTTCACAGTGAGTGCTTGACATTTGAAATTCAAGCTGTTTTTATAGGCCACAACAGGCCACATGGCATGCTGCTGTTTCCCTGACTGGATGTGCATAACACTTAGAATCAGGTTTCCCTTGAAAATAGCTGTGAGTAAAAATTCAGAACTCTTTCTGGAAATATTCTTCAATAATCCCTTACAAACATTCCTGCCAGTAAACTCATTGGCTGGAATACTCATGGAAAGCCATTAGACATGAACACAGCTGAACTGAATTCATTTGAAAATCTGTATGAACATCTGGAGGGAGATATTTGCACTATCTGCCTATCCCTAATCCCAGATGCCCTGTGGCTAGAAGATGAAATTCACCCATGTGCAGTGGTCTATATTCAAGGGGACTCAAGTGGGGCATAGTAGACTTTGGGCTGGCTGCTCTGCACAGAGCTGAATTTCACCCCAAGTGAGTATGAGCAGCAGCTTTGGATCTGTTGGGTCTGATTCTTCTTTTGCTTGCACGAGTTTCATGCTGGGGTAATTCTACTGGAATCAGGAGAGCGACTCCTGAATTATGCCAGTGCAGGGGAGGGGAGAATCAGGCCCTTTATTTCTTAAATGCTCCCAATCAAGGCAGGGGATGTCATCAAGCAGTGGTGCTGGAACAAGGGGTGCTGCCGCACCGCCTGGCTTGCAGTAGTAATAACAAATGCCACATACATGGTTTCCATGATTTCTGTCATCAGCACCCCTACTATCAAAATTGTTCCAGCACCCCTGCCATCAAGCTCAGCGGGGATTAGGAGCACTGGAAATGCCACAATTGTCTTGGAGCAGTGACTCATGATGGCTGACGCTGAGATGGAGAGAAGCTGTCGCTCACAAATGAGCAAGCGTACAAACTTTTGAGGGCCATAGGGATCAAGAAAGGGAGTGTGGATAGGCAGTGGATAGGGCACAGGACCAGGACTCAGGAAACCTGGGCTTTATTCTCAGCTTGGCTGTGTGACCAGGGGCAAACCAAGTCACTTCTCTTTGCCTCTGTTTTCCCTCCCTCCAGTTGGATATTTAGACTGCAAGCTCTTTGGGACAGGAAGTGTCTATCACTCTGTGCATGAACAGCACCAAGCATCATGGACCCTCCATCTCTGTGGGAGCTGCTTCTATAATGTAAACGTCAGCTTCATATAAGCAGCAACACACCTTCCCACCTAGATCCCTGCTGGACCCTGCCTTTCCCCCTGGGAGAAGTGGAAGTCAGAGGGGCTTGCAGGGCCCCCACTGACTTAATGGTTTTAGATGGTCTGAGATGCGATCGGAGCAATTTTCTTTACCATTTATTGCCTTACTAAAACCCATTCATTGGAACAGTCTTTTACAAAACCAGCAATAAATATATGTATCGCAAAATACTCTACCCCATCAACAATCTCCAAACCTGCACGTATATTTTACTGCCTATACACTGATTGATGCCCTGGAACAGCTTCAGGCTTTTAAACAGCACTCTCTCTCTTTCTCTCTCTCTCTCTCATCTCATTTTCTTTCCCCTGGAAAAAACGTGGGGGCTGGGAAGCATGGGAGGCAGTCAAACTGCAGGGCCGTTCTGCAATATCCGGGAGCGTCATGGGAAGGACTCAGGGCTGGAAAGCAGGGGTGTACAAGATCAGGGTGCATTGGCAGAGATGTTGGAAGGCTTCGGCATTGCGGGATGTATCAGGCGGTGCCTGAGGTGCACTGACAGGGCAATGGGAGCCCCAGAAGGGAACTGCGGAGGTCTGGACTGAGGTGCACTGGAGAATATGTGTGGTGATCCATTACTGGAAAAGCAGGGGTTGCAGAAGGTCAGGTGTGTGCGTACGACCCTTACTTGAAAAGGAGGAATGCTGCAAGTTAGGACTGAACTACATTGGCTGAGGTAAGGGAGGAAGCTTGCATGGCCTGCCACCTGCCTGCCTGAGTCCACACACCCTGAAATAATAGCCCCAAGAAGCGTGAACTGCCCCATTCATCAGCCTACTGTCACCCCCAGGGCTGTGGCATGGGAACGGTGGCAGGGGGCACTGTGTGTGGGGTACCTAGGGACCTAGATTATTTTAATTGTCCCTGGGAATTGGGCATCCAAGTCCCCTTTGCAAGTTGCGTCCATAGTTTTTTTAGGGACGTGCACTGTGTGCATCCAAAGTCCAAGGGCAGGGTCAACCCTTAAACAGAAGAGAAGCAAAAACTTCTGACTCACCATGTGCCTAGCTGTGCTTCCCATCACACCAACTCAGCCCAGCAAACTCCAACCCCTGTCTGCATTTCTGACACATCCTTGTCCATAAACTCACCTGGATTTTCTCTATGAGAGGACAAGTATGAGCCAGGATTTGTCTTACTGTAGGAGCCAGAGGCCCTAGTTGAAATCTTGTGCCCATTGTGCTAGGGACTGTACATAGAACAGTCCCTGACCAAGAGAGTTTACAATCTAAATAAACATGATGTACAAAGGGCAAGAGATAGGAAGGATTATCATCCCCATTTTACAGATGGGAAACCAAGGCATAGAGTGATGATGTGCCAGTGCAATGGCTGCTGAGCACTTTTGAAAATCTGATTCCATGTGACTGGCCCAAGGTCAGACAGGAAGTCTGTGGCAGGGCTAAGACCTGAACCCAGCTCTCCTGAGTCCCGACCGAGAGCTTTAACCACAAGACCATCCTTCCTCTTAAAGGTAAATTTTGGTGTCATTCACTTTTATCTTGCTTTAGTTTTAATTCACTTCAGAGAAGTAGCTTGCAAGCCATCGTCCTGATTTGCAGGGTCTAGTTATTCTCCTTTTGGGGGGTTTCCAGTTCCAGAAGTGGGCAGAAACCTGCAGTTTCCAATGCAAGGGATAGGGGAAGATACTTCTCCTGGGAGTGACAATTTCATTTCCAGGAGGCTGCTTAGCAGAATCAGAGAAAGTCGCTGGCACCTCCCACTCCAGAGTAAGAAGCAGAAGGATGTTTCATCAGTCAGTGCTCTGATGGCTCATACCTCATTGCCTACAGAGTCCAAGCGAAACACTGATCTCCTGTGTGTTTCCAGGCAAAAGGGCTGGATTGCAAAAGTGATTGGTTGCAGCAAGCTTCTATACACAGGGAATTAATTAGCAAGCCCCTCACATGGGCCCCTCTGCGATCACTTTCTGGCTGCCAGGGCCAGGTCTTCAGTGATGTAAAATGGTATAGCTTTATGGATTTCATTAAGTCAGCTAGGTGCAACTGGACTGCCATGTTCCAAGGAAACTGTCCAACCTGCAGCATTCAGGGGTGACTCTAGGGCCTATTTTGGGGCAGTTCTCTGGCTGGTGCTATACAGGAGGTCAGGCTAGATGATCAGAGTGGTCCCTTCTGGCCTTGGAATCTATAATCTACGACTAGCCAACATAACTAGGGGACTGGCTCAAGGTGAGCTCTGCAACATGGTACCGCAACACAGTAACATGCGACAGAGTCGCTGAGGGCATGGCGATCTGAAGCTGCCGTCGCTCCCGCACTGTGGATGGGTGAAAAGAACTTTCCTCACGGTGGAACCTTCCTCCCAGCCTCAGACTGAAGCATGTTTCTGAGGCTATGTCCACACTAGGCACCCGTGTGCGATCCCCAGCTCGCACAGACGTACTGGGTGAGAGCTAGCACAAGTATAAATAGTAGCCGAGCTGCGGTAGCCTGGTTAGCTGGAGCGGCAGCCTGCCTTAGCCGCGCAGCGTGTGTACCTATGGGATTCGGGGGGGGGGGGGGGTTTGTACTCGGCACGGTTGAGCCATGCTGCCACTGCAGTTGTCTGGGCTATGGTGGCTACACTGTCACTTACATTCCTGCTAGTTCTCACCAAGCTACCGAAAGTATGTCTACATGAGCTGGGGATCACACCCTTAGCTCATAGTATAGACGTAGCCTGAGAAACATTGGGATAATCTCCTCCTCTCTCCCCGCCACTTCCTTTTAATTTTATGGCAGCCTCTGAACTCCTGGCTTCCAGCTGGAAGTAGACAAGCCAGAATATCATGTGTAAAGCTGTTCTTGGGATATGTCCAGTACATCCTTTTGTTTGCCTTTCTATCTAGCTGTCTGTCCCAATGCAACTTGTCAGTTGCATATGCAAAGAAATGAGGATCACAACGATTCCCCTCCTAGGAAACTCTCTATGACTCTTTCAATCACCTGCAATCTGAAGCAAGGTCAGTGCTCAGTGGCCATCTTCCAGTGGAACACAGTGACTCAACTAGTAAGAAAAGTGTGGGCAAAGAGAGATCCTTAGTGCACCAGGCTGGAGGTAACTTTACCCATGGGGAAAGAGTCCCATAGCCTATCATCATCATCTGAGAAGGCAGCATGGGAAAACTTCCAGGAAAAGCTGCTCCAATCAAATCCCTCAGCCCACTTTTGCAATCTCACGAGGTTCAGAGATGCACCCAGCCTTTAAAGTGCTTGTCTAGACCGAACCCCAAGCCTTCTGAGGTTCTCCCATCTCCATCTCTGGCTAATTCTTGGTTCTTAGGCTTATTTCACACACAATTATATCAGTTAGGGATGGCCAGGAATATGAGTCAGATCCTCAGCTGGGGTAAATCAGCATTGCTCCATTGTAGTAGATGGAACTGAGTCCATTTTCACCAGTCGAGGATCTGTCCCTGGGAATTTGTGCCTTCCCCGCCTACTTTTAAATGTGCCACGCAATGGGGCTCCCACCACTCATTCTGGGAGGTGATTATGCAGGCTAATAGATCTCACTGTCAGGAAGTTATCTTCTGAAGTTTAGGCAGAATTTTCCCCTTTTCCTAATCTCCTCTGGTGACTCCCAGTTATATTCCCCTCGAACCAATAATTCCTCTGCTTCCTGTGTGGAGAACTTAGGTGCTGACCTTGCTATGCCCAGAGTTGCAGACATCTCTTGCTGGATGCCACCGGGAGCTCAGCAGGGTTCCAACTCTGCTGAATGTGCCCATGCAGTGGAACGCAGAGGCAGCGCTGTGTCGCTCTGTATCCTGCATGCAAGTTCTTCCCTCCCTCCGCCCTCACAACTATCTCCCTGGAACTGAGACACATCTCCGGGCGCATGTGACAGATAATGTGGCTCAGTGCCACATAATGCATAACACAATCAGATCTGTTCTGGTTGGGTACAAAGGGTCCTACTCAACAAACCACTTTCATTTCCATTGTGCGAGCGGAATTTTATCAGGGTTCTAATGACGCCACTTCATAAAGACAGGTAGCGTTATCGCTGCTCACCCACTCCGCCCCCCCCCCCCGATAGTGATAGACAATTTCCTTGTTTTTACATTACAGCCGCACGGCTATGGGAGAAGATAAGGGGCAAGATTGAAATGTAAGGGTGGGGGAATACACATCCCCTTGTCAAAAATAACTCAGGTGAAAGGAATGGGATTAATAGTAGGACAGCGATATTTAGCTGGGCTCATTTCAGACCCACCAATGTCCCTTCTCCAAGGAGGGCAGTTATTGGACAAAGAGGGTAGCAGGGTGAGTGCCTGCCTTGCTGCTCCCAGGTTGGGCCTGATCTAGGAATGAATAACAGCACCCAGGCTGTCCGTCGGCTATCTTTCCCCAGCAATCAATGCACCTCTGGGGGAGTCAGAGTCTCCCTGGCCTTGCACCATGGGTGGCCATTTACATTAGTGCAAAAGTGAGAGCGGCGTGGTTGCAAAATGCTGGCATTCACACCTGTACACCACCACCACACAGTGAGCCAGTGCGTTCTGAGTTGGTAGCGTTTGACACACGCTTTGTAAGAGGGTGCAGATTGCAGACTGATTGGGAATCAGGCCCTTTATTTAGAACCGGATTAGCGGTCTAGGTATATGGAATCCTGCCTCAGCACAGGGAGATGATTTAGATGGACCTGGAAGTCCATTCCAGCCCTTCATTTCTGGGATTCTATGAACTGGAGGGTGGGGGTCAGTTGGGGTGACCTAGGATGGTGAGCCAGGAGTAGGAGACAGATGAGGGGGGTTCCCTCACAACTATGAGGGGCGCCAACAGCAGGAGTCAAATCAGAGGGTCAGGCTGTGTTTCCCATCCATGAGTGGGGAGCCGGGAACAGGGGACAGATCAATGAATCCAGACTTCCCTGATCCCCTGAGCAGAGAAGGGACTGGGGAGCAGGCGGCATGGTAGGATCGTGATGCTAGCACTGAGAGTTGGTTTCGTTACCCTACTGTGAGTATCAACTCAATCTTTTAAAGGCAGAGGCTCTGACCCTGAAGCCTTTATGCAGGCAAAATTCACCCTGGCTTTGCTAGGCATTTGCCCTGCCTCTGGGCTGCCAGATCAGACCTCTTGTGGCTGCAAGGCAAGCTGCATTGGGCTGTGCACTGGAACTGGCAATCTCAAACAAACCCACAAGTCTCCTTATACAGATTCGGATTTAACATGGAACCTGCCCTAGCTGAAGAAGGGACCACTGGACCCAGGACCCTCGCATGTATTATTACCACCATTTGCTTAACATTTGCTAAATGCGAGAAGTGTGGCCGGGACTACCCAAAGCACAAAACTCCCTGCCCTGAAGAGCTCATGGGGCTTATACTTTAGTTGCTGGCCCAGGAATAAGGATCTGCACTACCTGCCTTGTGTGCCCCATTGGTTCAGGACCAGCATGGCCGTGTGAGGGGGTGAAAGGGAAGGAGATTCCCACAGTCTCAGCCCTCTGAGAGCCTGTGAACAGGAGCCTGAGTGTCCGAGGTGCTGAGCGCCCGCTGCTGCCCACTGAGACCAAGGGGAGCTGCAGGTTCTCACGCCTTCATTCTTTCCCATTCCAGTCCTGGATAAGGGCATACATTGGAACTGAGCACATGGCATCCCCTAGGGCCATCGCCACTGGCCCACGGCCTGCAACCTGTTCAAGACCTCCTGCACAAAGGGCATTTCCCTTCCATTCAATGCCCGATCCCTAGTATCCACAGCTCTCATGCACTCCCCGCCCAAAGGGGCTTGGCTCTCCTTTGGTCAGTTTCTCCTTGCCATTGCTGATATCCCCAGGGCATGACTTTCTCTGGGCACAACCCTATCATGCCTGGAGTCTTAACCAGGTACTAGAGGGAGGAAGGGACTTGCTGAGATCTTTCAAGCCCATTTTTGTTCCAGGCTCCAGCACAGAGCAAGAGGCAGAGCAGGAGGGAGAGACCTGGTTCTTGTCCAGGCATCGGAGCAGAGGAGGGGGAGAGAGAAGACAATTGATGTCACTGCTAAGCATAGCAACACTGGAATCACACAGCCTTATTTACACTGAGCACCCGGGGGCATGGCTGCTACCCTCCCACTCCCCTGCAGCCTGAGCCTCCACTCTGTTACTAGGGCGGGTTTCATGGCAGTGCTACTGGTGATGGGGGCAGGGGGAGTCTATGACGGAACACAATAGCAGAGGAAAAACAAATCCCCATCAATCTGCTAGAAACAAGAGCTCACCCTAACCTCCCAACTCAGCCTTGCTAGGCACATGATTATACACTACACAGCTCTGGCAGGCTGGAGTCACGAAACATCAAAAGAGGGCTGGGATTTTTAGCATGCCATGGGGGGAGGGGTGTATAGGGTGGCGAGTGTCTGCATGGTGTGTGTGAGCCTATGTGGGTGGGGTGTGGGGGGGGGGGTGGAGAAGACTTTGCCAACAGCAAGACAGCAAGACCTTGCCAACACCATCAGTTGTCCTGGTGTTTCTCCTGCTGATACCACGGGGCAAGAGAGGGGAGCAGGCACCCTATCCCCAACCCCAGCTTGCTTAACCAACCCTTTGCTACAGCAGCCTGATGAGACTGCTCCCTTCTGTGCTTAACACTGACACATGGGCTTCACCCCTTGCTACCCTGCCTCCACCTCTGGGTGCTGGATGACAGACAGACAGCCATCTGCATGGGCTTTCCTTTCCCTGGGCTCTGCGGGCTCTGGAGGGTGGATGGTGGGTGGTTCTTTTGCTTGTTTGCTTGCTGCCAGATGCTCTCCAGAGCAGGGATCCCCTTTGCAAAAGCACTGGGTACATTTGCAGTGCTATTCCAGAGTCAATGTCCACTGTATTTGTCAGCTGCTCCCAGGTTTTGGCTTGAGGATCACTTTTTACTTTGCAGTCTCTTGTGCTCTGCTCCGCTTTCCCCTCTCCCATCTGCGAGCTGAGCTCTGTGCTGGCAGGGGTGGAGGTAGGAGGCTAATGGACCAGGCTAGGTTATTTAACACAGCCTCTCTCCCACATCTAACTTCTCTCGCTTAATGGTTTTCATTCATCTCAGCCACAGAAGGGTTAATGTGCTGGAAATGTTGGTTCCTGGCCAGATCACATCCTCTTGGTGTTCTTATCCAAGGCTGGATTCTGATCTCACTGCCACCGGTAAAAGTCCACCGCATCTCCATTGCTTTCACTGGGGTTATTCCAGATTTACACCAGTCACTGAAAGCCGAATCTGGCCCTGGCTCCATTGATTCCAGTGGAGTTTCCAGATTTACACCAGTGTAAATTAGATCAGAATCAGGCCCTTAACATCTGTGCCACAGAAAACCTTCCTTTCTATCAGCTGCCTTATCCGTCCCTGACTCAATCTTGTTTTCCTCACCTGTTCATCTTAGCGCAACTGAAACACACAGGAACCACAGCATCCCCCCCATGCACATCCCCCCACACCCCTTGCCCCTTTTTTCTCAGCATTTAGCATCTGTCCTAGAAATAAGAGGGAGAGAGAGAAAGAAATGCACTGGGAAAAAACAACCACCACCCAACTCTGGGTGCCAAGGCTTCCCCATCCTCAGCCGAGAGTCGCACCATGCAGCCATGAATGCACCCATGCTTTCCCCATCTCCCCTTGCCTTCTGTGCACTGACGATGCCCGCCACCAAATAGATGGATCCCAACTTACCCTTGGACTCTCCTCTGGTCTTCTAGCGCCGCTGTCATTTGCCTGTCTGCTCCCTGACACGGACATGCACACATCAGGTTCAGACGGAGCCCCGGAGCTGACAGACAATGGGGAGCTGCGGTTTCCTCTGCAGCCGGCGTAATGGACCAGCCAAAGCTGAGGAGTTTCTGCTCTATGCCCCCCACACCCGACCTCCCCACACACACACTTTATTTCTGTTCTCAGAGATGATGACCAGCCAATTTTCCCCTCTCTCCCGCTCTCTCTCCTTCAGCTACTTATCTGGAAGCAGCAGGGAGGGACCATCATTCTTCCCCCTCTCACGTCGCATTTGTAAGCACACACACTCCACTCTCCTTGGCTTTCAGCAGCTTCCCACCACCTCCTCCTCCTCTTTCTCCATCCTCCCTCCTCCTCGCTGGAGCCCTGTCACTGCAATGTGCCACCCACCTGAATCAGCTCCTGCCTGCTGTGCCACTTAACCCCTGAGGCGCCAGCAAGCTCTGCCTCGTAAACAAGGGGGACCAGAGAGGGCCGGAAGGCCGAGAGGCGCCTGGCAGAAGCAGGGAGCCAAGCAGATTGCTGGCAGGGCTGAGCCTCACAGCACAGGCAGGAGCATCAAAGGACTCAACTGCAGCTCGTCCTGTTTAAATAGGTTTGAAGATCGGCGCCTCTGGGGACACAGATGGCTTCCCTGCGTCCCTCAACGTGACACGTGTCTCTCTCTGTCTGAGCTCTTCCCCCGCCCCGCCTCCCCCGTTTGGGGCTGTTGAAAAGGCCGAGATGCGGAGGGAAGCCTTTGTGGGATGAACTAGCAATTGGTTTGTGCCCGTCCGGCTTGCCAGGGCCCTAGCCCCAGCGTGCCCATGGCTCCTCCGGCTCCCATCACACGATACTGGCTTGTGGTGTCATGGTGCCACGCTGCCCTGGGGTTCCTTATGTTTCTCGGTGCTAGCATGGAGACCGGTATCTTGGCACTGAGGCACTGTAGGGCTCCCCACACTATTCTGGTGTCATGGCAGGTTGGCACTGAAGCAGCTCTGGGTGTCAAGGGGTCAGCAGCCACAGTGGCACAAGGAGCCCTGGGGTATTTGCTATAACTTGTGGCACCCTGGTGCGGCAGAGGAACCAAGAGACACCTCCCACCTCATTGCAATGAGCCAACTCAAAATGGCATGGCTCTGTGGCATCCTCATCTGCTTCTGCACCCTCTTCACCAGCTGACACATTTATTTATCACTAGGGCGTGCTGGGGGCTCAGCTGCTCTGTACCTCTCCCGGCTTGTCTGGGTCATGGCGTCTTGGCAAGGAGGACCTTCCTTTTCTTTTGCACCAGCCTGGCTCAGGGTAAGGCACACTGGGCCTTGGCATGGAGTTGGCTGGGGTTCCTCACACTTCTCTTTGTCTGGATTTTTAAAGCCTCACGAATTGCAGGCTCCACTCTGCCACCATTTGCTTCCCACCCTGCTGCAACTTCTAGGCCTTGTGGAACATCTAACAAGAGACAGTGTCACTTTCCTACCGAGCCACATGGAAGTCACCTGTGCCCTGGTGTCTTCCTCCATCTTGCCCCAGGTGGAACCAAGCAGGCCTCAAACAAACTGCTTCTGGCCCACATCCTCACTTGCCACTTTTCAAATCCTAGTGAGTTCATTCAGATCTTGTTCCCTGTAATTACATCGCATGCTCAGCTTGGCTGTTAATGGCAGGAGTGTAGCAGAGTTTACTTGAGGTTGGGCTGGGTAGAAATCTGAGCTGGCTGTATTCAAGGCCTAACCTTTCAGAAAGGAAGGATGGCTCAGGGTTTAGGGTGCTAGCTTGGGACCTAAAATACCTGAACTGAATACTTTCCTCCAACACAAGTTTCTTGTGAGACCCTGGGCAAGTCCCTGAGCCTCTCTCAGCACCTATAAAATAGGAATGATAACACTGTCCTACCTCATGGGGGTGCCATGAGGATAAACACAGTAAAGATTGTGAGGCACTCAGATAGCTAGTAATGGAACCCAAATATGTACCTTAGGCAGAGTTCTGAGTTCAGCTTTGGCAGATAAGAATTTTCCACCATGTCATGGTGCTGGCCCAGAAAGGCCTGTGCCCTAAAATCACACTCTTGGCGTGCAGGTGAAAACAGAGTCACAACTGTATGGGGGAGAAGAGCCTGGGGCATCAGGACTTTGACAGCAGCACACAGGGAGAAAGCAAGGACTCAGCTGCCTTCCTACTTGGTTACATCTCCCTTGGAACCTGCATTTCAAGGATGGGCTTCCTCTGGGATCGTTGACCTACAAAATGACTGAAAAATCACTCCCTGACCCCACCATGTCCCAGAGGCAAGGGATTGTGGGCGTTCTTGGGGGTTGCAGCGAGGGAGAGGGAGTACACTCTATGTTGCAACATCATATCAAGAGGACCTCAGATTGCAGAGGCCAGTGTCCTCTTGGCAGGTTGTGTTTGTGTTTCCTTCCCCCACCTTTCCAACCATTTCTCTCTCCACTTGAAAACACTGAAGGGAAGCCACCACGCCTAAGGGGCATCACCTGCAGTAAGAAGAAGTAGCCACACATTGGAAACAAAGAGTTGGAGGAAACCACAGCAGAGACAACCACCTGAGCCGCCCACCTTTTTACAATGTGGTTATGCCATAGCAGGCTGCACAATTCAGATCTGGATCCAGATTTCTGACAGCCCAAAGTCCAAGGTGTTTGGATGCAGGGTTTTGGTCAGGCTCATTTAAAAATTGGGGGCTATACAGAATTTTTTAAATCCAGATCAACCTTTGGAGTCTGAACCACTCCAAATGTCTGGGTTGTTCTGACCTGTGATTTTAGCTCAAGCCCATTCAAATAGGCATGGGACCATGTGCAAAATTCAGATCCAGATATGGGTTTTGAACAAAGCCAGTGAGAGCCTGGAACTGGGGTTCTGGTTTGGGGCCCATTTCTTGTCCCATGCTGATGTAGCTGGCTGACTCTTGTCCCATGCTGGTGTAGCTTGCTCTTCAAGACCATCGTTGCCAGCTGACATCTGACCTATGCCATCCCTTCCCAGCCCCAGATGGCTGACGTCCTGGAGTTGTTTGCATCCTGGATGCCCTAAGAATAACAATGACCATTGTCTTTCTGTTTCATGCCTTTCTCTTCCTCATTAGACTGGAGATGGGATTTGGCTTGGTTCCAGACTACTCACCTGGGGCAGTGGGCCGGGCAGTGAGATGGAGAATACACCAGAGAGGGAGACCCGGGAAGGGACTGCAGTGACCTGATTTTGCTGGCCATGCTGCAAATAACATAACATTCCTGCCCGTGTGCCAGAGCAGATGGGTGATGCTGTGGCACTTTGGCCCTGATTCAACAAAGCATGTAAGCATGTCCTTTACGGGACTTAAGTGCCTGCTTAAAGTAAAGCAAGTGCTTAAATCCTTTGCTGAATGAGGGATTGACTGTTGAATCAGGGACTTTTATTTAGCAGGCATCCCTTGTGAATAGCAACAGATGAACCTCCAGGCAGGGTTTGGCTTGGAGAAGTGCCTGAATGGCTGACTGAATGCCTGAGTCTGAACCCACAGGAATCACTGGGAGTTTTGACATGGGTGTTAATGGATGCAGGGTTAGGTCTCTTGTTATTATTCAAACTGATCGAGCTTCTTGATTTTGCAGAGCTGACCCGGATATCCCCTGAGAACACCTTTCCCCATGAGATTCCCAGGCCTCTGGTCAGTTTGGAAAACACTTAAAAATGTGGTGGTTGTATTTGGGCAATTCCACTGCCAGAATTGAGGAGAGTGGAGAGGCCTGGACATCGGAGGTGGGAGAAAGCTGGTGTCCTGTTAGGTTTGCAAAACCTGGTCAGGTGGATGCCAAGTAGTGAGGGCCCCATCCTGCAGGGTGTCTAGCACTCTCAGCTCCCAGGTAACTCAGTGAAATGGAAGGATTCAGGAGGCACTCAGCACTGGCTTTGCTGCTGTGCTTAGGGACGTTAAGCACACACGGCAGGGCTGAACTGGGCCATGCTAAGCAGTCGCTGACGTTCTGGGCATCCAGGGCACCGCTGGGTGGCTTGCTGTGTTTCACATGGACATAACTCAGATCATGTACGCCAAGTTCAATGATCTCCCAAGCACTCCTTGGGAAAACAGTTTTCATATTTCCTAATGATATTTTGAAGGGAAGAGAGAGAGAGAGAGAGTGGGGGGGGAAACAGGGAAGGCCGCCTTTAGCTATCTGTCAGCAACCCCATCAAGCATACCTTACAACAGGGCTCTCAATTTTTTCAGAGCGTGGACCGCAACTTAAAAGAGATTGCTTTATGGACATCCATCCTGCCATTCATGGTCCCCAACACCTGACCTTCCTTTGAACACTGGATAATAATCCTGTGCCAACTACAGCCATTGCTTCCTTACCAAAGTGCTATTAGGGAAATCTTCAGTGCATTTGTAGCTTCTTTTAGTGCATCTTAGGAGGAGGAGCCAATGCCCCATGGCCAGACAGCTCTCTGCAGACCACAGTTTGGAATGCTCTTTGTTTGTTTGTTAGCCCTAGGGTACAATGTCTCTGGCTGAGGGAGTCAGAGAGCTGCTGGATTAGCCAAGCTATTGGTTCACTTGGTGGAAAGGAATGATATGTGCTGACCCAAGAAGAAAGGGAGCCCATGAACTGGAGCAGAACCTGCCTCCCCTCGCCCCCATGGTAATCCTCCGTGGCTGTTAAGATGAATCATCCTTCCAGACCCTAAAGCTCTGACTTTCTTCACACAACACACAGGCAACCTGTGGAATTCCTTGCCAGAGGATGTTGTGAAGGCCAAGACCATAATAGGGTTCAAAAAAGAACTAGATAAATTCATGGAGCTATTAATAAATTCAGGGCTATTAGCCAGGATGAACAGGGATGGTGTCCCTCGCCTCTGTTTGCCAGAAGCTGGGAATGAGTGATAGGGGATGGATCACTTGTTGATTACCTGTTCTGTTCATTCCCTCTGGGGCACCTGGCACTGGCCACTGTCAGAAGACAGGATACTGGGCTAGATGGATCTTTGGTCTGACCCAGTAGGGCCATTCTTATGTTCTTATGTTCCACTGCTTTGTGCCTGTGCAAGGCACTTACATCCGTACAGAGCTCCAGTTCCGTATTGTTTTAGGCCCCCTTTGCCCAGGCATAAATAACGGCATGAGGTCAAGGCAATGGAGAACTGAGCTCCCTGACTCATGCCGTGGCAGTGGTGAATGTGTGGTTCACAGACTCCCGTAAATGTTGCTGTGAGAGGCTCCTAGGGTTGTGAGTTGTATCTTCTTATCTCCTAAAGCATACGCTCCTATAGCTGGCTAAAGCAAGGAGCTGCTGAGCCCAGCACAGAGACAATCCATTTAAAAGATCCCAGCCTGATCTAAGAGCAGAGCCAGATGGAGGCATGGATGAAATATGACAGCACATCAGGGAGCTGAGTAGCGGGGAAAATGCTTCAAACTAGCCAGGCAAAGGCCACACCCCGAGGCAATTTCAGGTGGACTCAGGATTCCACTTCAGGCCCTTCTCATCTTTTGTGTGAGTGAACTGACAAACTGGAGGAGACCTTTACCTGTCCGCCTCCAACCCAGACTTCGTTAGCAAGCTCTTTTAATCTCTGGCAACCCCACAGGCAAATCCCTCGCTAGGTTTCTATGCTTGCCTTGAAAGGGATTCTGGGTCCATGCACTGGCAATCAGAGCACCTGGACTTGGCAACAGGTTTGGGAGTTTGCAATGAGCCCAGTGAAGCAAAGAATTTATAGGGTCACTCCAGGAGTCTTTCATCTCATGTGAGGACTGATCTGACAGCACTTAACTCATCTGGGACAGAGTCAAGGGCGTTTTCTTAGACCAAAAGATCTGACTTACTTTAATTATGGTCCCCTCTGACTGGTCACGCCTTCCAGAGTCTGGAAAATTGATCACTGCAACCATGACAGAATGCTATAATAAAGTAGGTGATTTACTGTCAGCCAAACAAATAAACAAACCATCTTGTGAACAGAGCCCTTTTAGCCCTTAGATGGTAGAGAGATAGGACCTGATCCAGCACTAATTGAGGTTGATGGATGTTTTGTTACTGACCTCAGTGGGATTTGGACCAGGCCCCACCCTTTAAATATCTTTCATACAAACTGTCCTGGAAAACTCTTTATAGAGTTAAAAGATGAAAAAGGGGGGTTGCATGCAGATCCAAAGAGCTCTGAACTTTGAGGTGTCCAAAATCCAATTCCAGACCTAGATCTGAATTTTGAAAGTGGTTCCTATATTTATACTGGACTGAACCATAACTCCAGATCAACATCCCCTAATCTCTATTGTAGAAGGATGGTGCTGAATTCTGAGGAAGGGCCTCATCCAAAAAAAGTCAGCTGAATTCTAGGGCCATAAATTTAGAATACAGAGATATGGTACCCTACCCTACTTGTCTAAGCTTAATATTTGGTACAGGTATGGCTGGATCAGATGCAGGAAACCAGAATCCAGACAGGTCTTTTTATTTATAGAGGAGATTAAGCTTTGAAAGGCCCCAGAGAAGCCTGTCTTGGATGTCTGGCAGCCAGGAAGGGAACTTTATTAACTCTATGCCTCTATGCAGTTCTCCTTGCACTGTTCAGACCCTGCCTCCCTCCCAGTACACTCAGACTGGCTTATGGCTGTACTGTGCAACTGAACAGCCAGAATCCCTTTGGGTCAAGATACCTCCCTGGCCATCCACTCTCCCTCTCCATTAGGCTTTCAGATAAATAGTACAATGGTTGCAAGGCCATCAGCCAGGGACTGCATCCACATCCCTGTCTGTGTGGTGCCTAGCACACTTTCTACATTAATACCTAATACGTAGCTATTTGTTATTTATGTCTAAGCAGTATGCTGCATAAGCCACACAAATAAAGACATTCCCAAACCTAGAGGTATTAGGTGTGATCCTTCTCCCATTTGTACCAGGGTAATTCAAGAGTGGTTCCATTAAAGTCAATGGAGTAGCATCCCTGTCAAACTGGTGTACGACAAGGAAGATTGGTGAGAGGAAGGATGGTCCAGTGGTTAGGGCACTAGCCAGCTACCTAGACACAATTCCCTGTCCCACCACAGGCTTCCTGTTGGGCAAGTCACGTAGTCTCTCTGGGTCTCCGTTCACCACCCATAAAAGAGGGATAACAGCACTGCCCTATCTCACAGGGTGTTGTGAGGATAAATACATTAGAGATTGTGAGATGTCCAGATAACAGTGATGGGGGCCATATAAATACCACAGAATCAGACCCACTGCATTCTAAAGTCAATAATGAACCAGCATGTTCATTCACTACTCTGCACAGGGCCAGAGTCACAACTTGCAAATGGCCAGCAAGGAATTCCTTTGGTGTAGGAGAACTTCCCCCTGGCTAAAGCTGGTGGAGATGGCTCCTGTACTAGCTGCCTGTATGGGGTATGTAGGAGACTCTGCCCATTGAGGGCTCTCCACCAGTGACATAGTTACATCAGCTCCACAACTGCTCTGACTCCCGCCAGGACCTGTGCCGACCAGGACCAGGGGCCTAACCAGCTATTCTGCTGCCTACATGAGAGAGCTCTCCTCAGCTGAGCTGTTTGGAAACCCTTGCCCTGTGGGCTAGAATCTCTTCTGTGGATGAGCGCCACACAGCATGGGAAGAGTATCAGGGAGTCAGAATCGTGTATTAAACCAGCTCCCTGCTCAGGGGTGGGCAGTGGTCCCTGGACAACAGTCTGGGAACCTCTGCTATGTGGGGAAAGAGAATGTTAGTGCTGTGCGCGTGCGTACACACACACACACACACACACACACACACACACAATCAGGCCATAGGAGCCCATCATTCTCATGGGAAACTATCTGGACTCTAATGGATGCTCTCTGAGCAATTACTCTCAGTACTTGATGGCCTGCTATTGACCCGCCTGTCCTAAAGTTTAATCTCACAGTTTAGCCATGCGGAACTGACAGAGAGCACTGCAGCCAAGCTTTAGCTCAAGGAAGGGAAAGGGGGGGCCTCATGCTTTTGGAGAAAATGCAACTATTCTATTCTGTTCTGTTTTATTCAGGTTCTTATACTGTGTGCCTCGGTGTAGAATCTGAATGCCTTCCAAAGTGGTATCTGAGAGGAAGGATGGTGCAGTGGTTAGGGCACTCAGCTAAGGATAGGTGACCTGGGTTCAATTCCCTGCCCTGTCATGTACTTCCTGTGTGACCTCGAGCAAATTACTTAGCTTCTCTGTGCCTCAGTCCCCCATCTGTAAAATGGGGTTAATATAGCCCAAATGTACCTCACAGGGGTGTTATAAGGATAAATACATCAACAATTGTGAGGTGCTCAGATGCTTTGGTAACAGGGGCTGTATAAGTACCTCAGACAGCTAGATCCCAGCAATATGTTGAATATCGATATCTGGAATAACTCTACCAGACTAGTAATACAGGGAGGCCTCAGCCAAAGCTGAGAACAAATGGTGTGGTGAATTAAACTCTTCTGCAACTCAAAAAAGTTTTCATGTCATTTTGGGGTGGGTTCTGTATTGTTTCTTATGCAAACCAGTTCACCCATCCCTAACAGCAAGCCAGGTGTGCTCCACTCCAGCTCTGCATGCATTGGGGTGGGGATTGCTTGCACAGCATCTGCCCACGTTATGTCCGGTTGAATTAGTACTTATCAGTCTCTCGCTTCTGTGAGCAATGAAGCTCTTGAATTCATCCAAGAGCTTAACCCCCTAAGTGCCAAAACCAGAGCAAAGGAAAGAGTCTGGCAGGCAGACAGATAAGCCAAGATCCCAGGTGCTTTGTTTATTATAATTATTAATAGTACAGTTGCACTTACAGGCTCCAATGGAGCTCAGGGCCAGATCATGCTGGGGTAATCCTGCCATAGGTTGTCATTTCAGAGGGGCAGGTTTTAGACTGATATCTTGTTATGTGACTGGCTAACATGATGACTTCAAGAAGGACATTATCCCACCTCCCTGCAGCATGTACTGTGTAGTATACTGTATAACTGGCCAGGTTAGTGTTGTAGTATGTTCCTCTTCTTCCAAATCAGTTTCAGATCAGCAGGAATTGGTCAGAGCTGGTGGTAGGATACCAGAACTGAGGAGTCATTGGTTCAGTCGAATCCTGCATAACAGAGTTGTGCATTGTTCCCACATGGAACTTTCCGGGGATGTTCTGCAATTAGTAGTGGACCCCGGGAACCAGAGAAGAGTCCAGCAATGTAGAGTAGCACTGGGGAGAGTCATCTCTGACCCCTAAATATTTGGCTGAAAGGAGATCAGATGCCGGGCAGCTTCCTCCCCAGCTACCAGAGAAGTACTGATCAGCACCATTGGCTTTGTGGTGACCTTGTCCACAGAGTGGGTTCTGGATGCAGCCGGGTGAGCAAACTTCATGGCAACAACAGGATGCAAATGAACTGCACAGAACTATGATATCCCAGAGCTTGTGCACATTTGTGCAGCATGATTATGGCTGGATCCTTAAAGCAGCCCCCCAGCTATGTATAGAGAAGGGCGAGTTAGGCTGCTAGACTGGGACTTGGGAGAACTGGTTTCAAGTCCCTGCTCTGCCACAGATGCCCTGTGTGACCTTGAGAAAATCACTTAGTCTCTCTATGCCTTAGCTTCCCACCTGTTCAATGGAGATAACAGTACCTCCTTATGGCACAGGGGTGTTATGAGGATAAATGTATTCAAGATTATTAAATGCCCAGATACTATGATGAGGGGAGCCATAAAAGTCCTATGATAGGAATAAGTCTTGTAGTGGAATTGCCCTACTCTGCATTGTTATGGATATGAGTTCTAACTCTAGGTTAGTTCCCCCAGGGCTTTGCATTATTATGACTGGGAGGCTTGGATCACAAACTTGCTACCTTGGGGATGGGAATTGCTCTGCAATGCCACTTGAGAGACGTGCATTTGAATTCCAGCCTTACTCTTCATGCTGGGAGCATGCTTACATCCTGGGAAAGATGCCCAGGATTCTCCTTCCTGTAGAGGCTGCAAGGGGAGGAATGCTGACACATATTTGCACAGCTCCATGTACATTTTTGGGGTGAGGGAAGAAGGGTTTCATGTGGGCAGCAGAAGGACCCATCTAAATGGTGAAATTTCATTGGAGGCCCCTGAGTGTGGAAGCACTTATACCACTGGCCCCTGACGCAGCCCACAGCCAGGATATCAAACATGCCTGGAAGAGAGAAGAGTTTGCCTGTGATTGGACCGGAACCTGTACTGGAAGCCTCTCTGACCACCCCCTCATTCCGGAACGTATTGTTACTGCACATTGAGCCGGCTAGCTGCAGCCAATGACTAATGCATGTCATTTTCAAGATGCTTTCTCCACACAGACAAGTATTTCCCGATCGAGGTTTTAATTGTGTGTGATTTTAGTTGAGATGGCGCTAATTTATTTTCTCTGCCACTTCAGGGATTCTTACACTTTTACCACAGTAGAAATCACCTTGAACGTATTCTCCAAGAACACAGGGTTAAAAGATTATCTCACTGGAGATGCAGCTCATAAAAATCCAAGGCAGATCTTTTTTCAATAACCTTTACATGTCTTTGCTTCTACAGAACTTCACGTCCCTGTTTTTTCTCCTCTAAGCCACCAAGATTGGCTCTGGGAAGATTGCAGCCACTACAGTCTTATGAGACAGTTGTGGCTACTGAGGCAATGTGAGTGCTGATCCCAGCAAGATACTTCATTTTCCTGTGCCTCCATTTCCCCCTCTTTAAAATGTGGATGATACTGCTCAACTTACCTTGCAGGTCTTAATGCCTGAAATTCATCCCTTACAAGTCCTATGAACCACTGAGGCCCTATTTTGAACCCCAAATCAGAAAGCAAAACACAGTCAAAACCACTGCACTTCTATTGGTTTTGCAAAGAAACCATGAAACCATGATTTTCAAACCCAGAGGTGAAAGGAGAGCACACTAAGGACCAAAATCCTGAGAGCCTCGCTAAGGCAAACGCCTAGGAACTTCTGTGGGAATGTGTCTGAGTAAAGAACAGGTGAAAGCAGGTTAGAAACCTCAGGGCTTGGCCCTAACTCATTGTACTACTAAGCTCCCAAGCTAGGGTATGTTTATCCCAGATTTGAAGGCCAGAAGGGACCATTCCGATCATCCAGGCTGAGCTCCTGTGTCGTGCAGGCTTGAGAATTCCACCCAGTGATTCCAGCCACGAACCCAGTAACTTGGCAATAAAGACAGGGTAAGAGTGAGAGAATCCACTGAGCAGTGCTGGGGGAAGCTCCTGAGTGGGCAATCCTGTATGTCTGTTGGAACTCTTTGGGAACTGCAGCTTGAATTATCTGCAGGTTATTGTGGCTTACAAATCGAGAGCAGCATATTTTCCTAGCATCGGTTATAAGTAGGGCCCTACCAAATTCACGGCCATGAAAAACGCATCACAGACCATGAAATCTGGTCTCCCACCATGAAATCTGGTATTTTGTGTGCTTTTACCCTATACAATACAGATTTCACAGGGGAGACCAGCGTTTCTCAAACAGGGGATCCTGACCCAAAAGGGAGTTGCGGGGGGGGGGGGGTCGCAAGGTTATTTTAGGGGGGCCACAGTATTGCCACCCTTACTTCTACGCCGCCTTCAGTGGAGGCAGAAGAGCGGCGGCTGGTGGCCAGAGAGCGGCGGCTGGGGGCCAGAGAGCGGCGGCTGGTGGCCAGAGAGCGGCAGCTGGTGGCCAGAGAACGGCGGCTGGGGGCCAGAGAGCGGCGGCTGGGGGCCAGAGAGCGGCGGCTGGGGGCCAGAGAGCGGCGGCTGGGGGCCAGAGAGCAGCAGCTGGGGGCCAGAGAGCGGCGGCTGGTGGCCAGAGAGCGGCGGCTGGGGGCCAGAGAGCGGCGGCTGGGGGCCAGAGAGCGGCGGCTGGGGGCCAGAGAGCGCTGCTGCCTTCAGAGCTGGGTGGCCGGAGAGCGGCAGCTGCTGGCCGGGAGCCCAGCTCTGCAGGGAGCAGTGCAGCAGTAAAGGTGGCAATAGCATCCCGTGCCGTCCTTACTTCTGCGCTGCGGCTGGCAGCGGCTCTGCCTTCAGAGCCGGGCTCCCGGCCAGCAGGCGCCGCTCTCCAGCTGCCCAGCTCTGACGGCGGCGCCATGGCCTGCAGCAGCGCAGAAGGAAGGGTAGCGGTACCGCACATCCCCTACCATAGCCTTGAGACCCCCCCCCCCCACAACTCCTTTTTGGGTCAGGACCCCTACAATGACAACACCGTGAAATTACGGATTTAAATAGCTGAAATCATGAAATGTAGGATTTTTTAAAATCCCGTGACCATGAAATTGACCAAAATGGACCGTGAACTTGGTAGGGCCCTAGTTATAAGAGGCCGGAGCAAGCCTCCGAGTTCGACCCCCACTTATAAACTAAAAATACTTTTTAATATATTTAACACCATTATAAATGCTGGAAGTGAACTGGGATTTGGGGTGGAGGCTGGCAGCTCGCAACCCCCCATGTAATAACCACGCGACCCCTTGAGGGGTCCCAGCCCCCAGTTTGAGAACCCCTGTATGAGCGCATTGTGAGATCAGAGGCAATTCAACCAATCACCACCTTTACTCTACAGCCAATTTCCATGCCACAATTTAGTTGGTTGTATGAGGGAGACTGCACAGAGGTTGGGTTACTTGGCCCAGCTGCCACACGGGTGTAACCACAAGGGCTTTCCACCACTAGTACAAATAATAAATAATAATAACAATGGTGGGGTTTCTTGCACCTGCCTCTGAAGCCGCTGGTGCTGGCCACTGGCAGAGACAGGAGACTGGACAACATGGAGCCCAGGTCTGATCCAGCTTGGCAGTCCTTATATCCCTGTGCAGCAGACCAGCACAACACCTATACAGCCCTTAAGCTCTGTTCTGAGAGTTAAAGAGGAACTTAAGTGATGCTCAAGGCTTCATGCTGCACAGGGGTGAATTTAACTAGGAGAACAATGTTTATTTATATATTGACTGATGCAACCTTTCCCCGTACTTTTCTCTCCCCCTCAGTTGTAGATGGTACTCAGGGAAATCCTGGCTACACTAACACAGACTGGACAATAAGAGCTAATATGCTAGGAGCTCTAACACCATCTGAAGCATGGTTCATTTTTATTCAGTGGAAGAAATCTCTCTATTATTATTTTTTTAATTGTTTTAAGGAACTAAACTTGGCTCCACTGGCTACATGCTGGGGGAGAGGAAATAAACTGGATGGGTTTGGAAAAAAGCCATCTGCTGCCCTTTTTCCACCTCAAGGCCCAAAGAGTAATCTCCCCTCCCTGTATGCTTCTCCCCCATGTGGAATAAACTGAATCACTTACCAGCAGTGCCGAGTAAGTTATTGCAGGCCTGTCGCTTGTGCAGGACAAAGTCATAACTCACACAGGTCCTGGGCGCTCCTGAGTTATAGTGTTTCTTATGCCAGTGGCAGAGCTGCTATATGTTACCCCTGGCACCCAGGGTCTTCCAATATGTTTTGTTTTAAGCAGGGATCAATAAGCCTTCCTCCCTTGGCGACGACACTGAGAAATATTGGTCGTGTGCAATACAAACGGGCCAGCTCAGCCCAAGCCCCGAAGCTTTCCCCAATCAATCTCAGCAAACAGATATTTTAAGGGACTGCTATGTGCTCTTCTCCTTCTTCTTTCTTTCCCACATCTCTCTGCCGGGAAAGTACTTACCTGGCTCACCTACCCACTCTGTTCACCCAACCCCAACCCATAACTTTCCCTCCGTAGTCAAAACAAATGCTCCCTGGGGCTGGAGTTATATGTTTAACGAGGGCTTTTGGAAGGCTGTGTGCACTTGGAACTGGGAGAGCTGATTTCATAGGAGACAGAATCCACTGGAGGGCAGAGCACCACTTGCCACTGTGCCCTGAAAGTTACAGCGTGCTGGGGAGCCTGGGTTTAAGTGACAGAATGAGAAACCATGCTGCTCATGGAAATGGAGAAGGAGAGATCAGAGCTGTCAGAACGGACCCTTCTTCCTCTGAGAGTTATGCAAGGGCCTGTGGCCTGGAGCCTCCCCCAGTCCTCGCAGGGGGAGCAAACCCGTTGTATGAAAACAGGCAAAATTCATACCCCAAACCAAACCAGGGTCCCATTGTGCTAGGCGCTGTCCATACACATAGCATGTGGGTGTAACGGACAATAGGAAGCCGTGGGGGGAAAGGAATAAGAAGGAAACAATATGTCCTTAAAGTGGCACTTAAGTGGTATCTCATAGTGCCACCTACAGAGTCTGGCTTTAAGCTAGCTGCTGCCTGCTGGCCTGTCTTCTCAGCCCACCTACGAGGACTCTGCCACACCCAGAGTCTTTTTCCAGGCCCACACTTTTATTCTCCAAACACAGAATATCACACAGTTCCTCATTCCACTCTGAGCTACGGCTCTCAGACGAGCCTCTCTCTTCCTTTGCCTCTCTCTGTCCCTCCTGCCACTCCCTCTGAACTGAGGTTTCACCGGCCCCTTTCCAGATGGGTCTGATCAACTCAGAGCTGGCTGGCCCCAGAGCCCCTGACCCTTAAAGGGGCAGGCCAGCCTGTTAGTTGGTGCATAGGATTGGTGGAGACATACTGACTGATGGTGTGTTTCACCCCTGTGGGCGCAGAGGCAAACAAGGCTAGCCATCAACACGGCTTCTGGGTTTGGGGGTTATTGATTTCATTTTTTGGAGTTTATTTTTGAGTTTTACGTGGATGGCCAGAAATCAGGGGGCTTTCAGCACCTTCTCTTTGTAATGTTGCCTAGTTTCAAACAGCCCTATGTTAAAGTGCACTAAAGGTTCCCTAGTGCACACCAGCAAGGTCTAAATGCCCCAATTAATGTGCAATACATTATTGCACTTTAAAATACACATCCCAATCGTATGCAATACTGCTCTGCGTAGAGAAGCCCTCGATATAAGTAGCAATTTCCAGTGTTTTTCAGATGTTTATTGTTGCGGGGGAGGGAGGGGGGTTAATTGGGGAATTTTATCAGGTAAAACCTAAAATCAGAAGCCCAGTATCAGGTACAGCCCCCTGCTTCAGGAATGCTGAGACCAGTCACTTGCTAACATTAGATTTAGACATAATGTGCTCTCAGTGGGCCAAACTGAGCTGTCAGTTAAACCTATTGGATTCAATGCGGGCCGCGCAGCTGTGAGGGAAGGCAGCAGGAGATCCTGCAAGTGTCTTTCAAGACCATAGGCATTATTAGTGTTTATTAGCTGAATGCTGCCTGTGTGCAGGCACATGGGTTTACGGCTAGATGAGACAGGCCTAGGGTGACCAGGTGTTTGGTTTTGGAGCGGAACACCCAGTTGAAAAGGGACCCTGGCAGCTCTGGTCAGCACTGCCAACTGGGCCGTAAAAGGTCCGGTCAGCGGTGCTGCAACGCTAAGGTAGGCTAGTCCCTACCTGTCCTGGCACCACTTTGAACCCTGGAAGTGGCCAGCAGGTCCAGCTCCCAGGCGGGGGCGCCATGGGGCTCCACACACTGCCCCCACCCCAAGCACCAGCTCCGCACTCCCATTGGCCTACTAGCATTGGACCTGCTGGCTGCTTCTGGGGCATGCACAGCACGGTGCCAGAACAGGCAGGAAGCCTGCCTTAGCCCCCGCCTCCACTGCGCTGCTGACCGGAAGCCACCAGAGGTAAGTCCGTGCCCAAGCCCCAAGCCTCCTCCTGCACCCCAAAGCCCTCATCCTCGGCCCCAACCCAGAGCCCACCCCCGCAGCCCAGAGCCCTCACCCCCCGCACCTCAACCTCCTGCCCAAGCCTGGAGCCCCCTCCTGAACCCCAAAGCCCTCATCCCTGGCCCCACCCCAGAGCCACACCCCCAGCCCAGAGCCCTCACCCCCATGCACCCCTGCCTCAGCCCAGAGTCCCCTCCCACACCCTGAACCCCTCATCCCCTGCCCCACTTCCCTGCCTCAACCTACAGCCCCCTCCTGCACTCCGAATCCCTCATCGCCCCCCAAGCCGGAGCCCTCACCCTCTCCCTCACCCCAAGCCGCTGCTCCAGCCCAGTGAAAGTGAGTGAGGGTGGGGGACAGTGAGCCACCAAGGGAGGGGGAATGTAGTGAGTGGGGGGCAGGGCCTCATGGAAGGGGCGGAGGAGGGGGCAGGGCCTCGGGGAAGCGGAGGGGCTGGGGTGTTCAGTTTTGTGCCCTTAGAAAGTTGGCAACCCTAGACAGGCCCTCATCACCATGTGCAGATATATAGTGCACCTGGAGACCAAGAATCAGAAAGTCCAGACTCCAGATTGGACAGGGCATATTGATATTCTTGTGCATATAGGTGGATTGAAAGGCATCGTGGGAGAAATATGTCTTGAGGAGGGACAGAGTGTAATTGGAGAGAGCCCATTGCACTGGCAGGAGTCAGTTGTGTTCTGCACATGCCTGTGCATCCCCATGTGGAGAAAGGGTGAGCATAAGGTCTAAGCGCCATAGGAAGAAGAAGTGAGTACATCAGTTGGTGCTGGGACTAAGGAGAAAGAGAGACAGGATAAATGAAGCTCTCCTGATACCCAGGGGCACTTTTTAAGTACTGACTGGGCCAGATCCTCAGCTGTGTAAATCAGTGTAGCTCCATAGAAGTTAAGAGGGCTAGGCCATTTTACACACCTGGTCCACTGACTTCAGAAGTCTTCCAAGTTCTTCTAGGTACCAAGTGAGCTTCAAAGTCGGCTGGCAACAAAGGGGCAGTTTGCCCTGAACAAGCCCAGAGGGAGATGGAGCCCTCTATTACAACCTAAGCCAACACAAAGGTGGGGGCATTTTCCCTCTATCCATCTTCCTTTGCCCAAGGCTGTATGTGTTGCTCAACAAAAATTAGCCTTTGCCTTATGCACAGTCACTCTCAGTCTTTCAGTGCCCTACCTATGTTGGTAACCCATTGCTTGAGTAAGAAAGATGCTGTATCAAACAGATTCATACATTGTTATATCATATTAGCCGGAGTAAGCCACCTGTTCCTTTGAGACTGTCTGTTTGGAGAAAAGTTTTTATCTCTTATCTCAAGGAGTGCAGTGAATGGAAAGGGCGAATGCTCAGTTCTGTCTGTTAGTTTAGCTGGAGTCTCCCGCGTTGTATTGTCTGGACTGCAATGCAGGACGCTGGAATTGGGATTTGTGCACAAGGGGAAATTGATCAGCATAGCTATAGCTCTGTAGCTATTAGTGACTTCATTCCATAACAGAGTGTCCGCATGAGGGAGTTATACTGGCATGGCTATAGCATAATAATTATGCCAGTCAATTTCACGAGTAATTATGCCGGTCAATACAAGCCCTATATTGTCTGATAATATAGTCCTGCAACTCCAATGAGGTTGTCCCATTGAGCAAAATTAGAGAGGTAAACTCTGATCATCTAAATGGCCCAGGGGACAGACATCCAAAATCTTTGGATACTTGGAGTTTGAGAGAAACAAAATTTTTCTGCTATTCAAATTTAAGGTAATGGGAGAGGAACCAAAATCTGTTCCTCTCCCATTATCCGATGCTGCAGCTCAGCAGCTACAGTAAAGAGACAGGTCAGGTCGGGATGGGGATTGTTCCTCTAGTTACTTTATTTCTCTGCTTTGTGGCTGTTTTACAGCAACCATAAAAGCGGATAATAAATCAGGGCCGATACTATAAAATAAAGGAACAACCACAGTTAGAGCGGCAAAGAGTCCTGTGGCACCTTATAGACTAACAGATGTATTGGAGCACATGCATCCGACGAAGTGGGTATTCACCCCCGAAAGCTTATGCTCCAATACGTCTGTTAGTCTATAAGGTGCCACAGGACACTTTGCCGCTTTTACAGATCCAGACTAACATGGCTACCCCTCTGATACTTAACCACAGTTAGAGGAGACCTAAAAAGATCGAACTCCCCCTGTCAATGCAGGAAAAGTAGTTTGGTTTCCTCCTCCCGTGTCAGTTTTCTTTATAGCCACCCTGGGAAAGAAGTTACAGGGGTAAAGTGAAGCTGATGGAGTCCCTCGTTATATGAACACATGGGCTATGCGCACACTGAATTACAGTTTTTACAGGAAGAGCTTTGCATTGCAGAAGTTTTATATTGCTCTCTCCTCCTCCTACACCCTCATATCAAATTTACAGGCAGGCAGTTGGTGCAGGGGGAAATAAACTCTTTAAAGAGCACGATGTTTGTGGGTTTTAAAAAACAATTGATTACAATGCCTGATGTATTCAGAGCTCCTTTAAGCTTTAAGATGGTCAGGGTTTTTTTTTTACTGCCAGTCAAGAATTCAATTAACAGGCTGCAGTGTCATCCAGTGGTGATCAAACATGTTGCATTCTTTAGTGGATGCTGATCATTAACTCATTTTCTGTATGTGTGTTTTAGTATCAGTTAGGAGCTGAGCCAAAATCCACTTAAGTTATGGGAGTCTTTCCATCAAGCCCTTGGAAGGTGACATGAATGTACTTAATCAAATAGTAATTTGTGGTTTTAAGGGGACTGCTCTCCTGTTATGTGTTCTATACACAAAGAGCAACCACAAGCTTTTGCTCTAACTTTTATTTTAGATCAAGGGCAAGCAACAAGATAAGAAAGAACAAAAGTAAAGTCTCTATTGCCTGCTCTACGTAAGCCATGTGTTGGAAATCTCACATCCAATGCTCTGCCGTTGGTATTTGCAACAGCATGAGCACAAGCGTTAGACAAAATAGCAGAAACCTCCTGTCTCTTGTCCCATCTACGGAAGCTCTCCCACCATTTTCATCAGCAGGGGAGCTGCAACAATGGCAGTGAAATACTAGGAAATGTTCCCCAAAAACAGCTGATGTAGACCCAGCCTGTAGGAGAGCTTAGTGTGTGTCTCCTCTGTAACATTCTACACCTGAACTGAATATAAAATGGCAGTTGCTTCCACAAGAGAGCAGCCCTGTAGAAATGTAAGGGGAACAACAAGTGAAGAAAGTAAAGATCCTATGAGAGAGCAGTGTGTGTGTGTGTCCCCTCTGTAACAGTCTGCTTGAACGGCAAACAAAATGGCCACTATCCTCGGTTGACAGCAAGATCCTTCAGAGATTTAAAGATGTCATAGAGAAAGCAACATACACCTCATCCCGTTTTAACTTTGTTTCTTTCCCCCGTGTCTCTGGATTTATGTAGCCTGTTTCAAGGCACTGGGTGTCCAATACAGCTTTCCCTCACTGCTGAGGAATCTTTGCTTGCAATTTACAGGCACATCCAGAAAATAGCAATGGACCTATGAGGTTTAAATCTCACCTTACATCAGAATCTCATTGAAAGCTTAAAGGGGGAGGAGGGCTTGGATCTGAGACTGCCATTCCAGTGCATCTCTCTCAGACATCAATGGGTGTGTTGCCTACCTGTGTTAGCAGGAATGGAATTGGTACCAGGGTGAATAAAAGTTCCTTGAATCTCTGTTCCAGCCAGGAAGAAGGAGCTTAGGATGTGCTTTTCTGTGCTTCGCCCCATCCCCTCCTGGATTTTTCTATTAGCTCTGCTGCCATCTTTTTAAATTAAGAGAGAGATACACAGCAAACCCTTTTCTCATCTTATTCACGCACCACAGCATATAAACACCCCAGAGATCTTCTCTTTGTCACACTACACAAAGCTTCCTCAGCTCTGTAGCTATCAGCCTCCTCCGCCCTCTCCCCCTGGGATGGAGCCAACGCCTGGTGTCTCTCTGTGCACTGTGCTCGTCTTTCGCTTTGTGCCATATCAACCTGTTGAGGAGATAAAGACTGGAGCAAGATGGGCAGAAAGGGCAGGGAGTGGGAACAGGGGCCTGGCTCCATTTGATTCCTCCTGTTTCCCCTTGTTTGTGTTTTTTGTGTTCTCTGCCCCAGAGCTATTGCTCAATAAAAGATTCAGAATGAAAGAGAGTGAGTGGTGTTTACTGGCATTTTTGTATTTGTCTGGGTTACCATGACAATGCACACCACCTTCTTTCTCCTTGTGTGCCATGCACACCCCAAAGTCTCACACAACCCATGCCTCCCCTCTCTGCTCCCTTCATCTCTTCATTTCCATTTGAAAGGCAGGTTTCTCAGGCCTCCAGGCTTTGCTTGCTCCTAACAAGCAATAACGGGCTAGCTGCGTTTAGTGTCTGCTCTGGCGGTTGAACACTGATTGGTATAAAACTACAGAGAGGAAAGCTTCAGTTACAAGATGTAGCTTTTATTTGTTTTTCTGTTATTGTACCATTTATTTCCCGCCCCCGCCCCTTTGCTCATTGTCCTTACCACGAGCACAAGGGCTGCTGTCTGCTGTGGGTCACAAGAGGGCCACTGATTACTGGGATTTTGGAAAACATCATCCCCTTTCACCAACACAGGCTCCACACTAAATAACCAGTTCCTATTATTTGTAATGCATAAGTGCCTAGAGCCTCTGGCCAAGATCTGGACCCCATTGTGGGAGGTGTGGTACATGCACAGGCTAAGAAACGGTCTTATCCTAGAGAGCTTCCTGTCCTAAACAAAACAGGCAAAGAGTGAGAGGAAAGAATTATTATCCCCATTTTATAGATAGGTGAACTGAGGTGCAGAGAGACTAAGAGCCACTTTGCAAAAGAGCCCAGCAGGTTGGGTGAACATTGGGCATTGAGCTTTTTAGAAAACCTGCCCATAAGTCTGTACACACCTCGCACACTGGAGTCTTGGTTCATGGCTGGAACTCCTAGGTGCTACCACAATACACATATGTAAATGATGTGTCACAATGGGAGTTACCAAGCTCCTCTGAAAATGTGGCCTCAACTAAGAGGGCTGAGTATTTGAAAGTTTGGCTTGGAGTGACTCCATATGTCCTGGGTCCCAGTTCAGTGTCTTCGTCATAAGACTGGCCTTCACCGTAAGGAGACAGAAGAGTTTCCTTGATCCAGACACCTCTGATCCTGGGTAGGTGTTTGAAATCTGAAGCTGGATCCAATTCTGAATTTTGCCCATCATCTCCATAACTGGGACAAACCAAAACCCTACATCCAAACTGCTATGAGCTGTGTGGGAAGTGTCTTAGAAAGAAATCTGGATACAAATTTCAAGACTATCCCAGCTCATAATATTATCCACCCGAGCTGATCTGTATCCATATAACCCATCCATTCCTCTCCACCACAGAACTGGCCCCAGTGACATAGGGACTGGGTTTCCTTTCTGTCAATGAGTTATAGAATATCAGGGTTGGAAGGGACCTCAGGAGGTCATCTAGTCCAACCCCCTGCTCAAAACAGGACCAATCTCCAATTTTTGCCCCAGATCCCAAACGGCCCCTCAAGGATTGAACTCACAACCCTGGGTTTAGCAGGCCAACGCTCAAACCACTGAGCTATCCTTCCCCCATTGTTCCATGTCACAAGCTGGACCTTGCCATGCAGAACCCAAATCTGATCCACTGGCCTAGACTCCCTTGGTGAGAGCAGAGTGTTGTGCATGTATGAAAAAGTCCAGGTGCCCTGGGAGAAATGCAAAAACCCTGCACTGTCTTTCCAACCCTCTCAACTTCCATTCAGCCAGGCATGTGTGTGGTATGCTAAGGAGGACATGCATGCGCTGTCTGTTGCCTGCTGTATCTAAAGGGTTAAAACTGGGGTGGCAGGCACTGGTCACTAAAAACTGGGGCGGAACTGCTCTCTCCATGAGTGAGATCAGTCTGGCAGACCTAGCGTTCTGCCTCCTTTCCAGCAGAGAAGATTAGTAACGATCCCCCAGCCTTGCTTCTGTCTGACCCTGCAGCTGCTGCCTTCTTAACTGAAACAGATCCCTCATTAATCATCACCCGCGGCTCTTGCTATAGCTACCCCTAGCCACAGTAATCCCATTAGCTTTCCCTTCCTAGCTCCCTCCATGGCACCTTATCAGAGGCTTTTCAGAAACCCAGTCAGGGCTGCCACCCCCCTCCACTTCTCTGCATCTCCAGAAAAGCCATGAGGCGAGCACACGGCTTTTTTTTTAAATTGGAATCTTTGCTGAATCTGCTAATTAAGGTCTTTGCCGGCAACTAATATTCCACTGTTAATTCTTCCGCGGAATGATTCCTCCAGCAGTCACAGAGGTTATGTTCACTGGCATCTCTCCATGGCTCCTTTATAAAAAAAAAAAAAAAAAGAAGGGCCCTTTCTAATCACTAGGAATGACTCATCTATTAGCAGCCATCACTCTGTGCCTTGCTGATGCTGCTTTGGTGCTCGACAAGCCCAGGCTGAGGAAGCAACAAGCATCCTCAGCTCCCTTTGGCTTGGGCAAGAACGGAGGCTGCTCAGTGCCTCACAGGATCAGACCCCCAAGGCCTGGTCTAGACCAGGATTTAAAGGCTTGAAGTTCGAAAGTGCTAGCTAGCGCACTTGAAAAGGCAGTGTAGTCCTCAACATGTGTGAAGTTAGTTATATCTTAGGGTAGGTCTACACAGCGAGAGAAGATCTGATTTCAGGCAGCAGTGTGATTGCACCATATGTAATCTCGTTAGCTTGGGTACTGATAGCAGTGAAACAGCATGGAATAGCCACCTGAGTAATTACTCAGGGACCCAGGAGGGGGTAGTAAAGCATGCGCCGAAGCTCATCTTGCAACGGTTTCATTGCTATTGGTACTTGCACTAGCAATGTAAAAGCAAGCTCAGGTATGTCTACACACACGCGCATGATTGCAGTGTAGCCAACCCCCTATGAGCACAAGGCAATGTGTAGTTTTCACCCTAGATTCCCCCACAGCCTTTACCTCGACCTTCTAACATCTGTCAAAACTACATGCCTCCTTGTTAATTACCACATTGGCATGGAGGGCATTGGTAGTGCAGTGTGGGGAGCGTGGGACTGGAATAGCAGGGGGAGATGAGGGTTGGTATACTGAGGCATCCGGTATGTCTGCAAAGCAGAATTAGACTAGCTGAAGGTCAGGACTGAGGGGCATCAGCAGAGCTCCCCATTGGAGCCTGGGACTCTGCAGAGCTCTGTGGGAAGCCTAGCAGGGGAATAGCAGGGTCTGCTGAAGTGCATAACTAAGGTATATTAGCAAAGCAAGTGTGCAAGTCCAGTAGTGCAAATGGAGGGTTATTTCAGAAGCAGGATACATCAGCAAAGAGCTGCGTATGCTTGCACAGCCTCCACCCTCTCTATCCTATCAGCCTCTGAGCAGCACCAAATTCACCCCAAAAATTGGGGAGGTGACCGGGGGCGTGGTTATGTAGAGGAAAGAGGAGGAAGGAACTCCCCACAGCATGGAGCAGATTCCCCTGGTTCTCAGCTCAGAGTTCAGGCAAGTCCATCCCCATCATTCACTGCAACCCAGGGAGAGAATTCAAGAACTGGATGGAAACTCCACCGCGGCTCCCACCCCCATCGCCCTTGGCTCGCTGTCAGGCTAGCTCCCAGCCTTCAGCTATTTAAAGCGGCTCCTGGAGGAAATAAATAAATAAGTGACAGAATAAATAGCTTTCCCTGGCTGTCAGGACAGCTGGATTCAGCCGCTGAGTCTGGAGGAGGGCAGGGGCAGGGTATTTCTAGTCAAAGGACCCACTGCAAATGAAACCTGATGATATATTTCTGGGGCAGGGACATCAGCTGTGAGGAGACAAAGCAAATCTGGCACTTCCTTGTGTTCCCTGGTAGCAAAGGGGGAGGGCAGGGGGACAGAAGCATCATGCTGCAAAGTCACTGCTGGTATCTCCCAGTCCCTTCCCTTCCCTCCCCTCCCTCTCCCTGCAATGCCAATAATAACCCTCTATTGTGTGGGACTGGGAGACACTAGGGGAAGGGAAGAGGAAAGACGCAGACTATGGGAAGGAATACATCTCAGGATCCCACCTGCACTGATCACCCATCCCCAGGAGGAGTGTGAGGGTCTAATGGACCCATTTGCCCCGTCTCCATGGAAATGGAGCCCATTATGCAATGTGTTGGTAGAGGTCAATAAGGAAGCTTCCAGCTGGTTATTACCAGATTGGAACTGGACCTGAAGCCAAACATTAAGGATAAAGATGATATAGATACAGAGCTGGATTCTCCACTTCCTTGTGTGGGTACACTTGCATCTTGTGAGCTCATTTGTGCCTGAGCAGAGTGAGCGTACAATTCCACCAGATCGGAACTGTGTCACTTTGTACAAGGGTGAGTGAAAAAGTGAAGCAGGTAAGAGTTGAGACCTTTGGTTATAGAGCTACAGATCTATCTATATTCCAAATCAGTGCTGGGCTTTAGCTCTGCTCCATTGCTCCGACTTCTGCATCACACTGACAGCATGATGGACCTTCATACTGCACTGCTAGCAGCCCCTGGCATCGGGCTACGATTGGAGGGGCTGATCACTTGCACACAGCATGAACATTCAAAAGCTCTGAGGTTTTTTTACCCCCTTTTCTCTTGTTTTCTCTTTTTATAAATAATTCCTAGTTTCAAACTGAATAGAATACCAAGTGTGCACTTAAATCCCCGGGTGCTAGCGGTGCCTTTGAGGAGTGCCTCAACACAACCCTTCCTGCAGGCTGACACCAAAACATAGCCCACTATTGAATTAGAGCCTGGGGTAGGCAAAGAAGCTGGTAACGGAGTCTGATCCTGTTCCCATTGAAATCAACACAAAACTCCCATGCAATGTCAATGGGAGGCAGGATTGGATCCAGGCAGCAGCTCTTGACTCCCCTGGGGAGCTGGGCTCACCCCACATTTCTTTGATCTAAATTCTCATTAGTGCAAACTGGACCGCATGGAAACAGGATGCACTCCTCATGTTATTATGTGCAGTGGCCCAACCCAGAATTTGCTAGGTGGCAAAACCCTTTAGAATCAACAGGAGAGCCTCGGGAAGAGTGAGACAGGCCGTGTGTATGGACAGGGGGGATTGGGACCTGGGACCTGTTTGTCAATTACACTAAGGCCCCTTGGCAGCTCTTAGAGTGGAAACAGCCCTGGAGAATATGCCCTGTGCACGGGGCCTCCCCAGCCCATGCTGAGGTGGCATAACAGCTCTGCACCAGCTCTGCTCCTAGCCCCCGGCCTAGGGGTGTATTGAGGTGGGCCAAGGGTGGGGAGTGGTTGTGGCTGGAGTGCACCCTGCTACAGAAATTCTCTGCTTTCCAGGGAGCCATGTACAACAGAGCATAAGTTAGAGCGTCCCTGAGGCTGCTCTAACTCACACCAGAGGCTAGGCAGGCCACTGAATGGCCTCAGCATACTGGAGGGAGAAGGGTGCTGGCTTAAAGACACTTCTGCCCCTCTGCCCCTGAATCTCTGCCCCCAACATATCTAAGAATCAGGCCCAGAGAGTGTGAGAGACACCGGGCCAGATTCTGACCTCAGTAACACTGGTATAAGCCCAAGTGAAATCAGTGAAGTTACACCAATGTGAACTCAATGTAAGTGAGAGGAGAATCTTGCACTCTGAATCTCAGTCCCACTTCCCAGCAATTCATAGCCCCAGCTTCTCCTCTTAGTACTGAAAGGTCACTTCCGATCCAAGAGGAGGGCATGGCATTTGACCATAAACAAATTCACTGACTAGTTGTTCAGGGTTTTTTTAAAGGAGCATTTTTTAATCTAGTTGCTGTTATCAGCTGACTGTTGATGGAAGTGAAATGAGTTCGGTGGGTCACAGCCCATTTCCCAATGGCACAGGTGTCCCCTCAGCACAAAAAACCACCATCATCACCACTGAAACTAATTGGGAATCATCTTAGCAGAGATCGGACTAGATGGATTCCTTGTAGGTTAGGTCTGAGGCAAATGGATAAGGGGTATCTTGGGAGAAGCTTGCCTTGGTTATGGCTGTCATATACTCTGTCTTAAACAGGAAGCATTTATTGAACAAAACAGCTGCAACACACACACACACACACACACAGGCTTCCACACAGATTGAGTTCCAGCTTTGTCTGTCTTGTTTACCATGGGCCACACCTTGTCTGGAACTATATACAGTGAAGAGCTCCAAATGCTAGTCAGTACCCATAACTGAGGCCAGATTTTCAAAGGTGCTGGGCACCCAGGTGCACAGCTCTTCCGAAAATCTGACCGCTTGTTTTAGTGTCTACAGGGGTTTGGATTGTGCCCTAGATCTGCCTACAGGTCCAAAACTTCTAGAGGGCTTTGCCTGCCAGTAATAGTGTATGAGAGCCATTGAACAAAACACTGGGAAAGCTCTTTTGAAAATTCTGGCCACAGTGTCTGAATAGGTTTCAGAGTAACAGCCGTGTTAGTCTGTATTAGCAAAAAGAAAAGGAGTACTTGTGGCACCTTAGAGACTAACCAATTTATTTGAGCATAAGCTTTCGTGAGCTACAGCTCACTTCATCGGATGCATACTGTGGAAAATACAGAAGATGTCTGAATAATATACAAGTCTACTTTTAGGAACATATACAGTCCCCGTTACTGTAGGTATCAGAGCAACTCACAATCTTTTGAATGTATTTATCTTCACAATACCCCTGTGAGGTAGGGAAGTATTATTCCTTATTTACAGATGGGGAACTGAAGCAGACAGAAATTAAGGGCAGATTCTCTAAGGTATTTAGGTGCTGAAATTCCTTTGTGATGCGATGTGACCTATGTAAGCCTAAGTAACTTGCTCATGGTCACACTGCTGTGGCAGAGTAGGGAATTAAACCCAGAGTCTTGTGAGTCTGAAGCTAGTACCCCAATCAGTGCAAGTAACTTTACCATGACACTGCCCATGTTGTAACTGCACTGTGAGTGGGGGATTCCAGTCATCAGGATATGTGGATATGGGGAAAGCAGTGGACATGATATATCTTGACTTTAGCAAAGCTTTTGATATGGTCTCCCACAGTATTCTTGCCATTAAAAAATGAATGCACTATAAGGTGGATAGAAAGCAGGCTAGATTGTCGGGCTCAACAGGTAGTGATCAACTGCTCGATGTCTAGTTGGCAGCCGGTATCAAGCGGAGTGCCCCAGGGGTCGGTCCTGGGGCCGGTTTTGTTCAACGTCTTGATTAATGGTCTGAATGATGGGATGGATTGCACCCCCAGCAAGTTCACAGATGATACTAAGATGTGGGGAGAGGTAGAGATGCTGGAGGGTAGGGATAGGGTCCAGAGTTACCTACACAAATTGGAGGATTGGGCCAAAAGAAGTCTGATGGGGTTCAGCAAGAACAAGTGCAGAGTCCTGCACTCAGGACGAAAGAATCCCATGTACCGCTATAGGCTGGGGACCAACTGGCTAAGCAGCAGTTCTGCAGAAAAGGACCTAGGGATTACAGTGGATGAGAAGCTGGATATGAGTCAGTAGTGTACCCTTGTTGCCAAGAAGGCTAATGGCATATTGGGCTGCATTAGTAGGAGCACTGCCAGCAGATTGAGGGAAGTGATTATTCCCCTCTATTCAGCACTGGTGAGGCCACATCTGGAGTATTATGTCCAGTTTTGGGCTCCCCACTACAGAATGGATGTGGACAAATTGGAGAGAGTCCAGCGGAGGGCAATGAAAATTATTAGGGGGCCGGGGCACATGACTTACGAGGAGAGGCTGAGGGAACTGGGTTTGTTTAGTCGGCAGAAGAGAAGAGTGAGGGGGGATTTGATAACAGCCTTCAACTACCTGAAGGGGGGTTCCAAAAAGGATGGAGCTCGGCTGTTCTCAGTGGGAGCAGATGACAGAACAAGGAGCAATGGTCTCAAGTTGCAGTGCGGGAGGTCTAGGTTGGATATTAGGAAACACTATTTCACTAGGAGGCGGATGAAGCACTGGAATGCGTTACCTAGGGAGGTGGTGGAATCTCCATCCTTAGAGGTTTTTAAGGCCCAGCTTGAAAAAGCCCTGGCTGGGATGATTTAGTTGGGGTTAGTCCTACTTTGAGCAGGGGGTTGGACTAGATGACCTCATGAAGTCTCTTCCAACCCTAATCTTCTGTGATTCTATGTGTTCTATGACTATTCATACAAACCCTAAATTGGTTCAATAAAAGATATTACCTCAGCCACCTTGTCTCGCCCAGATGATCCTTAATTCACTTTTAAAAACTATTAAGTGTGAGTAATGTGGAGCCTGAACCATTTGAGGGTGTCTCTCTGCCGCTCCAGCTGTAAAATACAAAAGGGGAGTCTGGGGTGATTTCTAGTTGTGAGTGGTTGGAAACTTCTCTGCAAAGCATAAAACTGAATGACAAGTGCCACTTACAGAGATGAAAAGGACCCGAACATTTATCAGTGTATCAAACTTCCCATCAGCTTCAACCCCCTCTTCATTTATTTGAGACATTTCAGTAATTGCTCCTAAATCTAATCCCTGAGTCTTTTTGATGTCTTCTCTGTCACTGTTATGTAAATCCTTCTATAACTATGCTGTATACTTTATGGATTGCGTGTTTGCCAAGGTTCCTTAGTGTGTGCAGAACTAAAGCAGTACCTCTGATTACGGGATCAAAAAAAAATGTCAGGAAATATAAGGACAAAACAAACAAAGAGAATCTCAAGGAAAACAGAGAGCATGTGGTTACATTGATTTGATTATACAGATGGATGCAAATATTAAGGTTCTGAATTAGCATAGAGAGAATTCCCAGTGTTAAGAAGAAGCCAAGCTGTATTCAGACACAAGAGGACATGATGTATATGGGCAAAGAATGGCCAGGACCAAAAGATCAGAGCTGATTTTTACCTAAGTTACTTTGATAAATGTTTACATATTAAAATGTCCTGGATGCAAATCCTCAGTTGGTATAAATCAGTGTAGTTCTATTGACTTCAACAGATCTTCACTGATTTACAGTCCCAGAAGATCTGGACCTTTATCCTTGTTCAGTACTTGGGACCAGATCCTCTGCTGCAGTGGAGAAGTGCATAATGCAGGTTGGGAATGTACAAAGGTGGCATAAAACTCACCTAGACTCCTCTGCATCAGGACGGTCCTCAGCATAAGTTAGAGCAGACTCAAGCCTGCTCTAAATCACACATGGGTTCTTATGGGCCCCAAGGGGTCAATATGGCAGCTGGGGATTGTCAGAGATCAGGGAAGCCTCAGTCACACACCTTTTCCCTGAGTGCCACCCCTAAGCCTGTAGCTGGGTGGCATAAGAGTTGCTATACTTCTCCAAGCCACTGGAGATTTCCTTTTACATGGGAAGTCTTCCTGCTGGATGGCTAACTCTACCTTTGAAGTGCTTTGGCAGTGTAAAGGGACCACAAAGTGAATGCAAACAGCCCTGAGAATACCTCCTGTGCGATGGGGCCTCTCTAGAGAGGGCAAAGGTGGCTTAAGGGATCTACACTGGCCCTGCTCCCAAACCCAAGCACAGGGGACAGACAGGGGACATGTCAGAGGCATGGCACTACAACAGTTCTGTTTCCATGGCCCATAGGGAGCCATGGGAAACAGAGAGTAAGTTAGAGCAGCCCCGAGGTTGCTCTTATTTACATCTGTAGCCGGGCAAGTCCCGGCATGGCTCCAGAGTATGCGGAGCTCAAAGGTAGATAAAGCCACCTTAAAACCCACCCACACATGGACCCCTCATCCCTCTCCTAAGCATAGGAATGGGGGAGTTGAGAATAAAGCCAACTGAGTTTGTTCCAGCTGTGCCCCCAGGACCTGATCCAAAACCTATTGAAGCCAGTTGAAAGACTGCAATGGGTCATGGGAATATTTAAACAGGCATTGCATTGGCAGTGAGAGCCCATTAGAACAGGTGAGTGGCCCCAGCCCTGAAGTCCGACCTTCCCCAGAAGCCAGTGGAGTTCAGAGCCAGGGTTTAGATGCAGCTCATTATAGAGAAAGGGTCAAGCTGTGAAATCCTGACCCAGATCCCAACCTTTCCACAGTTCCAGGGCACATGGACTCAATGTTCTTCAGCTTCAGGCTGTCACTTTAAGCAGCCTTTGTTTTCCTGGGAATTCCCAGCTGAGGCTTCTTCCACCAGATGGTGATCTGCCTACTTATTCCGGGAGATCAGCTCAACGGACCTCTCCTGATTGTTACTGACAGGCCTGAATCTTACCTGCCTTCCAAAGCTGAAATCAAAGCCGCTGAGTTTAGGGCTTGTCTACAACAGGGGTTTTTACACTGGTGTAGCTACATCCGTGAAACCCTGGCATAGATGCAGTGCACTGGATCACAGCAGGGTTCATATCAGCACAGCTTGCTGCAGTGTAGCAACCCCAGAGCAAAAATCCCTAATACGCACACCCCCTTAGACTGCAGAGAAGATATCACAGACTCATGCTTCCTTGACAACTGCATGTGCAGGGAAGGAGAGCAGGAAGTCAGTCCTTTTGGTTAAGCTGGAGGAGATATAGACTTGGCTTGCACCTTCTGAGAGATTGGCCTTCCCTACTGATGGCTGATGGAATCCATTTTTGTGTGCAGGGGTCAGTTTCTCACCTTGGCTGTTTACGCTCCTGAAAGCCAATGTAAATAGGCTGCTGTTCTCATTAGAAAGACATTTGGAAGGCTCGCGATTTAGGTTAAACAAGTGAAAGAAGAAAGTAGACTTTAGAAAGCACTTCTTCTCCTTCTTTGAGAAAGAAAAACAGAATTCTTTGCCAGAAGCGACAGCACCTCTGCCCGGTTCATCTCTGAGAAAGACAATTACAAATGAGGTGGCTTCCAAGGCTGACACAGGAAGCTGGCAGAGCCTTGGAAATCCACTGCCAGGTTTTGGGGAGCTTTAAATGGCATTTAATTAGTTGCATTCAGGTGGCCCCAATGGTGTTTAGCACAGCAGTGGTGTTAAGGCAGAACTGCAGTTCCTGGCATTTGTTTATTAAAGCAGCTCCTGACAGAGACTAATGACTTCTTAATGAATCTGTTGTCATACTAAGTTGTGGTTTTCCCTTCTCCCTGTTCCCGCCACCCCCATTTTCCTGGGATCATTAACTCCTGAAACCTCACAAGGAATGGGTTCAGGTTTGATTTTTGGTGGTTCTTTTTCTTTCCACTTAAGGAAGAGGTCCAACTGGGGTAATGCAGAAAGAAGAGCTGGCTCCGTGGTGTTGGCAGCCTCACAAAAGCGGCAAAGAAATGGCTTTCTAGAGAGGGAGATTCCCAGCAGCAGAAAAGCACAGTGGGAGTCACAATGTGGGGAGACAGGCAAAGAGCACATTTGGTTGTAATGCAGGAGACCCCTTCACCTTGCATTATGCCAGGATCTTACAAGCAGTGGGGAAGCTCCAGTGAAGATCTTTGCTATGTGTGATAATTTTCCTTTTTTTAAAGGGACAGAGCCTGCTTCCCCTCTGCCCTGCATCTGTGCTGTCCATTACACCTCTGGGCAGAGCACACCCCCTTGGCATTGGTTATCAGTCCCTGTGGGGAATCAAGCCCACAATTTTGATCCATGTTTGGGCTTCCCTTCTCCCCAAGGCCTTGCTTCTTCCTATTGGGCTGTTCAGTGGCTCATTGCGTTTTCCCCCCCTTTCACCTCTAATAGATACTCACCCAGATGTTCTCCTTACCACTTTCTCCAAGCTAGTCTTCTTTTAACTTCTCTTGTTCTGACAGATCTTTCTCTTCCAGATGATCCAGATGTTCCAGCTGGTATCCAGATGTTCTTCCATCCTCAGTCTCCCAGAAGTTCTCCTTTTCCTGTTTCTCCACATATTCTCTTTATTGTGTCTTTCTCCCCACAGACATTTTGCCCACAGATATCTCTGAGTCCAGATGTCTAAACACTTTTACGGTCCCGTCACCATAGTATCTGAGTGCCTCACAAGCATTAAGAAATGTATCCTGTGAAGTAAGGAAAATTGCATTCCTGTTTTACAGATGCTGAGCTGCAATGCAGATAGATTAAGTGGCATGCCCAGGGTTATGCAGCGTATCTATGCAGAGCCAGAAGTTGAACCCCCACCTCTTGAAGTCCCGGCCCAGTACCCAGACCACAAGACCATTCTCACTCCAGTGCTTTTTCTCTTCTCACCCGGCTCTGGATGCTAATTCTTGTCCTCCTTGCAATCTGATGTGGGATGAGACATTATCAAGTAATTACCCTGCTTTCTACAGGCCTAGATATGGCAAACAAATGGTGATTTCTGAGTCTGTGCAATGTTTCTTTTAGAATATACAAGAAATGAAATATGGGCAGTGTTGTTTTCCATTGAAGAGCCTGTAATTTCACTGCATGACTCCTGCTTGCATATCAGGGAAGCTTTAATTTCACTTGCATTAGGAATTCTATTGAAATAGCAAAATGATCTATTGTCTTCCAGCAACCTCAGGGGCATGTGATTAGAAGCGATAGGAATAGGTCAGTTTCCAGCTATTTCTAGTAGGGACTACAGACAGCATAGTCCTGGCTTTTTTCAGCAGGCAGATGTATCCATTATAATGTAGCAGCACTGGCTGAGGAGGAACCTCACAGACTTGGCATGACTAAGCAAGGAGCTGCTGAAGACAATGACATAGTTACTCTTGTGAAAAGGCAAGGAGGGAGCTGTTCAATATAAGGTTTCAGAGTAACAGCCGTGTTAGTCTGTATTGGCAAAAAGAAAAGGAGGACTTGTGGCACCTTAGAGACTAACCAAAAGTTTGCCCCGTGGAGGCGGCACAACTCAACGCTAGGCTCTTAGTACTCTCACCTCATGGCCAGGCTTTAGAGCCAAAACGGCTGAGGTTCTTTAATTGTGTTGGCTGCTTTACAGTAAACCAGAGAAAACAAGTCAGGCTTATGCATAAATGGTTACCAAAATTTATTAAGCTAGATTCTAATCATGTGGTTACAAAATTGCTAGTGCCTACTTATTTAAATGTAGAGATGTTACACACACAAACAAGTTACAAAACTGAAGCCACAATCCCAAAGAAAGAAAACAAAGTATAGAGCTCTATTTCAAAATATGTGTACACTAAAGATAGGAGATCAGGTGTGGGTGCTTCTTACCCTCCTTGCATCTCTCGATTCCAGCGGTGCCAAGCCAGGATCGGTCACTCAATTCCGCGGAAAGACGAATAAGGGACAAGGCTTAGGAACCCTCTTAGCTGCAGAAGCCTTGGGAGGCTGTCACTTATCTGACCAGCAGATAGATAGTGAAAAGCACTCAAGGCTTCTGCAGCTAAGAGGGTCCCTAAGCCTTGTCCCTTATTCGTCTTTCCGCGGAATTGAGTGACCGATCCTGGCTTGGCACCGCTGGAATTGAGAGATGCAAGGAGGGTAAGAAGCACCCATACCTGATCTCCTATCTTTAGTGTACACATATTTTGAAATAGAGCTCTATACTTTGTTTTCTTTCTTTGGGATTGTGGCTTCAGTTTTGTAACTTGTTTGTGTGTGTAACATCTCTACATTTAAATAAGTAGGCACTAGCAATTTTGTAACCACATGATTAGAATCTAGCTTAATAAATTTTGGTAACCATTTATGCATAAGCCTGACTTGTTTTCTCTGGTTTACTGTAAAGCAGCCAACACAATTAAAGAACCTCAGCCGTTTTGGCTCTAAAGCCTGGCCATGAGGTGAGAGTACTAAGAGCCTAGCGTTGAGTTGTGCCGCCTCCACAGGGCAAACTCTTGGGGCACCTGTCAGTCAATCCTGGCTGCCCGCTGCGAAGGAGCTCTGAGCTCTAGCAGTTAAAGTCACGGGTGTGGAGAGGCTCTTAGTGCTGCCATTGGGGCACCTGTCAGTCAGTATTGACTGCCCGCTGCGAAGGAGCTCTGAGCTCTAGCAGTTAAAGTCACGGGTGGTTAGGACCTTGGGGCATCCGTCAGCCTACCCCGGGCTGCCCGCCGCGAAGGGACAGTGCGTCCTAGCGGTTAAAGTCACGGATGGTATAAACGGGCATAGCTGGCACCTCACCAAACATCCGATGAAGTGAGCTGTAGCTCACGAAAGCTCATGCTCAAATAAATTGGTTAGTCTCTAAGGTGCCACAAGTACTCCTTTTCTTTTTGTTCAATATAAGCAAGCCCATCACATTTCCAGTAGAGGGCATTGTTTCACATATGTGTGCAAACATGGACACGCCACTTCTCATTTAGCTGAGCTGTTTGCCATAAATTGCCTTTAGAGTAAAGAAAAATTGACTGGCTAGTTTCAGTTTGCACACTTGCCCTATAGCTTGTGGGAGGCCCCTAAACCACCCCATTAGGAGTCAGCGAGGATCCCTTGGTTGCTCTCGTTTCTTAAAGGGCTAGGTTTTCACTTGCTCTATGACCAACAGCTCCCAGTGCGATGCTTAAGGCCAGATTCCCACAAAAGCTCAGCCCCCAGCATGCTGAGCACTTGTAAAAGCCGGCCCATGTGTGTCACCAGCTTCGCAGCCACCCTTGAACATCAAGAAGAAACAGTCTTTATATGCAAACCTTGGCCTGGGAATTTTTCACTTGAGCCACGCGGGATAGTACACTGGCCATGTACAGTTGCCAGGGCACCTCTGTGGAAAGGAAGTGCCACATACAAGCCCTGGCTAACCCATTCTTGTTTCTTGCTGGAACTTCCCATTTTCTTGTGAGTAGTGGACAATGCGGGTGGTTCTTAAGAAAACCCTATGTCGTAACACTAAGGCAAACTGTGTTTGTTGTGCTGGCCTTTCTTTTGCCAGGGTGTTAATAGAGATTGACAGAGCCTGGAGTTACAGGTAATTCCACTGGCAGTTTCTACGGCCTCCTGTACCTGGTTAAACAAAGGCAGGGAAAAAGAGAGAAATGTCAGTTGGACACAGCTGCCAGAATCCACCACACTCCCTCCCCCATGCTCCGAACTAGTCCTGCTCAGACACATTATGCAGCTCCCAAAAGCTTGTCTTTGGCCTCATAGAAGGGCTGAAGAGTCCCTGATCTTGGCCCAGTTACAAGGCCATGGAAGCTGGGCCTGCTCATAAAGAAAGAAAAACTTGCGTAATGATGAATTGTCCACTGAGGGGGATGGGGCAGGTGCCGAGCCATCTGCTGAGCCGGAGAGAGGGTTCTGGTTGCATGGGCAAGGCAGGCTGACTGAGCCTGCATAGCCCCCCCCCCAGTGAAACAGCATTTTTAGGGCCCACCCCAGATTTACAGCCCCCCTCCTTTATAGAAATAATAGGCCAGCTCCTCAGTGGGTGTGGCATAGCTTCCCTGAAGTCATAGATTTACGCCTGCTGAGGATCTGGCCCATTAATACATACAAACCAAAGTTAAACGTTTGTGTTAACTCTATAAACGGGTGAGCTCCCTTCCTAAGTCGGGGGGAATGGCCAGGGAAAGGGGGTGTGGCTAGCATGCCGCTGTGCTTTGGCAATCCCCAGCTGCAGAATGATCCCTTGGGGGCTGTTGCAACTGGATGTAATTTAGAGCAGCCCTGATGTTGCTCTAGTTCTGGGTGTGTGAATTGCCTCCCAGCAGCTCCTGGTACTGGGGGGCTGCAAAGGTGGCTTCAAGCCACTTTTATCCAAGCTGTAGCCCTGTTGCAGCAGGAGATCAGTATAAGGACCAGGTTATTATTAGAGATGGACCCCAGCCGTCTCATTTGTATGGGTTCTGAGTTTCAAACACCCACAACTCTTCAGTGGGGTTGAGATCCGGAGATGCGGTTCTGGGGTCAAGGTTATTACGACAGTCTTGTGCACAAAACCACCTCTTTATAACACACCCGTAGGTGCTTATCTCCACCATGCATAGCTATAGTCACAAAGGGAGTGGAGTGTGACTGCAGGGTGGGCTAGTTACAGGGGTATCATTTTTCCCGAACCATTTATCACCATCACTCAGCACTGAACATGCTCCTTCCCCATAAACAGCTGAAACCCCACTGAAATGCCTCACAGACTGTCACCAGCCTGATTTATGGCTTTTCACTCCAGAGTCATTTGTATGCCCTGAGACATGGAATTTCTCTCCCAGTGAGCAGGCCCAGATGGAGACAGCATGGCTTCAGGGGAAAATCATCTTACTGCCTTGGAGATCTCTCTCTATCATACATACACAGATCCAGGCACATATACACACACTCACAGACACACTCAGATCCAGACATGTTCACACACAAGCACAAATCAATCCAGACATGCTCACCTGCATGCACACACACCCCCCGCCCCGGCGCCCGAGTCTTGGACACACTCTTATCCGGACACATGCACAGAGACACAAGTACAGACTTGAATACAAGACATGGGCACACTAGGATCCAGATATGTATACACACCAGGGTGGATTTGATTTAAATTCAGGAAGACTCGATGTAATCATGGATTTCTACATAAAAGTGCATTCTTGTTGGTTGTTATAACCTTAATACATATTCTTCACAACTCAGAGATAGATGTAGGTTTCATTTTTAGAAATTACACACTGTACATTTTTAAAGTGATTTATTTTGAAAACTTTTTGGATTAGTTTTACAGCTATATCAGAAAATGAATGATTGTTTGGTTATTTCATTTACCAAAGGTAATTGAAGCCGATATTTATGAAGTCATTGGGAGGTGAACTATCTCCAATTCAACGAGTTAATCATTAATATTTGGAGGATTGCTTGCCATGCTGTATTCGGAGGAGAACATAACCAGACAGACATTTAAATTGTTTTATTTAACTAAAACAACACCGTTATGTATTCTGGATTTTTTTGTTCAACAGCAAACATAATATTTTAACAAAACAAGCATATGAATTTTTGAATTTAGTTAAACATTCACGTTTTTTTAAATCAGGTTTGTTTTTGTTAAAATTGTTTTTAACTAAAATAGTTAAATGAAATTTTTTTTTAAAAAAACAAAAATTAAATCGACTAGGTCAGCCAGGTCAACATGAGAAACTTAAAATATTGGTTTCTGCAGCTAATTCAGTCGTCTTCACCTTCATTTTCCTGTTTGTTCTTAATCTGGAAAAGAAAAACAAGCTTTCCTGCTTTTTCAGGTCCCAAAAGATTTCTCAATTTGGAATGAATTAGTCCAAAGGAGGAAAATATTCTTTCTACACCGGCAGAAGAAGCTACTGCTGTTAAAAGTGAGATTATCATCTCAACAGTCTCTGAATCCGAGTGCTTAAGTGACTTCCACCAGTTCATTGGTGTGACTTTCTTTAAAACATCATCTGCAAACACATATTTCTTGAATGGTTCTTATTCCCAAACTGGGTCTCTTTTATGGCCTGCTGCCATTACAGGTTTTCCCTTCTAGTGAGAGAATGGTATGGTAGATTTCAAATCAATGAAGGCTACACTCAGAAAGACCTCAAGACTTCTGGAATATGCTGCTCAAACAGTTTCACTTTTGTTTCTGCTGCCTGTCCCTCCCTTCTCACATTTGTCTCCAGACTTCTTCTCCTTGTCCAGATCTGTTCCACCCCCAACAATCTTCTATTCATTGAACCTTTTGAAACTTTGCACTTTTAGAGAGAGGTAAGGGATTGACTCTGTGTATACAAATTTGTAGAGGGACAATAGGGTTGAGGTCTGTTATTTCTCACCTCTATATATTATTTATTTATTTATTTATTTTAAACCATTTTTGCTGTTAACAAGCATGTTATCTCTGGAGACACAAATCCACAGTTTGAGAAATGTAAAACCAAGCATCTCTGATGGTATCTTCTAGACTGAACACTGAGTCCTGCTGGGTAGACAGAAAGATTAACCTAAATAATCTATACAGAAGCCCCTGGAACCCCATAAAATTGGGTCCCTAATCCATGAACTATTGGAACTCATTTACAAAACTTTTCTTACACATTACATGAATATATTGTCTCATACTATAGAATTAGAATTTATAATCCCTATTCCATGATGAGATATCTTTGAGCTATAATATATATTAATTAAAACTATCTTTAGATAGGTTTTTTCCTCAAAAAGCATTTTATCAAAAAAATCCGATTTAAATAAAAAAATTGGATTTTTTAATTTTTTTAAAAAAATCATTGATTTTTATCCACCCTGATACATACACACACACACACAAACACACACACTATAGATGCACTTAGATCAAGACAAGTGCACAGAAACACAGACACAGATACAGCTACACTGAGTATCAGACCCAGAGATACAATTCAATTCAGTTCAATAAGATTTTATTGGCATGACAAGCTATACAAGTGTTGCCAAAGTATAAAAAAGCCAGTAAACTGAGATCTCTGTCGGAGGTCCTGCAGCAGGTACAATTCATCAGGCATTCACCCAGCGTGAATGCATCTGATGCAGTGAGCTGTAGCTCACGAAAGCTTATGCTCAAATAAATTTGTTAGTCTCTAAGGTGCCACAAGTCCTCCTGTTCGTTTTGCAGATACAGACTAACACGGCTGCTACTCTGAAATCTATCACCCAGGGTGGAGAGGAAGAGTACATTGGTATTTAACCCTCAGTACTTGAAGTATTTTGCCCAAGACAGTGTATACTCGGATACACTCAGACATACATATACAATATATCAACACACACACACTCTTCCAGACAGAGACAAACCTGTCCACTTGGATCCACACACAGATATTAACACATACCCGCTTGGACACGGAAACACACACATACATCAGACAGGGACACAATGATTCATCCACGTACTCAGACACAGACATGCACACACGCATAGACTCGGACACTGAGACACATGTATGCTCTCCCATCCAGAGCCATACACCCTCAGAGACTTGGACACACACACGCTGACTTGCACTGTCATAAAGAGACACACACACACGTATTCACACAAAGACTCACAGATACCCTCTAACATGGACAGGCACAAACACATGAGTCACACATTGACTGTCATACTCCCCCCCACACACACACTTACACAATCTCTCTGTTACAGGGATAGACGTACACACTGACATGTCATGAACACTCAGACGCACACACTGACAAACACATACTCTTAGACACACAAATAAACATCCCAGAGCATTTGGCTTTCTCCCTCTGCAATCATTGAAATGCAGGCAGTATTCTGCTCCTTAGATTTCGTCGCTGTAACCCAAAACTTGGTCAACTGCCAAAGCCGTCCTGTCATGAAGCATGGCACAATGACATTGGAACAGTAACTTTCCCATCTCCATGGGAATGAGAGCTGGGGAACCTGGCATGAGACTTCACTGCCATCAGTGAGAGAAAGCACTAACAGGGTCTTTATCTCATGGAGACACCTTCTGCAGGCTGTATAGCTGCAGGCCCTGCTGGGGGATTTAACGCAGGCAACTCAGGCTAATCTAAATGCTTGGCTGGCAGTACAAGCCTCTCTGATCTCTTCTCCCTCGCACCTGGGTAGGGGAGGATGAGTCTTGCTCTGTCATCAGTGCAGGGAAACTGTATGGGCTTAGCATAAGAAACACAAACATCCTCCCCACGTCCTCCAGAAAGTTACCCCTAACTCGAGTCCCATACACACACAAAAACCCTGAACTCTGGCATGGCGGTGCTTTTGTCTCATGTTGGCTGACCCATCAGGGATATAGGCCCCAGCTCAAGTGAGCACAACTCCTCAGCTGCTAGCATGACCATTGAATAGCGTAGATGTAGGCTAATGTCATGTCGGTGCTGCTAGTAGGGTAACTAGATGTCCCGATTTTATAGGGACAGTCCCGATATTTGGGGCTTTGTCTTATATAGGTTCCTATTACCCTCCAGCCCCTGTCCCTATTTATTACCCTTGCTCTCCAGTCACCCTAGCTGCTAGTCCTCCAGGGCCTTCCCACAATTCCCTTTTGTGTGTGCCCCAAAAGGAGAGAGAAGTTCTCCCACAATTCACTGGGAAAGAAGCTCAACTTAGTGCAGTGCACACAGAACAGTGGGACGTGCCCGTAGACGTCCTAGCACCTCATGAGGGAGAGCAACACCAGCATGGGCACTGCTGCCTGCATGTTATTCCATAGCGTGGCTGCTCCCACTCAAGCTAGGCTAACTCAAGAGGAGTAACTTGAGTTAACTCGGCAGTGAAGTTATACCCCAAGAGAGTATCATTATCCCCATTTGACCAATAGGAAGCTGAGGCACAGAAAGATTAAGTGATTTGCCCAGAATCACACAGGGAGTCTGTGTCAGAGCCAGAAATTGAACCCCATTCTTCTGAGTCCCATTCCAGAGCCTTAATCCTCTTCTCTATACTGGTTGACCCATCCCTTGCACTGCAATGACTGCCCGCTGGACTACATTAAGGTGTTTCCTACGAAGACACCTGGTGACACTTTTTGCTATCACATTCTAAATGCTGCACCTATTCGGAGCACTGGATCAGATTCTGATCTCCCTATGGGCCAGGTTTCATTCGAGTCAATCAAATTACAGCCCAGTGTGAACGAGATCAGGAGCAGATCTGTTGAATTTAGATCCTTTATGTCTTCACCTTAAATATAGCCTCTCAGCTTCCCTTTCCCCCACTGTCATTTACAACTCTGTCATGAAAAAAGGAATTAAACACAAAAATGTTTTTTACAAGTGTCTGACTGGAGAAAAATCTTTGAACAGCTAATTGATGAGATAGCCACGTGGAATCCTTTGAACTCTCTCTGCTCTGCAGCCAGCCACTTGCCCTGGGCGCAGTCACTGTCCTAATTAAGAAGTCAATGTTTCGAAGAGAAAACTGAATAGATGCCAGTTAGGAAGAGGCAGGGGAAATACAGAATGCACAAAAGAAGTGGACAGCAAAGTTACCACAAGGAGACAAATAAAATATGCTGCAGATATTGGGAAATGCAAAGTAGAGAGATGGAAGGATGAATGACGACACTGTAATAACCAGGAAATCGGTACCTTTTGTCTCAATAGCGAAGAGAAAGCATGATGGTGTCATGAAGACACTGGGCTGAGACTCAGCCAATCTGGGTTCAGCTTATTCTGCCTCTGCCTCAGCCTCCCCATGTGACCTTGGGCGAATCACATTTTCAGATGTGTCCAGAATTCAACAGGTCCCACTGTGCCACTGACAGACCATTTTTCCAAAAAGTATTCGTAATACTAATTACTATTATTATTTAAGTGTTACCTGTGACAGGACAAGGCCAGATGGCTATAGTGAAGTAATGGGACACAGATATATTAGCCACAGGCTCAACAAATCCCTGCTACCAAAATAAGCAAATGGCAGCTGCTCCTGGTCCAAATTAAGACACCTGGGCCAATTAAGATCTTTCCAGAAGGCAGGGAGGACAGCTAGGTTGATTGGGACACCTGAAGTCAATCAGGGGCTGGCTGAAACTAGTTAAAAGCCTCCCAGTTAGTCAGGTAGGTGCGCATGTCAGGAGCTGTAGGAGGAAGTTGTGCTGTTGGAGAGACAGAGCAGTGCACACCATATCAGACACAAGGAAGGAGGCCCTGTGGTAAGGGTGAAGTGGATCTTGAGGAAGTGGGGGCTGCTGTGGGGAAGTAGCCCAGGGAATTGTACATGTCCTGTTTCTAAAAAGTCAGCCACCATTGCTGATACTATTAGGGTCCTTGGGCTGGAGCCCAGAGTAGAGGGCGGGGCCGGGCTCTCCCTTTTGCCCCCCTGATTAATCACGGAGACTAGGAGACAACAGAGACTGTGCAAGGGAGGATAGCTTCTCCTCACCTCCCTCGCTGGCTTCTGATGAAAATGGCTCAGTAGGCTGTGAGCCTTGTCTCTAGAGAGAGAAGGGCTACGTGGAGGGTCACAGTGAGCCTCTGAGGCTAGCGAAATCCACCAGGAAACACGGGCCTCACGGAGACAAGGACAGAGCTTTGTCACATACCATAACACAAATAATGGGCTAAAGTTTCAAAAGCACCTAAGGGACTTAGGCTCTTAAATCCCATTGAAAGTCAATGAGACACATCTTGAAAATTTGACTTAATAATAACCATCACTGATATCATTAGTAAATTTCAGCAGTGTGAGTCCATCTTAAGGAGGGCAAAAGATCCAGTTTCTACAATCTATTTTTTTGAAATTCTGTGTCTACTTTGGAATGGTCTGAGGCTGTTGCTGTCTACAAATTATGACGATTATTAAGGATTGCTCTTACTATTAGAATCGCTAGCGGATTTCCCCTTTCCTCCCTTTTCAATCAATAGTTTATTTCCCTTGCAATATATTTGGAGTATTCCCAGCATGCTGAGAGGCAAAATGTAGAAAAGTAGACATTGACCCATTAAACTGATCTGGGGAATGAATCCATCTTGTGTTTACCAACCCCAAACCAGGGGAAGAACAGCCAGGGCCCATGGGAGGAGAACACCAGCCCTGTCTGGGATTTCCCCATGACTAACAGGTAAAAAGTGTTTGCTTACAAAGACGCCACTAGAATCACACAGGGCACAACTCCCTCTGGCTGCTAATTCATTCTGAACAATGAATGAACTGATACTATTCACTAGGGACATGAGCAGACTGAGTTCTTGGGAGTGGGCGTCTGGGGGGAGGTGAAGAGAGAGATGACTGCTTTCAAAGGGTTCTGTAGGAGGATTGTTAGTCTGCTGCCTCGTTCCCACGTTGTCCTGAATCGAACTCTGCTCTTCCCATAAGCCGTTGGCTGCTGCTGGGCCTGCCAATGATCCATGCTCACCATGGCTGGGTGGCACTGGAGAGAAAGAAAGGGAGTGAAAAAGGAGAAAATTAAAAAGGAAGTGAGAAAGAAAGGACAAGAGAAAGAAAGGGAGACACAGAGAGAGGAAGGAATCAAACAATAACTAGTAAAGCTGAACTTTTGTTACCTGATTTAGCGCAGCCAGAAATGAGCAGTTACTTCCTCCTGAGGCATTGGGAGCATCTGCCTGGAAAGTGGCTTTGTGGCCATCACTCCAGCCAAGATTTACTGTAGTGTCAGTATTGTTTCCTCCCTGTCATATCCAGAGTCGCTTTAACAGGGAGAAATATCACTCATCTTCCTGCGAGCCAACACGAACGGCATGAAAAAAAAATCAGTTAAAATAATTGCAGGTTACAACAAATCAATTGGAACTGTGTAAATAGCCTTCAGGCAGGCATACAACAATGTGTTCTTCAGCTAACATGCTTAACGTGCGCGAAGTTCCCCACCACCCCTCAGCAGCAGCCAGTCTGAGCAGCACTCGTATAGAAACTGAAGAAAGCAGGAATCCAGATCCTGATTGTGTCAGCTTCATGGCTCCAGGTTACCCCAATTCTTTGGTGGCTGTCAGAGAGAACCATTAATTCATAGTCCCTTGTTATTGAGTAAAGCACTACACCGAAGTGGTGAGAAAAAGGGAATGGAAACTACCTTGCCCAGAGTCCCAGCAAGTAGGTTCATAGACTATAAGGCTAGAAGTGACCATTAGATCATCTAGTCTGACTTGCTGCATAACACAGGCCAAAGAATTTGTACTAAGCCCAATAACCTGTGTTTGACTAACACATACCTTCCAGAAAGGCACCCAGTCTTGATCTGAAGATGCCAAGAGATGGAAAATCCACCACTTCCATAGGTAGCTTGTTCCATGGGTTAATCACCTTCACTCTCGTAAGCTGTGAGGTTTGTGAGTCTGGTGTCCTGAGAGATGCCAAGTCTTTCACCGCCTGGGGTTTTGCACTCAGTTAACTCTCTTGGCAAGGTTCCCCAAGAGACAGCTGCAGAATGGGAAAAACACTTGACATTTGGGTGAGATCCTAGTTCCCAAGCTGATGAGAACATTCATCCGATGAAGTGAGCTGTAGCTCACAAAAGCTTATGCTCAAATAAATTGGTTAGTCTCTAAGGTGCCACAAGTACTCCTTTTCTTTATTCAGAGTCAATGACTCTCGGGGCTGGTCTACACAAAAACTTGCACCAAATTAACAAAAGGTGTCAATTAAAACCCACATAGTTATTCCTGTACAGATGCTCTTATTTCAGAAGAATGACATCAGCTACATTGAGTTTAGCCAAGTTTATTTAGTATATTTAAGTGTAAGTTTGTTTGTAGACCAGGCCTTGGAGAATTTTCTTCAGGAACTGCACAAGTATAACCTGGGGAGAGGGTTCCGAGTTTCCAGTCTCAGTTGGTGTGTAATAGGCTGTGAGAGCCCAGGCCATTGGGAGGACACCCTACCATGCATTCATAAGCCTCTTTTAGCAGAGACAGTCATTAGGTATTCAGGCAGCTAATTCTTTGAGACACAAAGTCTGCGCAAAGTGAGAGGGCAAAATCACTGTAGTATTGAAAATTTTATGGTTTGCAAGCCTCATTACAAAACACTTTGAGGGAACAAGACAGTAACAATTTTCCAGGATGTTTCTTTCACGTCCAGAAACCCCGATGAATAGAAGGGCTCCACGGCATCTGCCAGCAGCGTTACAATTGCACTGTTCCCCCGAACTTTCCCTCGTCACATCCCCTAATGCGCTCATACCCACTCTTTGTGGGATCTGTTTCTATCAAGAGTGCACGAGGATTTTAAATGGGAGAAAGGGTGTATGTTTGCTGAGGGAACATCCTGCAGCAGTCAGGGATATTGATCTGACGGGTTTTCCGGTTGAATAGGTGGTTGCTGTAGATTTGTCTAGCCTCGACTTCTGTTGCTGAAGTGCCTAAGTGACAGGGGATGGGGGAAAGGCACATACACTCTAGCTATTAGGATCTGCTTTTCCAGCTGCAGTATTTGCAGGTTGTAGCAAGTTTCCTGCTGGCCATACACCATTTGGCTGTTGCTAAATTTTCCAGCAGCGACTGCACCAGGCAGCATAGCCCTGCCACAGTGCCACCGCCCGTAAGCAGCATGGCACTGCTGCCACTTCTCCTCACCCAGGCAGCACAGCCCCTCTGCACTGAGGAATGTTTCCACATCCATCTACCTAGACTCCACCCTGCAGCTGCGTGATCCCGGTAGCTCTCTGGACTGTGTGGACTACTAGGGATGGATTAAGGACAGCTCCTCTTGCACAGCCACCTATTAGAGGCTAGCAAGAAGCTGTCCCCGCACTCCTGGAAGCCAGACTAGGCCTTGCCTGCAACAGCCATCCCACAGCAGAGCGTGCTTGTGTGACAGCCAGCCCTAGGGACTGCCAGAGCTAAATGCAGGGGTCACTACAGCTTGAGCTAAAGAGACACACTCCGTAGTTACAGGTTTCAGAGTAGCAGCCGTGTTAGTCTGTATTCGCAACAGCCCCACATCCTCGATCAATCAGGCATAGAGAGAGGACTCTAACACACACCTACCAGTGGGTTACACTTGCTACAGCTTCTCCCTGGGCACAAGATGCAAGTCCACAGAGAAGGGTCTGTGCATTTGCATGACAGCATAGATTGCTCACTCCCGTTTATTCAAGCAGCCGCCTTCGTGGCTAGATCTCAATACAGAGAACAAGGGTGGCTGCAGTACACTACATTTAGGGGCAGTCCTCGGGATCCAGATGAGTTCCCAAGATTATCCCTCTGCTAAGTGAATTATGAGCCCCAGCCCCCACTAGCCCTGAAGGTTCCTGGGTAATGTGCACTTAGAGGATCCCCAAGGAATGATCTTGTCTCTCTTTTGTAATGACTTGGAAGCTGCTGTGTAATTATCCAAACCTGTACAGCGTGATAATTACCCCGTCCCTGCATGAGATGCACTTGAATAGTCAAGAGTTACCACGTCAGGAGCAAGGATGGATTGACGGGATAGCTCTACCTTTTAACTTAAAAAGATGTGCTATAATGGGTGATATCTGTCTACCTTTGTTATACTATTATTGTTTGTATTACAATCATGCCTAGGAGGCACAGTCGTGGACCAGGACCCCACTGTGCTCAGCACTATACAAACACAGAACAAAAAGACAGTCCTATATCTCTGGCTATTTAGTGTTGCCAACTCTTGTGATTTGATGGCACTACATTTCATGACAGCTGGTGTTTTTCTTAAAGAGCCAGCTCCGGGGTCATGTTGTTGCATGAGAACCTCAGCTTCCACCAAAAAAAAATAATGCAAATTTCTAGTTAGACCTAGAGTTTTTTAGGGCCTGGTTAGACAAACACCTGTCAGGAATGGTCTAGTTGTTATGTAGTCCTGCCTTGAGTGCAGGGGACTAGACTAGAAGACCTCTCAGCTCCCTTCCAGTCCTACACATCTGTGATTCTATAGTTGTGCAGAAAACCTGGAAAATTTTGATCCTAACGGTGCACACACCAGAAGATAAAGAGAAAGAACCCCAAATGTATTTATCTGTGTTTAAATCCCATGCTTTTTGAGATTGTATTATAGCTATATGTCTGTGTCATTTTATAGGCTGGGAGTTTCAAAGGAACCTAAGGGAATTAGATACCCAAGGCCCACTGGATTTCAATGGGATTTGGACACCTAAATGTGCTTTGTGGCTTTGAAAATTTTCCCCATAGTGTATTCCCCATATTAGGGCCAGATTTTCAAAAGAGCTCAGCACATTTGGTTCCGAGCATTTGAAAATCCACCTTTGTGGCATCTGTCAGATAAAGGGTTAATAGTCTCTCCTCCTAAACAGAATATGGAATCCAGGTTTCTCCTCTCTGTGCAGTGATTGCTAGGAAACCCAGCAGGCGGGACCCTGGGCTCAACTGGAATCAATTGCTCCATTAGGCGGGACTACAGACTAGGGAGACCCTCAGCATAATATTCTTTTGAGTTTGGCTGCACCCTGGCACCATGTGCCTCAAAGCGAGGGGCAGGGACTCAGGGTGTGTGTGACACCTTTCTTGTTTAGCCACCCCACGCTATTCAGGCTGTTGTTCTGTGCTTTGGGAATGTTTTGGGGTATTTTTGCCAGAACAAATAGTGGGGAATTCCTTGAGGAGCAGCGAAATTGATTAGGGGTGGGTGGCTGATTTATGAGTCATGATCCAAAGAGCTGAAAGATGCACAGCTTGGCTAAGCAGCAATGTCAGGAGGTGTGAGGAGTACAAGAGTTCTACTGAGACGGACAGGAATTGCTTGAGGTGTGACTAGAAGGACCAGCCTGGAAATATACACAGGGAAATGTCCAAAGGAATTTCAGAGGGAACTCCTCCCCTTCCCAGTGAGAGCAGTTAGGCTGCACAATAATCTCTATAAGCAGAATAGTGGGTTCCCCATTGTTTGTGTCATTTAAAGAAACCTGAGCAAGCTAATGGAAAATGTACCATAGGGAGCAAGGCTGATCTTGCAAGGGTATTATTTATTTCTGCTTTCCAAACAGAAAGAACAGTGGATCCTTGCCCCCAAGGAATTCACACCATAAAACCAGAAGGGACACTAAAAGGTCTTGGCTGCATCTAGCTTAAATGGTGATTTTTTTCCATTTAGCCCTGGCTAACCTTCCAAGGTGTCTGTACGGTGTGTATATGTATACTTCTATATAAGCACACACAATGCATCTTTGTGGAAAGGTTTCATTTGACACTCTGTTGCCGATATATTGCCACAAGATGCTTGTTCCCACTGATTGATCTTCCACTGCCCCATGCACACTTAACTAAATGAAAATGTAATGCCGTGGTCAGGTCGGTGGTATATCAAAATTAATGGGAGCTAATTCTGCAGGGTTTGAACCTTGCTTCTTATGAAATCTCAGTGGGTGAAATGTTACTGCAAAGTTTGAGAGAAGCACTACCGTGGGCCATGCAAACGCTGGCTGGAGTATGTGCAAGGCAGTGAAGAAACGCTACTCACCTCCATTCACTGTCTCGATGGGTTGCCCTTTGTCTGCATACAGGTGGTCTGGAAACATGATCTAGTTCAACCATAAATCATTAGCCTAGATGCAGAAATCTCTGGGTGAAATTCCACGGCCCGTGTTGTACAGGAAATCAGACTAGATGATAGTAATGGTCCCTTCTGGCCTTAAAAATCTATGAAACTATACAGGGTTTGTTAGATCAAAGCTAGAACTGAGCAAACTCATCACAGCAAATAATTCATAAGACAAATTTGCTTTTTTTCTGTTTGTAATTTGTCCATGGGTAGCTAAACATTTTCCTGGCTACACCTTCCATCTGAAATCATTTGTTGAATACTTTCTCCATGTATGCTCAGTCTGTAGCTTGTAAATAAGCAGTTGGTTTGGACAGACAAAAGTCAAGCTGTTCTGGTGAGTTTTTGATTGAGTACACATCTCGTCTGACATTTCTGTGTTTTCCTAATAGGATAACTTTTAGACTCAGGCTTGAATATTCATGTTTATGAGTTCAAAAATTGCTTTCTGCAAATATTCTCCTATAGCTGCTTAAAAATCTGGATGCTTCCACAAATATTCCTGCCAGGAAACTCATTAGCTAGAATATTAATGAAAAGTGAACGCAAAAAAGTTCTGTGAATGCCCATCAATGAGAATTCACTTTAAAAAACTGAGTGAATATTCAACGCTTGCTCAGCTCTGTCAAAGTCAGCATCTTTCATTACACCTGAGGAAAAAAATTGGAAATGCAGAATATAAAGCACCCTGTGAACAAAATCGCTAAGAAAAGTGAGTCCTGCATTCACTACTATCTGCTCAAGTTTTCAGGTGGTCTCCAGATTAAGATCTATGGAGAGTTCATTGATGTTATTCAGTCTGGAGGCGATGAGCATGAATGGTTGTGCTAAGATCCACTTGCAAAAGATCCATCTGCTTCCCAGACGTACAATCAGACTCATAGAAACGTGGGGCTGGCAGGGACCTTGAGAAGTCATCAAGTCCAGGCCTATGCACTAGGGCAGGACTACGTAAACCTAGTCCATCCCTGTCAGGCATTTGTCTAACCTGTTCTTAAAAACCTCCAATGATGAGGATTCCACATACCTCTTGGAAGCCCATTCCAGTGCTTAACTACCCTTATAGCTAAAAAGTTTTTTCCCCCTAATATCTACCCTAAATCTCCCTTGCTGCAGATAACGCCAATAACTTCTTGTCTTACCTTCGGTCCTTGTCCTACAATGGGTGAAAGAAAACCTCCTGGACCATCTAGAGAGCTCGTGGCCATTACTAAGGCCAGGTCTGCACTTACAAAAATTAGATTGACCTAGCTGTGTCTCTCAGGGGTGTGAAAAATTCACACACTCCCGTGCAATGTAGTTAAGCTGACCTAGCCCCTGGCATCCAGTAGATGCATCCAGGTCTATGGCAGAATTCTTCCATTGACCTAGCTAGCTACCGCTTCTCAGAGAAGTGGATTCACTACCGTGACAGAAAAAAACCCTCCGTTGCTGTAGGAAGTGCCTGCACTATGGTGCTACAGCGGGGTAGCTGTGCTGCTGTAGTGCTCACAGTGTAAACATAATATCTGACCCACTAAAAGCAATTGGCATTACCTGCCTCCATCCCAGCCGAGAGCCTCAGCAAGAACTCAGTGTGGGATGACGATTGAACAACCCTCTCAAGTCCTGGAGGTGGTCTCCCCAGGTCAGGGATGAGGGACACGATGTGTGGGGAAATGCATGGTGCCACTGCCCATTCTGGGCTCTGTGGAGAGAAGATTTTACCTTCCAGGAGGTATCTCTCTGGTAGGCTTCGGCACCTCCCCATCACCACACCCGCTGGGGCTCACTGGCCTGGGACAGACTGTCAGCCGGGAAATATTATGCAATGATTTGTCCTCCGTGAAACGGCACCTGGAATCAGAGACTTTTATCCGGAAGTTTTAGCTCCATCAGGTCTGACTTTGAAGTGAGCCCCTACAAAAGATGAAGCAATTAGTGGATTACCATCTCGGTGGCTGGAAACTGCAGGTTAATCAGTGTCCCACTGGCAGCCCATTTGTTCGTCATCTGTATTTCTCGCTATGCAGTAGGTAACCCTGACTGCTCCCAAAGCCCTAATATTACTTTGTCCCAGTGGCAGGAAGGCTTTACCTGGAATATTCCTAATGGAGGGGCGGGGGTGATAGAATCATGTGATCAACTCATGCCTGAAAAGTTATCCAAGGAAAATCTTTGATGCCTGTAGAGTGAGGAGAAAACTCCAACAGCTGTTTTTTCCTAGGATGACTACCTGGGAAGAGTGAGGGGCAAATTGAATGGAAGGGTCATACATGTTAGAAGGGAATCCTTAAATGGCATCCCTTGCTTGGCATCCTTTCGCAACGTGAGCTGTTGGCTCGATTGTCTCCATGGTAGTCATGTTATATAAATATCTATGGGCTGCAATGCCAGGGTTTGTCACATGTAATGATGTGAAATGAATGTGACGCTGTCTGTAGGTGACATGCGTAGGTGAGGTGCTGCACTGGAGGACATTGGCGAATGACACATTGTTCTAGAGACATTCGCACTTCTGTTGAGCAGCTAGGGGACTAGAAAGCTCAAAGCGGAGAGAGCTATTCCCTCCCTCCCCGGAGGAAAGAAAAGGGAAGCTCAGAACTCTTAATTAAACCTCTTTCAAAGTCATCCTGGTGGTTTTAAGGTACCACACCGAGAGTGTCAGGAGCAGAGTCCCCACCAAAGTCCCTTCAATGCTGACCGGAGAGACCTTTAGACAGATAGTGGGAAACTGCCATTCAGTCCTCAAGGTCTGCCTGGTTTGGGGCCCTTTTGCCGACATCACCAACAAGGAAGCCACTTAATGCCAGTGGTTTGTGTGATGTGAACACCTGTCCACTGGGTCACAGACAGAGACTCGTCAGGCCACCAAATAGGAGCAACTTTTGGCCGCTACTGAAGGGGGCAGATTTCTACCAGTGACTTAGAAGGGAAAAAGAAAAGGAGTACTTGTGGCACCTTAGAGACTAACCAATTTATTTGAGCATAAGCTTTCGTGAGCTACAGCTCACTTCATCCGATAAAGTGAGCTGTAGCTCACGAAAGCTTTTGCTCAAATAAATTGGTTAGTCTCTTAGGTGCCACAAGTACTCCTTTTCTTTTTGCGAATACAGACTAACACGGCTGTTACTCTGAAACCTGTCATTAGAAGGGAAAGGCTCCCTATCCCATCAGTAATCTGAGCAAGCAGTCTGGCTTGGGCCTAGCTTTGATCACCAATTGTTCTGACTCTGTTGAAAGTAGCCCGCTATGCCCTAGAATGGCAGGAACTGGCACTGCTGAGCAGTTCATCTTCTGTAGGTATCCAGTGCCAACCAACATGCCAGCCAGGCAGCCAACCCCTCTGCAAAAGCAAAGCCGCACGCACATCCTCCTCCTCCACTTTCTCACTAGCATGTTCCAACGGGCCGTTTCACATTAGCAACTTGCTCCTACTGCAAGTGGAAACAAATACTAATGTGAGATGACACTAATACAGCAGACTGAAGTGCTGCTAATGGGATTAGACTGCCACGTTGTGTCAATACAGAGAAAACCTTTCCTGCCAGCTTCAGCTTGTTCTCCCTGGTGTTTCAGAGCACCGGGGAGACTCCAGGACTTCTTTAGAAAACAGTAAAGCCCCACAGTGCATACTGCTTCCACCATCACAGCCTCTCCTGCAGTAGAATGCACCCAGCCCTATGGTGCAGCAGTCTGGCTACGTGCACGCAGGCATCAGGCTTTGTCAGCTAGCTGCAGAGTTACATCATTGGAACCAGAACTCATGAACCTTCTTCATGGAGAATGTTGCCCCATTAGCTCAGTGAGTGCAGGGAGCAGCTGTGCATGTGAGCAGTTTTGAGATATTCCAGTAGAGGGCACTATTTCTCACACACACACACACACACACACACACAGAGCTACTTTGACGTCTTCCATTGGAGCTCAAGCGTGCATACACACAGAACAGCAGTAAACATAGACAAAGGAAAACACATGGCAGTACCTCACCTTGAATAAGAGTGGCACTCATACGTTTGTAAAGAACCCAGCCCTCTTATTCCTACTGCTCACAAATGAGAGTGACGCTGATCACGTTTCAATGGCATTCGCAAGGCTCATTGACTCACAGGTTAGGGCACCTTCCAGAGGATGACATTCAGCCATGGAAAATGCCGATCTACGGGTGCCTGCTACAACCCACGCTTACAGCGATGATAAAACACTCTTCACCATATTGCCATGAGACTGCACTGGGGTCGGTCACCAGGAGCTGTCCTCCATGTGACTATTATTGCTGCCATATTGTCGGTGAGGAAATGCCCTTCTCCCCTGCAACCATTCTTATTATGTATAACCTGCGAATAAAATGCATGTCTCGCCTGGTAAAGCACACAGTCCCATTCTCCTCTTTTGTTCTGTGTATTTCAGCTTCTAGAGGCTTTGAAATTCTCTCCCAGTCCCCCTGATACCGTCCTCCATTGTTCCCATCACCTACCACTGTGTACTGAGTCAAGCTGATACCTAACAGCCTCGGCAGGAAGGTCTCAGAGAAATCAGATGCAGCCCAGCCAATATCTGGCTATTTGGTCAGTTTGCAGTTGTAATTTGCCTTCAGAAAAATTCAGTGGAGGTGGCGCCGGGGGGGAGGGGAAAGACTAATGGGATTCATCCTGTGAATTCATTATGCAAAATCTTGGCATCCTGCCAGGCTCTCTCACACACATGGTCAATGCTTTTCTGTAATAGCGTTAAAAAAAAATCACACATCACAATGTTGGCTGATCAATCTGAATAGGTTTCTCTGCATGCATTTAAAAAAAATCTTTCTGCCAGAGACGACTGTTCGACTGTCCTCCGTCCCCCCCGTCCCCCCCACCCCAGCATCAGGAGCAATTGTCAGAAAGATGCTGGTGATTTTTATCTATTCTGAAGTTCTTCTGCGAGCAGGCAAAAAAGTGCATGCACCAAAAAGAAGAGGCAAGACTCTGACATGCTAAACTCAGAGCCAAGGCCAATTGGGGGAGGGATAGCTTAGTGGTTTGAGCATTGGTCTGCTAAACCCAGGGTTGCGAGTTCAATCCTTGAGGGGGCCATTTAGGGATTTGGAGCAAAAAAAATCGGGGATTGGTCCTGCTTTCTTTGAGCAGGGGGTTGGACTAGATGATCTCCTGAGGTCCCTTCCACCTCCAATATTCTATGATTGGATAAAGCAAAGAGAAATCTAGGGCCTGATTCACAGATCTGCTACAGCCTGTCTGCATCACTCTGGAGGCAGAAAGAGGATGTTGGCTGAAACAGGGAATACTCCCAGCCCAGGACCCAGGGAGTTTCCCATGTGAGGTACAGCTGGAATAATGGCTGCACAGCTCCCAGAGCAGGGGATATGCTGGGGATATGGCAGAGCAAAGAGGCCAGTCTCTAGTGAATCTTGGAATTGGAGAAATTAGAAATGGAAGAGACCTAGCTTAAGCTACATAGGCTTTTCCTCCTGACCAGTACAACAGTGTTCGCTATGATACATTATCCAGTGATTTATGCAGGCTGGTTTTAGAAGTCCCAAAGAATGTGGCTTCCACTACGTTTTTTTGCATCACAGAATGACCACGTAATTTCAGGACAATGAGCAATTTGAGTGCTGCAGAACAATCATAATCATAATACCAAGGTCTTAGATAATGCTGTTCATCAGTAGATTTCAAAGCGCTTCACAGAAGTCCAGTGCTGGAAGACCAGGGGGTGGTGCAAGTCCCCAGTCAGGACTGAAGGGGTGCATCAGTAGACATGTCTGAGGGCCTAGAATGTAAAAAGCAGGGAGCACTGCATCACAGGATTGAGGTGCAACAGCAGAACTGTGTGTGTGGGAGCCCAGGGCTGGAATGGAAGGGAGTACTCCACAGCTGAGGTCCATCGGCTGAGCTAGGTAGATGAGCTAAGGACTTGAATGGCAGGAGGCTGAAGGTCAGAATCAAAGTGCGTTGGGAGCCCAGGACTGGAATAGCAAGGGGGGCTGTGGCTCATGGTGACTGCAGCAAACTGATCTGGAGGGGTGGGGATTCATGATTGAGGAATAAGATGTATCAGCAGAACTGCCTTGGGAAGTCTGAGTGCTTTCTGCCTGTCTTAAGTCAATAAGACCAGCACTGAACTTGCTTCGACAATAACATTCCCTCTACATAAAAAGAAAAGGAGTACTTGTGGCACCTTAGGGACTAACCAATTTATTTGAGCATGAGCTTTCGTGAGCTACAGCTCACTTCATCGGATGCATACCGTGGAAATACCGGTATGCATCCGATGAAGTGAGCTGTAGCTCACGAAAGCTCATGCTCAAATAAATTGGTTAGTCTGTAAGGTGCCACAAGTACTCCTTTTCTTTTTGCGAATACAGACTAACATGGCTGTTACTCTGAAACATTCCCTCTACATGTTACTGTGTTACAAAAATTCCAACAGGATCCTGCAGTATTTTCAGCACCCTGGGCAAGGGGAAGCAGAGGGCAATATGCGCATGCGAAATGGGGGAAGCAGCATTAAAGTAGGATAATTTCATATCTTTTTAAGGGCTTTTGTTACTTTTTAAATTCCTGTCTAAATAAATACCCTCTTACCCAGGAGGACTAGAACATCACTGAACCAAAGGGGCCAGGTTCATCCCTGCTGTAAATCTGCTGATTTCATCCTCTCAGCTTTACACCAGGGATGAAGGGATAAATTTGTGCAACATTAGAAGCCAGTTTGGAATCTAAGGCAAATCCAAGTCCTGCCTGGTTTTGGTCAGTTGAAGTCTACTTTGTTATTTAAATGTTATGTTCTTGTATGAGTATATCTGTATATGTGGCCTGATACACAGGGATAGTATATGTATGTTTGTGTCTTAAAAATGCTGATACATAAAAGAATATATATACATATATATACATATATATATATATACACCACATGTATAGAGCACTATATATTGGTATATCAATATGTTTCTGTGTGCTGATGTAGAATGATGTTTGCGTATGAGTGTGAGTTGATTAATGACTCACCTTTTTGTGTGTCCGTCTATGAAATATGTAGTATGCCCATCATCTGTATTACCTAGACATATCAGGGTGTCGGTCTAAGGGCTAGTGAATGACAGTAGGTGCGACAGGCAGTATTTATGTCCGTGGGGTGATATGGAATTTTGTAGAGCTTATGTATAAGCTAACTGATAGTGCATTAATGGGTGTCTGTTGGCCAGGATATGACTATGTACAGCATTTGCACGCACGTCTATTCAAATGGGTTATGAATAGAGAGAGAGACCTTTTAAAGCATTTGCAACATGCATCCATTACCGTAGTGGCTAGTTGTACATGCATGCAAGACTGTGGGCTTATGTATCACCAGAGCAAATATCTGTCCTGGGTCTGGCATATAATTGCTTGTACAGTATACATATATGTGTGTCTATGGCTTGGTGTATGACAGCACACCTATTGTCAGCTGCAAATAAACTGGCAAACGGAGTGAACTCTATTATAGAGAAAGAAGAGTGAAATTTAATGCTGAGCTTCCCTTGGTGTTCCAGCCTCCTCCTCACCTAATCTAAAATTAACTTCACTGTTCAGCTGCATTTAAGCAAAACCAGTTGCCATGGCCACGCCAGGGGCTCCTAGATGTAGCAAACAAGGTAATCAGTTAAAATGAATTGCCACCGAACTGATGCTTGCTGTAGGTTACATATGAAGTTCATTCACTTGTTAAACCTAATGGACTGTATTGCCTATGAAATAGAAATGGAAATTCTCTCTCTGGTGGCAGCTGGAGTTTGAATCAGGCTGGAAGGGGGTGGGGGGGAAGAGGATGTTGAATTAACGCAGCTTGTGTTGTGGGTGGTGTGAGCCAAACAAGCCATAAAGTATGTGAGGGGGTTCCGATGAGGGTCTATGCCTCTGGTACACTGGAAGGCAGAAAGCTGAAGGCTCAGCACCTCAAACCACTGCTGAGCAGGGCATTGGCATTAATAACACCCTATTAGTACTTGCCATGCCTCCTCCCTCTTACCCCCCCCCCCACCCAAGTAGCATTTCTACAAAGGGAATAAGCCTTTGCATCACACTGCTGCAGAGGCAGGAAAAGGTCCCAGATTCCTGTGCATTATCTATACAACCCAGAGGATCACAAAGCGTGTCAGAAGCTGATACACAAACTACAAACAGGGATTGCTTTGTTTACTACCAAAATGCAGCCATCTCAGGTGTGAACTGTTACACAGGGCTTAAGAGAAGAGCTCAGGAATAATTTCTCCCCTGGGATATTGGTATAATTGTAAGGGGGATTTAGGTAGGCGTAATGTGCCCAAAGTTTGCCAGCAAGGCATCCCGATCCTTAAATAGTTGTTGCATTACATAAGTGCCCTAGGATCGTTAGTGTCCACTAGTGATCAACATCTCATATAAAAGGTGGCACTTCCTGCAGCATAGTGCCCACTCCTGTCACTAAGAGCAAGGCACTGATTTGGTATTGGCTCAGGGGATAGAGTGACATCTCCTGAGTCAGTGCCTAGCTGTTTCATGTCAGTAGCTCAGCCCAGTACTGACACTGCCTGACCAGGCTGAACTCATAACAACAAACAGGACCAGAGCACAAGGTGATACAGCTGCAGGCTGCCCTTCTATTAGTGACTCCTGTCAGGGCGGAGGCTTGTGCTGTTGCCCCAAGGCTTGAAAAGTCTCTTTGTAAGGATGGCTTGACAGAACCCCTAGTCGTGACTGTTTAATGCCAGAGGAATTCATTTGCTAAAGCAAGCAGGTATTCTGCCCTGTGAAGTGCCCCCTGGACTGAAGATGTCTTCAGATCTGAGGTCAAATTTCCTTGCAAATTTGCTTATGCAAAAAGTTTAGCCAAGTTCGGATCCACTGAGCAATAAAAAGCTGCTGTCATATCCTAAAGCATTAGTGAGTGGCAAAGCGGGCCAGGCCACAGGAGATGGCTAGCTCTGATTGCCTCACTCTGATTGCTTGGCATGGCCCTGCAGTAATAGCTTGCACAAGTGTGGAGGGAGATGGCTCTGGGACAGCATCCCAAATCCCATCAAGCTACTTCCCAAGTGAGCAAGATCTGGGAGGGTCACAGTGATGGTGTTTCCACATACAGACTTTATTTCATTTTTAACTCTGTGGGAAAGGGGAGTAATTTTGGTGTATTAAGTTGTAGCCCCAGAGTGGTCAAGCATTAAGCAACATTTCCTCCATGTAGCTCTGTCAATGCACCTCCATCCTGACCTGCTACACCCCTACTATTCCGTACGGGCTCAGAGATGAGCGTGATAGGCATACTCTAATGAAAACCTAAATAGAACAGAATAGTCTTGGGCCCATATGCAGCTCTGCAGAGGCATCTGAGTCCTGACCTGCAGCACGTCTTGCTATACCAACCCTGGGACTCCTTCATAGTTCTGCTGACACAGCTTAGTGCTGCCTTGCAACTTGTCATACTAGTTCGTACTGTGGACAAATCTCCATTCACAATGAGGTCAAGTCCTTTCATTCGTGATCTAATGTGAATGAGAGACAAAACTGTCCATTTATAAAAGCTCATTGCATCCCATACTGAGCCTGCTACACACAGAGACTCAAAGCCCTGAAGATTCACACTTGAATCACAACACATCTGTTCATATTTTACGTCTTGCAATTCTTAGTATCCCCTCTGAGGTTTTCTCCTAACACATCAGGCCACATAACGTCCTTTGTTTGTTCACACTGTGACTCCGCTAAACTGTGGAGGAGATACATTCATTTCCCTCCTCGCTAACTTGTGTCTCACCACCTAGTGAAGGATGGGAGGGCCGCTAAGGCAGAAGGAATGATGCTGGTTAAGGTAACATGCTAGCACTCAGGAGATATGGTTCATTCTTGCTTCTGCCACAGACTCTCAATGCGATCTTGGACAAGTCACTTAGGGCTAGATGTTTAAAGGTATTTAGACACCTAAAGGTGCAGAAAGGCACCTAGTGAGGTTTTCAGAAGTGCCTAGGCACCTAACTCCCATTGGAATCCCACGGGGTTGGTGGAAAATGGTGTCAAATAATAAAGTGCCTAGTGGAAAAGGTGTGGAGGTTGACAGTGATCCATATTAAGCATGTTAAATTACAGAATCTGCTGACATTCTATTGAATAGAAAACTGAGAATAAGAATGCCAGTAGTGTTAAAATCGGATGGCAGAGGAAGTGGGGATTTGCAGATATATAAAGAGACAGATAAGGTCAAAATAGCAAACAAAAAATTATATGAATTGGGGTCCTGGGAGCTGCCATCCCACCAAGAAAGTGATGTGGGGCATTCTATGATGGAGAAGCAATGGTCACAAACTTCGGTGGTGTCCCCAGAGATTGTACTGTGGTCTGATGAGGTTTCACCGCAGATGGACACATATGGAGGAGAAATAGAAAACTCTTTCTCCAATTTCCAGAAAGGAGGGAGATAAGGGGCACTGAGTCCGCTATTTTGCCTGAGAAGGACTCAGACAGGCAACAATCACAGCAGGTTAAGACAGATGAGCTCTAGGACATGGCACTGTCCGAACAAAGGAACTCGCAACAGCAGTGGTACTGATGTGTCTAGGGAGACGAAAAAGTCCAAGCAACAGCGTATGGCACCATAGGGATGAATCGAACATTGGTAGTGAGTATAGTTAGTAGGCTGGTGATAAGTATTTGGAATTCTGTGTTATATAAATGTTTACAGTTCATTCTTATTTATTATTGTTACCTTTTTTGGTTGGGAAAGGAACGTGTGGGGAACTGCACCTTTAAGAAACTCATGTTAGATAACTCAGAGACAGTTGAAACTGAGATGCTGAATGAAGCAGGTCTCTATCAAGCACCTTGTCTCTGAGTGATGACTGAATACCACAGAGATGAGGCCTGTGCTAGATCAGGGACATCTGGGCATGGATGCTGGAAATTCATTTTCAAATGATTATGCAGTGTCTATGGACAAATGTGCTACATAGATAATTCACTTACATGCATGCTCAGAGTGAAATTCATCCTTGTGCAGAAGGCCACCACAAGCCCTGTTAAGGCACCCCTTCAATGGAATACTGATAACTCGAATTACTGTGCTGTTGTTGTTGATTTTATGTGGAAGGCACTGAGATACTGTGGTGAGGGGCAGGCGCATAAACCCTACAACAGACAGATGTTCTAAAATATTTCTCCGCACTTCTCAGCCACGATTTAGTAACAGAGAGACATAGCTGGCTGTGACAGGGTACAGGGGGGCACCACCTGGTCCTCAGTGAACAGGGAGTTATCTCAGGATCCCCATCCCCTTGCACAGCTGCTCAGAGAAAGGGCTATAAATTGGCTGCCTGGATGACAGGAGAATGTTTTTGGGACGGGAAGAGGTCTCCTTCCAGCTATATCACGGTTCCACAGCTGGGGTCATGGACTTGAGTTGAACTTGAGCCCAGGAAATCTCCTGTTTCCTTCCCTGCTCATGTTCATTTATTTTGCTTCCTTATAAACAATATTCATGGAAGAAAATACCTTGCTCATCGAGACTAAGATTGTTCTGCTGAAATGTGTGTGTGTGTGCTGAACTTTCATGCCTAAGTCTTCATAACCTTTTCAACACACACTGCACCGGGACACGTGCCGATACGTTAGTGCAGCTGTGTGCTGCAGCATAGTACAGTAGTGCCAGGACAAGGATTGCAGATAATTAAAACCCATTTTTATTGCTCAAAGTCGATGCACAAAATACATCTCGTGATGTATTCTCCTTGGGGTTTTATGATGCTTGTTGATTTCCTTGCTATTTCATAGACTTCTTTACATCACCCAGATATTGCAGTGAATTAGCAAGGTTCTGCTATTTGTTGTTGATATCTGTTATTCATGTTGCAGAAGTGCCAAGATGAGGACCCAGTGTTTTAGGAGCTAATATACACATGAGTGGAGACAGGTCCTTGATCTGAACAGCCAACATTCTAAACTAGAAGGATTATTTTCAGCATTTTACACATGGGGAAACTGAGGCACATATTCATGAAGTGACTCACCCAAGGTCATGCAGGGAGTCTATGGCAGAGCCAGGAATAGCACCCATATCTCCTGAGTCCCACTGCAAGGCCCTAACCACAAAACCATCCTCTTACTCATGCACGGTGTCTTACGTATGCTTATAAAAGCTCAAAAATGTGTGTCTCTGTAAGCTCATATGTGCTACCCAGCGTATGAGCTCAATGGAAAGAAAAACAAATGTTATCTTAATGCTCTGAGGGTCCTTGCTTCTTATCTTCTCTGCTCCTCGTAATTTCTCCAGCGAGGTTTTAGCTCTCTCCTTTTAGCGCTAATCAGCAATTTCTGACAGTACAGATGTATTGATCCGATAATGCAGGATGATACGAGAATGCAGGAAGAGGGGGATGAGTGAATGCAGGACACTGGATGACATTATAATCTCCAGGCAGCTGGGGAATTAGCAGGCCCTTGCTTATTAAAGATGCCACTGCTAAGCCACCTATCAACCTAGGAAAACAAGGTGCTGATTAGACATGGACCCTCCACCCAGGCTTGGAAGGAGCTTGCAGGGTGGAAAGATTAAGGATCCCATTGGAAGAACTTCCCACTAGGAGGCAATGTTACTGTTAGGGTTGTCATAGCTATGGCGCTGCTCTTGGATGACGTTCCATGATATGAAGTGTCTTCTGCCTACAAAAGTAGCCCTGGATCCCATAAATTCTCATGGAAAGCTGCTCCTGGCTGAGCTTCCTTCCCCATTCACCCCATTCTATCTCCTATCCTAACTGAATGGTCTCTGCTGAAACATGTGGGTCATTTGGTTGAGACTTTGAAAACCAACATTGCCTCTGTTCTGCATGGACACTCAAGACCCCTAGGACTTTTAATAACAGTAAAGGGTTGCCCTATTGCCCCTAACTGACATTTCCTCTCCTGCAGGGCTGTGTAGAATGTGAGTTTGTAGCTATCTTCTGTCCCAGAAAAAGTATTAGTCTAGGAAGGATGGGCTACTCGATAGGGCATGGGCTAGGACAGGGGTCGACAACCTTTCAGAAGTGGTGTGCCGAGTCTTCATTTATTCACTCTAATTTAAGTTTTTGCGTGCCAGAAATACATTTTAAGGTCTCTTTCTATAAGTCTATAATATATAATTAAACTATTGTTGTATGTAAAGTAAATAAGGTTTTTAAAATGTTTAAGGAGCTTCATTTAAAATTAAATTAAAATGCAGAGCCCCTCAGACTGGTGGCCAGGACCCAGGCAGTGTGAGTACCCCTGAAAATCAGCTCGCGTGCTGCCTTTGGCTCGCGTGCCAAAGGTTGCCTACCCCTGGGCTAGTAGTTGAACAAGTTGGGTGCTATTCCGGGCTTAGCGACAGGCTCACTCTGTGGGCCTGGGCAAGTAATTTTGTCTCATTGTCGTCAGGCCTTAGGAGTAACCAGATATTTTTAGATGGTACGTGATTCCTCTATGGATACAGTTTGCAAGCGCTGAGGTCCTTCAATGAGAAAGGTGCTGGCTAGTCATGGACGATGCTGCTAATATTGCTTGGGCAAAGCATTGCCCAGGGAGACCTGCCCATGGGTTGAATGGAGACGGTATTTGACTGTGGGCTAGGAGACCTCAGTTCTGTTCCTAGCTCTTCTGCTAACCAGCTGTTTAGCATGTGAGCTCTCTGAGGCGGCGATTGTCTCTTGCATGCTTTGTATACATCATGCCTAGCACAACAGGCCTTCATCTCAGCTGGGAGCTCTAGATGGGTGTGTAAGTCTGCTGTGCCAGCAACACCACCTCTTAGCAATCCGGTGCATTTCTGTCAGGAAGTAAAACCGCAGCCTACTCTTCATCAGCCCCACGCTCACCTTGACATACATCCTCTTGGACAGTTGCACTGTTTGCTTCCAGAACTTGAAGGCAGTAACATGATAGCTGTACGGCAGCAGGTCACATTAACACGCATCGCTGCCTGGATTCCTGCTAAGAGCACATACATCATCATATGGTAAAGCTGTCCTTAACAGTATTTAAATATTATAGCGAGGCTGAGGATTGTAAAGTAGGCACACTTACAAAATAGAGTTTAATGGGTTATTATTTAGCATAGTGAAGGAAAGCAAAGGGCAGGCTATTTCCTGTATCATGGAATTATATGTGTTAATTGTACAAGGGAGCTTTAGCAAAATAGACCAACCAGGGCCAGATCCTCAGCTGGTGTAAAGCTGCGGGACTCTGGTGTTTAGTACTGGAAGCAAGAAGCAGTAGAGTTTTATCCCTGGCTGAGTCACTTTGGTGTCTTCAGTGAGTCACTGAGGCTTTCAGAAGGTCTCAGCAGCTACACCGGGGGCCAGGTTTTCAGGACAGCAGGACAAGTTGGGTGCTGAGTTTTTCTAAATTCTGCCCTTCGGTGTCACATTGGGAGCTGCTGCATGCTGAGCACCTCTGAAAATCTGGCCCTTACTTAGGTGCCTCAGTGGAGCTGAGCTCTTTGGAAAATCCAGCCACAACTGTATGTGCTAAACCTTGAAATTCTGGCCCTGCGCTCTTCAAAAAATCTGCTCTTTAGGGCCTACCTCTTACAGAGGCTGAGCACCTGCAGTTCTCACTGTCGTCAATGAGAGCTGCAGGAGCTCAGCACCTCCAAACACCAGGCCCTTTGACCTCTGTGAGCTGCATTTTCCTCATTTGCAAAGTGCGGATCTTGATTCATACCCCACTACAGCACAAGGTTGCTGTGAGGACAAATAGCCATGAAAAGCTTTGGAGATGGATAGAGCCTTATAAGTGTTTAGAATTAGTATTCATTCACCTCTGAGTAGGATTGAGTCCAAAATGAGTGTCCTATCTGTGAACCTGACTAAATTCTCTAGGCGAGTTTCTTTTTCTCCATAGCAGCCCCGCTCTCAAGGAATCAGCTCAGATTACCTTTTAACTGCGTAGTTCTCATTATATTGATCCACTTCCAGACCAATAACCATATACGAAAATTGAGCATTTAGTAACTTTGCTCATTTAAGCCGTGCTCACTGGTAGGGGAGCTGGGTCAGCTGGCTCAGGTGCGTGGCAGGAAAGATGCTGCAGAGATGCTGCAGAGATGCTGTAAGGTATGATGCCTTGGATCCAGTTTCAGCTTTTCCAGCATGTCAGGGCAGTGAGCAGTTAAATCAGTTACCTGGGAAGTAGGCCTGCTTCATGTACTAGCCATCTTCCTCTGAGCCCTCTGTTATACCAGGAACACCTAATGATGGAATTAAAGTTTCTTTGTCTGCTTTAGGTTAAGATGCTAAACCGGCTCCCCAATTTAGGTGCTAACTTTCTCCATAGTGGCTCTAAGTAGCACAGGCATCTGCAGCAAAAGCACTGGCAGTTATTCTGCTAAATGAAAATATTGTGCAATAATATGATAAAATAACAACATAATGCATATACCCAGCTAGCACCTTGAGCTGCAGAACCCAGGCTGGACTCAGACCACTAGATACTCAGCGGGTATAAATCTGCATTGCTCCACTGAAGTAACTATATCTGGTTACACCCACTGAAGATCTTTCTGCACCAAAATCCAGGGAAGAGAGAGATCCACTTCAGGTTTCTATTGTTGCTTAGTTTTTATTTGGATTATTAAAAATGAAATGTTTAAAACCCAATTTTCTCTTTCCACAAGTGAAGGGGCTGGTTTAATCCTTTCAGGCTGGACAGGGGAACACCACTGGTCATTTTCACTTTCTGATCAGTTCACTTTTCGCTTCTTACTAAGCAGGATGGTTAAAGCACTAGCCAGGCAACGTGAGCTCAGTTCTTAGCTCTTCCAGACTCTTTGTGTGACCTTTGCTCAATTTTTGTCCGCCTCAATTAAGCTGTAAAATGGGAGCAATAATCCTTTCTTTTGCCCTTTGTCTCATTGTTTAGCTTGTAAGCTCTTATGGCAGGGTCTATCTCTTACTCTGTGTATGTACAGCATCTAGCACAATGGAGAGCATATCCCTGTTGGTGCTTCTAGGCAACACTGTAATACAAACAATAACAATTATGCTTCTCTTTTCACTGAACAAGTTTCCCCCCTAAACCCACCTTCCTTGCCAAGAAAACTCATTGCAAAGTTCCCATAACCCCCTCGGCTAGTCTGAGCTAGGCAGACTGAGGTAGTTCAGAAGAAAGCTTTAGCCGTATCACAGATACTCGGCAGCAAACAATAATGAAAAGGCATCAGATGCAATTCCGGTAGCAATCAGCACAGCAGGCATTTAGGATTGCATCTAGCAGGGCTCTTACTTCCATTGGCAGCTCCTCAGCTAATCAATAGGGCCTGGTGCTAGAGGAATTTTAATTAAAGCAAAGATTTATTGGCAGGAGGTCTAGGAGGGATGTATGGAAGTTGTTATTTTACAGCAGGGGCCTGTTTTTCTGCATAGGATAGATAACATTTAAAACATATCAGCATCAAGTTTAGTCAAGTGGGTCTGACTACTGTAGGCAGCAGTAGGCTCTGACTGCCAATGCTAACAGAGCAGTAGCCAGGGGACATCTGTCTAATGCTGTGCTTTCCTAAAACATATTGAACATCTGACTTTGCAAATATGCTTAACAATCTATACGGTGGGGTAGTAATCCTTATTATTGGAGATTGGACGGCTTGGGCTTCAGGGTTACAGAGCTCCATAGCCATCCTGGTTCACTTTTGTTACCACCTGACTGCTCTTTGGCCTATGTAAACTAAGATGTGAATTAGTTCTTTTCTTAGCATAGCCACAAAGCCATTGTAATTAGCACTGTTCAGAGGAAGGAGATTTTGTGAAAAAGACACTGGAGGGAGGCACTGATCTGGGATCAGTTCCTGCCTCTGCCACGGACTCACTTTTGACCTGGGGCAAAACACTTCATCTCTCTTTGCCTTAGTTCCCCTGTTTTACAGATGGGGATGATAATCCTCCATTTCTCCCGTCCTTTGTCTGTCTTGCTGAGCCTGTAAATTCTTCAGAGCAAGAGCTGTCTCTTGTTTTGTGTTCATACAGCGCCTGGCACCAGGGGACCCTCGGCACTACCATCGTAGGAATAATAAAAAATGTGCTTGTGATTCCAGTTCAGTGAACTACCAAATCTTTGGCAGCGCCTGATGAGCAAGCAGAGCCTATGCTGTGTAGAAGCTGAAAAGCGTCTCCTCTTAAACAATGGTCAGAGCCCCAGCCGGTGTAAATCATCATCACTCCATTGACTTCAGTGTAGCTATGCTGATTTATGCCAGCTGAGGATCTGGCCCCAGAGATTTAACATTTCTGCTTATCTTTAATTTGCAACACCAGCGCTGCCATCCGTTTGTCAGGGGAATGTTCTTTAAGCAACAGGATTAGCAAAGGGTTGGGTTATGGGAGTTTAAATTCAAGTGACCTTTCCAGAAGCGCTGTGCAGAGGATGGGAGTTCCGTTTCATGACGGCTTTTGAAAATTGGCTTCATTTCGAATCGGCGCACAAGCCAAAAACTTTGAAATGTGTCGGAAGTAAAACAACAAAGACATTTTCGTTTGAGTCACTTGAAAAGTTTCATTTTGACAGAAGGCAAAGGAGTTTTACGGTCTATTATAGTGCAATACAAAATGAAAAATATGAAATGAAAAGCCACTTCAAAACAAAGTATCACAATGTTTTATTCCAAAAATGTCAAAATGGGGATGTTTGGAAATTGCTGGAACTTTTTTCTCTTTTATTGTCCTGAAAACAAAATTCCAGCAGAGTCAACTCAGTTTTGTGAAGCATTTAGATTTTGAGAGACTGTTGTTCTGTCAAACTTTCTCTGACCAGCTCTACTTTCCACATGCATTGCCGAGTCAAGTGGACAAGATCTCCCACAAGGCCACAGAAAATCAGCTGGAAGTTGGGGATGCTTGCCAATAAGTGACTGTGCCTAATCAACTTGACTGCCCCGGCGATATAGGTATCCTTGCACCACCTGTTTGAACACAGGGCATTAGAGTTCCTAGGGGTAGAACTCCATGCCTAGAATTAGGGTTCCTATGGGTAGGGCCCTTGGCATTGGGGTTAGGTTTCCTATGGGTCTGGCCCTTGGAGTTAGAGTTAGGATTCTGATGCATAGGGCTACCCACCCTAGGGTTAGAGTTCCTATAGGTAGGAAACGTGGAGTCCTAGGGTTTCTATGGATAGAGGTCCCCGCACTAGGGTTTGGGTTCCTATGGTAGGGCACTTGGAGTTAGGGTTAGTATTGTTATAAGTAGGGCTACCCAGTATATGCTTAGGGTTTCTATGGGTAGGACTCCCTGCCCTAGAGTTATGGTTCCTATAATTAGGGCACACGGAGTTAGGGTTAGGGTTCCTATTTGTATTGCTCCCCATCCTAGGGTTAGGGTTCCTATCTGTAGAACTCCTTGCCCTAGGGTTACGGTTCTTATGGGTAGGGCTCCCCGTCCTAGAGTTATAAATCCTATGAATAGGGAACTTGGAGTTAGAATTAGGGTTCCTATGGGTAGGTCCCTTGGAGTTAGGGTTAGGATTCCGAGGCATAGGGCTCCCTGCCATAGGGTTAGGGTTCCTATCGGTAGGACTCCCCGCCCTAGGCTAAGAGTTCCTATTGGTATGGTGCCCCACCCTAGGCTTAAGGTTCCTATGGGTAGGACACTTGGAATTAGGGTTAGGGTTCTTATGGGAAGGGCCCTTGGAATTAGGGTTCCTATGGGTAGGGCTGCTCGTCCTAGGGTTAGGATTCCTATGGGTAGGACACTTGGAGTTAGAATTAGAGCTCCTATAGATGGGGCCCCCCACCCTAGAGTTAGGGTTCCTATATGAAGGGTACTTGGAGTTAGAGTTAGAGATGCCATCTGGAATGGCTGTGCAAGATGACTGTCTGATACATATGGCTGGACAGCAGTATTAAGGGGAATACAGAATGGCTAGTGGCACCCAGAATGAAAGCAGGTGAATGCTCCACCGTGCCCCTAGCACCATCCTAAAATCATGGGGCAGTTACAGGAAATGATGCAGTTGCCCCTTCCCCATGTTTTTCAGTGGGTTAATCATGGGTGGTGAATGGATTATCAGGCAGCTTGCGGGGGTGGAATATTGTGCTAGACAGACACATGTGCAGTTGGGCACAAGCCCAGACACAGCCCACTTTAAATTCAATGCCACTTTATTAGTATGACAAGCTCTACAAGTGCTGCCAATCTGTGAGCGAGTCAGACTGCTCGGGCATCTGTCAGAGGTGGACACGATCCACCATGAGAGGGCCATATGTCATCTTGGGCGTTGATCCTGTGTGTATTCACCAGCAGTGTCCATTCCTGGTGCAGTGGCATAGCGCTATACCATCTCTCTCCTTTCCCCCAGGGCCGTGGGGTGGGTTTTTCTCCCAGCTTTTGGACGAGGCATCTTGTTTTCTGATTCCCCTTCCCTTTTGTCTGGGACATGGGTAGAAAGTGCTTCTCTCTCTCTCTCCTCTGTCACATGGGCTGCACAGTTTTGCTTTCCAGGTTTGGACTGTACTTTGTACTTACCAGCTCGCTCTCTCTCTCACACACACACGCCAACCTTCAAATAAGAACCGTTCTCATACCTGACATTTCGCTGCCAGGATGCCCCTTGCAGTAGCACACGCTGCTCCATTCTCCGCCTACAGCTCCCCACAGTGCGACAGCAGAGAGTGCTGGAACTTCTTTACTTCAGCCATTGACCTTCCAAGCAGCTTATGTGCCAGGCGTCCCCTTTACCCTCTCCCTGCTTGCAGGGCTGCGTGGGGAAAGTGGGGGGCAGCTTGCCCTGGGCCTCCCATCTGAGAGGGCCCCTGAACCAAGTGGTGGTGCAAGTTGGTGCATGAGGTCACGGAGCCACTCACTCTGTCATGGTGGAGGGGTGGTCTGGCCAAACCCAAGCAGCACTGTGACCCCCCACGCAAGGTCTCAACACCCAGTGTGGAGAGTGTGGGGTCAGGAGCTGAGCCACCGCCTCGGCCATGGGGAAAGCATGGTACAGGCTCACTTTCCAACCCCCCTGGCTTCCCCGCAGTGGTAACTGTTTCGGAAAGGTGAGGGGTCTCAGTTTCAGATTTTGCGCCTCGGTGCAGCCCTGCTTTCTCTTGCAATTGGTCTCTTTGATCTTTCCTTTCCCCTGAATCCTGGAGGCTCTAAAGGCGGCACATCATTGTGACTCTGCTGTGTATCGTGTTACATTCATGCCTTTAGGGTGCGGACACTGCTAGTGGAACGCTGCACCCCTGGGTGAGGCATCGGCGGTACGGATCAGATCCAGGGCCTATGGATCTCACGCATGAGTCTCCAGTGCCTGAGCTGTCAGTCATCACTAGAGGAGGACAGAATGCTACCCTGAGTGCTTGTGGTTTACACTAGCTGACCAGGTGCCAGTTAACTGTGGTGCAGCACTGCATACATCACCACTGTCTGCCTATTGTATTTATACAGCCGCCAGCACCTCGCGATCTTTAATGTATTTATCCTCACAGCAACCCTGTGAGTTGGGGCAGCACTGTTATCTCAACTGTACAGATGGGAAACGGAGGCACAGAGCGAGTAAATGACTTACCCAAGGTCACACGGAGAGTCTGGTAGAGCAGGAACCTGCACCTGGATCTCCTAAAGGCCAGGCTAGCTCCCTAACCACTGGACTGTCCAAGAGCAAGCCTCCTGTTAAGAGGCACTGTCCAGCAATCATCCACCCCGGTGCCCCACAGTCTTGCAGAACCAGGCCCAGAGCTTGCCAACAAGCCCTGAAACCCACGTTTGGTTCTCAGAGCTCCTCCTCCCCTCATGTGCTCATAAAGAGCCCAGACTCCCTACCAGCCAATTCTTGCCAGGTTGTAATTCCTTGCAGGTGGGAAATAAAAGGGGAAAGGAACATCCTGGCAGGAATCTGGCTGGCCAGCGGGGGCATGAGCCATTCTCTTGGATTCCCAGCAAGGGCACGCCCCTCTTTGGCAGAACAGGAGAGAGAGAAAGAGTTTGTCTGTCACTTGTTCTCGATAATGGATATTCCCCCTGGAGGGCTGCATCAGAACCCCAGGTGGGGAGCCAGTCTCTGGCAGTTGATATGCAGAGCCATGCTGCACTTGAATAAGGGAGAACAAGTCAGCTTCTATTTTTATATAGGCCTTTTATCTGTCTCTCTCAACTGTCTCAGCCTCTCACATTCCCTCCGTCTCTCTCTGTCTCTCTTTCTTCTCCCTCATTTTTCTCTGCTTTGCAGGCAGCACTAATTAATTTTTCTAATTAGTTCGTGTGTTTGTGCACACTGAAAATAAATATACAGTGCTCTCTGAGTGCTAAGTATTATTAATTAAATGGCCATTTAAGCCTCCTACTGCAGACCGAGGCATGAGAAGCTGGGTGTGAGAATCTGCACACGTATGTCTGTGGGCTGAGTGTAAACGCTGACTGTGTGTTCGGTGTATGTGAAGGTGTGTGTCAGTGCTGCACATGCCCTTTCTTGAGTGTGTGCTGTGTGTTAAGAGGGTGTGTGTAGGTGGAAATGCATGGGCTCTGTACACTCAGGGTATATATGTGTATGCGGTTGTGAACACGCGCTGTGTGTATGCTCAATGTGTCTGTAGCGTAAGTCGTTGCAACAGATGCGAATTCACTGTGTGTTTGAGTGTGCTGCATGCCTGCCTTCATGGTGCATGTGCGTATGTTATATGTGTAGCTGGGTGTGAGCTCAATGGATATACACGTTCAGTATGCAAATGAGTGTGCATGCACTATCTGTGGATGAGCGTGTACAGAGTGTGAATGATCATGCATTCAGTAGGTGCCTTTGATGCATGTATGAATGTGCCCTCTTTATGTCAAACACAGGAAACACCAATAAGATCTAACTTGGACATTTCAAAGATTTGCTCGAGGTGCATGGATAAGGTGCATTAATTTGTGAGTAAGTATTCCTAGGAAGAGAGCTGGGCCTGCCCTTATCACCTAGGTTTGGGATCCTTATTCAGGATAAGAGTCTTTTCCTTCCTTCTCATCCAAAAGCTGCCTATTAAGTCATTTTGTATTTGGGATTGAGTATGGATTATTATAAATAATAACGTACTTAGTTGTCATGTATGTTCAGTACGACTCACTCATCGTGTCAGCTGTCGACATGGGAATATAGCAGCCTATTCTTTATGAATGCTAATTACCAGTAATCTTGCCATTCCTTCTAATAACTCATGTGTTTTGGGTGCACCTCCAAGCATCTGGTTAATGGAGACATGAGTCAGCGGATCGTCCCGCAAGGCCAGCATTCGTGAGAGCAGGAAAACACTTGATTATGAGAAAGAAGCAATTTCAGAAAGTTGTTGGGCTAGATCTTCCCCAGTGTAAACCAATGTAGCTCCACTGACTTTGGTATACACCAGGAGGGGAGCTTGGCCCATTGTTTCCAAGGCTGAATGTAAGGTCTATCTGAGGCACTGCTATGAAGTGCTGGATTCTCAGACCTGTACAACTGGTCTCAATTCTTATATTTAGCTCCCCTTATAGGACATAGCTGGGAGTTACTAAGACTGGCCCTATTATGTCTGGGTGTTACAGACTGTATGTTACATTTTGGCCTTAACTTTGAAGACTGCCCTAGCCACTTCTCAGACGAGGAAAAGAGATGGTGATTAGTAAATTCTCTGCTCCCAGGATCCTGCTAGATGGGAAAGAATTCCAGGCAGAGGAATGCGTGGCAAAAATGCTCAGAGACACACTGCTTTTCCATTGTCTAGAGCACTGTACATCACTGTCACAGCTTCTAGTCAGCAGACCATGCCTCTTTGGGGTCATGATGTGCCAGCTGGTATGGTAGCTAGCCCCTATCTGTAGTGTTCTGCTGAGTTCTGGGTACTTGCCCTGATGATACATGGAGAGTGTGAAGAGCCCCCAGGCATCCTCTTCCTTCCGTGGTGCAATCGTGAAATGCAGGTCAGGATTTGGCCTTGAGCCTGCAAAGTGTCTTGGGATACATGGAAGACACAACAAGAAGCTTATTATCAGCTTAATACCATTTCTTTTGTTAAAAGAAAAGGAGTATTTGTGGCACCTTAGAGACTAACCAATTTATTTGAGCATAAGCTTTCGTGAGCTACAGCTCACTTCATCGGATGCATACTGTGGAAAGTGTAGATCTTTTTATACACACAAAGCATGAAAAAATACTTCTTCCCACCCCACTCTCCTGCTGGTAATAGCTTATCTAAAGTGATCACTCTCCTTACAATGTGTATGATAATCAAGTTGGGCCATTTCCAGCACAAATCCAGGTTTTCTCACCACCCCCCCACCCCCACCCCGACACACAAACCCACTCTCCTGCTGGTAATAGCTTATCTAAAGTGACCACTCTTCTTACAATGTGTATGATAATCAAGGTGGGCCATTTCCAGCACAAATCCAGGGTTTAACAAGAACATCTGAGGGGGGGAGGGAGGAAAAAACAAGGGGAAATAGGTTACCTTGCATAATGACTTAGCCACTCCCAGTCTCTATTCAAGCCTAAGTTAATTGTATCCAATTTGCAAATGAATTCCAATTCAACAGTTTCTCGCTGGAGTCTGGATTTGAAGTTTTTTTGTTGTAATATCGCAACTTTCATGTCTGTAATCGCATGACCAGAGAGATTGAAGTGTTCTCCGACTGTTTTATGAATGTTATAATTCTTGACATCTGATTTGTGTCCATTTATTCTTTTACGTAGAGACTGTCCAGTTTGACCAATGTACATGGCAGAGGGGCATTGCTGGCACATGATGGCATATATCACATTGGTGGATGTGCAGGTGAATGAGCCTCTGATAGTGTGGCTGATGTTATTAGGCCCTGTGATGTTCCCACCAGCCACATTCAGAAAGCAAAAATAATCCCATGCTCATTTGAAACTGCAGGAGGAATTCCAGGAGGAAGACTCTAGTTACCTGACCTGGGAATTTGATTAGGACATCATGGTTGTTACCTCTACTCTTGTGAAAAGTGCCACAGGTTGTTCAGGCCCCAATCCAGCAAAACACTTAAAGCGAGTGATTAACTTGCATCACGTGGCTGTTCCACATGCCTTTGTCTGCTTACGTGCTTAGCTGGAAGAGGGATTTAATGATCACAAGTGATTGGGACCTGGATTCATGTCTTATCTGAAGGGCTGCACCTCCAGCAGCTCAGCGACTGCTGGCATCATGGAGGGAGCATTTGGGTCAGCTCCAACTCTGAGGAAATGACACAGTCTCCTGAATTATCAACACCGCTTCCCGTATCACTCTGGATTTCCCTGGGAGGCCTCTCATCAAAGCACTGACTGGGCTCAGCCCTGCTTAGTATGAGAAATCTGCCAGCATCAAAGCCCGGCTGGTGGTATAGCCGCAGGCTAGTTCAGGTTAGCCACTTACCTCAGTGCTCATGCCGGGGATATCAACAAACCCAGCCCCTGTTGTTTCTCCCCTCAGCTCTGCTTCCTCTTTAGCAAAGGAACACAAGCGAACAAACCAGTCCCAAAGCCCTCTAAGCAAAGGAGGGAACTACGACTGTGTAAACCATTCGGGGGGTCCCTAAGCAAAAGAGCATGACGGTCTTATACCGTGCTGCCTGCGTGTGAATTCCAAGATCTGCCAGTCAATGTAAATATCAAGATGTCTGCATTTCTTTGTATGGAGAGCAAACTGTCCCCAAAGCCCCTGTAGCTCCTTGTCCCGATTATCTCTCTAACTGTGGAATCCCAATTATCTGTCTAGCAGTTTGGGTCAGTGGAAGAGGCAGTTAGGGTGATGAAATTTTCATTACAATGTCCCTCAGGCTTAGCTATATTATTTTCTCCCATTATGTCATGCTGTCAAAACCCATTACTGGTGTGCGGGAATGTGATTTGATCATTGTGGCTGATTTCTGTGGGATCACTGTTGACTAACACTGAATGAACTTGAGTGAATGGAGCAGGGATGTTTGTTTATCATGGTTCTCTCTATGGGTCTGTTCGGCTCTTGGGTTGCTCACTTAATCCGTCTAAGGATGCCTTGCATTTCAATAGTGCTTTCCCATGTGGAAGCTTCAGAATGCTTTACATACATTGATTAACGGAGATGCCCAACCTCCCTCTGAGGCAATTCAGTGCTACTGCTAACAGGGAAACTGAGGCTCAGAGAGATTAAATTAATTGCCCAGGGTTATTCAGACAGTCTGTCGTAAAGCTGGGAATTGAACTCAGACCTTCTGAGTCCCAGTCCTGTGCCCTAACCATAAAACATTTTCTTTTCTCTCTTCCTCTGTCTAACTTGGGTTCTCCACAGCCTTGCACCCTTTGGGGTCATTCACACCGATACAACGTGGTTGTGAAACCCTACCAGAACAGAACAATAACTTTCTGCATGGACTTTGCACTTGTGTAAATGGCTGCACAAAGTGCAAGGCAAAGGACATCTGGCCTGTTGTTGTCTCAATGGATAATCTCCTGACTCCTTGTCTTCATCTTTAGCCAGAAGATTGTGTTTCTTCTAACTAACATAGATCTTCTGTTCCAGGGCATGGGATTGTGCCAGAACCCTACCTCCTAATTGCCTCCTGATATCGGAGTATAAGCAGTCCCCACTCACCTTACCCACACCGTGGTGAAATGCCAAATTAAGAGCCTGGAAGAACAGAGCCCTCCGTTTAGCTAAAGATCGGGTATGCAACACTACTCATCATCTCTGATCTGGAGGGATGACCTTCAAGAGTGGGAGTCACCACATCCCATTCAGCCCTCGCCTTCTCTGCTGAACCTGGCAGCAAAGGGAAAATGAGTGGCCTCTGACTTTGGGTGCCTCCAGCTGGCTCTGATTTTCAGAAGTGCCATGGCCCGTGCAGCCTCAGTTGAATTCAGTGGAAGATGCATAGGCAGCTGGGAATTAGACATTAAAATTCCAGCTAATCCTCACTTTATGTCTTGGACAAAAGCCTGTAAACTTGCTTCTAAATCATCCACATGCCCAAACCACCTGAACTGCCCTATATAATCTATTGCACCAAATTCCCTGCGGGGTGCAAATCAGTGATGCTGCATTGAAGCCAATGGTGCTGCGATCTTTTATGCCAGCTGAGGATCTGGCCCATTGTTGCTGTGAACATTCGTCTTTCCACGGAGAATGAGCACAAAAGGGGCAGAGACTTAGACAGAGTGAATTCATTTAAAAACTCTGATGAATATTATTATTTACGTTAAAGATTCAACTAGCTTTAGCTATCAACCATCCAGCTCAAAATAAGGACCCAGCTGTCTCTTAAGAGTATATTCAGGACAAGGTCACATCTGTCCCATAAATCTCATCTGTATCTGTCACCAGACCCCTGCCTGGTGGCTTCCCCTTGAGAAAAGCAATTGCCCATCTTTCCAATATATTAAGAACTAGGTTTTTAGAAGCACTGACCACTCGCAATTCCAGCTGAAATCGATGGTGGGTTCAGCAGTTCTGAAAGCCAAGCCCTAAAGCTTTATTCTGCATCACATGTTTCGTACAGTCTATATTCCAAAACGCTTTGCAGAGGTGTATAATACAATAGAAATGTCCATTGTCCCTCTCTCCCCCAGAGGAAAGTTCTGATTTTTCATCAAGAAACTGAGGACTTGACAACCAAAATGTTCAGTTTTTGACAATCAAAACCTGAAACATTTCAGCAGGAAACTAAAAATGTTTTGGTTTTCTGATTAAAAAGAGACCTCTTTTGAGGAGAGCAGACACTTCCCATGAAAGTTTTGTTTAGTCAAACTAGTTTTCTGTCTAGGATAAGTTTAGATAGAAAATTTTAGACCAATCCTATAGGTAGGGCAATAATGGGATTTAAAACCAAACCAGGCAATTTTAACAGGCTCCAGAAGCTAACTTGGAGCTAGAGGAGGAGTTTGCAGCTGAAACAGGTAATGTGTCCACACTTCCGCACCTGCGTGGGAAGGCACATGGAAATTAAGATTAAAATAATAGAGGAAGAAGAATTCCAAGCTCTCTGTCCCTGCACTGTTATTAGCTGGAGGGTATCTGTACCACATGCAGCTCTAATTATTTCTCCCATCTCACTCTTGCTGTTGGTTTCCTTTCAGCAGAGACATTAGTGTCACTGAGTAAAAACTTTAGGTGACATTTGGCAGGCGTCGAAGCAGTGTCATTGCAAAGAGAAAAATACACCTTCTGTAGTTAAACCCACTTGAAATCCAATAGCTTTTACACACTAGATTCTTGGCTGGATTAAGTCTATGGTGATTCACTGGAATCAATGGAGCTATGTTGATTTGCACTAGCTGAGGATACGGCCTCCAGCTATTTAAGCCTGAGCCAAACGCCATCAGCCTTTCAGGGGTTCAGAAAGCAAACCCAAATCCAGAAGCCAAATGTCACAGTTTTGCTCTAACTCCATTTTCTATGCCTGGAAGAACTTTGAAGGCTATGTTAAAACTCCCACTGTGTTCACAAAAAGAAAAGGAGGACTTGTGGCACCTCAGAGACTAGCAAATTTATTTGAGCATAAGCTTTCGTGAACTACAGCTCACTTCATCGGAGCACTTGTACGTCCCCAGTGCTGTCTGAAATGAAGATCCCAGTTTCACAGCATGGGCCCTTCTCTAGCTGAACGGTATCAAAACAATCAAAAAGCTGGTGAGAGAAGCATCAAGAAAAGAGCAAGCAAGCAGCAGAGAACCAGGAACACCAGCGTGTCAGCTGCCTCTTTTTTCCCCTCAGCTGATGACATGGGGCTGTCAGGTACTGTCAGTGTAATTATAGAAAATTGCTACAGGATAAACATTGGTGTGTTTGGAAGAGTAATTGTGCAGCAGCCTCGGGTTCCTTGCTGCATGTCAGGTAGGCACCAAGTTTAGCTCCTAGCTTTCTGACATGCTCGGACACGCTGAGGAAACTTATTCTGTCTTTTCTTCTTATTTGTGGCTTTCTTTCTCCCATGACAGCAAGCCAGTGCTTTTCTCCTCCCCCAAGCCACTCTCACTCTGTGGGACCATAAAACTCCAGCCCCGGAAGTGAAAGTGACATCTCTCAGTGGAGTGAATTTCCCTTCTTCTCCTAGGGAGGAGCAAACTGATTAGGATAAGGTGAGAACAGGACTGGCATCTGAGCCCAAAACGCATCCAGACAATGGAGATCAGAAACAGTGTCACAGGCTTTCCATTTCATTATTGTTTTTTCATTTGCATGCCTCCCTGCGCATAATAACCACCATAATCATTAATAGACGCTATTATTACTAATTAGCAATCTGGTCTGGTTCTTATGAACCAATTTGCTGTTATTATTAGGATGAGGGAGGGTTTCTTCTGGTGAAGGCACTGGCCTGGAGCTCAGGAGATCTGGGTTCAATTGTTAACTCAGCCACACACTCCCTGTGTAACCTTAGGCAAGAGGGCCTGGTCTCAGCCCAGCCTGGCGAAGATCACCTGCTGTCCCTGGAGAAGAGTTGCAGTGGATGGACCCTCCCTGACTCCCTGGGGTGCACCAGGTCAGCCTGGAATGATGACAGCCTGCCTTGACTGAGAGTGCTCCCAACTGGTCTTCCCTTTGAAATTAGCTCTGTGTGAATAAGGAAATAGGATAGCCCTGGCTCAAGACAGCTAACAGGGCAGACCAGTGCCGACCAGGCTTCCCCGACACCTCTGCCCCCCACAGTTCTACCAATGTGCCTTCATTAGATATTGGCCCAAGCTTGAAAGTTCAGAGCTGGATCCAAACTCCACAAAAGTTCAGGAGCCAGGGTTTTGGGTTAGGCCCATCTGTGAACTTAATTTCACAACACCTCATGCTCCCAATTTTCCAGGGCCCTTAACTTCCCCATCCCGTCTCATCCGCATCACTCCCTGACTCCCCAGCTCCTTTTCTCAGCCTCCTGGCTTTCTGTCTTCCCTTTGATGTTGACAGTGTACGTGGAATTCCTTCTGAGGGCCACTAGAAGTGAGCTCCATTGATCGTTAGAGGACTATGGCCCGTGCACTGAGAATTGTAGGATCTTAAACCCATCGGCCCATGCACAGAGAACACCAGACCTTAAGAACATCCTCAGACCTCAGGGTGGGGAAGACAGTTTAGATCAACTACAGGACTTGTAGGCAATCGAATAGCCAACATTTAAGAAGGAGGGGCCAAGCCAGAGGAATACAGAGAGACACAGCTCCCCGAGCTGGAGGCGTTGAACAAAGAGTATTCTTGTGTGGATGTAGATGGTATTTTAATGATGCTAATTCCCATGCCTGACCATTTTTCTCTCAGTGTCTAAGCACTTTGGTCTGGCTGATCCTGCCCTTCCGCCCCATCCATTACACCCCACAGCAATGCTGAGCAGACACCGGCACCAATTCCCTTGATGAATTCCCTGGCTTGTTATTTGAGGGATAGGACAGGCATTGCGCTTTCAGGAGATTAATTTTTGATTTATCGCCAGCAACCGTGATTTATTCCGATCCTTCCCCAGGGTAAAGGCAGGGCTGTAAATATTTTAAATGCCGCTAGCTGGTGACAAGAAACATCACTGGATGGTAGCAGGGCAGATGGGGATTTGAAATCATAGCAGCCTTTCCACTAAATGACTTAAAGGCAACTCTGAACACTTGCTATTCTGTTTAGAATGGGGACAGAGGAAGGGGGGAAATACTCACCTCATATTAAATTGTTACCTTATTAACTGAGACAATGTCTTCTGCTTTCTCTGCAGAGTCTATTTGCTCTCAGTTCTGCCACTGATTGCATTGAATTGAATTTCAGAGCCTGCTGTGGCAACAGTGAGGGCCCAGTTTGCTCCCTGGTGAGAGAGGCAGGGGTGGCTAATAGGAATCATGCCAAAGGGGGTTGTGTAAGCAAACCCGTGAGCTCAGGAATAATAACAATTCCTAGCACTTTCAATCTACATATCTCATAGCTCTTTGCAAAGGAAGTCATGGTCAATATGCCCAAAGTTCAGATGGGGAAACTGAGGCACAGGAATAGACGTGACTTGCCAAAGGTCACACAACAAGTCAGTGGCAGACCCACGAATAGAACTCAGGTCTTCTGAATCTCAGTTACTAGGCCCCAAGGCCTCCAGCACAGGAACCTAGCTCCAGCCCGGAGCTGAGGGTTTGTCTGCACTAAGGATCCTAGCCACTGGAGTAGCTGCCCCTGGTCAAACCTCAGGTATGAAAGGAATACACTGAATCACCCTCACTCAGGCTTTGTCTGCACTGAGGGCTTCTCGCAGTTCCATCAACTGGAGTAGAAGTGCCAGGACAAACCCCTAGTGTAGACAGGCAAAGAAGCTCCTTGCCCGGGGGTAATTCCCCTGTCTGAACAGAGATTGAGCTGTACCGGTGCCAGTTGCAGTGTAGAGGTGTTGCCGCTTTGCATGAGGGGGTTGACCTGACCGTCACACAGGTAACTAGAGTCAGGGCAAATCCCCAGCGTGCAAAGCCTCAGGCTTCCCTTCCTATAGGGCTCTCTTGCTGCTATGGCCCTGATCCCGAAGAGTTTTGAGCCGCTGCTGAGAGGTGCTGCCCCTTCGAGTCCTATTAACTTTAATAGAAGCTGAGAGTCATCAGCCCCCTCTCATGCTCAGACTATACAGCGGTCCCCTTCTCTCTGTCTTTCCATTTCACTCCAGTTCTCCTCCCCGCCCAGGGAGCACAAGAACTCTGCCAGGCTAGCCATAGGAGTGGCAGTGGAGTGTCACCCTTCCCTGGCCCTACCCAGAGGCAGGTGCGTACTGCATCTTTTCCAAGGGCATACCAGTCGCCATCCCTTGGAGCAGGGGTGGCCAACCTGAACCTCAGAAGGAGCCACAATTTACCAATGTACATTGCCAAAGAGGCACAGTAACATGTCAGCAGCTCCCCCACCCTGCTCCCAGCGCCTCCCACCCACTGGCAGCCCCGCTGATCAGCGCCTCCCCCTCCCTCCCTGCACCTCCCGATCAGCTGTTTTGTGGCGTGCAGGAGGCTCTGGCGGGGAGGGGGAGGAGCGAGGGCACGGCAGGCTCAGGGGAGGGGGTGGGAAAGGGTGGCGTGGGGGCAGGGCCTGTGGCAGAGCCAGGGGTGGAGCCGTGAGCCCCCCCCGGCACATTGGAAAGTTGGTGTCTGTAGCTCCAGCCCCGGAGTCGGTGCCTGGACAAGGAGCCGCGTGTTAACTTCTGAAGAGCCGCAGGGGGCTCCAGAGCCCCAGGTTGGCCCCCCCCAAAGAATCCCCCTGGAACAGGCGTGGTGCTTTAAGAGCTTGTACAGCCTCCTGCTTCTGCATGTAGTCGTAAAGGATGAGAATTGTGCGTGTGTTTAGAAGGAGGTCGGGTTGGGGGGGGACAGCTGGTCTGGCAGAATCTCCAATACGTTGCAGCTGTGGGGGAGTAGGAGACTCCCATAGGACCTCTGCAGCAAAATTAAAAAGTGCTGGCGTTCCCTGCTAGAAATCCCTCGGTGTTGCTTTCTTGACGCTGTGCTTTATTGACGATATGAAGAACCTGATCAAAGAGAACCTAGATACAGATCCTTGTGGGAGAGGAAAAACAAACAGCAGCTCTGGCTAAGTTATGCAAAAATGCAAATGGGTTTCTTTTTTCAAAGACACGTTTCATGCCCTTCTCTCCTGAAGTTTGAGACAAGTAGACATTTTTAGTGTTGTAAGTTAACTTTAGCTCCTTCCAGTCGCTCTTTGTGCATGAATCAGTATTGTTTCATCTTCACATGGAGGCCCTTACATTTTGCAAGAGTTCCTTAGATGGATTAGTAGTTACAAATATTTGTATCTGGGAAAAGGACCTTACATGCACTGGGAAGTGGGTTAGGCCCCATCATCTTGAGTTTGTATTACTAAGTGTAACAATAGGAAAATCAATTAAAAGGCCTTTTGAATGTATGGATGTAAGGAATTTTAGACTGTCTGACAACTCATCCTGGACATACAAACAAGTATGAAGATAAGCAGAGAAAGGAAAAATATGGGTTGACTATGCCCATCCCATCTATCTGTGTCTATCTGGAACCTGTTAATGGTGCTCATGGCTGTAATATCAGACTGCCAGCCATCATCCATTGTGGGCACATGTGGAGAGATCACAGGACTCAGGACTGGATGATCTTTGGTGAACCACTTAACCGCCTTCAGCCTAAATGCAGCCCAACAGTCTGAATCTCCTCCCACACTCATTTAATATTCATGCCACCCCACTGACTTCAGTGGAGCTACTCCTGATTTACACTGGTGTATGTGAGAGGAGACTCTGGCTCCAAGCTACATCTCTGCCATACCCAGGCACTCGTCATGAATGATGGGAATGGAGACACATTATCTCAGTAATTGCCAGCAAATCTGAATCTATAAAGAAGAGGCTTTTGGGGAAAAAAATTCAGTGGACTGGAAGAGTTTTTGAAGACAGGGCAGGAAAACAATACTTTACTAAAATATGCCTGTCCCTTCTTACTAAGGAGAGTTATGTAGGAAATCTCTGCGTACTCCTGTCTTTTTAAGCTTTGCATGTTTTTCCAACACTCTTTCAGTATTAAAGAAAATTGCAATTCTGTACCACATTTAATGTTTGTGCATTTTGGGGTCAGGGAGGTACAGTGCAGCATCCTCAAACATTGTATCTATGCATCATAGTCCTGATACTCAGCAATACCAACAACCCCTGCTATTCCTGTTCCGTGACCCTGGCCCACACAGCTCTCCCAGGGCAGCTCTTCCTGCCTTTAAGAGCCTCTTCTGAGCAGAATTTTCTAACAGTGTACAATGTCTAAAGGGTGGATTGCAATAAACAAACAACCACTAGCACCTAGGTAGAGAAAACTTGGCTCCTTACACTTGTGATATAAGACAAAGCAGGCTGATCCTTTGATTACAGTAACATGTTAATTCTCATTGTTCAGCATGATGACACCAAAGCCACACACTTAATGTGGCTCACTCTTAGAAAACACATTCCTTTTCATTTCAGGGCTCTGCGGCCTTTCCCTCCCTTGACCCATGCTGCCAAGCCTTAAAAGTCACAGTGCTGTTGCTAGGACCTTGGCAGGTTTAAACATATGCCTGACGTTTGTATAGGGAGATTCACTTCACAGCAGGCAGGTCAAAGATCTGACTGTTTTTGCAGTGAAAGAATGGAATGAATGGGCAGCCTAGCAGCTGCTTGCTGTTTTCTTGGACTGTAATTATTCATCTACTAAGATACTCCCAAGCCTCCGCTGTTGGTGCGTGATTCAGGGACATACGAGATTCATGGGCTGGCAACAGTAGCTTTCGCACTGGTTCAGTGCCATGTCTTCATGGGGAACTGGAACAGAGAATGGCATCTCCCGACAGACAGTTCTTTACAGCCCCATCCACAGGAGCTCTGAGTTCCACGCTGCGGCGTGATCCGTGCACCAGCACTAGCAGCAATCGCAGCCTTCGCATTCACACCCATTTTCCACCTCTTTGCCCTTATCTACACAGGCAGAAACCAGCTGTGTAATTCACCGCCGGTGATTTGCGGGAAGGAGAGTGCAGCGTATGTAGGAAAAGGGGAATAGACAGAGGAGCCCTCTAGTGGGCCTCTGTCTTCTGTGGCAGAAGCCACCAGAGCCCTATAAAGCAGCAGTGTGGTTATGCAGCTAGGCCTTGCCTGTTTGTACATATACAGTAAACACAATTCTTTGGAATCCAACTGTGTCCGTGCAACTTCCTCTTATTCTTAATGGTGTGTAAAAAGAAAAGACCCACCACTAGTGTAGACCCTATCCCTTTGGGTCTCATCTCAGTCCTTCACTATTTCTTTAGTTTATTTTCCAATGGCTTGGTGCCCATCTAGGTGAGGTAGGACTGGATACAGAGCAACTCTGAACCAATCCAGCCCTAGTGTAAACAGGCCCAACTCCTCCTGAAGGCAACGGGATGTTGCACCCCTTTCCTGCATTCGGATGCCCACGTGGCTGCATTTGGCCATGCAAGTGCAGCTCTGCTGATAATAACTCTTAGCATGTACAGAGGATGGTCTTGTGCTTAAGGCCAGGGGAGGAGCCAGGGGAGCTGGGTTCTTTGCCTGGCTCTGTCACCAATTCTCTCTCTCTCTCTCTCTGACCTTGGACAAGTCACTTCCCCTCTGTTCCTCAATTTTCCTATCTAGAAAATGGACATCATGATACAGGAGGCCGTGAGAATGTCTGCATGTTTGTTAAGTGCTTTGAGATCCTTGTGCACTAGCACTGCAAAGGATGTTGTCCAATGCCTTATTCTTCAAAGCACTGTACAACCTTTGTCTAATACAGGTCATCATCCCTCATCCACCTTCCTTTTCTACTTTCAGTTTAAGTATCACTCCATTTGGGGCTCACATCTGTGGAATAGGGGCAGGGACCATCCCTTTGTTCTATGCTTGTACAGCACCTCACACAGGAGGTTCTGGTCCATGACTGAGGCTCCTGGGCTCTACAGCAACACAAACAAATAATAAAAATATCAGGGTTTTCTCTTTTGCTCTGGGGGTAAGCTGAGATCCCTCAAATTTATTTCACTTGTGTGTAAAGCCAAGACTCTTTAGCTTCAGTTAGTCTCTGAGCCCACTTTGCCACCTAGTGGGGATAGAGACAGGATGCTGCAGAATGTCAGACAGGGACAGCTGTACGTATCACAGGTTCCTCATAGTCACAGTTGGATCATTCCTTCTGAAAGCTGAGTCTGGAGGACTCTGATCAAGGCAGGATAGAAAAGGGAATTAAAACCCTAACAGATGGGCTGATTTCATTCTCTATGATAGCTCTGATTGATAAGGATGGTTCTACAGCCCAGTTACACACACCTGCCTGGTCTCATTGTGCAGGACATGAGATATCTCCATTCTGCTTTATATTCTCTGCTATGGCTCCTCAGGCACCCACCCATGAACCCAGTTTCTGACCTGAGTTTGAAGGGGCTTCTCAGTTCTTGAACACAATGGGCAAAGCATTCAGGAGGGGAAATGCCAGGGGCAGTGTGTGGCCTTTCCAGGCTTGCAGACATAGTAAGTACTGTGGAAACGCAAGAGCTCCATTCCTTCCAACCTTCCCTTCCTCAATACTACCCACAGGGTGCGGCATCCCCATCACCCCACATACACAGAGTTCCCGAGAGGAAATGTACCAGCGTAGGGAGCTTTAGATGAGGTGGGATGTCTACACAGCGAGGGGTTGGTGCACAGTCATCCAACTCGCTCCCTTTACACACGGATTGCTGTCTCTTTCTGTGGATCCATTCAGCGCCCAGCACAGTGGAGGCCTGAGTTTGGCTGTGGACCTCTAGGTGATGCTGTAAAACCAACAACAGCGATATGCCCTGGAGGAGGCACTAGGTCCCTGCCTGGCAAAGGCGCTCAAGGGAATTGCTGTGCAGTGCTGGCCATGCCATGCCATGCGGGACACCTGGTAGAAAAACTGTCATTTATGGGGTACCCATGGGCTTTTCAAAACCTATCCAGCTCTAGACCTGAAGTCTCGAGAAGCCTCCCTGCAAGAAAGGAATAGTATTGGCTCCTCTTTTTTTTTATCCACCTGCATAGCAAATAAAATCTTTCCCTCCCCTTGCTAAATTGGAAGGGGGAAAAAAACCCGAACCTAACAATAAATATCTTGGAGGGAAAAATAACTGGAGCATTGAAGATAAAAGAACGGCTGTTAAATGAAAATGTTGAGGCAGAAAGGCATTAGATGGCACTAGTAATTGTTAATTTGTACTCGGATTTGGTATGAAAGGGCTTTTATTACTTCAGATCTGCATTCATTGTGGTTTTCCATTTGGAGAAGTAACACACAGATGAGATTTTAGACCCCCAAGGTACTGGGTAAAATAAAAGCTCCTTTAATGGATTTCAAGTCTTGCTGGTCCTGAGGACCAACTTTTTTTTTTTTTTTTCATTAACTCTTTAAAAATGTGAGCAATAGAGGTGGCAATGATAGCTGTGCAATGGTCATGCAGTTAATTGGCTAAGATCATTAGGGATGTGAAGAAGTTTAAATCATATGAGCACGGGGCTAGGATTATAGGGTGTGGAGGAGGGAGTGTTGTTTAGTGGTTAGGGCTTGTTCCTGCATTCAGGACTCCTGGGTTTCATAGATTCACAGATATTAAGGTCAGAAGGGACCATTATGATCATCTAGTCTGATCTCCTGCACAACACAGGCCACAGAGTTCTTATTACCTGTATTATGGTAGCACTCAGAGTCCTCAACAAAGATCAGGACCCATTGTGCTAGCTGCTGTACATACACATAGTAGGAGGCAGTCCCTGCTCCAACGACTCTAAATAGACAAGACAGACAAAAGGAAGGATGTTATTGTCCCCATTTTACAGGTGGGGACCTCAGGCATAGAGAGGTTGAGTGACTCACCCAGGAGTTTGTGGCAGAGGTAGGAACTAAACCTTCATTTTCAGGGACCTAACCACACCACCATTCTCCCTGCTCGAGGGCTCCCTTCCCGCATCTACCACAGACTTAACAGCTAACGGGATAAGACACAGATGTCAAAATTTTCAACTCTGGGGTGCATAGTGAGAGGCCCCCAAATTCATATTTCCCATTTCAGAAATGTTGAACTTCACCTCTGCAACTAAAGGAATAGGAGCTGTATGTGCTCAGCATCCTTGAAAATCAGGCCATTTTTAAAGTGACTAAATGTGGATTTAGGTGCCTAATTTTTGGCACCCAGGTCAGGAACATTGGGAGGCACCTTTTCAAAAATAGATTTAGGAGCACACGTCTCTTTGATTTTCACTGGGACTTGTGTTCCGAAAACCTTCAGGTACTTTGGAAATCTCTCCCTTTGCCTTGAGCTCTTTCTGCCTATCTTTCCTTCCTCTGCAAAATAGGAATACTGTCCACTTCACAGGGGTACTGCGTGGCTTAATTCGTGGATGTTTGTCAAGTCCTCTAAGATTCTCTGATGAAAGATTTTGGAGAGGTACAAAGCATTATTGTCTACAGTGGCATCCAATCCTCTTGGGTAGTTTTGAAAGCTTAGAGATAATCCAGCACAGAAATACTCATTACCAGAGGTTCTGAAAACTGGGTTAGATTCTTAGCTGGAGGAAATCAGCTAACTTCCATTTTCTACACCAGCTGTGGGTCTCATCCACTATGTCCAAAATACCCGATTTAGCCAAAGTGACTCCCATTCCTAACAAGGCAAGCCCTCCTATACTGCCTTTGCAAGGGCAATCTCAGTCAGCCAAGTAGCAATAACAATTACCCACATTAGAGTCTTTGATCCTCACTAAGAATCAATTTAACCTGCTGCTGACATGTGCCCATCTCTGGGGTGGAATGCAATGTCTGCTGAACTGCACACAGCAACATGGCGGTATGCAACAGTTTAGGACAGGAAGTAAAGGAGAATTCCAAATACAGTCAAAATGTTAGCAGAAATAACATGTTGAAGAGATGACACTTCTGAGACCAATGGAGGAAAAAGACATGGTGATGCCCGATGAGTTCAGAAACAGGCCAGGTACAGAAAGACTACGGAGACATTAACGTGATGTCTCCAGAGGGTAGGCAGATTGGAAAATAGCTTGGGAGAAAGTAGTGAAACAAACAATTACTAATTAACTACTAAGTTTCTTACTATTTAACATTTTGCTTGTACAACATCTGTCTGTTCCTATTTCTGTCTTGTCTATTTAGAATATAAGCAATCTCCTATTCTGTATTTGGGGAACATCAACACAATGGGGCCCCAATCCCCAAAGCTAAGGAGAGCCATACCTTGCCCAAACTGGCTAGGAGTTTTCATACTGTGTGTGTTTCTTGCTTCTCATCTTGTGCAGGCATTAGCTGTGCTGCTACATTAATAATCTCTGTGTGTACTATGGCTTTATGATCTGTTATTCTCTGTAATGTTTCATTAAGACTTTGCAACAGAGGCTCCCGGTGGGTTATACTGACTGAATGCAGTGTTGGGACAGCTTTGTTGCCAGTGTGCTGTCTGATCCATTAACAAATAATCACCTTCTCTTCAGCCCGCGTTTCAGTTGTGTTCATTTCTTGGCTCATTTTCCGTAGCTCAGAGGGAGCTTTGAACTCTCTTGTGCCGCACCAATGACAGGAATCATGGGAGGAGGGGGAAAATGCACAGATTCTTTTCCGGTTAATCGAATGCTGCCCTCTGCTTGAACTTGTCAGCAGCTGAAGCTCTGCATCTAACCTGAAATGCATCAGTCCCGTTTCCCATTCTGAATGCCACAGCCTTGTACGCCGCTGACATGAAATGCCGCTGATGCAGTACGATAGGTTGGCAGCATATTAATGGCAGCTGAGAGAGAGTAGGCCTCTAGCAAACTGTGCTGGGCGAGTGGCCTCCTGCCACCCAAGGATGGGCTCAAATCCAGAGATGACTCTGGATTTTAAACACACAAAAGCTCATGGGGTTTTCAGGTCAGACTTTTGGAGAGAGGCCATTTGCAAGTTTGGATTTCAAACACACATACACACACCGCCAAAGCACAAAAGTGCCTGGATCCATGGTTTTTATTTGGACCTATCTCTGAATTTTACCAAAATTCTATTAACCTGACACATACAGGCCCCCCCGCCATTGCTGATCACCAGAGGATTTGTATGGGAATGAAAATGTTCTTTAACATCAGCCTTCTTCTTCGGGCCTCTCACAACCCTTATCATGCCATTGCCCTGTCACGTCACCTCAGTTGTCATTTTACAGGTAAATAGATATATAGAGACTGATTCTCCTCTCAGGTACCACTATGTCAGACCAGTATAAGAGGAGAATCTCAGGGCTTGTCTACGCAGTGCACATCTGTGGGGTGTGAATTCTAAAGCACATCAATGTGTTACTCACTAACTGGCCCTGCTGGCGCTCACTAAAAGTCCCCTAGGGTGTGGCAATGTAGTACTGTTTGAAATGAGCCTATGTGAACTAGCAAACTTTACGTGTGCGCCAGCAGGGTTGGCGCGGGTCAGCTAGTGCCCAACACATTGCGGTGCATTAGAATTCGCACCCCACTGATGCGTGTTACCACACTGTGTAGACAAGCCCTGTGTGACACTCAGTGAAAAACACCCGGGGCATTGGGAGCCTTGCCTACACTAGGGCACCTATTGCTGTATACCTTGGTGCAGCTGTGCCACTGTTAGTAATGATGGGAGAATTTTTCAGGAAAAAACCCTAGTGTAGACAAAGCACCATAGACAGTGGAGACATGCTGTAGTGCAGCCAGCACTCCCTTCTTATGGCTATGTGGTCCAAGCCAGGACTTAGGGAGACCCTGTGTGGTGGCACTAGGCTGTACAGCCTGGGAGCTAGAGAGCCAGAGAGAACCACAGGGTCTGTCTATAACTGCAGATGTTCTTATTATTCATATTAACAACAAATTCTTTTTTGAATCCTTCTAAGCTCCTGACACTAGTAATATCATGTGGCAGGGAGTTCCACAGTCTGAATAAAACAATATTTTTGATCAGTTTTAAATGTGCTATCTTTTACTTTTTTTTGCTGCCTCCTGATTTACCAACTGTACACCATTTCTTATTGTATATGCCTATGTTGTGTTCCCTCTTATTAGTCTCCGCTCTAATCTATATCATTTACATAGAAATGGAAATCAGACAAATTCAGTAGGGAAATAAAGTGCAAAGAAATAAGTGAAGATAATTAACCATTTGAACAATTTATTTAGGGGCATAGTTGATGCTCCATCACTGGAACTCCTCAAATCAAGAGCAGGTCTCTTTCTAAAAGTGATGCTCTAGTACAGTGGTTCTCAACCAGGGGTACACGTATCCCTAGGGGTATGCAGCGGTCTTCCAGGGGGTACATCAACTCATTCAGACATTTGCCTAGTTTTACAACAGGCTACATAAAAAGCACTAATGAAGTCAGTACACACTAAAATTTCATACAGACAATGACTTATTTATACTGCTCTATATACTGAAATGTAAGTACAATAGTTATATTCCAATTAATTTCTTTTATAATTATATAAAAATGAGAAAGTCAGCAATGTTTTAGTACCGGTTTGCTGTGACGCTTTTGTATTTTTATGTCTGATTTTGTAAGCAAGTAGTCCTTAAGTGAAGTGACAGTTGGGGCATGCAAGACAAATCACACTCCGAAAGGGGTACAGTCTGGAAAGGTTGAGAGCCACTGTTGTAATACAACCACAAGTTTTTGGGCTTCATGAAGGAATCCCTGGGTGAGATTCTCTGGCTTGTGTTATGGAGGACGTCAGACCAGACGATCAGATTTGTCCTTTCTGACCTTGAAATCTGTGAAACTAGTCCTGATCTTTTAGTTTATTCAGCATCTGAACATGGAGGGGACTTATCTGAGCTGCAGCTCCAGACTTTCATGGTTCAAAGAGAGAGCGAGAACACCCATCAACCCTAGGGTTCCATCTATCCCAGATTTCCCCCATGTTTTTGCAAAATCAGTGTGGAATATTCCCATGGCACCAGCCCAGCCATAAATATGTCAGATGTGCTATACTGGCAAGAATCGATTCTCTTCACAGGATCAACATAGTCATTTGCTGTCTAGGTCTGGTTCTGCTGTGAATAATAAACAGTAATGGAAGCTCAGGCAGTTGTTTAACACACCTTGTGCAACCTGAAATTTGGAAACCATTAAGGATCACAGTTATTGGGCCAGGAAATAAAAAAAGAAGAGCAGGGGGGTGGGGGGAGGGATTCCTGCCACTGATTGTCAACACTGTCTTCTGCGGTATCTAATCCATCAAGGGCTCTTCAGGCTCCCAAGTGCTGCTGTTAACAGCAGCCACTAATTCAATGAGGTGTGAAAGTGCCTCTTTGAGCAACGAGAGTGGAAATGGGACAGCCTGCCCAGAGGCAATCTGCCTGCCACCCTCAATCAGCTGGGAGGTTGCAGGCACCCCCACAGGGACTGGTAAAGATTGCATCACTAAATGGTTCAATATCCCTTCTCTTACCTCCCCGTCCCCAACTCTATCTTACATGGAGGAAAAGGAATCAGCGTCTCTAATTAATCGCACCTCCCACATCAAATGGAGGGGGTGCATACCTGTCAGAGCTCCGAGTCCCAGTTTGTCCCACTGTATCATGGCCACTATGTGGCCAGCTCAGGATGGCTAGATGGTACCTGAAGGAACAGGGGAAACCAGTGGTTCTCTTGGTCCAGTATCAAGTATTTCACAGGGCCATCACCAGATGTTGTGGATCTAATCAACATCATAGAAGCATGCAGGAACAGTCCATGGACAATGTACATTCCTTGAGGGTAGCATGTCTTGTGGCAACTAGCATGTGTTTTGTTCTCCACTGAGAATATTAACGCCCTGCTAGATCTCTGTGTCCAATGGCATAAGTTTAGCTGGACGCATGTGCTCATTAAGAGCCAGACTCATAGGTACCGGCCTGTTTTTGTGACAGGGCATCCGATGCCTGCCAAAACCCCTCAGCATGCAAGGGGAGCGTCTCCTCTCCAAAAAGCACCTGTTCACCCTGGGAACCGGAAACTTCAACAGGAGCTGTACGTGCCTGCTATTACTTCGAAATCTCTACCGCGACACCAGAGGTGTCCCAGACACTCCAGAAGAAGGGAGGTGGTTACCAGAACAGTGGTACAGCCAGGCCCATCTCTTCTATTATGTGTTCTGTTTCCAGAGGCCATGAGTCCCAGAGCAACTCGTAGAAGAGAGAGACCCCACAATCTGTATCGGTACATGCACATTGATAGCGTGGGTTATTTTGCTAATAACCCACAGAATGCATACCCTAACCATACAGCCTGTACTGCCTTCTGGTGTGAAATGCCTGGGCCAGCCCCATGTCACGTGATCCATACAAACTCCAGATGTAACAGCATGTGAGCCAGATCCACATCATGTGAACTACACAAAGGCCAGGGGTGAGACTACATGGCCTAGACCAATGTTATGTGCTTTATGCCAGGCTAGAGGCGAAAACAGGTGGCTTTCCCTCAGATCATGTGATGCACTTGATCTCCAAGTATGAAACATGAGCAGCAATCCACCAAGTCATGTGACCCATGCATGCGCCAACAGGCCAAACACGTGTGATCCACCCTAAAGCCCCGTGAGCCACACAAACACAGCCTTCTCCTCAGCAGGGATAATATTTTGTGTCTTTTACTGCCACCAGTGCATTTTTCTGCATATTGCAAAGAGTCCATCAGAAATCCAACCCTTCCCTCCCTTCCTCTGTAACAGCATAAATATTTATGACATGTAGCTAATGCAGTTGACTTATTGGATTTCCAGCATTTCAGGTGGGATTTCTTCATACAAGAGACTCATATTATCCATGGGAATAGCATGCTGCTGATCGACTGCAAAACAAGTGTTCTGGATCTTTGCCCTTCATTTAATAAGCTTTTTCAAATTAAAAATAAAATCTGGCTTGTAGCTGCTTCTCCATCCCTGTCAGAATCTGAGTGGGAAAATAGGTACCAGAAACCTATGTGTTACTAACTGCTCTCCTTAGGCAGGTCTTTGCAAGTGCTTGGAGAGGATCTTGCCTATTAATTAATTAATAAACCAATAATCTATCTCCATGGAGGTGTAGGTTTAGATGGAGGCATAGATTCTTCAGTTATACGCTTGTGTAACTCCATCAATTTTAACTGCATAAAATTAGAGTCAGGCCTTATTGGTAGTGGGATGTAAGTCACACATGCATGCGGTGTGCCCTACTGACCACTTTTGTGCAAAGGACTTGGGGAGCTGGGTGGAAGATTTCAAAATGGCTGCACTCTGGGGCCTCATTCCCAGGGAGCGTTGAAGATCTTGGAGGCAGAAACCAAGTTGTCTTAGAGGAAGGATGGCGGGGGATTGGGGGGGGGGGGGGAGCGGGTGTTAAGGCATTGTTCTGAGATGCAAGAGAGCTGGTTTCAATTTCCAGCTCTGTCACAAGCTCCTTGTATGATGTTGGGCAAGTCACTTCATCATTCTGTGCCTCACTTTCCCCAATTGTAAAATGGGGACAATAGCACTGCCCTACTTCATAGGGGTGTTGTGAAGTAAATTCATTCATGTGTATGAGATTCTCAGAGACTGTGGTGAGGGGGCCATATAAATACCTGGATGCGTAGTGGTATTCCTTGACTTCCCTGTCACTATCCTATCCAATAGATTATGATGCCACTGGAATGCAATGGCTCCCTGTGTCCTCCTTTTAAAAACAGAAACAGATATATGCACGTATGGATCTTAGACACCTCTTGTGAGTAAAAGAGCGGGAGTGCAGGGATCTACTGCACACACCAGTCAGAGAAAGAAGCTGCTAGGCACTGCAATTTCAGCACGTGCCTTTTCAGCCTGCTGCCAACTCAGCTGAAGGGCAGGGATTTCACAAGTGGGGGGGAGGAGTGACTTTGAAAGGACAGCAGCGCTCCTTTGCAGAAAAGGCTTTCTTTCCCTTTTCCGCTCATTGCCTTGTGAGCCTTTGCTTCCTTTTTCCACTTTCCCTGTCTGCCCTGGGCCCTGTGATTTGTACGAGCTCAGAGCCATCGACAATTCCTGGAGAGGAGCATTGCTCTGGGACTGACATCTGCCAGATGCAATGTAATCAGTGCACTTTGGATATTTCCTCCCCGGCACCAAAGGCAGATCTAGCAGCGGGTATCAAGGGCAAAAGGGCAGCATTGTGAGTGATGGACCAAATGCAGCAAAATCCTTCCAGCACTATTGGCCATTGGCCTTAGCATATCTCTGAGGCCATATTCTCCCTGCTTCAAAACCCCTTCCTGTTCCGTCCCTTTGCTTTCCAGGGGCTCTTTCACTCAGGGCCTGGAATGCTACTCACTAAAAACAGCTGACTAATGATTATGTTCTATCCCTTTGGATTAAAATGTGGCATGAAGAAGGAAGAGAAAAAACATTTTACCAGATGAGCTTGTGTCCTGCTGTGCCCAGGTTAGCCCTCACTGGAAATGCCAAGGTCAGGGCAGGCTGCAAAAGGGAAAGCAGATACTCCTAAGATGGGTAGGTAACACTGAAGTTAAACTCCCCAACCAGTCACAAACTGAGCTTCTGGTCCCCACATTGGTTATCAAGAAGCAAAAAAGAACTCACACAGCCCCCTTTATTGCATTCCAGTTCTCTGGCTCCCAATCAGCACCTGGGTCCAGTACCATGAACAATTATTTTAAACTGTGCTCAGATATACAAAATGTTCTTCTGACCCCAAAGGGTCAGCCTCGTCACCAGGTCAGTATAGTTTGGATCTTACCCAAAATACCACGCTGCCAGCCAGTCCTAAAACTAAAGGCTTATCATAAAGAAAAAAGAAAGAACAAGAAGAGAGATGTTAAATGGTTAAAACAGTCACGTACATACAAAGACTTCAAAGTCTATCAGGTTCCTAGCAGTATTGGTGAGTTTTCTGTCTTGAAAATTCCTCTGGAGCACACCCACAGCTTGGATGGGTCATTCAGTCCTTTGTTCAGAACTTCATTTGTAGGAATGTTACTCCAGAGGTAAGAAGCAGGACTGAAGAAGCAGAAGATGCAGCTGCCTTTTATAGTTTTTTGCCAAGCAACTTGATTTCCTTTGTTTCAAACATAAGCTGCCCAGCACATGCCCTGGAAGCCTTAGAGTTCTGTCCATAGGCATGTCCCGGCATGCCTTGCTGAGTCATAAGGTGTATCCCTTGCCTTCTCTCAATGGGTCAATTGTATAGCTGATGGCCCTTGATGGGCTGTCAAGCAGGCTAGATCATGCTAATGCCAATCTGTAGAGAGGTGTCACCCAGATGCACAGCCCAAGTTTGGAACTACAGACATACCATACATATAACTTACAATACAAAGGTGATACAAACACACAAACGAGATTATCATACCTGACAAATTATAACATTTTTGCAGATACCTTACACAGCCTATCTGGCATAACTCATTGCAATTTTACAACATTGGTATTCATAATATCCTAAAGTGTCCCCCAAATTCCATACAGCATCACAGAGCTATTTTAAAGAATTATTCCTTATTAATTATTCTTGATTAATCAGAGGGCTCCACAATAACCGCACAGGAAAGGGAAGCACAACCAGAAGGCAAAGGGGATGTGACTCAGGAGGGAGGAAGAGGAGCAGGCTGGAGGCAGCACTCCTGGGAGCTGGCTGTGGAGGAAAGGGCAGGCAGCAGGCAGTTGGAGGCTGCATAGAGACACACCCTGTTGCTATGGCTGGAAGGCAGGAGGACAATGCAGAGAGTTTCCACCCCTCAGTTCTACAGCGTGACCTCTGCAAGCTAAAGGAGGAGATCTGACGAGGACAAACTGATGGACAGTAACACTGCAAAGATGCCTGGGCCTGGGATATTGAATGTGTGGCAGCCCCGTACCACAAGAGAAACCCATGACAAAGACACCCGAAAAAAGCAGGTGGCAAAAAGGGGACTCTTAATACAGGGAGTAAACATTTCCAAGACAGGTTTCAGAGTAACAGCCGTGTTAGTCTGTATTCGCAAAAAGAAAAGGAGTACTTGTGGCACCTTAGAGACTAACCAATTTATTTGAGCATGAGCTTTCGTGAGCCGTAGCTCATGCTCAAATAAATTGGTTAGTCTCTAAGGTGCCACAAGTACTCCTTTTCTATTTCCAAGACAGCAACCTGGGCTGGCACACATGTGGAACAAAGCCAAGGCCACCCAAAATCAGCAGCTGCCATGTGGAAGAAGAAAATCATTCCAACAAAGGTCCTAGCTATCATACATTGGCTCAATGTAGGAAATAAACACCAAAGATGATGTGTTTATGCAATGGATTGACATAAAGAAAAATAACCCAAGGAGACCCTGGCGCAGAGTAGGAGATGGAGAGATTTTGGCTTTGATGTGGTGGAAGGAAAGGACGATGCAGTAGCTGTGAATGCCCTAGCTCCTCGTGGGACTCCACTGAATATGCACTGACCTTGACCACTGTGGATACAGTGCATAGGAATCCTCCCCGCAAAAGGCATGGAACAACCAGAGCAACAGAAAAGAACAAAGGACACAGGATTAAAGAAATCCCTCCAGAACCTGGGGCAGTGATGGCCCTACAGCCTGAGAACTTCAGCATCAGGGAAGATTTCTGGGCAAGGGATTGGAAAGCAGAAATCAAAAGACAGTCCAGATAATGGACCGCAGTGGTGGAATTGTAAACTGGCGCCTATCCTGGCTCACACCTGATCAACAGAGCTACAAACTAAAGTCAAATTCTGCCTTCCTTCTCAGCTACAGCTCTGCTGTAGAAGTGCCCACTCTGCAGGGGGCACAGATGCTAAATTGTCAGCTCCACTCCAGGAGGGGGAGATACAGATGCCTACCTCGCCACCTTGGAGTGGCACATGTATACGTGACTGTGGAATGGGTTTGCATGGGTGGAGTTGAGAATAGAATTTAACCTGCAAAACCTATGCCTAAGGCTTCCCAAACTAGGAGCGGAAAGTTAGGATCTAAAATCCTGATGAAGGGTTCTGTGAATGAGTGGGTTGATTTTGAGAATTGCTGAGCTGCCACTGGCTTTATTTTACATATGGAGGAAAGAGAAATGCAGAGGAGTGACTTTCCCAGCTAAGCCAAGAATAGAACCAACACCTTCTGCCTGCCGATCCCCTCTAACCACTAGCATAAGTTGTCTATATTCAACTACCCATTTCTCCTGTAGGGCAGGCATTTTCTTTTTGAGGGGCTAAGCGCCAGATTTTCTAGGTTTGAGCACCCACAATTGGGCCCAGGTTTTCAAAAGAGCTCAGCTCTCACTGAAGGGTATAAATGAAGAGGCCACGGTTTCAGAAACATGAGATCACTTGGAGCTATAGGGCACACTGCGTATGTGTGGAAATCTAGCCCCTGATCGCACCGCCATGTATTAGGCAAAACAATGGTTGGGAAGGGTACCCAGCCTTCCGTGGATATGCGACTCCTGAGCAAATACTTTGTGGCAGAGAGAATTCGGTAAACATAAGACACTCTTGGTAGCTTGCACATGAAAACATTTTTATTAAAGCAAACAGAAAACCTGCATTTTGGGACATGTGGGTTTCCAAGGCTTGAAATTTCTTGGCAACATAAGGAATGAATGGTTTCAGAGATTCTCACAGGAGAGTGGGTTTGTGTGTTTGGGGGAGGGGGGGTGAGAAAACCTGGATTTGTGCTGGAAATGGCCCACCTTGATTATCATACACATTGTAAGGAGAGTGATCACTTTAGATAAGCTATTGCCAGCAGGAGCGTGGGGTGGGGGGAGGTATATTTTTTCACGCTTTGTGTGTATAAAAGATCTTCTACACTTTCCACAGTATGCATCCGATGAAGTGAGCTGTAGCTCACGAAAGCTTATGCTCAGATAAATTGGTTAGTCTCTAAGGTGCCACAAGTACTCCTTTTCTTCTCACAGGAATGGATCTACGCAGGTGGCTTTCCTCCCTTTGAATGGATGTAGGGGTCCCTTCGCTGTTGCTGTGGGATTTCCAGCCTGGCATTTCAGTAGCATTGTTTTAAGAGGTTTCCGTGCTGTAAGCATCATCCCTTCCTTATGTTATACAGATTCTAAAAATGTGAGGACGCATTAGAGATTGGTTTTCTGCTGCTACCTAGTGGCTATGTCACACTGGCTTGTTTCACAGAATTAGCTACCGATTGGAGATCTATTCCCCGGCTGGATAGACAAGGTGGGGGAGGGAATATCTTTGACTGGACCAACTTCGACTGGTGAGAGAGACGAGTTTTCGAGCTCCTTCCTGAAGAAAAGCTCTGTGTAAGCTCAAAAGCTTGTCTCTCCAACAGAAATTGGTCCAATAAAAGATATGACCTCACCCACCTTGTGTCTCTAATATCCTGGGTCCAACATGGCTACAGCAACAATATTCCCAAACTGGTGCACTCAGGGCCCTCATGAGAACTACAGATTAGTAGCTGCAGGATCTGATGGGGTGTGTGTGCATGTGTGCATGTGGATCTTTTCTCTGAGGTTTTACCAGACTTAATTGTTCTCTTGATCATTAAAACCATCAGTCCAGAAACACCTCATTCCTCGGATCCAGCTACCAAGATGATAGACACCACACAAGTTACTTACTGACACAACTCTAAATACCATGCAACACTACTCATGCACTAAGGTGCTACTCAGCATGAGTAAACCAATCAGAATCTGGCCTCTGGACTCTAGGGAGTCAGGGCGGGTGACACGATTTGGCTTTCCTTTGAACATACTTTCTTTGTTTTCATCACTGTTTTCTATACAAACTCTTTAGTTTGAAACAGGGAGGTGAAAGGGTGAGTTTTTTATTAGCTCTCCGGCAGAACACTTCCATAAGGGGAAGAGAACCCGAACTGGAGAGGTCCTGAGAAGCTGAACCTCTCAGTGGCTTCTCTCTGTTGGGAAGGGAAAGTGTGAGGTGCTGAGGACCTCTAAGTGCACACTGGACAAATCAACAAGCAATCTTGCGTCTCTATGGATCTCTAGGTCTGTCTGGAGAGAATGGAATCAGACCACAAGCTGTGTTCACGCTGAACCACTTCCTATTTAAGTTTAAAATTTTTATTAAAGCTAATGTTAAAATTATATAATACACAGGTTGAGAAAGGAGTGTCTGTACATCTGGGTATAGTGCTTATATTATTCACAAATACAAAGTTTGTTTTTAAAAGTCATATGATACATATAGTACATAATCAGCAATAACCCAAAGTTAGGTGAATAAATTTAAGAATACAGTTTAGATATTAGCATCCAAGTATTCGGGTACATCACTCATGAAAAGTTGTACAGAGATTTGATTGTGGAAAGCAAAATATATCAATGAGTGAAGATTGTCCCTCAGTAATTGAGACTTAAGGTAGGTTGTCCATTTAGAAAATACAATCTATGAGGGAAGTATTTCATTTGCTTTACCCATTGCGCTTCTATTACACCCAGTTGTAGACTTACTGGAAGTTTCTGATGTTTCACAATTTCAAGGGAATGAAGGCATTGGACTGGATGGGAGACTGTGTAAATTCCACCCCTATACTAGCAAGCTTTGCTCTTAGTGCCATGTCAAGATTAGTTTCCATCATCTCCTGCCTGTTAGAGGCTTCTGACCGGAAACCAACCTTATCCATGGGCAAGGAAAGTGCTCCTTCTGGTCAGTTTCACATGCTGGTTCCCTTGCAGCTAGGTTCGGTTGCGAACACTGCAGGGGAATTTTTGACTAAATTCTCCACCTGTGGGCTGTATGGGAATGAGGGCAGTAACTTTAATGAAAACATCTGCTTTGGGATGTGGTTTTGTAAAAGTTCATAGAGGGCAAAATTCAGCCTGTCAGCATCCCTTCCGATTTCTCCCGTAGAAGAGGGGATTCCAGCTCTTTGATGGAAAACAGATGTATCTCAGAGCTGAACCATCTGCCTGGCCAGGGGCAGCTTTACCAATTTTGCCACCCCAAGCAGTCGCCGCCCCTGGCGCCGAATTGCCACCACGGGACCTGGACTGCCACCCCATTCTAAATGCCGCCCCAAGCACCTGCTTGTAAAGATAGTGCCTGGAGCCAGCCCTGTGCCTGGCACAGCTCCTCTCCTGCACATATAGAAAGCTGATAACTTTCTGTTTCAGGGAGTGGCTTTCTCCTATTCTCAAGAATTTGTAGGCTGAAGCTCCTTGTTTAATAACAGTCCAATGGAATAGCAGCTCTCTCACTGTTCTGATGCATAGCACACACCCTGGTACTCATATAGAGCTAGAAAGAGACGTAGGGTGTGTGCTGCAAAGGAAGTCACTGCAGGCTGCAGATCCTGCTGCAGATGTGCAACCTCCCAATGTATACATAGATATTGGCAGATGCCCTAAAGTCACTTCATCTAGGAATCACTAGGGGCTTAAAAACAGCTGGTGCCAGTATAATAACTAGTACCTGACAGAACCTCAGTGATTCTACTGTCAGTGACCCTGCAATATGCTTCTCTTGATCAGACCCGGCCAGTTAAACGTCACATTTAGCCAACTTGTGGTCATTTTGTGATACAGACAAATGAGATTAAAATGCACTAACCCCATTTTCATTTGTGACCCTATCTCCAGGTCTGAGCTGGCTTTGTGTGCAACTGCTAGCCTCCATGTGCGCGCTCCGGGGATCAGAAGGTCAAAAGACGAGGGGAAAAGAAACCTGCCCTAAGTGGGAAAACTCATTTGCATTTCCAGCTTTGGGCAGGAGGTGGCAGCACAGCATAAAAAAACAGATCATCATGCATGTGAGGTATGTATCCCATTGTATTGCACAGAGAACTAAACTATATAACCACATAAACAAGTGCTCAGCACTACTGAAAACCAGGGCCAAGGAGTATGAAGTTGAGCACCCAAAATTAGAGGCCCCTTTTGAAAATCTGGCTGCCGGTGTATGAAAGCCTGTATCACACCACTGAGATTCTAATCTTGTCTCCGTTCAGTTAATGACAGGCTAAGCATATTCCACTGTTTGGGTTTCAAATCCTACCCCCTAGATCTGTGTTGATTAAATCTTAATTTACTCTTTATAAAGAAGCAGTAATTAGGACAGGCATTTAAGTGAGGAAGGTGGCTGTAGCATAGTAATTCATGTCTGAGGGGAGTGAGAGAGGCTGCCACTCCAGTGAAGTGAACTGCTTGGGATAAACATCCATCACAAACTTTTTATGAGCAGCTAGCTTGTCTCTAGCAGGGGGCCAATGAATAAATTTCCCAAAGCAGAACCTTTTCAAAGCTAATCAATACTTTCTTCTAATGCGTCGACTCATCTAATTTTCCTTCCTTATCTATTCCCTGGGTAATCAGGTTGAATACAAAGAAGTGGTGGCTGATAGGAGGCAACCAAAAGACCCTTTGCAATCTCTGCTAGTTAGTGGGGGTGAAGCTATGTAATGGCGCAGAAAGACTGAGAGCCAGAGGGGATGAGCTGGCTGTAGAGGTTCAACTCTGCCATGCCAGATACAGTTCTTTTTGGACGTGATCCTGAGTTACTTGCTCCCACAGAAATCTCACTGAAGTTCTGGAGGTCCCTGGGAAAGTCCCTAGGCAGTCTGGAGGGTGGAGGATGTAAGGAAGGTTGGGCAGGACCCCAGCTCTCCATGCACTGTTGTCTCCTTGTTCCTCATAACTGAGAGGAACAAGAGTGAGGATGGAAAACAGGGTCACTACTCTTGACTTGTAAACATATAAACAGTAAGGCATTTTCAGATGGAAAACCGTTTCAGTGAAATTTCTGAGCAGCTTTAATCCTGGCCCCATTGACATTAAACCAAGACTCCAACTGGCTTCAGTAGGACCAGGATTTGGCCTAAGATCTTTACCTCTAGATAGTTGGTGTCCTCCCAGTGCAGGGTTGAGCTTTCAGCTCTGCTTTTTGGAGCATCCCAGCAGTTGGAGTTGCTTGGTGATTAGAGCAAGGGGGACTGTGCAATGTCTCATTTATTCCTTATTCCTTTGACTTCCTTCAGTTATGCCAGATGGTGCATGGATCCCCTTCTGAGCCTGCTGTCTGGATTTCCATTTTCATCTGACCATGTTTTCTTTTCAATATCAAAGATTCCTTTCCCAAGAAATGGGGTTCCTATCCCAGATTCTCGAAGACCCAGCCTTTGGGAAGAGAGATGTGTTTTTCCATGGTGGGTTTGATGATTTGTAAAGTGAAATACCAGGACATTGTCAACACACTGGAATGAATTCAGAACAATAAAAAATTTTCAGGGGGCTGGCAGAACTGGCTTGTAAGGATCAATCAAAAGAGTTAGATAAATAAGTGACAGTAGTGTTCCACGCTCGCATACACACACACACGTGTCTAGTCACTAACAATGAAAACCATTGGCAGCAGCAAGCACAGTTTGTCACTGTGCTTGATAGGGAACACAGCTGAGAGGGCCAATCTCAGGTCAGACTGTTAAAAAACTGGGCAGAAACTCCCACACTGGTGGTATAGTCTATAGTTAGATTTAACCAACCCAGCAACACATATGGCTCCTGGATCGCAATACTAGCTACCATGGAGCCACACACAGTCCTCTTAGATGCTCCAATTTATATTACTTCCCGGACAAACTGGACTTCTGTGATGAAACATTATTAAAACCAAATTCACCGCACATTATGTTCTTCCAGTCCCAGGGGCCAGTCACTTACCCAGGTCGATGGATGCTCAGGACCTTACACCAAAGACAACGCTGAAAGCCAATCCGTTAGTACACTAACTAAAGATTTATTAACTAAGAAAAAGAAATGAGAGATACTAAAAGACTAAAGCAAATAAAATACATTACAGTTGGATCAAAGTATATAGTCCAAAACAATAGCAGGGATCTTAAATCTGCTAGGTTGTCTATAAGTCTCTCTGGGTTTCCCAAATAGTTTTGAGAACCTCAGTCATTTTGTTTGAAATTTCCCCTGACAGAAGTCACCAGTCCAGAGATGGGGTAGGAAAGAGGTGGCCAGGGGCCTTCGTTCTCCCCTTTATATCTTGACCCTTATTGCTGGAAAAATCCTGGCTGTGTCATGGGTCAGGTAGTGTCATGGCGTATGTGCTTGGCCATCAGTCCTTGATAGGAATTGCAAATTCTAGCTTGCACCTTTGCAGACCTTCCATTTGAGGTGTCTTTGGGAATGATGTGCATACACCCTTGTTTATATTTCTTTTGTTTTTCCTGAAGAGCTAACCTGTGGGCATTTCTCAGACTCACAACTTGTGTGAGTTAGAAACATATAGCAGCATTTCATAACTCCACATGCAATGTCAATACACACATTATAACAAGACAGTAATACTCAGCAGGTTATAACTTTTCCAATGATACCTCAAAAGGCATACTTTGTACAAGATTTATCACAATTTTGTAACAGTGGTGACCATATAAGTGTAGACGGTCACCGTCCTCTTTAGACAGCATCACACAGCTCCAATAGTAGATCCACTGCGTTGAGGGAGGGTCTAGCATGACTTGGGGGGAGCATTACATTGACTGGGGAGGCAGGCGGGGGGGAATGGACAGATTGGGCACAGAGCTGGGAGGGGTAGCCTGATTTGGATGGGGGAGGAAGGCAGCTATGGAATTAGCTGAGTGGGGAAGCAGCTAACTGATTAGTTACAGAGGATGGACTGGTCCAGCAGGCATGGAGGGACAGATGGTGAACTGGGAAGGAGTGTGGGGGTCAGTGAGGTATACTGACAAAGCTGAATGGACTGGATAATCGATTAGTTGTAGGGGGACAGACAGATAATTTATCTGGTGGCCTGTGTGGAGTGGAGAATTATTCACGGGCCAGGGAATTAGTATTTACTATTAATTTATTTATACTGCTATAATGCCCAAAAGCTCCCATGAAGATTGAGACCTGCAGACTGTGCTAGGTGCTGTAGAAACCCACAGGGAGAGAGAGAGGCCCTGCACCAGAAAGTTTACTGTCTAAGTCTCTGATCCTGCAAACACTTATACACATGCTTAACTTTACCGCCGGTTGTAGTGCTATCCCGTGGTGGAAAAGTTACGGATGTATATAAGTGTTTGCAGGATCAGAGCCTTAATAGACAAGGCAAACAGCAACAGACACACATCATAAGTAAAATATCAAAAATACTTTAAAAAAACCCAAACTTTGCCTAGCTCCTTTATTTTATAATAATCTTTCTGGTTCCTTTTTAATTTAATTTATTATTTATTTAATCATTCAGACTTCTGCCTGTTTTCTTGGAGTTTTATTCAAACTTTCTTCCCTCACTTTTAGTAGCAGCATTTGTCACCTTTCCTCAATCCCCTTCAGTGTTGTCACCACCCTGTAGCAGGGTGGCCTTCCCCTTTAAAGGTCAGATGGCCTGGGACTAACCAGCCCTGTTCAATTATGAGGCCCAGCTGGGAAGTGGTCAGGTGAACCCTATAAAGGACTGGGAGAGCCCCCTATAGAGAACTGTTTAAGGGAGAAGGGCTCTTATAGAATGTCCTGCAGTTGGGGGAAGGAAGTGATCTTTATTCAGCTGTGTGAGTGAGACAGACCCCAGAAAGCTAGCTTCTGGGAGCTGTAGCTGGGGGGTATGTATATAGAGGAAGTGCTTTTGTGTTATATTTTGCTAATGTTTTAAAGACTAAAACTGTGTCTGAAAGAGACTGGGGAGTGATAATGAGCCCTTTTGGGGGGAGAGTCAGGAGATCCTGCCTGTGTGAGGGAAAACTGAGGCAGGAGCTATCCTGAAGCCCACCTGGGTAAGGTGGTCCTGCTACATGCTCTGTAACCTTAGTCTGTCTCCTGAATTATATTTAGTAAAACTCCAAAAGTCAGGTCTTCCACAGACCCCTGTCTCAAAGCCCCATGATTGATAATTTGATAGAGGAGCTGGGAGAAAGAGGATAGTCTCTTATGCTCTGATTCAGAGTCTTAAGAGTGTGGGTTGAGACTTGACTACAGATGCTTGAACAGGTGAGTCCATGGCCAGGAAGCTGAGAGTGCCTGTTGGTGGGGCTGCATGGGACAGAGGGTGGTATCAAGGCAGAATGTGGGGAAGGGGAGATCAGACAGAATAGAAGAGGAGTAAGGGGAACATGGATACTTCACTCACTATTGAATTAAGTGGGCTGGGAGTGAGGAGGAAAAAGCAGTGAAACAGAAAATTGGGAAAGGAGCTGCCTAGAAAGGGGAAGAAGGAAAAGCTATCTGTAGGGAAAACAAGAAGAGATCAGGGAGGAAACCATTTGGCTAAAGAGGGGCGAGGACTGTGTGTGCATGCAAAAAGACAATGGAGACTGTATGATTCAAACATTTTAACAGAATTGGTAGCAAAATATTGTACAAAAGACTTCTGTATACTCCTTTTTTGGATAGGACAAGGGGTGATTTGAGAGATTTGGGCAGGATCTGGCTATGGGAGTCAAGTGTTCCATAGTGCCTAGATCGTAATATGCTTTCAGTAAAAGCTAAATATCGCTTCTTCCACTTCACAGATGGAGAAATTGAGGCACAGCAAAGATGAAGTGACTTGCCAAAGTTCCAACAGTGAGTCTGGGGAACACAGGAATGAAATCCCAGCCCAGAAATGAACAAAATATCAAATACTGACACCACTTGGTTGGCTTTTGATGCTATTGCTTGCGGTCTTGTTCTAAAAGCTTCTTTTAAAAAATACAAATAAGAAATTCTGCCTGGGACCTAAAATTGGAGAGGACACCAGGCCTTTCCATTTAAATTTGTCCGAACTCCCCACTTATCTTTTCCTAGCTGCAGACCTGGAATGATTCCATACAGCTCTCTTCCATGGGTAACTTTTATAATCTTTCCTGGCTCTTATGTAGCATTTTTCATTGGTGTATCTCAGTGTTTCACAGTGGAGGTTGGTAGCATTATCCCTGCTTTACAGATGGGCTAACTGAGGCACGGAGAGACGAAAGTGACTTGCCCAAGGTCACCCTGCAGACTAGAAGCAGAGCCAAGAATAGAATCCAGGTCTCCTGAGTCCCATAAGATAACTTCTGCAGAAGTATAATGGCATGCTATTTAGCAAAAAGGGACACAAAGGGGCCAGATTCTACTTTCAGTGTCTTTGTATTTTGCACTGATGTGACCCTTAGGGATATCAGTGTTGTGCCTTCCAATTTATTCCAAAGTGTATCAAAGAATCAGGCCCAATGATTTCAGTGGGGCATTACCTCTGATTTACATGGGGTCCAATTCTGATGTAACCAAAGTATCATAGGCAGCCTCCCAGCTAGCTGATTTCTAAGGGCCTGAACTTGCTCTCCTTGAATTTAACAGCAAAATACTTATTAACAACAGTGGTACAGGATCAGGACCCCAAAAGTCTCTCCAACTGTCAGAGTAGCCACAGAAAGTTGGAATATCTACAGATTTTTCCTGGAATGTTTGGCAGCCATGTTTCTTCGTAGGGTTACCAGCTGCTGCAGATTTAGTATGTTTTAGTTGTTCCTTGAAATACAGCTTTCACACTACAGAATAGCAGCAGTTTGAATCTGAGAGGCAAATCTCTGCCCCACATTCATATCCTAAGTAATTGAGCTATTGGTTATGGGGTTCCATGGGTGCCATTTAAAGAAGTTTTAATTTGTAATCTAAACCAGCTTTGATCCCAGTCTGGCAGAGTTGAGGAGCTAATGCCCTACTGGGCCCTGTACCTTAGCTATTTTGAATATTTCTTTCCTATCCATTTGTGAAAGCAACACCACCATTCCAAATAAGTCTGCTCTGCATGGTTCAGCAGACATAAGCATGTTGTTGACCTATTGGTATTTTTCTTGTTTTACCAAGTGACATTTTTCTCTGCTAGGATAATAAACACTAAGCAAAAGGTATGGATGGGGAGATACTCTAATAGTTGCACCCTTTCAGTGAAATCCTAAAAACTATATACAGGGCTTGTCAGCTGCCCATGGCCCTGCTTCAGCAAACCACTTAAGCACATTATTATCTTTTAAGCATGTAATTAATCCCATCCCTATTCAAAGTACTTAAGCACATTCTTAAATCCTTGGGATTTAAGTACTTGCCTAAATATTTTCCCAAATAAGAGCCTATATTTGCTGCGGTAAATGTTCATAGAAAAAACTCAATTATTCTGGCAGTGAATTAGGAATGAGAATAAACATCAGAACATTTTTATTATATACAATTCTGTGGGCTAAATTTAGCCATAATGCAACACCAATGAATTTAAGAGAGCTACAGCAGAGGTGAATTTGGCCCTGTGGGATCAGTTTCTTTTCCTTTTCTAGAAGAAGATTCCACTAATCTTACAGTACAATCTATGTAATTTTAATAGGAGATGAAACAAACAGGGTTCCTCAGCAATTAAGGCCAGGGTTCAGCAGAGACTTAAGCACATGCTTAACTTTACACACCAAGTAGTCCCTACTCAGTGTGGGAAACTGAGCACTTGCAGAACATCCTGATCCTGCAGTGAGTCTGGGCAGGCAGAGGGGCCTGCCTGCCTGGAGTTCTCTGTAGGATTAGTGACTAAATGGAGTTAATTATCTTAAAAACCTGTAGTATTTAATAAAGTCATGTCTATGTAATCCTAGTTAGGATCTGTAGAAACCAGTGGGGTTCATCTATATTTGTATCTTTTCTTCAGTATTGTATTTGTTTTGCCAAAAGGGTGTTGCAGTTCACCCTTGCCCTGCAGGGCTGTGAATCTCAATGTGACAACATTGGGCAAGTGCTTAGAACCTCCAAATCCAGCCCTGATCTTTGCATTGGCTCCAACAGGATTTTTTGTGGGTATAAGGGTCTGCCTGCAGGGATCAGAGCACAGGACTGGGACCTTAGAGTGTGGGCTGTCTAGGGCAGGGACTTGTTTATTTGTTTACAGTTAGCATAATGGGGTGCTGATCTTGAGTGAGGGGGTGCTACTGCAATAGAATGATTTGGTTTATAGTTCTATTACTGTTGAATCTGAGTGAAGTGCAAAATACAAAATAGCATAAACAGTGAAAAGTCAAGTAGGGTATACGTACCTCTTGTTTGTTTTAAAGGGTCTAAATCTAAAAGGTCAGTAATAGAGCTAAGGCTGTTATGACATACTTTACAGCATCATTTTAATCACATGGTAGGGAATAAGTGTATAAGGCATTCTCCTATGCTTAATTTTATATCTCTGGGTCTTGATTTAACATCCAATTCTGATAATCTTTTCCCCTTGATATCCAGTTCACCTTCTAAAATGAATCAGTTTGCTTCAAATCTTGTAGCTATCATTATGGAAATAGTCTTATAGAATGGAATCATTGGGTAATTTTTGTCCTTGACTACAGATGTAGCAGAATGCCTAAGTAATTTCCATAGAAGCCTATTGAGTTTCTGTAGACCCCAATCAACCTTAAATCCTACTTATGCTGTAAAACACAGAGCAGTATGCAGTTAAAGTTCATATAAAGCACCCCTTATCTTAGTATCTGAACACCTTCCAATGATGGGTTGATACAACAGTAGGTCATTCTCCCAGATAATAGGGCTTTGTCCAAAAACAAAGTAGTTCCCACAAATCTTTAAAAGGAGAAGGTGGACTGCCAATCCAAGCTACTGACTCTCAGCTGGAGCCCAACATAATGTGGATAAGCCTATGCTAAATGGGCAGCTGTACACGGTTTTCTGGGAGGCTGGAACCTCTGCTTAATCATTAAGCAATCAGATTTCCTCAGAAAACAGCAGTGTCAGTAAACAGGTGAGGATCTTTCACCTGAGAGCCTGGCTCTGCTGTGTATAGACCACTCTAAAAGGCTGCAGGAAGTGGCCTGATGGATGAAACTAGAGCAGGCTAGGATCCTTCTGAATGATCATTTTTCATTGGAAAAAATGCTGATTTATTGAAACCAAAGGTCTCTTGTGAATCAGGGTGGATGTTTTGAGTTGACACAACATTCAGGAAAAGTCATGGTCAAAAGGAAACATCTTGACTTTTCAAAATTAAAATGTCTCCTTTTTTGTTTGAAAAGAGTAAGAAGTCTACTACTAGTAAATTAGTATTAATTACTATGCAGTACTAACTACCCTTGATCCCCACTCCTTAACTGCCCTTCATTACCCAGACCACCTTCTTCCATAAATTTACCCCACCCTATTCATAGATTTATCCTAGTTTAAAAACTCAAATTCAGCAAAACAGACATGACTATGCTGAATTAAATGATAAAGCAGTAAAAGTGCATTTTTACTAGCGGGGGGTAGTCAACGAGACTAGCTCCTGCGTTAATTACTCCTCCATTTACCCCATGAACTCTCCCTCTGTTGCCTCATTAATTACTCTCGCCTCCTCATTAATTGTCCCCTCTTGCTCTTACCCCTCAGGGCAATGACTTCTCTCGTTTAATCTCATTTCCTAGGAGGGAGGCAATAACCCCACTCATTACCAAAGGGGGAATACGGAGGCATTGGATGGGTTAATGGCTCTTCACTAATTGCTCCCACCTCCCCTCCCGCCATGTAACCAGTGGTGCAGCGCAGCACAGCTGCGGGACCTGCACCGACAGAGGCGCGCTCCGGCCCCCAGCCCCTTGCCCGTGGGCGCGCAGGTAGCCCAGAGCGCGCACGCGGCGGTCGGCGGCGCGCCCGCTGGTCCCTGCCCTACTGCGGGAGCGGGCGGGGGGAGGCTGCCGGAGGATGCGCTGGGCTCGCGTGCAGCCGGCGCGGGGAGGCCAGAGGCAGGCGCGTGCCGAGCTGCAGCCCCGGCCGGGGCCAGGTACAGCGGGGCTGCGGGCCGGGCTGCGGGCGGGCAGGGACAGGTGCAGAGAGGCGTGTCTCTGAGTGGCTGGTTTGCAACGGGGCTTGTCCCCTTCTCCCGGCTGGGGCTGCGCAAAGGTGGCTCCTGCATCCCTCCTGGGCGGGTCCCTCTTGCCCCGTCTCCTCCTGCTGCTCCCTGCCCCCCAAACTCCCCCCCCCCCCCGTCCTCTTCCCTGCTGCTGCAGTCCCCATCCCGCCGCGCTCCCTGCGCGGAGCGGATCGCCCTGCGGGGGAGATCCGGGGCTGGATATCTTTGGGGTCCCTGCGTAAGCGGCTGTCCGGCGGCTCCCTTAGCCGGCTGGGGAGGGATATTGATTAACCCTGCGCCTTACAGGGGGATCTGGACAATCCTCTTCAACCTGGACCCGATTCCATCCCGCTGCAGAGGCGCGCAGCCCTCACCGGCTTCCCTGGGGGCCCTCTCCACCCAAGGGCATCTGGGTGTGACACAGCCTCCTGGGAGGGAGGGTGTAAGTTGGCTTCCTGCCATCCCTGGAGAGTTGAGAGACCTGGTCAGTTGGGGGTCTGGTTCTGTGTTCACTCTAGATGTGGAATCCCACAGAAGTGCCACCCACAGGATAGCTGCAGAATCTGCTAGAGAGAGAGATTTTCAATCTCTTCTCCCTCCCCCCACCCCCATTCCAAATTTTATAAAACAAAACCAGGCACTGGACAGGTGTCTGCTTTTGGACCCCATGGGAAGATCTCTTGGCTTTAATATCTTGCTCTCCCTTCATGAGGGAAATGTGAACATCAGGGCTGGTATCTGATACCAAAAGTTTTTTTTTTTTTTTTTTTGGCCTGTGATGTCTAAATGATGAATGGCATTACAGTATGTGTGTGTGAAAATACTTGTGTCAATTTCTTGGGGGTACTTGGGTGCAGAAAGGAAAGCTAGCATGGACATAAACCATGAGTCTTCTTCATGCTTCAGGGTATGTACCAGCCTCTGATGGGGGAGGGAATTCCCCCCCCACACACACATAGTTATTTCTTAATTGTTTACCACAGGCTATTTTATTTAATGTAACCTTCCCCATAAGGCTGCTGGCACAGGCAGGGTACTGGGTTATCTGGCCTACTGACCTAATCCAGTGTGGCTATTATGAAAATAACTGGAGTGTGAGGTTGCAATATGAGCATCGAGGCCTTGCCAAGAAAATACGTTGCTTATAAGATGCTTTATCCCTGTTAATATTGTTTTTTAAATATGCAAGTTCTGTTGTGTCAGTGTGTGAGGCTAGCTGGTATTAGTCAGGTTTTAAGTGCTGAATCATGTGTACTCCTGACTGTACAGCAGGTTTGGCTATTCGCTGTCTCTAGGAAATGTGCCGGAACTGGTCATAATGACATATAAATGCTCTTCCTTTTATTGTGTGTGAACAGTCCATGTCTGCTGTAGGAACCTTTGGGGCCTGAAAGAACAATGTATTGGTGTGATACAGTGTGATATTTATTTATTTGGCCTTGTCTGCTCCTTGGAAAACATGGACACACAAATAACATGTATGTAGAGGGCGAGATCTTTGAATAAGACAGTGTGAATGATGTGTATGGGGAGGTTATACTAAGGGTCAGAAAGGTAAAGAGAGATGTTTTCACTGAAAATTATTATAGTTCTTTTTAGAATCTGTCTTTGGGTTTTTTGTTTTTCTTCAAGGTCAGATCCTGTGACTAGCAAGGTTGTCTATTCAGTATTATTTCTGAAGCGATATCTCCAGCTTTCTCTTTCTGAGAGCAAAGCTATACTAAGTGTGTGTGTGTGTGTGTGTGTGTGTGTGAGAGAGAGAGACAGAAATCTGGCATACTGAGATCCAGACATCTTACTGTTTTAAGATGAATATGGTGGAGATGCCACTGTTACCTAGATACTCCTAACAAATGCCGAAGACAAAAGCAAAAATTCAGGGATTTTGATTGAGATGCTGGCTCCTTCATTGTTAACCAGGTTTTTGTAAAATGCCTACCCTTTGGCAGACAGTTAAATTGAGTGCCAGCATGGCTGCTTTGTTTCCCCAAAACTTCTTAACACCACAGTCTAGCATGAGAAATAGACACTTAAATTCAGGATCATGCTATTTCTCTCTTAATTGCTTTGATCTGGAGCACATGCGATCTCCTTTTTATAGATTTGACATGAGAATATTCCATTCACATAGTGTATACAGATAATCTCAGCTAAATATAGAAGTGGGCACAGTCTGCAAAACTTGGAAATGGACTCCTAGTTCAGGGTGGTTCGGGTTTGGAGGGTTGATTTGGGGTCCCATTGTACTAATGTAACATGAAGGGATCCTGGTCCATGACTAGGGCTTGTTAGGGGCTACAGTAATAATTAATAACAATAGTGGTGCCTATTGCAGCAAAAAGTTTAGTTATTTTATTTTATCTCTTGCTCCAGAACGTGGAACTGTCATCTCTGGGCCTTTGTCCACGTTACTCGCTACCTGTCCATTTCTGAATCCAAGATAGAAATGCCCTCTTGGTTTTAAAATCCCTCCCTGGCTTCACTCTACCATGCATCTCTGTACCCTGCCTGCTGACAGAAGTGGTGTGCGTGCGTGAAATGAGATATGCACACCCACCCCACCTCCTGGAAAACATATGAGGGGGCGGGGAGCAACACTCTACCATCTAGAATAGAGAGTTGTTCCCTGAAAAGCATGGGAGAGGTTTGCAATAAGCTAAGGAAGGAGGGATGAGGGTTGCTGCTGAAATCCCCACCGATCCCAAGAAATCAGTTCCTAGGCGATCTCCTCCAGGTGGCTCATAGGTTCTCAGCCCTGTACAATCAGCACATCTCCTTCAGTGGCTGTGATCCCATTGTCCCTCCACCAGCTAGCAGTTTCTTCTTGTGGATTTCAGTTAATAAATCCTCCAGTCTCTTACGGAAGCACATCCAGGTCCTCCTGCAGGATGGCAGGAAATTGGATGCTGTGTTTCCAATGCCAAGGTTGCAAAAATCCTGGGAGTTAAAAAAGAGTAAAACTTGGATTCTTTTTATTTGCCCCCCTATCCCCCTTTTTGTGCCTTTAGGGTCACATTTTCAAGCTTTTTTTCTCTGCAGACATGAGGGCTAGAAACCTTATAAAAACAAAGCCAAGCTTTTCATGGAATAACATGACTCCAGGAGCTGGAGCTTTAAGTAAAACATCAGTACTGTGAGAGTTGGCACCGCTGGCAGTGATTGTGCACTGCAGAGTTGATATTACCTCTTTCTGTAACTTTGTCACCTTTGTGTAGGCTCCGCGACGAAATCAGAGCTGGTCAAATAATCTGCTCCTGAATAATTATTAGATGAGAAAACTGCCAAAATTCACAATGAATGTTAATTTGCAATGAATTATTCAACTGCCTGTTCAGACATTCATGTGATCCAACTGTCTCAACATTCCTGGGTCTTCTGTATAATTGTCACTGTTGCTGGCAAAGTGCCATTGGGGTGGTTTGGTGTACCAACACCAAAAATGATTAGGGATGCTCAGTCATAATAGCAATAGATAAGGCCCAATCCTGCACACCCATACTTCTGAAAGCTGTCTTGGGGCTTCAGTGAGGCTTCTTGCATGTGTTGGGGCTACTTATGTGAGTAAACATTTGTGAGAGAGGGCTTGTGTATTGGTCTCTTGTCCTCTTTGTGTTTTACAAAGCAGTAATTTAAAGGTGTTTATTGAAAAGGAGTTATTTATATGATCAGGTGAAGCTTGTTGAATTGTGGTTTGGGAAGGGACTTTGGGTTCTTAGACTAAAAACAGCAGAAGGCTGGATGGCATAGAAGTGGCAGAACAAAAATAGATCAGAATTTGTAGATGAGGAGTACTGGTTATTGGGATCTCAGGTTTGAAATACTGTTGGTTATTTGTGGTCGTGAGAAGGACAAGTTGAAAGAGAATGGACACTGACAAAAGCAATGAGGCTTTTATTAGTATTTGTTTCACAAATGAAGGGGAAGTATTGAATAGACATTTTTCTAAAGCAGCTTTAATTTTGTCTTTCTGCTGGAGCGGTTTATACTGAAATTTAATTTTACCTCCACAATCATTCGTGTAACTGGTAGTGTCCAATGCTGTATCCAGACTGTGTCCAGTTATTTTGTAAGCAATGTTGTTGTGGGATGAAAGTGTGCTCCTTTCCTTGCGAAATCTTAAATGGCAAGTGACTTGCCAAACCCTGAATACCAGGACTCTGAGATGGTGGGAATCGATACTTACCGTAAGTGGCACTTCTTGTTGGTGTGAATGCTGCCATGTAAACAGCACAGCTGATCAATTACTAAGAGTCTTGTCCAGCAATGTTTTCTATTTTCATATTGGAAACACTTGTGTTCTGACCAAGCCATCACAAAGCGTGAATCACTTTGCTTTGAATTTTCATTAAAACCTTTTGATTAAAGGACACGCTTATGGATCCTGAATGAAAGGGTTTTTTTGTGTGTTTGTTTGTTTTTTGTTCACTGTGATTGTTAGTGCTTGTAAAAGGAAGGGATTAAAGGTACTTGCTAAACCTGGACATTATACAGACAAACAAAGATAGGCAGAGCTGAAGTCTGAAGCTCTGAAGATTTGAGCTGAGGTCTGAACTATCTCCTGAGATTTTTCAAAGCAGTCCATGGGAATTAAATGCAATTGAGCTAAGCAATTATGGATAGGGAACATTCTAATTATGGTTTCAGATCCTGCAATATGATCTGCACAGACCTTTGCACCTGCATGGAACTATGTTGAGGCCAGTGGGTTTTTCTCCAGGTGCAAACGCCTGTGCAGACCATATTGCAGGATCTGGGCCATAATTAGAATGCTCCCCATCCATAATTGCTTAGCTTGATTGCACTGGAGTGTTTACTAGTTGCTGTTGTGGGGTATGTGTGTATGTTTTTAAAGCCTGGTTTGCATGCGGGAGGGGAGAAATAAACACATTTCTATTGATCTTGGTGTTCTTTTTAACATTTTTGTCTGCACTTCCCCAGGCAGTCTCCTTAACACTCCTGGGGTGTCTCATTTGACTACAGCTCATCATTACAAAAATAGTTTCCTTGGTATTTTCAAGCAGAGTGGCCTGTGAAAACTGATAACTAGATTCATTCAAAAAATTCTGTAGTCTCTAACCAAATCTCACCAAGGATCTCATTTTCCTCCTTGCCCAGTAGGTAATCTCTTTCCAGAACTATCTTCTTTAAAGTGAAGTATCCAGGACTACAGGTTTAAATCTTGTTGGCTAATTTTTTATTTTAATTTTTTTTTGGTTACTGCTTTCTCCAGTAAAGCATATGTCATGACAGTCTTTCACCTGTGCAGCTGCTCCTTCCCCAGCTGTCCTGGATAGTTGCTATATGATCCTGGAAGCCCAGCCCAGGGTGAATTAGCTTGCATTCACTGTTGTGCTAACGAGGCTGTTAATATTTTACAAGGACTGAAAGAAAACCTTGCTATGTTATGTTGGATTAAATTTAAAAAAAAGAGGATTAGACCCTCAGCCTTCCTACAGGGCTTGCAATATATAGTGAATGAGAGAACAGGCCAAGGATTAATAACTTAACAACTAGGAATGGATTTGTGTGGCTAATTCAGGTGAGCATTTTCAAGGGCAATACACAGGGATAAACCGTAACTGTACCTCTTAGAAATCCCTCCATTTGTGGGCTGTTGCCCCTACAGCTGTAAATCCTATCATTCTGCCTGCGGTGATCTCTGCATCCTCTGGTTCTTTCTGCTTGGTGCTTCACTCCCACTCAACTAAAGGCAGAGGGAGCAGCCTGTGGTATGTAGAAACAGCAAGAGCATCACTCCTGTGCTGGAGGCTTGTAGGGAGGACTGGGAAGGTCTGGGTTGCAGAGGGTGGGGGGAAGCTAAGAGTTAGCAGGAAGAGCATTATCTAGAACATTGGTTCCCAAACTGGGGGGGCGCGCCCCCCTGGCGGGGTGTGAAGAAATTCTGGGGGGGGGCATGAGGCTGTCCAGCCCTTGAGCTCCCGGCCGGGGAGGCTTGCCCCCAGCCCCTCCCCTCCCCATCCTGTCCACCCTCTCCCATAGCCAGGCAGGCAACACGGCTTACACCCACCCACCTCCCAGGCTTTCCAATAGTCCTGCCACTCTGAGCAGCCTGGTAAGGGGGTGGGGAGTGGGAGAAGAGTTGGATGATGGTAAAGGAGAGGTGGGGTCGTGAGGGGTTTCTCGAAAATTAAAAAGGGGGCATGATGCCGAAAAGTTTGGGAACCACTGATCTAGAAATCCTGGCTGTTGCTGTTCTGAAACTGGTATCCAACAATGGTTTGAAGGACACCAATGTCCAGGGCTGCTCTAGACCTCCCTGAATTTCTCTCTTCTGGACCAAATGTACAATGGAGAGATGCTAGGTTTGGATGGCTAAGAGGAAATATCTTCCACAAAAAGGTTGTGGGAGGATTCACTGCAGCTGTCCATGGCCAAGTTCCTGCAGTGAATTCCTGTCACTGGTTTGTTCTTTCAGGGGCAAAGTCTGCTTACTAGATTACACTACCCAGATACTGGTTTGAGCAGATGGTTCAGAATTACAATAGGGATTTACAATTGGAAATCTTAGACCTAGACTGCAGATCCCAGGTTGAAAACCATTGTTCTATGGTAACAACAACCTTTCGTGTGCCCCTTTAGATATAGTCTGCGAACCCTCAGGGATCCAGGGATCCACGGACCACAGATTGAAAACCACTGCCCTAAGAGAACAGGGAACCCAAGGTTAACACGATTCATTCAAAAGCTGTCCAGGGTGCTGAAATCCAAGACCCACATAATACACCTTCGCTAGCACCATTTAAACGAGTTGTCTTCTCAGGGTTAAAACAAACATGGCAATGGCTGCCTTTTCCTTATGACCAGGGTCTGGGGGAAGTTCAGGTTCTGTCTAAAAGTGGGGGGGGGGGAAGATGGTCCTTCTGCCAGGGAAGGATGGGTCCACACGTTGCTGATGCTACTTTGAGGCCTTCTCAAGGAAAAAAAGCTTAAGATCAACCCTGCCTTTTCACATGTTTTAAGAAGTTTCACACATGGTAGGTTTATTTAACAGGGAGTTTAATGTGTAATTGGCACTAATCTTGCGTGTGAATGGTGTACGTCATTCTGCTGAAAGTAATCGAGATGATTGGTACTTGGAGTCCGCCTGTATCCTTTTGTTCCATGAGCTCTGACCTCTGCATGACTCTTTCACAGTAGGGTATGGTACCACCAGCCACCTCATTTTAATTACACTGCCCTGTTTGTGACAAGTTGGGAGAGTTGCTAATATGCCTTACAGCACTGCTTGACTCCATGGTGATAAAGTCGTATCTGTACACTGAGCTGTACCCTTATTGGGTTAAGGGCATATATAATATATGTGGGCTCTGTTTTGCAGTCACTTAAATGGCGTCAGGATTCGTGACATCTTGCTTTCAGATTTCTAGTAGACCCAGCAACAAAGAATGCTTGTTGCAAGCTCATTGGCTTTTGTGTTTGGATCCTTGTGACGTCCCCACAGATGTGTGCAGGCGAGGGGGAGAAGAGAGTGATAGAACTGAGCCTTTGTAGCTGTGCACATCTGACTGCACACATGGCATCGCTGAAGCCTCTCTGTCTAGTCTTCATTTCTTGATACTCCTGGCAGATACCAAACCTCAGGGTTTTTTGCAGGGTTTTTTTTTGGTATCATTGTTATGTGCAGCCTGTGTCATGCTGATTTTGCTAGGGTTTCAGTGTAGCTGGTGATTGAGAGCTTGGCACATCTTCTTATCTCTCTAGTTACAAATTCAAAATAGGATCTCTGGTTAGGATGTTGTGCCCTCTACATTAATATATGATGCACAGTTGTGTGGGTTGAGAATGACCTCTTAGAAGTCCTAGGTGGCCAATGCAATGGAGAAGGGGGTGGGGGAAGGGGAACTATTAAATAAGAATAGATTATTGAATACTAAGTTAGATGGAGCCAGGCCTTCCTCTAAACTAACATCCCTTCCCCCTGCAGAACTTACTACAAAAGCTCCGGTAACTTGTACAGAACACATGTACCTTGTATGGTGACTATCACGCAGACTCTTAAACATAGTCTCTCTCCCAGACCCACTCATCCCCAAGTCTCACTCACAAGAACATCTCTGGTTCACATAATGCTCTAAATTAAACAGGACAGTAGCCATTAACAAAAAACAGTCATCGTGTGCTGCTTTTCAGAGACTGGCATCTAGATGATTGACAGCTCCAGGATCCAGATGCCAAGCCTTTAGGGTTTTCATTTTCCAGTCGCATCAACATCTGGGTCTGTGGCTTTGTATTTTTGGCTGACCTCTTCTCAGCTGTCTTGGCCACAGTAGCAGCTGTGAGGCTGGCCTGGCTTCAGCCTGATAACAGAGCTCTTCCTTGTGTGCCTGGCTGTTCCAACCCAACTTGCTATTAAAAATCCTGGCTTCTGGGATGAAAGTTTCCCATGGTTGACAGCAAATTAATTTGGGATGGTGTGTATTGTGAATGTCCCAGGCAAACTCTTCACAGACAAGTAATCCTTCTGTGAGGTCAGTGGTAATGTTCCTCCCTGTCACCCAACTAGCCTTGCAGATAAATGGACATGGATTAGTCATCTACAAGAGATGACCTTGATATAGCACCCCCAAATTAATAGGTGTGAAAGAACGTGTCATCACAGCTAATAGAGCTAACAAAGTTGGTGTGTTGTGGGTTGATTGGTTTTTTTTTTTTGTTCCTCTGAATTCAGAACTTCAGAAGAAGTGACTGCAGAAAGTCAAGCCCAAATACTTTCATTAAGCTCAGTTGTGTGACTCAGACAGTTGCATGTGGGGAAATGGGATGGATCTCTGGAAACTCTATTCTTTCTGCTCTAGCTTTGAGGAGAAGGACTTGGCTCCACACCTGGCCTTGGGGGAAAAGGAAGTGGCTGTGATGCTTAAGGACATGGCTGTAGAACACACAGAATCATAGAAGACTAGGGTTGGAAGAGACCTCAGGAGGTCATCTAGTCTAATCCCCTGCTCCAAGCAGCACCAACACCAACTAAATCATCCCAGCCAGGGCTTTGTCAGGCCGGGCCGTAAAAACCTCTAAGGATGGAGATTCTACCACCTCCCTAGGTAACCCATTCCAGTGCTTCACCACCCTCCTAGTGAAAGTTTTTCCTAATATCCAACCTACGCCTCCCACACTGCAGCTTGAGACCATTGCTCCTTGTTCTGTCATCTGCCACCACTGAGAACAGCCGAGCTCCATCCTCTTTGGAACCCCCTTTCAGGTAATTGAAGGCTGCTATCAAATCTGCCCCTCACTCTTCTCTTCTGCAAACCAAAGAAGCCCAGTCCCCTCAGCCTCTCCTCAAAAGTCATGTGCCCGAGCCCCCTGATCATTTTCACTGCCCTCCGCTGGACTCTCTCCAGTTTGTCCACAACCCTTCTGTAGTGGGAGGGGGCATCCAAAACTGCACAAAATACTCCAGATGTGGCCTCACCAGTGCTGAATAGAGGGGAGTAATCGTGTCCCTCGATCTGCTGGCAATGCTCCTACTAATGAAGCCCAATATGCCATTAGCCACCTTGGCAACAAGAGCACACTGCTGACTCATATCCAGCTCCTCGTCCACTGTAACCCCCAGGTCCTTTTCTGCAGAACTGCTGCTTAGCCAGTCGGTCCCAAAGGTGTAGCAGTGCCTGGGATTCCTCTGTCCTAAGCGCAGGACTCTGCACTTGAACCTCCTCAGATTTCTTTTGGCCCAGTCCTCCAATTTGTCTAGGTCACTGGATCCTATCCCTACCCTCCAGCATATCTACCTCTCCCCCCATCTTAGTGTCATCCACAAACTTGCTGAGGGTGCAATCCATCCCAACATCCAGATCATTAATGAAGATGTTGAACAAAACCGGCCCCAGGAACAATCCCTGGGGAACTCCACTTGATACCGGCTGCCAACTGGACATCGAGCCTTTGATCACTACCTGTTGAGCCTGACGATCTAGCCAGCTTCCATCCACTTTATAATCCGTTCATCCAATCCATATTTTTTTGAACTCTACTGTGGGAGACTGTATCAAAAGCTTTGCTAAAGTCAAGGTATATCACATCCACCACTTTCCCCATATCCACAGAGCCAGTTATCTCATCACAGAAGGCAATCAGGTTGGTCGGGCATGACTTGCCCTTGATGAATCTATGTTGGCTATTCCTGATCACCTTCCTCTCCTCCACGTGCTTCAAAATGGATTCCTTGAGGACCTGCTCCATGATTTTTCCAGAGACTGAGGTGAGGCTGACGGGTCTGTAGTTCCCCTGATTCCCCTTCCTTTTTTTAAAAAGATGGGCACTATATTTGCCTTTTTCCAATCGTCCAGGACCTCTCCCGATCGCCACGAGTTTTCAGAGATAATGGCCAATGGCTCTGCAATCACATCAACCTACTCTTTCTGTACCCTCAGATGCAGCACATCCAGCCCCATGGACTTGGGCATTTCCAGCTTTTCTGAATAGTCCTTAACCTGTTCTTTCACCACTGAGGGCTGCTCACCTCCTCCCCATACTGTGCTGCCCAGTGCAGCAGTCTGGGAGCTGACCTTATCTGTGAAGACCAAGGCAAAAAAAGCATTGCGTACTTCAGCTTTTTCCACATCATTTGTCACTAGGTTGCCTCCCCCATTCAGTAAGGGTCCCACACTTTCCCTGCCCACCACCTTGTAGCTAACATACCTGTAGAAACCCTTTTTGTTACCCTTCACATCCCTTGCTAGCTGCAACTCCAGTTGGGCTTTGGCCTTCCTGATTACACCCCTGCATGCTCGAGCAATATTTTTATACTCCTCCCTAGTCATCTGTCCAAGTTTCCACATGGCTGATGACTACTGCAGCAGTTGTGTTGACTGTGTCCATGGTAGTTCTGGTTAGCTGGAGGAGTGGCTAGTAGCATACTCTGGGCTAGGAAGTTACTGTTCGGACTGTCTCATATGTTTATACGGTTAAAAGACAGGCTACCTTGTGCTGTGATCCCATCACAAGCTAAGCAAGGATCAGCCAAGCCATTTGGCTAGATGGATTTCCTTGGAAAATAGAAATGGATTGTATTGATGATTAAGAGAGATTCTTCCCTATGCACCAAGTCACCCAACATGCTGGCAGGGGTGCTGTCTGGCTGTGATGTAAAACTATAGTCATGACCACATGTGGCCATTAGGGAACTCGGAGAACTTCCCATGGGATTAGATGAGGGAAGGTGGAGTCTGCCCTAATGCAGGCACTGGTAGTTGCACCTGTGTAACTGAGAGGAGAATTTTGGGCCAAGGTGAGCATGTCATTTCAGTCATTGCTCCCTTACATTCCCCTTTTAGTTGCAATTTGAGACCGTGCTCTTAATTCTCTGCTCTGACCTGCTGTGCAACAGTGTTCATCTGAATCCAAATCCAGAAAGAAACTTTGCAAATGGCTTTATAACCTACCTTTATAATGAGCTGATCCAAACCCCTAGGTTGGAGCACCCTTGCGTTCTGGGGTGTTCAGAACCTGGTTCCCAGTCTTGTGGTGGGAGCTCGTCTCTAATCATTGTTCCTTTTTAATGTGTTGGTATCATGTGCCTAAATGCTTCTTGGGAACTGCAAGCCCAAATCATCTCCAGTGAAGGAACAGTCAAAATATGAACAAGCAAAACAAATATTTAAAAACTGCTCCAAGTTAGAACTGAAGCACTAAACAGAAACTGAAGGAAACCAGTAATGACTTTGTCTCTGGCATCTGCTGAGTTCTCTCAAGGCACTTTAAAACATCATTGAATCTGTTGCAATACTTTGTGTAAGACTCTCATACTCAAGAGTGGTGATTAATTTTGAGTGCCTTGGTTTTTTTGGGAACTGATCTTGAGACTGTTTGGGCCTGATTTTTCGAGGTGATGGGCACCTGTAGCTCTGTTCACTTTAGTTAGGGTTGTGGGTGCTGAGAAGACTTGCGATTTTCTCAGGTTTGTGCATAACCAGAGGCCCCACTGAAAACATGGGTCTGCATAATTACAGGACAGATTTTCAGAGGAGCTCAGCTTTAGCCACTTACTTTGACGCCAGAATCAAAGCTGAGCTCATCTGGCAAATATGCCTTTTATTTAGGTGGCTAAATGGGAGCTGAGTTTTTCTGAAAATCTGGCTCTGTCCCGCGTTGGTGGTTTGTGTGTTTAACTTCAGTTGTACTCCATCTAGAGTTGTTACTTAGCAGAACCTCACAATGGATGAGACCACTTCAGCATGACAGACAGTAAAATAGTCCATGTTCTTCTGTTTTCTGAAGACCTGCCTCCCTCTTGGAGTTGTGTATTATCTCCCATTCTGCTAGTTTCCCTCCCCCCTGCCCCCCACAATGGAATTACAGCCTTAATATTGGGAGCTTACATCCAAGAAGTGGAATAACCTTGGGTTTTATTACTAAAAAGGAAAAAAAAGCCCCCAAAACTGTCCTGCCCATCTGTGTCTACTTTTCTATTGTCATAGGAGGGTAGGGGCATGAGGGTTATTGTTTCAGAGGGTGCATTTCAACTTTGTCTGAACTGTTTTATAAAAGGACACCTACGCGTTAGATGCTGCAAGGACCTATTTTCCCCCCTTTCATTTAAAGTATGCTTGTGACCTCTTTGTAGATTTGCATGAATCCCTGATGATTACAGTCAGGCTGGGGCAAAGACCAGTCCTTGTATCATTTAAATGTAGGCTTATTTAAGGTGTGCACCTTTTTAATCTCTTTTCCTTTCAATTTTTATTTGCTCCTACCAGCACTGCTCTTGACTTTTATTTTCTTAATTTTTGAAATGAACCCCCGCTGGGATAGGTCTTCCTTACTCCTGCTTTGCCCAAGACATTAACTGTCTGAATGCTAAGAGAATTGCATAGTGCTCCAACCTTGCTAGCTCTGTAACAATGGAGTCTCAGTGTTAGTCTAACTTGTAATCCTGAAATTGACACTCTGCGCGTGGACTAACCTGGTAGCAGGCTGGTTGGACATTCCTGCATAAACTGCTTTCCAGGGAAACACAGGAGCTGTGTGTGGAGAAACAGGGAAACCGAATATTTGCGACAGTAAACGTAGGCGCCACCTGTCTGATATAAACAGATAAATTATGCTCTTAATTACACTTCTGGCTTCAGTGGGATTTTCACCAGTGTTGCCGAGAATTTCCCCCTTAGTCTTTGAAAGTGTAAATGTTCTAACAGGACTTTGCTTATGGCCATGGAGGGACAGCTTTAGGGGTCCTAATCTTGGTTAGTCACCTGCTGCTCACCTAGTCTCTAGCTTGCTTGAAAAAAACCAGGAGTTTCATGGGACACAAGCAGGGTGAAATGTGTTACTTCTAAGACCCTCTTCCGCCATGCTGCTTACTTTGCAGTGGATTGAGTTGGCTTGTATGGAAACTATCTATTGCTGTTCCCCTTTCCTTCACTTCTGTTTCCTGATCTGTTGTAGAGTGTAAGCCCCTAGGGGCAGGGGCAGTTTCAAAATGTGTGGGGAAGCAACTAGACCATTACTACTGTAAATGTATAATAATAATGCTGAGAATGTCAAACTCATTATCACTGTGAATTACAGTGCAGCTCTCCAGAAGAGATGGGTCTGAAACCAAATTTTAAATAAGAACTTATCAAACTGAATGAATGTGTAATTAACAATAAGATGAGGGGGTGGCTCTAGAAGGCAGCTAATAGCATTTAAAATATCCTCTTATCAGCTCTTATTTGGTCTTTATGCAACTGAGCTTTACCAGGGTAGCATTATTTTAAATGGCATCTCATTCTCCCAGTGTCATTGAAGGATCCTATCCTTATAGATCCCCAGATGTGATTATTAATGTGTTTGCCCCTTGGCTTCCCCTTTAAATATAGCCTTGTTTTTCAGAACGTTACAGTAATGCAGTGAATTGTAGAACAGAAGCCTTGCAGGGGGATAAAAAGAAGTCACCTTCCCTGCCCAGACCTCCACTTACCATCGCTCTCCTTATGGCACCTAGAGTTTGCCAGATCCTACCCTTCTTTGAAATAGGTATATAAAACAAGCAATTAAAACCCTGCCTAAGAATAAGTGAAGGTATTGACATAACTCTGCCATGGTCCATATAAAACAGCCTTGTATTGTGTCTAGGCTTCAGTTAGAGTTGAGCCAGGAATCCACCCTCCTCTGTCTATTTTAAAAAAAATCTCCATTCTTGTCTTGACATTCGTGGGGGTCCACAGCACTAGCCAGGGTACTGGCAGCGTTTTGTGTGTAGTTAAGAGGCTGAGGGCACGGAACCTTATTTTGAAGACTTGGGTCCCCCAGCCCTCCCACCGGAGACATCCTGTCTCCCTGTGAGCCGCTGAGACACTTGTGCATTTGAGCTCCTCATATCCAAATGAGAGAAGGCTGATTGAGAAAAGGCTACTCACAGTGTGCCCTCTATGAGGGGCCCTCCACTTTGGAATCTACTTGACCCCTGGTCTGACGTAGCTTGGATTTCTTGTTTTCAGGGCACACTGCAAGCTGCCTATGTTTTTGGAGAGGGAAGAGAATGCTAAGGGGCTCATGTGTGAAAGGGGAAGGGGAATTGATTTATTTCACTTGGGTGTGAGGTGCAACTACTGAGTACATCTTCTGATATGACTGTCTTTGTTTTGGCTAGATCAGGGAAGTAAGAGTGCTGTTTGTTTAAATATTAGAAAAAAGAAATAAACATTTCTCTCGCTTTATCTCCCTCCATCCTTCTCTTGGCTCCTCTCAACCCTCTGGTTTCACACCTGGTTTCTGTCAGTCGTATCGTTCTTTGGATAGCCGAGGGCTCGTCAACAGATTTTCTGTCGTTGTCCTGTTCTGATCCTCCCCTCCTCACCGTTAAACTTGGATTGTCCAAGCCCTGTATCAATACATCTCTGAGTGAGGTTTTTATTGTCCTTGTATTCATATTGGTGGTGAATGTTCCTCAACCACAAGAGATAACCATGTAGACAGCAGCAGTGCACGATCTCCACCTCTCTGCCCACTACCTCAATCCTGACCAAGGGAGACCACTCCTAGGATGAGGTGACCTGTATGGCCCCTAAATCCTTGGCCTGAAGCAGCCAGCAAGGCATTATCACAGAGCCTTTATGACGTCAACCCCTGTTCACTGGGACCTACGCTGACATCAGCCATGTATAGCCCACCAACAACAGTCAGATAGTAACAAACTTTGGTCTCTCTGAGTAGCTGAATTGGGACTGATGATCTGTGTGTGAAAGGCTTTGCGGCTGGTACCAGCTCTTTGAATCATCAAGCCTGTAAAGTATATTCTTAAGGTACAAGAACTACTATTGTGAGAATTAGCTCCCCCATAGATCATAGAGCCTCTGGTACATCAAAGGAACGGTGGAGACAGCACCCCAGTAGAGGGAAATAGTTAAAAATGATTTCTGTTCCTGAAACTCTCTCATTTCAAATACTATTTTAAATACCGTCCATGCCTAAGGTTTATGTGATGGGTGCCCTTGCACACCAACTTGGCATTTTTTTGATGCTAAAAGAATGACATGAAGGGAATGTGGGTGTTTATGTTTATGAATCGAGGGTGGGGGAAATTTGGGGATATTTTGCCAAGCAAACAAAAACAAATGCTCTTTCTTGGTGTATTGTTGCAAGCTGTCTGCATAGATCTGCTGAGTACCTGGAGATCCAGGTAAATTAAAACACAGTCTCCTGTTGTATACAATGACCTTTTTCTGTGGTTCTCTCAGGCATTTGGGACTTTGACAAAACTGGGACAAAGCTACAAATCAGCATTTTAACTGTTTTCTTAAAGGCTTGTTTTTTCTTCTCCCTTTTCTCATCTTTTAAATGTAAAGTAAGGAAAAAAGCTCAGCGTTCCTAATCTAACCTTCACTGTCCATGCCGGTGCAATTATATTTGGCTGTAGTCTGTGATGTAACCTGGGTTGACATTTTTTTGGTGATGTCACAATATTTTGAGTTGTTTTGTCACTGTGTTGACATGTACTAAGAGGCTGAACTGGTGAAGCAGACGACGTCTATAAAATCCAGTGCAGCAACGTTATGAATGGGTGTGGGGGGAAAGGGGCATGGGGAGAGGGGTTCTGGACTGCCTTTGGTAGATTATAAATCGGTCTGTGGGTGATATCACATCAGAGTCCCAAGGCTAAATTGAGGTGCCTCTTCCTACCTTTGTTAATGAATAAAAAAGATTTAGGTCATGGTCCCTTTTTTGTTTTTGTTTTTTTTTGGTAATTGACTAGTGATTTCAGATGCCCGATTTGAGACCTCCTAAAGGGGCCTGATTTTCAGAAAGTGCCAAGCTCCTACCCTCTGATAATTGGGCATCTGGCCACTGGTTGCTTTTGAAAGTCTTGGATTTAAGGTGTAATGAGGATGAGAACTTTTGTCATTCAATTACTTAGGCCATGTGCAAATCAAAAAGTTCCTGACAACGGGGTCCTGGGATTCACTCATGTCACTGTGGGAAGGATTAGAGAATGGGGCTGGAGTCAGGACACTGGGGTCTGTGTCAAGTTTGCCACTGATTCAGTGTATGGTTTCCTTCCTATCCCCTGGGGCAAGTCACTTAATGTCCGTTTCTCCAGCTGTGTAATAGGGGTGAAAATACTTGACGCACAGTGGGAATATGAGGCTTCAAGCTGGGATTTTCAAAGGACCCTAAGGGAGTAAGGCCTCCAAACACTCATGAGTGGGAATGGGGCATCTCCGCAGCACCTGCCATGCAAAGATTGCAAAGTAATAGACCAGTGTCATGGAAGGGTGTTGGATTTGTACTGACCAGCATGCATCCTGGAGAGAGATTAGTGCCATCCTGTTGAAGCAGACTGTACGTAAATAGTGTCCGCTCAGGCTACACATTTAAAAGCAGGTGAATGGGGACCATGTCAAATCTACTTAGTGGGCGTTAGCACAGTGCTCTTCTGACCAATTAATAAGCCAGTTCTGGTCCCCTCCTGTGATTCACTTAGCCAGAGCATTCGGTGATAAGGGGAAAATGGTGCTAATGAACTTTTCATTGTTTGATCCTCTATATGGTCAGGCAGGGGTAGTGTGAGGATGGGCTATCGAGCGCAGCGTACTGTCTAAAATTGCACAGGGTGCTGGTGGAGATAATGCTACTTGCTTAGCACTTCTCCTCCTCCAAGGGCTTTATATTAATCTTCATTATCTCCCCTGCATGCCTCTGCCAGGGTGGCTATGCTGCCATCACCGCTCCTTGGATGGCAATACTGAGGCTGGGTCTACACCAGAGACCTATATCGGTATAACTGTCACTTAGGGGTGTGAAACATCCACATGTTTGAGTGACATCGTTAAATCGACGTGACCCACTGTGTAGACCACGCTGTGTCGGCAGGAGAGCTGCTTCCATCAACATAGCTACTGCCTCTTGGGCAAGTGGATTAACTACACAGAGGGGAGAGCGCTCCCATTGGCCTAGTGGTGTCTTCTCTCAGCTGCTCTCTGTAGCGCTGTACATGAAGACAAGCTCTAAGGCTTGAAGGGTTTGATTTGCCCAAGATGGCTTTAGGGAGTCCTTATCGGAGCTTGAGCATCCTGACTCTGTCCTGTGCTTGGACCTGCCGTAGAAAAGTGAAGGGGGTGAAGTTGGCTTTCAAGTTCTAGTCTCAATCCCAATGTAGCTTTTAATTTGAGAAAAAGAATAATCAGTGCTCCTTGTAGGTGTGGTGTCTGGTACCATCTGAGGGACCCAAGGGTGCCTCGATTCCTCCTTGCATATTGGCATAATCTATTGCTCAGGCAGATTTGGATCATTGTAGCTACATGCTGGGGCAGATTCTTGCTATAACAACTGCTCACACAGTGGGGCTTTTAGAGAGTTCACGTCTATTCCCAGGTGGTGAATGAAGCTTTCAGAAGCAGAATGAGCACTTTAAGGTGTGGATTCTCTAGGCCATGTCCCTTCAGTCGCTTCATGCTCAAGGGAATTTCAGCTGCAAAGACCCTTAGAAGCGTGCAGTGCTAAAAGCCAATATAGAGGAATGGATGGATTGTAGTGACTTACATGGAAATAATTCCATTAAAGGGTTCACTTAAGCGGCTTATGGTACCAGGGATAGAATTGGTTCCAGGTAATGCACTGCAGCTCAATGGTTGTCTTCTGTATATCTACCTATGGTACAGGGCTAGAGCCTTAAAACGCCACATCTCTCACTGGAGCCCGGCGCATGTATCCAAAGCCAGGGTACGGCCATGTAAAAGTACAAGTGAAGGGCTTTTTAGTCATGCTGACTCAACATTGTGCCTGGGTTCCTTTTTGAGATGCAGTTCCCAGAAACCTCATTTAATTGACCTGAATGTTCCAAGAACATCCGTCATTCAGCCTGCTGGATTATGAGCGAAGAATGGCATGTGATACTATATAGCTGCTGCTGCCATCTTTCTATTATAATGGGAATAATAGGCATACAAGTAATTGTCTATAATCCCATCAAGGGGCTCGTGGTAATTTATGACAGCAGAGAGCTAATGATTTGTCACCAGAACATCTTGTGTTGCTGTTGTGTAACACTGCCAGCATTCGAAAAAAGCCACTGCACTGTTATCAAGCTAGTACAAATATAACTGTTTTAGTAGTGTGTGGCTTTTTTACAGTCTAGTCTAGGGACACTGTTCCCCAACCCCTATATTTAAATTAAAATGACCCAAACCTGGTTTCATATTTAAAAATTATTGCAGTAAGTGTATCTGACCTTTCTCTTCTCCATCTCTGTTACCCTCTACCACCTCTGTTATAGGCTTGTTGACTCTTTATAGGCCAAATTCTGGCTCCATTGAAGTCAGATAGGATAGCAGATGGGCATCTGAATAACCATCTAACTTGTATAGCACTTCTCATCCGTAGAACTGGAAGCTCCACACAAACCATTATGTTCATTTTACAGGTAGAGTAACTGAAGCGCAGAGAGCTTTTGGCCACAAATTTTAAAAGTCCACTAATTTTTTGGGTACCTGACTTAAGAGCAGTGGGCCTGACCTTTGAGGTTGCTGAGCACCTACAACCTTGCCTGAAGTGAATGGGAGATGTCATGATCAGCGCCTATGAAAATCTGGCCCTAGATGTCTCCAGCTGGCCACATGCAATTGGTAGACACCTATTAAAAATCTGATCCGAAACTGGGTTTAGCATGCGGGTGCTGGTGGCTTGTGATACACAGGAGGTCAGGCTAGATGTTCCTGATGGTCCAGTCTGGCCTTACATTCTGACTTACCCAGCCCAGTGGTAAGGCTGGGAAGCAAACTCTCCTGACTGCCAGCCCAGTGCTCAGTTCACGGGACCACAACTGCTTTGTTAAGAGTTTATATCCTCGCACTTAACTGGTAAGCTCCAAGGTTGTGTCTGTCATGTGTTTTTGAGGATCCAGTCCTGTGTAGTGCTCCACACCTTCAACTTGTGTTGAAGTCTATGGAAATTGAGGCTACTCAACACCTTATGGTGTAGGACTCCCTCCCTGCAGATACAGCCTATGCACAACTTAAATCTACTGAACCATGGAACCTGAAAATATATCTGACCTTCATTACATGACTGGCATGGACAAAACTACATGTCCAAGCCATGTTGCTAGTTACACTTGGAAAATATACTGTTGCATAACATAGGTTTTAGGAAACCCCCTGGACTTTACCAATATGCTCTGAGAGTAACATATTAGGGAAGAGATTACTTACTATTTGAGCCAACAAGCAGATGACTTTAATAAGAAATGGATTCCAGTGATTACTTTAAGGATGATTCCCTGGACCTCCATCTCCCATCTGTTCTGGTGGACACTGCATTCCATGCCCATTTTCAAGTTTAGGACCTGATCCTGAGAGGTACTGAGCAACTGCAGCTCCCACTGAAGTCCAGGGAGAGTTGTGGGTACTCGGCCACGTGTGCCTAGATATAGATGTAGGGTGCCTAATTTTAGGTGCAGAGGTTTGGAAATGTTGTTCTAAGTGCTTATGGTAGATGCCAGATTAACAATACTGGAGGCTGAATTCCGTTGCTGGGTAGGGTAGAGGGAGCCAGCGATAGGGGGGCTGTTAATTTGCACTGTAGAAACTCCCTGACCCAATGCTGCAGGGTGCAGCCACTGCACCAAACCGCTGGCTATTGCCTTCTCCTGTTTCCTTTCTCCAACTCGCCCTGCAGCCCAGGAGCAGGGATAGGAAGCTTGCTGCATCTTATGGCCCTGTGCAGCCCTGAGGAGGACTGCTTCCTCTGCAAAATCCCTCTCTGCCTCGCCGGGTTACTCACGCTTGACGCAGGGGGAGGATTTAGCCCTTAATGGCTTCTATTAATAGCACACTCCTTCTGTGCCGCATCGGATGGGGTGCCAGCAGTTTGCATGGAGCGCTGGGGTGATGGCTTCATACTGGTGGCCCGATCCAGGTTCCATCTGCCCCTTCCAGTGCCCTGGCAGGGCGAGGGCATGCACATCACTCCAACGGTATCAGTCATGTGTGCTTGGAATCGATTCCCAACAGATGTTGGAAGTTACTGTCAGATACCGTCTGTGTGATCTGGGCAGCAAGAATGCTCAGTGCTAAGCAAGCAGCAGGCTGCAGGTGATTTAACCCTGTTATCACCACATTCTTCTGAAGGGAGAACAAATCAAAGCAATTGGAAATACACCTTCATTAGGACATCTCCATCCTCCTTCTGGCCCAATGTAGGATTATTCCATAAAACAGGGAGAAAGGATGCATAAAGTATGGGACAGAGAGTCAAAAGATCTGGATTCGGTTTCCCCCTCTGCTACTGAGCCATACTGTCACCTTGGGTGACCCTGTTTCCCCACTTGTAAAATGGGGGTAAGTGTAGTTGCCCTCTTGGCAGAGGAATCGGGGCTCATTACATCAGCCTGTGTGAAACCATTTGCGGTCCTCAGAGGGAAGGCACTGTACCAGTGCAAAGCATTTACTATGAGAGTATTTGAATGTATTAAATCTCCTCTTTGCCTGACTCAGTTCAACATATGTCAACCAGTTTGCGATAAATCCCAATAGTCAATAAAGGGGAGAAGCTTAGAAAATAAAATGAGCCCATGCAGACAGCACTGATGTAACAAATGCACAGCAGTAGGGGTTGCTTACCATATAATAGTGAATGACTACAATAGCAATTCCTGTTGTCCAATGAAAGGGACCTTTTCCATTCGCTACAGAAAGGCATGGTGCTATTGATTCTAAACAGATGTTTAGGTGCTGGGAAGGCAGATGGAACGCTGCAATGTAATTACTTTACAGCACCCTAGACCCACTGCTGTTGGCCAGATGCTGCATGGTGGTGGTCTGATCTGGTCCAGATTCTAAGAGGCTGGCTTTGGAAGCTGTGCTGGCTGAGTGATGCTTTCCCATACTCAGCACTTTCATAGCATCTTTCTGCAGTGCAGATGGAGTTCTCTTGAAAGTAAACATGGGCAATTCTGATTGCAGCCAAGCAAACCTGACACTCGACTAAAAACTAATTGTTCCAATGCCTAGGGACCTAAATGCAGCCTGGCGTTTTGTGCGCTGCTGCCTTGCTATTTCTCAACCTCAATCCTTGACAAACCCCTAGCCATTTTTAACATCAGACTCTGGGGGCCAAGAGAAACATTTTTGAGAGTTCACAGTCGCTGTCTGCATATGTTAAGGCCTAATTATAGCCAGCTCCTGCCAGCTGTGACTCCAGCAGAGGAAGTGAGCTCAGGAGCGTGGCCTGCCACAGTGAGCTATGTCTGCACAAGCCTGAACTTCCTTCTAGCCCAACCCTGTCAACACCAATTACTGAGAGGCTTGAAACCATGAGTGCTGTTCCAAGCTGTGACTCTGTTGCTGTGAGCTTCCTTGGTGCAGTGCCTTTTTGGTCTGCTACTCTACACCCTGCCTCCCGAGCCCTTCTGTGCAAGCCTGTTAAGGCCATGAACAGTGAAGATGCAGGGTTTCTGCTCTGCTAGTCTTTTGATCTGTAGAGAGCTCACAAAGGGGGTCTTGCATCCCCACCTACCTTTGTGATGACTGCCAGAGTGCACAGCAGAGTTGTGGGGTGGAGAAAGTGACGGGTGTGGTCAGTGGCATTGTGCACAGATCCATAGGGTCAGACCTTCCTGTGCTGGAGGCGAGTATCTGGTTTATGCACCATGCCTTCCAATGTTTTTTGTACCCAGTGCTCCAGTGCATTTTCCTTGGAGCAAAACCTTCTTGCTGGAGTTTTGTTCCACCTTCCAGAACCCACTGCTGCCAGCTGTGATTTTTGTGGTGTGAACTTCCATTGCACAAGGCTCAGATGATGCCCGCTGTGACTCTGGAGGGGTGGGGTGGGGGAATGCTAGAGTGGGTGCTCTTTCAGATGAAAGCTTAAGACCTTCTAATTCCTATTAATTCTTGTTTTACAACTTGTAGCATTTTTCGGACAGTCCTCTCACCACCCCTGGGCGGTAGGTAAGCAGTCTCTTTGTCTTAGAGAAAAAGCAGAAGCAAAAGAGGAATGACTTGCCCCTGGCTAAAGAGAACCAGGATTCAAACTTGGGAATTCCTGGGCCAGTCCTGTATTCCGAATACTAGCCTGTGCCCCTCCGTCATTCTTAAGCTATTTTTTTTTCACTTGCTATAATTTATGGCAGTTTGTGTGCCTGTAGAAAAACTTTGAACTCCTAATGGATAACATCAGTTTATATCAATGCTGTCCACAAAGGACAAGAGCTCATACAAACTCTTGTCTCACCTGGAAAGAAATGTTGGCAAATACGAAAAGAAATCAAAAAGCCTGGAATGAACACCCGTGCCAAATGTGACCACTCACAATCACCTCTCCCCATCTACTGTCCTTCATCTCTTACTCCATTTGGATTTGAAGCTCCTTGGAGCAGAGAATCTTATCTTTGTGCTTGCCTAGTAAAACACTAATCACTTAGATGAGATCTTAAAGGTAAGTTTTATAACTTATCAGTGTTTAAACACACCTACTTAACTGCTTTTTGTTAGGTTCCTATGTCCCTTGGTTTATATTTCATATGTGAGTGTCACTTCATGTGATCAATAATTTTGTCTCTGAACCCCTTGCAAGTTTCCATGGATACAGATGTGAAGTGACAGGTCCCCACTGTTTGCTTTGACCCCACAGTGACATCTTGCTCCCAGACACACTCTCCAGAGAATATGCCTGTGCTACTGCTATTTATTTTGTTTTGTACCATTGCATATTTTGATCCCTCTGCAGTTCCCTTCAGGATAAAGGCAGACGAAAAATCTGACTAGTTTATTCAGTGCCGAAACTTTGCAGGATTGTCAGACGCATTTTGTGTGGCCGGGATAGCGAGAGACTTGCAGTGCCAACCAGGCAGAAAGGCTGCGCGTGAGTTAACGGCTTTACTGCTTCAGCATGGGAAGAACAAGGACGTTGACTTATTAAAAATCCATTCCTACAGGGTAGCTTGGCATGATCAGCTGACGTGCCTGCTTAAAAAAATAGCATGAAGAAAATATGTATTTTACATACAAAGTGATAGAGTATCATTGGTATGAGTTATTCACAACATAAGAAGATACTACTGTGTGCTTTTTTTTTAGTACCTTTAACTGAAGACTCTCAAAGCAGTTCACAAGTTGAAAATTAGACCTCATCATATACATGTGAGGTAGATGGGTAATCTGCCCATTTCACAGAGGGGAAAACTGAGCCACAGAGAAGTTAAGACTGAATCCACCCCTTCTCATCTGTCCCAGTAAACTTAACTTATTTCTCTGATTGGCCCAGGGAGATTTTCAGCTTCTTGCTAGCCAGGCAAATAGGACAGATGTGGGACAGTCCATCAGCTTGAGTCCTGAATGACCCAGTGTGGAAAAACATGCACTGAAGAGGCTGCATGTGTCGCTGCTTATTCCAGCAATGAATTGGTCGTTGCAAAAATGAGTTCCTCTCTTATAACTAATAACATGTAAAACACATTAACTTTAAAAACAAAAAACAAACGAAAAAAACCACAGTAGCTCTGAATTTCTCCTGCAGGAAAAAACAAAATGGTTTTTCTTTTCCTTTAAACAAAACCAAAACAGCTAATGGGCTAGACTTTGCCCCTGGTTGTACCTGCTCTGTGCAAATCCATTCAAATCTATGAGTTTTTAAGGGTCGTGAAAGCAGAACTTGGTCCATTTTCCCTGGGGAGACTTAACGGGGAGGAATGTGCCCAAGTCATTTCCATCTTTCAAGATAGCAGCTCTAGGGATATTGGACTGAGCTAATCCCTGGTGATTTAGTAGTTTTACAGAAGGGATATTTTGCCCACTGTGAACCCTGGTACTGAGTACCTGCTATTGATTTCAATGGGACAGCAAGTTTTCATTACCTCTTGTCAGGCTCTGTCTAGCTCTGTAACCTGAGGTCCTGGGTCTCCCTTGCCTGCACGCCATGTGCAGGGGGAACGGAAGTTTCAAGGCCATTACTCTGCATCATCGGCAACATGCCAGCTGCAGTTTGGAGGATGCAGCAAGCGGATCTCTGGGGATTCTTTGTGCTCATAAGTGAGGATGCTTTGCAACTGCACAGTGACAGCGAAAACAAACCAACAACACGGAAATGTAGCATGGCCATCTCACAGAGCAGCCCGACATCATGCTCATGGAGGTAGCTTGTGCATTAACCTGTCGTCTTCATAGATCTGTCTGTCACTGGTGCTTGACACAGAGCTAAGTTTGGGGTCCGGGGTTATAAACAAGGATCGTCTGGCTTAACATAAGGGTTTAAGGTAGAGCCCTGGGGTGAAGCTGCTAATGACAACGCCATCAATTGTGGCTCAGATAAAGCAGGTTTCTTACACTAAGGTATCTTATCCCTCCTGGCAAGCACAGGGTGTGTGTGTTTCAGTGCAGTGCTACTCAATGCTGATCAATGAACATAACGAAGCAGGACATATTCTGAGGCACAATGAGGTGAAGGATCTTGCCCAGGGTAAAAGAGAGAGTCAGTGGCAGAGTTGGGAATAGAAATGCCAGTGTCCTGACTTCCAGCCTCCTGCTCTTATTGCTAGATCGCAAGGCCTCTGGCTGCCACTGCTTCGGTCAAACTAAACTGCTGTATCTAAAGGAGGAGATGGCCAAGGGGTGGAAAGCTGGTGGCTGCTGCGAAGGTAATTGTTCCTGAAGCCAGCATGATGCCTTCTGGTGTGTGGCTCCGTGCGGCCCCTGCTATGGCTCTCGTAGCTGTTGAGGGGATACAGATATGGCCTGGTCCTCGCCCATCCCTGCCTGTGAGGAAGTTGAATGCTGCCCTCCTTGCTAGACTCCTCCAGTGCTTGAGGAACAGCAGTACAAGGACTGGGATTCTACCGGGCCCCTACTCAAAGGCACAAGGGATAAGGTGATGGAGGAAGCGTCTAAGTCCTGATCTTGCATCACTGAAGTCGGGCAGTTTAACTATTGGAGAGGAACGATGGTCTTACAGTTTGGGCACTGGAGTGGGACTTGGCAGATCTGTGGTCAATTCCCAGCTCTGCCACAGACTCTCTGGGCGACCTTGGGCCAGCCACTTCATCTCCCTGTGCCTCAGTCCCCTGTCAGTAAAATGGTGGTGATCCTTCCTTTGTGTATTTATACTGCAAGCTCTTTGGGGCAGAGACTGTCTTTCTTTGTGTTTTGTACAGCACTAGTATTGTGGGGCCCAGATCTCCGTTAAAATCTAGTTGCTATTGTAATACAAACAACCACTTATTTCAGTGAGAGTCTGTTCAGGCCTGTATTTCCCATGCCCTCATTAACACAGGGAGCGGGGAGGGGCGGGGGGAGAGGGGTGGTTGGATGTTTTTTCTAAAATATGTGTTCTAGGAATTATGCTGAAGCAGTTCTCTGGCCTGTGGTATACAAGAGATCAGACTAGATGATTACAGTGACTCCTCCTGTCCTTGGAAACTGTGAACACACCCACTTTTTGTTTGATTTTCTCTGACTGTAACGTAGAGTTGATACCACATGGGAGGGTTGTGTGTCCAAGTTAGTGAATGTTTGCACAGTGCTCTGCTGGCACTATGTATTAGTAGTTTAGCTTCTAAATTCAGACCTTGCCTGTAACTTTGATTTTTATTTTTCAAATGATCGAAGGGGTATTTTATTTTCACCAAAGTTGTACGGCAGTGGGGAAAACATTGCCTGGACCACAGGCAAAAGTAGAGCTTGCTATGGCTGTTTGGATCTCTGGCATCTCTCTATTGGCTTCCAGCCCACAGGCCTGATCCTCTCGTTCAATTGGACCGCAGCGCCTTCCGTTTCCAACACCACTGTAATTTTCGAGTGGTTAGAAATCAGATTAGGATTGTTGGCCTACCCTCTTCCCATCACCCACATCCAAATAATCCAGATCAGTGAGGCTGCCTGTATAATTATCTCTGCAGCTATTCTGGGTTAATGAGAAATGCAGACCGAGCTG